>NC_090683.1:6293411-7545763 GCF_013368605.1 Nyctibius grandis
CCCCGGCACCTGCCGCGGTGCCAGGGCTGCAGCGGGCGCCCGCCGAGGGGCACCGCTGCCCACCAGCCCCGGGAAAGCCCCTGCGGGTGGGCAGCGCCGGGGCACCGGGCTCCCGGGATTTGCATGTGGGTGATTAAGACAAATGAAGCAATCGGCGCGGTTGCCACATCGGTGTGAATCCCCGGGGGCCGCTATAAATGCCCCGATCGATGAGGCCGCCCAGAGCCGGGGCAGGAGCGAGCTGTGCCGGGCCGGGCCGGGCCGTGCCGTGCTAGTCGAGAGGAGGAGACGCCGAGCCGGGCACCATGTGCTGCCTCACCCGTGAGTACCCGCGGCCCCAGCACCCGCTGCCCCTGCAGCACCCATAAACCCCACAGCACCCATAACACCCATAAACCCCACTCTACCCGTAGCACCCGCTGCACCCGAGCACCCACACCACTCACTACACCCACCGCACACCCAGTGCCCCCAGCCCGCTGCCCCAGTGGCACGCAGGGAGCACCCAGTCCCTCTCCCCCTTTCGGGGGGTCCCTGCCCCTTCCCCAGGTGCCACCATCCCCGGGGTGGGGGGGATCTGGTTGCTGGGCTGGGGCCGGGGCCGGGGGGTCCCCACGGCTGAGCCGCCGTCCCCGCAGGCGCGCTGGGGCTGCTGCTGGGCGCGCTGCTGTGGGCGCCGTGGCGGGCGCTGGACGGGGCGCCGCTGGCCGAGCTCTCGGGGGACCAGGACTTCCAGCTCTTCCTGCACAAGAACCTCGAGTTCGCCCGCAAGATCAAGGGGGACGTGGCCGCGCTGCAGCGCGTGGTGGTGAGTCCCGGGTGCCACAGCGGGGCGGGGGGGGGGACAGGGTGGCCGCGGGCGCTGCGGGGTCACAGATAAGGTGACCTTCCCCTCCCCGGCTTTATCAGCACACCCAGGCCGGGAGCCAGCGGTGTCCCCTGCGCCTCGGCCGCCTGCCGTGGTGCCCAGCCCCGGGGTCCTGGGGCACCCGCGGGGGCTGCCACCATGCACGGCCCCGCTGCTCCTGCGGGGACGTGTGGGGACCCCCCGGGGCACAGCCATGCCACGGTTTGCTCTTGTCCTGTGCCCATCTCACTGGTCCACCCCATCCCCTGCCTCCTCCTGGCTGGGCTGTGGGGGGGTCCCGCTCCCCAGGGATGGGGTGTCGGGGGGCGGCGGGGTCCTCTGGCCACCCTGACCCCGTCCCCCTCGGCCGCAGTGCGACACCTTCCAGCTGTGCAAGGAGGAAGAGCTGCTGCTGGTGCGGCAGGACCTGGGCATCGCGCAGCCGCCGCTGGAGCAGTGCCACAGCCGCGCCTTCCAGGCGGTGAGTGCGGGCAGCCCACCCCTGCCACGAGCTGGCCGGCCTCAGCCCCGCCGGCTTCGCTGCTGCGTGGGGCAACCCGGAGCCCGTCGTGGCTCGTGGCTCGGTGGCCGGGCTGTGGCCGAGCCCCGGTGACCCCGCCGTGCCCGCCGCAGGAGGCCTGCTTCAGCCAGATCCGCGCCGGGCTCCGCACCTACCACGGCTCCCTCGCCGCCGTCCGGGAGCTGCTGCCCGCGCACGCCGGCCTGGTGGAGACCCTGCAGCTGGACGCGGCCAACCTCTCCTCCAACATCCAGCAGCAGGTGAGGGGGGACGGGGGGCGCACAGCGGGGTCTGCGGCCCCGGGGGGATGGGGAGGGCACGGCAGGGACGTGGGGGTCTGCATCCCTGGGGGGGAGAAGGGGATGGAGAGGGCATGGTGGGGACATGGGGGTCTGTATCCCTGGGGGGACAAGGGGACAGGGAGGGCACAGCAGGGACGTGGGGGTCTGCATCCCTGGGGGGGACAAGGGGAAGTAGGGGTCTGCATCCCTGGGGGGGACAAGGGGACGGGGAGGGCACAGCCGGGACACGGGCTCAGCGTCCCCGGGCTCGCAGCAGCTCTGGGGCCCCGCCAGGATGCTGCCGCGCTCCCGGGGCGTCTCAGGGTCCAGGGCTGACGGTGCCACCTCTGCCCGGCTGCAGATGGAGGACCTGGGCCTGGCCACGGTGACGTTCCCCGCCGAGGAGCGGGGTCCCCTCCCCGCCTTCTCCTCCCGCTTCCACCACCAGGTCGGCGGCTTCTTCATCCTGGCCAACTTCCAGCGGTTCCTGGAGACGGCGTACCGGGCGCTGCGGCACCTCGCCCGCCTCTGACGCCCGGCCCCGCGCCGCCGCACCCTATTTATTGATGTCCCAGCCCCAGGAGCACCCGGCTTTTCCGCTAATTTAATATTTATCGCTATTTAATATTTATCAGGCCCCGAGCAGGGCGGCCGGCCCTGCGGTGCCACGGCGCACGGCTGTCCGTGCACAGCATCACCCTTGTTTAATATTTAAACAAAAGCGTATCTCTGCTACGAGGTTTGGGAGCTGGGCTGAGCCCCCGCGGCCGCTGCTCCACCGTGCCCAGCCCCGGGCACCCGGCGTGCCTCAGTTTCCCCACGGCTCGCACAGGGCGCTGCGGGTGCCAAGGGGGGACCCATCGTCGGATGAAGATGCTTTAGAGCAGCATCTCCCTGCCCAGGCTGCAGGGACAGACCTGAGGGCTGTTCCCTCAATCAGGCATAGTTACATTAATTAGTATTTATTAGCCATTAGGGAAGAGGGAGGGAGGGGAGGACGGAGGAGCCGCAGGGAAGCAGCAGCCTCCCGGGATGAGGCTTTTCCAGGGGAGCCCCAGCACCTTGGGGGGCTGCAGCTTCACTCTGCCCGCACCCGTGCCCCTTCCCCGCCCAACTCCGGGTATTTATTGCAATTTAAGTTATTTGCTCCCATCACTGGGCACAGCCCGGCACTGCCCCTGGGCTCGTGGCCGTGCTGGCAGCTCCCCCAGGCCCACGCAGGGTATTTGTGGGTAGGAAACGTCACAGCCCCGCGGGGTTCCCGAGCGGGGCGTTTGTACGGTATTTATTGCCGCAGCTGGGCGAGCCCCAGAGAAACACGTGCTATTTTTTTTTATATGCGATAAAAATGGAAATAATAAAGTCTATTTTTGCTCCAGAGTCGGGGCTGTTTGTCCTTCCTGCTGCCTCCATCTGCGCGGGGGGATGCTGCGTGGGGACACGGGGACAGAGTGATGGGGCACGCGGAAACGGGCTCATTTCCACCGCGGTCGCTGGCATCGGCTCAGCGGTGCCCGGCCCCGGGGGAAACCGGCACCCCCGGCAACGCTGC
Organism: Nyctibius grandis; assembly: GCF_013368605.1. NCBI lineage: Eukaryota > Metazoa > Chordata > Aves > Nyctibiiformes > Nyctibiidae > Nyctibius > Nyctibius grandis. Next base: position 6,296,612 of record NC_090683.1, read on the forward strand.
GCAGGCCCCCGGGGGCTGGGAAGCACCCGTGGGGTGGCCAGGGGCGGCAGCTTCCTCCCTACCCCCGGCAGCGCCGCTTGGGCAAGAGCTGATTCCTAGAAAGCGCCGGAGCCGGCAGCGGCAGCCCCGGGGAGAGCCCTGGCACCAGCATCGCGCCGGGACCCACCGGCAGCTGGTGTGGGGGTCACCACCCCCGGCAGCCCAGAGCATCCCCGTCCCATGCAGGAAGGGCGAGCTCAGGTGTAACGAGCGCTCAGGGCAAGGGGAATCTGCCCCGGAGATGCCCAGGGATGTGCCCAGAGCCCTCCCAGAGCTGCCACGATGGGATAGGATTTCCAGCAGCAAGAAAGGCAAAGTGGGCAGCCACGGGATGTGCCCGAGTGAAGGCAGCAGAACCAGGAGCCCTCGGCCTCTCCCTGTGCCCTGGCAAGCCCCCGCGGCCATCCCCAGTCAGCCCACGGCCTCTCCCCGCTCCCCCGCGGGTGTTTGGCCACCGCGGGCTGTCCCCGCGCTCCCGGCCTTGCACCAGCCCCGTTTCCTCCCACCGGCCCCGTGCTCGTGTCCCGTCACCACCAGCGTCCCCGCACCGCGCTCAGCCCAGCCGCGGCAGACGGACCCAAGCCCCGGTGGGTGCCCGGGGGTCCCTGCTCCTGCCTTCCCCCAGTTTCCCAGCCCTGGGAAGGGGTCGGCGCGAGGCCGGAGCCCCACTGCTGCCCCCCGCCCCATTCCAGACCCTCGCTGCCATCCCACCGCGGGGCAGCCGGTGCCCACGCCGCTTTGCCCACGCACCCTGCCCGCAGTGGCACCTGGAGACCCCCGGCCGGAGCCACCGTTCCCTCCTGCCCCGTCTTAGAGGCCCTTACGGAAACCCCTTCTCCCCTCCAGCCCCTTCCTGGAAGGTGAAGCGCCGGGCACCAACGCCGAGCGCCGGGCAGCCACCGGCAAATATTGACAGAGCTGGGAAGGCCGCGAGCGCCGGGCCCTGCTCTTTGCTCCGGGCTAACGGGAAAGGGCCGCCCCTGGGCGAGCGGGCGCTGGGAACCCCGCAGCGGGCACAGCCCAGCCCCGGGAGCGAGCCGAGGCACCCCGAGGGGAAGGCTGGTCCCCGGCTGCCCCTGGCACCGCTTCCCCCTTTCTTGAGAGTCAAGCAGAGAACATAAAGGACAGGAGCCCAGGCAAAGCCACCCCCTCCCCGTTTCACGACAGGGACAGGCAGCTGACCGGGTGCCAGGACAGCCCTGCCAAGGAGCAATTTCCCTCCCCAGCCCACCGCAGCTCTTGGCCATTTACTCCCCCATCACCCCGAGACGAGTGTTTTGGGGAGCCCCAGGGCCGCAGCCGGGAAACCTAACAGAAACGAAGCAAAACCTGCTTCTACAAAAGGACTGACTGAATTAGTAGAAGAAAAAAGCAGCAGGTTTGTCTCAGTCTCTCAAAGACCACGGGGATGCCTCGGGGAGGCCGAACGCGGAGGGAAGGAGCTGCCAGGCAGGGCCAGGCCGAGCCCGCGGTGACGGAGAGGCTGTGCCAGGAGTCCCGGTGCCAGCCCAGCACCCAGGTTCCCAGGGCTGTCCCGGTGCCAGCCCGCAGCCCTCCCCTCGCAGCAGCAGGGAGGTGCCCCGCTCACAGCGCAGCGATGGCCTTGGCGGCGACGCGGCGGCCCAGGGGCAGGCTGAGATCCGTGATGGCCAGGACGATTTTGGGACTGGACATGGTGGACACCTTCACCAGCTCGGAAACCTGCATGGAGAGAGGAGAAACAGCTGAGCCACACACCGGCGCTGGAGCCACGAGCACCCCAGAGCCCCCTGAGACCCGGGACAAGGACGTCACGGCCGCGGGGACTCACCATGGTGAAGGGCATGAACTGGAGGATGCTGCCGCGGCTGCCCTGCTCCAGGCACTCCACGCACTCCTCCATGAACCACTGGACAAACTGGGTGTGGGTGCCGGCCGTCTTGGCCCCCAGGATGGAGGAGATGAGCAGGAAGAGGTTTGCTGTGGAGAGAGGGAACTATCAGAAGCCAGGCGGGCTCAGGGAGGCTGGGGGTGGCCCACGCCTCTGGCGCAGGGGACAGGTCCCCACCAGTGTCCCGGCCCCGCCGTTACCTAGCACCCTGTTCAGCGGGTCCCGCATGCTGATGGTGTGGAGCTGGGAGGCGGAGAGCGAGCTGCTCATGGAGCGATCTGTGGGGGAGGAGAACACGTGTCAGGCTGGGGGGAGGCTGCAACGGCCTCTCGGCCCCCTCGGCCGGGCCGACTTGCCCACCCTGGCCAGCTCCAGCCATTCAAGCCCACCCAGCCCTTGGGCTCTGGAGGGGCTTTGCCATGACCACCCCAGGGAGTGGGAGAGGTGTGGAGCACAGCCCTGGGCACCCTCTGTACCCACACCAGCACAGTCTGCCTCGGTGCCCGTCCCTCTCTGCAGGGTGCAGGCGGCACTGGCCCACGCGTGCCCCAGGGTGAGGAGCACGGCAACCCGGGGAGGGCTCCGCACGCCCTCGGGGTGGGACGCTCGGCTCTTGCACAAGCCACATTTATTCCGAGTGACCAAGATGAACGGCATCTCCCCAGGGTGAGCGTGAGCGAGGCGGTGAGCGTGCCCCCCCGCTGCTCCCTGTTCTAATTGTGGTGGTGACTCGTCCCCGGGCACGAGCGATACGACGGGGAGAGGAGGGGAACAGCGCACGTCCCGTGCAGCCGCCAGATGTTCAACAGCTGCACAGCAGCCCTCAACTCTCAGGGTACAATTCAGCTACCAGAGCTGAGGCGCGTCCAACAGACTAACGGCAAATCTTGGGACAGACCAAGGGGGTTTGTCTGACCCAAGCTGTGAAGCGCTGCTGGGTGCTCCTGTGGGAGAGGAGCTGAGCCACCTCCGGCCCGACGGGATGGGAATCTCCTGGGAAGGCTCTCGTGCAGCCCCCGTGGTGCTGCCCACGTTAGCAGGACCCACCTTGTGCTCACCAAAAAAAGCCCTCCCACACTTTTCTCATGGAATCACGAGTTACGTGGCCGCTGCAGGAAGCAGCGTTTCCACATCGCTGCAGCAAACAGCCCAAAAAGTCCTGAATGTCACTGGAAAGAGGTGGAAGTGCCTCAAGAGTTTAAAAAAAGATAGTGAAATAAAGGGAAAACCCCGTATTTCATCAATAATGAAACCAACAAAAACCACAGGTTGATGGATGTGTTGAAAATAGAGTAACTTTGGATAAGGGCATCAGGAGAAACAATGACCAAGGAACGCCCTGACTCACTGCCCTGGAGCGCAGACGACGTATGTGGGAGCCGTGACAGCACCCGCTGCAGCAGGAGGGCACGGACACCCCCCGGACGTGACCGTGGGGACTCATCAGCTCCGCTCGCTGCCTCGTTAAGGACAGTGGAATTTGAGGATTTAGCCACAGCCATCAGGAATGTCACCTCCGGCTGCAGCACGTCAGCCCTCCGGTCCCACGCGGACCGGCCGGGGGTGACAAGGCTCTGAGGAAACCGCCCCGAGCCCCTCGTGCGTGACACACTGGGTTGAGTGGCAACGTCACGGAGGGAAGGTGTCACCTCACCCCCTTTCCTAAGTTGTTCTGGTCAGAGGAATGAAGAGCTCGACCTTTCCTAAGTGCAAAAGCTCCAGGGTAACGCCGCGAAACACACTCGAGTGCTCTACAGCTTCACCCGGCCGGCGCGGGAAGGGTTTTTGTGCCAATGCACATTTCACACCCCGAAACGAGCAGCGGGGCAGGACGGTGCCTTCCCCAGCACTTACTGGGGCTGGAGAGGGTGTTGGAGTCTTCCTCGTTGGAGCTCAGCAGGCGCATGAGCTTGGAGGGCTGCGTGTCGTCCAGCGGGAACAGGCTGATGTAATCCTGGAGGGGGGCAGAGGGTGTTCAGCCCCTCTCAGAGGGGGGACCCTGGCCCCGTTCCCCAGGGCTGATGACCCACCCTGGGCTCTACACAGCCCCCACGGCCCAGGACTACGATCTCTGTTTGCCCAGAGCACCTCGGCCTGGGCCAACCACCCACAGACCATCTCATCACAGCCCCCTTCCCCAGAAAAGAGAAGGGAACGCCCATATTTTAAGGTCAAAGGACCTCAGACAGCCCCGAAAACCTGGGCAGGGAGTCTGGTCTCAGTGACCCACCCCTCCTGCCACCATCACCCCCTGCAGACACAGAGAGCCTCCGACCAAAGCCCACTCCACACCAGACACACCTCAATATCCTCTCGGTGCCGCTTCTTCTGCCTGGCGGAGGCCTGGCTCTTGTTGTGGGAGGAGTAGGAGCTCAGGGCGCACCAGACGGCGAGCCTGGGGACAGAGCAGGGACGCTGCGAGGTGCTGCCAGCCCGCCCGGGTGACAGCACAGAGCGTGAGCCAGGAGGGGACACAGCAGGTCCCTCCTCGGTGACAGGCAGCAGGGAACAGGGTCCAGGGCAGCAGCACGTCTGCTCCTGTCAGCACCACGGCGGGGCCAGAGTGGGAACCGGGCGGCTGGGACCCCCCGTCCCAGCACAGAGCATCTCCCCAAACAGGCCTACCTGCCCCCAAGGAGGTGGCACCCATGGGTGCGGGGTCTTACTTGGCCAGGGCCTTTCCTGGGGGGTCCATGAGGGTGTGCCACTTGGAGGAGTCCGTGAGCAGGTTGGGCAGGATGTGGCCCAGCAGGGTCAGCGTCAGCTGCTGCATGTCCAGGCAGAAGATGGCATAGAGCAGCTCCACGGCCCGCAGCGTGTGCTCCTTCCGCGTCTCCTTCAGCAGCTCCTGCGGGGCCGAGGGCAGGGCTGAGGGCACCTCCAGTGCCCACGAGTGGCACAGCAGCCAGCCCAGGCACAACCAGGGCTCCTGGGCACTAAGAGCGTGAGCTCGACCCACCGACCCGGCAGCCCTGGGCTCGACACCCAGCTACGGCCCTGGGGGTGGCAGCCACCTCCCTCCTCCACCCCGTACCTTGACCAGGTTGTTGCAGAACCAGTAGACGCCCCCCATGTGCAGCAGGGTGTCGAAGATGTGGATGGAGCGGCTGTCCACCCAGCCCTTCTCCAGCACCTTGGTGAAGACGCTCGTCAGCACCTCCTTGATGGGCTTCTTGGGGGGCAGCAGGTTCCAGTAGGGGATGGTGTCCATGCCCGCGGAGGGGAACTTGATCTGCGTGGCCGTCTGCTGCAGGACGTCCGCACACATGTGCTCCAGGATGGAGCTCATGATCACCACGCTGCGGCAGAGAGAGAGACGGGGTCACACAGGCCCCAGGGAGCGGGAGGAGGGCAGGAGAAGGCACGGCCCAGGGGCCTGGAGCAGCGGAGCTCACCGCTCGTTGTAGAACTGCAGCGTGTTCTCGCTGTACAGGGGGGTGGCCAGCTGCCGGATCATCTGCAGGGACTTCTCCCGCTCGTCCAAGCCCAGCATGCGGACGTGGGCCACCAGCCAGGCCACGGCGCACACCGCCATGCTGCACACCTTCCCCTTGATGTTGTCTGTGATTTTCTAGGAGAGAAGACGGGAGCAGAGGTGGATGAGCAGAGGCGTGAGGACGCGCAGGCTTCATCTCAGCGTCACCTCCCAAGGCTGTGGGCCCCCACTGCAGGCTCTGAGCCCTTCTCTCCTCCATGGGGTGACCCTGCCCCTGCCAGCCCCACTGGCACCAAGGGGGTGGTTTGGGGCAACATCAAGGTGCTGGAGCCACGTCAGTTCCCCACCCAAGTCATGAAGGAGCCAGCGAGCTCCACAGTGGCTGCAGGAGCACTCAGGGCAGGGGGACAGGGGACCCCTGCTCAAGCCTCGGCCCCTCCTCAGGACGCAGCACGGTGCCGGTGCCCCTGCCCTGCCCCACACCATCCCCCCGCCAGGCCCACCTGGATGGACTCAAAGGTGAGGACGCTGTTCTCCCAGGCGTTGAGGATCTCCAGGATGGCGGCTGAGATGCTCAGACACGCCTCGTGCCACTTCATCTGCCTGCAGGGGAAGAGACGGGAGGTTCAGACCCTCGTTCAGAGCAGCCACGCGGGCAGGGAAGGTGGGGTGGGTGCTCCCCTCCCAGCCTGCCCCGGCTCGGCGGGGCTGAGCTCTTACACCAGCTTCATCTCGGAGGAGTTGTTGAGGAGGGCGACCAGGGACTCCACCTTGGTGGAGTCGGGGCGGAAGCAGGGGTGCTCGGGGTTGAGGATCTTCCCCTCCTCGGGCATGCAGGTCAGCATCCACGTCTCGAAGAAGGGCACCTCGCCCGCCGGGCTCGACTCCGACAGGATCACCTGGAAGGGAACCGGCCCTGGCTCTGCCACGCACCCCGCAGGGACCCTGCCAGGGACCCCCACCCCGGGTGGGACCCCCCCACCCTGGGGAGCTCGTGGCCGGGGGAACAGCGCCGCCCTGTGGCCTGCACGGAGAGGCAGGCACTGGTCAGCCCCCAGTAAGGCACTGGTTTCCAGTTTGTGGGCTGTGGATTTCCCCCCTCTACCAGAGGACCCTCCAGGGGACCCCGGCCCATCTCAGGGCAGCGCTCCAACGGCTTCCCTCAGGGACATGCCAGGGCCAGGCCCGAGAGGCTGCCAGTGTGGCAGCGGGGTCACCACGTCCTGCCCACAAAGGGCCACTTGTCCCCCACCCGCCGAGCTGTGCTCGGGGTCCCCAGTGCTGGGGCCGGCTGGCTCATGGCTCCGCAGGGTCGGGGCGCACAGCCCAGCTGGGAGGGCTCCCAGGGGGGGACACGAGCTGGGAATCCCGCACACCCCCTCCTCCCTTCAGCCTCCTGTCACCCGAGGGACACTATTTTTGTCAAAAAAAACACTTTTTCACATCTGTTCAGCAGCAGCTGGTCAGGAAAGCCGCTTTGGGGCAGAGCGGGGGGATGAGACCCCACCAGAGCGTGTCCACTCCGAGCTGCCCCTGGCCAGGGCTCCCCTCCCCGCTCCCCGGGGCCGGCCGGGCAGCCCCCCTCACCCACCCCTCGCTCCCTCTCCGTGTTCCCGGAGTTTCGGTATCGTTTCACCTCCCAGCACACACAGATGTCGAAACTGGGAAAATTTTCATGCAACCAAAGTGCCGTTTCCTGAGCGGGGCTGCAAGTTCCTCCTGTCACGGGACAGGGCTGATGCTCAGCCTGGCTCCATGGGCCCCCCCCCAGCCAGTGCCAAACCAGAGGGGCAACACTGGGAAAAGCCTGGGGAGACCAGTGCCAGCCCGGAGAGACCAGTGCCAGCCCGGAGAGACCAGTGCCAGCCCGGAGAGACCAGTGCCAGCCCGGAGAGGGCGCGGAGGCAGCGTTCCCACCAACACCACGGTACCACAAAGGGACCTAAAGGGTCCTGAGGTTCCCGAGGACACCAAAGCCCTCGAGAAGGCTGTGGCCACCCCTGCTCCATCGCCCGGTGCTGACAGACCCCTACCCACACCAGCTGAAAGGCGCCAGGCGCTTGGCCCTACGCAGCAGGGCGGCCTTGGGGACAGTGGCAGGCTGGCCACTAGAGGAGGCTGGCAGGCTGCAGAGCAGGGGCTGCGCTCGCCAGGTCAGAGCCCCAGCCCTGCCTCTGCGGATGCTCACCTCGGAGCCGTAGGTCTGGGCCACGTGGCACAGCATGAGGAAAGAGATGTCGAAGAGCAGGGCCCGAACGGAGGCTGATTTGGCTGAGGGAGGAGAAACAAAGACCTTGGGGATCTCCAGCCTCGGCACATAGAGGCAGGCAGGAGCCCCGGGAGCTCGGGGGCCAGGATCCTGCTTCCTCCAGGCAGCTTTTCTAACCCCCCCCCCGAGTGCTTGTGTGTGAACAAGGGCTCCGGGGGATGTCCCGGGTGCCTCCCTCCACCCCCCTGCCTCCGCTTGAGCCCCCAAAGCAGCTTTGGCCTCCCGTTCCCCACCGTCCCCAGGCTCCCCCCACGCCGTGGAAGGTCAGAGCACTCAGCAAGTTTCACCACACGCAAACGCAGTCAGAGTCCTTATCTGGGGCTTGGTGCTGACACATCACCCCTTCCAGGGAGGGAGCCGGGGCAGGGCTGGCCCCGAGGGGCCCCTCGGGCTGGGCCGGGGAGAAGGAGCAAGCAGGGAACACCCCACGTTCAGGATGGGCACGCACGTGCCACAGGTCCCCAGGAGCCCAGATCCCCGCTGGCACCTGGTCGCGTGCCCCCACACCGGGCTCCCTGCCGGCAGCCCCCAGCCGGGCCCGGCACAGCTCGGCTCGCTCTGGCGCCACAGCCAGTCCCAGCTTAATCCAGCCAGGCCCTGCCGCGTCCCAGCACGTGGCAGCGGGGGGAGCGCAGCTCGAACCGCCCCCGCCACGGACACGCACGCACTTACAGCTCTCTCCGTTTATGTTCTTGGTGAACTCGTTCAGCCTGGAGGGAACAGAGAGAGCGTCACCATCACACACCACAGGCCTCTTCCCACCCCCAAGACAGGGGGGAGCTGCCCCTGCCTGCAGACCCCTGCCTGCACCCCATCCCAGCACGGAGGAGCGGGGCAGGCAGGGACTGAAGCAGGGCCCGGCTCTGCAGACACCCTCCGGCACAGCAGGGACGAGCCACCTCCTCCCTCTGCTCCCCTGCAGCCAAACAGGTCCGGCAACGCCGCTTCTCCCCACGCCCAATCCGGCAGTTCGAGGGTGTCCTCTGGGCAGAGCCGGCTCTGCCCGGCTGCTGGGGGGGTTCTGAGTATGCCCCTCTCCACAGAGGGGGCACAGCAGGGCCGTGCACCCAGCCAGGCTGGCGTGGTTCGAGCTGCCTCCCCGCTCGAGGAGGCACATCACGGCGTGCTGGTGCCTGTGTCTAACCAGGACACGGATGTCTGGGGACCGAAGGCGTGCACACAGCGAGCGCCCTGGATCCGAGGCCGTGCCAGTGCTTCCTGTTCTCTTAATACCCTTAAACCAACCTGACTTCGATTCTCTGCCCTGTTCATGCAGAAGCAGAAGAGACAGGGTGCTGGGGGGTGCAGTGTCCCGGAGATCCCAGCCCTCCCTGAGATCCCAGCCCTCCCCAGGGCTCTGCTGGATCCAGTCCCTGTCTGAAGGAAAGCCTGGGGGGCTGCCCACTCACCCCAGCCCCACCAGTCACCAGGAAGGGTGTTGTGCAGGTGGACACTCACTTGATGAACTTCCGAGCGAAGGATTTCAGCTTGCCCGTCGCTGCCGCCGCTGCCAGCAGCAAGTCCAGGCTCTTCCCAGACAGCATGTGACCCAAGACCCCCAGCAAGCCCTCGGGGGACTTGGAGTGATCCGCATCCATGGTCTACAACAAAAAAACAGAGGAAAGAGAAGTCATGGGGAACGCGTGCAACAGAGCGGCAGCAAAACTCCAGCCGTGGGGGGCAGCTGATCGGCTGCCAGAGCTGTCCCGTGAGGCCTTGGTGAGCAGAGACCCGCAGGGCTCGGGGCAGTGGGGATGGAGCCCCCCATGCCCCAGGCACAGCAGGGCACGGCACAGGGAGAGCCACAGTGCACCGGGGCAGCGTGACCAGCAGCAAAACATCCTCCTGCGCTCAGCAGCGAGGAGGCAACCAGAGCGACACAGGGACGGGGCAGGGGGGGAGTCCCTGGGGACCAGAAGACAGGCAGGCAGGGAAGTGGCTGAGAGCAGGACGGGCAGAGCTGGCTGGGCTCAGGCTGCTGGCACTGACAATGTGCTGCCTGACAGCTCCTCCAGCTTCCCAGGAAGGAGCAGGGGGAGCTCCTGGTCTCCACGGCAGAGCGGCGAGGCTGGGAGCGATCCCTCCATTCTTTCACCAGAGATGAGGCACCTCCCAACCACCCCGGCTGCCTGGTGAGACCGGCGCTGCTGGAAACAGGCTCTGGGGCTGGGAGCAGCCCGCCCAGCACGGCTGCTGGAGGGGACTCACCTTCAGGATGTTGGTGACGGTCGGCTCGGCCCTCAGGATGAGCCCCGGGTTGGGCTGGATGTTGGCGTTCTCTGCCGATTTCAAGCGCGGGGCCTGTTCTCTGTCCACCTTCCTGGGGGATGCACAAAGAGGGGCCCGTGAGCAGGAATTCCTCACCCCACCTCACTCCTCCCCAAGCTCAGCCTCCTCCCACCCACCTCCACCACCGACACCCCTGAGGGAAGGCCACCACCTCAGGCCACGCCGAGAGGACAGACTCTGCTGTACTCAAGCTGACACCAAAAGCAAAGCCTCATCCCTCCAGGCCACCGTGTCCCAGCTGCACGACAGCCAGTGGCACCACAGCTGGTCCTTTATGCTCCCCCCAGGAAGGACAGCAAGACAAGGTGCTCCAACCCCCCTTGGTTACCCAGACTTCGGAGGAGGCTGTACCGTTTGGCAATCAGGTTGGTCATGTTGGCCTCGGAAAGCAGCCCCTGCTTGCTGCACTCCTGCAGGAGCTGACCTGTGCAGTCGCAGCTGAAAGAGAGAGGTGAGCACTAGCCTGAGGACAGCCCTCCTGCTGCCCCGGGCAGCGCCGCAGGGCAGGGGGACTCCTGGGTTGCCCTCCTGGCCCCGCTCCCACCCTTCTGAGGGTGCTGCAGGGCCAAAAGCAGCCCCAGATATCACACAGCATCACCAACACGTGAATCAGCTGTCAGGCACTCACTGCCTGGCTCATTTGGCAGCATCAGGAAGAAGAATTTGGAGAGGGGATTTAAAAAGACTTTGCCAGGAGCTGCCCCAGCGCCCCGCACTGCAGCTCCCCGCAGAGAGGACGGGGTTGCTGTGGCACGGACTGGTCACAGACTGATGGTGCTGCAGGTCAGCACTCACTTGCACCGCTGATCCGCTTTGTCGAGCAGAGGCGTCAGCTTCAGCAGGAACTCGAAGGCACAGTTCACGTCCTCGGTGAAGTTCTGCCACACACAAAGCCAAGGGCTCAGCTCAGAGCCAACACAAGCCCACCCTCCCCTCCCACGCCGCCCTGTCCCTTAGAGGAAGGTTGTTGGGACATAGACTGTCTCCCACCCCAGCCACCCCCACGCAGCTTTGGCCGGGCACCAGCACCATCGTGACAAACGCAGCTCCAACCAACGGCCCTCAGGACTCACCTTCTCCCCTTGGGGGTACTTCTTGAGTTTAACCAGGACCTGGGGGATCTGAAAGACACAGGGCACGACCATGACTGACCGAGGCAGAGCCCATGGTGCAGCCAGGACCTCCCAGCCACCCGGGCAGCAGGAGCCCACACAAAACACGCCTGCAAGCAGCTGCTCTCCCAGCCCGGGGAAAGGAACATTTCTGGAGCAGCCCATGAGCCCTGAGGACTTTGTCCCCCCGCCTCCCTCCGCAGGGTCCCTCCACCCTCACAGGGAGCCACAGGGCACGGCCACCTCTCGACAGCCAGGCAGGGGACTGAGGCTGCACAGGCCAGAGCGTGTGTCAGGCCTAAAACTACACGCAGATCCCTTTTGTCTGGTGCAAAGAAAGGAGGTGAAGTGGGCTGCTCCGGGGCTGACCACTGCTGAGCGGTGGCAGCACAGCCCCAAGGCCACTGTGACATCCTTCAAAGGCCACAATTTCCCCCACAACATGCCAGGAAAGTCATTCTGCAAAACAAAGCGGGGCTGGGCTGAGAAGAGGCCCTGGACAGCGAAGCTGATGCTCAGCAGGTTGCAGGAGGGCTGCTGCGAGCTCAGCCAGCGTGCAGGGGGACGCTGAGGAGCACGCTGCGGGAGAGGAGGACTAATTGCTCTGCCAGGGTTCAGCGCTCGGCAGGGACCAGCGTGCAGGGAAAAGGCAGCAGCAGCCCGGGGCTCACAGCACCGCGCTCGCAGCAGGGCTGGGCCCCACCTTGAGGAAGGTGAAGGCTGTCCACTTCAGCTCCTCCATGCCCTCCGGGGACTCGATGAGGCCCACAAAACAGGCCTTCCAGATCTCCAGCACGAAGAGCGGCGAGGGGATGCGCTGCAGGGCACACAGACAAAACCCCCCAGTGCTGGAAAGGCAATGAAGCGCCTCCCCCAACCACAGCCAGACCCTGAACCCCCTCGAAGGTGCCGATGGGCTCGTGCTCCCTTGGACTGGGATCAGCACAGGGCTACAGCGAGGCCCTGGTCCCACAGCCCCAGGCCACCCCGAGCAAGGAGAACAAGATGCCACTTCCATACCTGCATCCTCTTCACCATCATCAGCTGCTCCACCAGCGGCTGGATCTCTCCCGTGAGGTTCATGGTCCCCTCCAGCAGCACCACGGCGTGCACGGTGGGGAAGCCGGTCTTGTGCAGCTGCTCGGTGTGGACTGAGAGCATGGTGGGGATGCTGGGTGGGAGACAACAGCACAGGGTCGCTGGAGCCTTGCAGGGACGGATCCTTGCTCCCCCTGTCCCATCCTCCCCTCCTGGCCCAGCCCCTGACCTTTGCTGTCCTGCACCTCTCTGGGGCAGGACAGCTCGTAGCTCCTGTGCCCTGCAGAGGAGCCTTTGGGCACAGCTGAGCCCCCACACCACAGCCCAGGCCCTGGCGCATCGCCGGGGGCATCCAGAGCTGGGACAACAGCTCTGGTGTGGCCAGAGCAGCTGGGGGACAGCAAGAGGCCCCAGGGCCACCAGAGGAGCAACCCCTGGGTAAGACTCCTTTGCAGCAAGTCACTACTAGCCCTGTCCCCTCTCCTACCCCAGGGCCTCTCGCCAGCCCCAGCCCACTGCAGGGGTCCAAGCTGGGAAGGGACAGGAACGCAGGGAGCAGCGTGGAGGAGGCAGGAGGCGCTCAGCCCTCGGAGCAGGGCTCAGACCCATTCCACCCTCCGAGCCCACGGAGGCGGCAGCACAAAGCTACCTCTTGATGAGGGAGACGCAGTCGTCAGCCTGGCTTCGCAGCGCGGCGTTGCTGAGGCTGTTCAGGTTCTCCTCCAGCTTGACGAGGGACTGCTCCACGGCGCTCCAGGAGGCTGGGGAGGGAGGGCAGATGCTCAGGGGCGAGGGCAGCGACACGCTGAGAAGCCAGGCAGGCCAGGTCCAAGGCCCACGGCAGCACAGAGGGCCTGCTGAGGCTGAGCCCTGCGGGGAGCAGAGGCCCACGCACCTCTGCAAACCCAAGTCGAGGGGCCACGTGCCACCCAGCAGCTCCCGGCCTGGCACAACCTCTTGGCCAGACACAGGCACCGGCCGAAGGTGCAGGGCTGTGCCAGGCAGGCTGGCGGGGCGCAGGACCTGCTGCGCGCCCAGGAACAGCTCACGCAGCCTTTGCACATTAATTCTGCTCCTCTTCCAAGGGCAGCACGGAGGGGAGGGGGCAGAGGGTGGCACGGAGCCAGGGAGGAGACAGTTACAGCAACAGGGCTGGAAGATGGATGGGCTGGGAGCCGCAGGGACAATGCGGCAGGAGGCAGGCAGGGGGAAGGGAGAGGTGGCAGTGGCATCTCCCCAGGGCCAGCAGCGGCTAGGAGGAAGCCCTGGCAGCGGCCACGGGCAGAGCGTGCCGCAGGGCAGGGCAGGGGCAGCGACATACACGTCTCCTCCAGCTTGGCGATGTGGATCAGGGCGCGGTTCTTGGTGCTGCCAAGCATCTTCTCCAGCCGCTCCAGACACATCTTGAGCTGGCTCTCCGCTGCCGCCTGCTCCAGCGGCTCCTTCACCTTCTCGCCGTAGAAGGCAGCGCAGCGCAGGAGCCAGTTGAGGGCACTCACCAGCGCCCGGCACAGACCGATGCACTCCTCTGCTTTGCCGTGGCAGCTGGGAAAGGGAGAGAAAGGGGACCGTGCTCACCGTGGGCCAGGCTACTGCCCCCAGGGGAACTGAGGCACGGAATCCAAACCCACGTCCCGTGCTCCCAGCCCAGCCTGCCCCCGGCTCCTCTGCCGCAGATCCCGACCTGCTCAGCCCATGAGCGTCTCTGCTGTGCCAGGGGAAATAAAGCCCCCCCAGTGCAGCCTCCTCCCTGGCTGCTCCACCACAGGAAACTTTCCAAGCCTCTCATCAAATTATCTCGCTACGAGAAGCTCAGCATTGATCAATGCGCTGCAAGGGGCGAACGCCTTCCCTTCCTGATGCACAAATCATCGGGGCCAGAAGTTTTGATCAAATTAAGCAGAGGATCAGATTAGGCAGGGACTGGATTAAGTGGCCGGCTCCGCAGTTGGCCAGCAACAGCTCCTTGTCAACATCTGTGACTGATGCATATTCATGGCTGCTGCTTCATCTCATCTAATTGAAGAGCTGCTGCCTTCAGCCTTCCTCCTCCTCCTCCCGCTGCCCCCCGCCGCACGCTCTCTGCTCCAGCCTCCCACAAGAGGCTGTCAGGGGTTAACAGGAAGATTTCTGAGCTTTCTAAAAAAGTTTTTGTGGCCTGAATTGTCTGGACTCCCCTGGGTCCTGCAACACCAGCGGAAGAGCATGAAGCAAAACAAGGCAGCTGCCTGGGGCCGCGCAGGCAGGGCTGCGAGCGCTGGCAGATGGGGACACGTAGCTGGGGCCCTGGGAAGCTGCAGAGGCCACACGAGAGAAACGAAACACAACTTGGGAACGGACACGGAGCTGGAGGGGGAACCTGCCTCTCCCTGCCAGGGCGAGTACCGTACCTGAGGCGGTCGCAGAACATGTCCATGATCTCCAGCAGCGACTGGACACACAGGTCCCGGGAGAAGTCATCGAACTAGAGCAGGGGAAGGAGAAGGGATTTCAGATGGGGGCTGCTGGGCTCCAGCAGCTCCAAAACAAACCGCAACCCCTTCCTCGCCGGGCTGGGCCGGGTGCTGCCGGCCACAGGACGCTTGCCCTGGCAGCTGCCCAGCAGCCACTCAAGTGAGAACTAGGTCAGGGCCGTCCGACAGCTCGGTCGTGCCCTCTCGGGGTTGTGGGAGGCAACCGGGCTACGGCAGTGGGGACAAGGCTGGGTTTTCTCAGCAGCATCCTCGAGACGGCGGCGGGGGCCTGAGCTCCGCTCCCCGCCGGCTGCCTTGACGCGGCAGTGGCTCGGTGCCAGCCTGCGTGCCCACCCCCGGCTCGGCGGGGCTGGCAGCGTGGGCCAACAGCCCGGCTGGCCGCGGGGCCGGTGGGCAGCAGAAGCGCGGCTCCCCGCCTCCTCGCAGAGCAGATGGGGCCACCCCGCCGGGCCGGAGCTGGCCCGCAGGTCTGCTCTGGGCCCACGCTGATCTGAAGGAGGAAGCCTCCGCTGTCAAGGTCAGCGCTCTGCCCGCCCCGCCGGAACGGGCAGCGACGGCACAACCATGACACGGCAACGAGCCTGCGCTGTTCAGAGCAGACCCACTGCCACGCTCGGTGCCAGCCAGTCCTACGCTGGCTTTACCCTCCCCTGGGAGCGCACCCAGCACCCCAGCTCGGGGCTGAGCCCCGCTGGAGGGGTCCCCACCCTCGCCAGGGCTTTGCGGCACGTTTACGGCACAGCTCAGCCTGCGGCACCCCAAACAACACCAGCATCGCGTGGCTACCAGTGTCTTTCTCCTCCTGTCCCCCAGTAACCACAAAGGAGATGGGAGGAGAGAAATTATTCTCCCTTAAATCATTCTTCCTTCAGATCAGAGGTCGTCCTGACAAGGCTAGTGCCCGGGGAGGGCTGGGGGCCCGCCGCAGCCTGCAAGGGGCTATTGCTCTCCGCGAAGCAGCCCCCAACGCCGAGCGGAGGCGGCCGCAGAGGGCTCGGCCCCATCAAAGCGGGGCTAGGACACAGCACCCACGGGCAGCCGGCCGGCCAAGCAGGGCTGGTGGCCGCTTGCCGCGTGGCTTGTTGCTGGCAGCAGTCCCTCGTGAGCGGGAGGGACTCTGGGTCCCCACGGCGCCGCCGGCCGCAGAGGGATGCGGTTTCCAGCAGCCGGGGTGTGGTTTACACTCAGGGCGCTGCGGGGCAGGAGCCTGCCCGGCCCCACACGACGGAGGGACGAGGCTTTCACACCCGCAGCCACCCCCAAAACCAGAGCGGGACCCGGCAGGCGCGGTGGCAGCCTGTCCCCAGCAGGACACGGAAGGGCTCGGGGGCTAATCTGTGCTGTCTGACCGCTGCTGACTCAGCGGAGGATGTCGTTTTCCACTTGACCTATATTTGGTGCGAGTCGTGGGGAGGGAAATGGATACGTGGGGCACAGGTAAAGAGAAAAACCTCAGGCAGCGCCTGTCAGAGCCGTACCTTGCTGATGGCCATCAGGACCGTGGAATAAGACACCATCTACGGAAAAAAAACCACACAAAACCAAAACAAAGGCGGCGTTAGCGGGCGATGTTTGCCAGCGCGGCGCTGGTTGCTGAGGAACGGCAAGGTCAGGGCACGGCCCCGCAGCCTGTCACCGCAGCCGGGGCTGGGGCGCTGACCCGGCACAAATCCAAACAGACATTTTTAGGTGATGGCTGGTTTGTTTCACACAAACTTTAGGCGGTACTAAACGCCACGCTACGAAAGCGCAGAGCGCGAGCATGGAGGCTCCCAGAGGGCAAGGATTGCTGCCTGGCGATGAGGCTATCGACAGCAACGCCCCTGCCTCGGGCACGTGCTGAGCCCTCCGCCGCCCACCCGAGCCCAGGGGCGGCACAGTCGGGAGATCTGGGGTGTCTGCCCACCCTGGTTAGCCCACCCGGGCTGCAGGGTGACATCTGCAGCGTGAGGCAGCGCGCGGGGAGTGTCGTTACCTGGGAGCTGACAGCGTATTTCAGGTAGGACAAGATGAGGGGGTTCGGTGACGGCCCGATCATGGCCTGCTCCAGAAGAGCCTCTGCAAGCAAAGGAGAGGGGCCGGGAGGGCCCAGGTCAGCACATACGTGGTGTGGGGACACACAGACACACGCACGCTCTGCCCTCGTCCCACAGGAAAGGTGGCAACGACAGATCGTGCTCACCACGGCGACCTCACGCCGCGCTTCCCCGAAATTAACCCAATCCCACAACTTTCTAATCCCCGATGGCAAAAGCCAGTAAATAATTCAGGCAGCGCAAGCAGCCTCCTGCTAACTCAGCTCTCCCCGAGCACCCTGGCCCCGAAACAGCGCCTGCCGCTCTCCAAACACGTTCCCCTCCCTCCCACGTCCTGCCCAGGAGGCTCTCGCATCCTCCGCTGAGTGACTTTTGCTCCGGCACCTGGGGCTGAGCTCCGGGCAGACAGCCCCTCTCAGCTGGGCCCAGCCCTGCGCGTCTGGCCCTCCCCGCCGCCGGCTGCCTGCCAGCGCCGGCCCCGCACGCTGGAGGGGCTCTGCCCGTCCTATCTGCTCAGTCAAGCCTTTAATTGACCATTTGAACTACAGCAGAGCGCAGGAACCACCTCCCGAAAGCAGGCCCCGGGCTGCGGCACCGGCTGTAAGTAGGTCAGAGCACCCAGATGCAAGAGGGGGGCAGCAGCCGTTTGGGAAATCGTCGCCCCAAAGACAAGGAGGAGCAGCAGCCGTGGCCGGATCCCCGAACGCGGCAGCAGGAGACTCCCTGCGTCTCGCTCAAAGGCCGAGGCCAAGGCCAAAAGCATCTCAGCTTGAGGACAGAAGGCTGACGGCAGCCTCCCCCTCCCCGTCTAATCAGGGAGCGTCAACGCGAGCCAGCCACACGCTGTTACCCACTGCAGACGTGTCAGCACAGATTTGCTGGGCACCGCCGTGATCCTGGCAGCTCGTGCCAGCTTCTCCTCCTTTGTCGCTCAAATCTGAACGGCACGAGCTCGGGCAAGGACGGCTGTAGGGCTGCGGCGAGGGAGGCAGCGGCTTTTAGGGCCGTCGGGGCCTCGGGAACAGCCTCCCCGTGTACCCACGGCAAGGCTCGTGCTGCCCAGGACGGCGTCGGTGTCAGCATTCCCCACGAGCAGCTCCTCCACAGTGGGGAGAAAGGGACCCAGCTGCCTCCCCCTCCTCACAGAGGGGCTGCCCTCCAACGAAGCCCGGGCTAACGAGCCTTTCCCCGGCAGAGACAGCCAGGAGAAACTTATTTCTTCAGAAATTAGCAGAAAGCTGCCACCCTGCTTTCAGGGATACGCCGACAGGCCCACACCAGACCCCACAGGCCTCAGTGCCCCAGCGAGTGGAGCAGAAGACGGTCCTGCCAGGCTGGGAACAGGCACCAGGGAGTCCCAGGGACCAGCTGGCCAGCGGCAGGGCTGGCCCTCGAGCCAACCGCCCCCCACGTCCCCCAGCGCTGCGCTCGCAGCCCCCCGCTCCCCCAGCCGTGCCAGCTTCCCCGAGCCAAGCCTGCCCCACCGCCACAGCCAGGCGCCACAGCTCCACCTCAGCTCCTCCAGCCCCACATCACCGTGGGGCAGGGCACGTCCGTGCGCTGACCCCAGCCCAGGCCGCAGCAGGAGGGGGACAAACGCGGCCTGGGGAGCTCGGCTGTGAGGACGTGGTTTGACAAAACCCACCGTCACAGGCCAGACACTGCCAGAAAAACCACTGGTAGGACAGAGGGAGGGAGAAAACACCCATCGGGGAACAGTTGCCCCCTCGGTGGGGCGAGGACGCGGCTGCCTGCGCTATTTCCCTTTAAACCCCCCAGTGCAGCAGCCCTCGAGCACCGCTCTGTTTATTTATCCAGGGATTGCTGCACAGCGAAGGAAAAAAAAAAACCTAGCAACAAGTTTCTATAATTGGCAGAAAAGGCTGGCAAATCTTTAAACCGGGGAGCTCAGCAGGCCCCAGCGTTTGGCAGGATTTGTGTCAAACGCCCTTGAATGGGGATGGGAAAAGAAACCCTCATAACCAGGGTGGGAAGCAGCCTGTGGAGCAGCACCTGGCTCCTTCACAGCGCTCTTCCCTCCCTTGGCTAGACACGCTGACGAGGCAGACGGAGTCGTTAGCCCCTCTTGGTGGGGGAAACTGAGGCAGCTAGCAGGAACCTGCGTGCAGCTGGGCGGTGAGCGGTGTGGGGACGGAGCGGTGCCATCCCCAAACAGCGTTTCTGCATGTGTCACTGCAGCCAGCGGCAACCCCAGCCCTGCCCGGGTGTCCTGCCACGCCAGCCCTCCACCACAGGCTGACCTTTAGGCCAGCTTAACCACGGGTCCATCTCTGGGCCAGGCCCCAGGACCACACCGGAGTGAGTAGCCCCAAAGCCAAAAGCCCCCACCACCCTGTTCCTGCGCCCCTGCTCTGCCCCACGCCGCCTCCGTCCCCCCGCGGCTCCCCCAGCCCCACATCCCCGGACCTGCCAAGTTGAGGATGTCCCAGGTGGCTCCACGGGGGAAGAACCGCTTCATGTTTATGGCCCATTGGTAATCGCTCCATCGCTCCTTCCAGGCCTGCAAGATGGCCTGCTTCAGGTTCACCACCTTCATGGCCGCCTGCTGCGAAGGGACAGGGGGTCAGGGAAGGGCTGAGAGGTTTTTCTGGGGAGGGGGAAGGATAAGTGACCCCCCCCCAAAGGAAAGGCAGAGGGGTCTGAGGGGGTGAGCGGGGCCCAGCGGCTCCTGAGGGGAAGGGGAGGCCTGGTCAACCCGGGGCGGGGAGGGGGGCTCCGGGGGCGGCCACCGCACCGCCGGTGCGGTGGCCGCCCCCGGAGCCCCCCTCCCCGCCGCCCCTCACCTTCACCCCGCACCGCTACGGCCGGCGAACTCTTCGCTCAGCTCCTGGGCACCGCCATGTTGGCACCCCGTCAACAAGGCGGGCGCTGATTGGGCGGCGGGGAGAGGAGTGGCGCGGGGGCTGCTGGGAGGTGTAGTTCGGAGGGGGGAGAGGAGGGGGGTGCGAGGGGGGGCGTGGGGGGGCAAAGGAGGGGGGTGTAAAGGCGTGGGGGTGAAAACGTGGTGTGTGTAAATGCCTGGGTGTGCAAACATGGTGTGTGTAACGATGTGGGGGTGCAAACACGGTGTGTGTAAATGCGTGGGTGTGTAAACATGGTGTGTGTAACAAAGTGGGGTGCAAACATGGTGTGTGTAAATGCCTGGGTGTGCAAACATGGTGTGTGTAACGATGTGGGGGTGCAAACATGGTGTGTGTAAATGCCTGGGTGTGCAAACATGGTGTGTGTAAAGGTGTGGGAGTGCAAACGTGGTGTGTGTAAATGCGTGGGTGTGTAAACATGGAGTGTGTGGGTGTGTAAACATGGAGTGTGTAAATGCCTGGGTGTGCAAACATGGTGTGTGTAACGATGTGGGGGTGCAAACATGGTGTGTGTAAATGCCTGGGTGTGCAAACATGGTGTGTGTAACGATGTGGGGGTGCAAACATGGTGTGCGTAAAGGCGTCGGGGTGCAAGCGTGTGTGTAAAGGTGTGGGGTGCAAACATGGTGTGTGTAAATGCCTGGGTGTGCAAACATGGTGTGTGTAAAGGCGTGGGTGTGTAAACATGGAGTGTGTAAATGTGTAGGGGTGCAAACATGGTGTGTGTAAAGGTGTGGGGTTGTAAACATGGTGTGTGTAAATGCCTGGGTGTGCAAATGTGGTGTGTGTAACGATGTGGGGGTGCAAACACGGTGTGTGTAAATGCGTGGGGGTGCTGGCACGGGGGTATGAGCACAGGGGTGTGCTTGTGCAGGTGTGCAAACATGTGCGTGCACACGTGGGGATGTGTGTGTGTGCAGACGGGTGTGCGCATGAATGTGTGTCAGTGTGTAGATGCATACATGCACGTATGTACATGCACACGTGTGCTCACACGTGTGCCTGCAGGCCCATGTGTGTGCAAGCATGGGAGCATGCACATGTGGGCATGCAAACGTGGCTGTGCACACGGGAATGGGTATGCACGCGTGTGGGTATGGGCACGCGTGTGGGTGTGGGCATGTATGTGCCAGGTTGTGTGTGTGTGTGCACAGATGCACAGGCGTACACAGGTGCCCGCACACGTGTGAGCGCAGGCGTGCATGCAGGCACACGTGTGCACATGCAGACACGGGCAGGCGTGTACGCAGGTACCTGTGGGTGGATACACGCACACAGGTGTGCCCAGGTGTGCCCGCAGACACGCGTGTGCACGCACACGTGCCGGCAGCCCCGGGGCTGGGCCCCCCCCGCCGTGCGGTACCAGCAGCTACAACCCCCCCCCCCGGGGCTGCCTCCCGCCATCGCCATGGCAACGGGAGGATGGGGAGCGTGCGGGGGGGCCGCATGGCCCGGGGGGGGGGGGGGCGAGCACCCCCCAGCACCCCCCACCCACGGGCACCGGAGCCCCGCGTGGCTCAGGGGCGGGGTGAACCCCTCGGGGTGCGGGGGTGCCCGGAGGTGCTGCCGTGGGGTGGGGGGCACCCGCTGCCCCCCCCCCCCCCAGCTCTCCCGGCTCTGCTCGGGGGGGCTCCGAGGCCCCTTAATTCCCCGGTTAATCATTCATGGGGCCGGGGCGCTGCAAATCCCCCCGCGCCGGGGCCGGGATTAGGCGGGCGAGCGGCTGCCCAGGCGGCGGGGGGCCCCGGTGGCGGGGGGGGGGGGGCTCGGCAGCGGGGGGGCCCGGCCCCTATTCATGAGGGAGGGATTTCCTGTGCCGGGGGGGTCCCGCTGCCCGCAGCTGGCGGGGAGAACCGGAGACCGGGACCCGAGGAGCCCCCCCGGGACAACACACCCCCCCCCCCCCATGGCAAAGCACCCCCACAGGGGGCCCTGGCCGGGGGGGGGCTGTGGGGTGCGCTAAGGGGGTCGCAGCCCCCCGGCCCCAGGCGGGGGCGGCCGGCGCGGAGGGAAGGCGTCGAGGCCCCGGGCTTGGCAGGGCGCCCCGGCCCAGCTGCCTCCAGCCCCGGGGCCGGGGGGGCCGGAAGGGGCCGGGGCCGTTCCCAGCGCCGGGGGCGGGCGGGGGCCGGCGCGGGGGGCTCCCCCTGCCCGCTGGGGAACCGGGGCAGCCGGCACCCCCGGGGCCGCTCCCTGCCGGGGGGGCACACGGCCGGTTCCCACCCGGTGGTCGGTGGGGTGTGAAGGGTTTGATTCCCGGGGGGGCTCCCAGGGGGAAAGCGAGGGGGGGGGACACACAGCCCGGGATGGGGGACACCCCTCGGGGCCACCCGGACCCCCGGCGGGCGCTGCGCTACGGGGGGCTCCAGAGCCGGGGATGCGGGTGCCCGGGCTGTGCCCAGCGTCACCCCTTCCCGGGGGGCCCGGGGGGGGCACGGCTCGGCCCTGCCGCGGGCTCGGGCTATATATAGCGGCTCGGCGCCGCGGAGCAGCGGGATGAATGTTAATGAGCTTGTTCCGGCCGGGGGGAGCTCCGCGGCCCCCGGTCCCCCCGGCTCGGGGGGTGCCGCAGGGCCTGGGGTCCCCACCCTGGCCGGGGGCGGGGGCAGAGCGGCCTGGGGGTGGCACTGGGGGCAACTCGCAGGCTCATGGCAGGGGACAAGGGGTGGGGGACGGGTGGCAGAGGCGCCCGTCCCCGCGGCGGGGGTTTTGCAGGCGAACCCCCAGCCCTGCCTCAGTTTCCCCGCTTGGGACGGAGGGTGGCGGCGGGCGGGGGGATCTGGGGACACGGGGCCGGGGGCAGGCGGGCTCAGCCCCGGCCTTATCGCGGGCAGACGGCGGTGCGGGGGGGGGGCGGCCGCCGCCGCGCCGTGTTTGCCGAGGATAAAGTGTACGGTACAGGCGGGGGCCGGGCCGGGGGTGCCCCGCGCTGCCCCTGCCCCTGCCACGCTGGCGGCCCGGCCACCGCCGGCCGTGGGGATGGGGGGACCCGGGGTGCCGCGGGGACCAGGGGGGCCACGGGGACCGCAGGGCTGTGCGGACCAGGGGCAGCAACAGGGACCGTGGGGACCAGGGGGCCGCGGGCGCGAGGAGGCTGCGGGGGGGCAGCCCAGGCTGTGACAGCACCGTCGTGCCACGGGGACCCCCATCCCCTGGGTACCCCCGTCCCCTGGGTAGCGCTGTCCCCGTCCCCTGGGTACCACCGTGCCATTGGCACCGCCGTCCCCTGGGTAGCACTGTCCCCTTGCTGTCCCCATCCCCTGGGCACTGCCCTGAGAGCCGCTGTCCCCCGAGGACCCCCCTCCCCTGGGTGCTGGCGTGCTCGGGTGTCCCCATCCCCTGGGTACCCCCCTCCCCTGCAAACCCTTGTCCCCTGGGGACCCCCACCCTCCTCGTCCCCTTGTCCCCTGGGTACCCTCGTCCCCTCGGTGCCACAGCGCTGGCTGTGCAGCCCAGGGCGGGACGGGCCACGGGGCTGGGGAGGGGGGGCCAGGCCGAGCCCCCCGGGGGTCCCAGGGCCGAGCTGCGGGGCTCGGGGCGGGGAGGGGGGCACGGCAGCGGCCCTTTAAGCCCGGGCATGACGGGAGGTGTAGTCCGGGGGGGCGCGGGCGCTGCTGGGAAGGCGGTGGGGTGGGACGGGCGGGTCGGGGTGCTGTGGGGGGGACCCCAGCGCCCTCCCCAGCGACCCCCGTGCACGGCCCCACGGCGGGGCCCGGCCCCGGCCCCACAGCGGATGCCTGTCCCCCAGCCCCCCCGCCCCACACCCCCGGGGGGCGCAGGGGCAGGGCCCCCCCGCCGTGCGGGCGCTGGGCACCCCGGGGTGCGGAGCTGGCCCCCGCCCCGTGGGCACCGTCCCCAGCTCCCCACGAGCACCATCTCCACCCCACCCCGGGCACCGTCCCCGGGCACCGTGGGCACCGTCTCCAGCTCCCCTGAGTGCTGTCCCCAACCTCTGTGGGCACCGTTCCCTGTCACCCTTGGCACTGTCACGGCATCCCCGTGGGCACTGTCCACACCCTGTGTTGGGCACCGTCCCCGGGCCTCTGTGGGCACCGTCTCCATCTCCACTTCGGTCCTGTCCCCAACCCTGTGGGCAGTGTCCCCAGTCCCCATTGTCACTGTCACCACATCCCCGTGGGCACCATCGCCAGCCCCTGTGGGCACAATCTCCACCCCACCATGGGCACTGTCCCTGGGGCCCTGCAGGCACTGTCCCCAGCTCCCCTGGGCATTGTCCCAAACCCTTGTGGGCACCAGTCCCTGTTGTCACTGCCATGGCATCCCTGTGGGCACCTTCCCCAGTCCCCATTGCCACTGCCATGGCGTCCCTGTGGGCACGGTCCCCGGTCCCCATTGCCACTGCCATGGCATCCCTGTGGGCACCGTCCCCAGCTACCCGTGGGCACCACCTCTACCCTGCCACGGGCACTGTCCCCAGGCCTCTGTGGGCACCGTCCCCAGCTCCCCTTGGGTACCCACCCCAACCTGGTGGGCACTGTCCCCGCTGTCGCTGTCACAGTATCCCTGCGAGCACCGTCCCCAGCTCCCCACAGGCACCGTGCCGTGCCCCCCACGCGCCCCATCTCCGCCCGCCCACGGGCACCGTTGCCATCCCCGCCGTCCCCGTCTCCCTAGCCCCCGTCCCCCTTCCCGGGGCCGCCCTCTCTCCCCGTCCCCGCCGCTCCCCCGTGGGTCCCCACGCGGGGCTCCGCGGGGCGGGCGCGGCGGGTGCAGGGAGCGGCTGCGGCCGGCGGAGGGGGCTGCGGCCGCGGCGGAGCGGGCGGGCGGCGGGGCCGGGGGAGGAGCCAGGCGCCGTCGGCCGCCGCCGCCGCTGCGCCCCGCTCCGCTCCGCTCCGCGCCCGCCGCCCGCCCCGCGCCCGCCGCCGCCGCCGCCGCCGCCCAGGTACGGCCCGAGCGGGCCCCGCCGCCGCCCCCCGCCCGGCCCCGCCGCAGCCCGGTTGTTTACCGTCGGCCGCGGCCCCCCCCGGCTGAGCCCGGGCGCAGTTCGGTGCGTGCAATGCGGGGGGGGGCGGTGGTGGTGGTGGGTGTCGGGGCGGGGGGGGGGACCGGGAGCGGCGGGGAGCGGGGGGTCCCCGGCCCGAGCGCGCACCGGGAGGAGAACCCCGGGTCAGTGTTTTTTCTTGAAAAAAATCCGGGCGTTTGGCGGGGGGGCCCGGGGGGGGCCGCGTCCCCCGGTGGGGCCGGGGGGGCGTCCGCGCCCCCCCCCCCCCCTCCCCGCTGCTGCAGCGCGGGGCTGCCCGCGGGGCACGGCCGCTGCCCACCGCCCGCCGCGGCCGGGGGGGCCCGGGGGGGGGGGACCGTGCACGGCGGGCAGCCCCCCCCTCGCCTGCAGCGCCGTGGCCCCCCGGCCCCGCGGCGGCTGCGTGGCCGTGGCGTGGCGGCGTGGCGGGGGCCCGTGGGCCCGGGCCGTGGCGCGGCGGCGTGGCTCTGCGGTGACGGGTGCGGGGCCGAGCGCGGCGGGGCCGTGCCGTGGGCAGGTCGCGGGGCCGGGCCGTGGGCAGGCCGTGGCCGTGTCGCGGGGGGGGGGGGGGGGCACCGTGGCCCGGCCGGGCCGTGACGGCGCCGCGGGGGGCCCGGGGGGGGCCGTGGCCGTGCCCCGTGGCCGTCCCCGCCCGCTCCCGCTCCTGGCAGCGGCGGCAGGAATGCCTGCGATTTTTTTAAATTTTTTTTTATTATTTTTTTCTGCGCCGAGAGCAGAGCGCGGGGGGGGGGGCGGGGGGGGGCGGTTCGGCCGCTCCCGGTTGGGGCGGGGGCAGCGGGGGGCGTCCCCGGCGCGGGGGGGGCTCCGGCCCCGCACCCCCGGGCTGCCCCCGCCGAGCGGGGCGCGGGGCGTGGCGGGGGCTCCCCTCCCCACGGTCCCGCGGAGGGGGGGACGCGGCAGTCCCCCGCGTCCCCCCACCCCAACCCCGGGGGGGCCGGATCGTGCCCGGGTTGCGGCGGTCCCGGTGCCGTCGGCGGGGCGCGGGCTGCGGTCCCGGCCGGGCTCCGGTGCGTCGCCCCGTGCGAAGTGGGGAAACTGAGGCAGGGCAGGCGGGCGCCGCGGCCAAGGTCACCCCGGGACCGGCCGGCTTTGCCCGGGCCTCCGGCTCGCCCTCCCCGTCGGCCCGGCCGGGGCCCCGCGCCGACCTTCAGCCGCGGCGGCCGCCGTGACCCCCGGGCTGACACCGCCGGCACCGGCCGCGGCGGGGGCCGGGGCTGCGCCTCACCCCGCCTGACCCCCGCCGGCACCGGGGACCCCCGGGGCTCCGGCGGGGCGGGGGGGGGGGGGGCGGCGCCGCCGTGGGGCGCGGGAAGGCCCCGGTGGAACCGGTTTGGGGGGGCTCCCCCGCCCGGGGGTCTTGGCGCAGGGTGGGGGCGCGGCGCATCCCCCCCCCAGCCCGGCGCTGCCGTGCGGCTGCGTGTGCCCCCCCCGCACTGCACGCACCCGCCGGTGCAGCCCCGCACCCCCGGGCCAGCAGCGGGGGGGTGGCTGGGCGGGGGTCCCCGCATGACACACACCCCCCCCCCCCGCCGCGGCCGTGACCTTCGCGGGGCCGTGGCGTGGCAGCCCCGCGGGGGGGGGCGGCACGGAGGGGGGAGCGCCGAGGGCCGCCCGCCCCCCCGGGTCCCGCACCCCCCATCCCCATCTCCTCCCGGGGGTCGGCGGCTCCAGGAAGCGGGGCCCCCCCCGCCGCTCCCCGCCCCGCCACGCACCGTCCCGGGGCACCGAGCGCGGCTGCCGGTAAAGCCCGGAGCAGCCGCGGAGCCGCCCTGGGGGTCCCAGCCCGCACCCCCCTCCCCCCGGACCCCTCCAGCCGGTGCGGCGCGGGGCGGGGCCGGGCGCCCGGAGCCCCTTCCAGGCCGGGGGGGGGGGGGGCAGGAGGAGGAGGAGGAGGAGGGGGGATGCGGTGAAGACGAAGGCGGGCGCGGGCAGGACGCCCGGGGCCCCGCTCAGGCTGGATGGGGCCGGGGGGCGCAGCGGGGGCCGGGCCCCCCCGGGGCGGTGTGGCACGGAGGTGGCCCCAGCGCTGCGGACCCTCGGCCTGACCCGTCCGGACAGGGTCGAGTGGCCGTGGGGACACTGTGGGGACCGTCCCCCACGTCCCCTTCCCGGGTGGGGCGGGCACCCCCGGACAGGCTCGGTGCCGGTTCCCGCGCCCCACCGGCGGTGCCGACCCCGGGCACCTCGTGGCGAGGTGGCGGCTGCGTCCCCAGTGCGAGTGGGGCCCCCGGGGAGGGAACCCAAGAGCCCCCGCCCCGTCCCGGTGCACGCAAACCCGAGCCCCCGATTTAGAAACGTCCCCGTCCCCGTGCCAAGCTCCGAGCGCTGAGAATAGCTCCGCGGCGTCCCGGCACAGCCTTCCTGGGGACGGGGGCACGCCGCGGGGCTGGGGACCTGCAGCCACCCCGGCGAGCTGAGACCGTGGGCACTCAGCACACGCCAGGTGCCCGCGGGTGCCCGTTGGGTGTCCTTTGTGGCCAGGAGGAGCAGGGATCCAGCTGCGTCCTGCTGCGCTGGCACGAGGGACGTGGTGGTGGGCAAAGTGGCACCGTGGCTCTTCCTCTGCCGAGGAGCTGGTGGCCCCGGTGGGGAGGGGAAACTGAGGCACAGACGCGAGCGGCCAGGCAGGGCAGGGGGAGCGGAGCTGGGGCTCCGCGGGAAGGAGCGGCCGGCGTGGCCTCGGTTGGACTTGATGGCACCAGGAGTGCCCTGGGGTTGGTGGTGGCTGTGGGGCCGGGCGGAGGTCAGGGTCACGGCGCAGGTCCCCGCCGCGGCGAGGCAGGACCCGTCGGAGGTGCGAGGCCGCGGCAGCCTGTGGGTGCCCGGTCAGCGCCGGGGCAGGTCACTGTCCCCACGGCCGCCCGCCCTCGCTTGGGTGGTGGCTTCCCTTGAGCCACTGAGCCACAGGGTGAGCGTGGCCCCGGTGCCCGTGTGCCCTGGCCGCCGCAGACCCGGGCTCAGCCAACCCGTGCCACAGCATGGCCCGGACCCCGCGTGCACGGGGAGGGGGCACCACACGGTTCCCCCGTGGCACAGGGTGGGCTGCCCTGATGTCAGGCCCATGGCATCCCCCGCGCTGGGGCTGCCCAGCTGCTGCACATGCCTGGGATTCCCGCAGCCTCCCGGCACGCCGGCCCCGCCGCGCGCTGCCACGCATGCCCCACGGCACCGGGCACCCCATGGCACCGGGCATAGGGTGCCATGCACTGGCCGAGGTGTGGGATGAGCACAGGGCACCGGACAAGGACACGCGTGTGGCACCAGCCGCAGCCACACACATGGGCACCAGCGTGTGCCGGGTGCTGCCAGCCGTGCCACGGCAGGTGCCCCTGCGCCTGGCCGCGCTCCCACGGCACGGTCCTGCCAGCTGGCGCAGCCGGGGCTCCTCTGGCTGGGGCAGAGCGGTGCTGCCCCGGTGCCCGCCGTGCCGCTGCCCGCAGCCGCCGGCACAACCGGGCATCGCGCGCTGGTGGCTGTGGGGCTGGCGGGTCCATGGCGCCCTGCCCCCAGCCCGCGCTAATCGCGCTAATTGGCACCCTGGCTAAAGCGCTTAGGCCCTCACCTCCCTGACCCAGATGGCAGCTGGGTGGGGGGAGGCGGCGCCCGGGACCCCCGGAGCCCATCTGTCCCGGGGGGCAGGGATGCCGACGGGTGTCCCCGTGGGGCGTCCCCGGTACCCGGCACCTGCGTCCAGCTGCACGGGGGCAGCCGGTGCCTTCGCGGAGGGGTGTCCCCGGGGCTGCGGTGCCCATCCCGGGGTGCCCCTGGGGAGCAGGGTGCTGGGTGCCCCCCGCGGGGCGACGTGGCTCCCGCCGCCGGCCCAGCCCTGGACTTTGCCCCCAGGTTGTTTTCCGTCGCCTGCAACCACCCGACTCAGCAGAAACGCGCCCCTGGGCGTGGGGCTGGGCTGGGGGGGGCACGGGGTGGGGGCCCCCGCCGGCTGCCACCCCGCTCCCACCCAGCCCCACCGGGTAGGGATGCGCGGGTTGGGGTGCCATCGGGCACGGGGAGCAGCACAGGGGGCTGAGACCCGACTGCGCTCATCACATGTGTCCCGGAGCAGCAGGAGGAGGAGGAGGAGGAGGAGGGCGGCCGCCTCCCGTGTCTGTCTGTCTGTCTGGGCCGCCCCAGCGCGCCCGGGATTCCTCGAGTGACGGTTCCTGGAGCGGCACCGCGGGCTTGGCCGGGTGCTGGGTGCCGGGGGTGTTGGTGGGGCCTCCGGGGGTGCCCGGTGTTAGCCCTGAGCCCCTCTGGCTCGGCCAGGCCGCCCCCACGGGGGGAAACTGAGGCAGGGGCGGCCGAGCCCACCCCACACTGCGGAGTGCCCCGTGCCCCGGCCTGCGCCGGCTTCGCTGCGGCCCCACACATGCACCGAGCGGGTCGGGGCTCTGCTGGCGCGCGGGGTCCCGGGGGGCGGCGGGGGGGCCGGTGCCCGCGCGCAGCCCTGGCCCCCTGCCAGTGCCTATACTTGGAAGTCTCCGCGCGCCGCTCCCATATGGAACAAACATTTGCTGCAGCCCCCGGCCGCGGCCCTATAGGTGCTGCCGGCCCCAAAGCCCGGCCTGGAGCTGCGGCGAGGAGCCCCCCCGAGGTGGGGAGGGCACCCAGGGGTGGGGGGTGCCCCCACGGTGCCTCGGTCTCCCTGCAGAGGCAGGGGGAGGTGATGCCCCCCCCCAGGGGGGGACCCCTCGTGCGACCCCCCCGTGCGTCGCACACTCGCGTTCACCCCGGGGGTGCCGCCGCGCACCCATGGGTGCAGCATCCCTCGCCCCCATCCCGGGCAGCCCCAGATGGAGGGTGGGGGGGGCTGGGGGCGCCCCGCGGTGTGGGGGGGCCGGGGCGGGGGGGGCCGAGCCCCGGCCGCTGCGTTTTAAATCCGCCGGAGGAATTTCTGCGGCGGCCAAGACAAACGTGACCTACTTTCTGCCTGTCCCCGCACGGAGCCGAGGAGCCCGAGGGCCGGGCGCGGGGCCCAGCGCAGCCCCACGGCCCCCCCCCGGCACGGGCTGGGCCCCCGCACCCCACACCCCCCCTGAGCCGAGGCGGGGGGTTCCCACTTGCGACCCCCCCCATCCTGCTGGGGTGCTGCGGGTGTGCAGGGCACCCCCGGGGGGGTGGGTGAGGGGGGCTGCCGCGGTCGTGCCTCAGTTTCCCCATCACGGGGGTTTGGGGGGTTGGGGGGTGCCCCCAGTGCTGCCCACGCCCCCGCCCCACCGCGCCGTGTCTTTGCCGCAGGAGAGCTCCCGGAGGAGGGATCGCCCGGCCCCCCCGGCGCCCCCCACCCCGTAAGTCTCCCCCCGCCCTCCCAGCACAGGGGGGGGCCACGCGTGGGGCGAATGCATCCCCACCCCCCCCGGGCTGCCCCCACTGCTTGGGGGGCCCCCCCCAGCCCTGCCCCACGGCTGGGTGCAGCACCCGCTGCCACCCCCCCCGCGTGTGCTTCCCCGCACGCTCCCACCCAGCCCCGCACACCCACGTGCACGCTCTCACACGCTTGTACACGCTCTCGCCCACCCGTGCACACTCTTGCACGCTTGTGCACGCTCTCACGCGCTTGTGCACGCTCTCACACAGCCCTGCACACCCATGTGTACTCTCGCACGCTTGTGCACGCTCTCACACGCTTGTGCACGCTCTCACGCAGCCCTGCACGCCCCTGTGCACTCTCACACACCCATGCATGCTCTTGCACACCCGTGTGTGCCTGTGCATGCTCTCGCCCACCCATGCACACTCATGCACGCCTGTGCACGCTCTCACACACCCATGCATACTCTTGCATGCTTGTGCACGCTCTCACACGCTTGTGCACACTCACACAGCCCTGCACACCCATGTACACTCTCGCACACCCGTGCACGCCCGTGCACGCTCTCACACACCCACGCACGCTCTCGCACACCCGTGCACGCTCTCGCCCAGCCCCGCCTGCCGTTGCACGCTCCCTGCGAGCCCTCGCTCGCTCCACGTGCCCTTGCACGTCCCTCACGCTCTCGCCCAGCCCCGCACGCCCCTGCACACCCCACACGCTCTCGCCCAGCCCCGCGCCATGGCACCCCTCACCCCCACCATGGCCGGGGGTCCCGGCTCAGCCGCGGTTTCCCCCGGCAGGGTCCGGCCCGGGATGCTGCGCAGAGCTGAGCACTGAGGCGGGCGCCATGGGGCGCGCGTCGTAGCCCCCCGCCGTGTCCCCCCGCGCGTGGCACCGGTGGCGGAGCCCGCTGGGTCGGTGCTGAGCGCTCCTTGATGGAATTGCGGTGAATGGAACAGAAGCCCAGCACCCTGGACCCGCTGTCGGAGCCAGAGGACACCCGGTGAGCCCCCGCCCGGCGCCCGCGCTGGCACTGCCACCACCGCCCCCTCTGCCCCCGCAGCACCGTGCCATGGGTGTCCCCGTGCATCCCTGCGTGATCATGTGTGTCCCCGTGACCCATGTGTCCCCGTGCCCCGTGTGTCCCCATGTATCTCTGTGTGATCATGTATGTCCCTGTGCCCCGTGTGTCCCCGTGCATCCCTACGTGGCCGTGTACGTGCCCGGTGTGTCCCCATGCCCTGTGCATCCTAATGCCTCCTGTGTCCCCAAGTGTCCCTGTGCCCCGCGTGTCCCCACGCACCCCTGCGTGCTCGGGTACGTGCCCGTGCCCGCTGTGTCCCCCCGTCCCAGGTGTCCCCATGCCCTCGTGTCTCTGTGCCTGCTGTGTCCCCATGCGTCCCCATGCCCCGGGTGTCCCCCACTGGTGTCCCCACGGGGTGGGCTCTCCCAGACACCCTCTTCCCCAGCCGGGGCCTCTCGGACCGCCCCGTCCCGGGGCTATTTCGGGAGCCGGCCCCGGGGTCACCTTGGGCTGGAACCCCGGGACCCCCCGCCCGCAGGTGCCCATCCCCGTGGCGTCGGGCCGCGGCCGAGCCGTGCCAGGCGGCCCCTCCAATGGGCGGGCGAGGCGCGGACCCCCGCCGCCAGCCATTGGCTGAGCCCCTCTGATGTCACTTCCCCGCTGAGCCAAAAGGACATTTTGTCTTTGACTGTAAATGAGCCCCTCCCCCACCGCCCCTCCCCCACCCCTTCCCTGCCCCTCCCCCACCCAACACCCTTTCCCCTCCCCCCCCGCCCCAGCTCAGCCCCCCCGGGCGGTGCCGTATCCCGGGTTGGGGTCCCCAGGGTCCCCCCCCCTCACCCTGCACCCATGGGTCCATGACCCCAGTGCTGGATGGCATCGCCCCTGCCCGGCCCCCCGGGACCCCCGGGCGAGGGGTGCCCACCTCCCAGCAGGGTGCGGGGGTGGGCCGTGGGGGGGCCATGGGGGGGCTGTGGGCACCGTCCCAGCCTGGGTCCCCCCCGCAGGTGGCTGGATGGCAAGCGCAAAAGAAAGAGCAGCCAATGTTTGGTGAAGAGCAGCATGTCAGGTACGGGCTCCCCCCGGGGTCCCCTGGGCACCCCACGGCCCTGCCGGGCACCCCGGGGTCCCCTGGGCACCCCGCGTCCTCCCCGGGTCCCGCAGGCACCGCGTGTCCTGCCTGCACCCCCCGGGCACCCCACGTCCATGCTGAGATCCGGGGGGCTCCTGGGAACCCCACGTCCCTGCTGGGTCACCCAGGGTCCTGTGGTCACCCCACGTCCCTGCTGGGCACCCCGTGGTCACCCCATGTCCTTGCCAGGGGCACCCCAAGGTCCAACGGGCACCCCATATTTCTGCTGGGCACCCTATGTCCTCACCGGGTCCCGCAGGCACCACGTGTCCTGCCTGCCTCCCATGGGCACCCCACGTCCCTGCTGGGTCCCCCAGGATCCCATGGACACCCCATGTCCCCACTGGGTCCCCCAGGGTCACCCATGCACCCAATGTCCCTTGCCAGGCACCCCAGGGACCCCCGTGCACCCGATGTCCCTTGCCAGGCACCCCGGGGTGCTCTGGACACCCCATTCTCCTGGCACCCCCTGGCACCACACATCCCCGTTGGGTCCCGCAGGGTCCCCAGCACCCCACATCCCCATCGGGACCCCGAGCGCCCCGTGTCCCCGTGGGGTGCCCGTCGCCCTCCGCGCCCCGTGGCCGTGGGTCGGGCTGGGGCGGGTGCTATCGGGGCTGGCAGCACCCTGGGGTGGGAGATAAGGGGGGCCCGGCCGGGCGCTGCCCCCCAGCCCTGCCCCATTCCCCGGCGGGGAGCGGCCGGCGCCGGCGGGATCCTGCGGGGCGGGAGGAGGGCGGCGGGGGGGGGACCCATCCCTCCCGCACCCCTCCCTGCCCCGGGGGGGGGGGTGGACCCGGGGCCCCCCCCGCATCCAGCACCCACTGGGCGCCCGGGTGGGCTCTTGGGGGGGGGCACAGGGGTCCCGGGGTGGTGGGTGTGCATCGTGGGCGCTCCGTGCCTCAGTTTCCCTGTGAGGACAGTGATGGCCCCCGGGCTGCCAGGCTGGGGGACCCCGGACGCTAGCGGGGACAGTGGGCCATTGTGTGCCGGGGGGGACGGGGACCCCCCCCCGCAGCCGGCTGGGGAGCGGCATAATGGGAGCTTTATTGGTGCGGGGGGCTCGGGCAGCCCCCCAGCCCTTAACCCTTCCCGTGCCAGGGCTGCCCGCAGCGGGGCGGGGGGGCTGCTGCAGGGGGAAACTGAGGCACGGGAGGGGCGGGGTGTCTGTGTGGCTGGGACCCCCCGGGGGGCGCTGGGACCCCCCCGGAGCGCGGGGCCCCTGACGGTGGCACCCCGCAGGGTACATCCCTAGTTACCTGGACAAGGATGAACAGTGCGTGGTGTGCGGGGACAAAGCCACCGGCTACCACTACCGCTGCATCACCTGCGAGGGCTGCAAGGTGAGGGGGCCAGGGGGGGCTGGGGGGGTCACCGGGGCTCGCCGGGGTCACCGGGGCTCACCGCGTGCCCCCCTCCCCAGGGCTTTTTCCGCCGGACCATCCAGAAGAACCTGCACCCCACCTACTCCTGCAAGTATGATGGCTGCTGCGTCATCGACAAGATCACCCGCAACCAGTGCCAGCTCTGCCGCTTCAAGAAGTGCATCTCGGTTGGCATGGCCATGGACCGTGAGTGCGGGGGGGCACGGAGTGGGGGGGGCACCCGCTGGGGGCCTGGCACAGCTGGTGGTGCCGTGGGGTGGGTCGGGGTGCCCCGGTGCTGCTGCGGGAGCAGGGTGGGGGGTGGGTGCCGTGGCGTGGGTCGGGGTGCCAGGTGGGGGGTGCCAGCTGATGGGGGGGTGGTCCTGGCAGTGGTGCTGGACGACTCGAAGCGGGTAGCGAAGCGGAAGCTGATCGAGGAGAACCGGGAGCGGCGGCGGAAGGAGGAGATGATCAAGTCGCTGCAGCATCGCCCCAACCCCAGCGCCGAGGAGTGGGAGCTGATCCACGTGGTGACCGAGGCCCATCGCAGCACCAACGCCCAGGGCAGCCACTGGAAGCAGAAGCGGAAATTCCTGGTGAGGGCACGGGGCGGGGGGGGACCTGCCACCACCTCAGACCCCCACCCCGGACCCCCACCCCAGACCCCCACCCCGGACCCCCACCCCGGACCCCCACCCCGGCCGGGGCAGCTGAGCACCCGCACGCTCGGTGCACGCATGGGCAGCGCTCAGGGGTTGGAGCTGGGGTTTGGGATGTCACCCGGTGTCCTTGAGCCTGTCCCCCCCCCCCAGAAGGGTTAAGGGGTGAGCGGTGACCGAAGGGGACAGCTGTGCCCTGCGGGGTGGCCCTGGCCCTGTCCTCTGGCACGCAGCTCCCTCTCCTGGCTGCTGCCCCACGCCGAGCCCTGCCTCGGTTGGGGGGTCCCTGGGGGGGGACACACGGTCACACCGCACCCCCCAACCCCGCGGTCTGTCCCCGCAGCCTGAGGACATCGGCCAGTCGCCCATGGCCTCCATGCCCGACGGGGACAAAGTCGACCTGGAGGCGTTCAGCGAGTTTACAAAAATCATCACCCCGGCCATCACCCGCGTGGTCGACTTTGCCAAAAAACTGCCCATGTTTTCGGAGGTAAGGGGGGGCACTGGGTGGGCACCCCGATGCCAGAGCCCCCAGCATCTTTGGGGTGCACTGGGTGGGCACCCCGATGCCAGAGCCCCCAGCATCCTGGGGGTGCATTAGGTGGGCACCCCGATGCCAGACCCCCAGCATCTTTGGGGTGCACTGGGTGGGCACCCCGATGCCAGACCCCCAGCATCTTTGGGGAGCACTGAGTGGGCACCCCGATGCCAGACCCCCAGTATCTTTGGGGTGCACTGGGTGGGTACCCTGATGCCAGAGCCCCCAGCATCTTTGGGGTGCACTGGGTGGGCACCCCGATGCCAGAGCCCCAGTATCTTTGGGGTGCACTGGGTGGGCACCCCGATGCCAGAGCCCCCAGCATCCTGGGGGTGCATTAGGTGGGCACCCCGATGCCAGACCCCCAGCATCTTTGGGGTGCATTAGGTGGGCACCCCGATGCCAGAGCCCCCAGCATCTTTGGGGTGCACTGGGTGGGCACCCCGATGCCCAAGCCTGCAGCACAAGGGGGGAGCTGGGGGGTGGATGGCAGGGCTGGCACCGCAGTGACCCCCCCCGGTGATGCCGTGTGCCCCCCCAGCTGCCTTGCGAAGACCAGATCATCCTGCTCAAGGGCTGCTGCATGGAGATCATGTCGCTGCGGGCGGCCGTGCGCTACGACCCCGAGAGCGAGACGCTGACGCTCAGCGGGGAGATGGCCGTCAAGCGGGAGCAGCTCAAGAACGGCGGCCTCGGCGTCGTCTCCGATGCCATCTTCGACCTGGGCAAGTCCCTCTCTGCCTTCAACCTGGACGACACCGAGGTGGCCCTGCTCCAGGCCGTGCTGCTCATGTCCTCAGGTAGCCACAGCCTCCGCCCCCGGGGCTGCTGGGGGGAGCGGGGTGGGCACCCCAGGGCCCAGGGAGCCATAAGGGTGTGTGGGGTGGGCACGCTGGTGCCCAGAGCCCCCAGCACCTTTGGGGTGCATTAGGTGGCACCCCGATGCCAGAGCCCCCAGCACCTTTGGGGTGCATTAGGTGGCACCCCGATGCCAGAGCCCCCAGCACCTTTGGGGTGCATTAGGTGGCACCCCGATGCCAGAGCCCCCAGCACCTTTGGGGTGCATTAGGTGGCACCCCGATGCCAGAGCCCCGAGCATCTTTGGGGTGCATTAGGTGGCACCCCGATGCCAGAGCCCCCAGCACCTTTGGGGTGCATTAGGTGGCACCCCGATGCCAGAGCCCCGAGCATCTTTGGGGTGCATTAGGTGGCACCCCGATGCCAGAGCCCCCAGCACCTTTGGAGTGCATTAGATGGCACCCCGATGCCAGAGCCCCCAGCACCTTTGCGGTGCATTAGGTGGACACTCTGGGGAAACTGCCCCCCTGGCTTTGGGGGGGATCTGGGGTGGGCATCCCAGTGCCCCGGGTACATAGGGATGAGCACCCTGATGCTGTGAGCCCTTGGAGGTGGGCACGGCTCGGAGCTCCCAGGGTGGGCACTGGGATGCCCGCTGCCCTGGGAGGTGGGGTGTATGGGGTGGGCACCGTAATGCCCAGTGCCCTGGGAGTATGGGGTGCGTGGGGTGAGCACCCACCCTAATCCCTAGTGCTGCAGCCTTGGGGTGCAAGGGGTGGGCACCCTAATCCCCAGTGTTACAGTAGCTTGGGGTCCTATGGGGTGGGCACCCTAATCCCCAGTGCCCAGGAGCATGGGGTGGGCACCCTAATGCCTAGTGTTACAGTACCCTGGGGTCCTGCGGGGTGGGCACCCTAATGCTCAGTGCCCAAGAGCACAGAGTGGGCACCCTAAGCCCCAGTGCCCAGGAGCGTGGGGTGGGCACCCTAATCCCCAGTGTTACAGTAGCGTGGGGTCCTGTGGGGTGGGCACCCAAATCCCCAGTGCCCAGGAGCACGGGGTGGGCACTCTAATCCCCAGTACCCAGGAGCACGGGGTGCATGGGGTGAGCACCTCGATGTCCTGGGGAGCCGCCAGCCTTCCCGGGGGGTCTGTGACACCCGGGGCGAGGGGCAGCTGGGGGCATGCAACCGGTTACCCCCCTCCCCACCCCGTGACACCCCCCTCTCCCGTACCCGCAGACCGGACGGGGCTGATCTGCGTGGAGAAGATCGAGAAGTGCCAGGAGACGTACCTGCTGGCCTTCGAGCACTACATCAACTACCGCAAACACAACATTCCCCACTTCTGGCCCAAGCTGCTGATGAAGGTGACGGATCTGCGCATGATCGGCGCCTGCCACGCCAGCCGCTTCCTGCACATGAAGGTGGAGTGTCCCACCGAGCTCTTCCCCCCCCTCTTCCTCGAGGTCTTCGAGGACCAGGAGGTGTAGAGCTGCCACCCCCCCTGTGCCCCCTCCTCTCCATTCTGCCCCCCCCTTAATTTTTCTTATCCCCACCCCGCTGCCCCCCGCCCAGGGGCAAGGGTGGGGGGGTGCTGTGCCCAGGGTGGGGGTGCTGCGCCCAGGGTGTGGGGGTGCTGTGCCCAGGGTGGGGGTCCCGCCGTGCCCCCCCGCCGCCACCCCCCTGCCCCCAGCACGCCCCAGGACTTGACGAATTTTGTTTGTTTGCACAGGGAAGGGCCCCCCCGACGGTCGAGCGTCCCCTTTATTGTCCTTCTCTTCTTAGATTATTATTTTTAAGCATTTATTTCCCTCCCTGAGAGGCTAAAATATTAAACTAACTGCACTTTGGAAGGAGAGAGGAGGAGGAGGAGGAGGAGGAGGAGGAGGAAGAGCAGAGGAGAGGAGGGGGCTCTGGGCTGCCCAGGGAGCGGCTGCCCCGGCCGGGGGGGCCGCGGCCACATGCACTTTGGGCCGGGCAGCAGCGCGGGGGCTTGGGGGGGGGGGGCCAGGACCCCCCCTCCATAACGGGGTGGGGGGCACGGGGGGGGGCACAGGAGCGGGGAGGGGGACGCCAGCCCATGGGGGCGCAGGGCTGGTGGCCCCCCACCCTCGTCCTGCTGGCCTCTGGGTCTGCCCCGGCTGGGGTGGCCCCCCCCCACCCCCAGTGCACTCCCCCCCCCCCCCCAAATTCGGGGCCAGATTCGGGGCTTTGGGTTTTTCTCTGTCTTTTATTTTTTGGGGCTGAGAGGAGACGATTTTGTGCCAAGCGCCGGCGGAGGGTGGGCGCTGCAGGACGGGGGGGGCCCTTCAGCCGCCCCCCCCACACCCCCACCTTGTCCGTTGTCCTTTTTTCGTTGGTGTTTTCCCCCCCCCCCTCCCCGTCCTCGTGGGTTTCTTTGTCGTGTCCGAAGTTGCAATGGTCCCGGAGGCGCCGGCGGGGCGGGGGGGCAGCGGGTGCCCCCCCCGGGCCCCCGCACGGACCCCACTGCACTACTGCCCCGGCCCCCCGGCAGCGGCACTTCGGGGGGGGCTGCACCCCCCAACGCCCGCCCTGCTCCCGGGGGGGGGGGGTCCAGGGGGGCCCGGCTGGCGGGCGCAGGGCTGAGCGGGGGCACCCGGGGATGGTTTTATCACCTTTTCCCCCCCCCCCAAGTTTGGGTTTGTGAATTTTTTCTTACCTCAGGCGGAGGCCGAGGGGGGGGCGCGGGCCGGGGGGCGGCCGGCGAGGCAGGCGGCCCGCCGGGGCCCACCTAAGCTAATATATATATATATATATAAATATATATAAAATATATAATTTTTGTAATTAAAAAAAAAAATCTTTTTACGGGTCGTTTAAAAGCAGAAATCCCACCAGGAGACACGTTCCCCCCCCCCACCCCAGGCACCACGGGGGGGGGGCCGGGCTGGGCCCCCCCCCAGCGCCGTGAGGGTCGTGTCTGGGGGTCCCGCCGGACCCCCTGCAGCCGGGACGGGGGGTGCAGTGGGGCCGTGGCACCCATGGGTGCCCTCAGGCGCGGGGGGGTCGCGGTGCCCTCCCCCTCGCAGCAGGGCTGGCTTTGCACTTGGCTGGTGCAAAAATGTCTTAAAACTCTCACCCAGGTGCCCGGCACGGGGGGGGGGGGTCCTGGCGTGACCCCCGCTGGCACCGGCAGCGGGTTGTGCAATAGGAGCCGGTGCCAGGAGACACGAACGCCCGCGCTGGGGGGGCGCAGGGTGGGGGGATTGGCCCCCCGGGCAGCACCGGTGCCCGCGGTCACGCTCAGCCCTGCCCTGCGCCAGCAGCGACACGTGCCTTGGGGCTGGGGGGGGGGCTGTGGACCCCTGGCACGGCAACCGGGCACTGTGGCGTGCCAGTGCAGTGGCCACGCGTGCTGGTGCAGTGGCCACACTGTGACCTGTAGTGGCCACGCGTGCCGGTGCGATGCCAGCACAGTGACCATGCCACGCTGGTGCCATGCTGGTGGCGTGGCCACGCTGTGGCCATTCAATGCCCATGTGATGGTCATGCCGTGCCGTGCAGTGCCCATGCAGTGGCCAGGCTGTGCCCTGCAGTGGCCAGGCTGTGCCCTGCAGTGGCCAAGTTGTGCCCTGCAGTGGCCACGCACGCCGGTGCGATGCTGGTGCGATGCCACCACAGTGACCATGCCACGCTGGTGCCATGCCAGTGGCGTGGCCACGCCACGGCCGCGCGATACCCGTGTGCCCACGCGATGCCCCCCCGTGCCACCCACCCGCACCCCAGCGTGGCCGCGCAGAGCTGCCGCAGGACGTGTCTTAAGCAACAACCGTGACCCCCCCCCCGCAGCCGGGTGTGGACCCCCCCCCCCCCGGGTGGCAGCACGGTGCCCTGGGGTGGCTCGTCCCGGGGGGGCACAGCCCAGCCCCCCGCCCCGCCGCCAGCACCCCCGCACTCCCCCGCGCCCCCCGGGCCGCTCCCCCTCGTCTCCGTCTCGCGTCGCCATCGCAC
The DNA here is from genome assembly GCF_013368605.1 of Nyctibius grandis. Taxonomy (NCBI): domain Eukaryota; kingdom Metazoa; phylum Chordata; class Aves; order Nyctibiiformes; family Nyctibiidae; genus Nyctibius; species Nyctibius grandis. Next base: position 6,335,856 of record NC_090683.1, read on the forward strand.
GTCCAGCGCCGGCCCCAGCTTTGCCCAGGGGGGGCAGGACCGGTGCCCCCCGCCCCCGCCATCCCCATCCCCCCGTCCCCCCGTCCCCCTGTCCCCCCCCCTCACCCCCCCCCCGCCCCCCCAAGCACATACCTCATGGCTCCCGGAGCTGCCCCTGCTTGGGGCGGCGTCCAGCCCGGCTCGGCACGGCTCGGCGCTGCCCGGCGCGGGGTCCCCTACTATGCATGTGCCGAGGCGGCGGCGGGGGGGGGGGGGCCGCGGCCGGCGTCGCTGAATGTAGGGCGCGGGACGGGGCGGGGGGGCCGCCGAGCTCCGTGACAATCACAGTCTGTGACGTGCGATTTTAAACCCTTTTGTGTTTTGGTCAGGATTTTAAAGAAAGATATTTTTATGGTAATTGTTGCTGGTCTATTTTACTATATATTTATGTAATAAATATATGATGAAAAAAAAAAAAACAACCAACAAAAAAAAACCCCACCCAACCCACCCAGCTCGGCTGGATCCGGCCTCTGCTCCCCGCTGCCGGAGTGGGGGGGCGGCCAGGGCAGGGGGACCCCCCCCAGGCGCTGCCAGCGGAGCCGTGGGGCTGGCACCCACCTCGGGGTGGGGGGTCCTGGCATCTCGGGGGTGCAGCCCCCCAGGGAGTCCAGCAGGCGCCGCGGGGTTCGTGCTGCCCCTCGGGGCGGGGGGTTTGCGTGTGTCCCCCCCCCGCAGTGCTATGTACAGGGGTGGCGGGGGGTCCCCGGGGTCCGTCGGGGGGTCCCCGGCGGGGCCCTACTGGGCGTCGATGCGGAAGGAGAGGAGCTTCTCGGAGTGGAGGTTGTTGAGGGTGCGCAGGTCGGGCAGCTTGAGCAGCAGCTTGGTGAACCGCGACGTCTCGGCCGGGTGCGTCTTGAGCACGAGGGCGCGCAGGGCGCGGATCAGCGTCTCCTGCAGCTGCTCCACCGACGCCGTGTCCTCCATGCCCGAGCGGTCTGCGGGGACAGGGGGGGGGTCAGCGGGTGGGCAGCAACCCCCACCCATCATAGACCCCCTCCCCAGCATCACCCCGGCTCCCACCTGCCGAGACGAGGACGACGGCGGTGAAGAGCCCCAGCTCCTCGTCGGTGAGGTCGAGGGCGCTGAGCTTCTCGCTGAACTCGAACATGGAGCCGAGCAGGTCGCCCATGCCCATGCCCCACAGCTCCTCCAGGCTGTACTTGGTGCGGCTCATGAACGTCACCGTCTGCTCCTTCACGTCGAACAGCGAGGCGAAGCGCACCATCAGCACCTGCGGCACACGCGGCGTCACCGGGGGGGACGGGGACGGGCTGCGACGCTGGGGGCTGCTGGGCCGTGGGGCTCTGTGCCAGGCTGGGGGGCATCCTGCAATGCTGGGCTACCATGCAATGCCATGGGGCTCTGTGCCATGCCGTGGGCTACCATGCAATGCCATGGGGCACTGTGCCATGACGTGGGGCATCCTGCAACCCTGGGCTACCATGCAATGCCATGGGGCTCTGTGCCATGCTGTGGGCTACCATGCAATGCCATGGGGCTCTGTGCCAGGCTGTGGGGCACTGTGCCATGACATGGGGCATCCTGCAACCCTGGGCTACCATGCAATGCCATGGGGCTCTGTGCCAGGCTGTGAGGCTCTGTGCCATGCCGTGGGGCATCCTGCAACACTGGGCTACCATGCAATGCTGTGGGGCACCATGCAATGCCATGCTCCATGCTAGGGCTCCATGCCACGGGGCACCGTGCAATGCCATGGGGCTCCGTGCCAGGCTGTGGGGCACCGTGCAATGCCATGGGGCTCCGTGCCAGGCTGTGGGGCACTGTGCAATGCCACAGGACTTCCTGCTGTGCCATGGGGCACCATGCGATGCCATGGGGCACCATGCCCTCCGTTGAGCCCTTGCCATCCCGGGACGTACCTCGAAGGTGCCGGCCTTGAGCAGGGTGACCTGGTCGTGCTGGGAGAGGGCCTGGAAGCCGGGAATGTGCTTGGCGAACTCGACCACCTCGCGGACGGCGGGGGTGAAGCTGAGGGAGAAATCCTCCCAGATCTCCTGCACCGAGCGCCCGCTGCGGCCCGGCGGGTGGCTGTTCATGGGGCAGGCCTGCGGGCGACGGCACGGCTCAGCGGGGCTCCCCGGGCCCCACCGCCGCGGCGCGGGCCAGGCGATTAGTGCGATTAAAGCGGCTAAAAATACCCGAGGAGCGGGAGCCCCCGGGCGCTCACCGGCAGGACGTCCTTGGTGCCACGGGGCCAGGGGCAGCCCCGCGCGGGGGGCTCGGGGTAGGCGGGGGGGCAGAGCCGGGGCTCGGGGGGGCCAGGCGCCCAGGCGGGGGGCGCGTCCCAGCGCAGGCGGCCGCTCTCGCAGGCCGGGGGGGGCCCCAGCTTGTCGTGCGCGTAGACGAAGATCTCCTTGTGGGCCTTGGCCACCTGCGCGATGACGTCCTCGGTGGCCCCCCCGGGGCTGGGCGAGCGGGGGGGCGTCAGCTGCTGGGGGAACTGCGAGAAGCAGGCGGGGGGGGCGAGCGGCGGGGGGCCGGGGGGCAGCGGGCGGCCCCCACCCGGCGCCGCCGGACCCTCGCCGGGGCCGCCCATCGCCAGCGGCGCGCTGCCCACGCTGCTCATGGCGCTCTGCATCTCCGCCAGCATCCGCTGCTTCTCCCGCTTGGGGATGCGCCCGAAGCGCACGGCTGCGGGGGGGGGGGACACCGGTGTCAGCGGGGAGACCGGCACGGTGACCCCCCCCCCCAGCCCTGCGCCGTGGGGGACCAGGGGCTGCATCCCAACCCCCCGGCTTGGAGGGGACGTAGAGCCCCGAGCACGGGGGGACCCGTTGGAGGGGACGTACAGCCCCAGGCACGGGGGATCGCACCCCCGGAGGGGACGTGCAGCGCTGGCCATGGGGTCCCCGATTCGGGGGTCCCGGGGGGGGGGCCGGGCTCACCGTCGCGGGACATGCCGACCAGCAGGCACTTCTTGAAGCGGCACTGCTGGCAGCGGTTGCGGTTGATGCGGACGATGGAGCAGTTCTCGTTCTTGAGGCACTTCTTGTACTGGATGTTCTGCTGGATGCTGCGGCGGAAGAAGCCCTGCGGGGCGCAGGGGGGGTGGGTGTCACTCGGGGCCCCCCCCCTCCAGCACGGCGGGGGCTCCGCGCCACCCCGGCCCCGGCCCCGGTACCTTGCAGCCCTCGCAGGCGTGGACGCCGTAGTGGAAGCCGGAGGCGACGTCCCCGCAGACCTTGCAGAGCAGCACCATCCCGTTGAGCTCTGCGGAGGGACGGGGTGAGCGGGGTCCCGGGGTGCCCACCGCAGCGGGGGGGGGACACACCACCCGCCACCCCCCCCTTCCAGTCCGCCCCCACTCACTGGTGACGGTGCTGCTGGCTTTGGTGGGCGAGCTGCGGCGCCGCTCGTCCACGGGGACCTGCTGCACCCCGGGGAAGTTCACCGAGGAGCCGTACGATGAGGAGGAGGAGGATGAGGAGGAGGATGATGAAGGGGAACCGTCCTCACGAGGGGCCAGCGAGCCCCCGCCGTAGGTGCGGGAATCCTGGAGGGAGCCGGTGGGCGACGGGGGGAAGTAGGTGTGGAAGGGCTGGGAGCCGGACTGGGAGCTGCCGTTGGAGCTGTCGCTGCAGAGCGAGACGGGGCTGGTGCGGTTGGGCGAGGCGCCGCTGGAGCCCACGTAGCTGATCACGCCGCCTGCGGGCAGAGCACGGGGCCACACATGCACCGAGCTGCGCCGGGCTCAGCCGCCCCCGGCCGAGAGGGCACCCTGAGAGGGGTCCCCAGGGAAGCCCCCTGGATGCATCCCGGACCCGCGGGCATCCCGCTGCGCCGCAGCCACACGTGCGCCGCCCGCCCTGAGTCAGGCACCGCGCCTGCCAGCCACCACGGGCGCTGGCCCCACGTGGGACGGGGACAGCTGGGTCACCCGGGTGCGTGACGGCCAGGGACGCCGGCACAGTGACCCCGCAGCACCCGCGGGAGGAATGCGGGCCGGGAACCTGCCGGAGGCGTAACCGGGAGGTCACGGCAGTTACGGCGGTGCAGCCCCGGCTCCCAGCCCCACGGGTCCGGACAGAGCCCCACGGCGCAGCCCCCGCCATGGCGCTGGGGGGGGGGTCACAGCGCAGCCCCCTCGGTTGGGGGGACGCAGCAAAGGGCAGAGCTGGGGGAGCTCTGCATGGGGGCACCCCACAGAGGTGGGGGGCGCGTGCTCAGCCCCGGCGCCGTGCCCATGGCCAGCTCTGGCAGAGGTCACAGCCCCCCCCCACGTTCCCCCCCCTCCACCACACGCACACAGGGCAGGGGCGGCAGCATCGGGACACAGCTCCGGGCCAGGGCACGCAGAAGGTGACGCTGGGGACACACAGGATCGCCGGGGGCCATGTGTCTCCCAGCGCGCCGGAGCCAGGCTGTCACCACCAGTCACCCCCCCCCCGCCATCACCGACCCCCATCCAAAGGGGGTCACCGCATCGGGGACAGCGGGTCCCCAGACCACCCCCCCACTGCAGCGATCCCAAATACGGGGGGGGGATCCCCCGGTCCCCAACGCCCCCGGACCGGGGGATGCCCCCGAGGGGCTGCCCCAGGACGCGGGGGCCACTCCTGATCCCGCAGCACCGGGACCCCCCATGGGACCCCCCCCACAGCAGCCTCCCCGCAGCTCCCCCCCGCCAAGCTCAGGCGGCCTCACGTCGCCGCCCCACGTGCTCGAGCCGCACGTGGCCCCCCGCGGCCCCGCCCCTTCACGCTTTGCCCCGCCCCCTGACACCCTATTGGCCGCCTAGTTGCCACGGTGACAGCCCCCCCCCCCGTGTGGGAAAGGGCGAGTGGAACGCGGCGTCCCCGCTTCCGGGTGTGACGTCACAAAGGGGGGGGGCAGCGATGATGTCATGAGGCGACCAATGGGCGGGGGCGGGGCGGGGCTGCGGGGAAAACAAACTCCGCACGTGGCAGCGGCGGGGAGGGGGACACGTGCCGGGGGGGCACCGCCTCCGCCCCCCCCCCGCTGCTCCCGGTGCGCGTCCCCGCGCGGGGCGCCCCGGCACGCGCGTCCCCGCCTCCGCCGCTCACGGACCGCCCGGTCCCCGGTGCCGCGGACACCCCCGGGGCACCGATCCCGGTTCCTCACCGCTGCTGCCCCCGAGTCCAACGCTCCCCGGCGCTCAGGGCTTCCCCGGTCCCGGGCTCCATCCCTCCTGCCCCGGTGACCGGAGCGCCCCGGTGCCGGTGTTCAGGTCACCCCGGTGCCGGCGCGCATCGCCCCCTCCCTCCCTCCGTCCCGGGGTCGCCGCTGTCCGGTCCTTACCCCGCTCTGCAGGACCGCCAGGTCCCGGTAGGAAGGAGCCCCGTCCCGGGATGCGGTCCCGGTGCGCATCCTGCCCGGTGGGGTGTGCAGGAACCCCCCGCTCCCGGTGTGCGGACCCCTGCGACTCGCGGTCTCAGCGCGCAGCCCCTCGCCGCGGTCCCGGTGCACCGACCCCGACTCCGCTCCCGGTGCCGCTGCCCGCGCGGTCCCGGCGCGCACGCCCGCGGGCGGGGAGGGGGCTGCGGCGGGGCACTGACCTGTGCTACCGGCCTCGGGGGCGGCCATCCTGGGGGGGGCGGGGGGCCAGCAGCCGGTACCGCGCCAAAGGGGAGCCGCGCCGAGCCGTGCCGCGCCGCCGCCCGGTGAGAGCTGTTGTGCGCCCGCCGCCCGCCCCGCCGCCCTCCCGGCACCGGCCGCGGCTGCGCACTGGGCCGCACGCGGCGCCGCCGCCTCCCCCATGTGATTCCCGGGGAGAGCCTCGTGCCCCAGTGACACACTTTCCGCCGGCGGCCCCGGCCCCGCGCCGCCGCCGGGGAGCCCGGGCGCAACGGGGACCCCCGCCCCGGGGCCGCCTCCCGGCCCGCGGGGACCGGCCCCTGCACCGGCACCGGGACCAACCCCTGCACCGGCACTGGCACCATCCCCGGCCCCCGCACCACGGCTGCCCGGGCGCTGCGCAGCACCGGGCAGAGGCGAGGACACCCGGGCATGGCACCGTCCCCCGCACCGGGGAGACCCGGGCACAGCACTGGCACCCCTGTCGCCTGGCACGGCGCTGTCCCCTGCGCTGGGGGTGCTGGGGGACACCTGTCACCCAGCACTGGGGACACACAGGCACAGCACTGGCACCGCTGTCACCTTGCATGGCACCGTCCCCTGGGGACACCCGGGCACCCTTGTCACCCAGCACAGCGTGGTCCCTGCACGGGCAACACCGAAGCATGGCACTGTCCCCTGCACTGGGGACACCCAGGCACACTGTGGCACCGGCACCACGGGACGCCCCGCACCAGGGATGCCCGTGCACGGCACAGCAGTGGCACAGCCCCTGGCACACGCCGCAGCGCGGCACAGCCGGACCCCTGCCCAGCCAGCCCAGCTCAGCCCCCGCTGTGCCCCCCACCGTGTCCCCCTGCCCAGCTCCTGCCTGTCCCCAGTGCCACCGGGGCATTGCGCTGCCCACGGCGGGTGCCCGGTGCGGCACGTGCCTGGCAGCCGTGGCCCAGCCTGGCCCTGCTCCCGGCTGCCGCAGGGGCTGCAGAGACGTGCTGTGCCCGGTGCCGCGGTGCCAGGGCAGAGCTGCCGAGCGGATCTGGGTTGCGGCACCGGGGCCAGCCCAGCCTGGCAGTGCTGGGGTGTCCCTGAGGGGCTCATGGCACCAGGGGGGAGGGTTTCAGGGGTGCCAGCACCCTCCTGGGTGCCACATGCCAGGTGCTGCCCTGGCCCCCAGCCAGGAGGAGAAGGTGCAGAGCACGGACGTGCCAGCGCCAGGAAATCCTCGGAGCTAATCCTGCGGGAGGGGAGGCTGCGGGCACCCTGGCTGTGCCGGGAGCCTGTGGGGTGCCCGGGGAGGGGACACTGGAGCTCTGCACCCCCAGGAGCTCCCAGTGCCAGCCCCAGTGGGTGCGTGGGACCGTCCCTCAGCTGGGGGTCCCCAGGGACTCTCGCTGGATGCTGGGGCTGCTCCCGGCTCGTGGGGTGCCCCGTGGCACCGGGGTGGTGGGGACACCCCATCACCCCTCAGGAAGTGCCCTCGCCATGAGTCACCGGGCCGTTGCAGCTGGCACCTCCAGCGGGGAGAAGCCCAGGCGGCACACGGAAGGATGTGGGGGGCCAGGCTGGCACAGGGGCCGGGGGACCCGGGGGGCTGCCAGCCCCAGGGCGGGGGCCCTCGCTGCCCCATCCCTGCTCCCAGAGGCTGCCCTGAGCGTGCAGGTGCCACCGGCCCCACATGGCGCCTCATTCCCTTCCCGGCACGTTCCTGGGCCGCGGCAATTAGCCGTGACTCAGCCCCTCGCCTCGGTTCGGAAAACAACCCCGTGCACGGCACCCGGCACCCAGCACCCGGCACCCAGCACCCGGCACGGAGCCGGCCACGCACAGGGGTGCTGGGCTGCACCCGGCTGCTCGGCTCCCCCGGGGGTCCCCGGGATGGGTGCGGGGCTGGGAGGGACAAGATAAATCCTGTGGGTCCCACCATGGGGTCCCACCGTGGGGTCTTGCTGTGGGGTCCCACAGTGGGGTCCCACCAGGGACATGCGGGCTGGGGATGGTCTGTGGGCAGCAGGGCTGCGGCGAGGGGCCACCAAAGCCACTGGGACAGCAGGGTGCTGCAGCCGGACACGTGCCCACTGTGCCAGACCCTCAGCAACCCCATGACCAAGCTGTCCCAGGGACCCTCCCAGAGCTAGGGGCTGTGCCCTGGGGGCTCCCCGTGGGTCCCCGTGCACCCCAGCAGTGCCCGTGCCAACTGGCCCATGGCTCAGCCCCCTCGAGATCATCACGTGCCACCTTGCTTGGGCACCAGGTGAGCCCTGCCTGGCAGTGGTGGGGGACACACGTGCCCATGCCCCCTCCCATGCTGTGCCCCCCTGTGCCATCCCAAGCCCCTGCACCCCGCTGCCACGTCCACCCAGAGGGGCTGGCCCCGGGGCACCCCACTGCTCCCCGGGGACAAGCAGGCAGCCCGAGAACGGGCCCGCGGTGCTGGGCAGTGGGCACGAGGGCGGGCGGCCGCGTGCCCCGGTGCCCGGGTTGCCGGCGGTGCCGTGCGGCCGTGCCACGTGACGGAGCGCTCCGCTTGCCAGCGAACGCCTGTGTGCACAGGGATTTATTTTTACTCCGGGCTCGCTGGGTTGTTTACCTTGTTGTACCTTTTCCAGGAAAGGGGGGGGGGGGGGCATCTCTGCTGGGGACGGGGGGTTTGTTCCTGCCTGTCACCCCCCCCGTGCCCAGCCGGGGGGGTCTGGCAGGGTGCAGAACCCCCCCCAGAACTTAACCCCAGCACCCCCCCGTGCTTGGACACCCTCCAAACCCACTGCGGGGCTGCAGCACCCCACGGGGGTGAGGATGCCAGGTCTGACTGGGTCCCCGTGCCACCCTGGGGCACAGCGTGCCTCAGTTTCCCCAACTGTAGGTGTGATGCTGCTGGGGGGGGGCAACCAGAGACACCAGGTCTCACCCCACTCAGGGGGTCCTGCACCCCCGAGCCCCCCTTTCATCCCCACAAGGTCCCACTGATGGCAGCGGGTGGGAGGGCAGGACCCCGGTCCCGCTGCGGGTGCCGGGCAGGGCTGGGTGCTCGGGGTTTCGGGGTGTTTTCCTGCCGTGCAGCAGCAGCTCTGGGGCTGCGGAGCAGCGAGCAGCCCTGGCTCGTCCCCACGGCTCTTGGCCGGGGCCAAGGGCTCCGCGCTGCCAGGACTCGCCTTTCCCCTCCCTGCGGAAAGGGAAAAAAATCAGGTAAACAAGGGAGGCCTGGCCCGGGCAGGGCTGGGGGGGCACCCCATGGCAGGCAGGGGCACCCCACAGCACCCCGGCACCATGGCATGGGGCAGAGCTGGGCTGGGTGGCAGAGACCCCGGGAGGGGCAGGGTCTGGGGGTGCAGGGGGGCAGAGATCCGTGGGAGTGCAGGATTTAGGGGTGAATGTACCCCAGGAGGGTGCGTGGACCCAGGGATCCAGGGAGGGTGCAAGGTGGCCAGGAGGGTGCAGGGGTGCTGGGTCTGGGGGTGCTGGGACCCCAGGGGAGTGCAGGGGTGCAGGATCTGGGGGTGCAGGGACCCCAGGAGGGTGCTGGGTCTGGGGGTGCAGGGACCCCAGGAGGGTGCAGGGGTGCAGGGTCTGGGGGTGCTGGGGTGCAGGGTCTGGGGGTGCTGGGTCTGGGGGTGCAGGGACCCCAGGAGGGTGCTGGGTCTGGGGGTGCAGGGACCCCAGGAGGGTGCAGGGACCCAGAGGTCAGGGGGATGCTGCAATATGGGGGTGCAGAAGGGGTGCAGGAGCTCCGGGTGAGGGGGGGGACCCCAGTGTGTTCACTATGCAGGGTGGTCCGGGAAGCCCCCCCATGGGGAGCAGCTGGGGTGGGTGGGGGGTCCCCCGCGGCCCCCGCCTGCTGGGTGGGGCTGTGGCAGCGCTGGCCCCCCCTCGCCCACACCCCTCCTGGCCGCGGCCCCATAAATCTCACGTGCTGGTGTTTGTGTTCCCGTTACAGCCCACGGCCCCGGACCCCCGAGATGCCGGAGGGAGCGGAGGGCAGCGGCAGTGCCAGGGGGGCCACGGGGGGCTCCTTCGGCCTCACAGACCCCCCACCCTGGGCACGCACCATGGGGACCCCCACGCCTCCGTGGCCCCACATTTGGCCTTCCCCAAACACAGCTCGGTGGGGATGTGGGGCAGCCCCTGACCCCGCAGGGGACACGGTGGCCGTGGGCTTCGGGGCACCCGGCCGGTTGGCGTCTGTGCCAGCCCATGTGAGCGGGTGCTCCCCTCCTCCTCCTCCTCCTCCTCCTCCTCCTGGGTGCGGGGAGCCCTCTCCATCGCTGGTTGCGGCGTCACGTGGCGCTGGCATGTGAGCCCTGCTCCATTTTTAGCCCCAGCAGCCTCCCTGCGTGGCGGCCCTGCTGCAGAGCCATGTGCGGGCGGGCGCCCGGCCGGCACGTGGGCCTGCCGCAGCGGGGACGGGGCACCGGGAACCCCCCGGCCGACGCGGCTGCGCGTGGGCGAGCGTTGGCCACGCGTGTGCGCGAGCACGGCCACACGCGTGTGCGTGCGCGCGCGCGGCGGGGAGGCACGGCTGTCCGCGGGGCTTGGCGTGACACGCGGCACGGAGAGCGGAGGAGCGTCCCCTGCACCGCGCCGGGGGGTGGCGGAGGGGGACCCCCGTGACTCACGGGGGGTGTTGGGTGCAGGGGACCCCCCCTGCGCCCCCTCAAGTGAATGCAGCTCTGCGGAGAGGCACGTCCCCCACGTGTCCCCTGCGCATCCCCCGCACGTGCCCCGCGTGTCCCCTGTGTGTCCCTGATGCTGCGGGGGGGGGGGATTGTTGTCTCTGTGTGTGTGTGTGCACGTGTGCGTGTGCACGCGTGTGCGTGCCGGGGCTGCGGTATGCGGGGTGCGTGTGTGCAGTGGGGCTGCAGTGCCTGCAGAACGCGCGTGTGCCTGCAGCGGGGGCTGCAGTCCCTCGCTGCGGGGGGGGGGAGAAAACGTGCGTACGTGTGCGTGTGCGTGTGCACGCGTGTGCGTGTGCACGCGTGTTCGTGCCAGCGCTGCGGTCTCTGCGGGGGCGTGCGGGGGGGGAGTGCGTGCCTGCACTTAGACATGTACAGCAGGATCTGCAGGGCTGTGTGTGTGCATGCGGGGGGGCTGCGGACCCGCGGGGGGGTGGGGGGGTGCACATGGGGAGGGGGGGCTGCAGACCCCGTGGGACAGTGGGTGCACATAGGGGGGTGCAGACCCCCGGGGCAGTGGGTGCACATGGGGGGGTGCAGACCCCCGGGGCACCGGCAGAGCCCGGCTCAGGCAGGACAAGCCCGTCCCCCCTCCTCGCCCCCTGCGTGGGGGGATCGTGGCGCTGGGTCCCGGCCCCCGCCCCACCGCCCGGCCCCCCCCGGGCAGCCCCCGGGGCAGGGGGTCCCCACACCCCCCGGGTCTCCTCGCCGACACCCGCCAGGCGCAGGGTGGGCGCCGGGACGGGACCGGGCGGGGGCGGGGACCCCGGCGCTCTCCGGGCGGAGCCGCCGCGCTCGGGAGCCACCGGGCGGCCGCGCCCCGCTACTGCCGGCCCGCGACCCCCGCCCGGCCCCCCCGGGCAGCGGGGCCGCCGTGTCCGCGCCTTGACACCGCCCCACGGCCCGGGGAGGGTCCGGTGGAGGGGGGCTACCGAGGGGGGCTGTCCCCGGGGGTGCCCCCGGTCCGTCCCGCCCGCGGACCTGCCCCGCTCCTCGCCCCGGGGTCCCCCCGCCCCGCGCCCCCGCCCCGGCAGCCGCCGCCGGCGCATGCGCACCGAGCCCGGTTTAAAGGTAACCGGGGGCCGCCGCGCGGCCCCGGCCTCGACCCGCCCCCGGTACCGGCCCGCACCCCCCCCCGTCCCCCGCTCGCGTGCAGCCGTCCCGCGTGGGCCCCGGCTCGGTGCCCCCCTCCCCTGCCCCGCACGGCGGAGGGGGCGGCGGGGCAGCCCCTGCCCGCGTCCCGCGTGTCCCCGCCGCCCGGGGCGGGGGATGCGCTGCGCTGATGGCGGCGGGGCCCCGCCGCTCCCTGGGCCGCGCAGCCGGTGGCGGCCGCCGCTTCGCCGCGTCGGCGGGCGGTAACGGGGCGGTGCGGAGCGGCGGGCCCCGGCCATGAGGTCTACCGCTTTCCGGGCGGCCGAGCCGCCGCGGGGGGGGCAGCAGGAGGAGGAGGAGGAGGAGGAGGAGGGCACCGCGCCGCACCGCCCGCCGCCCCGCCGGCCCCGGGAGCCGCCGCCGCTGGGGGCACACAAGGGCCGCGGCGGCGGGGTGGCGGCGGCGGCCGAGCAGCAGCAGCAGCAGCGCTGGGCCGGGCTGGTGCCGCTGGCCGCCGGGAAGCAGGCCGCCGCGGGGGATGCCGGCGCCCGGCCGCGCTACCAGGCGGTGCTGCCCGGGCGCGGCGCCGGGGAGGGCGCGGCGGGGCCGGGAGCGGGGCCGGGGCCCACCGAACCGGGCCCTCCTCCTCCTCCACCTCCTCCTGCTCCGCCGCCGCCGCCGCCCGCCGAGGGCAAGTGGAAGAGCGGTTCGCGGCGCGGCGCGATGGGGGCCGGCGGGGGCTCGCCGGGGCAGGCGGCCTGTCTGCGGCAGATCCTGCTGCTCCAGCTGGACCTCATCGAGCAGCAGCAGCAGCAGCTGCAGGCCAAGGAGCGGCAGATCGAGGAGCTCAAGGCCGAGCGGGACACGGTACGGAGCGGGGGGGACACGGGGGGGCGGGCGGGGACGCGGCACAGCAGGGGTTAACCCCCCCACACCCGCGGGGTTACCCCCCAGGGTTAATGGCCCCCCCACACCCGGGGATCCCCCGAGGCTTCTGCCCACCAACAGGTAAGTGCCCCCCCCCGTGGCACCCCAGGGGTTAACACCACCCCCCCCGCAGGCGTTAACGCCACCCCCGTGGCACCGCAGGGGTTAATGCCCCCGCGCTTGGGGGTTAATGCCCCCCCGTGGCACCGCAGGGGTTAATGCCCCCCGCACTTGGGGGTTAATGCCCCCCCGTGGCACCGCAGGGGTTAATGCCCCCGCACTTGGGGGTTAATCCCCCCCCGTGGCACCGCAGGGGTTAATGCCCCCCCACGCAACACCTTGGGGAGTAACATCCCCCCGGGGGGGCATCATTCCCCCTCCCCAAGACACCCCGAGGGTTAATGCCCTCCCTCAGGGTGGCTAATGCCCCCCCCAAGGGATTAACGTCCCCTCCCGACCCCCCAGGGGCAATAATGCCCCCCCCCTCGATTATTGCCCCCCCAGGCACCCCAGGGCGGTTATTACCCCCCCGGGGCGTTGATGCCCCCCCCGGGGTCGGTGCCCCCCCCCGAGACAAAGGCCGTCGGGGGGCGGGGTGACCGGCGGGGGCACAAAGGGCCGGGGCGGGGCGGGCCGGCGGGGGTTAACGGGCCGCCGCCTGTCGCCATGGCAGCGGGCCCGCGGGGGGGCCTTAAAGGGCCCGCGGCGCCTCCCGCCCCGCCGCGTGCGGGTTAACTTAAAGGGGCCGCGGTGCTGTCGTAACCGGGGGGGGGGGGCACGGTTACCCCGCTGCGTGCCCTGCCTGCCGTGCCCTATGGATGCCGTGCGTTGCCCTATGGATGTGGCCGTGCCTCACCGCACGCTCCCCCCCGCACCGCCCTCCCGCCAGGCCGTGCCTGCCCCAGCCATCCCCGGTGCGTGCCGTGCCGTGCCGTGCCGTGCTGGCTCGGCCTGGCTGCGGTGGCGGTTGCGGCGGCCCCGGTTGCGGAGGGAAGGGCCATCCCACGTGGTGCCGCACCGCGACGCCGCGGCGTGTGCCGAGCCCTCCGACATGGAGGAGCCGCTGCGGCAAGGCCCTGACGGGGCTTCCCGTGGGGCGTCCTCCCGTGGGCGTTAAACTACCGGGGACCCCCCGCACCACGCTTTGCCAGACGGACCCCTCTGTATGGCCGCAGCTCCCGGCTGGCGGGGCCAGGCGAGGGGTGGGGATGGGTGGCTGAGGGCAGGTGTCACCCCGTCGGGTGCTCGCTCTCTGATGAAGCCCACGTCTAATTACAAACGCCCTCTCCCTCCCTGGGTGCTCGGGGAGGATGCGGTGGGGTTCGAGACCCCCAAATCGCTCCTCAAAGCCCGCGGGGTTTGCAGCTGGCTGCGGCAAACGGGGCCGGAGAAGCCACCGGAGAGCGAGTGGCCTTTTTGTGCCGTTGGACACCTTGGCCCCTGCCCGCCGGCGCCGCAGTTAAACCATCCGGGGTGCGATGCCCGCGGCACCCCGCGCTGGTCCCCTGTCCCCTCCGGGCAGGCAGGCGTGAGCCGTGGCGCTCCCGGTGTGCCGGGAAGCCCGTGGTGCCAGCCGAGCCCGAGCGGGGATGGCTCAAGCGCTGTTTAGGGGCTCCTCACAAACGTGTTCCCGCACCCCGAGCATTGACAAGTAGTTGCCAGGTAAACGCCGGGACGGGCACAGTTGGTCCGGGCAGAAAGCAGGCAGGGCACGGCGCAGGCAGGGCACGGCAGCGGGGCGGCACCAATCCTGCACCGCGTGTGCCGGGGCGCTTCTGCAGGTGGGTGATGGCAAAGGTGCGGGTGGGCTCTTCCCCGGGGTGTTTCCCTGCTGCCGAAGGGCTGTGCCCAGGGCTGGGGGAGCAGGGGTGGGCACAGGGTCCAGGAACCCCCGAGGTGAGCCCTCACCCTGCTTTGCAGCTCCTGGCGCGGATCGAGCGCATGGAAAGGCGGGTGCAGCTGGTGAAGAAGGACAGCGAGCGGGAGAAGCACCGCATCTTCCAGGGCTTCGAGGTGGACGAGAAGGCGGAGGCGGAGGCGTGCGAGAAGCTGCCGCTGGAGTGTCCCCAGGACCTGCTGGAGCCCCCCCCCGACCCTGCAGCCCAAGCACTTCCCCTACGGCAGGAACGGGAAGGGGCACAAAAGGTACGGGGTGCCCAGGGGGGACATGGGGGGAAAGGGGAGGACCTTCCCCATGGCTTCACCCTCCGTCCGCGGGGCTGGCACCCCCCGGGGCACGGAGGTGCCAGCTCAGCCACCCTCGAGCCACTCAGGGAGGCTGCCTGGCACCAGGAGCGCGTCGACCATGGGCACAGGCTGGGGGGGAACATCCTGAAACCCTGGGCGGGGAGCAGGGGGTCCCAAAATGCTGGGGAAGCCCCTGTCGCCTCTGGAAACCCGGCCCTGGCCCGAGGGTCTGTGCGCCCGGCTCAGCTCCTCTCCCTCCCGCAGGAAGCCGACGTTTGGGAGTGCGGAGAGGAAGACGCCCGTTAAAAAACTGGTGTCCGAGTTCTCGAAGGTGAAGAGTAAAACTCCGAAGCACTCCCCGGGGAAGGAGGAATCGGGCGGCTCCTTGTCCGAAACTGTTTGTAAACGAGAACTGCGGAGCCAAGAGACTCCGGAAAAACCCAGGTCGCTCCTGGAGACGCCGCTGCGAGCCTCGGCCCCGCCGAAGGGCCCCGGCGCCCACCCCAAGGAGAAGGGCTTCTTCAGCAGCGAGGCGGACGACCTGCCCTATCTCTCAACCACGGAAATGTACTTGTGCCGCTGGCACCAGCCGCCCCCGTCGCCGCTGCCGTTGCGGGAGCCCTCCCCAAAGAAGGAGGAGACTGTAGCAAGTAAGCGATGGAGAGCCCGCCGCGGCGCGGGCGGCAGCGTGCCGGGCATCAGGGCAGAGCCCGTGCCAGAGAGGGGTTTGCCCGCTTTGGGGCTGGCACAGCAGGTGGGGGACAAGCCCCGGATGAAGGGCAGAGCCCCCGACACGGGGGGAGAGGTGCAGCCCGTTGTGCCACGGTGGCCGGTAGCAGCCGCGCTGCCGGTGATGGGCTCTCCCGAACCATGGCTCCAGCTCGCCCTGCCCCGGCGTGCACCGGGCTGCTGCTGCCCGCACGGCCGAGCCGGGGCAGCACACCGGGCAGGGCTGCCGGCCCCGGTTCACCGAGCAGCCCTACGCGCCCGTTCGAGCGAGGGGTGAAGCAACTTCCCGTTGGCGGTTGGGAAACGCGTCTGTGGCTTGTGCCGCCTCGGCACGGCGCAGGTTCCTCCACGGGGTCACCTCCTGCCCCTGAACCCGCTGCTCTCCTGCCGGCTGCCCCTCCCCAGCCAATCTCCGGCGGGTCCCGCAGCACGGCAAGCGCCGGCGATGGGGAGCGCTGGGCTGTGCCGCGGCGGGTGCCGGTGCTGCCGGCGAGGCTGCGCTGGATGGCCGAGCGCCCTGGCGCGGGGGGAGCTCGGCGCGGCTCCTCTCGGAGCGGCTCAGGTTTGCTTGGGCGGGGGGACGGCGACGAGCTTCCCCCCTGGCTCTGCCTCCCCCGGGCAGCTCCCGCTGCGCTCAGCCGGCGGCATCACCCAGCCGGGCTCCGGACGGGGGTTTGGGGAGGCCGAGTGCCGGAAAGGAGCAGCGGGGCGGTGGGCGTGGGGCTGCAGGGGCGTCCCGGCGTGGGGCTAACAGCCTGGCCTCTCGCCTGCAGTTCCGTCTTGGAGGGACCATGTTGTGGAGCCCCTGAGAGACCCCAACCCCTCGGACATCCTGGAGGTACGTACGCCGCCCCGGTGGGTGTCGGCTGCCATCAGAGCTGGCGCTGCCACAGGCACCTTCCTGGCTGTTTCACCGCTCCAGGAGAGCGGCGTGTGGTGACAGCTGCCACTGCGGGGCTGGCATTGGCGGCATCTCGTCCCCTTGTCTGGCATAAACAGCGCGGCACATCCCGGCTGGGGTGGGGGCGAAGGGGCAGCCCCTCTGTGCCGCCGTGGCTCGGGGCCGTGCCAGGGCTGCCGGTGCCGGGTGGATGCGCTCATCCCCGTCTGTCGTTGCAGAACCTGGACGACAGCGTCTTTTCCAAACGGCACGCGAAGCTGGAGCTGGACGAGAAACGAAGGAAAAGGTGGGAGCAAAGAGGGCGGTGGGGGCTGGGGTCCCCGGCAGAGGGGGTGGTCTGTGCCCCCCTCCCGCAGGGAAGGGCCCCGGGGTGTCAACCGGGGTGGGGGACATGGGATCAGGTGGCCCAGGGCACAGCCGGGAGCCGGGATGGGAACCAGAAGGGGGATGCTCCCGCGTCGCTGCCAGCACGGGGGCCCCGGCGCAGCCCCCCGAGCTCCCCGGGAGGGTCCGGCGCTGCCCGGGCACCGGCCTGCGGCTTCTCACTGCCCGGGGCGCCGCCTTTTCCAGGTGGGACATCCAGCGGATCAGGGAACAGAGAATTCTACAGCGGCTGCAGCTCCGAATGTACAAAAGGAAAGGGATCCAGGAGTCGGAGCCTGAAGTTACCTCATTTTTCCCTGAGCCAGACGATGGTGAGTGCCAGGGGTGTTGGGGGGCGGGCAGGGGGTGTTGGGGGGCGGGCAGGGGGTGTTGGGGGGCAGGCAGGGGTGCGTAACGGTGTGTTCTCCCCCCCGCAGTGGAAAGCTTGCTCATCACCCCGTACCTGCCCGTCGTCGCCTTTGGCCGGCCCTTACCAAAACTGACCCCACAGTGAGTACCGGGGTCACCGGCGGCGGGAGGGGACGGGGCTGGGCTGGGGTCCTCGGTGTGGCCCCCCCAGGAGGGTGCTGACGCCGGCTCTGCCCGCAGGAACTTCGAGCTGCCCTGGCTGGACGAGCGCAGCCGCTGCCGGCTGGAGATGCAGAAGAAGCAGACGCCGCACCGGACCTGCCGGAAATAGCGGAGCCGCCGGGAGCTCCGTGCCGTCACCGGGCCGTGCCGCTCCTGCCTTCTCGTTGACGGATGGTTTCATTCCTCCGTGACCCCAGTTTTGTTCTCTTGGGTTTTTGCAACACGTTCCCCGGACTTGTCCCGCCCCGTGCTGGCAGCCGTGCCCCCCGCGGCACCGGTCAGCTGCCGGACGAGGCTCCCCACCGGCCGCCCCGGTCCCGCAGCCGCTGCTCGGTTTATTTGGGACATTCGGCTTCACGCTGTGGGCAGGGGCGTGGGGAGCACCGGGGCCAGACCCTGCCCACTGCCGCCTTCTTGTTTAGTCAGAGAACAGGAGGAACAGCGGTTTGTGCGGCGGCGGGTGCTGCCGGTGGGTCCCGGTGCTGCCGGTGGGTCCCGGTGCTGCTGCGGCGAGGAGCGGGGTGCCTGTGAGCGCCGGGAGCCTCTTTGGGTTTTTTCACCCCTTCTTGAGTGGCTGTGACGGGGTCGGAGGGGAGAGTTTAAAAACAAAACCTTTTTTTTTTTTTTTTTTTTGTGAAATAGAAATCCTATACGCACAATTTTGGGTTTTTTTATTTTTTTTTTTTAAATAATTTAAATGTTTGGAGGTTGGCGCGGTGTGCCGCGAGGAGCTGGGTGGGTGGGAGAGCTGGTGCTGTGGCTGTTCCCCTGCGGCGTCCCCTGCCCTGGCCGAGCCCCCGGGTGCCACCGGACCCCCCGGCGCAGCCCTGGCCCCTCGGTACCGGCGCTGCCGGAGGGGTGGGCTGGGGGCTCCGCAGAGGGGGGGCTCCACGCGTCCCCCCTGCTCCGGCCGGGCTCTCCCCGGCCTCCCCTGCAGCAGAATTAAACAGGGCAAGTGCCAGCAGCACTGCTACTTTATTTTACTTTATTTTACTTTATTTTACTTTATTTTACTTTATTTTACTTTATTTTACTTTATTTTACTTTATTTTACTTTATTTTACTTTATTTTACTTTACTTTATTTTACTTTATTTTACTTTATTTTACTTTATTTTACTTTATTTTACTTTATTTTACTTTATTTTACTTTACTTTACTTTACTTTACTTTACTTTACTTTACTTTTACTTTTCTCTTTTCCTCTCTTTTATTTTTCTCTCTTATTTTTCTCTCTTATTTTTCTCTCTTATTTTTCTCTCTTATTTTTCTCTTATTTTTCTTTCTTTTTCTCTTTTATTTTTCTTTCTTTTTCTCTTTTATTTTTCTTTCTTTTTCTCTTTTATTTTTCTTTCTTTTACTCTTTTATTTTTCTTTCTTTTACTCTTTTATTTTTCTTTCTTTTACTCTTTTATTTTTCTTTCTTTTACTCTTTTATTTTACATTGTTTTATTTTCTTTTCTTTTACTTTTATTTTCTGGCGCCGCCCTGCGCCCCCCCACGGGCTGTGTTTCTCCCCAGCCCCCCCCGCACCCAGCTGCTTTCTGGCACCGACGTTACTGAGCAGACGGAAACTTGTTAAAAAAAAAGTTTAAAAAAAACAAAAACAACAAAAAATCTGTTAAAAAACAAAATAAAGTTATAAAAAATAAAGTTAGAGCCGCGGCGGCGCGGCCGCGGGGGTCACGCGCGGACACACCCGCTCGCCCTTTTTTTATTTTTAAATAAACGAGGAAAACGGACGCTGCGTGGTCGTGTCTGCCTCCCCGTGACGTCACTTCCGCCGCCGTGACGTCACCCGCGCTGTGACGTCGGCGCTCTGCCCGGCGCGCGCCTGCCCCCTGCCGGGGAGACGAGCGGCGGGCGGGGAGGGAGCGGCCGCTCGCTGCCGCAAGGGCTGCCGGGACGGCGGCGGCGGCGGCGCTGTGACGTCCCGCGCCGCGGGGGCCGGCGGGAGGCGTAGTCCGTCCCGTGGTGCCCCGCGGCTGCCCAAGATGGCGGACCGGCGGCGGCAGCGCGCCTCGCAGGACAGCGAGGACGACTCGGACTCGGCCGCCTCCGACAGCGCCGACTCGGCCGCCAGCGCTGCCCGCTCCCGCTCGGCATCCGGCTCCCGCTCGGGCTCCGGTTCGCCCCGGTCGCCTCACCGCTCGCCGCGGGGCACCGCCGGCGCCCTCAGCGCTGGGCCGCGGGGCCGCGGGGCCGAGAGCGCTGCCGGGGCGGCGGCCAAGAGCGCGCCCGAGTCCGAGTGTGTGAGTGCGGGGCGGGGGGCGCTGGGAATGGGGGGCGAGGGGGGCTGGGGGGTGCGGGGGGTCGGGCCGGGGGGGCCTCCGGTGTCAGTGGGGCGGGGGGGCAATTGAGGGACGCGGAGCCGGGGTGGGGGGGTGGCACTGGGAGCTGGGGGGGGGTCGGGGGGAGCTGGGGGGACACTGGGGTGCGGGGGGGGACTGGGGCTGCAGAGCTGAGGGAGCCCCAGGCTGGGGAATTGGGGGAGCCGGGCTGGGTCCCCCCGTGCCGGGGGGGGGGAGCAGGGCCGGGGCAGCCCCGCGGGGGGAGCGGGGCTCTGCGGCCCCCCAGCACCAGGCAGGGGGTTCCCCCTAAGCCCCGGGGCTGACTCCCCACGGCGGGGCGCGGGTGGGTGGGTTTGCTGCCCGGTCCGGCCTCTCCTCTCTATCAGCTCTGACCAGCCCTCGTTAAAGTGGGGGCATTAAAAACCTTTTACGGGGAGTTTGGTGTTGCCCCCCCGGCTCCGCAGGGCAGCTCTTCTCCCCCGGCACCTTACGGCTGGGTGCGGTTCTGGCCTGTCCTGGGTTTGTGGTGCCGGTTGCTTCAGGTTCCTCCCGAATCGCTGCGTGTTTCTGCTCACTTGTTTTGGCGTTTGGGCTTCTCCCGTTAACGCGTTGGCTGGTTTTATTTTTGATCTCAGGTTGTTTTTACTGCACAGCTCGACCAGTCTGTTCTTTTACTAGAAACTTTCCGTGGTCTGAGCTGTTCTGCTTCATCCAGCCTCTCCTCTCGGGCGCAGGGTTGTGTTTCTGTCACCGGAGCCTCTAGCAGATGTCTGCCTGAGCTCTCCCCTGCCTGGCATCTGGGCGATATTCCTGGGCTCCTGCTTTGAGTAATCCTCTTGTTCCTTCCCGACTGAGCTGTCTGCGTTACCGAGGGAGGGGAGCCTGGCTTGTCCCTCCGAAGTCCCCCCGCAGTTAACACAGTTTGTGCTTTTTCTCTTGAGCTGCGTTCCCCCGGCGTAGCTCGCTCTGGAGGGATCTTAGAGGAAGGTACCGGCGCCTTGAGTTTGTTTTTCATTTCTCGGTCACTGAAGCTGAACTTCCAAGGGTGGATGCAACAGGGCGGGGGCCAAACCTCGTCATGGCTGTGTCTGGGGTTGTGGGATGCCGCAGGGACCCGGCTGCTGACCCTCCCCTCTGCTAACGCGCCTTTCTCTCCCTCTCTCCGCAGGAAAGCGAGGATGGCATCGAAGGAGACGGTGAGTAACAACTCTCTTTGGTGCTGCAAGTTTTGCCTGTGTGCAAAAAGTAAAAACCAGACAAAATGCCTTTTCCAATAGTCCTGCGGTTGTTGTTGCCCTGAATGTTACCTCGTAACAGCGGGGAAATGTGGGGTGAGGGGACAGCGCGCCCCAGACTCACCCTGTGTGAGCTGGCAATGGGGACGCGTTGGTGCTGGCCCCTTGGAGGGACTGTTCAATGCTTTTGCTGCCGTTGCCCACAGCATGGCCTGTCATGGTCGGGGAGAAGCTGTGTTGCTGTTTCTGCCCTGACACCACGCTCCTTTTTCTCCCCCGCAGCTGTACTCTCCGATTATGAAAGCACAGGAGACTCGGAGGTAAGAGGGGAGACTCGGAGCCGCGCTGCAGAGGGAAACGGTCTCCCCCCGCTGAGCCCCTCGCCGGGCCGTTCCCTGCTGTCCAACCCACGGTGCCGGGCAGCCAGCGCTGGGCCCAGCCCCGGGGAGAAGCCGCCTGTGGACAGTGGCAGCAGGATTCACCATGGCCACAAAGGGTGTGGAAGGAAGCGTAGGAAGCTCGTTGGGTTTTAATTAGTTGAAACTGAAGTGCTGGGTTGGAAGCATCCCAGGCGGCGTCCCTGCGGCCGGAGGGGTGACGCTCCCCGTGAGGGCTGGTGGCTCCGCGCTGGGGGTGTGCTGAGGAACTCCCCCCTCTCCTGCGCCAGGGAGGCAGCCTGTGGCTGTAGGTTTCCCCGGGCTTTTGGTTCAGAACTGTAAATTTAACATTTCCAGGAAGTTCAGAGAAGTTCTGGTTTGTGATGATTACAGTGAAGGTTTCCTAGTGAAAACCCTCCTCTTGAGACAGCTGTTTGGGGGATGTGGAGGGGCGCAGCAGCTAGAGAAAACACAACAAGGCAGGTGAAATCGAAGCTCGTAGGGGCTGTTATTTGTGAATTAATCTCTAGTGAGGAAGGAGCTGCAGAGGCGGCACGTGGAGGGTGAGGAGCAGCTCCCTGCGTTCACCCGGCCGCGGCTCTTCAAGCCTGGAAGCCTGCGCCCGAAGCGCTGGTGCATGCTGGGGCTGGGCTATTGCATCACTGCCGTGCCAGGATGACTCTGTTCCTGTGCCTAAAAATAATGCCCCGTCTGGGTTTCCCCAACGTAAACAACAGGAGCAGTTGATGTGCAAATACGCTGTGTTGAAAGAGAAAAACAGAGCAGTCTTTTTGTTAATCACGCAGGGCTATTTTTAGTGCGGGTTCCAGCCTAAGCAAGGCTGCAGGCTCCTGGGGGGTGAAACGAGGTCACGCTCCTGCGAGCAGAGTGCTCCGGGTGAGTCAGCTGAGTGACTCCAGGGAATTTGGAACCGCGGCGCTGGCTGGAGCCGGGCCCTGGGCGTGGGAAGGAAGGGACGGTCTGAGGGCCCGCGTTCGCTGGCCTCCCGGGCTTGCACGAGCCCTTCCCGAGCGGTGAGAGGCTGTGGCTTTGTGGGGGAGCTGGTCCCAGCTCTGTTCTAGAAAGCCTGAGCGTTGGATGTGGTGTTGGTGGTGGGGAGAGGTGTTGGGGTCAGGCTTTGCTTTTTCTATGAAAATACAGGGAAGGACCTTGAGGGCTGATCCTCTGCTGTGAGAGAGTCGGGTCTCTAACTGAAGCAGGGATCTAACGCCAGATTCAGGGACTTGTGTGGGGAAATCCCTGGGGGACTGGCTGCTCAAGGTGCATGTTTGAGTAACTGGGGCTTTTCCAGGCACAGGAAGAGGATTACAGCGAGGAGGAAAGTGCCAAAGTGGACCTGAAGCAGGATAGTAACGATTCCTGTGAGTCGGTGGCAAAAGCAGAGAAAGGGGATGAGAAACTTGGCTCCAAAGGTGCTGTAACTGGTGAGAGGCAAAGCGGGGATGGGCAGGTAGGTGTCAGACATGCGTTCTCTGGGCCGCGGGGGGCTTCTCGCAGCGGGACTGCTGCAGTGGTAAGAGCTGTCTGGTTTTGACAGGAGAGCACTGAACCTGTTGAGAATAAAGTTGGGAAAAAAGTTCCCAAGCACCTGGACGACGACGAGGATCGGAAGAACCCGGCTTATATCCCACGCAAAGGGCTCTTCTTTGAGCATGACCTCCGAGGGCAGACGCAGGAGGAGGAGGTCAGGTATGTGAGCATCCCCCACACCGCTGCCCCTCTCCGGGAGGCCAGCGTTTGGCTGCACGGCCCCGTGCTTCGGGGTGAAGCGGTGGGAAGGCATGAGCAGGGAGGATCTGTCTGTGCTTCGGTTGCCTGCTTGCAGTGTCCTGCCAGGACATTTTAGCTCTTTGTTTTGAAGGAGAGACTGAGGGTGGTGCAAAAAATACCCCAAGGAAAGCCTCTTGGCCATGAGCAGTGACCCTTCTCGCTGCTTTTCAGAAATAGCAGAGGGTAAATCAGCAGCTGCTGGGCAGGAGGAGTGGGAGGAAGAAGAGACGCTGTCTCCTGTGTACACCCTGCCCTAGAAATGCCCAGTCTCTGCGCATGGGGCTGGCTGAGGCTGCCACATCTCCCTGGCTTTGCAACAACCTCTTGGTCCTCCCTGTGTGACTGTTCCAGGCCGAAGGGGCGTCAGCGGAAGCTGTGGAAGGACGAGGGCCGCTGGGAGCACGACAAATTCCGGGAGGACGAGCAGGCCCCCAAGACCAGGCAGGAGCTGATCGCGCTCTATGGCTACGACATCAGGTCAGCCCCCAGCCCCGATGACATCAAGCCGAGGAGGATGCGCAAACCAAGGTGAGCAGCAGAGTCAAACTGGGGCCTGGCTTGTCCCAGAGACAAGCCTGAAGCTGCGAAGGGGGAAAGCCCTGTTGCTATCATTGACCCTGGGGTGGTGGGACCTTGCTCCTGGGAGTTCTGGACGCTGCATCCCAGAGAGGGGTTCCCTGGCACAGCAGCACTTCACCTGGGGATTTCTTTCCAGTCCTTTGTACTATTTTTTTCCTTCAGGTTTGGGAGTCCTCCTCAGCGAGAGCCACACTGGTCCAACGAGAGGCCAAACAAGCCTCCAAGGCACCAAGGTGCTGACAGCTCTTCGGCTCCCCCGCGAACCTTCAGCAGCAGGGCCTCCGCAGGTACGGGGAGGATGCCCCCGCCGAGGAGCTACCCGAGGGTGGGGGGCTACAAAGAGACCCGTCCAGGCTACCGAGCGTCGGAAGCAAGTGTCCAGCATCTGTCTCGGAACGGCGAGCAAGCGAAACAGGAGAGCAGCTACCGAGCAAAGCGTGCGGAGCAAACCCCGCCGAGAGATCAGTCACCCGAGGTGGAAGCAGCCCATGTCCACAGCAGCCCCGTGAAGGAGGAGGTTGCTCTGGAGAACCAAGCCACGGCTGCTGATGCTGCACAGCCACCGCCAGACAGACCAATTGAAAAGAAGTCTTATTCCCGGGCCAGAAGGACCAGAATCAAAGCTGGGGATGCAGGAAAGCTGGCAGATGAAGCACCCGCTCCAGAAGGGCTGACTGCTCTGCCTCCTAAACCTGTGCAAGCCGAGACGCCCCCCCCCGCCAGCCAAGAGCAGTGACTGGGAGTCACCAGTAGAACCCAGCTTGGATGGACTCGAGCAAGAGATGACCCAAATGACTCTCACGGAGCAGAACTGGACTCCGGGGCAGTCGCAGTTCATCCAGCCCCGGGAGCTGAGGGGTAAGTGGGTCGGTCAGGGCTGAATTGTCTCTGCCTTAGTCCAGCCTTGGCGTAGGTACGTGGTGGAGATGAAAAGCACAGGGGAGGTGGTTAGAGGGGACAAAAGAGAAGAGAAAAAGGGGAAATTAAACATTGCAGTGGAGGTTAATTGAATTAGGGCCAGGAGGGACAAAACTAGATCCTTCCCCTCTCTCTGCCCTGTTTTGTGTTGAGAATGGGGAAAGTTCAGGGAAGCTGAAGGTCTGTGTGTGGAACAGGCAGCAGGGACTTTGGTGTGAATCACGGTGAGACGAGCTGCTGCAGCAGGAGCTGGGGAGATGAGGAGTGTTGTGCTCACCTGGCAGGTGAGGGTAACAAATAATCAGGCTCCTGTAACGTCCTGCTCAGGAGCAGGAGGGAGCTTTCCTCTCTTTATCAGCTTATTTCCTAGCGTTGAGGTCTGGTGGCCGCTGACTAAGGCCTGACTGGGATCAGCATGTCCCTTTATGCCTGGCAGAGGGAAGCTGCTCGGTTGGCAGCAGCAGGCAGGCTGGCCGAGGGAGGCTTCTGTGGCAGAGTTACCCCCGTGCGAGCTGAGGGCCGAGTTCTAGTTGAGCATCCACGCGAGAGGTCGTTCAGGTATAATTATCTCTGTGCAGAATTAGAGATAATTCTTTTCTGGGCAGTGTCAGAGTCCTTCCCGAGGGGAGTAAAACTGGAGCAAGGAGAAGAAAGCGACTTAGTGCTTTCATAAGCGTGTCTTGAGGTTTAGGTCATGAAACCATAAGTCATCTTGCAGTGATGTGACTGGTACAATCTGTGAACAGACCCTGGGTCTTGGCTGCGGAGGGGAGTCAGGTTTAAATGTGAGAATTAGAGTTCAGAAGTGCTGTGATTTGCAGCTGCGATTATGTACTTTTTTTTTGATGCTTAAAAATGGAGCATCTTAACAAACATGCTATGAGACAGCTCTAGACTGCAGGTAGGAGACCACTTCCCATCTGTAAGGAGGTGTTATTCTGCTGTCCCTTTGTTTCTCCCTAGCAGAGAAGGTGGGAGGTGACTCTGGGAGGCGTTTGCCTGGGTGAGCCAGCTGTCGGGTCACCCTGTGTGTGCAGCACGTGTGCAGGAATTAAAAGGAGCCTGTGACAGAAGTGGTTACTCCCTGTAGAGGGTTTAAACCACAGCTTACCCAGTCCCACATGGATCCTGTTCCTGCTCCGAAGAGGTCCTTGTCTCTGCAGGAACAGAGCTTGGATCAGGACCTGGATTTTGGGCTGGAGATTTATTTATTTTTTGTTTTTAGCAAGGTGTAAAAGGTGTTGAGCAGCATGGGTGGCTGCACCGTGGCACAGCAGCTTCCAATTTGTGCCAAAATATTTAAAATTGTAACCTGAGAGGTGAGGTTGTTATAAGGTTTCGTGTCATAAAGCAAGAGCTGTGCCTGTTTGTAGTGCAGGGATGTCCCCGGGCTCGTCACCTGGCAGCGCCCTCGAGGTGAGGTGGCTGTTTATTGAGAACAAATGCAAACCATAACAACCAGTTTGTTTCCTCCTCAGGTATCCCCAACAATATGCACATGGGCACGGGGCCACCGCCTCAGTTCAACAGGATGGAGGAAATGGTAAAGCTCGTGACTCTTGCTCTTAGAAGCACGGGCGCCCGGCGTTCGTTTGTGTCTGGGTTGTAGTAATTAGAGGCTGCCCGTGACACCTCAGCCTTTCCCTTTTCTGGGTGGTTATAATTCTTACTGTGGAGGTTTGCAGGGGCTGGGGTGGGGGAGCGGATGGGTGGGGGGTTCCCAACCCTCGCTGATGCCTTTGCAGGCGGTGCAGGGCGGGCGTGTGAAACGCTACTCGTCGCAGCGGCAGAGGCCGCCGGTGCCGGAGCCTGCCCCCCCCATGCACATCAGCATCGTGGAAGGGCACTACTACGACCCACGTGAGTGTCTCCCTCCTGCTCCCGAGGTTCTGGGTGTGCTCAGAGCTGAGCGGCTGGAGCAGGAGTCCCCCAGCTCCTGGGAGGGTGGGGCAGAGCAGGGATCAGGCAGATCTTTGTCTTCCCTTTCTGTTGTACAGCAGCTAAAAAGCTGCTCTGAGCCTCCCTGGTCAGCGTTTAAACCCACTGAAAAACAGTGTTGCCTCTGTGCAGGGACTCCCTGGGACGCTGCTTTCCTTTGTGAGAAATAGGATTTACAGTTAACTTGAGATCAGAGCAACGTCTTTGAGATTTAAGAGCGGGGAGAATTACAGAACGAGACTGAGGATGGATTAGGAATTTACTCCAGCATTTAAAGTGTTGGAGAATAAATTCCCCAAGTGTTCTCCTGCTTTGTAAAGGGAGCAGGAGCATTTTCTGTTGGGAGCACAGAGCATCTGTGAGCCGGCGTGTGCTGCAGCGCTGCGTTTGAGTCTCGTGAGCGCGGCTGGCCGGGCTGCACGTGCGACTTGCTGCGGTAGAAAATTCTGTGGAGCTTTTCCTTACCAGCTGTTGTGTGTTGCAGTACAATTCCAGGGACCAATCTACACCCACAGCGAGAACCCGGCCCCGCTGCCGCCCCAAGGGATGATCGTGCAGCCAGAAATGCACCTCTCTCATCCAGGTGAGGAGCCAGCTCCCCAGCGGGGCACGGGGCAGCTGATACCAGCGTTGTTGTGCCCCGGGGAGGCTCAGCCTGTGCCAGGGAGCAGATAACTGGTTTCTGTCACTGGGGGAATCCATTTTCTCTATTTCTACTGCGTGGAAGAGACTGGCTTCCCTAGTGCAGTGAGGCTGGATCTATGTAAATTTTAAGGAAAGAAAACCAGGCATTTTTGGCCCCAGCAGCTGGTGCAGGACTGAGGTGATGTGAACGTTTTGGCAGCCTCCAGCTGGATGCCTGCAGGTTCTGCGCAGACCCTCCTGGCCGAGCCCTTCCCCTTCGGCAGGGCTCTGCCAGCTGGTGCGCTGGGCTGCTCCTTCGGGCCCTGCTGCTCCCAGATCAGAAAAGAAAAGCAGAAATGAGAGCTGTTGAACTGGCATGTTCTCTTATCTTCCCCACAAAAAGTGTTTCCTGAAGTGGATGTGCTGACTGGGGCCGTGGCTGGTGCTGGGGAATTGGCACCCCGGCGCTGGGGAGGGGGCTGAGAAGCACTTCCCTTTTTCCCTCCCCAGCACGGGAGCTGGGGTCTGGTGGCAGGAAAGGCCTCTGAGCAAAGCGCTTCTCCTTCCTGCTGCAGCCGCCCCAGCCCTCTGCTGGCTTTACACACGACATCACGTTCAGCTTATTTTTGTCCCTTCCCAGGTTTACACCCCCACCAGCCGCCAGCCCCCATGGCGAACCCTGGCCTGTACCCTCCACCGGTCTCCATGCCCCCGGGCCAGCCCCCGCCGCAGCAGCTGCTCGCACCAACTTACTTCTCCCATCCTGGAGTCATGAATTTTGGGAATCCTGGCTACCCCTACCCCCCGGGAGCGCTGCCCCCGCCGCCCCCTCCTCACCTCTATTCCAACACGCAGGTAAGCCGGCTGCACCGCGCGTCTCCGTCCTGAGCAGGAGCAGGTTGGGGTCCTGGGGAGGGGGGGTACGTTCTCTGGGGCTTCCTGGGACAGGGTGTGGGGCAGCTGGGCTGCTCCGGGGTGGGAGGTGGTTCACTGCCATCCCTCGCTCTGCTGGGGGTGGGTAACCCAAAGGGATTGCTCCCATGGCTGCTGCGCAGCTACCCTGGAATTAGGGTCTAGTGGATGAAATTGGTGGGTCTCAGAATCGAGTCTTCCCCTACAGAAACAGCCCCCCGGGCACCTGGGAACCGTTATATCCCCTCCCGCTCCGTGCTGAGCCAAGGACACCTTGAAAGCTGCTTTGGAAGCCCTTTGTGTTTGAGGTGGAGGCAGGAGGCTGCTCTTTGGCACCGGCTGGGAAAGCCCGTGGTGTGACCAGCCCAGGGCCTGGCTATTCCTGCTCGGTGCCCGACCCCTGTGCCCGCGGGAGGCAGCGAGGAGGCAGATCTCCGGGGGCACCGGGATGCCGAGCTGTGCCAGCGGCACACGGCTGACACGCAGTGGCAGGAGGGAGATGTGCACACTCCCCGCACCCTGCAACCTCTGTGACCTTCCCTGCAGCACCGCGAGGGCATCAGCCTGCTTCTGGGGCAGACCCCGGGCAGATGGAGGGGGTCTGGGGGCGAAAGGGCATCGTCCCCTGCCTTGTCTGTGCAGAGAAAGGGCAGCTGCTGCTGTTGCAAAGCGCAGCCATATGGCAGTGGGGAAACCCTGCAGGGCAAAGGGTCTGCCACGAGCTTCGGTCTGGCGTGGCTGCGCCTGCGCCTGCCCGCCCTGCCGGGAGCCGGTAGCCCTGGTGAGGGGCAGGGGTAGGCGGGGGTCCCCCGGGAGCTGTAAGTGCTGCCGTGCTTTGTTCTCCTTGGGGAGCACAGCACAAATCAGCCCCTGTCCCCCTGTAGCTCCTGGCCTTCGGTGCTGGCTGGTGGCACCTTCTCACAGTGCCACAAAGGCTGGCTGAGACGCGTGGTGCTCTCGGGGGGGATGCAGCTCTCTGTGCCCCCCCACTGACGCTCCTGCTCTCCAGGGGGTGCAGGCCCAGTCCCAGGTGTACGGAGGGGTCACGTACTACAACACTGTCCAGCAGCAAGTGCAGCCCAAGCCTTCTCCGCCTCGGAGGACGTCCCAGCCCGTGACCATCAAGCCACCACCTCCCGAGGTACCGTCCCCTCAGCGTGAGTCTGTGACGCTGTACCCTCGGGGCGCGCGCGGTGCTGCAGTCTCCCTCTCCCATCCAAAAAAATAACGTTGTTCCAAGGAAACCTTAAACTGTCTGATCTTTGACATGTCCCAAACCTCAGCTTCTCGTTGCAGGTGGTAAGCAGGGCTCCAGTTAATTTGAGTTTCTAAATACTTTAAAACTAAACCCACGTAAAAAAGTAAGTCCAAAGTTGACTCTTGCTTTTTTTTTTTATTATTTATTTACTCAGGGTAGAAAACAGAACACTTTAGAGAGAGGAAAAGCCAGTCCTAAGCTAGGAGGCAGGGACTTCTCTGGAAGAAGTGTCCAGACTTTAGCAGTAGATCATTCAGGCAGCGGACTTAAAGGCTTCCCAGAGATGAGCGCCGTTCCTCTGCGCTGGGAACGGTTTCCCCGCTCCAGTGCTGTGAGCTCTGTGTGTGTGTGTGCCCGAGTGCCACGTGTGGGTTTGGTTTCCTTTCTCATCCCTTGCTCAGCGTACGGGCGCTGGGGGAGCCCGAGCCGTGGCAAGCCCAGACCCAGGCAGGCATGTGCTGGTTGTTTCCCCGTGCGGCGCGGTGGAGGGCTGGGAAACGTGCAGCGTTTGTAAATGCACCGCGAGGTTTGTCTGATCGAGGCGCCCTTGGAAGGCCTCGCGATGGAGGAGTGTTTAACTGCCAGGAGAGCGTGGCTGGAGGGAGCTGGTTGTGCCCAGGGTGGGCACAGAGGGAGCCGGCGGTGTGGGCGGGCGGTGGTCGCGTTTTAGCACCCAGACGTGGAGGGTGTTTGCTCGCGGGACCTTGGCGATAGCCCCTCGACCCCCACGCCGTGTGTTTGGGGGCAGCCTAAGCCTCTGCTTCTCTTTCCTCTTCCCCACCAGGACAGCAAAGGCGAAAAATCAAAGGAGAGGAGCAACACGTAGGGCTGCGGCCGCGGGAATCCCAGCACCAGACTCGGCACCTCGGCGAGGAGGAAGCTCCTCCTTGGGCAAGGCGCCTTCCCTGCGCGTAGGTGAGGCAGCGGGGTGAAACCAGCTGCACCGTCTTGTGCTCAGGGCCAGGCACCTTCCCTCTGGTTCCCTCCCAAAAACCATCTCGCCGCTGCTGACCTGCCCTCCTTCCCCCTCCCTCGCGGGGGGCACCGAAGAATCAACCCCCAGCGTCAGTCCTCGCAGCCTCTCTCTCTCACTAAGCGTCCGCCCTTGTCCCTCTCTAGGATGTTAAACTCGACTCGCTTGGTTGTGGTCTCTGTTTGTATTTAAGAAGTGAACCAGCTCGTTCAGTAAAGCTGATTTGTTTCTTTTGGGTATTTTGAA
The DNA here is from genome assembly GCF_013368605.1 of Nyctibius grandis. NCBI lineage: Eukaryota > Metazoa > Chordata > Aves > Nyctibiiformes > Nyctibiidae > Nyctibius > Nyctibius grandis. The sequence goes on from NC_090683.1 coordinate 6,366,052, forward strand.
TGTGTTTGTCTGGCTGACGAGTGTAACGCCCCCCGCGGAGCCAGCTAAGGTAATTCATTTCAATTCTCTTTGAATTAGCAGGTTTATTTCTGCTGTTTAAGCGCAGGAGGGGCAGCCGGGCGACAGGAGTCTGTCAGGAGCGCTGGCTGTGCAGTCACACCTAATTCAGAAGCTCCTCCTGCTTCTGTTTCCCCACGAGCCCCGTGTTGGTAACTTGTGTCACTTTCTGTCCGTGCGTGTGCACGCTCTCGGCTCACACCAGGTGGGAATCCGTGGGCACGAGCGTGGGGCAGCCCCGTCCCCGCTGCCACACACACACCTCGCAGAGCAGGGGCTGTTCCCACCTGCCGGATCGGCAGCAGGGAGGGAGGTTTGCGGGCGTCCAGGCACCCCGGCGCTGCCAGCAGACAAACCAGCTCGACGGGGCAAGCGGAGGAATCGTTTGCTCCTGGCACTTGGGTGTTGCCGCTGTGGAAGTGGAAGGGGGGGTGTAACCCGCCCCGACGCGCCAGCCTGGGCTCCCGGCCCCGCGAGGAAGCGCCTCAGCCCTGCGCCTGCCACCCCCAGAACCGGCCTTCCCCCGGGGGCCGCGGCACCTCGCTCCCCCCGTTAGGAGTCGGAGGCTGATCTGTTGGGGTGACCGGCGCCGTGGCAGGCGGAGCGGCTCCGGCTCCCGTCACGCTCGGGCTTGGCCGCGTCCTCGCAGCCGTTTGCGAATCGCATTAGGAAACTTGGCAAGGCCGGTGGCTGCCGCTCGCCCCGAGCACGTGCCGGGCCAGCGCGGGGACGTGCCGGCTGCTCGGCCAGAGGGGGAGCGTGTCGGCCTCCGAGTCCCCATCTGGGGCGGGGAAGGGGGTGCCCGGCAGCCCACCTGCCCGCTCTCTGCCCAAGATCTCCTGCGTGCTCGACTCGCCAGCAGAAATACCTTCTGTGTTTGTTGTTTGTACCTCGGTGACCTTTTGTACCTGATCCCAGTTCTAAAAGCAGAAATCCATCTGTTCAACGTGTGTTTCTCTGCCTTAAGGCTGAAGTGTAGCGTTAACGTGTCGGTCCCGTGGCCGCAGCCCCGGACCTTGCACCGCTGCGGTGGGTTTTTGGTTCTGGTATGTGGATCCCCGTCCCTCAGGGGCGCGCGTTTGTGACCGGCGGCGTATCGGAGGAGAACATGATTTAGGAAGCAGCTGCCTCTTGTCTCTCTTTCCTGCAGGTCTCAGCCCCCTCCTCTCCCCGCAGCTTCTTACTCGCTGGGGAAGGAACAACTGGTGTGTGGGTGGCGTGGGAGCTGCCGCCCGCGCGCTTCTGTGCCGCGCTGCCTCCCTCCGCCTCGGCACCGCAGCCTGGCCCACAGCCCAGCTTCCCACGGCAAACGGGGGGCGGGTGGCACGTACCCCGCTCCTGCGCCCTCCCGGTGCACACCGGTGACGGGTGTCGAGGGAGCACCGCGGTGGGGTCTGCCCTCCGGCCCCGGGCTGGGCACGGCCTGCCTGGCACTGGGGGAAGGCGTGGGGAGGGGGCAGGACGCAGGCAGGGGCTGTGCTGCGGTGCGGGGGGCTTGGGAGGGTGGGGGGACCTCAGCCCCCCCTTTGCATCCTGTCCCAGCCCCTCTGTTCCCTGCAGCGCTCCCCAGCTCCTGCCCTCGCTGCCGGCAGCGGGGTCGGGGTCCCAGGGCCCCTCTGCAGCAGAGGCAGGAGCCACCGCCGTCCTGTCCCCCCCCAGCCGGGCGCACGGCTCTGCTGCCCCCTCCTCACCACCGCCCTGCCTCAGTTTCCCTCCCTGGCAGCGAGCTCGGGGCTGAGCCCGCTCCAGAGGCCAGCTCGGACCATCGCAGGGACCTCGTGGAGAAGCAGCGGGGTGAGAAGCCCCTCGAGTGGGGGCTCTGCCGCGATCCCCTCTCCCAGCGCCGCGGCCGGGACGTGGGTTAAGGCGCTGGCTCCGGGAGGGATTTTTCCCTCCGTGTAATTTTTCCCTCCTACACAAGGTCTGTTTTGAGCAGCGCCTGGAGGCTTCGCACCCCCCGCTCGGCTGCCGGCGCGGGGGAACGCAGCGCGGCTGCAAATGGAGGCGCAGGCTTGGGGAGGGAAGCGCCTGCTCCAGATCCCAGCTCGTTAGGAGAAATAACAGCAAATTAATTAAGCTAATAGCTCGCTCTGCGCCAGCAGTGCCCCCATCCGTGCCGAGCCGGGGGACAGGAGCTGGGCCTGGATCTGGGGTGCGTTTCCCAGGGGTGAGCAGAGCCCTCGGCATGGCACGATGCTCCGTGTCCCTCCTGCCCGTGTGGCCTGGCTGCAGCCCCCTGCCCACCAGCTCCTCCAGCCTCTCCGTGCCTCAGTTTCCCCTCCTGCTTCCTCCAGGCTCTGCTGTTGGGAGCAGCCCCTCTCCATTCGGCCGCAGCCCGGCCGGTGGGCACAGCCTGGCCAGTGGGCATCGCTGCCACCTGGGACTGGGCACTCTTGATGCCACCCTGTGCAGAGGGACGGAGGAGCTTGGCTGGGTGGGAGCGTTTTGGGGTCTTGGGTGGGATGTGGGGGGGTCTGAGCGCTGGGGACCTGGTGGGGGTGGGTGGAGGTGCCATGGGGCAGAGGCAGACCGTGCCGTGCCATGCTGTGCCATCCCACCAGCACCCATGCCGCCGGGGACGCGGGGACACGCTTTGCGCTTTCCCGAGCTGCCGGATGGAGTTGCCAAGCAACTGCTGGGTGGAGGCAACGCGGGAACAAAGCGGGAGCTGCCGGGACCCCCGTCCCTCCCCAAACCCCCGGGGCCTGCGTGCCCGGCAGCGGGGCACGGTGGGGGCTACGGGATCACCCACCGTGTCCCCCCCGTCCCGCCCCGGGGCTGTCGCAGGGCATGAACCCTGGGAGATGGTGACTGGGGGGTAGGTGGGGTCCATCCCCCGTTGCTGTCCCTGGCATTGCCGTGCCCGGAGGGGTGCAAGCGGGTCCTGGCGCCTCCCCAGGGCTGGGGGCAGCGGGGCATGGGCAGGGTGCGTGCGCGGCACCCAGCGGGCAGAGGGCACGGCGGCTCTGCCCCGGGCGGGCGCCGCGTCCCACCCAGCCCTGCCCTGGCACCTGCCCCGGCTTGCCAGCCCGGCAGGGCCTGTTCCCGGCCTGGCAGGCGGCGCAGGGGGCAGGCAGCTGCCCCGACCTGCCCGGCCCTGCCCGCAGGGCAGCCTCGGCCCCAGGGGGTGCCCGCGCCAGGGTGGGGGGTCCTGCACCCACCCCCGGCCCTTTCCCACGCTGCAGAGAGCTGGGCTGGGGGCGCCGGGAGTGGGTCACCCCATGCCTGGGGACGTGCCCCCGGTGTGGAGGGGGCACCCCGGTGGGGACAGCATGGGGGGGGACAGTCCCGTGTGCCCCAGGGCTGCCGGGGCGCTGGGCTGGCACGGGGGGGGCCGCATGGGTGTGCAGGGGGACAGGGCGTCGGGGTGTGACACGAGTGTGACACGGGTGTGACACAGCACGGGGCGGGGGCGGCCGTGTCCCTGTGTCGGGACGTGCCACGGTGCCGCGGGTGTGACAGCGGGGGGGTGACAGGGCGTGGGCTGTGTCCCCGTGTCCCCCCCGCCCGGCTGTGCGGCGGCGGGGGGGTGCGGGGGCTCCGCCGGCGTGTCCCCGTGCGTGACTGATGGCGCGCGGGCGTGTCCCCGGTGTGCCGGTGCCGCGGGGGGGGGGGAGAAAGACGGGGGTGTGCAACGCATCACCTGTGCGGGGCTGCGGTGGGGGGGGCGGCCGCGTCCCGCCGTGCGCCCGTCGCCGGTGCGGCTGCACCGCGCTGTCCCCGCACCCCGCGCTGCGGCGCCGAGCCCGGGGCGGCGGCGGGCGGGGGCGGGCAGGTGCCGGCGGCGGGGCCGGGGGCGGCGGCGGGGCGGGGCGGCGGGGCGGGCGCTGGCGGCGGGGCCGGGGGCGGCGGCGGGCGCAGCGCGGGGCGGGCGGGGAGCGGCGCCGGGGCCCGAGCCCGACCGGAGCCGAGCGGAGCCGCCCCGCCGCCGCCGCCGCCCATGGCCCCCTGAGCCGCCGCCGCCGCCGCGCCCGGGCGGCCATGAAGCCGCTGGAGAAGTTGCTGAAGAAGCCGGGCTCGCACCTGCCCGCCCGCCCCGCCGCCGCACCGGCAGCGGCACCGGGGCACGGATCGGCACCGGCGCCGCGGCGGCAGAGCCTGTCGCGCTCGCCCGCCTCCCCCGAGGAGCCGGCGGGGCCGGCGGGGCCGCAGCCGGGGGGCGAGGGCCGGTGGCTGGAGCTGCGGCCGCCCGAGGCGCCGCTCCGCTCCCCCGAGGAGCCGTCCCCGGGCGGCGACCGCGACCGGGAGCCACCGAGCCCCGAGCCGCCGCCCGCCGCCCGCTGCTGCTGCGGCTGCGGCTGCGGCCCCGCCGCGCCCGCGCCCCCCGAGCGGCTCCTGGCCGCGCTCCTCGAGCGGCTGCCGGCGGCGGGGTGCGCACGGCCGCGGCTGCGGAGCAGGTACCGCGGGGCGGGGCGGGCGGGGGGACCCCCGGGGGCGCGGCCGGGGCGGTGGAGGGGCTGCGGGGGGGAGGGCTGCGGGGGGACCGGTGCGGGGCGCCCGCCCGGCCGGTGCCCCGGGGGACGCGCTGGTGGGTGCCGGGGCGGGTGGCACCGCGCGGGGCGCGGGCGGGTGCCCGGTTGCGGTGACAAGGTCAGGCTGGGTCCCGCCGGTGCGGGGCAGCGGGCGGGCGGGGGTCCCGCGCTGCGGCGGACGGGCCGGGCAGGGGGCCCGGCGGAGGTCGGGGGTGGCCGGGCACTCGCTGCACCCGCTGCCGCCGCACCGAGCGGGGCCATCAGCCGCCCGGTTAATCTTTAACATCTTCCCGGTGCTAAAATTAGCCCCGACGGGAGCCGCAGTGCGGGGGGGCGGGCGGACCCCCCCTTCCCTCCGGCACAGGCTGCCCGGTGCCCCGTGCCGAGGGGCCGGGGTGGTTCGGGGTGCGCGGGGCTGGGAGCGCTCCCGCACCGCGGGGATCCCTGCTCCGCCGCCCCCGCTGGGCACCCGGGGCCGGGGGGCACCCGGGGGGCAGTGGGGTGCCCCAGCCCCGTGATCCCGGGGTGCCCGGGGCAGGGTGGGGCTCACCGACACGAGGGAGCCTTTCGGGTAGGAGCGAGATGGGACTGGCAGCGCCAGGCCCTGCCTGCACCGACACGCTGCCAGGCCCGGCCCTGCGGTGCCCGGGCTGGCGAGGAGCAGGGGGGGGCAGGAGCCAGCGCAGGGGTCCGGGGGCTCCCCCCAGCCACGCTGTCCTGGCGTGGGAGCCGTCCCTGTACCCGCTCGTGGTCCCTGCGGCCCTGGGGGACGGTGTGGGTGCTGCAGAGGGATGGGGAAACTGAGGCAGGGCTGGAGAGGACTGCACCCTGCAGGGATGGGGGGGGGTGTTCGGCTCCTTCTGCCCCAGGCAGATCCTGGGGGGGGCTGCGCCTGAGGCAGTGGGGCTGGGGGCCGTGTGCCTGCCCTGGGGGTGCCCCCCACACTGCCGGTGCCGCTGCCCACCCCGACACGGGTGCGGGATGTGGGGCACCGGCCCTGCAGCGCTGGGGCTCCGAGCTGGGGGGGCCCGTGGGAGCAGCCGGTGCCCCAGACTGCCGTGTCCCGCTTTCGGCGGCAGCTCGTTCCCCGCGGGCGCCGTGCCCCGGCGCGGTGGTGCCAGGGGAGCCCCTGCCCTGGCCTGGCACAGATCCGTGGCCGGGTTAATGGGCCGGGGCCTGGGGGGCGGCCGGGGGGGATGCTCAGCACAGGCCCTCCTGCGGGGACAGGGCCTGTGGGCCTCTGGGGGGGCACCAGGGTCCCCGGGCGTCGCTGGGGCACACGGGCACAGCCGGGGACCCGCTCAGGGCCCAGGGTCGAGGGTTGCTCCGGGCTGGGCGAGGGAGCGGTGCCTCGTCCAAAGGTCGTGGTGGTGGCTGGGTGCTGGCGCCAACGGGCACCGGTATCGGCCCCTCGGCTCACCCGGCTGTGCCGTGCCAGAACACCCTCCCCAGGGTGTCTCTGGCCCCAGAGAGCCCAGCTGTGGGCACCGGCGCAGCGTGCCCTGCGTAGCTGCTGCCGCCACCTGCCCTCGCTGCCTGCCTCAGTTTCCCCATTGCCCTGAGCCGTGTCCCGGTTTGGCCGCAGCCGGGCTGTCACCAGGGCTGGCGAGTGTGCCAGGGCATCGTGGCTCAGGTCCTGCCCTGTCCCGTGGGGCTGGGAGCGGGTCCGTGAGTCAGTGCCAGGCGCGGGGGGCTCGGTGTCTCCCGGCGTCACCTTGGGAATTGGCATCGCCCCGCTCAGCCGCCCGCTCAGCTGGGCTCGGGGGTGTTGGCAGGGGGCTGTGCCCGGGGGGGTGCCCACGCCTGTGCCCCCCTCCGTCTCCCCCAGAGTCGCTGCTGGACGACATCGTGCTCACGCACTCGCTCTTCCTGCCCACCGAGCGCTTCCTGCAGCAGCTGCACCAGCAATATCCTGGGGGGCATGGGGGGGGGGCGTGGGGTGCCACGAGGGTGGGCAGGAGGGTGCGATGGGGAGGGTCTGAGGTTGGGCATGAGGAGGGCACTGGGGTGCAGTGAGGGTGGGCGCGAGGGTGCCGTGAAGGTGGCAGGAGGGTGGGCACAAGGGTGCGATGGGGAGGGGTCCGGGGTTGGGGATGGGGAGGGAAGGAGTGTGGCACAAGGGGGAACGTTAGGGTGCAACCAGGAGGGCATGAGGGTGACAAGGGAGTGGGCATGAGGGTGACAAGGGGGTGGGCATGAGGGTGGCACAAGGGAGGGCACGGGTTTGGAAAGAGGGGGGGCATGAGGAGGGCAGCAGGGTGCCATGGGGGGGCCCACGGGAGCAGCAAGGAGGGGATTGGGGTGCCACCAGGGTGGGCACGAAGATGCTCGCAAGGGGTGCCCAGGGCGCGGCGGGTGCTGGTGGGTGGCCGGGGGTCCCTCCTTGCCGTGGCACCTCCTTGACGGTGCCACCTTCGTGCTGGCGGCGGGCAGCCCCCCGGGGCGCTGGGACGAGGGGGCCGGGCTGCGGCGCAAGCGGGCAGTGCTGGCCGTGCTGCTGCGCTTCCTCGAGACCTACAAGGGGCTGCTGCAGGAGGAGGAGAGCGCCGGGAAGGTCATCAAGGTGGGTGCCCACCCCGCAGCCCCCCCCCCAGTCCCCTGCAGCCCCCCCTGAGCCCCTCCTGCCCCCCCAGGAGCTCTACCTGCTCATCATGAAGGACACGTCCCTCTACCACGACCTGGAGGACGAGATCCTGCAGCTGCACCAGCTCGTGGAGACCGTGGAGCTCAAGTGAGTGGGGGGACAGGGGGTCCCTGTGGGTTAGGGGGTGCCCAGAGGGGTCAGGGGGTCCCCAGGGGCACAGGGTGTCCCTGTGGGTCAGGGTGTCCCAGGGTGGGATCAGGGGGTCCTCAGAGGGGTCAGAGGGTCCTCAGAGGGGTCAGGGGATCCCTGGGGGGGGTCAGGGGGTCCCCAGAGGGGTCAGAGGGTCCCCAGAAGGGTCAGGGGGTCCCGAGGGGGTCAGGGGAATCCCTGTGGGGGTTAGGGTGTCCCGGGGGGGGTCAGGAAGTCCCTGTGGGTCAGGGGGTCCCCAGAGGGGTCAGGGGATCCCCGGGGAGGGCAGGGGCTCCCTGTGGGTCAGGTTGTCCTGGGGGGAATCAGGGGGTCCCTGTGAGTCAGGGGGTCCCCAGAGGGGTCAGGGGGTCCTGAGGGGGACAGGGTGTCCTGGGGGGGATCAGGGGGTCCCCAGAGGGGTCAGGGGGTCCTGAGGGGGACAGGGGGTCCCTGTGGGTCAGGGAGTTGTGGTCCATGGTGATGCCCAGGAGCTGGGGGGGGTCGTTAGCTCATTAGTGGCCCTTCGGTAATGAGCGAGGAGGTGGGTGGGGGGCTCTGGCCCCCGCGCTCTGGCAGAGCAGCCCGGCAGGGCTCGGGGTGCGGCACCCCGGGGCGCTGGCTGCGCCGGGGGTCCCGCCTGACGCCGCGCCGGTGCCGCAGGGTGGCCGACGAGACGCCCCCCCCGAACAAGCAGGTGAAGCCGCTGTTCAGGCACTTCCGCCGCATCGACTCGTGCCTGCAGACGCGCGTGGCCTTCCGGGGCTCCGACGAGAGTGAGTGCCCGCGGCGGGGGCCGGGGTCCCCTCGGTGGCTGCGAGGTGGCCGTGCCTCAGTTTCCCCAGTTATAGATCTCCGCAGCGCCCCGGGGAGGTGCGTGGGGTCCAGCGCGGCCCTGACACCCCCCCCCCGCCTTGTCCCCAGTCTTCTGCCGCGTGTACATGCCCGACCACTCGTACGTCACCATCCGCAGCCGCCTCTCGGCCTCGGTGCAGGACATCCTGGCCTCCGTCACCGAGAAGCTGCAGTACTCGGAGGAGCAGGGCACCCGCGAGGACGCCCTCATCCTCGTCACCATGGCCTCGTCCGGAGGTGCCCGTGGGGCTGGGGTGGGGGTTGTGGGCAGGGGTGGGGGTCCGGCGCTGAGCCCGCGCTCTGCCCGCAGAGAAGGCGGTGCTGCAGCCCAGCGAGGAGTGCGTCTTCACCACCCTGGGCATCAACAGCCACCTCTTCGCCTGCACCAGGGACACCTTCGACACCCTGGTGAGCGCCGCGCTGGGGACACCCCCCCCAGGCCACCCCCGGGGCTGCGGTGACCCCTGTGCAGAAGAGGGGGGGACCCTCCAGTCCCTGTGTCCCCTCGCAGGTGCCGCTGCCCGAGGAGATCCAGGTGGTCCCGGGGGACACGGAGATCCACCGCGCCGAGCCCGAGGACATCGCCACCCACCTCACCGCCTTCCACTGGGAGCTCTTCCGCTGTGTCCACGAGGTGTGGGGGGAACTGGGGGGGGGCTGGGGGGCTGCGCCGTGGCATTGGGGGGACCCTGACGATGGGGTGTCCCATCAAGGTCGGTACTGGGACCGGTGCTGTTCAATGTATTCATTAATGACTTGGATGAGGGGATAGAGTGCGCTGTCAGCCAGTTGGGTGATGACCCCAAACTGGGTCAATGAGGTTGGAAGAGCCCTCTGGGATCATCGAGTCCAACCATGGCCCTGACACCACCATGGCAACTAGACCAGGGCACTAAGTGCCATGTCCAGGCTTTTCTTAAACCCCTCCAGAGATGGTGACTCCACCACCTCCCTGGGCAGCCCCTTCCAATGGCTAATGACCCTTGCTGAGAAGAAATGCTTCCTCATGTCCAACCTGACCCTCCCCTGGCCAAGCTTGAGGCTGTGTCCTCTTGTGTGGAACATCTCCCTGATGAGGAGAGGCTGAGGGAGCTGGGTCTCTTTAGCCTGGAGAAGAGGAGACTGAGGGGTGACCTCATTAATGTTTATAAATATGTAAAGGTCCAATCCGTAATATTATTCTGTGGTTCTGTGGTGGCCGGCAGCTGGAGTTCGTGGATTACGTGTTCCACGGGGAGCGGGGCCGGCGCGAGACGGCCAACCTGGAGCTGCTGCTGCAGCGGTGCAGCGAGGTGCAGCACTGGGTGGGCACGGAGCTGCTGCTCTGCGAGGCGCTGGGCAAGCGCGCCCACCTCCTCAAGAAGCTCATCAAGATCGCTGCCATGTGAGTGTGGGGCTGGGGGGGCATGGGGGGGGGTCCCCTGCCCACCCCTCACCCTCTCCCCCACCCCAGATGCAAGCAGAACCAGGACATGCTCTCCTTCTACGCCATCATCATCGGGCTCAACAACGCTGCTGTCAGCCGCCTGCGCCTCACCTGGGAGGTGAGGGGCCGTGGGGTGCCCTGGACCCCCCCCTGGGTGCTCCCGGACCCTCTCCAGGTGCTCCCGGACCCCCCCCGGGTGCTCACAGCCCTGCCCTGCCCTTGTCTTGCAGAAGCTCCCGGGGAAATTCAAGAACCTGTTTCGGAAGTTTGAGAACCTGACGGTGAGGGGGGGCCTGGGCACCCTGTGGGTTTTGGGGGGAGCCCCTGTGCCCCCCCACCACGGGGTATCTGGGGAGCTGGTGGGCAGGGGGTGTTCCCACGCTGTCCCAGGGTGTCCTTGCCCCCCCCTCCCCGGGCCACCAGTAACGGCCACGGCAGCCAGCGTGGCGGGGGGTCCGGGGCAGGGTGCTGGCACCCCTGGGGAGCTGCCCCCCACCCCAGCCTGACCCCTCCCACCCCCCCAGGACCCCTGCAGGAACCACAAGACCTACCGGGAGGTGCTGGCCAAGATGAAACCCCCCCTCATCCCCTTCGTGCCGCTCATCCTCAAAGGTGAGGGGGGACGGGGGCCTGCCCGCACCCTACATGGGCCGGGGTCCCGCTGCCACCCCACAGGCCCCCCCCTCACCCCCTGCTCACCCCCAGATCTGACCTTCCTGCACGAAGGGAGCAAGACCCTCCTGGACGGGCTGGTCAACGTGGAGAAACTGGTGGGTGCCCCTCGCTGGGGGGGGACATGTGGCCGAGGGACCCCCGGGGTGAGCCCACCGAGGGGCTGGGGCCCTCCTGTCCCTGCAGTGGGGTGGGGGGCCCTGGGGGATGCAGGGTTCTCGGGGTGCAGAATAGGATCCCTGGGGGGGGGGTCCTTGGTGATGGGGGTGGGAGCAGGGACAGTCCCCAGGGTCCTGGGGGCCCCGGGGGGCTGGGCAGGGTCCTGGGGGGCTGGGGGCTGACGGGGGGTGCTCTGTGCCCCAGCACTGCATCGCTGACAAAGTGAGGACCATCCGCAAGTACCGGAGCCGCCCGCTCTGTGAGTATGGGGGGGCAGGCCGGGACCCCCGCAGCCCCGGCCGGGGCGGGGGGCGAGGGGCCAGCCCTGCGGGAGGGGGCTCACCCTGCGGGAGGGGGCTCACCCTGCGGGTGGGGGGACGTGTGTGGCCCCGACACCCCTCCTGTTGGCCCCATGGGGTGGGGATGTGTCTGGCCCCACGTCCCCATCCCCGTATCCCCATCGCGGGGGCTCGGTGGTCCTGACACCGCCCCCCCCCCCGGCACTGACCTCCCCCAGGCCTGGAGCCGGAGCCTCCCCCCAGCCAGCTGCAGACCAAGGCCTACGTGCGGCAGCTCCGGGTCATCGACAACCAGAACCTTCTCTTCGAGCTCTCCTACAAGCTGGAGCCCGGCGGGCAGTGAGGGCCGGGGGGGGCCCTGCCCCGGGGACCCCCCGCCCCGCCCGGGGGGCCCGGCGCCCCCCAGCACTGACGCACTTTGGCCAGGGGCGGGGGGGGCGGGTTTGGCGACCCCGGGCACCCCCCCCCCCCATTCCCCCTGGCACCCCGCTGCTCCCCACCGCCCCCCCACCCCCGGCTGGGGCGCAGGGACCCCCCGGGGGGCCCATCCCTGTGTCCTCCCCCCCCACCCCGGGGTGCCCCGCTGGGCCCCCCGCTATTTTTGTACTTGCCTCCCCGCCCATCCGCTCCCCCCCCAGACGTGTATATTTTGTACCGAGCCGCCGTCCGGAATTGTACAGTTATTTTTTAAGAAAAAAGGAGGAAAAAAGAAAAAAAAAAAAAGCGAGCGCGGGGGAGGAGGGGGGGCGCGGAGCCCCAATAAACGGCTGTCCCGGCGCCCGCCTCCTGCCGTCATGCTGGGCGTTGTCGTCCCGTCCCGTGTCCGTCCGTCCGTCCCCCCCCCGCCGGGATCGCCGTTACCGGCCGGGGGGCTCCGACCTTCCCAACATGGCGGCGGCGCGGAGCGACCTTCCCAAGATGGCGGCGACCGGTGGCGCCTTCCGACCTTCCCAACATGGCGGCCCCCAGGGGGTTCCCTCAGACCTTCCCAACATGGCGGGCGGCAGCCGGGCTCGCTCGCAGCAGCTCCGTCCCGCAGCGGCGGCTCAGCCCGGGTCCGGGAATCACTCCCTGGCTGCGCCGCGCTCCCCTCGCTCCTCGGAACGCCCGGGCGCTCCCGCCGCGGGGGTGACCCTCCCGCCCGTCCCCCCCCCAGCATGGCGCCGCGACCCCGCCGCGCCCCGCCGCCATCCGGCCCAGGCTGCGCAGGCGCAGGAGGCGCCGCGGCCGCCATTTTGTCTGGCGGCGGCTGGAGGCCGGACGGAGCCGCGGGGCCGCGTTTCCGGGTGCGGCGGGAGGAGGCGGCGGGTGAGCGCGGGGGCGCCGGGCCGGGGCCGCGGGGGGCTGCGGGGACCGGGGCTGTGGCGGCCGCGAGGCTCCGTGTGGAGGGCGGCGGCGCGGGCGGTGCAGCGGGGCTGCGCGGGGCCTGTGAGGAGCTCCGAGACGGGTGCCCGGGACCGGCGGGCCGGGGGGCCTGGGGGTGCGCTGGGGCCTGCGTGAGGCCTGGTTTGGGGGGGGGGGGTGCTGGGCTGTTCCGGGGTGCAGGGGGGTGGCCGGGGGTGCTACGGGGCGCGGTGGGCGGTGCACGGGGCGCAGCGGGGTCTGCGGGGGGGGTCGCCGGGAAGGCACCGGTGCAGCTGGGAACGGCTGTGCGGGACGGGGGCTGGCAGAGGGCGGCGGCGGCGGGGCTCGGCGGGGATCCCGGGGGGAGGCCCCCCCGCTTGTCCCCGTGTCACGGGAAGGCGCCTGTCAGGTTCTTCCCTGCGCCCCCCTCCAGCAGAGCCGGGGGGCTCCGGGCCGGCGTGCGGGCAGCTGCTGGGGGAGGTTTGGGTGATCGGTTGTGCCGTCCTAGGGGAGGGACAAGGCTCCCAGGGCCCGGCCAGGCCCAGGGTCCCCAGGCAGCGTCGCAGGCTGGGCCCGGTGCTGGCAAAGTGCGGCCTGAGCAGCCTCTGCCCACGAAAACCCCCGCACGGGGCAGCGTGTGGGGCAGCGAAGGGCTGCGAGTGCCACGGTGGAGGCTGAGCTCTCCCGTCTGCTCTGGGTAAACACGGCGGCGGCTGCGTCCTCCCCACCCACGGAGCTGTACGGCTGCGCCGGCCCTGGCCCTCGGGACTGAATTCCTGCTGTAGGTTTATGATCTGGACCCTTTCAGAGCCCTGATTGTAAAAGAACAAAAGTGGCTGATTGTTTTCCGTGTGTCCTTTGGGACGGAGGGAGAGCGGCGGTGCCGTGGCACGAGCAGCCGCAGCCTTTCCCCCCACAAAGAGTCAGCAGAATTGCTGCGGCTGGTGCCTGCCCTTGAGTGCGTGGCTGGCCCCGGCGAGCAGCTCTCGCCCACCCCGGCTCTCTGTTCGCAGGGTTCCCCCCACGCGCCTCGATGTCCTCGGCCGCGGCGTGGGAGGGACGCGGATGGGTCCAGGCTGTGGGGTACGTGTGGGGCATGGGGACGAGCCCGGCGAGCGGGCTGCTCCTGTGAGCCAGTGTGCCTGGACACTGGGCTGTCCCTCGGGGCTCCGCTCCCATCAAGCTGTCCCTCGTTTCGGTGTTTGCCCTGTCACGGAGCCCAGAGCTGGGGGAGGCAGCAGCCAGGGTGGGTTTGGGGCAATGCAGACCAGAGCCCTGGCGAGCCCGGCGTGCTCTGAAACGGGTTATTCCCCAAGCGCTGCTCAGAGACAGATTTTTGGGGGGGGTTTACCTCGAGTCCCCGTTGTTAACCACAGCTTCGCTCCAGGGGGGCCCAGGCTGTGTCCCCCCCACACCTGCTTGCGCTTGGGCAGCGTTTCGGGGCCCGTGGGGTGGGATGTGGAGGGAGGAGACGCCGGCTGCCTCCTGACCCTCAGCTGACAGGCGGGCGTGGGGCACCGAACGCCTCGTGACTGCCCTGCGCTGGGTTTTCCCACCGTCCAGGCGAAACGTGCGCTGGGGGCCGGTGGGAAGGCGGCGGCGAGGAGCCGGTGCGGCAGCGTCCTCGGGCCGGGTGGAGGCAGAGGTTTTGCATGAAAGTCATTTCAATGAACCGCAGGCTGCGCGCTGGGCTGAGCAGGAGCCCTTGGAGAGGTGCCGCCGTCCCAAATCGGCCTCGTTTCACCTTTGGCAGACTTGGCTGCGGACGGGTGTCTGCCCGGGTTGCTCTGGCCTGGCCTGGTCTCTGGTGTGGAGTGTCGCTGCCCCGCTGACGGCTGCCACAGAGGATCTAATCTGACCTGAGTCCCGTCTCCGCTGCCGAAGGAGTCAGCTCGGTTTGCAGATGAGGTGTGAATCTGCCTGACTCCAGCTTGGACGTGCTCTCCGGGGCAGAGCTACCTGGCGAGCGTGTCCTCTGCTTTCCACAGCTCGGCTGCCTGCCTTCGTTCCTGCCTGCCTCGGCTCATCGAGCGTGTCGCGTGCCCAAGGTGTTCTGACACCGCTGCTTCAGCCAAGCCCCATGGGGAGACGTCCCCTCTTTGCACCTCGTGTGGTGGTGGGGGCTGCCAGGCGGCGGCACGCTGGAATGCAAAGGCAGAGCCCGTTTCCCATGGCCGCTGCGGGGCCGGGAGCACAGACCCCTCTTTGTGCCGCGGGGGCGAGGGAGGGCTTGGCTTCGTCCCGCTGTGAACAAACGGGAGCTGTCGGCCGCGGCGTGCCAAGCTGGTGCCATCTGGAGCGTGCGTCCTGCCTGGCACGGAGGGGAGGGCGGCTGCCCGGTGCCACCTTTGCCACAGCTGCCCACCCCTCTGCCTCCCATCCCGGAGATTTGGGTCTGTTTGAGTTAGTTTTTGCCACTAGAAGTAGGTGTGCGGTTCCGTGCCGTGGCAGCCCAGCTGGATCCAGCTCGTGGATGTTCTGCTCTTGCTGAACGTGTCACCTCCGAGGTGACGCATACCGGGCCCCCCCTCCACCAGTGCCAAGGTGACGGGGCACGTTCCAGGTCAGGGCTCGCTTCCCGCTTCGCTTTGCTTTAAAGTGCCGTTGTCGAGGCGCTCTGGTCCTTGTCTGACCTACTTACTTACATCTGGCGGCTTGGAAGGCAGGCAGGTTTGCTCTGCCAAAGAAGTAGCTTTCTGTTGGGAAGCGAAGGTGGGAGGAGGGAGCGGGGGAAAGTGCCCTCCTAACGAGGGGCCGAGCGGGTTGGGTTTCTCCTGCTGGCTTTGCCAGGGCAGCTCTGGAACGAGCGCAGCTCCCAGGGCTCGCTCCTCGCTCTGATGTTACAAGGTTCGTAACAAGAGCAGCCGGGCACCTTCCCTGCGTGGCCAGTGGTGTTTCCTCCTGCAGGCGACGGGCTTAAATCTTCCCTCGCCTGGGCTGGAGCCCAGGGGGTGCTCGTGGCTTTGCCCGTGAGCTGCGAGTCACAGGGTTGCATCTGCAAGGACCGTCCAGCGCCGCCTCTGAGCCTCTGTCTGTCACGCTCCGTTCCTAGATCCCGTCTCAAAGCAAGCCCTCCTCTCCCTCTGCGCCGGCTGTGAATTCACCGCGTGTTCTTGGCACCTGCCAACCTGAAAAGCAGCCGAGTGTGGAGCCGGCTGCGCGGAGACCTCGCTCTGACAGGGCTTGGCTTGGGTTCCCCTTGGCATCGACGCTGGCGCTTCCTTCGCGCTCTCACACCCCCCGCAGCGAAGGCCGGTGGGGCCGGGCCCTCCTCGCCTCCGGCCGCCTGCCCCAGCCAGGGCTCCGCTCGCCGGGAGCCGTCCTGGCGATCCTGCGGCACGATCAGCCCCGTTTGTGAGGTTTCTGTAGCTTTAGGGTCTTGCACTAACATCAAGTGTCCCAAAATAACACTTCAGCGCTGGGTGCTCGATGGTACCTTGTAAATTTTCTCCTAATGACTCCGAGTGCCAACCTGGTCAGAGGAAGGTGCGTTTCTTTAGCCAATTAAATTTTTTAGCGGCGGTCAGCGATGGTTTTCTGAGTGGCTGCTTCCTTTCTGCGAGGCCGTTGTGGCTTTGGGGTGACTTTGCTTCGTGGCAGGGACTGTGCCTTTCCAGCAGGCACCTCCTGACGGCGCCCAGTGGCTCGCACTCTGCCTTGGTGACTTGCCCCGTGTATTCAGGCTCGTGAATCGGCGCGTCTCTGCTTGGCCTTTGCCTAGGAAAACCCTGAGAATACTTGGCCGGGTTTCGTGGAGCAGCAGGAGGGCTCGCGCTCCAGCTCTGCTCGTGGCCTTCGGGGCTGCTCCCTGCAGCTGGGCTCGGCGCAGCTCTTGCAAAAGAGTCCCCGGCACCTCTGGCCTGCAGGAGAGGGGTGGCAAAAGGGACCAGAGCTGGAGGTCTCTGTCCTCAGCCTCCCCGAAAGCCCTGTGAGCATCACGGACGCCTGGCAGGAGGTGGGAGACAGCCCGGTGGGGGACACGGGGGGGTTGTCCTGCATGGAGGCTCCTGGCCAGGGCGGGGGAGACCAGCCCAGCCCTGGGTGCTGCCTTGGTGGGCGAAGGGGCCGAAGGACTGCGGGCAAAGGAGGAGGGTGGGGGCATGGTGGGGTCTCGGGTGGGTTTAAGCCCAGTGTGTAAACACAGGCGGAGGCTGGTACAGGGGTTTAAGCCAGAGCCGGTCCTGCGGTGTTTTAAAGGCTCCTGAGAACAGCAGAGCTCCCGGCAGTGTGTGTGTGGAGCTCACGGGTTTTCACCAGGATTTTTTTTCCACGGTTGTAACCGAACTCTCTGGGAGGGGGCTGGGGGACTGGGCAGACCGCTGGCTTTCCTCCTCAAACCCTGGCACAGCCCGTTTGGTCCCGTGGCATGGCGAGCTCTTGCAGAGATGCTCCCAGGGGCAGAGGAGGGTGGCTGTCAGTGGGGTCCTCTCCAATTAATATGTTGTTTTTTGGCAGAGTTTCACCTGGGCGTTTTGCTGTCCCTGCCTTGTGACTCAGACCTGTGTCCCAGAGGCTGCGGCAGCTGACGGCGTCAACTCAGGGTGGCAGACTGGAGCTGGAGACCGGTTCCTCTCCCGTGTGAGGCCGCCGGTGCCGTAAGCTCAGCGCCGCGGAGCGTCTGGTGCTGTTTCACCGATGACTTTGCGCGCCGTCGGTTCTGAGCGACGGGTCGGAAGCGCCGTGGGTTCGTTGCTCTTCGCTGACAGCGTGGCAGCCGCGGCCTGGCAGAGACCAAAGGCTGATGCTGCGCTGGGTCCGTGGTGCAGAGCCTCAGACACAGCTCGTTAGCACCTGCCTCTAAACGAGCCCGGCGTGAGCGGGCCCTGGCGCTGCTGGGGGGCCTTAAACAGCTCTGAGGGGTGGCTGGAGCCCTTCTCTGCTCCCCGTCCTGCTCGGAGCAGCCTGAGGCCACCAATATTTCCCTTATGCCTCGAGTTGCTCCTGGCTCTGTCGGCTCCGTTTGCCCTAAATGCGCAGAGGTGTGAGGGTCCGTGGTGAAGGGGACGGTGCGTTGTTGGCAGTTGATAACAAGATGTTTTGATCTGAGCTCTAACACCGCCGGGCTCGGGAGCCGCTTCCCACTCGGCGGCACATTGTTCTCTGCGAGGCGTGGGCCGTGCGGCGCGTTGTTCCCAGCCGCGGGTCACCGTCAAAGCAGCCGGGAAGTCCCCGCGTCTCCTGCCGCTTCCTCCCGCTGGAACAATCGGAGGTGTCCTTCGGAGAGAGCGGTGGTGCAGAACGGTTCCTGCCCCGTCCCCTCGTGTGCCACCTCTCCCTCCCCGGCTTCCTTTCCCCTCTCGCCTGGCACATGGGACGGGGAGAGGCAGGGAAGTCCGCGGGCCCTCCTGGGACGGGCTTTTCCTGCTCTTCCCTTTGCTGCTGCAGCCTGATGTCAGGACACGATTCCTCGCTCCTGATTAAAGGTTTCCTCTGCCCAGCGAACCGAGCTGAGCCCGGTGGAGAGCTGCTAAAGGACGGCCTGACTCTGGGGTCCCATCTGGGGATGGGGAGGCTGGAGGGCTGTGGAATTCGGCCCCGAGGCGTTAGAAACTTTTTGTGTTCAGGGTTTTGTTAAAAATGCATTGTCAGTGACCGTGGGTTGTTAATAATTCACAGTGAACGTCTGAGTCCCGCGGGGCTGGAGTGTGTCTGTCTGTCTGCACGCAGAGATGCACCGGCTCTTCGAGACGCTCCAAATCGAGATGGCAGCTCGCTCTCTCAAAGCATGCTGATACGATTTTAAAAGCCTGAGTGACCTTAAATCCTGCGATGGCTGTCTTTCAGGATAAATTATTTATGTCGCATCCTCAGCGCCGCCGAAGCCCTCGCTCCTCAGGAACGGGCAGAAATGTCAGGCTGTGGAGGACGGGCTCTGGATTTGGAAGGGCTGCGCTCGGGGTAACGAGGAACTGCGGGTTGGGGTGGGAAGAGGTGGAAGATAAAGGCGCCGTGCGAGGCGGGGGCGGGAGGGAGGGCTGGCGGAGAGGTCCAGCCTTTGGAAGTCCTCCCCAAACCGGTGCAGCTGCATTCTGCAGCCGACATCAGAGGGCTGGAAATTCCTCTTGATCTGCAGTTCAAAGCCGCTGCCTCCCTGAGGAAGAAGCTTCGTCTCGGGTTTGCAAATGTGGGCTCGCAGCGGCAGCGAGCGTGGCTGTGAAATACAAATCCGCCGCGGCGCCCAAATCCCCCTGAAAGGCGAGGAAACGCGCTTGCGGCGTCTGAAGGTCACTGCTGCCCGTCCTGCTAAAAAAGCAAACCCCCCCCGCCCCGAGGGATGAGCGGAATCCAGGGCTGCTTGATGGAGAAGGCATTTCATTTCCCTTCACGGCAAACAGGGACTTGAAAAACGCCTGAGAAACGTGGCGTGTAGCCCTGTCCAGGCCAGCTCTGGCGAATTCAGCTGTTTTATGGGAGAGGGGGGCTGCTGGATGTAACGTTCTTGGGTTTGAATAGTGATTTGAACGCTGGGTTGGCAGGGGAGCGCTGATGGGAAACGCTGCAGGGCTGCCCCGGGGTGCTGCGGCGATGGGTCCTGTGTGGCTGCTGAGCAGCAGCTCTGGACACCTCTGGTGAGCCCTCTCTCCTCCACACCGATAGCTTTTCACACATCGTCGTCCCCCCAGTTTTCTCACAGCTTTCTTGTTGTTTTTTTTAATTTGAAAAGGAAAGCTAATGTGCAAACCTGCCCCTCCTGGCTTAACCGAAGGAGCTCTCCCCTGCGCTTTGATCTAGCGGGTGTCCCGATTCAGGTCTTTCCAACCCCTTTCCCTGCAAGCGCAGCGAGCTGCCGCCGCGGCATATGGAGCTCGCAAAGGCTGAGCTCTGGCTGGGTGAGAGGATCCCTGGTAACGAAGAACAAAGGAGGAGAAGTCGGCATTGTTTCAAAGGGCATGGTTTCCGTAAGGCGTACGCCAGACGTTAAGGGGTGGTGAGCAGCGCTGGGAGAACCCCCTTTTGTGTTATTTTCTTGGAGGATTTCGCTTGTGTCTCCCTCATCTTTATCAGCTGTGTCTGTCTTCACGATCTTTACAGATCCAGGCTTTCTTTTAAAGACAGACACGGATCCCCCCAGCATTCCCACCCAGAGGTCTCGGCGTTTCTCGTGGTACGAAATAATCAGCAGCCGCCACGTGCTCGAGGTCGGTGCCTCTTGGTTTTGGTGTTTCAATGTGACCTTTGCTGTTAATGCACAACCTGAACGGGGCTGTGTGCTGAAACGAAATGACCTGTTTCTTGGGAATTCAGCTCCAGTTTATCCTCGAGCTGCTTTAGCTTAAACTCTCCCCTCCTCTCGCTCTTCTAGGTCAGAGCCTTTATCTGGATGTGGGTTTCGGCGCAGCAGTAGTTTTAAGGGCACGTCAGATACGGGGAGACAATGACTCACTTGGCTTTGTAGAAATACCCCTCTCCTCCCCGGCTGTGCTTCCAGGAGGTAGCATCGATGTGGGGTTGTCCCTACCTGACGCAGGGCTTACGTGGGGGGCAGCAGGGCAAGCGGGGGCACCCGAGCAGCGTGCTGCCCTTGCGGACGTGGCACTGGCTTGTTTCCTGGCAGCTGGCAAAGCCCCGTCTGTCTGTCTGCGTGCGGCGAGGCGGCGCGTCCCTGTCACGGGAGTATCTGAGGGGCTCCCGTGACCCCCCAGTGCCGTGGAGGTACGGAGCTGGGTGGGAAGTGTTACCCCGTGAGTAACCAGCTGGAGCAGGAGCGTAACGGGGAGGTGATGGGGGTGTCCCCGTGGGTCGGGAGCGGAGGTGACGGCCGCAGCGCTGGCACCGCTCCTGTGCTGGCTCAGGCCTGTGACACATGAGACCGAGTCAGGAGTCTCATTACCTGGCTCGTTTCTCAGCTCTATCTCTGCTAATTACCTCCAGCTGCTGGTGTTCAAACACGGCCAGGGCTCTCCTGCCTGTCCCCTCCTGCCAGTCGTGCCATCATGCCGTCCCCCTGATGTCACACACTGCCCTGGCACCGGCTCGTGCCGTCCCGGCCCTGCGGGGTGGGAAGGAGCACGGGGGCAAAGCGCTCCTGTTGCAACACGTCCTGGCAGCGCCGGCAGGTCCTAGACGAGCACGTTGTGAGCTGCCTCTCATCTCGCTTCGGTGGGAAGGGGACAGGCAGGAGGGGTTTGCCGGGCTTCGTTCCAGAGCGTGCCGGCTTGGTGGGGTTGAAGGAGAAATCGCTGGACATCGGCTCTTCTGTGCGAGGGCCTCCGGCTCGGCCCGGAGCAGAGTGGCACCGTACGTGTCAGGGGAAGGTGCGTTACGAAAGGCAGGAGGAGGTGGCTGCCCCGGGATGTGGACTAGGACCCACTGAGTCACGGTGGGCTCAAGCTCGTGCCGTTCCCCAGCTCCACAGAGGCATGACCGGTGCCACCAGAGAACTTGAGAGACTTAGAAAATGCCAGAAGACAGAGGGTGGCACGTCTTGCTACTGAGGGTGTCTGCAGTTGAGGAGTTTCTCACTCGGTGGAGGAGCTGCTTTTAATTAAAAGGCAGTTTATTTATTTATTTTCCCGAACCGCAGAGCGCTGGTGGTTTGCTCAAGGGCAGGGGAGCCGCTGGCGGCGCAGTGATGCTGCTGGTCTGTTTTTCCTGTTCTCAGACCTCTGCCGTGACGGGGAGTGGGAATGTCTGACACGTGAGGACGGACCTGGTCTTGTTCTGGCCTCTGCGTGCCGTGGCAGCAGTAAATTGTAGTTTATCTGGTAGAAGGTGAGTCTCAGAAGGGGTCTGGGTTTTAATACCTGATACAAACCGTTTGAAAGGCCGTGGGCACCTGGGTTTCAGTGCCTGGGTCGTCAAGAAGCTTTCACTGTCGTGGTGGATGGGTCCGTGATCTCTGCTTGCGTGCCCTGGAGGGCAGGGATCGGAAGTCGGAAGCTTCAGGTGTGAAACTCTCCTGTTCTTACGTGGCCTTGGCATTGTGGTCCCTTTCAGTGGTTAAGGAACAGGTTTTCCTGAGGGAAAGCCATCTGCAGCCCGGAGAGGGGCATTTATCCCCCGCCTCTCGCTCTGCCCCGAGCACCCGAAACTCCCAGGGAGGCGAGCGAGGCCTCCAGTCACCGCATTCCTATTCCCTGAGCCGGTGCTGCCGGGACGGCCCTACCTGTGCCCTGCTGTCAGAGGCACGAGCTTGCCAGGGGCCCGTCCTGTCACCTCCCGGTGATTCAGGCTCCTCTTCCTGTCCCCGCTTCCTCCGTGCTCAGTCTCCGGTGCCGACCGGAGCTCTGCGGAGCCCCACCGTTCTGGGAGCCGTTCTGGGTAAGCCGTGGTGTGGGACGGGTTCGTTTGGGGCGTGTGATGAGATGGATGGAGGTGTGATCGGAGCAGTGTTGGGAAAGCTCGTTTCGCTGCCTGCTCGGCCAGCTCCGAGGGGGGCTCGGGAGCGGGTGCAGGTGGCCTTGGGAGCGTCGGGAGGGTGTTGGGTGGGATCTGAGCGGTTTGGGAAACCTGCCTTATCTGCGAGGGCTGTTTGGGGACGGGAGCGTCCCTCCTTGAGCCAGGCGCAGGACAGCACCGTGCCGCTTCGTCTGCCTTCCGCTCGGCCGGTCAGCTGGCAGACCCGAGCGCGTTCGTGGCCGGGGACGTGTGCCAGGGCTGGCCGCGGTGCCTGCTGATGGCTCTGGGCTTTGGGCTCCTGTCGCACTCCCACGTGAGCAGCCTCCGGCTGCAGATAAAGGAGCTGGATTGATGGCGCAGGATTAGCTTGGCCGGGTTTTCTCTGCTGAGCGAGACAGTCGTGTGAAAAACGTCCTGGGTTTCCACTGCAGGCTCTGCGCCGGGGTGGGGGCCCTGGCGATGTGGGGTGGGGGGGGTCCTGCTGGCTCCCACCGCTGGGACCTGCCGCTCCGAGGCGTTGGGAGGACCTGGCAGCCCTTCTGAGCCAGCTGGGACAGGGCAGCTCCCGCCTCTGCCCGGCATGGGGAGCTCTGCGCTAGCCTGGGGCCGTGTTTCTCCGTGGCCAGCTCGCTGGCTTTCCCCTCCGGTCCCTGACCGCCTCCTCCCTTCCTGCAGGCATGAGTGACCAGGCTTGCCCCCAGCTCTGAGCAGCCGGAGCCGCTGGGAACCGGGCCAGGATGCCGATCCCTCCTCCCCCGCCGCCGCCGCCGGGCCCCCCGCCTCCCACCTTCAGTCAGGTAGGGTCTGCCCGCTGGCCTGGCTGGCTGGAGGCTGGGGAGGTGGCCTGTCTCCACGTGGTGCTACTTGCCAGGGGCTCCTGTGTTGCCTCTGGACCTCTCAAGTCCAGCCTACAAGAGCCTCAGGCGGCCCATGGGCTGTGCCTCAGTTTCCCTTGCAGCAGAGCGTACATGGATGGGGCTGCATGTGGGTTTTCTTTGCATAAGTGTCTTCTGCTCCGCGATGGTTCGGGGGCAGAGCAGGGGGGTCTTGCACGCGGCTGTAACTGAGCTGCACCTGGGTAGGACGGGATCTCACCCTGCCCCTGTAGAGCAGGACGACCTCCTGGAGCAGCCCCCTTACCCCGTCTGGGAGGGACCCCTGGCGAAGGCTGGCTGCTGGCAGGGGCTGGGGGTGCCTCTGGGCTCTGCGGAGGAGAAGCGGGAGGGTGGGGGTCGGGGTGCCCATGTGCACAGGCGAGCTCGTGCTGAGCTGCTGCTTGTCTCCAGGCGAACACGGAGCTGCCGAAGCTGAGCCGCGAGGAGCAGCGGGGCCGCGGGGCCCTCCTGCAGGACATCTGCAAAGGGACCAAGCTGAAGAAGGTGACACAGATCAATGACCGGAGCGCACCGATCCTGGAGAGTGAGTACCCGCCTGGGCTGTCCCCGGGAGGCACCCAGCCCCACCCTGGGCGCTGCTGTGCCCTTCAGGGTGGCTTCTGGGCTCTCACCCATCTGGTTTCCAGTGACTCCTGATAATACCAGGTGTAACCTCTGTGCCTCTCTCCTTTCAGAGCCCAAGGGCAGCGGCGGCAGCTACGGCTCTAGCTCAGCTGCCATCCAGGCGAAGGGCGGCCTCTTCCAGGGCGGCGTGCCCAAGCTCAGACCCGTGGGAGCGAAGGACAGCTCAGGTAACGGCCGGCCGCCTGCCCGTGGTTTGTGCAGGGGATTCCCTGGGGAGATCCCCCCGTGGGAGGGGGTTGATGATCTTGCCTGGGGGTTTCGGCTGGTTGGAGGCAGGTCCCCAGATCAGCACCCACGTGTGGCCGCAGGCGAGCCGCGCTCTCCATGCCACAGCGCCCCACGACACGGAGGGCCCGGGGGTCGCGCGTGTTGCTGAACATTTCTCTCTGCTATTTCCCGTGGCAACCTGCCGTGCAGCCAGGCAGCAAGCGAGGAACAGTGCTGAGAGAGGAGCCGCGTGTGGCTGCGCGCGGTGCCAGCTCCCCGCCTGTGCCAGACAGCGTTCCCCGCGGCCTGGCCCTCCTCGGCCGGGCGGGCAGGCTGCCCCGCGCGGGCTCGGGGACGCAGCGCCACGCTCTCGCTGACTCCCGGCCGTGCCTGGCCGCTCACTCTGCTTTCCCTCCCCGCAGACAGCTCCGGGAAGCAAACCCTGCAAGTCCCCGGCTCCAGAGCAGCCGCCCCCCGGCCCCCGGTGCCGGCCAGCAACAGCCGACCTCAAGATGATGCTGACAACAGCCGGGCTTCTCCCCCGGAGCTGCCGCGCACGCAGAGGCCTTCCCTGCCCGACCTCTCCCGGCCCAACACCGCCGGCAGCACCGGCATGAAGCACAGCTCGTCGGCCCCGCCGCCTCCCCCGCCGGGACGCCGTGCCACCGCGCCTCCCGCACCCCCGCCGGCGCACGGCACCAAGGGGTCTTCTTACAACCGGGAGAAGCCCCTGCCGCCCACCCCGGGACAGCGACTGCCCGCGAGCAGGGACGGACCCCCAGCCCCGCCACCCATCAAGCCCCCTCCCTCCCCAGTCAGTATCCGAACGGGGTCGGGGGCTCAGGGCCAGTCTCTCGCCCCCCCACCGCCCCCTTATCGGCAACCCCCCGGTGTCCCCAACGGCCCTTCCAGCCCCATCAACGAGTCCGCCCCGGAGCTGCCGCAGAGACACAACTCCTTGCACAGGAAGACGCCGGGCCCTCTGCGGGGTCTCGCGCCGCCGCTGCCCGCTTCAGCCTCCCCGTCTCTCCAAAGCAGTCGCCCCCCTCCGCCGGCCAGAGACCCCCCGAGCCGGGGAGCAGGTAAGAACCGTTTGCTGTGGTGGGTCGGGCTGCGGCCGCCCGCCCCTGCGGTGTTTGGGGGCTGGTAGGTGATGCCGGGGGAAGAGCCAGCGCCAGGACACAGCGAGGCTCCTCCTGCACGTGGCGGTCGGTGTAGGGGTTGAGCCAGGGACAGCAGCTGGACTGTCACCTTCAGTAGATGTCCCTGGTCCTGTCCTCTGTTCACCCAGCTCCTTTCACGCCTGGTGATGGTGGTGGGTTGTGGCTGGGCAGCTCCTGCCCATGAGGTTGGTGTGTCCTCCTGGGGTGGGAGGTGGGGACATGGTGGAGCCAGAGCCGTGTACGCTGCGGCTGCTCCCCTGAATGTCACCGGGGCGGTGACAAACAGCTGCGGCATGGCAGGGAGAAGCCTTTCCCTCCATGGTACAGCGAGACCCCCTCGCTCAGCCCTCGGGAACCCTCCTGCCCCTCCTGGGGCTGGTTTCGGCGCCGCGCGGTGCAGAGCACGGCTGGCGAGGAAGGCTCTGTCACCGCTGGCGCAGGGCACCCTTCAAAGGGGTGGCTCGGTGAAAACCACCCCCTGTCACCCCCCCGTGCACACACGGAGCTGGGCACGAGCGTGTCCCTGCTGCCGGGAGCCCTGATGGCTTCGCCCTGGTGCCCCCCCCGTGCGCTCCTGGGCTCCGTGTCCAGACCGCAGCTCCCGCCTGGTGCCCTGCCAAGCCGCTCTGTCCTTCCGGCCGTGCCAGAATCCCTCCTCTGAGTTACGGCCGGGGATCTGCTCTGTTAGTCTGCGTGTAATTAGCCTAATGAGGAGCATGAACTGCCACTGTTCATCTGTGGGAGGCTGGGCAGGAGCGAGAGGTGGGTCAGAGGGGCCGTGGGTCCTCGGTGGCAGCGCGGACGTGGCTCCCAGCCCCGGCAGGCGGCATTTTGCCTCCCTGGGGAGCCGCTGCCCTCAAACCCTCGCGTGTGCGGGTTTGTAGCTGCTCCTTGGGGTCTGACCTGGGTCTGGCCATGGGCTGGGAGCATGGAGGGGCCGGGGCAGCCCCGCTGGGGGTGGGCGGTGAGCCGGGGGGGAGCGGGCCGGTCCCCTCCGCTGCAGCTGACAGGAGGAATGCAGATGTTGGGAACCAGCAGGGAATCTCCGCGGGGCGCGTAGGAGCGTCCCTGGGCTGGCCACGCTGGCCGCTGGCGCGGTCTGGCTCGGCAGCTGGCCTGGGAAGCTCCCTCAGAGGGTGTCCTCGGCCCTGCTGCCGGAGGGTGGGTTTGCCCCGGGGATGCCGAGCCTCGGCGGGCTGCGGTGGGCCGTGCCGGCACTGATCCAGCTCTCCCTGCAGCCCCGCCGCCCCCTCCGCCGATGCTGCGGAACGGGGGGCGTGATGCCCCCCCGCCTCCGCCCCCCTACAGACCGCACGGCTCCGCCGAGCCCCCCAGTCGGGGGAAGCCGCCGCCGCCGCCCACGAGGACGCCGGCCGGGCCGCCGCCGCCGCCTCCGCCGGTGCGGAACGGGCACCGGGACTCCATCTCCACCGTCAGAGCGTTCCTGGGTGAGTGGGACCCCGGGCGTGGGTCTGTCCTGGGGGGCTGGAGCTGGGGGGAGCCTCGGCGTGGAGCTGAGCCCCTTGGCTCTAGCTGTGCTGGCCCAGAGCCCCCCTCCCTCACCGGCCCCTTTTCCCCCTTCTCTGCAGATGACTTTGAATCCAAATACTCCTTTCATCCTGTCGAAGACTTCCCAGCCCCAGAAGAATATAAATACTTCCAGAGAATCTACCCCAGCAAAACAAACAGAGGTGAGGGAGGAGGAGGTGTCTGGCACGGCGCTCTCGAGGCTGGCAGGAGGTGACAGCGGTGCAGCCGTGCCCGCTGTCCTCTGTCCCCACGCAGGGGCTGGCGTGAGCCACCCTGGGCTCCTGATCCACATCCTCTGTGCAGCAGCGTTGCCCCGGGGTCTGTGTGCCCTCCACGGGGTGCTGAGCCCCAGAGGCAGCCCCCTGCACACAGCTGGGGCTGGTGTGGGGCAGGGGCTGGTGTGGGGCAGGGGCTGGGGGGCCCTGGGCGGTGGCACTCGGCACAGCTCAAAGTGCCCTTGCTGCGCCGCTGCTGCGTGTCAGCCCTGCGGCTCCCGGAGGAGGCTCCGGGGAGAGCGGGATGCTCGGTTTATTTTTAGAGCCATGAATGTTTAATGTGGATTTGAAAAGCCCTGAGCTTTCCGTGCGTGCCGCAGCGGCTGGGCCGAGCCGCAAATCCCAGGCTCCGGATCTCTGCGGAGAGTACGGGGAGGGGGGGCAGCCGGTGTGGGGGTGTGCGGGGGGGAGGCAGACGTGCCGGATCCCGCTCTGCGGAGCACCGGGTGCCCTGCACCGGGGAGCACCGGGGCCGTGCCGTGCCAGCCGTCTCGCTGCGGGTTCTGGTTTCAACGGCCTTTCTTGTCTTCCAGCTACGCGTGGGGCCCCCCCTCTGCCCCCCATCCCCAGGTGAAAGCGGGCTGCCCAGGCGGAGGGTTCCTGAGCGGGCAGACGGACCTCCTGCCCCTTCCTCAGCCGGGCCCCCCCTCGCCTCCCTGCCCCCCGGGATCCTGCATGAGCAACTCCCAGCGCCTTTGGTTCTCCCGGCTGCGCCAGGACACGCAGATGCCCCCGGCCCAGCGTCCCCTGCCAGCCCCCCCCTCATCTATGCATCTCCCCGGGGACTTGGGGACTTTGGTGACAAGCCCCAGCGGGTCCTTTCCTCCTCCCTCGTCACTGATCCCGGGTCAGGCCCGCAGCCCGGGGGCCGGGCACGAGGACTCGGGGCGGACGCCAAGCCGTGCGCGGCTGTTGGGACCAGAGATGCCCCAGAGACCCCTCGGGGCCAGCGAGGAGCTGGGCTGGGCCAGCAGACGGACACGCTGCGTGGCCACCGGGCGAGGGGGAGCCCGGCCGGGCCCGCGGAGCCTCGTTACCCCGGCACAGCGGATGGCTTTTTTGCACAGGAGGCAGCGGAGGAGCTGGGGGAGAGGAACCCCCCTCCCTGCTCCCGGGGGGGGACGTCGCACCCCAAAACCGCCGCAGCTTTTCACCCCGCTGGGCCCTGGTGGGGCCTGGCGGCGGCAGCCCAGCTTGTCACGCTGAGTTACCAAACCGGGGTGTGTTAACGGGGAGATGCTAATTGTCGGTGGAGGAAGCCGGGGGTGCCGTTACCCCGGGGGGGTCCTGGCCACACGGCCCCCGCGCCGGGGGGCTCCGGCTCACGGTTTGCCTTACCCCCTCCCGTGTGCTGTCGGTACCGCGCGGGTTCCTCTGTATTTACTCGCAGCGCGGGGGGGGCTCGACATTAACCGTAGTTACTGATCTCGTTTGTATGTTGTAAAGAGCTTGTACCGGGGGAGGGAGGTGGGCTCGGGGGGGCCGCACCCTCCCCTCTAACCCTTTGGGGTTGGGTTGGGGTTTTTGTTTGGTTTTTTTTTTCTACGAAGATGGAAACTTTCCCTGTGGAGGCTGGAGCGAGGCGGGACGCAGGGTGAGGGGCGCTGGGGGGGGGTTCTCTGGAGGATGAGCCCCCCCTGCGCTGCCGTTCGGTGTAAGTAAAGGTTACAAGAGGTTGTAGCCGAGCTCCCGCTGCCCCCCCCGGGGGCGAGGGGCTGCTCTAAGGGGGAACGGGATAAACCCCGGGGGGCTTGAAACTGCATTTAAATAAAAGTAATTAATAAAGAGACGGGTGTGGTGGAGGGCACGGGGGGGGGCTGCAGGCGCGGGGGGGCCCTCCCCTCTGCTGGGGCAGAGTCGGACACGTCCCGTCTGCAGCAGGGCTGGTACTGGGAGCACTGGGAGGCACTAGGAAAGTGGGATGGGGGGTGCTGGGAGCACTGAGGAGACAGGATTGGGAGTACTGGGAGCACTGGGGAGGCAGGGTTGGAGGGGTTGGGGCACTGGGAGCACTGGGGAGGCGGGAATAGGGCACTGGGAGCACTGGGCAGGCGGGGATGGGGCACTGGGAGCACTGGGGAGGCAGGGTTGGAGGGGTTGGGGCACTGGGGAGGCAGGGATGGAGGGGTTGGGGCACTGGGAGCACTGGGCAGGCAGGAATGGGGCACTGGGGAGGCGGGGATGGGGCACTGGGAGCACTGGGGAGGAGGGAATGGGGCACTGGGGGCTCAGCGGCTCCCGCCAGACTACAACTCCCGGCAAGCCTCGTGCGCCCTCGCCGATTGGCTGCTCGGCGGCGGCCCCACCCACCTCCGCCTGCAGCGCTTGGCGCGGGAGCGTGCGATTGGCGGCGGCTGCGGGCGGCGCAGCCAATGGGACGGCGGGGGCGGGGCCGGCTGGGCCTGGTGGCGGGAAGTGCCGGCGCTGCGGCTGAGTTGGCGCGAGAAGGTCGGTGGCGGCGGGGGGGCGCGGGTCGGGGCGGGAGGGGGCACGTGGGGCTGGGGGGGGACATGGGGGGGCAGGTGAGACCTGGGGGGGGCCGGGGGGAGCAGGGGGCTCGGGGGAGGCGGGGCTGTGCCGGTGGGGGGAGATCGGGAGCGGAGACGGCGGGGAGGGGGGGCAGGGGGCGGCCGGGGGTCTCTCCGCTGACCGGTGTCCCCCGCCCCGCAGCCCCCGCCATGACCGGCCGCATCCCGCAGCGCCAGCCCACCATCGCCTTCCCCCGCCGGAGGAGCGCCCGCCGCCCCGCCGCCACCCCCCCGGCCAAGAGCGGCCCCGCCGCCGCCGCCCCGCGCCTCTCGCCCTGCCCCGGGGGCCCCGCGGAGCCCGGCCGGGAGACCCCGGCCACACGCTCGGCTCGGACCAAAGCGCTACCGCTGAGCCCCCGCAAGCGCCTGGGTGAGCTCCCCCCGCGATGCCCCCTCCCCTGGGACCCCCCGGGAAAGGTGGGGGGGGGCGGCCGCGGGGCCGGACCCGGCTCCGTCCCGTCCCTGGCGGCCTTTGCGGCCTCCCCCGGTTTGGGGAGGAGAAGCTGCTCCCGCGGGGCCTTCGCACACAAGTGCCCCGCGGGACCCCCGGCGCTGACCCGGCCCCTCCGCAGGCGATGACAACCTCTGCAACGTCCCCCGCGCCTCGCCCTGCTCCCCGGCCAAGCGCAGCAAGGA
The DNA here is from genome assembly GCF_013368605.1 of Nyctibius grandis. Classification (NCBI taxonomy): domain Eukaryota; kingdom Metazoa; phylum Chordata; class Aves; order Nyctibiiformes; family Nyctibiidae; genus Nyctibius; species Nyctibius grandis. The sequence goes on from NC_090683.1 coordinate 6,395,304, forward strand.
GAACCGGGGCCGCCGCTTGCTCTTCGGGGACCCCCCGGCCTCCCCCGACAAGCCCAGCAGCCCGGGGCCATCCCCTCGGCGCGGGGGGCAGGAGACCCCCCAGAGCTCGGGGCTCGGCGGGCGGCCTGCCCGCACCCGGCTCTTCAGGCAGGAAGGTGAGCGGGGTCGGGGAGGGCGACGGGGTCCCGGCGGTGCCGCAGCCCCCCCTGAGCCTCTCTCCCTCCCCGGCGCAGGCACCTGCTACCAGGAGGCGAAGCGGGTGCTGCACGCGGCCGTGCCCGACCGCCTGCACGGCAGGGACGGGGAGACGGGCACCATCCGGCAGTTCCTGCGGGAGCACGTCTGCGGGCGCCGGCCCGGCAGCCTCTACATCTCCGGAGCCCCCGGGACGGGAAAAACGGCCTGTCTGAGCCGTGTCCTGCTCGACTGCAAGGTGTGCCGCGGCTAGGGGTCCCGGTGGCAGCTGAGCCCCTCCGGGGTGGGGACGCCTGTTTTGGGGGTGCTGGCGGAGCAGATTGGTAGGGAAACGGGGGAGCACAGCCCCGCTGCGCTGCCAGGGCAGGGGAGGGGGCAGCAGGTTGGGGCCGGTGTAATGCTCCCGTCCCCGGCAGGACGAGCTCGCTGGGAGCCAAACCGTGGTCCTGAACTGCATGGCGCTGGGCAGCCCGCAGGGCGTCTTCCCCGCCGTGGCGCAGCGGCTGGGGCTGCCCGCGGCCGCCGGCCGGGACGGCGTGCGGAGGCTGGAGAAGCAGCTGACGGCCCCCGGGCCCATGGTGTGAGTTCCTTGCCCCGGGGGGTGGCGTGGGGTCCCCCTTGACGCCCTGAGTGTGGCCTGCCAGGAGGGGCGGCCCTGGCAGCAGCTCTCCCTGCTCGGGGGGCGGTGGGCAGAGCCGGGGCTGACCCAGATGCCCCCCACCCCAGGCTGCTGGTGCTGGACGAGCTGGACCAGCTGGAGAGCAAGGGACAGGACGTGCTCTACACCCTCTTCGAGTGGCCCCAACTGCCCGGTTCCAGGCTCGTCCTCGTCGGTGAGTGCACGGGAGTGTGACACACCCCAAGGACCCTCCCCATCTTGGGGGGCTGATGGGGGTTTGCCTTTGCACCCCCCTCCTGCCCACCTGCTCCCTCCTTGGGGCACAGCCTCCTCCCTCCCCTCCTCACCGCGCTGTGCCCGCAGGGTTGGCCAACGCGCTGGACCTGACTGACCGCAGCCTGGCCAGGCTCGGCGCCCGCCCGGCCGGCAGCCCCCGCCTGCTGCACTTCCCACCCTACACTCGGGAGCAGCTCGCCGCCATCCTGCAGGAGCGCCTGGGGCAGGTGGGGACGCGGGGGGACGCGTGGGGAGGGGGGCTCGCTGCCCACGCGGGCGGCAGCGCTGACGGCACCTCGGCAGGTGACTGGTGACCCCATCCTGGATGCCGCCGCGCTCCAGTTCTGCGCCCGCAAGGTCTCCGCGGTCTCCGGTGACGCTCGCAAGGCCCTGGATGTCTGCAGGTCAGTGCCTGCCCCGAACCCCGCGCTGCCGGGGCCGGTGCAGCCCCCGTGAGCCCTGCACCGGGGGTGCCCGCACTGGGGTGGCCGCTCTGCCCGGTGCTCAGGACTGTCCCTCCCCAGGCGCGCCGTGGAGGTGGTGGAGCTGGAGGTGCGGAGCCAGACCCTGCTCAAGCCGCTGCCGGGCGGTGAGTAGCTGCTGCCGCGCCGGAGCAAAACTCTGTGGAGGGCACATGGGTGCCTGCGGGCCGGCCTCGGTGGCCGGTCTGGGGTCCCTTTCTGGTGCTGCCACCCCCCCACCCCGAGGTCCCTGCAGCCCTGTCTGTCCCGCAGGCGACTCCTTGGCGTCCCCCGTCCCCCGGCGCGTGGGGCTCCTGCACGTCTCCCGCGTGATCTCGGAGGTGTTCGGGGAGCGGCTGGCGCCGGGGGGCCGGGGGGCCGCGGCCGCCTTCCCGCTGCAGCAGAAGGTGCTGCTCTGCTCCCTGCTGCTGCTCGCCCGGCGCCTGCGCGCCCGCGAGGTGACGCTGGGGAAGGTGAGTGGCGGCGGGACCCTCTCAGGGCTGGATTTGGGGAGCGGGTGGGTGTCCCCGGGGTCTTCCATGGGTGCTGTGGCCTAACGCCCGCCTTTGCCTCCCCCAGCTCCACGACACCTACAGCCAGCTCTGCCGGCAGCAGCAGCTCCCCGCCGTCGACCAGGCCGAGTGCCTGTCCCTTGTCACCCTCCTCGAGTCCCATGGCGTCCTCGAGCTGAAGAAGGCCAAGGAGGCCCGGCTGGCCAAGGTACCGCGGGGGGACGGCGGGGCAGGGGTCCGTGGCGGGGCTGGCTGCGGCAGCGCGGTGCTGAGCGTCCCCTCCCTGCCCCAGGTCTCCCTGAAGCTGGAGGAGGCGGCGGTGGAGCGCGCGCTGCAGGACACGGCGCTGCTGGGCACCATCCTGGCGCAGGGGCTGCGCTAGGCCCCCCCCTGGCAGCCCCCTCCCCACGGCCCCTCGGCACCGGCCGCTGCCCCGCTGGGACTTCGGTGTGTGCGGGGTCGTGGCGGGAGCAGGGAAATGGCTCCTGGAGGCCTCGGATGCTGTTTGTTAAGTCCTACCCCTGGGCCCTCGGCGTGGGGCACTTTTATTAATATTATTAATGTTGTTATTATTATTTTTGCGTGGCTGGAGCTGAGGCGGGAGGCTGGCACCCGCCCCGGCCCCTTTGCAGCGCTGGCCATGGGCGGTGGGTGCTGCCAGCTCCTTCGGAGCCTTGCGGGGCCCCCCCGGCCGCAGGAAGGCCGGGAATGGTGCCAGCCCCGCTCTGGGCCCGGTGCCGGCAGCGGGGGGCCCGGTGTGCCCGGCTCCAGGCTGTGCCAGCCCGAGGGCGGGGGGGCAGCGGGGCCCCCTCTATCTCCTGGCATTAATAAAGTTGTTCTGGTTCAGCGCTGGCTCCTGCGTCAGCCCCCCCTGTCCCCTCCCTGCCCCAGAGCTGTGGGGGCCTGTCCCTGTCCCTGTCCCCCCCCCGGGCTGCAGCCCCCCAGCTCCTTCCCTTGGCTTCAATACCGGACGCTTTGACCTAATTCTGCAGCTTTCTGGGGTGGGGGGTGTGTGCCAGCCTCGTCCTGACCCTGGCCCCTCGTCCCATGGCCTGGGGCGGTCCCCACAGGGTGTGGGGACATGGGCTGTGTCCTTGCCCTGGGTCCCCGGTGCCAAAGCAGAGCCTGTCGAGGCCGCTGGGCGCCAGCGTTGAACCTGGCGTCCTGGTGCAGCCGCCCCTTCCCAGCCCTGTCCTGGCACTCTGCCACTGCCCGTCCCCGCTGGGCCAGGGGACACCCGGGGGACAGGGTCCTCACGCAGCCATGGGGAGCGGTGGGGAAACCGAGGCAGGGCCAGGCCCGGGGGCAGCCGGTGGCCCCAGCCGGGCCCCGAGCGCGGCTCAGCCCATGGCCGCCGCGGGGCTATTTATAGCCGGAGCTGCCGTGTGTCGGACGTGTGCGGCGGCACGGGGGGGCGGCGGGTTCAGGCCAGGCTGCGCCCGCTCTGCTCCGTGTCCTGCCACCCCGGGGGACCCTGTCCCTGCCCCGTCACCGCACCGCGGGGCCTGTGGCCCTGCCACCCGTCCCCAGGCCATGGGGCTGAGCGGGCACCGGCATCCCGACCCCCCGCACCATGGGCACAGCTGCCTGGGGCCTCCCCCCGCCCCACAGGCCACGGCGGCCGCATCCTGCCCCGCACCAGCCCCATGGCCGTGACGCAGCCCCGCGGCGAGGAACCGCGGCACACGGTGACGGTGGCCGGGAGGAAGCGGCTGGTGGCGTGGGTGACCGCAGTGACGCGGTGGTGACGCGGGTGGGCACCGCGGTGCCCCTGCTCCCTGTGTCCCCCTGCCTGCTCTGTCCCCGTGCCCACCGTGGTGCCGGGCAGGCCGGTGGTGGGGCATGCAGGGCACGGGGGACACCCGGCGCCGTCCCCAGGGCGGCCTGGCTGTGCGGGCGGGGACGCCGTGGCCCCGCGGTGTGGGAACGTGGCTCCCCCGGCCATGCCAGCCCGCCGGGGTGCCCACGGCCACGCCGGCCCCGGCTCCGCGCTCTGCCGCAGTGGATGAAAAATCGATAGCGCAGATGGCTTCAGCCACGTGGGTGCCGGAGCTCCCGCCGGAGCCGTTCATCACCGAGGGGCCGGCAGTGCTGTGGCGGGAGCACCGCGGCCCGGGGACGTCCCCACCGGCCCCGGGACACGCTGGGAGCCCCAGGCCCCGCGCTGCGTCCAGCAGCCCGGGGAGGCCAAGGGGCAGCGGGGCCCTGCCCCCCCGCTCCAGCACACCCACGCTGTGCCCACGGGGCCGGGCAGTGACCGGCTGCGCCGCGGGCAGCCCCGGGTGTGCGTGTCCGGCTGCGCGCCCGCCCGTGTGTGCGCACCAGGGGCCCGGTGTCCCCTCGGCGGTGTCCCCGGTGCCCTGGCCGCCTCCCTGTCCTCCCTTGCACTCTCCTTACATAAGCGGCCACGTGGCGGGCATGGCCCCCTCCCGCCGCGCCGTCACCGCGGGCACCCAGATTCCATCTGACAGCCCCGTTCCGCTCGGCTGCGCTCCCGCCGGGCACCGGGGCCGGGGGTGCAGGGCAGGACCCCACATGACCCCACCATGCCGGTGCTGGGCCCCGTGCGGGGTGAGGGCTGTGGGGCCTTAGTGGGATGGGGAAAACGGGGACAACGGGGACAGAGCCCTGTCCTGCCAACACCTCCCATCCGTGCCCCAGCGCCCCGCCGTCCTGCCCGTGCCCTGCCTGACCTCAGCACCGGTGCCACGGCTCCCGCAGCCGGGCAGGATGCGCTTGGCCCCACGGGCAGCCCCATGGTGGGGCGGTACAGGGTTCCCGGTGCCCGGCAGCCGCCCCGGTGGGCCACGAAGGGGGCGGTGGGCCGGCTGCTGCGCACATCTGGGAGTGATTTGGCACATTCCTCCGGGCTGAGCGCACGCCGGCGCTCGGGCCGGCTTGCTGCGGAGGGTCCCAGTGGCCACGCCGTGGTTGCCCAAGGCCACACCTGGCACTGGGCTATCACACCTCGCTCTGCTGAGCGCACGGGGGAAACTGAGGCACGGGAGTGGCCTGAGTGGAGTCGCAGGGGGGGGCAGCGCGATCCCCTCCGCCATCACTGTGTGCTGAGGCTGCCCAGACTCAGGCTGGTGGTTTCCCCCCTGAGACCCCCCCCGTGTGTGCCTGGGGGGCGACAAGGCTGAGGGTGCGCGGCCCCTTTAAGAGCCCCCCCCCACGCGCGGCGCGCGCACCCGCTTCTCCCCTTCCGCCTTCTGGAGACTTCAAAGAGTTACAATGGCAGCGCCGGCCCCGCCCACGCCGCGTCCCGCCCACCAATGGGGAGCCGCCTCTGGCGGCTCCCCATTGGTGGGCGGGGCGCGGCGTGGGCGGGGCCGGCGGCGAGGGGCGGGGCTTCCTCCCTCGTTCCCGCCCGCCGCCGCCGCCGCCGCCGCCCCGCCCGGCCCAGCCCCGGGTAAAGTTTCCCCGCGAGCACATGACTCGCAATGGCCGCGGCCGCCGCTCGTTAAGCTCCCCCCTTATTCCCACCCCCCCGCTTCCCCAAACACCGCCCGGGTCTCCCCGTGCCTCCGCCGCCATGCAACCGCCGCCGGGAGTTTTCCGGTTTTAAGGATCTCGCTGATCAGGTAACGTAAACCGGGGGGGGGTGCTCAGCCGTGGTGGGGAGGGAGGTGCTGCGGCGGGCCCGGTGCCGCCTCCGTGAGGGGTGCGGGGACGGAGGGGGGATCCAGCGCGGCGTGCCGGTGCCGAGGTGGTGGTACCGAGGGTGGTGGGTGCCGTCCTACCGGGGACACCCACGCCGGTGGGTTGGGGTGTCCCCGCCCCGGGAGGCGCCGCTGGAGCTCCTGCCCCGGGAGGGGTGTTGTGAGGGTCGTCCCCCCCCCCCGCCCCGGGAGGCGGCGCTGGGGATGCCCCTCCGGTAAGGGGGTGTCCTGGGGATCCCCCCCGCTCCGCCTCGGTGCTGGGGTCCCCGCGGGGGGGGTGAGGGCCCCCGCCGGGCCGAGGCTGCCGGGAGCCCCGGAGGGGCAGCGTTGCTCCCCGCCCCGGTTCTGGATCGTGGTTTTGACCCCCTCCGGGCTTGGCGGTGCCGGGCCCCCCCCGGTGACCGGTGCTGGGGTCCCCCCTCCCGGTGCCGGCTGGCTGGGGGCTCCCGAGCGGCACCGGGTCATCCCCGGTGCGGGGGGGGCCTGCCGTGTCCCCCCCCCCCACCTCCGGGGGGATGGGGCACCCCCGGAGCGCGGAGCTGGGGGTGCCCCCCCGGGATTACCGGGTCCCCCCGGGCCGCCGCTGCGCGCAGCCACATCCCCCCCCTCACCGCGGCGGGGGCGGGCGGGGGGGGCCGGGCCCGCTTCCCCTTTTAGGGGTGCGGGGCGGGGGGGGGCCGGGGCGCAGGCGGCGGGTGAGCGGGGCCGGGGGCGCGGGGGGCGGCGGGGGCCGCGGCCGGGGGGCGGGAGCGGCGTCTGCGCCGTTTCCTGGCCGGCGGGCGGAGGAAGCCATCGCTCTCCGCGGCTGACAGGGCGCTGGCGCGGCGGCGGGGCCGGGGGGGGCCGGGCGGGGGGCGCCGGCCAACGCCTCCCCCGCCGCAGCGGGCGCCCGGGGCCGGCCCGGGGGCGGCGGAGCCCCCGCGGGGCTCCTGGCAGTGGCGGCCGGAGGAGGAGGAGAGGGGGGGGGCTGCCCCACCGGGTGCTCCCCGGGCTGAGGCCCCGGGGCGGGGGGAGCCCCCCGGGTCCGGCGGCAGCGGCCCAGGCCGGGGGGGCCGGGCAGAGCCCCGCTGGGGTGTCCCCAAATCTGTGCCGCTGACCTTTGACCTCGCTGGGCGGTGGGGACCGTCCCCAGCCCGGTGGGTGCTGGGGGGGACGCGGGGGCTCCCCGCGGTGCCGTCCCGCTCGGGGGTGCCGGGCAGGCACCGTCCGGTGGCTCTGGGTGCAGCGTCCCCACCGCCGGCCTCCGTGCCGGGATTAGCGGGTGACGGCTCGGTGGCTTAGCGGCCCCGCGGCCACCGCTCCCGGGCCATATGTCACCCGTGGGCCCCACGCCCTGCCCTTGGGGGTGACCTTGCTGCGTCGCGGGGACACGCGTGGCCCCACGGCTGCTCGCACCGGGGATGCCGGTGGGTGCCCGGCCCCTTCGTCTGCTGCTCTGCTCGCGGCCCCCGCGGGTGACACGGCTGCCACCGGCGGGCACCGGGACAGTGGGGAGGAGGGCAGGGCCCCGTCCCGCACTGCTGGTGCCTGCGAGTGCCGTGTCCCGGCTGGGATGCCTGGTGTTGCCCGGCTGTCCTCGCACACCCGCCGTGTCCCCGGCGCTCGGTCCCCGTGCCGGGCATGGCGTGGTGGCCGCCGAGCCTGGGGAGGGCCCGTGCTGCCGCCTGCCCTGCGGCGCTGGGATTCACCAGCTCCGCGGCTCCGGCTCTATTTATAACCAGGAGGCTCTGGTGTGTCGACGTGCCACCCTCGGCTGAGCCGGCCGCGGGCAGAGCGTGCCGATGCCAGCGCTGCCAGCCTGGGGGGTGGCGAGGGGGTGGCTGGGCTCTGGGGTCCCCTGGCCCTTTTTGGGTGCCGCTGCAGCAGTTTGGGGGGACCCTCGGCTCGTGGAGCTGTGGGGGCCTCGCAGCCCGGAGCCCCCCAGCACCCATGGGCACCCCTGTGCCGCAGGGCCCCCCATGGCAGTGCCACGCTCCGGGGGGAAGGGCTGTGGTGCCGGCAGGCGCGGGGGGGGCTGCGATCATATCTGCGGTGACACATGTGCTGATTACGGAAAATGGGTTAATCTCCCTGCGGCTGGAGGCGGCTTAGCGGGGGGCGGCTCGTGGCAGGGCCCGGCGAGGGGCCGCGTGCGCCCGCCCCGGCCTCCGCCGTCTCTGGCTTGAGCCACGGCTGCCAGGCTGTGACAGGGGACATGGCACTGCCACACGTCCGCACGGCAGCCGGCCCGGTTGCGGTGCCTGCGGCACGGGGCGGTTTGGCCCCCCAGGTGCGCCAGGTCCCAGCCGTGCCTGGCCTGATCCCAGCCCCCCGGGAGCCTGCCCGGGCCGGGGGCACGGTGCCACCAAATCCCAGTGTCCGGGGGTGTCGTGCGGCCGCCTGCCCTGCTGGGTCCACCCACGCCGGCCCTGGGCGCCGTGTCCCGAGCGGCCCCGTGCCGCGGGCCGGCGGCGCAGCCAGCTGCACTTGTCTGCCGGCTGTCGCCGAGCCAGAAAGGGCTGTCTGGGGCCGCGCTGTTCCCGGCACGCCATTCCCAGGGCGCCGGCTGCGTGCCGCATCCAGGGCTAAAAACAACCGGGGGCTGCTGCGAGCGGCTGCCGTGGCGCAATCCCGCTGCTCCCCGGGAGCCCGTGGGGCACCGGGATGGGGCACCCCGGCACCGTGTCCCCTGGCAGCGGGACCTGTGGTTCCCTGGGCTCGTCCTGAGGGTCAGGGTGCACCGTGGGGTGGGAGCCGGGCTGGGCCCGGGGGTGCCCCCTCCGTGATGTGGTTGGGGGTCCCCAGGGTGGTGCGGGGCCGTGGCGGTGCAAGGGGGTGGTGGGTAGGGCTGGCCCGGGCACCGCTGGGCCTTTGGGGCTGAGCCAGGCCGGACCCCTCCTTCGAGGATCTGGTGAGCCAGCGCGGCTGGGCCAGGGCAGTGCTGGTGCCGGTGGTGGCGTGGCACCGCCGTGCCCGTCCGGGGGCCTTGGCGGGGGCCGTGGCACCTGTTCCCGCAGAAGAATGGCGTGTCTGGCGGCGGGTGCGGGAGGTGTAACCGGAGCGGCACGTTCCCGGCGTAACCGGAGCCGGCCGGGCCACAACAGGTGGAATTTCAGTGTGTGGCTCCCACCCGGCAGCGGGACGTGGGGTGCCGGGGTGAGGACCCACGCTGTGGGGCTGGCGGCCGCTCTCTGGGGCGCACATGTGCTCCCATGGAGTGGGGACACCGGCACACACACAGTCCCCACCGGCCTGCGCGGTGTCCCCGGTCCTGTGTCCGTGCTGGTGGGAGCCGGGGTGGCCGGGCGTGGGTTACTGCTGGCACGCAGGGTGCCAGGGCGTGGGGGCACCGGCGCTGCGCAGGGCCCCGCGGTGGGGTGGACCTGGGTGTGCCGCTGGCCCTTGGGAGCACCGGGCAGGTCCTGGGGTCCGCGCTGGCCCCAGCACCCCCAGATGCCCTTGACCGGGGGCTGTGGGCAGCCCCGGCCCCGGCGCACGCTGCCTGTGCCGAGCGTGTGCCGCCGGCGCTGGCCCTGCCGCCGGGCTGGGCATGATTCACGCCCGCCCGGGGACGTGAGAAACGTGACGGTGACTCACGGCTGAGATGCTGCGGGGATACGGGGAGGGGGTCTCGCTCCGCGGCTCTGCCGAGGGGGCACCTCACGGCACCAGCTGAGCCGGGGGGGCCTGGCAGCGGTGGGGGGCAGCCGGGCCTGGCAGCGGTGGGGGGCAGCCGGGCCCTCGCGTGTGAGGCTGCCCCGGGCCGGGCGCTGACAGCAGCGAGGAAACCGCAGGCTGCGACCGCACCGCGGCTCCGTGGGCGCTTCCTGCCCTGCCCGGGAGGCTGCAGCGGAGCAGGGCCCCTGCTCCCCCCCCGCACCGGGGGGCACGGCACCCCCTCCCTCTGCCCACGCACCATGGGGCGGCCTGACACCGGGGTGTCCCCGTGACCTGTCCTGGTGAGGATGGGGGACACGGGCAGCAGCCACCTCTGCCGGATTTGGGGAGCAGAGTGGGCTGGCAGGGGCTGGGGCGGTGGGCTCTGGGGTGGCAGGGGATCGGGGTGGCAGGGGATCAGGGTGGCAGGGGAGCAGGGTGACAGGGTCTGGGGTGGCAGGGGAGCAGGGTGACAGGGTCTGGGGTGGCAGGGGGCCGTGGCAGCAGGGCTGGAGCTGAACTGAAACCTGGAATCGAGAGTGGCGAGGGGAAGCTGCGGTCAGGAGTGTGGTGCCCGCAGGCATGACAGGAAGGGCTCAGTCGCTGCCCGCCGCCCCGCCGGGCACCCCAGAGCAGCCCCGGCCCCGCTTGCCCCTGCGGTGCTGGGGGGGGGACAGGGCGGTGCCCCTGCTCACTGGCATTGTCACATCCGGGCGCTGGCACTGCCATCGCCGTGTGCCCCGGCAGGAAGCGTGGCTGGGTTTGGTGGTGTGACGTGGGCACCCAGGGCTGGGGGTTCTGCCTGTGCCAGGGGTTTGGGGAGCCTGTGGGGTGGGACGTGGGGTGCTGCCAGGCCCCCTCGGCGGGCAGGGCTGGGGACGGTGGGTGTCGCGGTGCCGCCGTCCTGGTGCAGTCCCTGCTGTGCTGTGGTGAGCCGTGCTGGCCGTGCCAGGCGCAGGGGAGCAGGATGCGGCCCTGCCCGGGGTGTGGGCAGTGAATCCAGCCCCGGGGCACTGCTGGGGGCTGCATTTTGGGAAGGGGTCTCTTAGGCCGGGCAGCACCGGCACAACCCCCCTATCTGGGTGTGTGGGGTGGGTTTCATGCCCCAGTTTGGGGTCACAGGGGGCTCGGGCAGCCGCGGTCCCCCCCAGCCACGCTGCTGCCGGCCCTGGGAATGGCTCCGGTCCGTGCGTCCGTCCGCTCCCGGGGGCCGCCCCGGCCTGGGCAGGAGGTTCCTCGTGGCTGGGATTTGGCCCGGGCCCCGCGGGGCTGGAACGAGGCGCCGGATTCCAGGAAGCTCCGGGCCCCGGCCAGCTCCTGCCGGGGACTGGAGGAAAAGGCACCGGGGAGGGCGAGGTGGGCCCCTGCCGAGGGGCTGCGCGGCCCCCGGCCCCACGCTGCTGCCGTGGGGCGCTCGGGGAGCGGCGCCTCGCCAGGACGCCCAGGACCCCCAGTTGGGTCGCCCAGGACCCCCCGGTTGGGCTGTGTGGGGGTCTGGGCCGGCTCAGGGCCCATGGGGGCCCCTCTGGGCTGCGGCTCCTTCTGCCCACAGGCACCCACGGGAGAGGGGCCGGCCGGGCTCCCCGGACCCTCCTGGCCACTGCTGGTCCCACGGGGCGTGGGGAAGGGGCCGGGTGCGGGGTGCACGGTGGCCGGGCCGCGGTGCTGGCCTCGCTGGGTCCCTGGCCTGCGGCGTGCGGGGGGGGACAGGAGCGGGGTGAGTAATTGGGCCCCGGCGCGGCTGGCGCGGTGCCCGGCCAGCACTTGGCAGCGGCAAACATAAACACTCCTTCCCGCGCCTCACCCCCCGCTGCTCCCCCCGGCTCGGGGGCCGCGGCCTGGCTGGGGGGCGATGGCTGCCCCCCGTACCGGGCCAGGGTCCCTGTGACCCCACACCAGGTGTGTCCCCTCCCCGGGGCTGAGCCGCCGGTGCTGACCCGGTGTCCGGCACCGTGCCCCGGCGATGCCCGTGGGAATCCCGCACGTGCTGCAGCACCGGGGGGGGGACGTGACCCCCAGCCCAGCCATTGCTGGGTGCCCACCCCGGGGGCAGCCGGAGCGTGGGTCTCCCCATGGGTGCTCCAGTGTGTCCCCACGGGTGGGCTGCAGCGCCGGGGCTGTGGGTGCTGGTGTGAGCCGGGAGGATGGGGGTCCTGCCTCCAGTGGGTGCTGGGGGGGGCGGGCAGGGCCGTGCCCGTCCCGGCCCCTCCCCAGCGCCTCGCCGGGCGGCCCAGCCTTGTTCCTCTGGATCCTTTTCCGCCTCCGCGGGGCCGGGAGCCAGCGCTCGGCAAATAAACAGCCCCCGCCGGGCCCCGCGCCAGCGCTTAAATAAACAGCCAGCCCGGGATTGTGAAAGCCCCGGGCCCCCCTTCCCACCGCCGCCCCCCACTCTTGGCCTGGCCCGCGGGGTCCGTGCCCCGCCGCGCTGGCGTGGGAGCTGCCGGCCCGGCACACGGTACAGCACGGCCCGGCACATGGCGCGGGGCGGGGGCTGCGTGCCGACGGGCAGAGCCCAGCCCTGTGGCGGGCGGCCGGGCTGAGCCCCTGGGTGGGGGTCCCAGGGAGCGTGAGCCCCCTCCTGCCCCGAGGTGGCTGAGCCCCCTCGCGCTCGGTGCAGGCGCGGGGGGAGCGGAGCCGGCGGGGGCGCGTGGCCGTGACGGCAGAGCCGGGCTGGAGCAGAGCCGCTGTCCTCAGGGGACCCCGGAGCGCCCGTCCCCCTCCCCGGCTGCCTCACAGCCCCCGCGGGCTGGGGCAGGGGGTGCTGCCCCCAGGACCCCCCCCCCGTGCCCATCCTCCCAGGGCAGGCCAGGGGGAGCAGGTTGGGGGCTGTTGTGTGGCCCCTGGCTCGAGGGGGTGCCCAGCGGGGCCGCGGTGTCCCCACGCCGTCCCCTGCCCCCTCGCCCGCTAAGCCGGGATTAGTGCCCTGCGCCGGCCGGGCCTCGCGGGTCCCGGTGCCGTTAATCTGGGGGATTGTCGTTAATCTCGGGGAGCGCCGGGCCCGGCCGGCTGCGCCCTCCCGGGGCCGGGAGGGGATGCGGGCCTGGGGGGGGGTCTGGGGAAACTGAGGCAGGGCTGGTGGGTGCCACATTGGGGTGGGGACCCAGCTAACCCCCTCTCTGCTCCCCCCGCAGCATCGCAGGAGCCAGCGAGGACAGCGAGGACAGGCGCCAGGCAGCGGGTCACCCACGGGCCTCATGCTCTGCTCGGCCCCTGCGCCCTGCACCTGAGAGCCCCCCCCCGCGCCGGAGAACCCCGCCATGGCCAGCAACAGCAGCTCCTGCCCCACGCCCGGAGGGGGGCACCTCAATGGCTACCCCGTGCCCCCCTACGCCTTCTTCTTCCCGCACATGCTGGGGGGGCTCTCGCCGCCCAGCACCCTGGCTGGCATCCAGCACCAGCTGCCCGTCAGCGGATACAGCACCCCATCGCCCGCCAGTGAGTACCGCGGGGGCGTGGGGGGACCCCTGGCGCTGGGGGGGGGGGGTGTGGGGACCCGTCTGTGCCAGGATCTGTCCCCAGCATGGGATGTGGGTGCTGACCCCCGAGCTGCTGCCCTGTGGTGGTTGCACTGGTGGTGGTGGGGGGGGGTCCCTGCTCCCAGCCGCCGCGTCGCCCACCCGTGGGGAGCTGCGTTTGGGGAGCACCGGCTCCTGGCCTGGTGGGAGGCGAGTGCCCCGTGTGTCCCCGTTAGTGCTGCCGCTGGGGAAACTGAGGCACGGAGCGGGCAGTGGCGCCCGGCGGCGTGTGCGTCAGTTAATTGTTGCTGTGCGGCCGCCTTCGTTAATGGCTGTGTTTATGCCCCGGCCGTTAACGGCCCAGCTGGCCCTGGTTAGGGGCCGTGGGCTGCCACCGTCCCCGGCACCCACCGCGGCCGGGGGGCTCGGCGGTGCTGGGGGAGGCCGGTGCCGCGCCGTGTCCCCGCGGCGGCTCTTTGTTCGCGGCGGCGCGGGGCCGCCCGTGGGGGAGGCGATGGCGGCGATCATCGCGCCTGCTCTGATGCCATTTCCCCCTGACAGGGTCGTCCATCACGGCCCCGGTAATCACCGCGCCGGCAGCTGGGAGCCGCGGGAGGTGGGCTCCGACCGGGGCCCTCCCCGCTCCGTGGCGCCAGCCCTGGGCTCGCAGCGTGCCTCAGTTTCCCTGGCGCCTCGGTGGGTGCTGTGGGGCGGCTGCCGGGCCCCCTCCCCATGCCCGGCACCGCTGTGGACGGGTGCCCGTGCCCGTTCCCGTGCCGGTGCCCCGCAGCGCCCGCCGTCGGGGAGGCCCCCGTGGGTCGGGGTGTGGCGGGGCCCCCCCAGCCCAGCCCTGGCCCCGGGGGACGGTGCAGGCCCGGGCAGGGCCGGCCCCGGGCGCTGTCCCCCGCCGGAGCCGCCCCGGCGGCGGTGGGACCCAGTGGGACCAGTTCAGCGACTGGGTGGCGGCGGGTGGGGCCCCTCCCCCGCACTGGCTCTGGGGCCGTTCCCGCCGCACGGCGTTGTGGGAACGGGCTGGGGGGGCCCCTGTCACCCCCCCATCCCCCTCTGACAGCGGGGACGGGGGCCACGGGCAGCGCTGGAGGGTGCCCAGGGGCTGATGGGGGCCGGCTGGGCCGTGCCTCAGTTTCCCCTTGCCCTTCCCCACTGGGGTGCCCAGGGATCCCGGGGGGATGCAGGGGGTGGGGGCACCGCGTCTGCCCCCCCCATAGCACCCATCCAGCCTGGTGGGTGCCATGTTTGTGTAGGTCCTACAAGATTTGGTGTGTGCCAGGGCGGGATGCCCCCGCTCTCCCTCCTGGAAACACCGGGGGCCGTGTCCCGGCTGGGGGGTCTCGGGCCTGGGGGGGCCGCAGAGGGGCTGCACCGGGCAGCCACCCCCTCCTCGTAGCGTCTGGCCCCGCCGCCCGCCCGCCCTCGCCAGATGTGCTGCAGCTGCGCGGCCCCGGGCTGGGCCCTCCTGGGGGTGCAGATGCCCCCCCGTGGGGTTCAGCGGGGCACCCGCCGGGGCGGGGGGTGTCGGGATGGGGATCCGGTGGCGGTGGGGCTGCAGGGGAGCTGCTGGGGCTGGATGGGGGCCCCGGGGTGCTGCGTGCTTTGCCCCCGGCGCGGGGACACGCGTGTGCACGTGTGTGCGTGGAGCTGGCCGCGCATGTGTGCGTGTCCGTGGTGTGTGTGAGCGTGTAGGGGGTGTGCACGGGTGAGCTCAGTGCCATGCCGGCTGTGCCCGTGCCCGTGTGTGCACGCTGCCCGCGGTGCGAGGCCACCCGTGTCCCCGTGCCAGGTGTGTGCACGCGTGTCGGTGCGTGTGGGGGTGCCAGGGCTGTGCCTGTGCCCCCCCGTCCCCGGGGGCTCCGCGGTGGCCTCCTGCCGTGGGGCCTGGCTGTCCCCGGGGGTCCCCTCTCCTCACCCACGGAGGGTCTCGGGGGGCCGTGAGCCCCCCCCGGATCCCCCCCTCCGCCCGTGTTCCCAGGCTGCGGGAAACGGGACCCCGTTGCGGCCCCCTCCCCTGCAGCCGGGCCGGGGGCCCCGCGGCCGGGCCTGGCCTGTCACCCTACCCGCTGGCTCCGGTTTCCTCTGCGCCGCAGCCGCTCCCCCGCAGCGCCCCGTAATTAATTAATTTTTAAAAATTAATGAGCAAAACGTGCTCCCTGTAGGCCGGAGGCCGCGGGTGGGGGGCGGCGGGGCTGGGGGGCCCCCGCTCAGGGCAGGGGGTGGGGAGCCCTTGCGGGGTGCGGGGCTGGGGACCCTCCTGGCCCCCCCATCGCCGCCCGGGGAAGATTGATGAGGGCGGCTGGGCCGGGCCCCCAGCCTGGGAAAGCCCATCGCGGCGGAGGTTTTCTGTCACTGTCAGGGGCCGGGGGCCGCCCGCGCCCGCCCGGAATTCGCTCCGAAGCCGCTGAAGGGGATAAATGGGGTCTTTTGAAGTGGGCGTGCGGGAGGGGGCTGCGGGGCCCCGTGGGGACGGGGGGGAAGGGGCTGGGGCCAGGCACCCCGCGCTGGGCTGGGTGGGTTTGCGTGGGGGTCCCGGCCCACGTCCCGCTGTCTGCTGCCACCCTGCGCGCCCGCTCTGGGGACAGCGGGGTCCCCCCGTGGGGTCCCTGTGGGTTTTGGGGTTGGGTCTCCATCGTGTTTGTGGGGGCATCCCCGGAGCATCGGCCACCCCCGTGAGCGGGGCCGGGGGGTGCTGCTGGGGGGGTGGGGGGCACTGTGGTGTCCCCAGGCTGGTGGCAGGGCGGTGGGACGGGGTGTCCCCATCACGGGGCAGCGTGCGGGGCGCTCCCCTCGCCCGGGTCCTCTCGGCTGCTGCGTCGAGGCTTTGGGGGTTTTAATCTCTGGTTCTTCCTGTGGTGGCGGGTGCGGGACGGGGAGCGGGGGACAGCCATGCCGTGCCGTGCCGTGCCGTGCGGTGCCACCGGCCGCGGCCCCTCCGTCCCCTCGGTCGCAGCCACATTCTTTCCAGCGCTGGTAAATGAGTCAAAGCAGACATTTGTCATGTTCGCTGCAGGAAGTTGGAGGAGCGCTGGGCTTTTGTTCAGAAACCTGCTGGCTAAGCAAAGCCTCGGACTTGCTATTATTATTTAAACAGGCGCCGCCGCTCTGCACACGCACACATACATACACACACATACACGCACACATACATGCACACACACGCACACACCACCCGGCCTTTTTCTGAGGCGTTTTTGTTTCTCTCCCCTTTCCCCTCCTCTCTCCGGGGGGTGGGTTGGGGGCGGCCCCCGCTGCTCACTTTGGGGCCGGGGCGAGGGGGGGCTGCTGGCGTGTGCGGGGCCGGGGCGTGTGGGCGTGCAGAGCGCGGCCGTGCCGGCGGGTGGGTGCCCTCGGCGTCGGTGTGTGCACAGGGTGTGCGTGCGTGCATACTGCCACGCTCGTGTGTGCATACTACCATGCGTGTGTGCACGCTGCTGTGTGTGTGTGCACATGTACTGCTGTTCACGTGTGTGCACGTTGCCGTATGCGTGTGCATGCTTAATGTGTGTGCGTGCATACCGCCGTGAGTGCGTGTGCACGCTGCTGTGCACATGTGTGCAAACTGCCATGCGTGTGTGTGCACACTTCTGTGCATGTGCGTGCATACCGCCATGCGTGTGTGTGCACGCTGCTGTGCACGTGTGTGCATGCTGCCATGCTTGTGTGCACGCTGCCACACTTGTGTGCACGCTTGCTCTGTGTGTGTTCACACTGCCGCATGTGCACACACACGTGCACACGCATGTCCGTTTATGCACGCTTGCTGGCGTGTGTGGCAGGGCCCACATCTTCCCACCAGCGTCCAGCCCTGCACACGCGTGTGCAGTGGTGTGTGCACACACATGGATACAGTGGGGACAGGCACATGCAGATGTATGTGTGCACACGCTCAGCTTGGTGGGGACATGGTGCCACACACATACGTGTGTGCAGAAGGAATGCACACACGTGTGTGTGTGTGAAGGAATGCACACACGTGTGCGTGCACATGGGCTGCCCCGTGCACTGCGGGAATGTGCACACACTTGCACACACGTACACACACCCACCGTGCGACGGTGCAGCAGGGGCCCATGTGGGCCCCTCTGCAAGCACATACCTCATCATGCCGCGCTCACACGCGTGCACACGCATGCACACACGTGTACACATGGATGCACACACACACAAACGCTTGCAGTAGTGCAGCCAGAGCACGCGTGGGCCCCTCTGCAAGCACATACTTCATCATGTCACGCTCACACGCGTGCACACGCGTGTGCACACACACGCACGCGTGTCCCCCCGCCCCGAGGGGGGTGGCCGGCGGGTCAGGCCGAGGTGAGCCCGTCCCCACCGGGTTCACCCGCAGTTCACCCGCATGCCATTAGGCAAATGAACCACGGTCCCGGGTAGCCCCCACCGGGGGCCGCCGCCGCCTCCTCCCCTCCCCGGGACGGCCGGTACCGGCCGTCCCGGGGAGGGGAGGAGGCGGCGGCGGCCCCACGGCACGGAGCGGGTTAATGCTGTGGGGAGGCGGCTGGTGTCGGGAGGGACCGGGGCTGCCGGAGCCGCAGAGCCGGCGGGGCTGCGCCTTCCTCCCTCCTCCTCCTCCTCCTCCTCCGCCGCCGCCTGCCCGGGCGCGGAGCGGCGGGGCCGCCCCCCCCCGCCACTGCTCCCCGGTTAAACGGCGACCGGGGCCATGGCAGCACAACGCGGGGCTCCCCGGGGACCCGGTTACTGCGGGGGGGGCCACTGAGCACCCCCGGTGGCCGCCCCCGGGGCCATGTACGAGGGCGCGGCGGTAGCGGGGCTGCCCCCCGGTCCTTTCCTCCGCATGGATTTCTACGGACCGGCTCGGGGTTGTTTGTTACCGGAGCGTGGCCCCCCCGTACCCCGCGGGGGTCCCCGTCGCGTCCCCCCACCCTGGAGCAGCTCCGGCCGCTGTAGGTACCCGCGTCCCCGGGGGGGGGGGGGCGGCCGGGCCCCTCACCGTTGCCTCGGGTCGGTGCTGGAGGAGCGGCGGCCTCTGATCCGGGCTGGTGGGGGGGCGCTGCGGGGTGCGGGGATGGGTGCTGGGTGCGGTGCTGGGCGCTCGGCCGTGGGTGGGGGGTGCTGAGCAGGGTGCTGGGTGCTGATCCCAGGGGGGGGGCCGGGCTCAGCCCCCCCACCCCGGCCCCGGGCCCAGCGCTGCGCAGCTGCCGCCGGCTCGGCCATAAACAACCCTTGGCCTATTTCGGTGAGAGCCGGGACGGGGGGGGCCGGGGCCGGGGCTGAGCCCGGCGGGGCCCCCCGTGAGCCCCCCGCACCCCCTGCCCGCCACCTCCGCCGGGATCCCGCTCCCCCCGCTCAGGGCTCTGGCAGAACCCCATAACCCACGAGCCGCTGTGCCAGCCCGGGCCCCCCCCCAGGGGTCGGGGTGCCCCCCTGGGCCGGGCTGGCCTGGGCGCTGCGGTGGGACCCGGCCAGTCCCGCTGGTGGGATCTTGCCCTGTGTCCCTGGGTGGGGGTCCCAGCCCGGTGTCCCCCGTGGGTCCCCCCTTGGGATCGGGCAGCCCCCTTGGGGGCACGGGGGGCGTGCGGCCCCCTCGGCGCTGGGGCGGGCAGGGGTACGGGCAGCGCACCCTGAGCTGCCGGCAGCCCGGGGGTGTCACCCGTGGGGCCCCACTGTGCTTTGTGCCCGCTGCGGGGGGGGCCCCGGTGGGCTGGAGGGGTCCCACTCCCCCCACAGCGGGCAGCCGGCCAGGCTGGCTGGGTGCCCAGGGGCCACGGGCGGCGATAACGGCCTGGGAAGGTCCTGCCGGGCTCCGTGGGACTTTCACCCCGATACTGGCTGCGGGGCCCCCCCTGCAGTGGGGCCTGGGGGGGCCACCTCATCCCTGGGGGGCTGGCGAGCCCCTCTCCCTGTCCCCGGTTCGCCCTCCCGGCAGCGATGCCCGGTGCGGTGCCCATGGCACGGGGGGTGTGCGGCCGCGGCCCCCACGGTCTCGCTCCCCCCATTGTCTCGGGGCTGCTCGACCTTTCCGCTGGCATCGAGCGCGGCGCGAGGGGCCTTTGTCTGCGGCGGGGGACGGCGCGGGGGCTGCGGGGGGGGCTCCCGCCGCCTCTGCGGGGGGCTGCTGCCCTGGGTGCCCCGGAGCGGGCAGGGCCTGGCAGGGGCCGCGTGTTCCAAGCCCCAGTGCCACCCCCTGAGCGCGGGGCCCCCCCCGGCCCTCAGCGGGGTAGTTTGGGGCCATCGTTCCTGCTCTGTGCCCCCTCCCCACGGGCCACGGCCGGGCAGCGCGGGCAGCTCTGGGTGGACGCCCTGGTGCTGCGCGGGGCCAGGGCATCTCTGGGCTCTGGTCATGGTGACCGTGACCCGGCGGGCGCGTGGGCGGCGGGTGCTGGCGGGACTCCCTGGCAGGGTGCCCCGCTCCCTACGTCACACCGCGGTGCCGTGTCTCCCCAGCTCGGGGGTGCCAGCCTGCGGCACGGCTCGGTGGTGTCGGGGGTGGCCGTGCCGTGCCTCAGTTTCCCCAGGGACAGCTGTGGCTGCGGCTGGGCTGTGCCCGACGGGCCTGGCCCCACGGTGCTGGCTGGTAGCCCAACGCCGACGCTGCCCTGCCCGGCGGGACGCCGTCTCGCTGGCACGGGGGGAAGAGCCGCTCCGCGGGGTGCGGGGAGCTTGCCCGCTGCTGTGGCGGGGCCTGGGGATGCCACCGTGCTGCAGCTGGGGAAACCGAGGCACGAGGCGGTTCCTGAGGGCAGCGGAGGGGCTTGCAGGAGCCCGCCGGGGCAGTGGGTGTCCCGTGCCGATGCGGGTGCACGTGCTGCAGCATTTTTGTGCGGCACATGGGCAGGACCGGGCACCCCATCGCCTGGGGCACCCCACGGCTCAGGGCTCCGTCGCTCCCAGGACCCTCCTTCCCCCCCTGCCCCTCGCTCCCGCAGAGGCACAGGAATTTGGGGCACGGGGGATCCTCAGCTGCAGGAAGGCCCTGGGTGGGCGCCCACCCTCCTGCCAGGCGTGCCAGCATGGGGCTGTCCCGCACGGCATGGCACTGCCTGCTGCCCCGGGCCCCGCTGCGGCCCCCGGCCGGGCTTTGCTCCTCGTCCCCCACCCTGGAGGCTGGGTCCTGTCCCCGGCTCTGGCCTGGGAGCGATGGCTGGGTGTTGGGGGGTGGCAGCAGCCCCGACTCCTGGGTCACCCCCCCGGGCCCTGGCACGTGGCCTGGCCCTGCGGGCGCTTTCCCACGCCGGGGCGGGGGTGCCGGGTGTTGGGGTGCCCCGGGGTCCCCGGTGCGGGCAGGAAGCGGCCGGTGGGGCCGCGGGCGGGGGCGGCGCGGGCGCCCCGGGATGCCGGTGGAGCCGCAGCATCTGGTCTGCAGCTGGGCTGCGCTTCCCCGAGCGGGGCCGGGGGCCGGCGTCCCTCCTGTGCCGGGGGGAGGTGGGGCTGGGGGGGGCAGCCTGGACCCCGGGGTCCCCCTCCTGCACCCACCGCCGAGGTTTGCCCCCATCCTGCCCGCTCAGCACCTTTGGGTGCTGCTCTGTGCCCTCTGCAGGGCCGCGAGGGGCACGCAGGCCTGATGCCACCGTGAGGGGCTCCTGGGGAGCGGGCGGCTGTGCCCGCGGGCCCGGTGGCACGGCAGCCCCTTGGCCAGTGGCTGCGGTGGCCGGGGATTCCCACGGCGCTGGCGCAGCCACGGTGCCTGCCTGGGGACGCTGACGTGCGCCGGCGCGGGGGCAGCCGGGCCCCCTCCCGCCCCCCGCAGCCGGCGCATCAAAATCTTGTCAAATCTGCATTTTGCGAGTGCGGCTCCGCGAGGAAGTTCTTAAATTATATAAAAGAGGCGATAAATTATAGACGACGTTCGCTCCGTCACTTTAATGGCTCCGCTCCCTCGAGTGGCAGCGGTGATTTATTCAGTGCCGCCCGGGAAGCTCTGCCCGGCTCGCTCGCCTCCGCGCCCGCACGCTCCCATCCCACCCCGCACGCTCACCTCCCACCCCACACACTCTTCTCCCACCCTGCACGCTCCCATCCCACCCCGCACGCTCACCTCCCACCCCACCCGCTCCCATCCCACCCCACACGCTCCCCTCCGTGCTGGCACGCTCCCCCGTCCTGGTTGTGCTCGGTGACAAGCGTTATGGGTGGCTTTGTCCCTGTTGTCCCCCCCTCCCTGGCCCCATCTGCACCCGCGACCTTCGGTGAGTGTCCCCCCCCCCCCACCCCTCATCCATCACCGCCCCAAGCCCCACCACCCCCCGTGGGACCCCTCCTCGGCACGGTGCCAGGGTGGGTGCCCCGGCCAGGGCCTCTCCCTGCGGCACCCTGGGGGAAGCGGGTGGCACAGGGCCCTTTTCAGGGGCCCTTTTTGGGGCGCAGGGCAGGGAGGGGGGGCCGGGCTCCCCCCCCCCAACCCGGCCTTTCACATCCCGTCTGACTGGTTCGCTTGGCTCCGCTGCAGCAAAACATTCGCAAACATCCCGGCGGGGCCGGGGCGCGTTAACCCGTGCCTGGCTGCCCCCCGCGCCGGGGGCTGCACCCCTGCCCCGCGCCCCCCCGGCTGGGCACCTCCTGGCTGGTCCTGGGGGGCACTGGGGTGGTCCTGGGGGGCAGGAGGGGGCTGGCACGTCCCGTGGGATTGCGGGGTGCAGGAGAGGGACAGGCACATCCCACGAGGCTTCGGGGTGTGTGGCCGTTGCGGCACGTGGTGGCCGGGGGGTGGCTGTCGGGGGGGTCCTGCAGTCCCGGCCTTTTTCTTTTCTTTTTTTTGTTTTTTCCTTTTTTTTTTGTGTCTGCCTGAATTCCGCGGCGTCGCCGTGGCCTGGAAATGTCACGTTGCATCTTCCCAGCTCACGTCCTCTCCGCGCTGGCCCCGTGTGACCCAGGGCTGGGGTGGGCAGCGCAAGGAGGGGGCGGGTGGTGGGCCAACCCCGGGGGGTGTGAGGCGGGGGGTCCCCGTGGGGGTCTCCGTGCCCTGAGTGCCACCACTTTCCCCCCAGCCGTGGAGACGCAGAGCACCAGCTCGGAGGAGATCGTGCCCAGCCCGCCCTCGCCGCCCCCCCTGCCCCGCATCTACAAGCCCTGCTTCGTCTGCCAGGACAAGTCCTCGGGGTACCACTACGGGGTGAGCGCCTGCGAGGGCTGCAAGGTGAGAGCTGCCAGCGCCCCGCGCCGGGGACCGTCCCCTCGAGTCCCCGGGGTCCCCAGGCCGGGCACTGACGGGGGCGTGCGGGGTCCCCAGGGCTTCTTCCGCCGCAGCATCCAGAAGAACATGGTGTACACGTGCCACCGGGACAAGAACTGCATCATCAACAAGGTGACGCGCAACCGGTGCCAGTACTGCCGCCTCCAGAAGTGCTTCGAAGTCGGCATGTCCAAGGAGTGTGAGTGCGGACGGGGATGGGGACGGGATGGGATGGGATGGGGATGGGATGGGGTTGGGATGGGGATGGGATGGGGATGGGATGGGGATGGGATGGGGACGGGATGGGGATGGGATGGGGACGGGATGGGGACGGGGATGGGGACGGGATGGGGATGGGATGGGGATGGGATGGGGACACCCTGCCTGGGTGCAACCAGGGGAGTCTGGGCGCCGTGGGCCATCCCGGCAGCCCCCTCCACACACCCATTGAGGCCCTGGGGGGAACAGGGGGGCCCCCCCCTGGGTTTATGTCACATCCCGGCCGTTGCCTGGGCGACGTGTGATTGATGGTGTCAGAGATAAATGACGCCGCGGAGGCCTCGGGGGTCCCCGTGCCAGTTGTCATGGTGCCTGGCCATGGCGCGGTGTGGCCGGGGGTGGGTGACTGGGGGGTGCTGGGGCGCAGCTGCCTCCCCCAGTCCTGCCCCATCTGTGGGGCCCGTGGCCCCCCGGAGAGGGGCTGCCGGCCGCGGGGGGGGCCGGGCAGTGCCGGGGGGGGGGTTCAGCATCCCAGGGGCTGCAGGTCTCCCTGCTCCTAAGGGGGGTCCTGGTCCCCCCCAGGCCATGGGGGCTGAGCCCTGTGGGGTGCAGGGCTGCACCCGGCTGCTCCCCCCGTCCCCGCTGCCACCTCGAGGGCGTCCCCCGCATGCCCTGGGACGAGCGTAGTGGCTCTGCTGCCGGTTTCTCTCCCTGGTGTTTTTCTCCCCTGTACCGGCTTTGCAGAGTGGAGCTGAGCCCTGTCCCCATGGCCGGGGCGTGGGACCCCCCCACGGGTGCAGCGTCACCCCCTAATTGCCTCCTCATGATTCAGGGCCTTATTTAAGCTGTGTGGGGCTGGCGGCTCCGCTGCCATGGCTGATCCCTTCCCTGGTGTCAGGGTCCTGCCCTGGGGGGGGACACAGAGCATGGCCGAGCCCCCCCGGGGCAGGGGCTGGTGGCAGCGGGGTGACCCTGCCCCTGCCGTCCCCGCAGCCGTCCGCAATGACCGGAACAAGAAGAAGAAGGACGTGCCCAAGGCGGAGTGCTCGGAGAGCTACATCATCACGCCCGAGGTGGAGGAGCTGGTGGAGAAGGTGCGCAAAGCCCACCAGGAGACCTTCCCCGCACTCTGCCAGCTCGGCAAGTACACTACGGTGAGTGCCGGGGCGCCGGGGGGGCCGGTGAGTGCCCGGGCAGCCCCCCCCGCCGCGCCCTCACCCCCCGCCTCCCGCCGCAGAACAACAGCTCGGAGCAGCGGGTCTCGCTGGACATCGACCTGTGGGACAAGTTCAGCGAACTGTCCACCAAGTGCATCATCAAGACGGTGGAGTTCGCCAAGCAGCTCCCCGGCTTCACCACGCTCACCATCGCCGACCAGATCACCCTCCTCAAAGCCGCCTGCCTCGACATCCTGGTGAGAGCGGGGACAGGGGCAGGGCTGGGGACAGGGAGGGGACCCCAGGCTGAGCCCCTGCCCTCGCCCCCCCCCAGATCCTGCGGATCTGCACGCGCTACACGCCGGAGCAGGACACCATGACCTTCTCGGACGGGCTGACGCTGAACCGCACGCAGATGCACAACGCCGGCTTCGGGCCCCTCACCGACCTGGTCTTCGCCTTCGCCAACCAGCTGCTGCCGCTGGAGATGGACGACGCCGAGACGGGGCTGCTCAGCGCCATATGCCTCATCTGCGGAGGTGGGTGCAGGGACGGGCACCCTGCCCAGCGCCCCATGGACCCCCCGTTGCCTCCCCAAATGGCTGATCGACCCCAGTGGTGCCCTTTGCCACCCTGGTGACCCCCTCGGGGCCCGGTACAGGGAGCTGGGCCATGCCCGCACCCACGGGGGGCAAAGGGGAGTGACGGGATGTGTGCTGTCCCCCTGTAACCACTGTGTCCGTCCCCCCCTGGCCACAGACCGCCAGGACCTGGAGCAGCCCGACAAAGTGGACAAGCTGCAGGAGCCGCTGCTGGAAGCGCTGAAGATCTACGTGAGGAAGAGGAGGCCCAACAAGCCCCACATGTTCCCCAAGATGCTCATGAAGATCACGGATCTGCGCAGCATCAGCGCCAAGGGTGAGCGCTGGGGAGGGGGCGGCCGCCCTTCTGCTGCTCCCTGTCCTGGGGGGTGTCCCTTGGGGTCGGCACTGGGGGGTCCGGGCACCGGAGGGGACGAGGGAGGGGGCACCCACAGCACCACATCCTCCAGGGACCTTGTCCTTGGCACCCAAGGAGGAGCAGAGCTGGGGGTGCTGGTTTGGGGATACTGGGGTGGGGGTACCGGTGTGGGGGTGCTGGGGTGGAGGGTGCCAGTGTGGTGGTGCTGGTTTGGGGGTGCCGGCAGCGCCCTGCCCCGCTGACCCCGACCCTCGCGGCAGGCGCCGAGCGGGTGATCACGCTGAAGATGGAGATCCCGGGGTCGATGCCGCCCCTCATCCAGGAGATGCTGGAGAACTCGGAGGGCATGGACACGCTGGGGCCCCCCCCGGGCAGCTGCAGCCCCAGCCTCTCGCCCAGCTCCAACCGCAGCAGCCCGGCCACGCACTCGCCGTGACCCGCGCCCGGCGCGCACCAGGACAGAGCCCGGCACGCCGGCACACGGGGGGGGGACACCCTGCGCCTCGGCCCTGCCTGCAGCCCCCCCCCGGGGCGGACTCCTCGGCAGCCCCCCGCCGGCGCGGACCCCGCAGGGAGCCCCGCAGCCCCCGGCCCCCCCAGTCCCGGGCGAAGCGCGTTGGTTGAGTCACATTTCAGGGGCTGGGGGCCCTCGGCCACGTCCCCCCCCCCACCCCGGGACACCCCGGCCCCACCAGCACCAGCACTCACGGGATCGCAACCACCGAGCCCCCCCCCGCCCCGTCCCGGCCGTCCGGCGGGGAGGACCCGGCCAGACCCCGCACGCCGAGGAAGCAGAGTCATTTAAAAGAGAAAGAAAGCAAAGTATATATATATAAATATCTATAAATATCTATAAATACGTTTTAAAACCTTTGTAAAAGTTTGGAGGGGTTTGTAGGCCTGTGCAGGTGGAGGGGGCACGGCGGGCGCTGCCGGGGTGGGGGGGGGTGGGGGGAGCACACGGTTTATTATTATTAAATTTTTTTTTTTTGTTGTTGTTGTTGAGATTTTAGTGGTTTTAGAGTTGGGGGGTGCTGGATGGGCCCTGCCCTGGCCCGCCCCAGGCGGGGTGGGGGCTGCGGGGGCGCGGCGGTGCCAGCCCCGGCCTCGCGGGGAGCGGGGCCCGGCCCTGCCGGCACGGGGAGGATGGGGGGGACGGGGGGGGCTGGCTCCAGAATAAAGTTTATTTATTCTAGTGCCCGGCTCGTTCTTGCTGCGGGGGCACCGGGGTGGGGGGGTGCCTGGGTGGGGTGTGGTGTGGGGGCATGGTCGGGGCTGCGGTACCCCAAGTCCTGGGGGGGGTTCTTTGCTGCGGGGGGGCACCCTAGGACCCCCCGTCTGCCCTCCCTGGCTCTGGCTGTCCCCAGAGGCCGGGCTGGAGCAGAACCTTTGGGGACCCCCCAGCAGCCCCAAAGCTCTGCCCTTCCCTGCCCTGATGCTACAGTCACGTCCCCCCCATGCCAGGGGCCAGCCCTGGCCGCAGAGCCCCGATGCCTTCGTGACACCCCCAGTGAGGGACAGCCATGGCCCCCCTGCCCCGTGCCAGGCTGGGGGGCAGCAGGGAGGGGGTCAGGGATGTCCCTGCCACCGCACAGGGATGGGACCTGTTTGTTTTCCTTTTGTCCATATTTTTTGTTCCAGCAGCTGCGGGGTGAGGCCCATCCGCCGCCCACAACAGGAACCGGGGGGCACCGGGGCACGGCACGGCCCCGCTTCCCTGGCACGGCGAGGGCTGAGCCACAGCCAACCCCCGGGCACCAGCTGGGCTGAGAACGGCCACAGCTCATGCCAGCGATGGCAGCCTGGCACCGGCTACACAGTGAGGTCCCCCCGCGGCGGGGGGCCAGTGGGGCAGCACGGCTCCTCCGCAGCCCCCGCCGGCTGCCCGGGGGCCGGTCCCCGCTCCTGGGGCCGGGGGCAGCACCCAGCGCGGGGCGGGGGGCCCTTGCGCAGGAGGTGGGCGAGCTCGGCCAGGCTGAGCAGCGCCGAGACCAGCCCCACCACGAAGTAGAAGTGGATGAAGACGGTTTTCTCGGTGGGGCGGGAGACGAAGCAGTCGACGCGGTGCGGGCAGGGCCGCCGGCGGCACACGAAGAGCGGCTGCACCCTGAAGCCGTAGAGCAGCGCCTGCCCCAGCAGGAAGCCCAGCTCGGCCGCGATGCGGGCCACCACGCTGCCCACGTAGAAGGGCTGGAGGCGGCGGGCGCGCTGGCCAGGGGCCCCCCCACGCCCCGGCTTGGCCGCCTGGTGCACGGCGAAGATGACGAAGAGGGCGGCGGGGGCCGAGAGCACGACGACGTGGAAGACGAGGAAGCGGTAGTGGGAGATGGGGAAGGCGGCGTCGTAGCACACGGGTTTGCAGCCCGGCTGCTGCGTGTTGCAGACGAACTCCTCCTGCTCGTCCTCGAAGACGTCGCTGCCCACCGTGGCCAGGACCAGGATGCGGAAGAGGAGCATCACCACCAGCCAGAACCGGCCCACCATGGGCGAGTGCTCCTGCACGGCGTCCAGCAGCGAGCTCAGGAAGCCCCACTCGCCCATGGCCGCGCTGCGGGAGCAGGGTCAGCGCTGGGGGACCCCTCCAGCCCCCCCCCCCTCCCTCCATGCCAACCCCGAATGCATCGCACCATCCCTGCTCACGGGAGGGTGCCCAGGCAGTGCCAGCCCTGTCACACGTGTCCCCACATGGCTGTGGTGCCCCAGGACTCTCTCCCCCAGAGATGCCTCCGAGGCCGGGGCAGGACAAGCAGCTTCCCCAGCCCTTGTGCCCCCAGATGCCCCCCAGCCCGGCGGGGTCGGCCCCGGTACCTGCGGAGCCCGTGGTCCACGGCGTCGCAGCGCGGCTGGCGGGGGCCGTCCAGGGCTGTCGGGGACTGTCCGGTCCCTTGTCCGGCGGGGCTGGGATGACGGTCCCGCAGCCACGCCTGGAGCCCTTTTAAAGAGACAGAGCGGTTGCAGGGGCGCCCGGAGGGGAGGGAAGGCTCTGCCGGGGGTGGGGGGGCTCAGGGACAAACACTCCCCTGCCCCGGGGCCAGCAGCTGCCTGGGGGTGCAGGGGACAGCGGGGCCCCCCCGTGCAGGAATGCCCCTGTGCCTTGGCCTCCCCAGGGCCTGGGGGTACCAAGCCACAGCACTCGGCTTCCCCAGCAGGCCCCACAGCGCTGGCATCGCCTCCCTGGCCCTGGCAGAGCCCGGGGCATCGGGTGCATCCAACCGTGTGGTGACAGCTCCTGCCCTGGGGTCTTGCCTGGGGCCGGGGTCCCCCACGGGGCTGGAGTACCGTGCCGGGGGGGTGCTCAGGACTGGCACCAGCTCCCCTGGTCCATGGCGCTGTGCCCGGGCTGTCGGGGCCACGGAGGGTCCCATGGACCACAGACTGGTCGGGGTGGGAATGGGCCTCTGGAAATCATCCAGTCAACCCCCTGCCCAAGCAGGGTCACCCAGGGCACATCGCACAGGGTCACGTCCAGGCAGGTTTGAATATCTCCAGAGAAGGAAACTCCCCCCCTCCCTGGGCAGCCTGTGCCAGGGCTCTGGCACCCTCACAGCAAAGTTTTTCCTCATACTGAGATGGAACTTCCCGTGTTTCGGTTTGTGCCTGTCTGGGGCTGCCCCAGCCCTGGCACGTGCTGGCAGAGCGAGCTGTGCCAGCTGTGGGGGGGCCGTGGAGCCGGGCAGCTGCTTTCCAAAGCGCTGCAAGGAATCCTCTGTGGCACGGCCAGGGCGAGTGCCAGCCCCTGCCCAGCTGGGCGAGCGCCGACGGCCTTTGCCAGTGCCTCAGATTCCCTTTCTGCTAACGGGCGCAGAGCCCTGCCCGACACGGGCCACCCTTGGGGTTGTGCGATGCCCACGGTGGGTTGGTGCCCAATGGCATCCCCAGCGCCCGCTCAGGGAGCTTTTGTGGTGGAGAAAATCCTGGTATCGCCACTGCGGTGACTCCGTGTGTGTTCATACACACACAGCTCTATATGTACATCTGGGGTGACACCGGGGTTACGGGCACAGCCACCAGCCGGCCAGGAGCTGCCCGTGGCCTCTCCCTTTGCTGTGCCAGTTGTGACAACTGATTCTCCGGGTGCACTTGCAGCAAGGAGAGCCGTAAATAGCCCGGCCCCGCGGCGGGGACGCGCCGGAGACGCTCTCCAGAGCCCGGCAGTGGAAAATCTGACAGCGCTTTCCACACTTGACTGGGTTCCAGCAAAGCACCTCGGTGGCACCGATAGCGCCCGCACCCGACGGATGGTGGGGGAACGGGGGGGCCCCGGGGTTTGCCTGTTGCTCCTGCAGCTCCCCGTGTGCAGTAAATCACCAGTCTGGGATGTGGGGAGAGGCGGGTGTCACAGCTGGGTCCTGCTTGTCCCCTGGTGCCAGCCCAGGAGCCGCTGCCAGCCCCACGCTGATGCTCTGGAGGCCCCGGGGTGCTGAGCACCCGCGTGTGGGGACATGTGACATCACAGCTCATTCCCCAGGGCTTCGTTAGTGACCCTGATCCCTCCCCACACACTAAACCCACCAACTCTACCAGGAGCAGCCAGAGCAGACCCCGCCAGCCCCCTCTCCAGCCCAAACTCATCACTCAGCGAGTAAAACTGTCGGAAACATCAGCCACCGCTCACCTACGGCCGCAGAAGCAGAACCTGGGGCAGCCAGGCTGTGCCAGGTGCCACACGGGTGTTCACAAGAATTTGGAGACCTCAGTTGGGTCCAGGCAGTGGCTTTGTAAAGCCACGGTGAGGAACTGAGCTTCCACCCACAAACCAGAGCTTGCGTCAAGCCCTCTGCTCCGCCAGCGCAGAGCGCTGGCGGAGCAGAGGGCTTGACGCAAGCTCTGCAATGGTCATTTCTAGAACGCCACCAAAACTGGCTAAATCAGCACCAGAAAATACCTCAGCAATGGAGCTGATGGCCTCTGGCTCCTGAGAAAGTCTGAGCTTCAAAGTACTCAACCGTGAGCAAAGACAACGCGTGGCTCAGCTGAGGAGAACTCCCTTTTTATTGAAGAAAATGCTTTTACGACATAAAAGTCTTAAAAAAGGACAGAAAAACACACAAAATATTTACACAGACAGTCAAGAAATAGCCCTCAGTGTTGGAGAAATGGCTCTGGGAAAAGCAAAACAACTAGACAAATACTCCATGAAGGATTTGGAAGGGGAAGATGTTGCTTCCCTGCTTCTGCTGAGGAACAGGAGTGCTGGAAGGGCTGGGCAGAAGCTGAGGAGAAGGTTCGTGTCAGTCACAAGCAGCTCCTACCTGAAGATGAGCCCTGGGCTGAACACGGGGTTTCTTGGCAGCCAGACAGAAGATAAAACTGCCAACAGTGAGGGTGGAGACGAGGCTGCACAAACCTCTGCTGCTAAAGCTGAATTAAAACAACCAAAGGCTAAAACTCGCGGCGGCAGAGGTTGAACCCTTGCACAGACATAAAAGGACTGCAAAAAAAAACCCCACGAAAGAAAGAACTCTAGCATGGAGTTTTAAGTGCCTACACCTCACATCACGTCTCTGGTTGTGGAGTTAAAAGTTTATTTGCTTTATTATTAAGATATCTAAAGAGGACGGTATCTGTGTGAGAGGGTAAAGGATTTGATGTGTTCTAAAATCTACTTTAACACTAAAATGACCACAAAGTGCCAAAAGATTCCAGCTGGCTAAAGGGTAAGAGGGAAGCGCACCAGCACTAGCTGGGCACGCAGCTCCAGTGTTCATGAGAAGGGGGGGGATTCCTGTTTAAACAAATTAAGTTATTTAAAACCAAGAAAAATCGAGCTGTATTCACTTATAACAAACATTTTGGGACTCGTGTAAATTCAGTGAAGATTCCCCAGTCTGAGATGTTGCTCTTTGGCGGGAGCTTGTTGAGAGCTCTGCTGAAGGCTGGGCTTGTAGATGGGTTTGGAGCAGCAGTTTAAAATCTTCATAAAAACTCAAAACAGATCGTCCTCATCGGATGACTCCAGGTACCGGACAGGCTTTCTGAGACGTCCAGGCCTGGTACGGGGCTCGGCTGCTACGGGGCTGTCCCCATGAGCAGCTGAATCAACAGTAAAACTATCGTCGTCTTCCAGCTTGGATTTCTGGAGGGAAAGCACAGACAAGAGTCAGAATCGGTTTGGTTGGGAAGGACCTTTAAGATCATCGAGTCCAACCATTGAACCAGCACTGCCAAGGCCACCACTAACCCCTGTCCCTCAGCACCACATCTCCACGGCTTTTAAATCCCCCCAGGGATGGCGACTCCCCCACTGCCCTGGGCAGCCTGACCCCCCTTCTCACCCACCTCCCCACACCCAGCGGGTGTCGCAGGGGAGGTTCTGCCTCTACCCCACTTCTGCTGCCACCATAACCGACACCGCGCTCTGTGTAGGCCCTTGGCTCTGAGGGGTGGCAGAGTACAAACCTTTGTTGCGACTGATTTGGAAGGCTTCAAGCCAAAATCCGAATCTGAATCCGAATCCAAGGAGCTCGGCTGCCTTTTGGTCACCTTCCGCCTCTTGGGCTGCTCCAGCCTGTCACCCGTTGCTCCAGCCTCAGAGTCCGGGGCTCCCTCCTTCGCCGCGGCCTTGCTGGGTTTGGGGGCAGCCTTTTTCTTGGTGAGGATATCCACGATGGACGGCTGGTTATCTGAAACAGACCTCTGCCTTTAGACCCTTGTGTGCTGCCTCTCTTCTCATCCAACGCCGCCAGGTCAGCACACGGGTCGTCTCGTTCTGAAGCACGGATTTCTAGAAAGATTGCTCTTCACCAAGCTTACGAGAAACGAGGTTGTTTATCTGCTTAGTTCCACCACATTTAGAGGCTCAAATTAAAACGTACCCAAACTATTTCGGATTGAAAAGTCCTGAACTCTCAAGGCTGCGTAACCAATCTTACACCTTCAAAACTTTGGCACAGGGAAGGGATGAATCTCCCATCTACACTAAACTGTCACTCGTGGAGTTGGTTCTTACCTACATTTTGACATTTTTTAACCACAACTTGAAGCACGTCTCCAAGTTGAGCCGAAATGAGCAGGACGTTCCTGAGTGATCAGGGGCTTTCTCAGTTTAGAAGTGGGAGAAACAGCTATTTTGCTGTGAAGTGACACACTACTTATTGCTGGGATCAAAACCAGCCAGTGATGGGATATGCAAAACAGCTGTCAAAGTTTGACAAAGACTCTGGGCAGTGAAGTTTAAAAAACCTGAGTCAAATGCTGTAGATTTATGAGGTCGAGCTAGCACTAAATAGCTCAAGCTACCCCAAAGAAGCTTTTCTTCTTCCTGGGAAGCCAGCTACCAAGCAGCTTTCCTCCCCAAAAGACACGCAGTAGAACATTGACTGCAAGACACAAATTCCGCTCAGGATTATTTCTGCCAAGTATTACATAGCACTGTAGGAAGCATTCACTTTTCCTGTTCCCAAACTAAAATCACTCCCTCCAAGCATGTCTGAGACGAACTAGAACATGATATGTTTGGAAAGAAACTTCTCTAAAAATGACAACTAGGCAACCTTTGCCACAAACCTCAGATCTTTTCTGAAATGAAAACTCAACATATTCAGGCCTCTCCCTGGCAAAATCACTCAGACTCGTTTCCCACAGGAATAATTGTTATCTAAAAATGATCTTACTAAACTTCGCCTTACCCTTAGTGGCACTGGCCTTCTTGGCTGCAGCAGGTTTTTTAGATACGGCCTTACTGAGAGGCACAGGGACAGAAGGAGCTGCAGGACCTTGACTCGCAGTTTCATTGGCAACATCTTGGAATAAAGAAAGCAGAAAGTCAGTCTGAAATAGTCAAATTATCTACTCTGGCTACAAACATCAGAGCAGAAGGAAACAATTCTGATCCACTTTATAAAAAGAATAACAATTAAAACTGGATTAATCACAAATTCAAGTTAGAGACAGACAAAAAGTCTGGTGCGCTGAAAGCAGCTTGTACCCCAGCATCAAAGTTTCTCTGCAAAACACCTTGTGCCTGGTGTCTGCCTCCGTGGGTGTAAGCACCCATTGGGATGCCCAGGGCACTCTCCTGGGTTTTAGGAAAATCAGCAAGGGTCAGAAGGTCTGGTACTCACCAGGGACAGCGCTTTGTGCTTGTGTTTGCTCGGGAGCTTTAGCTGCTTTTTCAGTGGTTTTCCTAGAATACAAAACCCCAAGTATTTTTTTTTCCATTTATGATGTGAAAAAATGCACCTAAAGAGGTGCACTGAAGAAAAAGAGCTATTAATGTCTATATCACATTAACACTAGAACCACAACTAATTTCCAGTGCCTATGTGGAGAAATACTCACTTAGGAGCAGCTCTGGGCTTGGGAGCAGGTTTTTCTTCGGGGTCTGTATCCGACTCAGTGTTGCCTTCACTGTTGCCCTGAAATTCAGACTCCTCATCTGAGCTGGAGCGATTTTCATCCGTGTCCAAACTGATTATGGCCTTGACTTTGGCTGATGAAACGGCACAGATGTATTATTGTACACATTTGGCAATACGCAGCTCAGTTTATTTTTCAATATTTTAGCTGCAGTTATTGAAAAATAAAGATCTGAATAAAAACAGACATTGAGATTGCCAGTGAGCAGACTCCAAATCACAAGTATATTCTGCGCTCGCTTACCAACAACGCATTTGATTTGCCAAGATAGTTGTGTAATTAAAACCAATAACCTTATTTCTCTAGTTGCCCATTTCTGCTTTTCCTTGAAAAGCATTGTGAAAATCTGCTCAAATGGTAGAAATATTTAGTTGTTATATACAGTAAAATAAATAAGCCTCTTAAAAAAATATTTCTGACCGAGATCTCGGACTCTGGGAGCTCTCTGAATTGTCTGTTCACTTTTCTCCTCCACAGATCGCTCCTCCTCTGCACTCGTGTCGTCACTCACCTGCTGCTTGGCGAACCACCCGCTCCCTTTGAGGAGGCGCTTCAAAATCCAACTCTGAATCAGACCCTGAGTCAGACTCTGAATCAGACCAAGGATTTCGTTTCTTCATTTTCTTTAATGGCTTAAATGGTAGAGTGGCCTGTCTCTTAGTACCTGAAAAATATTGGGAGGCAGGATGAACCAGCAAACTTCCACGTGCACTTCAGGCTCAGCAGTTCAAGCTCAGCTTAGAAATACATCACAAAATTCAGAAGATTCTGGATTAAACATTTAAGATAAATAGTAATCTATCCCGCTGGACTGTTATCCAGGATCACTTTATCACCTAGTTTTTCCAAAAATACTGATCCTAGATGCTACTCATCACAGAATCACAGAATCACCTTCAGGAAGAGGTCAGATAGCCAAATTTACAACCCTTCCCCTCACTTTCCACTGATGGAATAACACACAAAAGCATTTACCTCGCTCAGTGTTAAGCTTCTGTGCTAATCTCTGCTTAAGGCCTGTAGACACTTTGTCTCCTGATGCGTTTCCTTCTTGATTCTCATCAAATTCATTTTTTTCGCTCTGAAGATACAAGCAGATATCAGATAGCGAGTCAGCTCACACAACTGAAAGAGGCACAATGTAGAAAGGAGCTGCTTGTTTTAGATGTGTGAAAGTTAGTGATACAGGAAATCTGAGTGTGTGAAACAAGCTGCGTGTAAAATTGATTACAGCCAAGTAAATCAGACACGCTCTGTCCCTACATCAGGTGACTTAAAGCGTAAAATCCAACATTAACAAAAACAGGTACAGCCTTTGTGTGCTGAGGGTATGGCTCTGGGGTGTGTTGAGGATGCAGAACTGAACAGGGTGGGTTAAAAACAACAGTGCAAGTTATTTGGAAAAAATGTTAGATGGAACCATCTGTAGGAAAGGAGCAATAGGTCTGGCTTACAGGTCAAAACAGGTGAGGGGAGATTTTAGTTTCCTGTGTTTCAAAAGGCTGAATGGCATAATTTCAACTAGCTCTATAAAAAGAGTTAAATCTTCTTTATCTCCTTCATACTGAGAACAATAATGGCAGTAAGTGGCTGAAAGCATTACTGGAAATGCAAAGGCTGTTCTGGAGAAGTGCATTTACTAGCTGTACTTCCTGCCTGCTAGAGGATTTATAAAATCCCCAGCACACCTAGAACAACCTTACTTGCATCTGCCTTTTCATTTCTAAGCTACCAACCCTCTGACATTGTGATATGTGCTCTTGCCAAAAGATTTCCCTCTAAGCCATCTCCTGATACATTAGTGAATCTGTTCTCCTTTAGACTGAGGAACAGCCATGTCCAGTGTTCCCTGTGTCCTACGATTCCATCCCTCTCCCTGAACAGCTGCTTCATCAGGACAAGTTCAGCTAACAAGAACTTGCATTTCTTTAGGACTGTATTGAAGAGAATTGTAAAGAAAAGATGAAACGTTTGGAATATTCCTTTTTACCTTTATTTTCTTTTTCGTTCTCTTCTCTGCCTCTGCCTTCATCTCTGCAGTTACCCGAGGAACAACCCTTATGCCACGAGATGATGGCATCGTCTCTGACAGTCGCACCTTCTTCACCGTCATCTTCCCTCCTTTCACCTTTAAAGGTTTCCCAGCAAACCCCGCCATCTCGTCCTGGCGTTGCTTGGCTTCCACTGCCTGCAGAGGTGAGCATAAAATCATACAACCATGAGAGTACAAACCAAACAACGTACTACTGAAAAACCCACCACCACAGCCCTTGCAGTAACGCACTCTGTACTCGATAGATTTCCTACCATCAGTGTAAATGCAGCTTCCCACTCTGTTACAGATGTGCACATCTTCGAACGATTTAAGCCACAGCTATAGTTTGGTTACTTGGGGAGTAAGAAGAGACACAGGCACTGACCAGGTGTGGAGGTGCACAGACACATGCCCACAATTTGGGCTCTGTTCAGTAAAATTCAGCTTCTCCCTCATGTTTTCAGTGTCCAAAAAGCCCTTTGAGCTACATCTCCTCAGACTATCTCCTAGTTTTTCCCTCAAGCCCTCCTAGAACTCCTCACTATTCAGATTGATCTCCTTCCAATGGCCACTGCGGTGGTTTGACTCCCTGGCCCAGAGCAGTGCTACTCCTATCCAAGCTAGGAAGGAGAAGAAAGCTTTCATTCTCCTCAAGGAGTGCAAGACATAGGAGTTATCATTTTTAGCTTCCTTGTTATGACAAAAAAAGTCAATACAGAGCTGGTAGATAAGAAAAGGGAGTCTAGTCATCTGCACTGAACACTGACGTACATCCAGTTCTTCAACAAAGACAGCAAGGTCTTCCTTCCACAGATCAGAGGGACTCTTGCGCTTGAGGTTTTCCAGCTCCTTTCTCTAAAGGAATCACAGTGGATAATCATTAGTCACATATTTCATTCCACCATAAAAAAAAATATATTATATAATCATGCTTTTATAAGAAAAGGAAGGAACATACTTTGTTATCGCTCTGCTTACAGAGCTCATCTTTCTTCTCTTTAGTCAGATACCAAAGGGGCATGTTCAGCAGATAGTTGAAGTCTGATCCGGTAGCTGCAGTTGATTCTTTGTCACTCTCCTCCTCCTCCTCCTCTTCTTTCTGAGTGTGGATTTAAAACAAACATTGTCACAAATAGACTGACATACAAAGGTAGGGCTATTGATGAAATTTGGACTGCGTCACAGGTACTCCATGTGCTTGTGGTGTCTCAGACTCTTCTAGAACAATTCAGAAATGGACAGATATGAAATTACACTTCTTAAAACCTCAGCTGCTATGGCAAGGAGGAACCATCTGCATAAAAATTCTCCCAATCTCTTTTACTCTCCTGTATTGGGCCTCTCTGTCTCGATAGCCCAGATTCTCTCCTCAGGCTACTTAAAACTGTCACCTTGCTCACAGCCCTTCTCTAACTGGGTCCCACAGGCAGAAGGAAACCCTGAAGGAAGAGCAAAATCGCTGTGGCAAGAGGACTTGACCCGGCAGACTCAAGCCCTAGTGACCAGACCTCAGTGCCTTCAGAACAAGAGACTGAATTTTTGCTTGTCTTATGTTTCCTACCACAGACATACCACACACACAAGCTCTTGAATCCCACAAACTGAAAATCAATTTGGGCTTCTTCCTGTGAGTTATGAGGCTTCAGAGGTGGGGACCAGTTCGGATCTATTTAGAGAGGATGACTGACATTACCTTGTTTTGGGATTCCTTCCAAGCCTTCACTGGATCAGACTCGTACCCTCTCTGGATAAGAACTTGAATCAACTCTTTCTTGGGTTTGTTTTCTGTAAACAGACATTTGAGGATTGTCAGTGACCACGGCCAATCACTGTTAGGAAAGACAGATGAACTTTAAATTTTGGATCCCCTGGTTCTAGCAGCTCGGCATCCTATCGGGCTCTGAAATAGCCTTTCCTCATCAGAGGTGGGACATGTGGAAGAGCCTGAAATGACACCTAAAAAGCTCCTATTTAGCAGATGATTTGTCAGGTCAGCGTTGCTCCGATGCCTGTCAGGAACACCTGCCAGAGCACTGTAAATATTTTTCTTCTTCATTTCCATATATGCATTTCCCCTGCCCCAAGTAGTTTTTGAACTCGGAAAAAAAAGGTGTGATGGTACCAAAAAGGTTTCATAATAATAAACAGGCAGGTGGAGGAAAAAAAACCCTGATAGCACTCAAAGGATCTGGTATAGCTTGCACCTCATTAGATTTCACCAGGGAAATTTATGCTATAAGTGCCCCAGCCAATGGAAATGCTGCAGCTGGAATTTGTTCCTTTTTGATATATCAGAAGCAATCAACCATGAGACACAAATACAAATGGAACCAGCTCCGTCAGCCTTGGAACTGCTTATTGCAAAAACCCAAGAAAATGCATTTCAAGGGAATTATTTCTCTTCCTGAGTCAAGTCACACAGAGACAGGCTGTTGGGATTAGGGGGCTGCCTTCAGACACAAACCGCAAAGCATCTTATGACACTTTAGCTGCATCCTCCCTGAACACCAGTGAAATACAGAGTTGCCTTTTAGACTGAGGTGGGAAAGTTGATTGAAAAATTTGAACGCTGGGAACAAAGATCTGTTTCTTTTTCTGGCTCATGATTCTCAGATGCTGCTAACTTGAGTACCTCCTAAGTTTGAAAGCCCAATCCACTGACAACATGATTTGGAATATCTTTGCAGAGGTTCACAAAGATAACACAGAGAGAGACAGGTTCTTAGGAAGTATGTTTGAACAGAAAACACTACCCCTTTCTAACCCTACCAGTACTTCACTCCTATTCTTACTGAGTCAGAAATAGATGAGAATTATTGTTAAACTATTAAAAAAGATTCTACTCTCAAAATACTGTCAAACACACGGTAGGAAAGCTGTATGAGTATCCCGTTTTGATTAATATATGCATAATGCTCTGCAGACCAAGGACACTCTGTGAAGCATTTTCCTCTCCTATGTTACTGGAACAGAAAGATAAGCTCTGGTGTGGTGTGTTAAGAGCCAGTCCGGGGCTGAGGGGGTGCTGACAGAACTCAAGGGAGCACCTAGTTCTTCTCCCAGTTTCATAAACCCAGTAACCAAGAACAACACATACCGATCACAATTTTGCTGTCTATTTTTTCCAGGATGAAGCGAGCCTGGTTGCTGAGCTTTGCAGACTCGGCCCCCAGCATTCCGATAAGCCATTCTTTCCTCAAGTTGTAGTATTGGAGCCTGAGTTCAAAGAACTCTTTAAGAATATCCTGGGGAGAGTCGTACTTCTTGAGAAAGCCCACGTGGTCAAAAAGAACCTAGATGAAAGAACACAGGCATTATGGTGATAAAACTGATTTCCAGAACCACTGAAAACTACAGGTGTGATAGTACAACTGAATTATTAGCCAACAAATTATAAAACCTTAGCATTGTTTTAGAAATCACTTCAGTTTGCAAGCATGGCAGCAAAGACAATTTTAGAATTTCAAAGTTCTTGAAAACACAGAGTAGGGTTAAGGTTACTCGACTCTTAAAGCTATCTGTAGGATAAACATCTTGCATCAAGCTTCACACATTGTCACAATCCAGACATTCAATGACAGTGGTGTTGTCACAACAAAGGTCTCTGTGAACTGTGTGATTTCAGACCACTTTGTCCCACTTCAGGCAAAACCATACCACCCTGGGCCCATTCCCAAGGCAGTCTCTTGACCTTCTGAAGGTATATTTAGAAAGCTGATTTAAAACCAGTAACAGCAGAAAAATCAAAGTGAATTTGTGTTCACTTTGAGTTAAACCAAGAAATTTCTCCAGTAAAATCTATTACATACCATGGAGTTGCATGTTAAATGTGTTTGGAGTTTGAAGACCTTATGCAGCCCCACTGCTTTAGCTTCAGCTAGTTTTTCTTCAGTCATCTTCACTATGAACTTCACTGTCGTGTCTGTGTGATACTCTTTATAGTCTGTGATTAGTGGGAGTGTCTTCTCTGTCCCATTTAACATTGGCTCCAGAACTTGCTCTTTGTAAGTCTGAGAAAAGAATCAAAGTCAGACCCATGTTTTCCACGGAGATGAAAAGCTCCAGACCCCACTAATCACATTTTGCTTTACAGCACAAACTACACATTCCTACGGCAAATGCCTTGTTTCTTACCTGTGTCCACGTCCTGACAGGCAGCTCCGTGATCTCAATGGTTGTAGAACCCAGGATAGACACTTCACCACTTATCACATACTGATTAGGTCCCAGCTCATCTATTGTGCCTTTGAAATTCTTGTAACTAGGAAGCTAAGCAGAAAAGAACACTGGATTCAGCTTTGGGTCGATGCTTCTGTTTTAAGCATTTGCATGAAATGCTCCAACATGTGCTGAATAAACTAACGAGTGAGACATTGTTTTTTAAACACATCATTTACCATTGGCATTGGCTCTTCTCCATCCATCAGACGACGGATATTATTCACAACTTCCCTGATATCAAAATTGGGGATCTTACAGGACCAGCCAGTACCAATCCCTTCTGCCCCGTTGATCAGCACCATTGGAAGGATCGGCATATACCATTCGGGCTCCACACGCTGATTGTCATCGTAAAGGAACCTCAGGATGTTGTCATCCGTTGGTGGGAACAGCAACCGTGCTAGTGGGCTAGAAAGGAAAGGGAAGTGAAGCCCAAATTCTCATTACAGAACAGTGAGCACCATGCAGAAAGAACCCCCCAGAAAATGTGACAACATGTCAGTCAGGTTTATTCCTATCAGCCAACCTTAGCCATACAGCCTGGGTGTCTACGTTAGCAAACTGGCCTTCTGGAGTAACATCTTCAGCAATTTCACCAGTCTCTACATGTTCCACTGACTAGATGGGACCCCAACCTTGTACTTTAAGCATGTAAATTAGACATTTAAAGTCTGAAAGGCTTTGGCTCTCTGTACACCTTGCTTTAGTACAACCATGCACGTGCTCAAGTAACAGATTTGATCAAGTTCAAC
The DNA here is from genome assembly GCF_013368605.1 of Nyctibius grandis. Classification (NCBI taxonomy): domain Eukaryota; kingdom Metazoa; phylum Chordata; class Aves; order Nyctibiiformes; family Nyctibiidae; genus Nyctibius; species Nyctibius grandis. The sequence continues at coordinate 6,434,985 of NC_090683.1, forward strand.
CCGAGTGACCATCGTGTCACAGACTACAGTGCTGTACTTTCAGGTACTAGAACTTCACTCTCACAACTCAAATTCATTTTTTATTCTCCTACCCAAATTTCTCCCTTTGTTTTTGCTCTCATTTTCATATTCTCTGCTCTGCCTTTCATTCTCTGGAATGATAACCAAGTTTACATATCTGAATCTAAGATCCAAATCTCACTTCAATTGTTGCTACTCTGAGTATACAAGTAGTCCAAAGTTTTAAGGGGAAAAGGTAAATTAATTTTTCTTTTTAAATGCTGTCAAACTGGGTCCTGTAACATGTGAAGAATATTTAAGACATTAATGCTGACCTGAGCATTGTGAAGATGTATCGAGGGCTGGCAGAGTCTTTCCCACCATGGAGCCTTGTGCCAAACTGACCGATAGGCTGTAGCAAGTTGAGGTTGTTACTGCCCACAAAGTTCTGAGCTAAGTTAATAATAGTCATCATCAGCGACGCCTGCAATAAAGGAAGGTTCAAAGCTAAAAACGCAGAATTCTTCACTGAATGGACAAAGTTAAAGGCAAAAGTCACACCAAGAACAGAACTGATATAGAGGATAAACCCAACTAATAAAATACTGGAGGAAACTCTCACTGAAAGTGCGTCCCAAGACCCTCTAGTCTGGATGACTAGATCTATTCCAGTGACCCACCATATATTGCTAACTACCCGTTCTTGAAACCTCCAGGGAACGATTCTACTAGTCTCCCAAGGGAAGCTTGCTCTAGTGCTTAACTTCTCCTTACCAAGGTAGGAAGGCCATTAACATCTGCCTAAACCTATCACAAATAAAGTGGGTTTTTCTTGTTCTACTTTTTGAATGAAATATACTTCCATAAAGTCTAGGCAGGACAGGCAGACTGACCCTTAAATTAATATTGAAGTATTAATAGCGGGTATACAGCCACTTTGCTTTGGCTTTTATACCCAAACATCTAATCCTGCTTCAGAGGCATCTTAACTGTCAAGTCAACAGAAGGGCTTTTTTGCCTTTCATTTAAAAAGCATTTTGCACAACCAGGTCATGTTCTTACTTCACCATGATGGTATGAGGACATCTCAGCTACAGAACCAGCCAGCTGAGCAACCTTCACCTCCCGCTTATCGTTTCGTTTGAAACATGTGAACAGAACTTTTCTTTGACCTGGCTTCAAACCTGTATAAAAAAGAAAAGACCTTGTCATTAGAATGCACAATATGTTTCACTTCGCTTCTGCTCTCTAGACACTAAGAACTAAAGATTCTGCACCAGGAGAGTAAGGTACTTGCAATAATATACTACAAAATGGATGAGACATTTAATCCAAAGATTAAAAAACTTGGACAGCAGAAAACAGACTTCAGAACACTGACCCTGAAAACTCAGCAGGTCACCCCGATTCTGATGGTATGACATACAAACACCCATTTAATAAGTTTTGGGGAATGCACTATGTGGAATCACTATCTTGAAATAACTTACCATCAACCAGTGACGGGATTGATCTTTCATTATCTGAGTTTGAGAACAGGACTAGCTCCTTGTTGATGAAGTCGTTGTATGTCAGGTAATGCGTATTTTTCCCATATAGGTATTCCTAAGAAAAACAGGTGTGAGATTGCCTTAATTTTAACAAGTCTAATCTGTTTCTTAGCTCACACTTGTCTAGTTTCACTAAAATGGAAGCTCTTTGTAAGACCAGCTAAACACAGCTCAAGTGCTGACATTCTTAGCATGGCAAAGTGAAACACTGCTTCCCACAATGCAGGCCCTTTTTTTGAGCAATAAAGCCTTCATACAATCCTGCTGAAGTTACCAATTCTCTATTGACAAAGTAATTTGAAAGATAAAGAGTTAAAAATGAAATTAACTGTTGGACAACTGACAATGAGGCTACACTGATGAGAGAAGAAGCTGCTCTGCAAAATTCTGAGATGTTTTAACTGTCCCATAATCCGGTGACTGACTCACCGACTCTGAGCTGTGAGCAGCTCTAGCACGCCAGAATGAAGCTGAGAACAGCCCCAGGGAGAGAGAGGAAACCAGTTTCCTTCACACACGTAAACCTTTTACCTCTGGCCGACCATCCAGCTTCCGTTGTCTTCTATCCTCCATGAAATGAGTCAGCCACTCCTTTCGCTCCTCTACCTTCTTCTTGCTAAAGGCCTGTATGTTACAAAATGAAAAGGGACTCAATTCGAGGACATTCTGTCCTCGTGTGGTGTGTGCTCTTGGACCACTTGAGACAGAGAAAGCATCCAGAACATGCTACACAGGCTGACTTAATAGCCTAAGTACAATAAAAGTTCTTGTAGCTAAATATATTAAAAGCATAATTTCCACCAGTCTTTAGGAGGCATGGTAGTTAGGTTTAAATGTATGTATTTTTAACATAATAATGGAAAACTAAAGCAGATTTCCCTATTAATATTTTGGGGAAAAAATTGGGGGTTTGGCCTTGCATAGCTCAGAAGAGTTAGGAGTCAGTGTCTACTGAAGGTGAAGTTTACAGAGGTGAGGACTGTTTTAATCCACTGGTGAACCATTTTACAAGAAGAAAATCTGGGGGAGAAAGTGGAGCTCTGACTTGGAGAAAACTGCAGCAGAACATGCACAAAAATGTTAAAGGAATATTTACTGTTGTGTCTGAAAATGTCAACTGGTTTGTAGTGATTAGTTTGTTCTGAGCTATATTTAAAAACCATCATTAAAAGGGTACTCTTGGCCTGAGGTCCATAGACAGATTTGCTTCTACTGGTTAGACTAAAGCCGTAGCCTTGGTAACAAAGAAACTCTCTCAAGCCCAAAGGCCTCTAAGAGCATTTTAAGAGAAAATGCACAGCCCTCGAAGCGGTGGAATACCAAAGGTAGTAAGTCAGCAATTAAATCAAGTGCTAGTTACCAGGGTGATCGCAGCATCATCTGCAGGACCAGAATATTTGAAGCCAATTCGATGTTTGGCCATATCTGCAAAGTATTCTTTAGCCTCCTTCGATGTGCTGGTACCCAAACCTGCAGAGACAGGACTAGTTAATCCTAATAACTTCTTGCTTAAATTAAGTTGCAGTTCAAATAAGTATTTCGCTATGCCTAGTCTCTGTGATATATCATATAAATGTACAGCGTGAAGACGACCTACTGAAAACTTGTGTTACTTTAAAATGAGATGTAAAGTATCACAAAAATCACAATTACAGATAAGTGAGCAGTGGCACATTGTACTTTTGGATTTTGTCTGTAACTCCTGTAGATATCCAGAATGACTAATTGCAAATTGGAAATGATTCCTCATCTCCCAGCCATTGTTCTGCAGTTGGCAACTTTCTTATTGGTATTAAGCAACTCTGGAGTAAGTACTTAGTGCTAACAGTACACAAGGACTGTACTGTGGAAAAGAGCACATAAAACTGAGCATAATTGCCTAAGAGGGCTGAAAAAATAGTTACCTACAATATTGTAGTTCCTTTCTGAGAGATTTTATTGAGATCTTATTTATTTATTTTTATTGAGATTTAGAGGTTATTGTTTCCTTACTTTTATGTTTTAGTCATATGTATTTGTAATCAGAATATCTTACAAGGGAAGAGACTCGGAGGTCACTCGGTCCAACCCCTTCTGCAAAAGCAGGGCTAACTGAATTTAATCATGAATGCCCTTATCTGGATCATTTAATTTCACCATATTAAGTTTTCTACAAACCTTTATAGTACTTGATTTTCCATGAATTGTAGTTCTGTGTATTGTTTTTCCATTCTTCAAATTCAGGAATGCTGTAGAATGCAATTTCTTCTTTGTTTTTAAAGGCCTACAATGAACAAATATTTTAACTGTGAAATGAGAGGCAGATCTGGACCAATGGACCCTTCCTCATTCACCTTACCATCTACCCAACCCTTACCTTTATGATGGGAGTAATAAACTCCTCCAAAAAGTTGTGTTTCAGAAGAGATGGCCAGTTGTGATGGATGAAGTTAATCAACAAACCTTTGATATGCGATCCATCTTGATCCTGATTTAAAAAAGAAAAATAAAAGAAAAAAGACATATTTAATCAGGGACATGATGGAAGTGACAATTGTTGGCTTAATAGCAAATGATTCTATAAGTCCAGCTAACTGACCCTATTAACTTTCACTTCTAAAAAGGTGACCATGCATTGTTTAACTACTGAAAATGAAGAGAAACAGAAAAGGCACGTTCTTGGTGAAAAAAGGTATCAAGGACTGGTCAAGAGCCTTGAATCAGCAGACTGGGAAGACAGTATTTAGCTATTCAGTGATGCTACTCCCCTCTCTACTTTATCTGTTTTGTTTTGTGGCTGAAAAGACATTATGACCCACTAAAATGTAGAATGATAAAAAGAAACAAGGAGAGAATTAGGTACAACAATGGCAGTGGGAGAAAGGTAGTATTTTCTTCTTTCAAGCAGTTTTTTTTCCTCTCCCAATTTTCAGTTTTAGTGAACCTAACCTGATCTGTCATAATCATAATCTTTCCATAGCGAAGACTCTTTAAAGAATCTTGATCTTCATAGTTCTTTTTATATTGTAAACCCACAATCTTGATGATGTTGTTGATTTCAGCGTTTTCCATAATCTGGAAAAGATCACACAGAATAAAAACTTGTCTTTCAGACTTAAAATGTAGCTTAAAAAAGTCTAAAATTACCCACAAGTATACTGTTGACTGAGCTTTGTCTTGTCAGTGGTTTTTTGCCGGTTAAATACTTATCATTTCTAAACTGAAGTCTAATGCTTACATTATTCTAGATCATTCCAAACATTTTCTAGTCTACAACGCAAACACTATCCCTTCAGGCAAAACACAGAACAGGAGTTAATCAATATTCCCACTTAACCAGCAAGGCAGGCTGAAGATGAGACTACACTCAGGCGCTTAAGGCACTACTCCTAGGAGTTAGTGCTCCAGGTGTTCAGCTGCGCTGACTCACTTGGAACACATTGCCCTACACAAAGCAGCACACCGCGCCTTCTAACGTATAAACTACAACGATTTTCCAACTAACCTGCTTATGAGAGGCTTCTCGGACGTTGAGCATTTTCCCACGAAGGGGAAATACTCCATATTTGTCTCTACCAACCACTCCTAGACCAGAGACAGCCAGTGTTTTGGCTGAGTCTCCCTCGGTCAGGATAAGTGTACAATCTAAAGAATTCTTGCTGCCTAAAAAAAAAACAAAACAAAACCCAAGTCAGTTTTCTAAGAAGTGAAATCAAAGCCTGCGTACTCACAAACTGGATGAGAATAAATAAACAGGTTTTGTTGCACTGCACATGGTAAATGGGGATAAACATGGTAAATGGGACTGTAAAATGGGGATAAACTGTAATTACAGGTTTTCTCATTATCTTTAGGAGACAGTTCTTTCATTTGTCTAACAAGTTCTAACTGTTTTTGTATGAATTGTTTACAAAGGATGTAAAACACGTACCAGCATCGTTGGCATCATCCAGCTTAGGAACACCCTTAATCTTAGTGTGCTTCACAGCCGAACATTTCTTATTCAGCTGGCTCTGAGCTTTGAATTTTACCCAGTTTAGGATACTTTCAACAATGCCACAGCCAACTGCCTGCAATACAAAAAATAACCCCAAACAATTGTGGGAAAAGCCTTAACAATGACAGAATTTTAAGTTATATGCTTTTTCTTTTCTTTAGGACATTACTTCAAAAGCACGTATTTGCCACATTAACCATAAGATGCAGTTTTACAGAGGTCCTGATTATCCGTGTATATCACTACTTACACCCTTAATAAATTTTTCACTCAGTCTACAGGTTGAGCCAAAGTTCTTTGCCTGCAGAGTCATGTTCTCCTTAGTCTGAGAGTCAAAGGTGGGGTTTTCAATTAAGGCATTCACGAAAATCCACATGTGGTTCTTCACCTACAGTTAAATACAACAAGCATCACACGTTACACAGGCTCACCTCAGTACCAGCAGTGCATCCTGACATTGCCTGTCACAATCACACCGTGAGGAAAAACTCAATTATCGCTGTGTTTTTGAATTTACCTAGATGTCTTGAAAGAATTTAGGACATCTAATGAGCATTCATGAGCAATGTTATATGATTTGGGATGTCACGGAATCGTCAGCTCTCAACCTAAATAGGTATTATCTGATACGGAGTTTTAGTGCATCTGCGCTGAGTTACAGTGTTGTGATTACAAAATACGTCAGCCAAACAAAGAGAAGATTGTTAGTTGGGTTAAACTGAACAATATAAGACTTCTGTACTTAGCAATTTTATAGATATTGTCTGTACAATGGAAATATGTATTATTAATTAATGCAGTAATGCATTAAGCTGTAGTTACAATTTGCAGTAACGCTAGAGCTGTGTTTCCCACTGGGAAATTCTGACATTGTACCTGAAAAGGCTTCACTCCAACTCCGTTTTTGTTCTTCTTTTTCACAACATCAATGAGCTTAGTCACAAGTTGGTCAGCTACGTAATCAACGTGCCTGCCACCCTAAGGGAAAACAGGACCAAAGACCTGGTGGTGATTCCATTGAAAAAAAAAAAAAAGGACTTTCATCTATTTAAAACTTTCAGCAGTCTTTGCAACATTAAGCAACTAAGTATTTTTCACTGACATATATATATTTGAAAATAGCTAAAAATATTAATGATGAAGAATATGGGATTAGCTTGACTAAATAAACTAAAGAGTTACCTTTGTAGTGGCAATGCTGTTGACAAAGCTAACTTGCTGGAAGCCTTTTTCACTTAAAGTCAAACACACTTCCCACCGAGAATTCACTTCCTCATGGATAACCTTAAGTGCATTACCAGTTTCATCTTCTTTGTCCTTCAGGTAGAGGTCCACATAACTGCGGAATCCTTTCACCTGCATACAGATGAAAGCAGATAACTTGTTTATAACAGCTCCTATAAATACTTAATTCATATCCTCCTGAAAAGGGTAGAGGAATCACTCGTGCAAATTCTCCCTGTACTATGTGTAAATTGCTTCACCAAAACCTCACTGTTACAATGGCATGAGAAATGTAGCTATTAGTGCTTCTTGTCAACGTTCACTTACGGGCAGCCTCTGTCCATTCAGGAAAACTTTGACATCCTTTGTGGATCCAGCAATATCATATGCTCTTCGAGACATTAGTGCTACAATGTCTTTATCAAGAATTGACATCTTGAATTTTGACAGATCAGGTTGGAAAGTGACACACGTATAATCTTCTCCATCAAAATATTTCAGTTTCATTTCATCAGCCTTTCCCATGTTGTCTGTCCAGGTCTGAGAAAAGGAGGTTTTGTGAGTTACAAGCGTAACACACACAAGCAACTAGCTTAGTTTTTAAAAGCAGTAAGATGATTTATAAGTTTTAAATATTTTCAAATTAAAAACACAATGGTAAAAGCTAGACTGTGATTATGTCTGCTCATTTCATTATTAATTATATTTGGTGGTACAGTAATTGTGGACCAAATGTATTCTAACCATAGTGCACTGAATGGAAGTTACGCCTAGATTTTTGGAACAAAATCTTAGGGTCTTACTTGAAAATCGTGGGTATAACTGTACTGAAATTAGAAGAGTTCATACCTGCTTGAATAACTTTTTGTATTCGCGACATGCAGTTTCCACAGTAAATTTTTTGCTAAATATGTTGCACAGTTTGGCTCCATAACCATTTCGCCCACCTGGAATTAGAAGGAAGACAGACTTGTGTTATCACCTTTGTAGAAAACCACCTAAAAGAACTCCAGACTAACAGGAGTTCACTTCAGCACAATCAACGTACAACTGTGAATAAGCAACAATATCCTATAAACTCAGTACGTGACTATAAACCCATATTTAATTGAGATTAATGTTCAAAGAGAATTTTTCCTGCTCTCCATATTTGTACCATTACTACTATAAAATAGAGCATGGAAGCTTCGCTCTGATGGACTCAGAATGTGGTTTTCATGTTGCATCAAGGATCCCTTTCCCCCTCATTACTTCAGTTCACACACTTAAACCAATCAGGCTGCTCAAAAATATTAGCACATATCTGAGAATCTTCCGTACCTGTGACTTTCTTTTCGTTGTCGTCGTAGTTGCTGGATGTTAGTAGCTGCCCAAAGATAAGAGCAGGGACATAGACCTTCTCCACTTTGTGTTCAACAACTGGAATACCTTTCCCGTTGTTCCATACACTGATTGTGTTATTCTCTCTAGGGGAATAAAAATGTGTGTTTTTAAGGCTGCAAGTGACTGAGCTATGAAACAAGTATTATACAAAAGCTCTGGGGAAAGGCCACCATTTCATCACGAGCAAATCTCTGTTCAGCAAGCGCAGAAACTGCCAGCAGAGGGAGGACAAGGCAACCAAAAAATGCTCAGATCTGCTGACACCATCTACGAAATGGACCACCACACAAAAATCATCTGTCTGTGCTCAATGATGGAATAGAAAGGTTGAGAGGAAGAAAAGAGGAAAATGGCCACAATGGAAAACAACAACAACAACAAAGCAGTCGTTTCACCAGTCGGGACTCCGTAAGAGACCAGGGGACTAAACAAAGAAAAAGACTTTCACAACTGATGAGTTACATTTGGTCTGATCTGGACCAGCCGCATCGCAGCGCCCTCCAGTACCACACCAGCTCAGCAGAACAGCATCTGGGGGAGAAAATCTAGTGCACTTGAGCTGGGAAGGCAATGAACAAAAATGAAATAAAACTTACACGTCAATGGTGACTTTAATGCAGGACATGCTTTTGTCCCTCTGCTTGTTGTCTGCAGCATTGACTAGAATGGAAAGGTTATTTTTATTACATTACATTCTCAATCAAGGCAAAATTATTATAAATATTTAATATAATTATTATAAATATTATCAATTATAAATATTATAAAGTGTCTTCAGTAGCATGAATGCAAAAATTCAATACAGTGTTACTAATAATTACCTCGGTACGCAAATATTTTGCAAGTTACAAAGATGAGCACTACAAGTTAACATAAAAAGGGAGAATTTTGGGCTGAATGATATTGGTTTTGTAATAGAGTGTGCCATCATTCCATGAATGGCTTACTATTATGTAGTGCTAACAGAAGGACATTAGTATCTAATATTTCCAAGCACAATCAACAAACCACGTAGTCTGTGAACACTATCCATCAAATTACACCACAGACATTACTTGGTCAGCAACACAACCAGATAAAAGTATACTTGATATGTTCTGATGCTTAGTTCCAATTCCTTAAACATTCAGCACCCATTAATAACTTGTCAACCATTGGCTCAACAGACAGGTCACCTTACCTAGGATCTCATCAAAGATTTTGTATAAGCCAGGTACAAAGGTCACGTCTCTGCAGTTAAGGCCCACGTCCTCATCAAAAACCCACATTTGCTGAAAAAAAAGGTAGGAAATACATGAGTGCCCGCGTACACCTCCTCCTCTGTGCCACCGCTTTGTAAAGCAGATGTTTTGTGCTTTATAAACAGATGTTAATGACTTCTCACCTTCACCGAGGAGCTCAGGCGGCTTAGCCCCACGGCCCCCCCCTTGCCCCAGGCCTCCCCCCCCCGCACCTGGGTGACCAGCTCCACGGAGCCGATGTAGGTGTCGGGCCGGAGCAGGATGTGCTCCAGCTGCGTCTTCTTCTGGTAGATGTGCTCCACCGAGAGCCCCTTCTTGGTGCCATCGCCCTTGGGCACCCGGCGGTTCTCGTCCGCGAGCTGCTCGGGGGGGAGAGAGAGAGCGGCAGTGAGGGGCAGCGGGATCCGGGAGGAGAACGGGGGGACCGAAGGGGATCAAGCCGGGGGGGGGGGGCGGGGGACTCCGACACGGTACCGGGGAATAGGGGAAGGATCCCGGGGCGGGGGGGGCCGAGGATGGGGAAATCCCAGAGAAACGGGGGACCCGAGGAGAGCGGGGGGGGAGGCCGCGAGAGGGGCCCGGGGAGGCCCTGAGGGAGCTGAGGGAGGCCCGGGACGCGGAGGGGCCGGGGGACGCGGGGGAAGCCGAAGCCCCGCGGGGCCGGGGACCGGGGTGAGGGTCCGCAGGGCGCCGCACACACTCGGAGCGGCGCCGGGTCCTCCTGGAGCTCCATGACGGCGGCGGGCGCTGCCGAGCACAAGCAATGGCGGCCCCAACCGCCCGGCGCACTTCAAACCTCCGCTCGGCCCGCCGAAACCGTCCGCCAATCGCCGCCCGCGGGCCCCCCGCGTGCCGCCAATCGCAGCGGGAGGGCGGGGACATGGGGTCCCGCCCCTCCCTCCCTCTCGCCAGTCAAAGGCGCTCCAAGCTTTCAAACCGGCCACTCAGAAGGGGCGGTTGGGTGACGGACAGCGATATAGACCAATAGCAGAGCGAAGGGGAGAGCGCTGTGCGGCAGGCTCAACCTGCCCGGATGCGGTTTGTGGCGTGATGGGCTGAGACCCACTGGGACCCACTGGGAGGCACTGGGACCCACTGGGAGACACTGGGGCCCACTGGGAAACGCTGGAGACACACTGGGCAGCTTCTGGGGACACGCAGGGACCTACTGGACTGGTCCTGGGGACCCGCTGGGCTGGCCCTTGTCACACTGGGCCATACTGGGCAGGCACTGGAACCCTCGGGGAGCCACTGGGACATACTGAGCAGACCTGGGGACACAGTGGGGACACTGGGGCACAGCACTGCCTCTTCAACAGGCACCAGGCCCTGGAGCGTGCCCCTGTGTGCCCACCCCAGAGCCACCGACTGGGGGACTGCTGCTGCATGGAGGCAGAGACACAGACCCTGCTGCTGCCCCAGACATCCCTGTTTCTGCCCCAAACCTCGCGCCCCAGCCCTGCCTGCACACCCTTGCCTGCCTCCACCACGGTGCCCACTTCTTGCTCATTCTGCCTCTGTCCACTGCTGGCACTCCAGGAGGGGCAAAGCCCACTGCCCGCGCTCCGGGAGGGGCTGCTTTGTTGACGCGGCGCCTGGCAACGCTGGTCACTGGCAATAGTGGTCACTGCCAACGGACTTCACTGTCCCTCTGGTGTCCCCCTGCCACGCCCATCTGTGCTGATCCCAGTGGGGCTGAAGCCCACGCGAGGCTCCAGACCCTCTCCCCGTTCCCCGGGCTGGCTGCAGTGTGCCCCCCCAGTGCCCCTCGCTGCAGCAGGCGATGTCCCGGGTAGGGCCCCCCCGTAACAGAGCGCTGAGTGTCATCCAAAACACCAATTTGTTGTGTCTTTATTTCTGGGGTGGGGACGGCATTCGCTTCGCTGGAGGTGCAGGGAGGCGGCTGGGCACGGCCTGGCATCGCCCCGCTGCCCCACAGGGATCTGCGGGGAGAGCAGAGCCGCGGCACAACCCGACCGCGGCGTCGATGTCCTCTCGGTGCTCGTGCCCAGCTCCGACCCTGCAGTTCTCCCCAAACGCTGCCCGCGGGGCTCTGGGGGTTGTTTTCCCAGCCCCACAGGATCGGGGAGGTGGGGGGCTGCCTGGGGCGTGCGGCTGGGGGGTCACCGGTGCCGTGGTGCCGGGGTCACCACATGTGCCGGTAGGGAAAGGCCACCTCCACGCAGAGCACCACCAGTGCCTCGGAGCAGTTGTGCCGCTGCCCGGCCAGCAGCCTGCCCTCGCCCAGGGGGGCGGCCAGGCCCTCCCCGGCGCCCGAGCTGCGCCAGCCATGGCAATCCCGCCTGCGGGCTTGGCCGCCCCGCGGCGTGGAGCCGTGCCACGCCAGCCGGTGGGGCCTGCGGATGGGTATGGGGGTGAGAGGGGCTGGGGGACACCCTCCGGGGCACCTCTGGCTCTTTGCACCAGCTCCTGCGGCTGTGCAAGCACCAGGGGCCGGGGGGGACCTGCTGCAGCCCCCCCCACCCCGGTTCCTGGTGCCGGTGCCAGCCCCACAGCCGGACTCACCAGAGGGGATCCGTCAGGACGTTGCGCCCGTTGAAGGAGTAGATGGGGCCCCGCGGGCTGGCACCGACCAGGCCCTCGAAGAGGGAGCTCCAGGACTTGGCCAGCAGCTGGCCCTGCGGGCACGAGCGGCGGCGCTGAGGTGGGGGCCGGGGCAATGCCCTTGTCCCGACCACGTGTGCGTAATAACTTGCTCTGGGTTCCTCCCGGCTCCCCAAACACAAGCGCCGAGCGTGGCTGGGGTGCAGCAGAACCGGGCAAGGCTCCCTCCCACCGAGGCTCACCGGGGGCTGCGGGGCTTTGCCGCCGTCAGCCCCCACAGGGACGGGGGTACCTGCCTTCAGGTTGACAACGGGGAGGGTCCTGTCCGTCCTCTTGACGATGGAGACCAGGTCCTGGGTGGGGGCCGACAGGAACGCCCGGAACGTGCCGTAGAGCCCAGCCTCCTGGGACTGCCGGTAGCACTGCAGGTCGGCGCCGCGGACCCCGCTCATGTCGCCGGCGAGGGGCACGTTGAGGGCGGCCAGGCGGAGCTGGGGACGGGAGGCAGGGTGGCAGGGAGGCTCGGGCACAGCGGGGTGGTGAGGTGTCCCCGCTTTCCAGGAGGGTGCGAGGCTCCGGCGGTGCCAGCTGGGCTCGGAGGAGTCCCCTGGGCACCTCTCCCCCTTCTCCCACCCCCGGAGCCTGGGAGCAGGGCACTGCTTACTGATGGGATCCGTGGGGCGATGGTGGTTGGCAGGATCTGGGGCAGCCCTTGTCCCTCCTCCTTCTGGACCTGGAATAACGCGGCTCAGGTGGGCCCAGGGACACCCAGCCCTGTGCCATGGATGCAGCACCCTCCCCAGACCAACACAACCCCAGGCTCTGCGTGTGCCGGGCTGGCGCTGCCCTGCTGACAGCCCGTCTCCACGGCACGTCCCTCCTGGCACAGCCGGCAGCAGGGCTCAGGGCAACACTCACCAGCGAGTCCATTGGGGCCAGCGCTGGCAGCTCTGTGTCGGGACCTCTCATCTGCACCCGCTTCTCCTGGATGGAAAGGAGAGGAGAGTCCTGCGGGGGCCTGTCCCCCCCGGCAGGCAAAGGAGGGCTCTGTCCCCTTCCTCACCTGGTACCGGGGCGTGGAGGCGGAGGGGTCGTCACCGGCGAAGAGAGACTCCGAATCCTCCAGCTGCTCAAGGCGAGGAGAACAAGGACGGGTTAGGGGGAACTGGCTCCTTCCCCGGGCTCTGCTGCCCCAGCACCAAATCCAGCCCGGTGCTGGTGCCACGGCTGGAGCCTGGCCCCCCTCCCCGCAAGGGACCCTGAGGTACCAGGAGGCGGCTCCAGCCGGTGGGGGTCCGGAGGAAGGCGCTGCTCCCCTCCCGCACGTAGACCAGGCTCCCCTCGGGCACGGCACCGCCCGACCTCAGCATCAGCTCCTTGGACCTGAAGACCCACGGCTGGCGCTGGGGGGGGGGGACAGAGGGGTTCATGGCCCAGCTGCGGTGGGGGGCAGCCCGGGGGGCTTGCCCGCAGCCAGGACGCACCTGGAGATCAGCACGGGGGTCCGGTGGCTCCGTCCGAGGGGTGTCAGCATCTGGAGAGGGTGGGGGGTCACCAGGCGCCCCGGCACAGGGGCTGGGTGCTCCCGTGGGAGCCGGCCCCACAGGGACGCAGTGGGAGCCGGGTGGGAGAGCCAGCCGCGGTGCCGGGGACCCGTGCAGGGTGGCAGGGCCCCGGTGCCCGGGAAGGGAGGGGAGGCTTCGCTAAAAGGTGTTCACAAGGATGCTGGAGCCCCCGAAACACCCCAGCAATGCCCTTACCTGCTGCCCAGCCCGCGTCGGCGCCTGCCTGCGAAGGCACGTGGGGCCCGTTACCGCCGCCGGGCACAGGGACGCCCTTCCCGGTGCACGGGGAGGGGACAGGGTCCCTCTCGGGGACAGCGAGGCTGCGCCTTACCGGCTGCTTGCAGGGCGGCGGGGCACGGACGGGGTAAACCCTCTGGAAGCAAAGACGGGGGGTTTGCGGGGAGCCCCCCGTGCTGCGCGCGCTCACGCGTGTGCGTGCTCTGGCACAGGCGTGTGCACAGCCCTTACGTTGAGGTAGAGGAGACCTGGTGCTCCAGGGGGCCCGGGGGGCCCGGGGGGGCCGGGGTTCCCAGGGGGACCTCGAAGACCCTGCGGTAGAGCAGCGCAGAGGTTGGACTGGGCTGGTTTGGGGCAGCTGTAGGACACCCCGTTGCTGTCCCCCATCCCTCCCAGGGCCGGGGCAGCGCGGGCAGATGGGCTGTGCCTCTCACATGGGGGATGATCGCTCCGTAAATCTCTGCGTCCTCTTTGCTGCCCTGCAGAGAAAGAGGGAAGATGAAGGCTGGTCTCCATCCTCCATCCTCCATCCTCCATCCTCCATCCTCCATCCTCCATCCTCCATCCTCCATCCCAGCCAGGACCACGAGCCCAGTGGAGCTGCCGGGGGGGTGAGCCGTGGCGTGGGGCACACGGAGCCGCCCGGGCTCCAGCAGCAGGGTCCCCATGGCCAGGCTGGGGTCCCCCAGCACCCCTCACCACGATGGGACCCCACGAGCTCTGAGGACTCACCGTTTGGTACCCGCTGATGGGCACCCAGGAGCCGGGCTGGCTGCCGGTGCCGGGGAATGGGAGGTGGCCTGGTTTGCACCCGTGTTCCCTGTAGCAGCACCCCTGGGTGAGCCGCAGAGAGAGGCAGGATTAGAGCCTGTGCTGGGTGGTGGGGATGGGGGGGTGTGCACGGCTGTGCACATGCGTGTGCATGCTTGCATGGGTGTGCACACGTGTGCGTGCTCCATGCGTGCGTGGGTGTGTGCACATGTGCATTTGCATGTGCCCCAGGGGACGGTGTGACTCGCTGCCCCGCTGCGCCCCAGCCCATCTGGGGACTCTGCCAGTGCTGCCGCGGCGAGGCGAAGGCTGGCACTGCCCTGGCACAGAGGGGTGGGGGGGCAGCGGAGGCAGCACACGGGGCTCAGGGGGTTACACTCAGGTTGTGGGGATAGGACCCCTTCAGCCAGCTCCCCCCACACTGGTCCCCGTGGCTACCAACCCGCTCTCCGGGGTCGCCCTTTTCTCCCTGGAAGGAAAGCAGAGGGGTCCTGTTGGCGCGCTGGCCCCGGGGGTCCCCGGCACTCCCGGCCCCCGGCACAGCGCGGTGCCGCACTCCATGAGGTGACACCCGCCGTGGAGCTGTTTGGTCTTGACACCGGCACTGGGGAGCAGCCATGGCCCATGCCACCCCCGTGCCCTCGTGCCACCCCCCACGGTGCCCGCTCCCCCGGCTCACCTTGGGGCCCGGCGGCCCGGCGGCTCCGTGGTGCCCAGCGTGGCGCGAGTCGCACTGGAAGGAGAGGATGTGCCGGGGCGAGCGCGGGGGCTGCCCCCGTCCCCCCACAGCCCCGGGACCCCCTACTCACCCTGTATTCCCCCGGTGGCCCCATGGGCCCAGGCATGCCCGGGGGGCCCATCTCCCCAGTCCGGCCGGGGCTCCCTGGCATGCCCGGCACTCCGTGTTCACCCTTCTCACCCTGCGGGCACACGGCGTGTGGGGTGGTGAGAGTGGGGGCTCAGCACCCCGTGCCCCCCCGGGCCCCGCAGCGGCAGGGCTGGGGCAGCCCCGGAGCCCTCGGAGGGGCTCGGTGCTGGGGGCTGCTCCCCGCCGGGGCAGAGTGAGGGGCCGGAGAGCCCCGTGCCCACCCCACCGCCTCTGCTCTGGCCCCAGCACCCTGGAGGGGCTGGGCTGGGACCCCCGTACCTTCATCCCGGGGAATCCTGGCTCCCCGCGGAGCCCTGGTTTGCCGGGGAGCGATGGAGGTCCTGCGGGGCCGGGGGATCCTTCGTGCCCGGGCACCCCGGGGGGGCCTTGTGGGCCCGGGAGCCCTGGTGCCCCCGGGGGTCCATCTGGCCCAACCGAGCCTGGAGACCCTGGAGGTCCTTCAGCCCCAGGGAACCCAGGTGGTCCCACAGCCCCCGGTGAGCCAGGGGGTCCTGGCTGCCCCTCCCGCCCAGGGACTCCCGGGGGGCCTTTGTGGCCAGGGTAGCCTGGGGGTCCGGGCTGGCCGGGCAGCCCGGGGGGGCCTGGGGGTCCCGGGTTCCTCACAGGGCTGGATGCTCCCAGCTGCGTGTCAGGTTGGAGGGGGAGAGGAAGGAGAGAGCAGAGTTGGTGGATGGCCACGTCCCATCCCCTGGTCCCCCTCCCCTGGTCCCCCTCCCCTGGCCTGCCCGCTCCCTTTGCCCCGCGCCCCAGACATCCCAGTCCCTGCCAGTCCAGCCGGGGATGGACACCACAGCCAGCACTGGCATCGCCCACCTGGGCATCGCCCACCCGTGCCCCCCACCCTGGCGCTCACCTCGTTCTCTGACCCCTCGGGGAGGGCGGCGGGCATGGGTGGGCTCCTGGCTCCCCAGGTGCCCGGTGGGCCCGGGGGTCCCGGGGGTCCTGGAGGACCCGGGGGGCCCCGGGGACCCTGGTGACCCGGCTGCCCTGGGCTGCCGGTCTTTCCTCTCTCCCCAGAGAATCCGGGCTGGCCCCTCTCTCCCGGGGACCCTCGGTCACCTTTCTCTCCCTGTGAGGGAAACACAGAGCCTGGCTCCTGGCTCCTGGCACCTTCCTCTGCCAGCACCCACCATGGGGACCCGCTGCCCCCCTGCCAGGGGATGGCTGAGTCGCCCCTCAACCCAGACCCGCAGCCAGAGTCCAAATCCAGATCAGAGAAGGCTTTGCAGGGCCAAAAGAGCCGCGGGATTTCTCCCAGCAGGTTCCCGTGGGTCCCCAAGCCCCCGCGCCGCTCCCTGGGGAGGACCCCGCACCTTGGGGCCGGGAGGGCCGGGGCGCGCGGGGCAGACGCAGCTGGAGCCGTTGTGCACCTGGAGAGGGAGAGAGCGGTGGGACGGGAGCCCCGGCTGCGGGGTCCGGCGCGGGTGCCCTGCGCCCACCCCTCACCTGGAGAGCGGGGTCCGTCTCCGGGGCTGGGGGCACCCGCTGGGGCAGCCCCTGCGCCATCGGCTGTGCGGAGGAGAGGAGGGGCTGAGTGTGAGACCCCCGAATGTGAGACCCCCCGAGTGTGGGACCCCCGGGCATCATTCCCCCGCAGCGCCATCCCCGTCCTGCCCTGCCAGCCCGTGTCCCCCAGGATCCCTCGTCCCAGGCTGACCCTTGCAGCCCCCCGCGTGCCAGGACCCCTCCACCACCTTGATCTGCAGGAACTCCTCTTCCTCCGCGCTCCCCTCGAAGATCTGCGGGGCAGCCATGGGCCGGTGCTGCTGGGACGGACGGGGAGAGCTCAGTGCGGGGCCGAGCCCCAGCGCTGCCGTGGGGCTGCGCCGTGCGGGGGGACACCGGGAGCTGCCACCGCGGCTCCTTTCCGAGGGGGCAGCGGCAGCTGAGCCGGGGCTCGGGGCCAGAGCAGGGCACGCTGCCCTGCCCGGGCTGGTGCGGCCGTGCGGGCAGGCACAGATAAGGGGAAGGACGGGCAAGGCGCCCGGCAGCAGCTGGGGAGGTTCGGGAGGGCTGGGGGAGCAGGGGGGGACATTGCACCTGGCCTCGCGTGCGCGGTGGCGCATGGCCCGGGCCCTTCACTGCCCCCCTGGCGAGGGGCTCCCGGCGTCGGGGGGCCGTGGCCAGGGGGGGTTTGCTCAGCAGCACCTTCCGTGTGGGCTCCATGCTGCCGGCGTCTCCGTCTGCAGGAGCAAAGGGGCGATGGTGGCCGGGCTGGACAAGGACCAGGGTGGCACCACGCTCCTGGCTCCCAGTGCTCGCCACGGCCACAGCGGTGCCACCAGCAGCCCCAGACCCTGGCACCCCACACCTCGCC
This sequence comes from Nyctibius grandis, assembly GCF_013368605.1. Taxonomy (NCBI): domain Eukaryota; kingdom Metazoa; phylum Chordata; class Aves; order Nyctibiiformes; family Nyctibiidae; genus Nyctibius; species Nyctibius grandis. The sequence goes on from NC_090683.1 coordinate 6,452,703, forward strand.
CTCCAGCCTTACGCTGGAGGTGCCCCCTCCTTGCTGGGGTGCAGGGGGTGCCCCCGTCCCGCCGTGCGCCCGTCCCGCCGTGCCTACCTTCCTCCCTGTCCAGGGTGGGGGCCGTGGGGCTGGTGCCTGGGTCCGGAGTCGTGTCCTCTGATCCCAGGGGGTAAAACCACTGGGCCGTGGCAGGGGGCAGGCGCCCGGCCAGCACCGAGAGGATGCAGAGCGCACCGAGGAGGTGCCGGGGGCCGCCGGACCACATGCCGCTGCGCTGGGATGGAGCTGCTGAGGACAGGGGGACTTGGCTCATGCCACTCACCCACGCTGTCTGCTCCCGTGGCCCCGGCACGGCTCCCGCTGTTATCACAGCGGCCCCCGCACTGCCCGACACGCCCCTCGCCCGCCCCGGCACCCGCGCCCCACGGGCCGCATCCGGCGGGGGCTGAGCACCCACACAGCCAGGTCACCGTCTGCCCGGCTGGTCAGGGGCAAGAAGGGCAACCGGGAACAGCGGGTATGGGAGCCAGGGCCAGGAGGAGCTGCTGGAACCAGGCAAGGGAGGGCCGGGGAGGAGATGCTGCCTGGAAATGGGGAGTAAAACCAGGGAGAGGGCGTCGGGGTCCTGCAGCGGGTGTGATGCCTGTGCCCTGCGGTGTGTGCAGCCAGTGTGTCCCACAGCGGGTGCAAACGGCCCTGCGTTGCCCCGGCTCCATCGGGGCCACCCTTGGCTGGGGGTCTGCAGCCCTCGCTGACCTGCAGCCTCTCCCCAGGGCTGGGGTTGCTCCAGCCCCTGCTTGGGGGAGTTGCAGGGAAGCAGCCTGAGCCCCCCCACAGCCTCAGGAACCCCAAAGAGCCACCGAGGTTGGGAAAGATGTGCTGGGAGCCCCCAGAGCCCGGGGCTGGGAGCACGGGCTGCCCCATCTCAGGCAGGGGAACTGGGCTGTGCCAAGCACCAGGCACCCTCCTTGGCTGTGGGGCCATGAGCTTGGGGTGGGGGGCAGCATGGCTGTGGGGTGCACCAGCCCTGGCCCCCTCTCTGTCTTGCAGGATGGTGCTGGGACAGGGATCAGAGGAGCTGTGCCTGGCCAGAGCGGGGGACAGCCCTGGGTGCTGCGCAGCGAGTGTATCCCTGTCCCCTGCACACCATGCTGCCCGTGCCCGCAGACACAACAGCCTCCCCAGTGGGCACTTGGCGCTGACAAGGCCTGATAAGGTGCCACGGCCTGAGTGGGGCTGGGCACCTGTTTGGGTTTGGTCCCTGCTTGGACACTGTGTCAAGGCTGGTGCCTCTGCCCTGAGTCACGGCCACCGTACAGCTGTGCCAGGCAGGGCAGGGGGTCCGGAGCAGCGCTGGGTGCCGATGCCTTGCATGGCCCCTGCACCAGCTGTGGGGGGAGAAGGGGGACTGGGGAGCGTGGGGGACATGGACCCTGCCTGCCTGCCTGTGTCCTGCCCGCACGCTTGGCGCTGCCCCGCTCACCTGCACAGGAGAGAGGAGACGGTCATGGGAGCCCCTGTGGCCAGTGCCACCAGTGCTGGCACTTAAGCCTCAAAAATGCCCATTTGAGCACTAGATGTAATCACCCGTGAGATGAGTTTGGGGTTCTCAGCCCGGGCCCTGCATTACAGCCTGGCTCTGCTCCTCTCATCTCGCACCAGGGCCCTGCCTCTCCTGTCTCCCCGGGACAGGGAGAGGGGCTCTCTGTCCCCTTGCTGTCCCCGCAGCGAGCGGGGTGTGTGGGGACAGCCTGTGCAAGGCCTGCCCGGGCGCCTGGCACCCCACGCATGTGCCGGAGCTGTGCCCAGGACCCCCCCTGCCATGTACAGGCAGGTCCCCCCCGGCTGCCCCATGCCCGGCGCTGGCTCAGATGCCTCTGGGCGCAGCTCGCGGGTCCCCAGGCCCCCGGGTGATGCTCGGGGACCCGCAGCCCCGGGCCCAGGGGCAGGTCCCTGCCGTCTCCCGGGTCCCCGCGGTGCTGCCCGGCCGCCCCTGCCCGGCCGCTGCGGGGACCGGAGCCGCGGGGAGGGACGCTCGGGCTCCCCGCCCGCCGCTCGCCTTTCCTCGACAGCCACTAGATGCCGGCAGCTGCCAGCTGTCCGCGGGGCCGTGCGGGGCCGTGCGGGGCCGTGCGGGGCCGTGCGGGGCGGGGGGCGCGGGGAGCCGGCGGGTGCGGGGCCGGGGGGTGCGGGGAGCCGCCGGGTGCGGGGCCGGGGTCGCGGGGAGCCGGCGGGGCCGCCCCGGGATGTCCCTGGCCGACCGGTGCTGAGCTGCCCGTGATGCTGTTTTACCGGCAGCGCTTTTGGTCCCTCCGGAGACCCCCGCGCCCGGGGCCCGGAGCCCGGAGCCCACCCCCGCGGCTGCCCCACGCTGCGGGTCCTGCCCACAGCCCCCGCGATGCAGCCCCGTATGCTTCCCAGCCCTTCCAGTTCATCCCAGTTGCTCTCAGGACCGGGCGGGAGGTGGCGGGCAGGGTGTCGGGGCGGCTGCGGGGGGCAGCGGGGCTGCGAGGGGGCGGCGGGGTGGTCTGCGGGGGGGCTCGGGCCCGGGGGTGTCCGCGCTGCCCGGCACCGGAGCCGCCCCGCCGGTGGCCCCGGTGCTGAAGCCGCCCGCCCCGGTGCCGCCGCCGCCCCCGTCGGCGGGGAGCGACTCTCCGCGGTGGCTTCCCGGTGGCGGCGGGGGCGGCCCCGCCGGTGGCCCCGGTGCCGGCGGCGGGAGGTGTGGCCAGGGGCCGCATAAAGCCGCCGCCACCGCCCAGCGCCGCCAGCCGCGGGCCGTTGCGCGGGCGCGGAGCCGCCATGCGCGGGGCGGCCGGGCGCGCTGTGCCGGTGCCGGTGCCGCTGCCGGTGCCGGTGCTGCTGGTGCTGCTGGCGGCGGCGGCGGGGCCCGGCGGCGGCGAGGAGGCGATCCAGTGCCCGCCGTGCTCGGAGGAGCGGCTGGCGCGGTGCAAGGCGCCGCAGGGCTGCGCGGAGCTGGTGCGGGAGCCGGGCTGCGGGTGCTGCGCGACTTGCGCGCTCGGGCGCGGCACCGCCTGCGGCGTCTACACGGCGCGGTGCGGGGCCGGGCTGCGGTGCTACCCTCCCCGCGGCGTGCCCCGGCCCCTGCACACCCTCATGCACGGCCAGGGCGTCTGCACCGACCTGGCCGACGTCGAGGCCATCCAGGAGAGCCTCCAGCCCGCAGGTAAGGGCGGCCCTGAGGGGCGAGGGGTGGGTGCCGGGGTGCCAGCGGTGCCCCCCGAGCAGCCCCCGTGCGTGCCAGCCTGCTCGCTGGGCAAGAGTTGGGGCTGCGGGGCTGGGAGCGGGGAGGGGGGCTCTGCAGGGACCCCGTGGCAGGATGGTCCAGGGACGGGTGTGCATGGAGCACGTCCCAGGGAGGGAGCAGTGCTGGGGTGGGCGAGCTGGCACAGCCGTGTGCCATCCACCGCTGGCACAGCAGTGCCACGGCCAGTGCCACCACGTGTCGTGGTGTGTGGCACTTCACAGGGACTCATCACCCACCGTGCCCTGGCTGCAGGGTGCCCCTGGATGGCAGGGCAGCCCGGGGTCCTGCAGGCACCCGCGGCCCCTGGGAACAGGTCCCAGCTGCCGGGGAAGCGCCCGGTGCACGGTGACCCTTGCGCTGCCCCTTCCCGCAGGGAGGAAACAAGAAAGAGGCCTTGGGGCACCTGCTTCCCCCGCGGGCAGGTCAGGCTGGTCTCTGCGCCGGGGCTCTGCCAAGAGCTGAGTCCTTCCTGTGGCCGGGCAGGGCAGGGGGGTGTAGGCAGTGGGCAGGGCCAGGCTGGAGAGACCTGCTGCCCGCAGGCTCTGCCCATGCTCCTCTGCCCCAGGACCCTTGCGCAGGTGTTGATCGTGGCCCCCTGCCATCCCCGTGGTGCTTGGGCAGGGTCTGGGGGCCGGGAGCGGAGCCGGAGGTGGGAGCTCAGCCCCAGAGCAGCGCAGGTCTCACCACGGCTTGGACAGTGGGAACGGAGCCGCTCCCGGGAGCTGAGCGTGGAGACCTGCCCCAGGGCTGGCCCGTCAGTGGGGCTGGATGCCACGCTCCCCCTTCCCCATCCCACGGGCTGTGATGGGGACCACGTCCCCTGGAGCTGGGGAGCAGCATCCTGCCACGGGACAGTCCACGAGCTGGCCTGGCCCTGCGTTCCCACGCGGAGTCACCCGGAGCTCCCCGAGGGGCAGAGGGGGCTGGAGCAGTGTCCGTCCCTGTCCACCCCGAGGGCCAGATCCCAGCTCTGCTCCCTTCCTCGCGTGGCTGGTCCGTGGCAGCTCCGCCGGTGTCCCCGTGGAGAGGAGGGTGCTTCGTGGACGGGCCCCTCCGGCTGCCCCTCTCCGTGGGCAGCCGCTGGTCACGAGCGCTTGGCATGGGGTCCGCTGTGGAGACCCCCTGCGCTGCCTGTCTGTCCCTGTCCCACATCCTGCAGGAGCTGTCTGGGCTCCCTGGCCCGCAGCTGCGCCGGGCTGCCAAGGCCTGTTGGTTTTGGCCGTGCCCCGTGTAACGCAGCATTTTTTTTCCCAGAGCCTTTAGGAAACAGACTCGCAGATTTTTCCCTTCCTTCCCGCGGTGTTTTGGCCGTGCTGGGGACGGGTGGGTGGCCGTGGGAGCCGGGCTCGCCCGCCGGGCACCGCGCCTGCCTGCAGCGTCGCAGGTGGCAGAGCAGGGGAGCGGGCGGTGGGGAGCCCCCTCGCAGGGGGGGCAGGACACCGAAGGGGTGGGACATCCGAGCCGCGGGTCCCTGTCCCACTCCAGCAGCCCAGAGCCAGCAGGCGCGTGGGGCTGGGGGCTGCACCGCTCTGCACAGCCCTGCCTGGCACAGCGAGGGCACCCCGGCACGGCCGGCGCATCCGAGGGGATCCTCTGGGTAGGGGATTAAATGGCTATTTAGGGGCAAGGGTGTGCAGAGCAGGTGCCCCCCAGCTGTGCCGACGTCCCCCGGGGCTGAGCCGGGCGGGTGCCGGGCGAGCGGAGGCTGGGAACGGTTAACGTGCAGCTCGTACAGTGAACACTTTGTGCGGGGGCTCGGCCCGGGGGGCTCCCGGGGGGCTCCGCATTCCAGGGAAGAGGCTGGGATCGGGGGGGGCTGGGCTGGGGCTGGGCTTTCCGAGGGGCTGGGCGATGGCTCCCTGCTCAGCGCCAGCAAAGAGCCTCTCCGCTCGCCCGGGAGCGATGGGACTTGCTAGGAAATGAGGGAGTGGGTGGCCGCTCTCCTGACCCGAGACCCTCTCCCGTGGCTGCGGGTCTGGGGACCTTGTGCAGGACCCTGGTCCCTGCCTCCTGTTCCGGGCTGGCTCCCCAAGCATCCTGCTGCTCTGGCCGGGAGCCCTGCGATGGGGCCGGTCCCGGGAGGTTCCCATCGTGGCTTTTCGGTCGCAGGGAGGCTCTGGCTGCCCTGCCCGGGACGGCCTCTGCCCTCCTGGGGCTGCGGGTGCCTGGGGGAGGCGATGGCCGAACCCGTGTGTGGCAGCCGGGCAGAGGTGAGGACGTTTTCCCCAGCACTCATGATTTAATGCTGGTTAAATAATCATGTCTGGGCGAAGCTCACCCCGTGGGAGCTGCGTGTGTCCTGTGTGGCTGCTGGGACGGATCCTGTTCCCTTCCCGTGGGCAGTGACCGGGAGGGATGGCGGTGGCCGAGCCCTGGCTGGACAGCGGCCGGGCAGCGGGGACAGGCTGGGTTCAGCCCCTGGCAGTGCCCACCCCGTGGGCATCCATCGCTGCCCCTTTCCGCCCGGGCAGGGGGCCAGGCAAGGCTGTTGCCCTGTCGCAGCTGTCCCCTGGGAGGGGATCTGGCCTTTGCCTGTGCTCAGGTTTCTCTGGGCTCCCGGCGAGGCTCTGGTCCCTACAGGGAATCATCTGCATCCCTCACACCCCTCCTGCATCCTGCCCTGTCCTCCGTCGGGCTCACGTCGGGTGCTGAGCCGGGAGCCTCAGATGTGCTTGGCCACGTTTGAGCACGGTGGGGCTCAGCAGAGTGTCCCCGCAGGATGGGGACGGGCCAGGCTTCCCAGCCAGCGTCCCCGGCCGAGGGGCAGTAGGTGCCCGGTGCACCCCAGCCACCCCCCGCGCTCGGCACAGACTTCGCTGCGCCACGGCCCTGCCCGGACCCCCGGCGGGTGACACCGGGGGGTGCCGCACGGGGAAGCGGGGGGTGCTGGGACTCGCCACGGCTCATGTGGCGTGTTGGCCACAGACACGTGGATGTGTCCCCTCTGGAGGGGCCCCTGACACTTGTCCCTCACCCACGGACACTCACAGGGTCCCGGGGCGTCGCTCTCCTCCCGTGGGAGCCGCGCGGTGGAGCCGGAGCCCTTGGCTGCTCCCGGAGGGGCTCGCCTCGGTGAATCACAAGTGGGGCATGTGACCAACCTCATTTGCAGCTCCCCGTTAATTGAAGGCGTCGCTGAATGACTCGTTTGTGTGTCCTGTCTGTGGGCCGAGCAGAGGCCGGGCAGAAATCCCCCTCCTGCCGGGCCGGGGCGGCTGGTCCGCGAGGGCAGTGCCCGTCCCCATCCCCTTGGCACCCGCTTCCATCCCAAACCGAGCAGAGGGGCTTCCCCCTGCCCTCGGCCAAGCGAGCACCCCCCTGCCCCCCGCCTGCCCTCCCCGGGGCGGTGGGGGCCGGGGCACGGGCTGCCCTGCGTGCCCAAGGCTGCCAGGCGGAGCGGGACCGGGGCAGAGGTGCGGGACGGCGCGGGGGCACCTGCAGCACCGGCGCTGCCAGCCTGGCGCCCAGGTGGCGCGTCCCAAGGGGTGCCTCGAGCTCCGCACATCGCTGGGCGGGTGGGGATGTCACCCCAGGGGCTGTGGGGTGGGACCCCCGGGGCTGGCGTGCGAGGTGGGGGGACCTGGAGCTCTGTCCCCAGCGCCGGGTGCCGGGCGGGAGCCGCGGTGCTGCCCGCAGGCACCCACGTTTCATGTGACCTTATGAAAACGTTGTTGGCATCTGGTTTTATTTAAGCCGAGAGATTTGACGCTCCGAAGGCGGCGGGCGGGGGGACGAGGGGTGTTTGTCGGTGCCGGGGCTGGGTGAGGGGTTCCCCGGGCAGAGCGGGCAGCGGCCGGTGCCTTCCCCTGTGCCTCCGCGGTGCCTGGGAGCGCCAGGACCCCGCAGTGCCAGACCCCCCGCCCGGCTCTGCCTGGCGCGGCTCCCCGGGGAGGTGCAGTGGGGAGGCCGGGGAGGGAAGGAGCACGCTGCCCGAGCCCCCCGAGCCCCCCGAGCCCCCCGCCCGCGTTGCACCACGGCCCCGTGGTTGGTGCCGCTGGGGCTGGCGCGCACCAGCGCTGGCATCGCTCTGCGCGGGGTCCCGGAGGCTTTGGGTTTGTGTTTCAAATTTCAAGGGCATGAGCCATTTCCTGGAAAAAACGGACAGATTAAACAAAAAGCAAATAACAGGGACGAAGGAGAAGGGTTTGATCGGGGCTTCGCTGTGAACTTTAACCGGCCGCCAGGAGCCAGGCCAGGGACCTTTCGGTGCAGGGGAGCCGCGGCGTGAGGTGCCCATGGGCGACCGGGGCCGGGACCCCGCGGGGACGTGGTGGGCAGGGGGCTGCAGCTCCCACCCCGCTGCCTGCCCGCGGCCGGGCCGGTGCTGGGCATCACCCCAGCAGCCTCCGTCCCCGGTGCTGTGAGCCCCGGGGGGCTTCCACCCCTGGCTGGGAAAGGCTTTGCCTGTTGCTGGCTGCAGTATTGGCCAGTACAAGCCCAGTGCCAGGGTGACCTCGGGCAGGGAGCCCCGGGAGCCCTCTCGCAGCCCGGGCGGGCTGGGAGGCAAATGCTGCTCGGGCTGTACCCGATGCGGCTCTGAGCGCAGGCAGGACCCCGGCTCCCCGCGCGCCCACCCCTCCGCAGAGCGTTAACGGGCCCCAACCCGAGCGACCAGCAGCTTTGTACAAAATAAAGTCACGCCGAGCGCTCGGGTCTCATGACGCTCCCTCCAGCTGCCAACATCTGGGATCGCAGTTTGGCCGCGCGCCGGGCGCAGGCGAGGATGCCAAGCGCCGCCTTTCGGGACCGGCCCCACGGGAGATTAACTTTCCTGTTCCAGGAATTCCTTCTTTCATGTCTTCGCGGGGGCTGTGCCCCGCGGCAGAGCGTGGCTCCGCTCCCAGCCGCGGCGCCCGGTGCCGCCCTGGGCCTGGCGGGGCTCAGCACCACCCCGGTGCAGCCCCGGTGCCCCTGTTCTCGCAGTAGCTCCTCAGAAGCAGCTTTTTGGGGCACCGGGGTCTTGCTGGGGCTCCCTGGCTGCGTGTCCCAGGGTCACCTTCCAGCTTGGTGGGTTGGGTGCCGCGGGCGAGCGCCCAGCACCTGGTGGCACGTGGCTGGCACGTGGCCCAGCCAGACCTTCGCACCGCGTGGCTTCCCCGAGCGGCTGCCCGGCGCTCTCGCAGCGTGTTTGCCACCCTACAATAACAGACACGTGGCGCTGAGCCTGTGAATCGTGCTCGTGGGCCATAAAACCTCCCAGGGGCCTTTCCCGGCGCCGCAGGGAGAGCTCAGCCCAGCGCGGTGCAGGAGCCGGCGAGGGCAGGAGGGGACGCGGGGCTGGGGGTGACGCCTGTGGGGACCGGGGAGGGCGGCGTGGGGTCCGGTGCTGCCCGTTGTGCCCTGGGAGGTGCGAGTTGCTCTGCGGGGGCCAGGGCACCGCAGGGGCATCGCCATCCCCCGGGCGGCCCCGCGGCGCTGAGCCCCCTGCGCTCCATGTCCCTGCAGAGAAGGAGGAGATCGAGCACCCCAACAACAGCTTCAGCCCCTGCAGCATCCACGACCGCAAGTGCCTGCAGAAGCAGCAGGCGAAGCGGGTCAACAACGGCAACAAGATGCGCAGCAGCGGGAGCCCGTACCCCCGCGAGGAGACGCGGCCCATAGTGAGCCCCGCGGCACCGCGGCGGGCGGCACCGGGGCGGCGCTGGCTGGGGAGGGCAGGATGGCTGCGGGGTGCCCCAGGTTGAGGGTCCCAGGGTGCTGGGGCGGGGGCATCGCCAGCCCCGCTGCTGGCTGAGCACCCCCATCCTCCCCGCAGGCACAGGGCTCGTGCCAGAGCGAGCTGCACCGGGCGCTGGAGCGGCTGGCCGCCTCGCAGACCCGCACGCACGAGGACCTGTACGTCATCCCCATCCCCAACTGCGACCGCAACGGCAACTTCCACCCCAAGCAGGTAGGACGGGCCCTCGCCGGGGGCTGGGGGAGCAGGTGTGAGGCTGGGAGGGGGACACGGGCAGACGGGCCAGTGCCAGGGCACGGCAGAGCCCACCCGCGGCTCCTGGCTTCGGTGGGGATCACCCTGCGGGTGTTGTGGGGTCCCAGGGGGGACGGGGGTGGCAAAGCCCCTGTGAGAGCTGCCGGTTGCCCCGGCCAGGCAGCCCACGGGAACGGGGCCATGGGGGCCAGGCTGGGCGCCCCTCACCACCCCCGTCCCCTCAGTGTCACCCGGCGCTGGACGGGCAGCGGGGCAAGTGCTGGTGCGTGGACCGCAAGACGGGGGTGAAGCTGCCGGGCTTCCTGGAGCTGAAGGGGGACCTGGACTGTCACCAGCTGGCGGACAGCATGTGAGCGTGACGGCGGCGGCCCCGCGCCGTGCTGCGGCCCAGAGACCTGCCGGGGCTGCGTAGGAGAGGGGACACGACTGCCAAGCAGCTCCCGGTGCCGGGGGACCCTGGCACGCGCCCTGGATTGCCGCCGTGCTCTGCACCGCGGGCTGCCCATGGCACGGGGCACGGCTCTGTGACCTGCGCCACGACCACGAGCCGCCTCTGCCGCGGGGTCCCCGGGGTGCACCGGCGGCACCTCCATCCCGCACGGACACTCGCATGGACAGACGCTGCCCCGGGGCTGGTCTCAGGCTGCCCGGGGGAGCGGGTGAAGGGCACCCAGGACGTGCCGCTGCCGCCCCTTGGTGCTGCTCCCACCTGCCCCGTGGTGCCCCCGGCTTTCTCCCCAGACCCTCCGTGCTGCGGCGTGGCTGAGGGACCCGGACCCTGGTGGCTGCAGTGGCCCCGCAGGCAGCCCCATCCGCGCCGGGCCCCGTGAGGTGCCGTGGTGGCACCCTGCCCGCAGTGCCTTGCCGGCCACGCCAGACCTCGGCGTGCGGCAGCAGAAGTGCCTCGTCCTGCCCCCCCGCAGCGGGGGCTGCTCGGGCAGGGACCAGGGGAGCCTGTGCCACCTGGGGGGCCCAGAGAGACCCCCCGCCACCGCCTGCCCGGGGCCTTCCCTGGCACCATCTTGCCCAAAGCGTGTGCGTGCGATGGGCACCGCAGCCCCACGGAGCAATAGGAGACCTTCCCCCTCCCTGCTGCAGCCCCACGGCCCTGGAACTGCCTGCCCTATAGCCCGGGAACCGCCTGCCCCACGGCCTGGGAACGTCTCGGTGACGGGATCTGCGGATTTCGCCAGCGCAAAGTTCTCGCTCAGAAATTGTCCCTGGTTTTGTAGCCATTTTTCTCTTCTTTTTCTCTGAAGCTCTTCGGTGGGAGCCAGCTGGGCTGGAAATTTGTCACCTAAATGTCTTTGAGGTGAGAAATGACCGTGCTGGCTGCCCTGGCAAGCGTGCCAAAGACAGCGGGGATTTTGCCAATCCCCCCCCGACCCACCCCCAGCTCCACGGCCGCAGCGGGAGGGTTGGGTTTGCCGTGTGGGTGCCAAGGCCCCCGATGGGAAAGAAATGTTTCAGTTTTAGTGAAACACCCTCCTGCCCCCCCAGACCCCAGCAGCTCCCTGGCACGGCACGGCACGGCACAGCAGGGCACAGCATGGCAGCTCCCCAGCACAGCACCAGCAGAGATGTCCCTGGAGGTCTCAGCAGGGGCATGGGTGGGGATGGGGATTGGCAAGTGCCACCGTCCCACTGGCCAGGGCTGGCTGGCGAGGACAGAGCGAGCTGGGAAGGGGCTGGCACCGGGCTCGGCATTGCAGCTCATCGGCACGGCTTCGCCTGGCTTCTCCTCTGGGTGACGGGGTCCCCGTGTCACGTCCTGTGTCCCCGTGTGTGTGTCCCAGCGCAGCCCCAGCACCTTCCACCGGTGTCCCGTGGGGCTGCGCCCCGGCCCCGCCGCGAACCAGGGTCTCCCCGAGCTGCCAAGCCGCTGGCTGCATCCCTGCGCGGGGCCTCGCCAGGCTCCTGCCGAAGCCCCCGGCCCACCCTGCGGACCCCCTGCCCGCCCCCGGGCCCTGCCACGTCCTGTACCCGCCCCGGTGCCCGCCCGTGGCCCTGCTTGCACGAGGCTGCTCACGGCTTTTGAACCAAGCCAATTTGCCAGGACGGTCCTCGGCGAGGATGGGGGTCCCTGCCTGTGCCGGAGCCCCCGGTGCCACCAGGTTGGGCTTCCCGGGGCGCGGGAGGTGCCGCTGGGGACCGTGGCTGGTCACTGTGGGCAGCACCGGGGCAGGACGCAGCTGCCCGGGCTCTCCCCGCAGCGCCGGCAGATCCAACGGAGCCTGGTTTTGGGGTGCCGGGGACGCACGGAGGGCTCCAGCGTTTTGTATCGTCTCCCCTGTAGTTTAGGGCTGTATTTACACCCGATGCTCCCCAGCCTGACGTCGTTCCGCACCGCTGCGGGTTCTGTCAGTTCCTCCTGGGCCAAGCCCGTCCCGTCGGACTCCCGTGTAGCACCGACCCTTTGACAGTAAACTTGAACCTTTGTATCTTCAAAAAGAAAAAAAAAAGGTCGTTACCGTGTTTAATTTTCCCTGTTATTTCATGTGTTTGCGTCGAGCGTGTTTGATCTGTGCGATGCCTTAAAGAGGAGGAGGGAGGAGGAGCGTGGGGGGCTCAGGGACCCCAGCCCATGGGGCTCCTGCGGTGCTGGTGGGTCTCAGCTGGGCAGAGCTCAGGGCAGACACACTGGGGGGGCCAAAGCCGTTAGTTTCTGGCCCTGGAGCGGGTGCTCCCACGCAGCAGCTCCGGTCTCTGGTGTCACCGGTGCGTGGAGCTGCCGCAGCCGGGTCCCGTCCCGCAGCCGCTGACATCTCTGCTGCGTTTGTGGGGAGAGAAACGATCCGCTGCTTTATTGGAGATACCCTGAGCAGGTTTGTTAGCTCAGGGTCCAGAATTACCACGAGACAGAGGCAGCAGGTAAGGGAGACGTCGTACGGTGGCCCCAGAGCGGCTCTGCCCCGCTCGGACGCCAGCAAGAGCTGAGCCTTCAGCTGGGGTAAATCACGGCAGCGCCGGCGTCCACGAGGCTGCGCCAATTTACGTCAGCTGAAGATCTGGCCCGAATTCATGCAAGTCACTTCCAAAAACCCAACGTTTTACTGTCATGAAAATGTCAAGGTTTATTTCTCAGCTCGCCGCGATGCCTCGGGGGGGGTTGAGCTTCGCAAGAAAGGGCAGGAGGATTCACCAGCACCGGGCAAAAAGACGCTGCTCTGACGTTTCTGCCTTAAAACATCTCATCTCACCAGAGCATCAAACCTTTAACTGAGGCTCTTGACGTAACAAAAAAATATAAATACGAGCTGTTGCCAAAATGCAACCGAGAAGCAGGAGAAGGCGAGCAGCAGAAGGTCGGCAGCGTGCGGGCAGCTGCCAGCCCGGGGCTGTCCCGGGGTCTCTGTCCTCTACGGGCCCGGCAGGAGCTTGCAGAGCAGGTCGATGACAAGCGACGCTGGCTGCACAGCGTCGTACTCTGCAAACAGGTGACAGAGGTTCTCCGAATCCGTCTGGCTTTTGGCCACGAACCCAAAGATCCTTTGAAAAAAGCAGAGAGAGCCCGACGGAGTTTGCATCCAGGAACCCAAAGGAACACGCTTAAACGAGCCCCAGCCACAAAGCAAGACCCCGGCTCCAGCAGCTCCACCTTGGCCCGCTCCCCAGTCACGTTCGCTTGGAAGCCGAGCAGCCGGGAGAAGCGTTTCTGGCCAGGCCTCCCCGGCTGGGAAAAGCTTCTCGAGCGCAAGGTAGAGCCAGACAGAAACTCCCTTCCTGAGCCCGGAGCGAGCGGGTCGCTGGGGAGGCCGGTGGGTTTGGATGGGGCTTCGCACGTGGGGGATGAGGAGAACGGGGCTCAGCCAAGCCCCTCGCCAAAACCTACAGAGCAAACCCCCCTAAAGCTTCACCCATCTGCCCCACCTCTTGTCGTGCTGCCATGTTAACTTCTCCCGCATCCCTTCTCCCATTTTAAGCTTTGGCTCCGTGCTGCCGTGTGAAGCTCTGCAACGCACCCGCCGAAGCACCATCACCCCCCGGGCTCCCCCGGTGGGGGGTCCCCATGAGGGGTCTTACCTCGAGGACTTGCAGAACTTCTGCCACCTGCGGGAAGAACAGAATTGGGTTTGCTCAGGAGGGTCTCCCTGACCTCGCCCCCTCAGCTGCAGAGTCAGGGTTTATATTTAGCTAAACCCAGCGTGTTACGGCTGGGGCAGGGGCTGCGCAGGCGGCGGTCGGGGTTTGGGGTTGTAAGCGGTGGAGGGACGGGAGCAGTGGAGCAGCCAGTAACTCACTTTCTGTTCTCAGGATCCATCCCGCAAAACCTGACGGCAGCCAAGGGGTAGTGTCGCCTGAAAAACACCCTGTCAGGGAGGAGGGAGCGCGGCGTTAGGGCAGGGAAGGGCCAGCGGGAGGAACGGGCATTTGCAAATTCAAGCCCTTCTCAAACTGTCGTGGCTGCTGGGAACAGGGGTGTGGGGATGGGGGTGTGGGGATGGGGGTGTGGGGATGGGGGTGTGGGGGACAGGGGGTGTGGGGGTCCTGCTCCCCGGGGCCAGTCACTGAGCGGGCAGCTGGCAACACGCAGCTCTTGGGTTCAGCCAGCTCCTGCCTCCCACTCTCGAGATGTTGCCACCAGCGTCACGCAAAGCAGCCCCGAGCCCTGGGCTGTAACCAGAAGGGGTCGAGCCCGTCCCCGATTGCGACACGGGTTAGTCCCAGCAGGCCAGTTTTCCTTGACGCGCTGCAGACCAGCCCGCTGGCAGGCTGCGAGGCGAGGAGGGAGCGGGGCGGTCACGGGGAGCCCTTGGCCCGGGGACCCTCCCCGGGGGCTCTTACTTCCTCTGGATGTCCGTCAGCGTGACCCCCTGCTCGGTCACCCTGAAGTGCACGAGGGTGGGTGTGGGCAGCGTGTCCAGCTCGAAGGTGGAGGAGATGGCTTTCTGGATGGCCGGGGCTCCCGTCAGCGTCTCCACGTTGGCCGAGGTGAGGTACAGGACGTTGCACACTGCGGGGACAGCACAGAGCCTGGCTCAGCGCGGGGCCGGGGCCGCATCCCGGGCATCACCCTGCGGAACCGGACACACGTACGTGGGTCAGGTTTGTTTGGATGAAAATTAAAAAGATTTGTTGACTCAGAAATTCTTCACGAATTCATTTTGGTTTACTTTAATTCTTTGCACTAATTGTTTTAAAAGTCAAAGCGTTTAATTTCCGGTTTCTAAATGTCACATTTGGATTTTTTTTTTTCTGTTTATTACATATTTCCTTTAATGAAAAGCAGAAATACCCCAAGCCAACTGACGGCTGAAGGCCAACCTAAAACATGACATTTCGGGCTAATTGAGCTGTTTAAAGGGCTGCTCTGGGTCAAACTAAACTTTTCCACTTGCCAACTTATTTTTCAGAATTTCCAGCAAAACAAAGCGGTTCCTGTCCCCCCACCCTCGCGCCGGGACCCGTCCGCGCAGCCGCCTGCCCCTCGCTCTCGGCTCTTGCCTGGAGCCCACCCAGGCTGGGGGCACCCGAGAGAAGCAGAGACCCTTCCCCACCCCACTGGGCCCTTCCCGTGGATGTCCCGTAAGGTCCCTCAGCGTCACCAGCCCCCCCCGCCCCGTCCCTCTCCTACAAACCCCAGATGTTCGATGCCCATCAGTTCAACACTGATTGAGGCCAACTAGGACAGAGGCTTAAAAACCAGGGGCTGTGGGAATCGTGGGTCTTTTATCAGCCTGGGGACCTCAAGAACTGTCTTTTCAAGCTTTACTTCACCATCGTGAGGACCAAAAGTTTCCTTTCTTTAAACCCGTGAGGTCCCCTTGCAGGCCCATGGTCTGAGGGTGTGAAGGAACCTGCGGGTATCTCCAAGCTGGTGACAGAGCCAGGAGGGGGGACATGGCACCGGCACCCCCGGCCGCACCGGGGTGACCCCCCTGCTCTGCACAGCTCCAAAGACAGCGCCGGCTTTTCAGCTTCTGCTGTGAATGGTGTCACAACAGGGGACATAAAAATGGAGCCTGGTGTTTGATAGGACCAAAGCCCAGCGCGGGTGCGTGCCCGGAGCTCCAGCTCGGCCATGCCCTGGCCAGAGCAGCCCCCTCCCCTCCTCACCAGCCGTGTTCCTCAGCGGTGACAGGGCGGGCTCTGGCGCGCCGTCGGGGCCGTCCTCTCCATCAGCGAGATCTGCACAGAGGACAAGCAGAGCCCTGATGCCCACGGGTCAGGCTGCTCCGTGCCGCCACTTCGCTTTGGGTGACACTCACTGTCCGAAGGCCCAGGAGCGCTTACATCGCGGGGGTGTAGGGCAGTAATTGATTTAATTGGCCTCCATCTCACTCTCCTGGCTTCGTTCTTCTCTGATCCCCCCACTCCCCCCTCCCTTGCCCACCCTTAGTCCCCTGCTCCCTGCTGCTTTGCTGACCACCCTCCATCCCCAGAAGGTCACCACCGTTGGGTACTTGAGGCGGCTCTTGTAGGTCCCTGCTCCACACACAGCCAGGGCTACTGGCCCCGTTGTGGGGGCACCCGGGCAGTCCAGCCCCCTCCCCACCGCAGGACGTGCCCATCTCCCCAGCCCAGCATGAGGGACCGCTCGGGGCACCCCTCCTGCGCCCAGCACCTACCTCGGGTGGGGATGCTCAGCGCGCAGGGCAGTGCCAGCGGGGTCATGGCGTGCTGGTACACGAAGGCAGAGAGGCTCCCTGCAATGAGGACGGTGAGCTGGGGGGGGCAGTGCTTGAAATCTCCCACCCACGCGCCTCTGGCCCCGCAACAGCGTCCCAGGGGAGGGGGGGGCAAACTAGACTGTTTGGGGCCTCACAGTGACAAAAGCGGGTTTTCCAACGCCCACCCCATGCTCTTGATTTGGAGACTATGACCGCAGCCTCCCAGGCAGAGAGGTGCGGGAGGCAGGCAGGGCTGGAGGGTCCCCGCGCCAGCGTGCTCCTGCCCGGCGCTTCGAGGGGCTTCTGGAACAATCCCCTGGGGCTGCCAGGGCTGCGGTGGGCGATGGCTCCGTCCTTACCGAAATACAGCTCCTCGCTGGCTCCCTTCAGGTGCACCCCCTTGGCAGACGACTCGATGAGGAAGTGCCAGACGAGGTCACCGCTCTCATCACCTGCAAGCGGGGCCCAAGACACCGTCAGAACCGGCACCGTTGTTTCGCCCCTGCCCACCCCTGGGACCACCCCAGGGCACCCCCCGGAGCTCCTGCTCTGTGTGGCGAGCGCGGTGCCAGCCCCGGTGCAGGGCACAGACCCTGTTGCCAGCGTCTCACCCAAGCCAAGCCCCACAGCTTCGCTGACCAGTCCCCGTTAAATCCCCGAAGCAAACCCCTCCTGTCCGAGCGAGCCCCCGTACCCGTCTGGCCGCCGGGTGGAGAGACAGGAACCTTCATGGCCAGCCCGAAGGACCCCCGGTACGACGTGCTGTCCCTCACCACGAACGTGCCTGGCTCCTTGTCCTTCAGCAGCTGGATGGCTGTCAGAGCACAGGCGGGGGCTCAGCCAAGCAGGGCCGGGGGGACCCCCCCGCCTCGCGGTTCGCGTCCGGCCGATGCTCTCGTCGCTCCTCGGCAGCAGCGAGAAACGCTCCGGAGCGTTCGCTGAGCACGTCCCCAGTGCGGTACCTCCCGCCCAGAGCTGTGCGTGGGGCTCCCCACGCCCGACAGCCCCCAGCAGACTCTGAGTTGCCGTCCCCGCGTCCCCGCAAGAGCTCGTCACGGGCGAGGGCCGGACCGAGGTGCCGCGGGGAGGTGAACTCCCCGGCAGACCCACAGCGACCATGTCCGAGCTGGGGCTGCCAAGCAGGGACACGTGCTGCCTTACCTCGGTCCCTGGTTATGCTCGGCTTGAACCAGTATTTCGAGGTGTCCATCACGAACTTCATGGTCGGCTGCCCAGCCCTGAGGGGACCTGCAAGAGACCTCATGGCGTCACGGCCAGCGTGGGACCTCAGAGACCTTCCCCCGAGCAGGACAGAGCCCTAGCAAAGATGTTTCTCTTCCAAGCGGGCCTTTCAATCCTTTTGATCAGAGCTTCCGCCCTGCTCCTCGCAATAATTCATTCTCCACATAATTATCGCCCTTGGCAGGCTGCGATGGAGCGCGGAGGCAGCGCGTGGAGTCCCCCAGCAGTGCCCGAGGCCACGCGGATGGGGATTTACACCAGCTGAGCATCTGACCCACAGAGCCCTCCTGCCGTTCCCGTAAGGATCCCAATTAAAACCCTCTGCCCCGAGAGTTCCCTCTGCTAATCTCCTCCAGAGAACAACAGCCCTATTGTTCACCCTTGAATGAGGGACCTTACAAACTCTGGTATCTCTAGATGTCCTCCAGAGCAAACTGGAACCCTAACCCCTCCTCCCCGCCATTCTGGGCCCACAAACAAGTATGAAATGACAGAATTATGGTCCTAGGTACTATCAGTAAGTGTATCTGTGTCTCCTTCAGGGGACCAGAGCGTTTCCACCTGCTGAGCACGTGCCCCAGGACCCCGGTGGGCAAAACACCGTGGCTAATGCAGGGTCATCAGCGAAGAGCTGGAGACACCGCAGAGCCCTGCAGCCCTGCGGAGATACATTGAGGATCTCCAGCCCCAGCTCCTGTCCGTCACGTCTATACCCCACAGATACACCAGAGCAGAAACCCGTGTTCGCCCCCTTCCCTGGCAGCTGTTGGGCTCCTTCCCCCAGCCCTGCCCTACGGCACGGAGGTCACTTACTGTCCGAGGCGCAGGCGAGCGCCGGTGCTGACAGCGCGTTGTTCAGGCCACCGAGCCCCGGGGCTGGGCTGCAACTGGGAGGGGGGGTCTGCTTGGCAGAGGCTGGGGGGGCTCTGGCCAGCCTGGAAGATGCATCTCCTTGCTCCAGGCACCCGTTCACCAGCAGCAGCGGGATGTCGGCTGCGGAGTTGAGGATGGAGGGGGGGCAGCTGCTGGCCTGTCCCTTCTGGGATGAGGAGGTGTTGGCTTCGGTGGAGCAGGCTGCCCTGGGATGGGACGAGCTCGGGCCAAAAGCTGCTCCCGAGTGAGCTGTGATGCTCGGGGAGGGTGGGCAGGGGCTGCCCAGGGAGCTGGCAGGGGATGGGCAGTCGGCAGCGCGGCAGGCAGCGGGGTGAGCATCCGAGTCGTCGTTGTGGAGCGAGTGGGTGCTGCTGCAAGAGGGAGGCAGGGAGAAGGAGATCAGCGGGGTCGTTCAGCCGGGTTGCGATGCGCAGCCCACCCCAGAGACCGCGCCAGCCCCGTGGGACATCGACTCCGAGCCCGAAGAAGGGGGTCTTGGACAGCGGGACTTGGGGTAACCGCCCCGTGCCCCTTCCATCCCCATCGTCAGCCCGAGACCGGGACACGAGGCGGCATTTACCTTCCAAGGATGTAACTGGTGTCCGAGCCGGGGCTTGTGGAGATCTGGGAGACCCAGCTGCCCCGCTGCTGGGCCCTCACCGCGTGCACCGGCTTCAGCCAACTGTCGAAGCCCGGGGAGGTGCCGAGAGCCGCGGGGCCGTAGGAGATGCTGTCGGTCTGGGGGACGGCGACGCGCTCGGATGCTTTGCTGCGGGGCGGGGAGGCGGCGCAGCTCGGGGTGCCCGAGCGGGGGCTCGCGGGTCCGGGGGAGCTTGAGAAAACCACGCTGCCGCTGGTGCTGTAGTTGCCTCTGAGTCCCCCTTTCTGGGGCAGGAAGCCGTTGCCCTGGGGGGACCTCGAGAACGGCGTCCCCGAAGGGCTGGGGGAGCCCTGCAGCACCGCGGGACACGCGGCTCTGCCTGGCGTCATCTCGATGTATTTAATGTCTGCAGGAAGAGGAGGAGGTCGTTACCGACTCAGTGTTCGACTTGGATTCGTTGGCCCTATGGGGGACACGCGTCCCCGATCTTCTTGCTATTAATTTTGTCCCCTTGTTTGCCCTGCAGGGCTGCTGGGCCCCGGGGAGGACCCCTGGGCTCTGCACGGAGTCCCCCATGGCCCAACACTGGCCTTCGTTACGACCCTGTGAGGGCTGATTTCCTCACAGACACCGAGCCACAGTGACCCCCCCCAGTGCTGGCAGCTCCCAGGGCAGGGGGGGTTACACGCGGTCACGTCTGCCCGCGCAGACCCCCCTCGCCGGCATTGCGCAGCCGGTGCTTGCCGAGACCTGCAGCGAGGGGCGGGTGTTTCCTCCAGCAGCCGCCTCGTTTGTACCTGACTCAAGAGAAAAACATCTGGCTGCTCCCCCCAGTGATGACACCGGGCTCGGCGGGTGCCCAGGGCAGCAGGCGCGTGGCCCTGTGCACCCTCTGGGTGTGGGGGGGAGCACGGGGGACGTCACCCGGCCCATCCACCGTGGCTGCAGAGCGGGAGACAGAGGGAAGCCACGCGGGACAAGGGCAGGCACGAGGCTCGAGGTGTCAGCTACAAGCGCACAGCCCAGGGCAGGGGCCGGCTGCTCTCCCTTCCCTCCTCCCATCCTGCACAAGTCTGTAGAGAAATAATTTCCAAGGCCATTTCTGTGCCCGTGCCCTGCTGGGGGCTTCTTCCTGCTCTTCCCTTCGTGCTCAGGACACACAAGGCACCTCCCAGCCCCTTTGCTGGCCGATATTTATGTGGTGACACACCGCACAGAGCATCGCTGGCTCCACAACCCTCGGTGAAACCTCCTGGCCAGGACCAGGGGTGCCTGGCTCCCCAGTGCCCGATGCACGTCAGTCACTGGGTTCCCTGAACAAGGCCATAACTTCTGGCTGAGCCATCAGATGCCTTTTAGCAAGAGACACTCAGACCTGATCTAAGGGCTTGCAGCGATGGCGAATTCATCACCTCCCCGGGGAAGCTGCTCCAGCGGTTAATCACCGCGTGCGCCTCCTTTCCAGTCTGAACGTGCCCAGCTTTGTTGTCAGCCCCTGGTTCTTGCCCTGCCACGGAGCTCAGGAAAGTTCCCCTTCTCAAACGTGCTTCTCGGAGAGAGAAAAACCTTTTTGCTGCAGCAATGACAACCCCTCAGAGCCCCCAGCTCCCTGGCAGTTGTGTGATGTGCCTCATGGCTGCGCCGGGACCTGCCGCTGAGCGTAGCCACGTGGTTCTGGTATCACTGTCCAAACCCTCACAGCAGCTCTTGGCCGGATGCTTTTTGTCAACGTCTCCCTCAAAAGGGGAAAAGAAATGGGGATTTTAATTGTCCTTTAAAGAAATAACTGAAAAGCGTCTGCGCCCTGGGCTAATGAGGCCCTTTGCCTCCTTTTTCTGCCTTTGCTCCTGCTTATCAGGCGTGGGCAAACCTCAAATATTTGCTCAAGACCTTGGCAAGTTTTTCAGCATCAAGGAGTGGCAAAAGAGCCGCAAACGGGGAGCCCAGGTGTCACGCAAGCCGAGCCCCTCTCCTCTCCTCTCCTCTCCTCTCCTCTCCTCTCCTCTCCTCTCCTCTCCTCTCCTCTCCTCTCCTCTCCTCTCCTCTCCTCTCCTCTCCTCTCCTCCAGGAACAAACAGGTACCAGAGGGAGTCAGGGACTGCCACGAACGTGTCTCCTGTTGCTGCAGCATCTGTTAAACGCCCTCCTCGTGTTTTTCACCAGACCAGAACAAGCCCCTCGTGTACTCTGGGCACCATCAGGCTGTCACCAGCCCTCCCATCAGCTGCCTGCGCTTGCAGGGAACTCACGCCTTCAGAAATGGAAACCCTCCAGAACTGGGGCCCTGCGCAGCCCCCCTGGCACGGCCGAGGGGAGGGAGGGGAGGCAGGGACCCAGCGGGAGCGTTTCCACGGGGCCAGCGAGCATGAGATGGGAGCAGCGGGGCAGGCAGAGCCCGCACGGCTGGAGCGGGTGGAGGCGGGTGAACAAGGATGCTGTGCAGCGGGAGGGAGTTTGTGTGAAAAATAAGAGCTGTTAAAAGAAAATGAAAGCTGAAGTGAGGCTTTTCCCACCGAACTCAGGGCCAGACTTCCAGATGTTCAGTCCCACACTTGGAGCCAGGCTCTCCAAGCCGCCAGCACACTACCTGCGGGGCCGATGCCCACGGGAGGGGGTCTGAGTGCCCCCGCACACCCGTCTGCGGAGCCATGAGCCCAACTCGCCCTTTGTCACGGTACTTTATCTGCAAGGCCACCCCCTTCCATGGCGGTGGGAAGCTGGGATGCCCTCGGCTCCCAAGTGCGCTCGCAGACACGCACCTCGTCCTCCTCCAGCCCCGCGCTCCTCACTCAGACATTTGCGTGAGGGTTCCGGGAGAACAGGATTTTTCTCGTGCCTTTAACATCCTCTCATCTGACCTTCCTCTGGAAAGAGGCCCAGGGACAGATTTTCAAGGTATTTCCGTGTCTAAAGACACAGATGGGCTATGAGGCTTTCCAGAAGCAGTGAGACCGTGTCTTTAGGCACCTCAGCACACCACAGACCTGTCCCTGGGCACACCGGGACGCTCGCGGCAGCTCCTGTCGCCCTGCGCAGCGTGCTGAGCAGCCAACCCCCCGCGGGAGAGCCGCAGGGAAGGGAGCAGAGCACAGCTTTGGGTTGCAGGGATGACGGGGAAGTGTCGCAACAGGGTTCACGTCAGGCACCCCAGCAGGAGGGCAGAGAGAGGCGGTTGGTATGTGCTGCTGATGTTGTGCCCCGTGTATGCCAGGTATGCTGCCGGAGCAGAGCAGAGCCCTGCAAGAAGAATTTCCCTGGCAAAAAGATGGGGAACATTTAAACGGGCTGGTTGTGCAACACTCAGCACCTTAGCCTGAGGCTTTGGAAATCTGGCTTCGAATCCTTGTGCTTCCACAGGTCAAGTGTGACCCTGGGAAAGGCTCCACTGTCCTGGGTAGGGCTGGGGCTCTGCTGCGAGGGGGAGCACGGCCCACGCATCGCACCCAGAGTCGGTGCCTGTCCTGTCACTGGTGGTAAGAACTTGGATTGGGCATTTTCTGAGAGCTACGAGTCCCGTTTCTAACGAGAAATGTTTTCTCCAAACACAGGGGAACAAACATCAGGTTGAATTAAGGCTGTTCCCTGTTTTCCTGTGGGTCCCGTTGAGCTAGGTGGACATGAGAAGTGGTCACCCAGGGCTCCCTGAGCGCGCGAGTTCAGCAGCGAGCCTGGACACACGGTCGGCTCTCCTGCTCCTGCCCACGAAGCCCTGATGTCAGCAGGCAGCATCCCCCCAACCCCACTGAGGATGGTGGGCATGTCACCGATGCCCATTTCCAGCCCTTCACATGAGCAGAGGGCCTCACCCTGCTCGCAGCAGAGGGAGCTGGGACTGGTGTGTGGCCCCTCTCTGCCCTGGACCTTGACTCTGCCTCTTGCGAACGGTTTTCACCAGGTCTGAGCTGCGCTGGCTCCCCCGCACCACCAGCACCTTTTCCCTCACCTATTGCCTCCGGGTCTTGTTTCTTGGTGGCAGCAGCGTCACCCTGAGAAGTGGGTCGGGTGGCGTCCTTCACCGGCTTGCACATGAGCGGCTGGAAGGTCGGGTCGATCTCTAGGATCAGCTGGTTGAGACTCTCGATTGAAATGTCCAAGGTAGGAGACACCACATGGGCGCCAGGGTCTGTGCCAGGGTCCTCCTCCTCGTGGGGCTGATATAGGGCGGTGGGTCTCTCCAAAGAGGGATCACGCTGCCCCTTCCCCTGTGCATGAGCAGCCACGTGCTCACACACGGGGTGGGCTCCGTACAGCCCCGCGCCGGGCCGCAGCTGTGCGTTGGCACACGCCATCGCCGAGGGGTCGGCCCAGCCCTCCGCGGAGTAGTAGCCATACTTCATGGGCAGTGCGGAGCAGCCCGGGTACCCCGCCGGGTGCAAGCTCGGGCTTTCCTCCCTTGAGGAAACACACACGGTCTGTCCAACACGCAGCACGTGGTGTTGTATGACCTGGGACATGGTTTGGTTTTCTGGTTTGAGGGCTCAGAGTCCAAGGGGAACCTCCTCCTCCTCCTCCTCGCCTCCCTTTCTGCGCCGGGGACCTCAGAGCCCTTCTTCAATCCAGCGTCTCAAGCGGAAGAGGAATCTGAGGAATGCAGAGAGAGGAGCGGTTACACAGGCATGCCCCGGGCAGGAGCAGACTGCAGCGGAAAAGTCTATAAAACCGGGGATTTGGAGCGCAAAGCTGGAGTTCAGCTCACAAGAAAACGAGTCACCCCGTACTGCCCTTCCACCCCCTCCAGCCTCTGCTCCCGGAGCCACGGGGCGGTTGGGCAAGCGCAAGGAGGGGTCATTCACAACAGCTTTTCAGGATTCAAAGGCCTAATTCTGCTTTATTTGCACAGTGCTTGTTTTTTTGGTTAAGAATGAAAAGCAGCACCAGCGTTAACAACTTTTGCCTGGGATCCTGCCCCTCGGAGCCCAGCCGCGGGGTGGGCGTGCGGCGGGCCAGCGAGCGGGGCAGCTGCCGGAGCAAAGCCTTGCGAGTGGGGTACGTGTGATCCAGGGGTTTATTTTGCCGGTACAACGTGGGCTGAGCCCTGAAAGCCTGCGTGTGCGGCTGCTTTCGCAGTCGAGGCGCTGCTCTAGGAACCTG
This sequence comes from Nyctibius grandis, assembly GCF_013368605.1. NCBI lineage: Eukaryota > Metazoa > Chordata > Aves > Nyctibiiformes > Nyctibiidae > Nyctibius > Nyctibius grandis. Next base: position 6,476,309 of record NC_090683.1, read on the forward strand.
GCTGCTATGACATTTTGAACACTCTCTGGCTTTGCTTAGATAGAAAGTATTTCTTAATTCACCGTCACAATAACCCCATGGCAGAAGGTTGGCTTCACTTGGGGGGTTCTGGGCACAAGGTCTCAGGACACCGTTTGGCGTGGGGAAGCCATCCAAGTGCAGCAGCAAACAAGCGGGGTCCCCTCTGGCTGCCGCTGTCCTGCCTGTCTGCACGGCGGGGGCTGCCACCAAACGCACTGAGGGAACCTCCCTCGTTTGGCTCAGGATGAGGAAAATGTGCCTGTCCTGCCCTGTACCCACCGCGGCACCAAAACCCAGCGTCTCGGTGCTCGGGGACATCACACCCCAGCACATTCCCCGTGCCTGTGCTGTGCCGGCTGCACAGGAATGTGCCCGTCCTCTCCGGTCCTCGGGGAGGGCAGCACCGGTGGGGACCACGGGATGTCCGGAGGGTCAGAGCCAAAGGGCCACGGACAGGAGTTAACCCCGCGGCTCCGGGCTCCCTCCTCCGTATCCTGTGCGGGTTGGGTGTGTAACGCACACAAACAGTGCTCTTCGCTTATTAAAATATTTGTCCTTTCCTGCATCAGCCTTGACTGACTGACTTATTTACTCGCCTATCTCGGATTGATTAACTGTGGAGTCACAGGATTAAGGAAGAGCCACGTTGCTCTCGGGCAGGCGCGGGGCCGGTACGTCACGTCTGGTGCGCGGTGACTAACTGCCGTGCGGGTATGAGAGCCGTTACGGAGGTGGCTCAAAACAGGCCGGCTTTGCCCTCAATGCATCATATAACCCCGAGGAAGCCTCTCCTCTTGCCGGAGAGACACCCAGAATAGCACAGACTCGTTAAGATTAGCAAATTAGAAGCAAAACATCGCTGCTGTCTGCTGCTGCTCGTGGCGCACGGCACTCGGCGCGGCGATGGATCATGCCACACCAGGAAGGCTCTCGGGAGAGGTCTTTAAGGACTGCAGAAGTGAAAAAATACTTCACAGCCGTTTAGCTTCCTCCCAGCCTGGACCCCACCATGTCTCCTGAGCCTATGATAGATTTTATTTACAGGACTGGCAGGCGGGTCCTAAGAAAGCCTGGCCGTGCCCGGGCTCTGCCCGCAGAGCTCATGTCGCCTCTGCCCCGGGCATGGCGCGGCTCGGCGTGGTCGGTGGGATCACGGGTGAGCTGCCTGCCCGCTTCTGGGTGCCTGCCTCGGAGCGTGCATGTGCCGCGATGCCGCAGGCACCGCCGGGAGAAGTGCAGCACTGCACAAGGCTTGGAGGGAGCGTTGGTTAGATATAAAAAGAAGAGTCATTCCAGGTCAGAAACCCAAGCTAGATGGAGCGAAAATTGGATTCTCCCCGGGGAGAAGAACTGCCTGGCTCCAGTCAGCAAGGCAAGGCTGGTTTTAATTTAAGTAGGTACAGAAATAACGTGCAGTACGCCTGAACCAGGGCTGTCAGGGGGTTCCAGGAGCATGCACGCAACAGCTTCCCTCCTCTCTTGTACTCCTGCCCTGAGTTTTTGATCTTTCTTGTGCCTGATGCTGCCAGAATCAGCCTCCAAACCTCATTTCCCCTCCCCTCCCTCCTCTGGGTTCCAGTAAGACGTCTCCCAGGCTCCTCACAGGAATTTCGAGCCCCCGCTGCAGGCTCCTCTGCTCAGAGGCACAAGGGAGGAGAAGGGCTGGGGCGAAGGAGGTCGGTCACAAGTGGCTGTGAGCCGCCAGCGTGCTGCAGCCACGAGGACACCAGGACGTCCCCAGAGCCATCAGAGCCAGCCGTGCCCTCGTGCACAGCCCCACGGAGGCTGGGCAGGGAAGAGGGGCCGGGCTGGAGTGCCAGGGCCCCAAGCCCGTACAGCACCACAAAGCCGATGGCACACGTGTGCCGTGCTCCAGGCGCAATGCCCTTGGCTCCAGCAGCCGCAGCCCTGGCAGGGGTACACCGGGCACTGCAGACGTGCTCACAGGGCACCGAACCCGGCGCTGGGGGTGTTCAGGGGCTGCACGGGAGCCCTGGGGGAAGGAGCGGTGTTGTGTCAGCTCAGACAAGGCCAGCCCAAGCAGAAATGGAAATAAGCTGGCCACAAACACATCTAGGCTGGAAATTACCGAGGTTCTGCTTCTGGAAACAGGCTGTGGGACAGAATTCCCCCTGAGATGGAGGGGACAGGTCACAGGTTCTGGATGCAGATGGACACACTTATAAAAGGTCTCTGTGATGCCGCTGCCTGTTGCACCAAGACACTCGGCACCAAGAGACCCAGCTCAGGGAGGCAGGAGCGGCAGTTCAGCCCAGTAACCCCAGCCCTCCCCTCTGTCCCGGGCGGCGGCGGGCGAAGCGGGTGCCCTGGGGCCAGGGCTGCGCCAGACACACCCCGGCTGTTCGATAACCGCCTGCGCGCCCTTCCCAACGCCCCGGGACAGCACGGCCCGGCCACGTGCACTGAGCCCCACGGGCCCCGTGGGGACGGAGCAAAGTCCTGGCTCTTCCCAGGCTTCGGCAGAGCCCACAAGGTAATGGCAATGCCACAACCGCTGCCTCTCGGCTTTGCCTGGCACACGCCGAGCCCTGGGCGTCCCAGTGCCGTTATTCAGAGCTAAGACACACGAGCCGGGACACGGGCTTGTTCCCTGTCTGCGCGGAGACCCCAAAACGGCAAAGCCAGCTGCCAAGTCAGGGTTGTTTTTCCCTGCAACGTGAGCCCTGGGAGCCTCCCCAGGACAAGTCTGTTCGACATCCCCGCACCGGGAAGGAGCTGCCGGGACACCCAGGGTTCACAGAGCTGATTACACCCAACTTAATCACGGCGAGGGCTGTGGGTGACTCGCCGAGATTAGCAGGGCGTGCTGATGAGGTTGAGGAAAAAAGTTGCCATGGTTATGGTGTGTTTTGCCCGCAGAGCTGAGTGCGCAGCGGTATCACATAGCAAATATTAATATACCTCCAGCCCCAGGGGGGTCCGGCACCGGGAGCATGAGGCAGCTGGTGCCTGGGGGGGGCAGCCCTCCCAGGGCTGGGGGGAGGAGGGTGACAGGCAGACAAAGCCGCCTCCCTCCTTGCTCAAACAAGAATAATTAGAAAGTTCGTCAGCAAAAAGAAGCCTTTATGAAATCCCAGACAGCATCGCTGACCCTGGTATTTGATCAGCCCCAGGAGCCCCGTGATGGGGCTGTGTGACCGCTGCCGAAGGAGTTCTGGGTGAGGAGGGTTATTAGTAATGTCGAAACTGCTACTCAGCTACCTCCCCCTCCTGCTGCCACGCTCCCTTTCCCTCCCCACGACGGCTCTGTCCCCTTTGGTAGGAGCCTCCCTGGGCACGAGGGGAGCAGCAGAGCCCGGTGCCCCAGGCAGGTCCCCACGCAGCCAGGAGGGTTTTCCCTCCAGCTCTTTGCAGGGTGAGCAGTGGGCACGGGATGCTCAGGGAGGGGCAGCATCTTTGGAAGAGGGTGTCTGTCCAAATCCAGACTAAATTAGCTAATCCTAGGAATGTTTGAGATGAGTTACAGGAATGTGAGACTTTATAGACACGCCAACAAGCTCCTGAGAGCACCAGCCTGGATTTTTCCCTTCTGAGGCCACGGGCACATCTCACCTCCGTCCCCTCGTGGCACTGCACCAGGCAGTGTCATTCCAAAGGAGGCTGCAGCACAGAGGCTGTCTCCCTGCACCTCAGAGGTGCCAAGGGAAGGGAGAGGACGGGAGGTGCTGCACAGAGGGCCCGGCAGGCTCCAGGCGTTTCAGGACGCTGTACCTCAGCACTCCCCCGTGCACATCCCTGGAGCGTTCAGCGCCGCTCCCCAGGGCTTGAAACCTTGTGACGCAGCGGACCATGCTCCACGCTCTTCTTTTGGGTCGGAGGGACAAACAGCACGAGGTGGGACTAGATACTCTTCCTCCCCATCCTCCGACCTCCATCCTCCTGCCAACACATCTGCCTACACAGCCGGTGCTCCCGTCTGGGGCCCGGGTTGCACAGCTCCCACACAATGCTCTGCTCTCCTCTTACACAGGACAGATCCTCAGGACCTTGGTTTTGGTTTCACAGCATCTCTCGACACTGACCTGAGTCACAACGCTTTCACCTCGCTGCCAGTGGCTGAAGAAAGTGCAGTGGTACCCAACAACCTTGACTAATGTGCAGCTAGCTGCATTTCCTCGCGAGCCCTACACAAACCACTGCCTCCAGCGAGTCACACTTCTCGCTACCACGTGGCATTTTTATTGCCTTGAACTCTCAGCACTTCACCACACCGCAGCCTCCCACTGAAGAGCTGGGTGCACACACACAGACACGATCACAGCCTTGTTCCTGCGGGGTGAATTCACTCCAGGCCGAGTGAACAAAGCATCTCACACCCCTCGCACAGACGCGCCTTCAGCCACCGCTGGAAACCTGAAATAGGCTTCAAACTCTGGGTGAATATGGAAGGTAATTGCTAATAAAATAAAACCTATAGACTACTAAGAGAAGTCCAAAACCTCAACCTGGGCAATGAGCGTACTCCATGCTGTGTCTCACAGCACATCCAGCAGCCTTCCCCACCCAGGATAAACACGGCTGGGTCTCTCTGCCAGCCAGCAGCGTTGTTCAGGCAGGAACCACCATGTCTTGGCTTATTTGAGATCTCTGCAGCAGATTTCTCCCAAGCCACAAGAATAATCACCAGCTAAATGCAAAGCAGCAGCAGAAGAAAGAGAAGTGATGGAAGAGAGGAACTGATACAAACTGCAAACAACATTAGCGTGGAGGAATGAAGGAGAGAACAGACTTGAGAGGCATGGAAAAGGCAGCGATGGCCCTTGAAATCAGCACTCGGCGGGTACCTGCAGCAGCTCGTTCCCCCTCCTGCGCGCTGCTCCTGCTGCAACACCTCCAACAGCACCTTGAGCTTATAAAACCAGCACAAGGGTGAGTCTGTGCAGGGACCGAGTCCTCTGGGAGCCTTGGATTTAACGGGAGCCCAGTCCCTCCCACCTGGGCTGAGCTTTGCTCGCCGCCCCTCCGCGCAGGGTGCAGCCCTGCTCAGGCCAGGTGTGATGCAAGAGGGAAGACCCAGACACGGGGATACAACCCGGAGCAGCGCTGAGCTGGCAGGAGACCAGGCTGCCTCCCCAGCACGCTGGCACGGGGCGGCCGAAGGCAGGGAGCTCCTCAGCCTGGCTGCCCAGGAGGACTTTCAGCTGGTGCAGAGCAAGGTGACCCTGCCCGGAGCGGCTGAGGGTTTGATGCTGCCGCTGCTGAGGGCCAGGGCTGTAAAGGTGCTGCAGTGAGGAGTGAGGCTGGTCCAGTTCAGGGAGAGAACCGAGCATCTCCCATGGCGTCTGGCTCAAGGGCGGCTGTAGGCTTCTGGGGCTGCTCTGGCCCGACCTAAAAACCCACCCAGGTCTGCCCACACCCCCAGCACGATTATCTGACTGGTGTATTACAGGGAGCAGGTTAAAAAATATATTTAAAGGCAACTGTGTCTCTAAGTCATGTTTGCACAGTGTCCGGCCCCGAGCAGCCAGGCCTGACCGCTGCATTTAATGGATGATAATAAATAATCCCCAAACATCTCTCTGGGTTGCTGGACATTTTGGCTCAAGGGTTTCTTCCAGTTTCAGTGGGCACGGAGCCACCCAGCAGCCTTTAAAATCATGTATCTGAAATACCCTTTTTCAAGGGAACTGCCTATTCTGCTGCCCATAAATGCTTTTGGTTTACCGCAACATTGCCACACCGCTAAGGGACGCTTTGAAATGGCCGATTTTATCAGGAAACATGCCATATAAACTCCCTTCCTTTAAATTCCTTGATCTCACTTTACAATCTTTCCAACGCTTTATTTATTATCAGCGGTTGTTTTTTCCTGTCCTTCCATCCCTGGGTAAACAGTGTTTCACACCACCCCTGTCCTTCGTAACGGCTGCGGGGGTGCAGTGGGGAGCGACCTCCCGGCACCTTCCCGTTGTCCTGGCTGGTAAAATCCGCCGTTGATGAGGTACCGGGCAGACAGCAGCGACAGCCCGGGGGACGTTCGCTGTGACCGCACACATGTCACCAGTGCGACACTCCAGCTGCGGGGAGCAGACGGGGAGCAACGCTGGGGAACCACGATCTGCCTCAGGTCCCTCAAGCATCTCACCGCTTGTGGGATGCTTGGGCAGTCACAGAGGACCAGCCGTTGGCAGCAGCAACAGTGCAGGGAGGGAAAGCGCCAGGGCTGGGGGGGGAGAGGAAGGGCTCTGGCAGCAGAACGAGGTGCCTCTGTGCCCTGCTCCCGTCGTTTGCAGCCTCCGCTCAGAGCACACCTTGGCGATGTTCTTCTGCGGGGTTTGCAACCCTGGTCAGCTCCACCCTGTGTCAGCAGGACGAAAGGTGTTGGCCAGGGCTAAGCACCTCCTTTGGAAAAGAGGCACGTCCAGGAGCGACCGTGCGCTGGAGCGCCCCGTCCCACCGCCCCGGCTCCAGCCAGCAGCGGGGTCACGCCTCGTGGGGAAGAAGGCAGCGATCAGATGAGACCTGACCGCGTGCTGGGCTGGCACCCACAAAAGAAGGCGCTTCCATCGCACCGACACCTTTTGCTAACGTTAACTTGCTCAGCAATACATACATAAACGCCAAGCTGTTTGCTGTGCTTTAACATCCCGCCCCGTTTGCCCCGGGCTCGAAGGGGCCTCTCTGTCCCGGTGATGCAATGTGTTTTCAGTGGGTATCGGATTGTTACCGCTACGGGCGCTTATAAAGCCAAACTGAAATCCTGTGTTGCTGTTCTAACGTTGCTTTCAGTCTGCAGCACAGACATTCACAACTCAGTGCTTCTCCTTTTGCATTGTGTGAGGCGCCCGGCGATGTCCTGGAGGGGCCAGTTGCTATAGAAAAGGGCTTGTTTGTTGCGGTCCTGTCAAACTCCTCCCAAAGGCTGTGGAGATACTGCAAGACCCCTCAGAAAAAAACACCCTTTTCCTTTGGCTTTGACTTTGCTGGTTTTGCAGTGGAGCCAAGACGTGCAGTGACTCCTTTGCCAAGCCATTACATCTCCTTTGCGCTCTCCGTGTGCGTGGAAGAGTAACGGGAAAAGATTTCTGAGGTGCACAGAGGGCTTCTCACCACAGCAGGGTACTCTGCCCTGCCCCGATGGATCACTAACCATCCCCTGTGTTGCACGGGTGTAGAAATCTGCTTGCATCAGGGCTCGGTTATCCCAGTTACAACCCGGGTTAAGCTGGATTTATGAGGATGTTTTGTGTTTAAGCAGCAATGCCCGTGAGAACCACACACCATCAGCTGTGCGGGTGGACTTACACCCAAGTGAACAATCCCACCGTGAACAAGCCTCTGCGCCAGCCTGGATTTTCCCACCCTGAAGGCCCCAAACATTATTAGCAAACACCACATCCCTAGAGTCTGTAAGGAGTTACACAGGCGTGGAGGTGGGTAAGGCCGTGGTAATGCAGCTCCTCCACGGCGGAATGCGATGAGTGGCTGGCAGCCAGTAAATGCCACTTTTTTGTCCCCAGGAGAGCAGAGGGAAATCAGGAGGGGTGGGAGCCTGGCCAGGGGATTGCACTCTGGTCACAGCTGGCAGCTGGAGACGGCCGAGGAAAACCAAGGCGGCCACAGGACTGGCTGGAGGAACCTCTTCCCTCTGCAGCCCGTCTTTGGATGGCTGCTGGCTCGGGGCAGGAGCACCGGCAGAACAGAGCTGTGCCAGGAACAGCAAGATGTGCAGGGGCTGTTTGCAGAACCCATCAGCCTTCCCAACAGGAGCAGGCTGCAAAAATAATAACATTTATCTCAAGAAGAAGAGAGGCAGACAGCCACATAGTCAGGATCATGCAGGTTTTGTAAATGCATGGCTCCTTGTTTCTGGAATTTGAGCAAAATAAACACACAGATATCAATGAGCTGACCCAACATAAAAGAGAGTTTTCAGAGGAACAAATATTGGTTATGAATAAGACTCGGGAGCGCTTCCCTGGAAGGCACCTGTGCAAATGAGGAGAAAAAGTTAAAAAAAATCTCTCTCTTTGTAACCTCTGCTTGGAACAGAAGATTTGTGTCTTGTCTAACTGGAGGGAAAACACTGAGTGCCTCTGAGGGCTGCAGCCAGGGCAGGGGGCAAGGTGGGGGCCCTTGGGCTGAAATGTTCAGGTCATGCAGAAGGGCTGGAACAAGGGACTGTCCTCCACGTCCTTCTTCACCCTGGGAACGCCCCTCGGCAGCATCACTGGCAGAATCCTCGGTGACCTCCTCTGCTGGGAGCTCCTCGGTCTCCTTTTTGTAACTAAAATGGACCCATCTGCGCAGAGCAGATTTCTCCAAGCACGGCCCTACCCAGGATGTGCTCATAAAAGACAGAGTATGAATTTGACAGCTAAAAAAGAACAAATGCAACCCGTGAGCGGGCCCAAGCAGCTGCTCTGCCCAGTTGTTCCTTGGGAATGCTCGGCCCTGTGTCCTGCGTTACACGCCAGACCACCTCCCTCTCACCGCTGGCTCCAGAAAACCTTGCAGCAGTCTGACACATGACAAGTGAAGCAGCACCGTGCCCAGCGCGTCAGAAATGACACGGGAAAGTGACTGAGCCACGAATCTGGGCAGGACACAGAGCGCTGCTACCTTCCTCCCTCCTCCTCCTCACCCCTCCAGCCTTCCTCCCTCCTCTGGAGCCTTCAGAAGTGAAGAAAACATGATAAGTGCTGAACTACCTATCTGAAACAGCCACGGAGGGCTACGACCTTCCTAGGACTGATGGCACAACTGTTACAGACAGAGCAAGTCCAGGCAGCGCCCAGGGAAGCCGTTGAGGGATGCCTGACCTGCTTTGTACTCAGCTGGACCTTGACCAGGCTGCCAAGTGGCGTGGGGCTGGGGAGAGGACCACGAGTGCCCACCGAGGTCTGGAGCTGGGTCCTGCTGCCACCTTCAAACACCCCCAGAGACACTCCCAGCCCCTTCTTTCAGCGTGGGAGCACGTGGGCACAGCATCCAGCGCTGTTCGGCAACCCCGAGCCCGAAGCATTCACCAACACCGGCGATGGTGTGAGCTGCCCAGCGGACCCCTCAAGGACAGCCTGGTGCTGGGGACATGCGGGGACAGGGGCAGCCCTTCACACCTCCGCTAAACCCCGTTACCAGAGGGCTCGTTTTATCAGCCACGTGCGTGCTGCAGAGCCCTCGCCGCTTCCAGAGCCTCCGCCAGGTGAGTCACCCCTTTTCTGGGAACAACAAAACGCGTTTACTCAGAGCAGTGACGAGGCCCTTTGGTTCCCCCCAGGGAACGTTAATCAGCCTCCTCTTACTGAAAAAAAAAGGACCTTTTGTTTTCTAGACCTTACAGTTAAGTTTTTCATAGGCTGAAAGTGCAAGCCTCAGTAGAAGACACACCATGCCCAGGAGCAACGGTGAGAGTCAGAGACAGCCACGAGCTGGGCGAGGGAAAGGACCGGCTCCCTCTGCCCCGCACGCTCCGCCGTGGGGGCTGGCCGGGGTGCCCCGAGCCGACAGATGTGTCTGTGCAGGAAGGAATCGAAAAGCAACCGGAGCGTGCCAGCGGCGCGGGCTGGGCTGCAGCAGAGCGCCCCGTACCTGTCCGTACGTGCTGGGTGGTGTGAGGGCTTCGGCAGCCAGCGAGGGGAAAACCACTGACGTCGACGAAATGGGATGAGGTCCTACTGCTGCCCTGCACGGGCAAAGCTGAGGTGGCAGCACCAGGTGGTTCCTACGGACTCCCTCAAGGAATTACCTTGCCGTGGAGGTGGAACACTGAGAAAAAGCCTTTTTTGGCTGGTGCTGTGTGACACTGGTAGTTCACCATGTGCAAACAAGCTACGGACAAGCCCAAAAGATGACTGGCGTCTAGAGGCTCCCTGCCCCAAAGGGCACTGAGGATGTTGTACAGACGTTGCTCAGCACCTAACGGAGTCTCCCAAGCCACTGCCACCCAGGATCCACATCTCTGATTTCTCCGGGGTGTCTTCTCAGAGGTTGGGGACGTTAAAGCCAGCAAAAGAGCACAGGACAGCTCTCTGTGGCATGCATCCGCACCTTGCATTTTGCTCTCAAAATTGAAAAGAATTAGAAACTGGGTTCTTCTTTTCTCAACAGCCAGCCCTTTTCCTGAGGCAGCTTTTAACCGATCATTTCCAGTGAGGAAACCTCGCATGGGGAATAAATGCCTCCACGTTGCCATGGTGTGTGATGCTACAGGAGGACAGCAGCGGGCAGCACGGGTTGTCCCACGTGGTAGCACCCACCTGGCAGAAGCTGAGACATCAGGGTCCAAAACTTCCCTTAGAAAGATGCTTCTAGGACCTGCCCCGGATACAACCATGAACAATCCCTTGTTGATGTGAGACACTGAGTGAATCATGGAGCCACCTGGCTCTCCACCAGAGACGTATTTTAGCCTGTGCCAAGCGACACCATCACCTTGCAGCTAGTCACCACAGGCTGGTGTGGGCCCTAGAGGCCATCTCTGCCAGCAGAGTCCTGGGGGACCCTCAGCTGGGTTGTCTGAGGGGGTTCTGCAAGCTGGGGTTCTTAGGTACCAGAGGATCTTCCCAGTGCCTGTGCCAGACACCTCACGTTAACTCAACAAGGACAGCGTGGTGCAAAGGCACGTGACCAGGGGCTAACAGGAGACCTCCCAGTCCAGGCGTAGAACCATAACATCGTGTTTCCAGAGGAGCACCCTAATACCACCAATTCTCCCTTTTCCAGGAACTCCTGCAACCCCAGGGCACGGAACCGTAAAACGGCTTTTGTCTTGGAGTTGGCGTCTCTGTTATCAAGGTGAAGTCAACGAGAACAACTGCTTTCCACACTTGCTTTTCCTCCCCACAATCAGCATTGTTTGCTCATGCTGCAATGCCCCAAGCCAGCAACTGATAGGGACTGGCAATACAGGTGAATTACACCTCTGTTTGTTCAACGGAAAAACCTGCAAACCCTACTGCAGCGAGGGTAGGGAGAGGATTCTGGGCACAGCCAGCAATGCTAATTACAGCTCTTATTGCTAATAGGGTGAGTAGGAATGAAAGAAGGGACGGCACAGGAAGGGGAAAGGTAGAGCCAAAGTGTATTGAGGGCCCCCGGATGGGTGCAGCAGCAAAGGGCTAGAGAAGAATAGGCTGATTATTGTGGGTTTACTGGGATAAAGCGGGCAAGGATGGTGAGATCGGTGAGAATCACTCGGTGCTGGAGGGCTGCCAGGGGCTGTGAGTGGGACAGGGCAGGGCTGAGGGCGTGCAGCTACCTCTCTGCAGCCGTGCACAGACAGGCACATGCACATTTCCATCTTACAACAGCTAAAATCCACTGAAATCCGTAGCAGCCTTTGAGGGCCTGAGGATCAAGCACTCTCCAGCAGCTGTTCCCAGATCTCCCCTGGCAGAGGAGTCGGGATGTGCTTTTGGGATCCATTTTCCACATTGAGCCACACACTGGCCACGCACAAAGCGCTCAGGTACTACCTGGAAAGTGGCATCTTCCCCTCGGGTCCTGCGTAGCCTGGGTGTGCATCACTGCATCAGGACTTCACAAGGTGCCTGCTGCGCCTTGGCAGCCCAGGGAAGCTGCCGGCCTGCCGGGGTGGGCTTCGGGGTGGCTCACATTCCAGGGGACCCGGAGACGATGGAACCAGGGTTTGTCTGATTGGAAGCATTGCACAGGGCTGACTCACAGCTGCTGACACTTGTCACGCTGAAAGCATTTTGATATTTATGGAAGGCTGTTCATATCCGCAGCGCGGGGGACAGCGGGACCAAATGCTCTGCGTGCCTTCTCCATGCCTCAGGCCTGGCCCGCAGTGCCCTTGCCTGACTGCTGCCGAGGCCGCGGGGCTCCTGGGTGGGAAAGGCACCTGCCCCGCTCTGCCCGGCGTCCCCCATGGGCTCCAGGCTGGGCCGTTTCTCAGTGAAAGAGGCATCTCTTTGTCCTGGGCAAAGCCCTCAGTACACTGAGTCCCATCCATTGCCGTCCCACACGGTCCTGCAATACATGTTCAGGCTTTGCCCTTGGCTCAGCGATGCAAAGGGCTCTCTGACTGGGATGGCCAGGCCATGGCAGTAACAACCCCATAGCACAGACAGCTCACAGCAAAGCACTAGCACCCCTGAAACCCCACTGCAGGGCAAGCAAATGCCGTCAGACACCACTTCATTAAAAAACTCTTGGTTTTGATGTTGGGAAACCCATCGCTCCTTCTCTTCAAGCCCTTGCCTCTGCTGTTGTCCAAGCCTGCAGGAAAAGGAAGGAGAAGAGGCCCGTGCGGTTCCTTCCTGCACGGGGCAGGTTCACGGGGCTGCTCTGCGTGCGGCTGGCTCCTCTCCACGCCGGAGCTGTTCTGGAGCAGGCTCCAGCTGCCGCGGGACTGCCACCACAACACCTTTCACCAGCGCTAAATTCGCTTCAGGGCTGAAGGAAAGGAAGCTGCTAATGGACTCTAATGGAGTTGCGGTGATTCTCCTGGGAGGCAGTCAAGCTGTCCTGAAGAGAGAAGAAGCAGCGAGCAGGTCACTAGCACTTCCACGGTTGTTCTGGCTGCCGCTCTCAGACATCCCCCCGGGATCACAGCTTCAACAAATTGAAATGGAGGAAGATTTGCAACTCCACACATGGCCACCCAGGCAGGCAGGGTGGGAAATCTGGGTGTCAGTGCCACCGCTTCGGAGGACTTTGGGTATCTCACGTTCTGCCTCGCCAGCATCCCGATTCTGCCAGCTAATACCGGCATCTTCCTCTGCAGAGGAGCTCTTTGGTGAGCTCCCTGCTGGAGACGGATCCTGGCAGCAGGGACGGGCCTGGCCCACGCGTCAGCCGTGACATGCTGGCCTCGTTAATGTTTTGCCATTAGGAATTTTCAGCGCTTTTCTCATGACACTCACAAAGATGTGTCACTGGAGAACAGAACAAACCAAAGAGATGCTCAGCATTTACAAGAACAAGATGGTTTGCCTCTGGTTTTGTTTGTTTCCCTGCATGTTTGTGAATTAGCGCTTGCTTGCCTGTGTCCTCCCTCTCCCTCCTGCCCGTAACTGTGGATAACCCATAACGTTAGAGCTCAGCAGCCGCAGCACGAGGAAAGGATCAGCTCCGAGATCTCGGCCAAGAAACCAACGGCTCCAAACTACAGTGCCCTTCTAGCGCACTGCATGCAGGTCATGGTCTATTTATTGAATCATTTTAATACGAGGAGTGCTGCGTTACTACTTCCTTCCCCATTAATTCAAGTGCCACAGTTCTGTGCCACAGTTCTGTGCCAGCAAAACAGGCGTGAGAATGAGCTCATGACATTGGAAATACATGCCCAGCTCCAGGCTCTGCTCACGCCTCCAAGCATCTCCTCGGACTTCCTTCTCTCCCTCTGTAACACACCCTTAGAACTTGGCTCTCGTTGCCAAAGGGCCTTGAGGTCCTCAAAAGGTACCAGGGAAATGTAAAGCGTGGCTCTCCCACCTTGTCTCCCAGCTGGGCTCTACCACCGCGTAGTTCACTGTCTGCAGAAATGGAAATGGTGCCTCAGTGGCCACTGACAGGACACGGGGAGACAGGATTTATATGGTGCATGTCTGTGTTTAAAAGAGGAGACGCTGGCTGCTGCCAAGCATGTGTTGTTTCTGGGTTTCTTGGGCATTATCTGACTCCCTGCAGCAGCAGCGAGAGGGGAGGTTGTAACAGTGCCCGCTTGGGAGGCATGAGGACATTCAAGCATCAAACTGAGCTTTTAGACCCTTTAAAAAAATAATGAGGGCGCATGCTGTTCCACTTAAACCAGAATAACACGACACACAGCTCGGAGAGATTTAGAAACTTTTCTGGGAAATAATATTGGGAAGAAAACACATAAAAGGCTAATTAGGGCTTGATCTCTCCAGCACACTGCAGCTCCCTCATCTTTCTGCGGGGCTCAGCTTCCCAGCAGACCCATTCTGCCACAGCGGGTTGATTCCGTTTGCCCTCGGTGCTCAGCTCCGGTCCCCCGCAGGCTCCGGGGTGTGGGCAGTGCGGTGGTCTCCTGTTGCCCTCCAGTGGCAGCGGCTCACGGCAGCGCAGAGCGGAGGTGCCGGACGGTGGGGGGGTCATTTCCCCCGGTGTTTCCCAGTACAGGAGAAGGCTGAAGCTGTATACGATGCCAGCCAGCGATGCTCCATCACACCTCCTCGCACATGCTCCTGCATCTCCATATAAACCACTCCGGGAAGCACCCTTCATCAGTTCTAAATCTGGATTGGGAATAGCCTGATTTTTAAAGCTTTTTCTTCCGTTTCAGATGCTTTCTAGGTAGGGCCAGGAGAGCAGTACGCAGTAGTTCTGGGATGGTAATGTTTGTCCCATTTATTAGAGCGTTGCATTGGTGCTGTGCCTCCCTCCGAACACACAGCGCCTGTTGCACCGTAGGGGCAAAGGCAGCACAAATAACCCAGTACAATTCTTCCAGCTGACGCTGCCCTCAGGCCCAGCTTAGAGCCTCCCTTTGGCACACTGCGTCACACCACTGTGTTTTCTGTTTTTCTGACCAACTCTCTCCTGTGTTTTTGTAGAGATGATAAAGACCTCCTAGATTAAATCTTACTTGGCAGCCGTGCTTACTAAAGCATTGATCCCTGTGACCTGATACACAGATAACTACGTTACTACAAATCCAATACGGCGTTATCCAGCCCATCACAGGAGATAAGCTCAGAGGAGCACAGCTCTCACCGCTTCGGTCTGGTCACGCAGGAGGTGCCCTGCGTGCCCTCCTCACCATTGCCCAGACAGCATGTGCCCATTGCCAACCCTACTTTTCTTCACAATGCCCCTTTTAAAGTGGTTTTGGAGTCCCCTCCTCGTGAACATGCCCTTTGCAGCGCCACGCGCCATTTCACAACCCAAGTTGTGAGGGCAGCGCTGCTTGTCACTGTTTGTCACCCATACGAGCCCATCCCAGGGCCCCCCTGACCTCCAGCGGGGAAGGGGAAGCCGCCACAGGCACACACAGGCCAGCAGCAACCACGGGCAGCCCTGAGCGGTCAGAAACCCCCAGTAACCCAACAGCTCTGTCACTGTGGCTGCCTGTGCGCTGCACCCAGGCCCCGTGAGGAGCCAAGGCCGCCATGGCGGGGCAGCAGGCCGGGCTCTGCCCCTTCCCGCCCTCATCGCCCTTCCCGCCATTTCCCCTCAGCGCTGCCGGACCCGCCCTTTAAAGCCCCCCCGGCCCGGCCGTCCCCCCCCGTTCCCGGGCTGCTCCAAGCCGCGGGGGTGGCAGGGCCCCTCGCCTCGCTCCGATCGCGGACGGACTGCGCGGCGTTCCCGCCTGTCCCCCCCTGCTCCGCGGGGCGGGAGTGGCCAGGCCCGGTCACGTGGTCCGGTGGAGGCGCCGGCCCCATTCCGAGCGGAGGGGCGAGCGGGGATGCGCGTGGCGGGCGCCGTCTCCCGCCAGGGGCCGCCAGGGGGCGCCGTGCGGCGGTAGGTGCGGGGGGAGCGAGGGCGCATGCGCGGGAGCGGATTGTGTCGTGTGTGTAGGGAGTGTGTAAGGTGTGTGTAGGGTGTGTGTAGGGTGTACACAGTGTGTGTAGGGTGCGTGCCCAGTGTGTGTGCCTCTGTGTGCGGTGTGTGTGCGGTGTGTGCAGGGTGTGTGTGCACGGTGTGTGCAGAGTGTGTGTAGGGTGTGTGTAGGTGGTGTGTGCAGGGTGTGTGTGCCTCTGAGTGCCCGGTGTGTGCAGCTGCAGGCAGGTGAGAGCACGCCTGTGCGTGTGTGAGTGCACCAGCCCGTGCCGGGGTGCGCGTGCACACATGTTGGCGTGTTAAACGTGGGCACGTGGGAGTCCACAAGTGCGTGCACGTGGGGGGCACGTGATTGCGCGTGTACGTGATGGCATGTGTGTGTGCAGGGAGCGTGCATGCAGGACCGCGTGTGGCTCCCGCAGTGCCCACGGGAAGGTGCGTGCCAGTGCATGGGGGCGTGAGTGGACGCTGCGCGTGGGCCTGCGTGTGCAGCGTGCATGAGGGGCGTGTGTGGGGCTGTGGGGAGCGTGTGGCAGTGCCGTGTGTTTATTTTGGTCATTAAAAGGCAAACGTGTTTCTCTTCTGTTACTTCTACAACTGCCTGATGGGGATTTGAAATTATTTTTGTTATTTTATATTTCATTTATGTCTGGAGGCTCTTTTTTGCTAGAGTCTGTACAAGCCCCTAGTCTTTCCCACTGAGTTTACAATCTGGGCAGACAATGGATGAGAGAAATTAAGTGCTAATGGCCCCGTTTATAGCTGGGGAATTGAGACCTGCTGTTCCTCAGTGCCTGGTCTGGGATGCTGGGGGTATGTGGAGGCAAGCTGGGAAGGGAACCAGAGCCCGAGCTCGTCCTTGAGCTGAGGCGTTCAGGCTGCTGTTTCTTCAGGGCCTGTGGTGGAGAAGTGGTCAGGGCTCACCGAAACTGGCAGGAATTGGGTCACGGAGCCACGCCAAGCGCTCTGCTCAGGAACGCGAGCCCCAAGGGCGGAGGCAGAGCGCGGGGTGGGAAAGCACCAAAGGGCCTGGAGAGCTGGTGCCAGGGCAGGGGTGGTTGGCAGCCCTGGTGCAGCCTGGCTTTGCTCTGCAGAGCCTGTTAGACCTGGAACCAACGCTTGTGTTTCCTTGGCAGGGAAAGCTGGCAGACACGCGGTGTCCAGAAGCACTGCAGCAACGGAGGGTGCTTCCCCGGGAGAGGAGACTCCAGAAGATGGGAGCGTGGCAGGTAAGAGGTGGGCTGACCCTCTGCTCAAGGCCTTCAGCATCAGGAATCGCGTCAGGATTTACCTTTGCTGAAATGAAAGCTGTGGGCGATGGTTGGAGCCTCTCTGCAGCTGGAGGAAGAGCGGAGCAGAGAGTGCCATGGGCTAGTTGACACAGTGGTCAAAGGTTGGACTGGATGATCCCAGAGGTCTCTTCCAACCTAGTTGATAAAATCCTGATAAAATCTCCATTTCCTGAGCGGCGGCAGGACTCGTGCTCAAACTGTGCCCTTGGCTGCTCTACGGGCAGACCCAGCAGAACCCGGGTCTGTCCTGCCGTGGCAGAGCCCGGTGCACAAACAAGCTGTCACTCTATTTATCATGGTGTCACTAATTTTGGGGG
Organism: Nyctibius grandis; assembly: GCF_013368605.1. Classification (NCBI taxonomy): domain Eukaryota; kingdom Metazoa; phylum Chordata; class Aves; order Nyctibiiformes; family Nyctibiidae; genus Nyctibius; species Nyctibius grandis. The sequence continues at coordinate 6,493,392 of NC_090683.1, forward strand.
GGTTTGCTTGGATGTTTTCCAGAAAACCGCAGGAATTCCTCGTGCCTTGCACCTATCCTAGTTTTTAATGGTCTTTGGAAAACCTCTAGCGAAACATCTTTAAGGCCAAAAAGGGATGTCTGGTTCCTTATCTGTCGCACGCGTTCTGGTTTGCGGGGGAGAAGCGAGTTGGCAGCATCTCAGAGAACAAAATATTGAAGTGTTTTTGTAAGGGGGTGTGGGGAAACTTTCCTTGATAACAGATTTTGTGTCCCTGAGTGTTTATTTCTTTCAGGTTTGGGTGGGTGGAGTGTGGGCTGTGGGCTGTATCCCTTTCAGGTAAAACCATCTGCGGAGGTGGAGCAGTCTTTGTTGTTTTTGTTCATTTAACTTCTGCAGAAAGCCACAAAGAAAGGACTTGTGTGCTGTGCAAACAGGGGGAAGGGGCATTGCCGGAGCCAACCCACATGGAGCCAGGGAGGTTTCAGTTTGCAGTGAGCACGTTTGAAGGTGACACGGAGGTAGCGGCTGCCGCTGCCGGTTACGTTTCCGTGCCCTCGTGGCTGGTGGAGCCCTGATAGAGATGAGGAGGGTGGCACGTCGCAGGCCTCTTCTGGGAGCGAGCGCTGGGAATGCGTCAGGTGGAGGAGTTCTGAAGTAGGTGTTGAAAGCAGTGATTGCCCCAGAGTCAGCCTCTGTTAAAGAAAAAAGCACACAAAGTTAAATTACACCTCGTGCATTGGAGGAGCGTAGAAGTGTCAGCTTCACAGGAAGAGCATCTAAGGGGTTTGGTTGCCCCCCCTTTAATAAGTAGCTGAAATAAGCGTGTTTCTCCACCATGTGAGAAATAGTCTAATTCTGTAAGTTTTCATTTTTATGGGAAGATGTGAGAAACGTTACGAAGTTTAGCGTTTAAAAGGAATTGTTGAAATCACACGGAAAAGGCATGGGCAGCCTGATTCAGGGGTAAAAATAAAGTGAATCAAAGCCGTTTAAAAATCACTTCTAGTATATTTAAATTGAACCAAACTAAAATGACTCTACTTTTTAGCCCATGTGCCCACAGAGGACTCTAATGTGATTTAGTTAATACTATTTGAACCCACGCCTTTGTTTCAGGGGTGAATGTTCCTGAGTTTTTCCCCAGGTCCTGGCTTGGTGGGCGCAGTGTGGAGCAGCTGTGGTGGAGCATTTCTCAGCCTTTCCCACACGGTGTCAGCATCTCTCAACCAGAGGCCTGTGGTTGGTCCAGTTGGGGCCGTGGTTGGTCCAGTTGGGGCCGTGGTTGGTCCTGTTCACTCACCGATTTACCCCGGCCGTAGCCAGTGATCGGAGGTTTGTCTGGGCGCCTTCTCCCAAGGAGAGTGTGCTGCTTCATCTCCTGGGTGACTGAAGCAAGAGGAGAGGAGAGGAGAGCAGCGCGGGGGGAAGGACGGGGAGGAGATCATGTCCCCGCTCTCACAGAGTCACAGCTTTCTGTCTGTGCTCTCTGCCGGTCCCTGGTGCTGTGTGGTGGCCACAGCGAAGAGGGGACTGTGACCGTGGACTTGTTCTGGATGTGCCGTGGGTCACTCGGAGCCTGGCTGGGCTGTCGTGTCTTTCCAGAGGTCATCACCTGGGGCCTGAGGAGGTTGCCAGTGTGTTGTGAGGGTGCCCTCTGTTACCTGTCTTTGCATATAATGTGTGTTCAGATAGCTTCCCCTCGCAGGAGGGGGAAGGAAGTGTCCCACAAGGATCCCACAAGGATCATCGAGTCCAACTCCTGTCCCAGCACAGGACAGCCCCACGTGGCAGGAGAGCGGTGCGGCACGGCTGCGGGACGATGCTCCATCTCGGCAGGCACAGGGTGAGCCAGCGCCCGTCCGGCGGCTGCAGCCCATGTGACGCCCCGAGCAGGATGCCCAGCTGAGGAGGCAGGTTCTGGCAGCGTTTCAGGTCTTGCTTGTGATGCTGTGGAGACCTTCGCTGTTGTTTGTGATCTGCAGCATGCTTCAAAACAGCCTCCCCGTCTCCGGCTGCACGCCTCTCGGCTGTTTGTTGGGGCGTGCAGGCAGCGCTGGCACGTGAGGGTTGCTCGTTTGTGGATGGGTGTGGAGGCCCGCCAGAAGCTGCTGGCAATGAAGATGCTTTGATGAGTCTTGTTGGGGTCTGGTCACTCGCCAGGCTGCTGCGATGCCACCCGGAGCCTGGTGGGAGCCACGTCTGCTGGGGTGCAGCCCTGGGACCTCAGTGACTCCCACCCTCTGCCTGCGGCTGGGTCAGGAAGGTTGAGAACAAGCATTGTAGGTACCTGTGACCCTCTGGCAAGGCAGAGAACTGAAGGTGTTAACCTCTTCAAAAGACTCTTGTGCAACTCCCCGTTGAAGAGCGGGGCTGAGTGGCAGTTGCTGCTGGCTGTGTTAGTCATCCAGAGAGAGACTTGTTTTTCCTTCTCCTCCTCCCCGCCCTGGCACGGGGGTAGAGATTCTTTCTTACTGCTTGGTGTGGCCAGAAGTTAGAAGAAGAAATGTGTTATCTCCAAGGGAATCAGTCAACTCTCCCCTAAAAGCACGAGCTGCTATTTGTGCAGCTCCGGCGGTGAGGTTTTGCTCTGGGGGTGTTGAATTTTGCTGCAAAACAGCCCCCAGAGTCTGAGAACAGTTCTGCTGGGAGACATACACAGATGTGCCTGGCGTGTGCGTTCACACCTCCTCCCACAGCAACGCGGTGGGCGATTCCCCGGTGATACGGTGCAGGGGGTGGGTATGGATAGAAACCTGCTGGGCTGCGCTGGCTCCTGCGCTCGTGACACCGATAAACCGGAGCCCTTTGTACCCACCGCTCACCGCCTGCTCCTGCTGCAGAGCCAAATATTTATTTTACTTTTCTGGTAGTTAAAATCTGCAAACCAGAATGCCTACGTTTCTAGAGCACAAGAAGGCCGGCAGGATCAGGATCTGGGAAGTCACCAGCAATGTCTTGCTCAGACACAGGGTTTTGGCTGTCCAACTCGGCACCTTCGTTTTCAGACAGCTGGGTGGGAATAGGTTGCCTTTGTCGGGTGTGTGAGATGTGAGAGCTCTTGTGTCTCTCGGAAATGAAGGCTTGGAGGAGCCCTTGGAAAGGCTCTCTGACTCATGAGTCACTTCTGCTTGCAAAGATGTGATTTTTCACTACCTGGTTAGTTAAGAGCATATTCAGAGCACCCTTTTCCCTCTCTGGAGCACGCAGCCACCCAGAATTTGGTTGTCCCGTGAGTATGAGCCAGGGGAGCGCAGCTTTGGGCTGTCACGCTGCTGCGCAGCCCTCGGCACGGGTGGGACTGGAGTCAGGACAGTGACCGTCCTGTCGCTGCGCGGGGCTGCCACAGCGGCTCTGGGGCTCTTCGAGCCTCAACAGACCCTGACATGAAATCCTTCTGCCCTCGTTGCAAAGCCAATGAAGCTCTCGGCACTTTGGGGAGGACGTACCGAGCGGTTTCTCTTTCCTGTGCGTTTTCAGAAGTTCACTGGCTGCGTGCGTGTTGTCGTTGGGGTTTTACCTCCTCCCCTCTCTCACGTTGCATAACGCGAAAAGTTCATCCCAGCTCCCAAGGGAATGCAGAGGCGTTTCGTGGAGGTTCCTGTTGCTTTCAGTGGATTTCAGTTAATGGAGAAGGAGCTCGAATCGATGGGAGACGTTCTGATTTAGGTGCAGGGCGGTGTGCGCAGACTCTGAATCCTGGAAGGCTTTTTGGACGATTATTTGGAAATTATTTGTTTTTTTCCCCTCCTGCAGGGTGACTCTAGACATTAGAACTGGCCTTCAGCCACAGAAATTTCCCAATAAAGCACGTAATCACTCAAGAATTAGGGTTTTTTGCAGCAGTGCTCATCAGCGAGGAAAGGAAAGTAAATAGCTGCTTGCAATCTTATTTTAGACAATTGTGTTAAAAAAACAAAGCAGCGGGAAGGGAAGTTAGAGTTTCGGTTCCTGCGAGCTGCAGGTTTGCATGGGTTCAGCGATGACAAAGACGTGAGCTCACGCCTGGATTGGCTCCGCGTCTGCCGCGCGCCTGGTGAAGGTGAACCGAAAGCCTCCGTGCTTGTTGGGACCTGACCGAGGGGTCTGTAACGAGCTGCGGCAGCGACAGGTGTTTGTTTAATATCGACACGATGTGACTCCCCGCGCGGGGAATAGCCGTGGCTCTGTGAACTGGGGTCTTACTGGGTGAGGAAAGTGAGAAATAACTCTCAGAGAGGTCAGCGGCTGCCCAGAGCTGGGTGCGCGCTGGAAACCTGCAATTTCTGCGAGATCCGAACACGTGAGGTTTGCTTTTTTGTTCCAGCACGAGGGCAGGAAGGCTCCCAGGCGCAGTGCTGGTGGCAGAGCTGCGTGCTGCTCTTACTCCTTTTGCAAAGTGACCTTTTATCTCTTTTAGTGCTTGGGGAGGACGTGCGGGATGCCTCGGGTCCCCGAGGAGCACAGTTAGGGATACGACCCCTATTTTCTAAGCCTTGTCCGAGGTTTTAACCATGGGATCGGGCTGAGCTTCCTTTCCCCGTACAGCACCGCTACGGGACACGGGCACAAATCACAGCTCCCTTGGCCACGTACCCTTCGGGTGGGATCGCCCCGGGCCAGCACAGAGGGGCGTTCAAGCAGGAGAAGGCCCGCTGGAGAGCAAATATTCCTAGGTAATCTTTTTTTTTTTCTCTAGTCAGCCACCTTCTTTTTTCCACCTTTCTCATTCTCACCTTTCTATGCCGTGCATTCGGCATTAATACAGGTCACCCCAAGGAATAAACTGCCCATTGTGGGGAGTAAGTCTAAGAAGAACTCGGCAAAACCTGTTAAGGTCCCATCCCTTTGTGTATCTTCTGTCTTTATGGTCAGCCACCTCCGAAGGTAGAGAGTTACTCATCACGTCACACATCCATTCCCTTCTCTTTTCGAGCCCCCCAAAACACCCTCTGTAAGGAGGGTGAGGTGCTCCAGCAGTGGATTGTGCTGCATGATGCTGTTTATCCAGTTATTTTTCCTTATATTCCAACTGCAGGTTCGTGTCCCGTCCTTTGTGCCAACAGCACGCTCTGAGCTGCTCCTGCCTTCTGCTAATCCATCAAAAGTCTCTGCTTTTCAGTCTGGTCAGGCCCTTTGATCTGCTGCCTTTGAGGTCACGAAGCTGCTTGTGATGGGACAAACAAGGGGCGGCTGAGCTCTCAGCTGACTTACGTTTCCCCAGATCCATCTTACAGTGGCTCAGGGAGTGGAAACCCACCACTGGCCCCTTTGGGGGAGGTTGATGCCCCTCAGGGAGGTGGCCCCAGGCACGGCAGCTCTGCTGACAAGCTGGAGAGGAAGGTCGTTGGCCATGCAAGAAGCTCTCCCCCGAGATCTGACACCTCCACCCCCAGAACAGGACTTTGGGTTATTTTTCCACGTAAAAGATGATGCGGGGAGAGGAAACCGTAGCCCACTCTCAGCTATTCTGATTGTTGCAGCGTGCCACCACCCTTCCTCATCACCCACGTGCATTATTTTTAGGGTTTGTTTGCCTCACTTAACTCCAGCTCATTCTTTCTTAGGGTGACAAGGACTTCCCTCCCGCAGCTGCCCAGGTGGCACATCAGAACCCACAGCCGTGCCTGGAGAAGCTTCCCCTTCACCGCCGTATCGATCACTTCATTCACCAGCCAGCGATGGGAAGCAGCGCCTGGGGCAGCACGAGACGGGGGACGAGAAACCAGTGCCTGCTCGGAGATGGACGGGAGCAACTGCATTCAGTGGGGCCTCATTCCAGTTTACCTGCCCCTAACTCCAGCTTACCTGCCCCTAACTCCAGTTTACCTCCTGCCCAGCCCAGATCCGTGTGGCACTGAGGGCTTTTAAACCATAACTTAAAAATACCCCCTGGCACACGTGCACGGATGAAGAGCTGGCAGGGAAGGAGAGGCGCAGGGAACTGTGTGACAGCTCTCTGCAAAGCCCCACTGCTGTCCCAGGTTTCGCGTGCTCTCGGTCAGAGCTCCGTCGCTGCAGCTCTCGCACAGCCGAGCTCCCTGCGCTCGGGGCGGTTGAGGTGTCTGACCTAGTTGCGGTAAGCGAGACCTACTGTTTATTTAGGGAGCCTTGGGTTTAGCCTGTTCGTATCTGGAGTTGTGCTGTGGTCTGGAGATGCTCCTTATCGCTGCGTGAACCTCTGGGCCGGATGCTGAAACCAGCCTAATACTTTCTCTCTAGGGAGAAACCATGAGAGACACACGTTGTTTAGTGAAAGCAGAAACAGTGCTTAGGTTTGGCACTCGAACGTTAACCTTTGTGTCTTCAGGTTTTCTTTGAGGTTCCTTTCTCTTTGATGCCATGGTTGCAATTATAAGACACTGTAAAGGATATTGATCATCCCTGTGTGCCTTGAGGCACAAATTACCTGGGGAGGTCAGGAGGAAACGTTCTGTGCCCGTTAACCGTGCCCCATGGCCTGTTTGAGTCGCAGAGCTGGGTTTGGTAGCCAGCTCATCTCAGCCGGCACAGCAGGCACTGCTCCTGCCTGGTACGGAGGTGTTACAGCCCCGAGCTGGGGTCTCTGCCTCTGCCTGGGAGCAATTCACACAGAAATATGGTATTTCATTACTGACTTTTTAAATTTAAAAGTGAACAATAAAATGTTACAACATAAAGGCTTTTCACATACACATTGATAAGTAGCCATCAGGTCTATCCAGTAGTGGAGCAGTGTTAGAGCAGTTGGGTTAATAGTTAAAGACTACTTAATCTGTTAATGAGTTGTTTACTGGATAATTCATCAACAGATGAAGTAAACCAACTTTTTTCCTAATTAGTTTATTTTACACGCTTTTGTTCCTGCAGGGCAGTACTGATATGAAGCTACATTGGCGAGCAAACAGCTCTTGACAGGACCAGAAGGATACGATACGAACTGTTGTGATACAAGACGCATCCTATGGAGGAAATACAATGGAAAAACAAAGGTATTTTTTTTAATTGTTATAATTTATTTTCCACAAATAGCAAAATACAGTCAGTTTTCAGACTTCAGCAGGGAATCTCAAGTTAGGATCTTAGGCTGATGTTAACACGATTCATCTAAATAAGTGGCAAATTTGCTCTGTCCATTGAATTTATAAAAAAAAAAGCCACACACTCTGAAGTGACCGCTGTCGTGTTGAGGAGGCACCAGGCGCAGCTGTCCCGGGTGATGCTTTTAGTATCTCAGTTGTGCAGAAGCAGCTGCCTGGTTTCCTATTTAGGATCCATCTAGTTAATAAAGACCTGAAGACTTCCCAGTCCGTAGGAGGGGACTGGCTTTTCTCAAACAGGAGACAGGCACAATGGTGTGTTTTGGTGAAGCGGTTTTCCTTGCTGGAGTAAGTTAGGTGAATGTATTTTGCATAAGAAGTTTTAGTTAAAGCAGTGTGTTTTCAGGGTACATTCACGTACATATTTAACTTTTTCTGTGTAAAGCAGCTTTGCATATATGAATATACATTAAGAATAGATTGTGACTGATGAAGAAAACTGAAAAGACCCCGTGTTAGGGGTGTTCCTTGCTTTGGCAAAGTTCTCGTTAGCTGAGTGTCGTGCCTGAGTAGGGGCTATAGGAGCAAACCGAGAACAAATGACTATTGAGTGTCAGTCGTAACCCCCCATTTCACATGACAGGAGCAGCACTTCTGTACATGTTACATGGGCGTTATAAAAGAAAATGCATTAAACAGTTGGATGGATTTGTACTTCAGCATAGACAGGTGATGCGGAGCAGAACGCGCGTTCCTCCTGAATCCCAGGTCCTGGCATAATCCCATACCCCGGAGCCAAATGGTTTATGGAGAAGAATTTATTTAATTACGATGGCAGACAGATGTATAACTGGCAACACTGCCTCAAAACCAGCTAATTGAATTCTTTTCTTGGAAGGTTGATTTTAGTTCTCGTGTCTCTAAAGCAATGTTTTTCGACCTGTGATCCAGAGAGTTCCCTGTATCACTCCTGATGGATCCATGGGTGGTATTGACAAAAGTATAAGTGTGGTTTTAGTCAGTGTGTTTTGCTCTGTGTGGCTGCTGGAACGTGCCTTACAGTTCCCCTGGAGCTGCTTGGCTGCTGCTCCGAGGGCGCGGGGCCGGCCCCTGCTCAGTCACCCTGCTCCTGCCCAGCACCGGGGCCGTTCCTGGCCAAGCCCTTCACCGCTGCGCCTGGCTCCAGGGGAGCCGTGCGCTGTGGGTCAGAGCGTGCAGGCCCATGACAGATGCACAAACAATTGCAGCAGCTCCTCCCCGGCTGCCACTCAGATGCCCCACGACAGCAGTTCCCGGGGTGCTCGTCTGTCGTAGGAATCTTCGCTCTTCCAGTAAACGCACCGACTGGCGTTACCTTCTGGGCTGCTTGTCAAGGCCTTATTTTCCATGACAATAATCTGTTGCTCAGCTGTCGTGTTCCTTTCAAGTACGCGACCCTGGCAGTGATCCTCCACACGTGACTGTCCTTTGCATTTAAATCAAACCCCAGCGAATGGCATCTCTGGTAGCACTGACAGCACGGATGCAAAACACGTTTTCAGTAGCTTATAAGTGAAGCACATATCTGACTTAGAAGCCAGCTGCTAAAGTCCTTCTAGAGGACATGTTGCTTGGGAAGGGAGAGGAAAACCCAGAGTCTTGTTTCTCTCGTGAGGTCGGCAAGCAGTGGCACAGACGGGGGTGTGTGAAATCAGCAGGCTGTGCCCGCAGCAGCCGATAAAGCGAGGATGCACCTTCTTTGTAGGTGAAACACCAGAGATGGGCAGAAAAGTGGAATTTGTACTTCCCCTGACTAACGTATGAGTTGCCACAATAATATACAAAGTTATTGAAATTATGTACACGATATGTCTGGGTTTAGTATTAGTTATGGAAATGCCTTACTTTTGGTGGGGGAAGGCAGAGCAGAGTTGCACCCTAGGATGCTTCCAGCTTACACTGCGTGTTGGGTTAAGCTTGGAGCCCGAGGCTGCGGGTGCTGTCTGGAAGGCTGAGTGAGTGCAGCGGGGATCCTGCAATAGCTGCTCTTGTTAAAAGCAACCGTCAAAGCAAGGGTGATGCTCTTGGAAGTTCAGCTCTAAACCAAGCAATTCTGTTGCACAAATGTTTGTTCCTCTTGGTATTTGTCGCTTTTAGGGAAAATGTTCTATTTTGAGCATTTCTTGTTTTGACTAGGAAAGGCTAAAATAAAGGTGAAATGGTGTGATAAGTTCTAGACTCACCGGCCTCCCTCTCCCTGGATTTGCTGTTAGTCACAGCTTTATTGAAGTCTCTCTGTCCGCAGGAGTATTGGCTAGTGGTGCTCGGGGCCTGAAACACGGGGAGGCTCCTGGGTGTCCCTCTTACGGCTGCCCTTCCTGCAGGAGGGGCAGGTCTCGCTCTACCAGTGAGTCAGAATAGATGAAGTGTACGAAACTGCTCCAGCCTTCAGCTTGGTCAGAGCCTGCTGGGAGCTTGGCTCATGGGGAGAAGGTGGTGGTTGTCTCTGTCTCCATGGCAAAGGAGAACCTCTTGCTCTCGCGGCAGGTAGACAGCTGCCAGAGGCGCTCCTGGCTCAGGCAGCCCAGCTCCTTCAGAAGCTTGAAGAGGTCGTTGCGGAATTTGACGCCGATGAAGGCGTAGAGGAAGGGATTGAGGCAGCATCGGAAGCAGGCCAGAGTGTAGGTCACGTCATCCGCCACGTCAAGCTTCTTGCTCTCCTCACATGAGCTGGTGTGGTTGAAGGCCGAGATGGTCTTGGCCAACATGACACCGTTGTAGGGCAGCTGGAAGACAACGAAGACAATTACCACGGCGATGATGACCTTGATGGCTTTATTCTTCTCAAAGTTGCGGGCCTGGAGTAACGTTTTGATGATGATGAGGTAGCAGACAGACATGACCAGTAGGGGAACTAAGAAGCCAAAAACCATTTGGGACACTTTGATGCCAGTGTTGAAGGTCTGCAAGTCATTAGCGATGATGGAACAACGAGGATGGTTGTCAAAGTTATTTACACCACTGTGAACCAGCTCAGGGATTGAGAGGATGAAGGCCAGGAGCCAAATGAGGACGCATGTGACCTTGCTAATGAATATCATCCGGGGACGGAAGCGGTGGGCCGAGGCAGCCTGAACGATGGCGAAGTACCTGTCGATGCTGATGGAGAGGAGGAGCAGCATCCCGCTGAAGAAACTCATTTTGCAGATGCAGTAGACGGCTTTGCAGGCAAACTCCCCAAAAAGCCAGTGCATGGCTGCGCTCGTGGCCCAGAAGGGGAGGGTCAGCAGGAAGAGGATGTCTGCCAGAGCCAGGTTCAGCAAATAGATGTCCGTCATGGTCTTGAGCCTCTTGAAGTAGATGTAGGTGAGCATCACCAGCCCATTCCCCAGCAGCCCCGTGAAGCAGATGAGGGTGTACATGGCCGGGAGGAAGGCGGCGCGGAAGTTACGGACTTCCTCCTTCTCGCACAGGATCTCGAACATGGTGTAGTCGATGGTGGTGTTGGAGTCGTAGTCATCGGTGACGTTGTTCCCGGCACAGAACTAGAACAGGGAAGAAAAGAAGAGTGTGTTGGGACGGGTACTGTGCCCTGCGCGGCCGTGTCGGGAAGGGCCGGCCTGTGGAGCAGGCAGGACTGCCCAGCCACGGCCCGCGGAGGAGTCCCAGGGAGTTCCCAAGCGTTGGCTCATGCCAAGGTCATGAACAGAGTTGGCAAGGCCTCGTGGCTGAAAACGTTTCCCACAAGTATGTGGGGTTTAGGGTTTTTCTGAGGCTCAGAGTGGGAATTCCATGAGAAATGTTTTGTGCTCAGCCAAGGTAACACCTGCAAGCCCTCAGACGTGTGGCTGCTTTCCAGAATGTTTCCGGACCCACACGCAGCTCTGGGCAGAGGCAGCTGTTGGGTAACGTGGGAAAAATAATACATCCTGCAGCGTCCTTCCCTCAGCAGGGACATTTCCTGACCCTGCTCATTGGGCGTTTCTCACTTCAGTCTTCCCTCCCTTCTCCCACCTGAGCTATTCCTGTCGCTCACGTCCCCTCTCGCTGTGACGGTGCTAGAAGGGGCTGCAGGGGTGTGTTTGTAATGGGCAGCAGCCTGGCACGGCCCACGCCAGCGTCCCCCCGACCTCCCACCGCCCTGTCCCCGTGCGAGGGCTGAGCCTGGGAGCAAAGGGCTCTGGGGGGACAGAGCCGGAGCCTCCGGGGCTCTTCCTCTGCCGAATTCCCAGGGGTGTCAACGAGAGCGGGAGGAGACGCCGCGAGGGGAGCAGGAAGCTGGTACCGCGCTGGCGCGGACACGTTGCCGGCGTCTCATTCAGGCCCCTGCCCCTGATTTCAGGTCTGATTATTCGTGTTTCATCTTCCTACACTGCCGTAACCTGCAGGGCAGAGTGAGCTTGTGGTATCTGTGCCCTGCTTTTGTGTGACTTATTAGTCTCCAGCACCTTCTCTCCGTTGCGCAGAGATGAAAGGTTTCCCCTGGATACCTCTGCCTGTTATCACCGAGCATCTTCGCGCGCTCTCCGTCTCGGGCAGCCTTGGCTCTCACCGCATCCTGCCTGCGCTCCGGAGGCACGCCGCCAGCAGTGAAAGGGAAAAGAAACGGGCTGCAAAGCTCTCCCTGCTCTGCCGAGGCTCTCGGAGAGCCAGAGCCAGGGGCCGTGGCGTGGCGGAGGCTGCGGTGGCTGTGGCAGTGCCAGCGCCGGGGCCAGGCCCGTGGTTCAGGAGCAGGTCTGGGCACAGCAAGATGCTGAACTCGTCCTCCCGGGGCAGCTCTTCAGCACCGACCCTGGTTAAAGCCCAGCTCTTCGCCCGGGTGTTGGTGAGGAGCCAGCTCGCTGCTCTGCCAGCGCTCGGCGTAGGATGCTCTTGGCTTTCCCGAAAATGCTCGTTGTGGTGCTAGAAGGGGACCTGGCTCTGACAGCCCAGGCTGTCTTAAAATCGCAGCACATGTCCTTGTTCCTGTTCTCTTTGTCTCTCCCCTGGATTCCAGCACCTCCCCGGGGCTGGGTCCGTGCCGCCAGCAGCCGTGGCCCCGCACAGCTCTGCGGGGCTGCTTTTTGCCTGTCAAAGCTGGTGAGATCTCTCTTTGCCCGCAACACAAACGCAGCTGGATTTAACAATGGTTTTAACATCTTACCTGCACAATCAGAGGAAGGCTGAAAACAAGGGCGGCCTTGAGCTGCTTTCCTGTAGAAGAAGGAGACACGGCGTTAGTGGGAGCAGTTGAGGGGGGTTTCCACGCGGTGCTCGCTTTGAGAAAGCAGCAGTCGCGTACTTGACCGTGGCATTCACAACCCTGCCGAGCTCCCCAGAGCTGCATAAAACAAAACCCCATGAAGATGCTCACAGCATAACCCAGGGTCACGTAACAAATTACTGTCAGAGCACAGATTGAGTCCCGGAGTCTGGCCCCTCCGCTTCCATCTGCAAAGGCTGATAGCTGAGGACAGTTCACTCGTGCACAGTGTCCCCATTTTTATTTTATACCTTATTTTTTTTCCCTACAGTCAGCAGCCCATCTCCTGTGCCTTGCTGGGAGCTGTGGGGGTGTAGCCCATGTAAAACCAGCCAGCTGTGAGCGCAGTAAATCTGGCCCAGCTGTTCCCTGGAGTGCTCTGCTCCCCCCAGGGTATCTGTGCAATTTATTGCTTGTCTCTAAATGTCAGAGTTGGCTTCTGCTGCCTTTGGATGCGGAGATACAGGATGCTGACAGCTGGGAGGAAAAACTAAATGTGGAGCCAGATGTGATAATGGTGAGAGCAATCTCAGCCAAACAGCTCTTCCTGCTGTGGTTAGAGGCGCAGGGGCCAGCGAAAGCTTTCTCCTCGCGCTATTTAAAGCATGTACCAGCAGCTACCTCGGGCAGTTGTGACTGAGCTCAAGCCAGGAGGTGTTCTGGCAACTGAGGGAGCCCCGGGCTCTGCTCGGGCGCTGGCAGATGTGTCCTTCCTGCGGGAGAGTTGGCACTGGCTGGTCGCAGCATCGTGCCGCTCAGCCTGGGACGTCTCTCCAGGCTCTGGCTAGTTCCCCGCGCCGCAGCCCCTCGCTTCCCTGCCGGTCACCTGGTCCGGGATCACCGAGCAAGGCTGGGGCAGAGGCAGGAGATGCCTTTGGCTTTCCGTGCCTGTTTCTCCCAGGGAGCAGGGCCTTCTCCTCATGCCCTGTTCATAACTGTGACTGATCCCTCCACCCCTCTGTGCTCAGCAGTGTGTTGGCCACAGCTCTGTTCTGTTTCTTTGCAGAGCTCCTCGCACCCTGCCAGGCTCCTGTTCGGGTACTGCACTGCACCAGGACGACGAACTTCCACTGCTTCAGGTACCGGCAACTATCGCACCAGCACCCCCACCTCGAGTCACGTGCGATGGCATCGTTAATAACAGAGATCGTTACTTTGGTGTCTGTGATTGGAAACTGTTTATGTGTGGGTGAGACATCCTCAGCCACGTGTGAACGAACTCGTACTTGTCATCCCCAGGGCCTGCGTGTGAGCGTCCCGCTGTGCCTCGTGGACGGTTGTGCCTCACCTTCCCCCCCTTATTTTCATCTTTCCTACTCCTGCAGCGCGTGCTTAGTGATGTTTGTACCCCCCTCACCATCTCTGAACCTTCCTGGGGGGTCTGGAAAGTCTGACAGCGCGTTGTTAGCGCAGTTGACAGGAGCAGAGGATGCCAAGGCCGGGCTCGAGGGGTCAGGGGGGAGGCTTGGCTGAACACTTCGGTCGGTATTTTCTGTGTCTAGTCCCAGACTGCAGGAGGGGTTTGGTGAGGATCTGGCGCAGCCATCGCCCCTTTCAAGCTGCTGGTCTGACTTTTGCATATTACACACAGGAAATACACCGAGAGCCCAAACCGCTTAAACCTGCGGGTGGATTTAAGCAAGCCCAGACTGTAATTGCCCTCCCTGCCTGGGACACAGGTGTGGGGTCGCTGCCCTCTGCAAAAAAACAACCCCAACCATGGGAGTCTTTAGTCTTCTGTGCCACCTTCTTGCATCCTGGTTTGCAGGGGACACCTGGACATGGTGCCTGTGGTGGGTGAGAATGACCTGCGGGCGCATCTCGGGCAGGGGCTGAGGCCTCAGGGGCAATTAACGCCCTAGAAGGTGTATAAACAGGAGGCCCCTGGTGAGGTGCTGGTCTGTTCTTTTTTTTTCTTAACACACTGTTAAGTGTCTAACAAAATAGGACTGATGAAGTGACTCAACTAAGGATCCTGAAACAGTTCAGCTAGGTATCATTCCTTTGAAGATTTCACACTTTTTTTTCCTCTCAGTTGCTGTTTCAAGTATCTTAAATGTCAAATGATTTTTCAATATTAAAAAAGGTCGCGCCGTTTCTTCCCCTCTCTCTGTGCCCCCACCTCAGCTTACGCAAAGGCAGAACCCGAGCGGCCGCCAGCCTCGTGTCCTGTTTGCTGAGCGAGTCCCTGCGTCACCGGTCTCAGACGGATGGGACGAAACCCACTTCTCCCTGCAGTGCTCTGAGGGGTCCAGGGCAGCGGGGGGTTGAGTTGCAGGGAGGAAACGAGACGTGCTCTGGAGTTTAATAGTCAATTTAGGTGGCTTGCTTTACTTTTTCTTTCTTATTTTTTTTCTTCTGGCAGTTCTCTGCTGGTGGGTATTTTCCTAAAGTTTTGTTCCTCAAAATATTAAGAAAAAAAACCCCCTCACAAAAGTCCCCACAAACAGTTGAACTAGAAACCTCGTTTATAAAAAGACAACAAAAACCCACTGCAGGGAATGAGTCAGACACGTTACAAAGCCCCACGTCAGCCCCCAGGGGGATCAGCGCGTTCCTGTCCTGCGGGACCCGGGCAAGGGTGGGAAGAGAAAGAGGGAAGGGGTCTGCTCTGCGCTGCCCATGGCAGGGTGAGGGAGAGGGGACAGCAGCCCATCGGTTTGGGAATCTTCCTCCACAGAGGAAGCCCAGGGGGTGGGATTCACCCCCCTGAACTCCAGCCCTTGGCAGCTGGTGAGTTGTTCGGGCTCCCTCGACAGCAAAGGGGAAGAACCGGGTGGCTTTAGGCATGGTTCAGCTGCCCTGGGGGGCATCGGGGCACAGTTCACTCCGTGCTGTGGCATAAGGGTCCGTGAGTTTGGGCAGATGAATCCCATCCCGTTTATCTGAGTCTCCCTCAGCATCAGCACCCATCTCAAGCAAGATAAAAGCAGCTGGAGTAGCAGTGAATGCCCCAGGTGTGCCCAGAAAAGCTTCTGGCTGTAAGAAACACTTTATAGCAGAAGTCTGCCCAGAGGAGGAAAGAGGAGCAGGAGCAGCCACGGAGGATGGTTAAAACTGGACAAAATCCTGCAGAGTGAAGCACTAGGTCAGCTCCCAGCCACGCGGGTCAGGCTCTGGGCAGAGCCAGCGCGGAGCAGCCACACAAAGGGAAGAGCAGGAGTGGGGAACGCCTCAGGGAGCGTTGGCTGAGCCCAGCAAACCTGCTCTGGCCCAGCTCTCGGGGGGAAGGATGCTTTTCTGTTGGCCAGAACTGCAAAGCAGAAGCTTCAGTCTCGAGCACCTCAGCACGTGTGTAGGCAGTGAGTAACGTACTGTTTATATCGTTAAACTGGTGCCTCTCCACCATCAGGGTAGTAGTAGGCTTTTGGGGAAGAACCGGACAGTTCTGAGAAAAATTAATCATACTTTCATGATACAATGACTATTGGCAGTTAACAGCTCAGCGCCTGCTCTCCCCCTCCTTTCCCCTCTACTTCTCACGACAGGCAGAGGAAAGACACCGTCATTTCAGGATTGAACGGACCCAGTGAAACTAAGTCACGCTGTCAGCTCGTGTTCATAGATCCGTTACGGAAGAAAATGAAAATCTTCTGCCTCCAGCCCTTTTAGGAAATTGTGGATTGAAAGACAAGGTAAGCAAGTTAAAAAATTCATTCGTAAGTGAGCCAGTCACGGTTCCTACATAACTGTTCTAAAAAAAAAAAAAGCAATAACACTGTGCACCTTTCAGTGCTGTGAAATATTTCTTTTTGAATATTCCTCTGAAATACAACGGTAGGACAAAAAACCCAAAGCAGGAAAATTGTCACACTCTGCTTGTCAGGTTCTCACTAATTCTTCCTTTTTCCCATCATAATTAATCTTTACCAATTAGCTGAAGCTGGGAGACCCCGAGCTCCCTCTTCCTCACTCAGCACCAGCTGCCCTGCACGTGGCTTCACGTTCAGACCCTGCACATGGAACACCCCTCTGCTTAGTCCTGAACCCACCGCAGCCCTTGGCAGAGGGGAGAGCCCTGCCTGGAGGGTGAGGACTAGTTTGGGGGCTGAAGCAGTGGACAAAGACACAGAAAGAAGCAGTTGTTGTCCCAGCTGTCCCAGACCAGCTCTCTGGGATTTTGCATCGTAGTTTCTTCAAAGAAGGGGGAGGGCAGCAGTCCCCGTGCTGCAGCCTAAGGCACCTGGAGGGAACTGGGTGCTCAAATCTCAGCGTATTCACAGGCTGGCTCTGGTTCTCTCTGCAGCACTTCACCGAGGACACCTGCACCTCCCAGCCCAGGGGAGCCTCGCGCAGCCCAGGCAGTTCAGAGCTTTGATTTGAAAGGTCACAGAGGAAAAGGAGAGACACCTCCCACTTCATCCTCTTAAAAGCTTAATCCATTACACCTGGAACGAGGCTTTCCTGGGCTGAACCCCGTGGCTGCTGTCCTGTCTGTCTCCATCCCTGTTACAGCGCTGACCGTGTGCTCGGGCATGGGGAGGGGTGGGGTGGGTTGTAGACCCCGTTTGGTTTATCTGGTTATGAACTCCTGTACCCACCTGAGCTATTGCATTTGTCCCTCTTCCCTGCACCTCCCTCCGTCACACTGGGATTAGTGTTTGCAAATATTTGAGCAATAAAAACAAGTGCAAAAGGAATAAATCCTGTAGTCTCAGGGGAGAGAAGAGCCTGCATCTTATCTGCTGTATCTGTGACCCACGGGGCCGTTGCCCTCCCATGGCCACCCACCTCCTCGGGCTCCCGGGAGCCTCAGAGCACGGTGGGTGGAACAACAATAACAAATGGCGAAAGAAAGTTTGAAACTTTCAACAAGAAACACAAACAAACTCTGTCTGGTGCCTCCTGGGCTAACGGGATGTTGTGCCAAGGAGAAGAGGCTTCTCTCGCTCTTCTCTGCTGCTTCATGATGGGGTGATCCATGAGAACACCGACCCGTACAAGTGCCCTGGGTCAGGGCTGTTCCAGCTCTGAGCAACACAAACCCATAACTTCTGCAGCAGTTTTGTTGCTGCAGCGAAGATATTCATTAATAGAAACAGTTTGCATAAGACTAGACAGACTGAGCCAACACTAAACTTAGACATGCTTGCTCCTAATTCCTTGATTTATTCATTGAATTAAAATATTGCCAAGGAGATAGCATTGTCTCCATTTCATTTATTCTTTTTTAAGAACATGGAGAAAAATGTACAAATTATATGAGAACTCATTTGCTTTGGGACAGAATAGCCCCTTAAAATCTCCTCCAAGCCTATTTTTTGTGTGTGTTTCTGAAGTAATTGATTTGAGGTTTTTTTTAACCTTGCTTTTTTTGTAAAATAATAATTATGAGGAAGATGAAAGCCTTTTATATTGTTTAAATACTCTGCTAAAAGTGCTTCATCCCGGTGTCACAGGGCGTGAATTTGGGCATTATTAATAAAGCTGAAGACAAAGGCAGAGGCTGCAGAACAGGTACTCACCCCCCTCCATGGTCTCGTTTCAGAGATGGAGTCACAAGGTTGGCGAGAGCATCGTCCGTCCCAGCGCAGCCTCGACGCGCCGCGGCTCCTGCCAGGGACCCTCTTTGGGAAACTCCGTCTTTTATACTTCCTGCACCTCTGCAAGAAGCTCATGACACACCCTGGTGTCAGTGACATTTACAGACCCTCCTCCTCCTCCTCGTGCTGTTACCAGCACAGGAAGGTTTTGCCGCGCTGCCTTCAGGCGCGCGGGGGTTCAGGTGCTTCCTCAGCCCAGGGCTGCACACGCGCTTGGTACTGAGGCTTCGTAAAATGAAGCGGGTTCTGCTTTTGCACTGACACATGAGAAACTGTCTGTGGTGAAGGGACAAGAGGAAAGAGCCGTCTGTCTCGTTATCTCTGCTCTCCACAGCAGGTCCTGCTTCACCCAGTGCTGGAGGAAATGGGGAGGGTGCCCGTCTCCTCCGCCAGACCCTGCCTGGGGAAGGTGTTCAGCTGCCACGTGAAAAATCTCGGCGTGCAGGAGCGCCCATGGCCAGCATCCCTTTGCCCTTCTCCCCCACGCCTGCAGCATCCTCCCGAGCTTGTCAGCAGCTCAAGCAGTGAGTGGACTTCCCCCCACTCCGCTTTGGGTGTTTTTGTGTTACCATCTGCTGAGTATCAGCACGCAGCATCTTCCTCAAAAGGTTTTGCACTTTTGCGGTCCCACGCCTTCGCCGCCATCACGTTCTGCAGGTTTCAGACCTCAGGACGTGGCCCTGGGAGGACCCGCGGCACTGAGAGCTCTGGTCCCTGCCTTGACGGGGAGCCGCTTTGTCCGAGCCTGTTCCTAAACCGATTGGCTTCAATACAAACCAGTGGCTTTTGTTCTGGGGCTGTCCAGGGTGGATCCCTGCTCTCGGAAGAGACCCCTCCAACGGGCAGAAACATCACCAGCTCCTCACCCACTCCCTTTCCTTCCACAGTCACTCAACAGTATCCACGTTGGCATCTTGTCCTCGGCATCTTCTGACGAGGTGTCAATGCTGTTACTGCAGTCGGCACAGATAGAAAAATAAAGTGTCACCAGGTGGATCCAAGACAGAGCCCACAGCCCCCGAGAGGCTGGAACTGGGGGGCTTGTCCTGGGCTTGTGCAGGCAGGTGACCTGCTCAGGGCTGGGGGATGGCGAGAGCGCAGGACGGACCCGAAGGAGCCAGTTCACCGAGCTGGGGACTTCCAAAACCAGCCAGAAGGACCCGCCTCATGGAAGGGACAGCGAGCACAGCTGAGGCGAGGTTGGCATGGCGGGGAGACACCTGGGCAGGGGCTGTTCTGCTTCAGCAAATGGAAATAAAGGAAAACGTCTGCTACCTGCGTTGCATTTGGGCTAATTTAGAGATACTGTATTTACTCTGCATCAAATTAGCGTGTGATTAAATAGCCGTTATAAAAGGCATCTGTGCCAGGCAGCCACTGTCTGGCTCTCATGGCTCCCTGTCCTTTTCAGGGTTATCAGTGTCTTACGCAATTATCTGACCGTTACACGGGGTACGTGTTACAAGGAGCAGATAAGTCACATTCAATGAGTTGATCAGTTATGTCAACACCAGCACCTCAGCCCTGCTGTGCTCGTACAGCCTTCAGGGGCAGGATCCAGCTCAGTGCAAGTGCCTTCAGCCAAGGAGAAATCATTTTGTGAATGATTAACACATTGAAATGCTACCACCAGTGAGCGTTCGGTGGTCCGTGGCTCTTGGGAAAAGGAAACACTTCTCGCTGCTGGGAGAGCTGATTTGTTTCCCTCTAGCATAGTTTAGCACTGGAAGATGTAAAGATTTGGGGTTGTTAGTAAAACCCAACATTACCGTAGGATGGTCCTATTTAAATTATTTTTCAGATAACGTAATGGCAAACCACAGCCAAAACAGGGCTTCAGTAGGAGCTGAGCACATACAAGAGCCTGATCCTAAACCACTCATCACTTGCTGCCTTGTCTTTAGCACCAACTACTTCACCTTTAAGCTGGGTGTTTCACTTCTCAGCTCCCTTAAGCCCAAATTAAATATACCTGAAGTCAAGGATCCTGTGGATGGTCTCAAGTCCCACGTAAACACCCACCCGTGGTCTCAGACCCTCCTTAGACATTGTGCCAGCCCAGCTGCCCCTTAAAAACCTCCTCAGTGTTTCTCTTTCAGCAGGCCACTGTCACCGTGGTCCTGATCCCATGCAGGGTGCTGGGTCCCCGCATCCTCACCCAAAGTCGGGGCCTGAGCACCACCAGCGTGGTTATCTGGCTTCACAGGAGGTGACCTGCCCGGCCCCGAGCGCTCTCCAGGCACACACGACCGGCTTTCCAGCACACTCGCTTTTGACTTCTCTCGGCAGGCGGGTGCAGTTCACATCTCTGCAGCTATTTATTGCTCTGTTTTCCTTTTGTTCAGCACTTATCCAAGCAGGTACGCTGCCTTCGAGCGCTTTTTCTTTTAACCACTTCCGCCAAGGAGGACTAGAGATGAAAGTCTTCTCTCAGGTAGAGGCAGAATACTCAGAACTGGTGGGTGTAAAGCCTTTAACGATGGTCCCGGTGCTCTGTGGGAGGGGTGGGTGCGCAGAGAGGGGCACGGTCGCCTGCCTTCGCTCTGTGCTCGCCCCGCTGCCGTTCGTCTCAGTGAGCCCATCCTCAGGTCCACGGTGGCCAAAGCCAAGGACGAGGGAAGGGAGGCGGGCGGGCGGCAGTTCGTTTCTGCACATACTCCCAAGCTTTAACTACAGAGTTTTGGTATGTGCCATGTTCTGTGTTGTCAGAGCCAATTCAAGCAAATTGTTTTCCTTAAGAATGGCAATGTTTCTAAATAAACATTTTACTGTGTCTTTATGACACTGAATCCTCTTGTACAGTCTTGTTCCCAGGAACGTCCCTGCTCTCACGTCAAAGCGGGACCCTGACGTCTCCTCCACCGTCTGCCTGAACCACGACGCTCGGGATCTCCTCCCTCTGGTTTTGCCTCCTGCCCAAACATCCCTCTGGGCTCTCGAGCACGGAGCTGGCGTTGGGGAGGTGTGTGGGGAAAGGTCGTGCCCTGCAGTCAGTGGGTTTACTCTGGGGGGGCTTTGATGCAGTCGTTTCTCAGGCAAACAAAATAGCAGAAGTGAAATTGTGAGTAAATTCCTGACATTCAGAGTGGTACCGAGCTGGGATTGTGGCCGAGAGGAGTTCTTAGAGCGGTTGGAGGGGATGCCCCGAAAAAAAAATCTCATGATTGTGATCTGCCCACGAGGTTATTAGAAGATCCTTATCCTGCCAAGAGAGAAGCGCCCTGGCAGCGGGCAGGCTCCTGTCCTGGCCATGCAGTTGCCCGTCTGTCAGCCACAGGAGGGAAGGGCACATGTTTGGTGTCACCAGGAATTCACCGTCCTCGTGCCTGCGTCACCTCGGGGTGATGACGTTTCTCTCCAGTTCTTTTTTTGGAGGAAAAAACCCCAGCAGTTTTACCACATTGGCATCTGCTCTGCGCTAAAGCGGCTTCCTCAGCCTGCAGCCCAGGAACTGAGCTGTGACGAGGGGCACGGACCCAGAGACACAGCGGGGAGGGGTCAGGTTGGCAGCACACAGCCACCCCGCGTGGCCCCGCTGGGGTGCAGGGGACGAGCCACTCAAGAGCAGCTCATCCAGTCTTCCCTATCACATATCTGACATACTTCATCCCTGGACTTAAAAAATAATAGTAATAAAAAAAGTTGTGATTTTTCCCTTGGTTTCTGTTGTTACTGTCACTCCTTCTGGTTTGGCTTTTTGGTTTTGGCACTCGGGGATAGGTGCCAGGATTAAAATGGCTTTTTCTTGCCTTTTTTTGTAGAATCAAGTGAGAAAAAGCAAATTGAAACTAGCTGTTTACAGAAATTATAGACTTTATACCTCACAAGTGAAGCTGTACGTGATAATTTACAACAAAATAAGACGCCAGCCCGATAACTGCAAAACCACTTCAAAAAAACCCCTTGAAGGGCATGGAAAAAAAAGCGTCAGAGTGAAAGAAGGGAACTGAGAGCAAAAACAGCGAGACACAGCCCTAAACCAGAGCGGGATCTGGGCTTGCGGGCCGGTAGCTGATCTCCTGGTTATTGGTACAAACCCCACTGGGGGGAGACTGGCTCGTTGCAGCCGCGCTGGCCCGTCCCCTCTCCCGACAGGAGGCAACGAAGCCAAAGCAGCGCCACGGACGTTACCCAAGTGCTGATTAAAGACCTGGAGCATCGTACCCAGTTCAGTGGGGAAGCTGCCGCGAGGCAACGCGCACGGGCTGGGGGTGGTTTCTGCTCAAGGCGAGACCCAAACCAATAACAAACCCCACGTTCTAGCCCATGGCAGGTTCACGTGTGAGCACCGAACCTGTCACAGAGCAGTTTGCCATCTCGGGCGTCCCAGCGAGCAGGTTACCAAAGGGAGACACCGACGTCTAATGACCGCAGGAAGCTTCGTGCGGTGCTGCAGGGCACACGCAGCAGCTCTCACGGTGAAACCCTCCCCGGGCCCAGCTCGGCAGTTTTTAATGCCAAACAAGCAGCCTGGGTGGTTTGTACTATCACACCCCCACGTCTCATCCCCGCAGCCCTGCTCGAGCCAAAACGTGAGCGCATCCGTGTTACTCTGCCGTAAAATCCTGCCCTTCCCCAGCAGAGGGGACAGTTCATGGTACAAAACATTAATAATAAATGAAAGTTATTTAACACTTCCCTCGAGGATCCCACAAACCGTTACTAACAAACTTTGCACTCTGCAGTAATTTTTTTTTCCTTAATTGCACAAGAACATACTGATAATTAACACGCACGCACTCACGTGGATTAGTTAAACTGCATTAAGCCCACACAAAGACAATCGTACTCAGAATTAACGTGATCTTAATTCACATTGAAAGTTAAATTAGTGTAACTATAAATTACCCTTATTGACTAATTGACTCAGCCGTGGCAGGATTACTGAGCGGAGCCATGGCAAGTTATGCAAGAGCAAATCATGTTGTTTTGCCTGGGACAGCATCACCCCTGCAGTGACTAAAGCTCCATTAATCCGTTTAATTTCTTTCTATCATAGGAATAATCCTCTATGTCAGCACAGCTTCCCCAGCTCAATCCTCTCTGTGCTTGCAGCTGGTTCATATTTTAACATGGAAATACCTTTCAGTACTTACCCCTGGGGGCCTGCTCCACGCTAGGTAACTGTTACTACATTGCAGTTTTGTAGGTCAGGAGGTTTTTGGGGTGATAAAATCTAATAATTACATTAATGCAAAAAAAAAAAATCCAAAAAACTTTAAGAGCCATTTTTTTAACCCAGGCTTCTTAATAACTTTTACTAAGTGTATTTTTGTGGTGAGATAAAAGCATATTTTTGAGAACTACCCCATACAGAAGAGACTCTTTGCCTACTTGGTTTTCCCTGCAGAGCAAAGCAGCAGCAGAGCTGGGGTGGTGCCAGGGGTCACAAAGCATGAGGCAGATTCTCAAATAAAACAGCCTCTTTTTTCTTGAGGAGAAAAACAAACCAAAGAAAACAACTCCCTCGCCGTGATGCAATGTTTTGGATTCGCCTCTTCACTTCCTTGCCAGTCCCCGTGGGTGTGAGCGACTCGCCAGCTCCCAGCCCCCCATTGGGAGAGGGCTCAGCCCCCCGGAGGGGACCCTGGCAGCGGGGACCCCCTCAGCAGCCCCCACCCCACGTCTCCCCCAGGGAGGAGCTGGGGACACTCACCGCAGCGGGAGGATGAGGCAGCCCCAGAGCTGGCACCCACTCACCGAACAAATCACCCAGGAGGAAGCAGCCAGCCAAGCCCAGGGAGGCCAACAGCAAAAGCACCCTAAGCTGGGGGCTTTATCTGCTCCATCAGCCTCGTGGGAGGGTTTCAGGCCCCGCTGAGGGGCTGCAGGTGGGCGTGATGGCTCGTCAGGAGCTCCCTTGGCTGCTATCAGAGGCGGCTGGTAGCCCATCAGCCGGAGGGTCCCACGGGCACCAGGTTCCTGGGCCCAGCTGCAGCCTGAGCAGCAGCAGGGCTGGGCCAGGGCTGCTGGGCCAGGAGCCGGGTTTCTCCCCAGGCCGGTCCCTCGAGGAGGTCCCTCTCCTGCCCCTGGTCCCTGATGCTCATGTCCCTCGCGGGAACCTCTGCCAGGCACCATGGGGGGTTGGTCGCTGTTCAAACGCTGCCCACTGGGCGCTTGTTCAGGAGGTTTTCACGTGTTTGGAGAAGTTATTTTGTCCTTGAAGATGACACCTACTCATTCAGGTACACACCCTGAGCTGCAACACACCCCGTCTTTGCCAATAATTACTGTTATTTACACGTACCTTGGGAATATGCAGCAGATGAAAAGCACAAGTGGCCTCCAAAACCCACGGCTGTTGTACAGATAGAAGCTGTTGCACAACAAGTGTTTGCAGCACCCGAGGTGTGGAGCCTCCTCCTGCTCCTGCTCCCACCTGAGCCCCTCTGCGCTCGGCCCCCAGCCCAGGCAGCACACGCTTGGTTGTGGGGGTTAGTCTGAACGTTACAGCAAGGATTTAAATCAGTTCCCTAGAATGACGCTAAATTATATTATTGCATAGGAGAACCAGCTCCCTCCAAGAACTACAGCAGCACTTGAACAAGGAACTTCCACTGAGCACCGAGCGCCGGGACGTTTAACTTGGAGCATGAAACGAAATTTTAAACTATGAGGCAGTCTCTGAAGAAGCGATTTAATACACAACAGTGGCTGATTTATGTGCTGCATAAATAAGACAGTGCCTGATTTACTGACTGCTTCCAAGCAGAGCTCCTGGGCACAGCCAGCACTTCAGCAGAGGCCTACACCAACTCAGGAACTTTTACTTTGGTTTTCAAAGTGCTTTTGCAGCACAACTTCATGCACGTCTTATATTTCAGTAATGAATTCCATGTTTTTATTCTCCTCTGGGCTTAAGATGCAGAACGGCTGATGAAAGCCCTAAATCAAATCCAGGCATTACCTTAAAATGTAAGAACCAGACCACTGTAAGTTTAAAAAAAAACAAATGTTGGATTTTATTATTTTTATACCATTGAAAAAAAAAAGACCAAAAGGATTTAAAAAACGTTACCACCTGATAAACCCACTATGCTACAAAAACATACTAGTTTATTGAAGCATATGCATCATGTGTTCTCTCATAAAGTCATGGAACGACTTGTATCTTGTTGCAACTCAGTGTATTTTTTTCTTCAGTAGGGCTTCGGCTTATACAGGGCAAAAAGGGGCATTTTCAGTACGTTTGTAGAGGTCCCAGAGGTTCTGAAAGCTCACAGCGAGCAGAACTGCTGTTTTTTACCATCTGTGCCGTATTAGTCACTGCCTGCTCAGAGAACACGTACGTGTTTGAACACTCTCCTGCTTTGTACTTTGCCATCTCTGGCTGAGGTCATACCAGGATAGTGTAGTAGCAAATAAAGGAGTTAAATGGTAAAGAAAAGCAAAGACTTGTTGGAAAGAGCCCAGCACCACAGAAAAACCTTAAGATACCTCATTTAGTTCTCGACGACTACCCTCAGCCCTTTGGAAAGGGACCTCCTGAACCGCTGCGTGCAGAACACGAGCGTTTCCATCCCTCTAGAACAGCTACTCTAAAAGACAACAAAGATTACTCCAAAAAACCCCAAGACCAAGTCTTTCAGCCTTAGGAGCACTGCTCCCGAGTACTGACAGCTTTCTTGAGAAGCAAAGGACCGGGCAGCTGCCGCAGACGTCCTCGCTGGCAAGGACTGACACAGCGGTGGTGACACAGGCCAGGCTGCTGCGGGGCTTTGGGGCCATACCCAGCGCGGGCAGCGTGGCTTCGCTTCATACAGATGTCAAGGTTAAGATGCCACAGGGACGTTCTACCCTCTCTAGAAAGTGAGCGCCAGTGACCACATCTCTGGGCCGTGCTGCTCCTCCAGCCTCCGCGACCGCAGCACTGACCAGGGGTGTGGGGCAGCCAGTCCCTCGGCCAGGAGGGCTGCAGCAGAGCGGCGACGCACGCCCGCACCCCCCTGTGGTCACCAACCAACAAGGGCCTTTGAGAAAGGCCACATTTCACTGGGGTCACATAACCAGAAGAAGGGGAGAAGGCCTGATTTCGAACATAAAAACCAAAACCAAGGTGATCTTTCTAGGGAAGAAGTCCCAAGCAGTAGTAAGTACCTCTCCATATTGTACAGCTGCATCTAGACACTGGAGGTTCTCTCTGTTGTAAGATCTTTGCCTCTAAAGGCCCCTTTAAGTCACTGTGCTGATGATCTGACCTGTTGTTAAAACCCAGCATCCTTTGGGGACGAGTGATACAGGCAAGGAAGATACAAAAGCCGCGTAGCACATTTTGAAATCAAAACAGCACTTCATTAAAAAGAGACACATGAAATGAGTCAATATTTATTCTTTCTTCTCGCTGTCCTCAGTGATAGGGTCTGCAGGAGGCTCTTCAACTGTCGCGCTGTTGCTCTCTGAACCAGTGTTGCTGTCACTGGTTCCCTCCTCTGCAGTGCTATCGACCCCTTCTTGGCCACTCTCCTTATCCTCTGGGGTAGATGTTCCTTCTTCACCATTCTGCTGGTTTTCTGTGCTCTCTTCTGGGTGAGGCTCTTCTGTAATAGATTGTTCAGTGTCATTTACATGCCAGTACATGAATACTAGAATTCAAACTCCTTGGTCCCTTTTCCCTTATGCTGTTACAGCAATGACTCACTGAGAGCCACTGATACACACAATAGTATTTTCTAATATCACTGTACAGACTACACAAAAGCCTGCAAATCAGCTTGTGAAAGCAGCGTGGAAAGAAGTGCTGTTCTATCATCCTTGCTAGGCGCTGACACGGGGACAAGGAGACCCTCTCAGTTGCTCCCAGCTAACCGATGTCTAAAAGCGAGTGAGGTTTAGAGAGCATTTTTTATTCCCCTTGGGTACATCACACACAAAGCACTGCACAGGGCTTTGTGGTATCTTATCCTCACCCCTGTTAAAAAGGGGCAATTTAAGGAGAAGAAAGCAAACACCCGTGTTCACTGAGATGACCTTAACTATTCTGAATGTTGGTCTTCAGCCTTTCTTCCTACTAACAGCAGAAGTACAGGGCACTCCTCCTCCTGGCTACGCTGAGCCTCTACAGAGACACTTTAATGCTGATCCTTCAAGGATTCTGAAGCTGGTCTTCACATGCAGTTACCTGTCTCCATTGGAGCACTCTCCTCTTCTTTCTTCTCCTCTACCTTGTTAGCTGCCTGTTCTTCCTCAGCTGCTATGTTATTCTGACTCTGCTCGGCTTGCTCAGCTGCTTCTTTTTCCCTTTCCTCCTGCCTCTTGCGAGCCTGTTCCTCTGCTTGAGCAATTTCAGCTGCAATTTTTTCCATATCCACTTCCACCTTCAAACTGCATAACTAGCAATTAAAAACAAAAAGGAAAGCTCTTTTACTACCTCAGTTACACTGAAAAACAAAACATCAGTAAAACCCAATTATGAGTTCAATATGCAGCGTAATTCTTTTGATTTGACAAAGTTTATATTAAAAGCTTCAGTAACTGGGGAGGGATACACACGCACATTAACAGAAAGAAAAGGAGGGGATAAATAAACAACTTAAAGCTTGTCATTGGAATGCAGCCAAGGACAGAGCAGCATGTTCTCCACCGTGGCTTTAGGCCACCTTCCTCCAGCTGCTCGCTCGTGAACCCAACCAGGCAAGCCTGAAGGCACTTCTAAACTGTACTGGCCGATTGTCACCACTAAAGGTCACTGAAGGAGCATGAAATAATACAACACTGCGTGCTTTCCAACACCCACCCACGGACACTGCAGTCATCGGTTGTGTAACTACACACAACTGAATACAGAACTAAACAGAAGCGGGTAGAGCACTAGTACAAATGGGAAATTAACAGGTTCCTCAGAGTAAGTGGAGAAAAGTGAGAGTTGTACCCTTTTAAGCTCGTTGTTAAAGGATTCTGTGCTTTCCAAAAACTTCCTCTTCTTTTCCTGGTGACGCTCTTCAATTTGCAGCAGCTCAGCTTCTAGTTTACGCTGGAAGTGAAATCAATGGTGAGAACCTTACTATGCAGTCCTCTGCAGGACTGGACAAAGTTTACAGCTACGTACAAAAATATTTGGACCAATATTCTAAAATATACCCAACATAATACATAAACATCCTTATGCCTTCCTTGACCTAACACCCAATAGCTAAGAAGTTCATACTGAAAAGTATGAACAACAAATGGGTCTATGCAGCAGTTCAGGGTTGGATAGGTGTATTATAAATTAAAACCAGCACATTCTTGAGGTGAATATCCCAGCATAAGATCTACGCATTTTCTTTCATATTATACACCCCACAGGTCTGTACACCCCCTCAAATACATTCTCTAATGCAGAAAGACCACAATTCAGAGGACAGAAGGGATACCACCCCCTCTACCCCCCAAATCTTCTTTTGTTAATTAAAAAAAAGCAACAAATCTGTGTCATTCTGGTCTCTGTTTTCTTCACGTACATGTACACTGACTACACTGACAGGTGCTTGTTTGGAAAATACAGGCATATGCCCAGTCAAAGCTAGGTGAACGTGCAAGTGTGGCCTCACTAGATTTCCTTGTATGCATTTAACTTTCAATGAAAAATGTTACAATGAGGACGATTTACTGTAATAAAGGATTGTTACAAACTAGATTATGAGTCATGAGCTACCTGGAAGTCACAACTCTACCTGTACCTATTAAACAGAAGACTTACACTACATACAGAAGGGTTCTGTATAATTATGAAGAGCTGTGGAATTAAGATATCCTAAAGAACAAAATACAGTTTAACCTGATTCTCAATAACAAAACAGCACAAACGGTGAAGTCTCAGGTCTTGTGACTCCCAAGAAAGCCCAGAGATGAGCTATCCGAGCGTACAGAACATTGACACCCAACAAGAATAGTCACGCAGATGATCCAATGATCCGAGACTTGGAGTACAGCCCAACAGCTTTATGTTTTAGCTGCCTTCGTATCATTTATCTTTACCTGATGAACCATTAAAGATTGAACCTGGCGTTTCAGAACTTGCATCCTAGCTGTCGTGACAACAGAGCGGACATCAGGCACCACGCTTTCGCTCAGTATCTCACTGATGAGACGATGGTTTCTTTGGAAACGAGCTGTGGCTGTGTGCTTCATAGAAAATCCATCGTCGTAATCTGAAACGAGTTTTAAGGGCAACTTCAAGTCCAATGACACTGTACCCACACTGCCACTAATTAAGAACAAAATAAACCCCCTAACACCACTTGCTGTCATGTCACAAACTTCATACTAACGAATACAGAACATCAGGTAATGAGAAAAAAGACCCTATGAGGACAGACCACCACCTACCCTGGCAGAGCTGTAACAGCTACGATTTTACATGCATTTCCCATGTCTGAAATTTGAATTGACCTAGTTAATTACTGTGTTGCTTTCCACGTTTCCAGAGTAAGAGGGACTACTAATACACTGAATAAGAAACTCCATTCCTGATTAATCATGTTACCAGAACAATATCCAATATCCCAGATATGAACAGATGCAACTCGGGGCCTAGTGCTGCTGTTCTGGCTGAGTTCACTCGGCCCAGGTGGCACAGAACAGAATTTGGAGTCCCCAGATGCCAGCTACTGGAACACTAAATGTATTTACATAGATTCTGCAGTTACTTCAACACTGGGGAAAGTGTCATGAGCTTTATCTCAAGGGTGTGCTTTTACAAGGGGGGAAGGAAAAAAAGGGTGTAACTAACTGAGTACATTTTTCACCCTCAGGTTTCAACAAGTATTTGGTCATGAATTTAAAAGCAGACATTAGGCGCATGAGTCTGAGTTTTCCCACTGGGTGGGGTACGTTTCCTTGCAGTCAAATAAACTTCCAGAATTTTCTCATCAACATGTCAACTGTTTTCTAAACAATCTCAAGTGACAGTTGTTGAACACATTCAAAGTTCAGGTGCTCCTAATCATACCAGAACTCTGCCTGTCAGAATTATGTGCTTCTGGTAATAAAGCATAAAATTCCATTCAAGCTGGATTAAATCAGGCATCTAAGCCTTTTATAATGCGTAAGTTAAAGCCATTACAGAGCTTTAAGCAGACTTTGTTGTTTTGAACTGTACATAATTCAGGGTTGGAATAACTTTTGCCACTGGCTCGCCACCTTAGCTTTTGGCAACAAGACAAAGTCAGCTGTCAGCTGTATGAAATGAAACGTGATAACGAAAATCAGTATTAAAGGTACCAAAACAGAAAGGAAGTCACGTTAAACGTTGTGGAAGTTGTACACTGGTAGTTTTCCGTATCTGGCATCCATTTCTCCACACTGTCGGTCCTGTAATGAGACTGTCTCACTGGACGGGCACACAAACTCCTCTGTGCTTACCATCTGGGTCTTCTGCTGGCTGTATGCTCATGTAAGGTTCACCCTTCTCCATGCGCGACTGCCTTTGTCGGCTTTCCTCTTCCAACGCAGCCTCAGCGCGACTTTTTGCGTTGATGTAGGCAAGGTATGCAGGAGAGTTATGGTAGGCCTTCATGGACTCATTGTACTCTATCTGAAATGTGACCAATATTGTTTGATTGCACCGTTGGACGATTTCAGACCTGACATAACTCGCCTGGGTAACTCATTGTACAAGGCTATTTTGGATCACCTGGCTGATACAAAAATGACCGTATTCTCTCAGTCTTTCTTTTTACAAATTAGAACTTCTTCCATAGTCATTCATGTTTTAAAAACACTAGCTGGGCTTTTAGGCACATTTCAGTTGTAATACCTGCGAAGTCTTACGATAGCTTTGAGATTTAAAAATCAAACACCTCAGAGCAAGGCACTTATGACCAGATGAACTCTGATAAGCTAAAAAAAATGAGTTAACTTAAAATATTCTCAATAATTCTCTGGAGTTCTAACTAGATCTTTGATTCTGATTTCTTCTCTTTCCTTATTCCAGTATGTCATGAACCAGTTTTCAAAATAACTTATGCTTCTTCTGTTCTTTGATCCATCCCTGCACTGGGATGATACAGAACGCTGCAGCCAGACTACTGTCTCCTCCTGATCAGGACTGCATCACTGTTTTCACCTTCTTTGAGGTATCTTTCCCTTTGAATTGCTTTCTTTAATCTCACTTTTAAAATGTGCCAAGTCTAGGTTTTGTACAGTGATTTGAGATATTTCCAATGAAAAATGAGATATAATCTACATTGTTAGAAGTACCTAAACGTCTTGTATTCTTTATGATAAATACTGGAATCCTTCTACGTAGGCATTGTAAAAATATAAACAAGATGGCCCCTGCCCCACGGAGCTTACAATCTAAACATCATTACCAAGTTAAAAAATAGAATTCCTTGATTTTTTTTTTCCAACTAAAAGGATCCAGCTTTGAAGTACTTCTCTATCGACTTGGAATAAAAACAGCTTAGATTTGACCAGGTTACACAGAGCCTCAGGTGCCTACCAGGTTTAAGCATAACACAGCAGCTGGACAATCTTCCCTTTGTACCTTAAGATCACAGTAACAGTCTTGCAGAGGTTCTCAACACTTACCAACCTACACACATGAGGTAGCTGTCATCGTCACGAAGATCAATAAAAACAAAACAAAACCACAAGAAAACCCTAGAAGTGGTAGCATTTTTCTATTAAGAAACAAAACACTATGCCATAGCATGGAGTTACACCAGATTACGCCATGAAAACCAAGCCCTGCATGACTGGAAGTCTTTTATGAACACGTTCATGACAATAGCAGTAGCTGCAGAGCACCAGTTTTGAAAAAGGATTTTGGTGTTGAGACAATCTTTTCAATACTGATGTTGTACAATCAAATCCATTCATTAAACAGTTAAAATTGACACTCAATTATAAATACTTCATTTTGAATTAGGTCTAAAAACTGACCAGTCACAGTTGATGTACAGTTATTTAAAAAAAAAAAAAAAAATCTAAGACGTGTCAGGACATACTTCCATTTAAGTTACATACAGGGGTCTCGTGAATGCCTCATACACCACTGCATGGGTAAGATGAATTTTTCTTCTCAGACCAGTTCCTAGAAGAATCAGCTGTAATAAACATCCCAGATTTCTTCCATTTACCTTTTCAGCTTCATATTCATTCAAATACTCTTGCTTCTCTTCATCAGTGAGATCTCGCCACATTCCTCCAATAATCTTGCCAATTTCCCATAACTTCAAATCAGGATTGGACGCCTTCACTTGGTCCCAGACCTTAACAGAAACAGCTGGAGCTTTACTAATGATATCTAAATACTTCCAAATTAAACATTTTATATTGTCATCTCAGTGTTCTTTCTGGAATCACCATGAAAAACAGGATTAAGTTAGGAACGAGTCTGGCTAAACTATCTCGATTATTTTCAGGGGCAGGAAGTCAGTAGGAAGCCATCTACTGAAACAGGCAATTGCTGAAATGGCTTTGGTTTCATGAGAATATTGCCTTTAACCCTCTTAATTCTCTTCTTAAATGCACATCGCTGCATCTCTGGGAAAAAAAGATGCTACTGAGTAAACACATCCAGCGGTAGATTATGATAAAGAGCACTGAGCTTTTGAGATCAGAATGTAACATTTCAAAATATTTTTCAGTCTTGCTGATCAATTTGAGTTCCAACAAGTTCTGACTCCACCAAAAAAAGTTTCTAACTTTATAGGGAAAAAGAAAAGGAGAGAGCTGCCAGTGTTATTTCTTGCTGCGCCACTTGACTGTTTTTTTTTTGTTGATGGTTTTTTGCCTAAGACAGACATGCTGGTAAAGATACTTTACCAGAAGTGGAAGAATTTCCTTCTGGCTCACCCGCTTCAGACAGGCTGACATGCCCTCCCCATGCCCCATCAGATTTCAGACTCCACAAGAGTCTCTCTCCTACTTTCTGTCAAACAGTTCACAGAATAGCGAAGTAAACGTTGCCACAGGCTAGGTTGGTGAAGGAGAACATGCAAAGTCCACTCATTGCTACTCTTCAGTCCAGCTACAGCACTGTACCAAGCCCAGTATACCGCAAGGAATACTTCCTTTATATAAAAAGGTTCTGTCAGTAAGTCACAGGCACTTCTGAATGTGGCAGGGTGGATCCTTGTCAGCAGAGACAGTGGTAGTAATTATCATTTTAGAGAAAACTTTTCCCCCCAGAAATTGGCAACTGTATGAACAGACTACTGCTGCCTTTATCCTGAAGGGCAATGCATCTGTACTTTACAATTCCCTTAAAGAATGTGCAGGCTGTTAGAAGTAAAAGTTTAGAAGCTGAAACTAAGATAAATAGCAATTAATTGTTAGCACATACGAACACTAATTTTATTATTACTTGTTTGACACTGTATACCCACCTTCCGGCTGTACCTCATGTAGGGCATCAGGGGCTTGTCTGGGGGTTTGGGGGGCTTTGGAATGGTAATACCAGAGGAAGCCTATAAAAGAACCGAATAAATCATTTGTTAATGTGATCGCTGGACAGTTTCCATATACACTAGTTTTGGAAAACACTCATTCTTGTGCAGTTACCACAACCTACATCCCCCTACAGCCTCCCTGCCACGAGAAACAGGCAACATCACCAAAAAAATTACCCAGACTGTGAACAGGTACTAACTAGAGCTGGTCCTCACAGTAATATTTTTCCAATTTAAGCTTGTCCTTTTATCTGTAAGTTTACAGAGTAGTAACTAGATAAATCTCCAAAAGGGCTCCATGTTCTTAAAACTGAAATACACAGCTTAGAAATGTACATGGAAACACCAATCCCAGCAGGTCGTTTTTCTCACTTCTGATGAGCCGTGTATTTTACCTGTTTTGACAAATTTAATGTGGCTACTCTCCAGGTGACAAAAGGAGAAAGTTTAAGATCATGAAGTGAGAGACATATTTTTATTTTCCAATCATTTTAGCAATATATTTGTCTGCAAAATTTGTCAGTGGTAATTTGGAGCAAATTAAAATACTCACTGTAAAAAGAAAACAACCCTACACAACTGATCTGTCAATGCGTGCATTATTTGTATCCAAGCTGTACTTGTCCTGTCCCAACTAGCCTGTACCATCCTTGTGTGCTCCTGTCTTCCCTTGGGTCTGTACACCGTCGAGCATATTGCTTGCACTACGCAGAAGGACACTGAGCACTAAGCGTTGCTGATGGAAAGTTGCTGCAGCCCCTCTGGTCCCCTCCATCCACAGAACCCCTGACAGGGTTTTCTTCTAAACCAGAGCTGTAACGCTACTGTCCCTGTCAACTGCAGGTTCTGAAAACTCTTCAAGCACTTACACATGCGAGGAGTTCCATTACACATTAAGTGGGAGCATTTTCATAAAATATAAAGTAGTTTCAAGATTTTTGAGGCCAGACATAGATAAGCAAATACTTCGATTTAGCCAAGGAGGCTCATTTTCAGTATTCAGCTTTCGAATTTTTCCTCCTGGTGTTTTTTGTTTTGCTGATTTTATGGAGCTCTATGGAACAATGCATACATACTTGTGTATAGATATAAGTAATGTACATGAGGTATATGCATTACCAAAATGTATACATATATACACATACAGATGGATTTGAAAAACATTAACGGAAATTGTTTAATGCTTTTGAATTAACAGGAATTTAAAGACACCATACATATGCTGATATATGCATGGCAGAGAAGGCTGTGTATGCTCATGACATACAGAAACAATGAAAGTTCTCAGACAAAACCTAACATTCTTGTATAAGGAAAAAAAGTATATGTTCAGACAGTACGTTCAGTCAAGTTCCAGTTTGTATGGGGAAGGTCCTTTCTGTAAATGTTCTAACAAACCAGATGAACTTTATATATAAAGCCTGAAAGAAGGTGTTATATGAGAGGCATAAAAAGCGCACACTTCATTAAAAGCACCATATATTTGTTCCTTGAGAAATCTTTCTTTGTATCACATTCCAAACTAATCAGATGTTTTGAGATAGAAAGTTTCACATGAAAAACCTTAAAGTTATGAGAATTACAGAAACTTTAAAAAAAAACCCAGGGGTTTACTCTATTTCTGTTGTGTTGGTTATGAAAGTGTTACACTTCCACAGTCTATTTTTCTTCCCTGACTGTATCCAGTGCTCAGGACTTTATCTGTATTTGAAAGAAGCTGTCACCTCTCTCATCACTTGACTCCATCTCACTGTGTTTACTCCATGAAAAATGAATGTAAAGGATTCTATTTTATTATCATCACACTTTTGTTGAAAGAATCATATCTGAACTTGGGACTTTGCAGTTATTACCCGACTAAGACTGGAAAGAAAAATAAAGGCTCTTGCATGGCTCAATAGTATGATGCAACTACTATCAGTGACCTCCAGTTTGCAAAATATTCTTCCTTATTTTTGTGCCAATAAACCTCAATAAATTATGAGCAGTTCCCCCGCTCCAAGAATTTGTACCCACGCTACAGAACTTTTCCCTAAGCATGCAGTGGTCACTGAAGACCACAGTCTGTCTTTTTCGAGTTCTGCATCACACACGGTCACCACATTTTTTTCTCTGCTGAGTAGAAGTCCATTTTCCTGCAAAAGGTTTCAGAGTGAAAGGGAAGTGGGGTAGGGGTGGGGAATAAGAATCAGAAGTGATTTTTTGTTTTTATAAAGAAGTGGCAGCAGCCAGGACTCAGAAGAACCTAACTCTAAAGCCAATTCTGGTCAATTCCTGTTGTTTGCCCGATGATGTATTAGTTGATTCTCCTACCGTGACCCGGCTGTTGGTGCCCGGGTTCCCTCCCAGCCTGTAGTTGTTGTAGGCCAGATGGCTGTATGGATTGTATCCCACAAACCCTGGTGTGCTGGGCATTTGCTGATGGAAACAAATGAGACAAAAACACGAATGAGAAATGAGCTCAAACGAGGAAAACACAGAAATGAAAATGAACTGCAATATGGCATGCAAAAGCAACCAGAATTTAAACAAGCAAATGAGGTGTAGCAGTTGGTATCTTCTCAACACACAAAACTTTCTCCAGTATAAACCTATTAAGGAAACAGGATTTTTAAGCAAATGTGTCACTACAGATTTCTGTCTAAGTTGGTGATTTTATTTCTATTAAGCGTGTAACTCATTTAAACAAGTATTCTGTAAATCCAGCTCGTGACTAGTAAAATTTTCCAACATAAGCCACCAAGTAATTCAGAAAGACTCTTATACCCAAAGGGTTAAGCTGACAAGGCAACACAGCACACAGTAATTGGGCAGAAATACCCAGTGTCAACATTTACTGTACCAATGAAAACTCCTGTCTGTTTCTTCCCATCCTTCTGCCTTTCCAACAACTATTATACTGTCAATAAACAGGAAAAAAAAAATCTCTCAAAGCACCAGCTGGGCACCACTACCAGTATCTGAAGACTTTTCTGGTGGTTTGCAAAATTCAAATATTTTGGGGAACTGGGATTAGAAAGCTGGGAGAGAAGACAATTCACAGAGATATCCTTCTGTTGTGAGGCAGGCTGCAGACCGACAGAGCTGAGGAACCACTGCAATAAGATCTACAGGTTAGCAAGTTAATCAACACACCTTCATTCATTCTTGAAAGCAGATCAATTCGTTCTCACCTCAGTCACGTAGAGAAGAATTTAATTTCTTTACAATCCTTTCTTACCTACCATCTACATACAATCAAGTATTGGAAGGTTCACTGTATTACCCTCCTCTCTCCTGCCTTTTTCCATTATCCCCCACTTCCCAATCAAATTTTGTTGGGAAAAAAAAATGAATCAACTATTGAATAGTAATCGTGATCAAGTCCTGACTGTGGCAGTCCTATCATTCCATCAGGATTCAGATATCCTGTAGTGTTTCTATTTGTCATGCACAGAGTCCCACTCTTTAGGAGCACTTTGGCCGTAATAAGAAACACATATTCCAATAGTCTTTGAAAGTGATTTGCTGACTGGACCCACTCTAGATTACAGTTACCAAAATTCCACAAACAGGTCCAGGACCCCAAGAACCATAGTATGACAAATACCAACACTGAATAAAAATAACCTATAGGCTA
Organism: Nyctibius grandis; assembly: GCF_013368605.1. Taxonomy (NCBI): domain Eukaryota; kingdom Metazoa; phylum Chordata; class Aves; order Nyctibiiformes; family Nyctibiidae; genus Nyctibius; species Nyctibius grandis. Next base: position 6,530,129 of record NC_090683.1, read on the forward strand.
AACTACATTAACTTGTGAAGTTTTCAAGCATATCTAGACACACTGTAGTCAGTTTATTTCTAAACATACAAAGTTATCCTTTAACAGTCAGCTCTCAAATATACATTTGATTGCCAAACTTTTTAAACTCAGTCACAGCAGTTGACGTTTACTCAATCTGTATGCCCACGATCGTGACATACACGCTCACTATTTCATAAGATGCCATTTTACTATAGTTTTTAGTATTACCATAACAACAGGTTTTGAATATACTGAACTACACATCTTCAATAAAAATCAGATGACAATAGTAAACTCTGTCTGCTTAAATCTTTATTTCTGCACCACAGGACTGAAATGTTACAAGGGAACTACCTTGCATTACACGGAGAATTGTTACTTCAGCTATAAAACTGTAGTTATGAGAACTACTGGTATTTTGTTGACTGTAGTAACTGGAACTGGCTGTGGAAGAACAAGCAAGGTTATTTGTCTGCTTTTCTTTTATGACTTGCATTAACAGAGCACAGAGCATCATCTCAAGGACCGTATTAAATATATGTAATACAGAAGATGCTTGAAAGACAGGTAATGCATGGCACTAGTTTGTTTCATGTACCCTTCTGAAGACGTCTAACTTGACTAAAGAATGTACCACATGAATATACATCGTTTAACAACATCTGCATCCATGCTACGTCCCAAAGGAATCACACACGTATATGCACAGCTCTCGAGGCAGGGATCCGGTTGCCAGTGTGGATGCCATCATGTTCCTTCTAATACTGGCACAAATCGATTAAGTCGTGTGCAAAATGAAAACTCTGAACAAACTATGCAAATAAAGTTTTATTTATGTAAACTTTTAAGAACATAACTTATATTTATACATTATATAATTTTCAAGCCTCTTTAAATGTGAAGTATGGCACAATAAATGTGAAGGATCACATTTCATCTCAATCCCATCCTGCAGTTTTCATCCCAGATGCGGAGATCAGGGACTCTCCACTGGGTAACAATTTTCAAGTTTTCTTTGTAAAAAAAATTCACTACAGCATCTTCGCTCATTCTTCTGTACAGAAGATTTGTATGTGAATGTGGTACTCCTAAAATGCAAGCTATTTACAAATGTGAACGCTACAGAAGAGGTGCATTTGCTTTGAAATGCTTTCCTGACCACAGCCTACAGGTATTTCAGTACCTTTTTATATATGTATGAATGCAACTGGACATGATTCAAAGCTACTCTTCATGTTTTCTTTAGTGTCACTCCATACCATTTTACTAGAAAGTAAAATATTTCTCATGCCATAGACTCCAAAATGCTAGTGATTTCAAGAAATTTAAGTAAGACTGGCATCGTGAGTGTTTCATTATTCTGACCCAACAAAACGGAATTTTGCATACTCCTGCATTCCACTGGAGATCAGCTAGGTACAACAGAAACAGGAAAAAAGGCGCTGTTTGCTCATGATCTGGGCATAAGTTGAGTGGGAAGTTTTAGAATTAAAATATCAGTTTGTTCTCAAATATTCCAGTGTACTGTTGCAGCCCACTGTGAGTATAACTTTAGACCAACCGACTGCTACAGAAAATTAAGAATCTGCAGGGCTTAGCCTTAAAGGTGAAACAAGTTTATTCAGCTTCTCTTTCACAAACTGCTTAAAAAAAAAAAAAAGAGATTAATTTAAACAATGCATATCATATTAATAACAAAATACAACTAGTTTGTGTTTCCAATTCAGGAAGGTGATGCAACTCCACAATCATTGCTCTGGTAAGTTATTAAAGGCTGTATTACCAGCTCTGTGTTAATGAGAAAAATCACTATACTTACGGTTGCAGGAGCTGGGGTAGGAGGTGGGGCATAAGATGGCCTTTCTGTTAAGATATAAATGTAAGCAAATTTTTTTTTTCTTGAAAATTTGAAGGAATTCTTTATAAGGCATCTGCTGTAGCAAACATTTTTAAGCTATTTACAAAAACAAGACAGAAATCCTACTCTCAAAAGACTTTGCATTTTGCCACTGACAAGTGTAAAGCAAAGAACACAAGAGAAAGAAAAGAAAGAAAAAAATTTAAGACCACACCATTGTTATATTGTTAGCCTTTTATTTAGGCATAAGACTGCGGAATATGAAATCCATTTATATGCACAACAACTAAAAAGAGGGTAACCAAAAATGCGGTGAAACAGGATTTAGGAGCAGCTGTGATATCTGGATTTCCTATGAAAACAATATACCAGAAATGAGCCACAGCAAGATTTAAGGCCAAGAGTTTGGTCAGAAATGACTACACCTCATATCATTCCTTTTAATGTAAGGAATAATAGGCTTATCTCACAAACAGGTTCTGCTGAACCAGATTTTTAATTCATCAAGTTAAAGGAAGAAAAATCTGAAAACTTACTTGACATTTTGATAGGCAAATTTTCAGCCACCTGACATTATATTTGTATTTCTGAAAGACAAAAGAATATAATGCTATTAAATATTATGCCTTTGCTTCCCCAGATCTTTGAAACTTCAATTATTGTAGTTACCATTAATTACCAAAAAAATTTGCCAATTTTTTAAATAAAGACAGAAAAGTTTCTAAAAACTACGGTGTTATCTCTGGAAAAGGAATGTACTTTCCAAAGAATCTGGCCTTAAATAGCTGTGAAATGACACTCAGGTTTATGTCGTCTTCATATTAAAGGTTTTAAGTGTATTCTTTTTCCCTAAAAAAAAAAAATATATATATATACACACCACTATTTTACACTGTTTCAGAAAACCGGTATGAATGTATCAATGACCAAATTAAACAGCATCTCCTTTACACGGTGCAAAAAACCAATCACCGAAGAGGGCAGCGCAGTGCCACAGCCACGGGACACGAGGATATTTAACCTTTTCGCAACAAGCGCGTACGGAAAAGGGGCTGTAACAAAGCGGTGTTTTTTCGGCCTTTCTTTTCAAATAACTCCACCGAAGTTGGAAGAGCAGCCGGACCCCTCCTGAACTCCCCGGCTAACAGGGCGCGGAGCCTTGGACTCACACGATCCTCCGCGTGGGGCTGCTCGGCCGGAGGCGGGTGCGGGGCCCGGCGCGGCAGAGCAGCAGCCAGGGCAGCTCCGGCACCGCTGCTCCCCCACGCCCTCGCGAGGAAAACGACTACGGGGGGTCCCTCGGCCTCACCGAGCCCCCGAGCGCTCCTGACGCCGGGAAGCGCCGCTGCGCCCACGCACCCCGACCCGGCTGCCGCTCCGAGACGGCTACTGGAGACCCCCCGCCGCTCCCCGGGCCGTGGGGGGCCGTGGGGTGCCCCGGGCCTGCCCGCCCCGCAGCCCTCGGGCCAGGCCGCACGAGCGCCCCTGCCCCGACTCACCCGCTCCGGCGCCGGCCGCGCTCCCTTTGTTCCCCACCAGGCCGGGGCGGCGGCGAGCACAGCGCCTGCGCGCTCCGCTCCGCACTTTCGACACGCCACGCCCGCCCTCCTCCAGCCTGCCGGCGGCTGGTCTGGTTTTTAAGGGGGGGGCGGTTTGTCTGCCCTGGTCGCCCCGGAGCCCCCGCCGGGCCGGGGCTTTCCCCGCACCCCTCCCGGGACGGCGAGGCCGGAAGGGTTGTGGCGAATCTGCGGGACGCAGAGGGCAAAGGTGATCGAGGCGCGGGGTGCGGCCCCGCCCCGCTATTACCGGGAAGGAGGCGCTGCCTCGCCCGGCGGGGGTTGGTACCGGCGCTCCTGAGGCATCGTGCGGGCCGGGCTGTCTCGGTCCCACAGTCGCAGCCTCCAGCACCGGGCTCATCCCCTTCGCCCCGCAACAACAAGGGGAAGGTGCGGGCTGGAAGCCGCCCGCCTTCACATTCCTGTCAGCACTTTCCACAGGGAGACTGACCAGTTTCCCGCCCTTGCGCCGAGCCGGCTCCCCGCTGGGCAGCCCCGGCCGTTGTTAGCACGCCCACAGCGGCCGGGCCGGGCGGAGCGGCAGCGCTGTCTCCCGGTGGCGAATCTGCGGCGGCGAACAACCAGGCGGGGGGCGGCCGGCGGAGGCCGTTTGGCGCCTTTTTCCTTTGGGCGGGAACGCGCGGCGGCTCCCTGAGGGGCCTGAGGCGCCCTGGTCCGCGGGGTGCTCGGGAGGCGTCTGGGGAAATGCCGCAGTGTAGTGTCCGGGCGCGAATAAATCCTATAAAGGCAGGCGATAAAGCCAGGTGAACTGTTCTGGCAGTGCTGGGCAACCATTTGTGTGGAGCATGGAGCTGAAATGGTGGTTTGGGAACGGCATCTCTTCGAAGAGGGGCTGAAGGGGATGCGGCCCTCAGGCTGGTCGCGCCTACCGTGCTGTGAGGAAAGCCGGGAAGATGCCGGTGTGTCGGTGAAAGGGTATCGCAGAGGATTATGAATTACAGAGTATGCTGGGAGCTGTGGAATTGACTAGAACAATTTCTTGCAGAAATTTATGAAGGTTTCACACATGGAGACAAACAGCTGCAAGTATAAAAGACTACACCTTGTGGCTCTGAGTGTCTGAGGAAGAAGATGACCTCAGCATTCAGCGTAGGAGTCTTTTATACAGTGAAACTTGTTAAAGTGACTGATTAAAAATGAAAACGTAAAGTTTGGCATTGAAATGCTGTTACATGGCTAATCAAGATACATTTCTAGATATCTTCCTTCATAAAGGAAGATTTTGGTGGAGCTGATGAATGTGGCAGCTGAAGGAAAGCCAAAGTGAATGTTCATGACAAGATAGCAGAAATAGCTTTGATTTTTTTGAACAGAAAAAGATAGATGATACCTACCTAACCCAAAAAGATGGCAGAAAGTGAAAAAGAAGAGAAAGTGACGATACTGGATTGCTGCAAGTTAGGCACATTTCTTCTTGATGCCTACAGTTTGTCTAGCCCAGTTTGCTTTTCTTCTTAAATAAGCACATTTTTATGAACAAGTAAAGAGACGAGAACTCTGCCCTCCTCTGCTTACAATGTGCTGCTATCTGTGGCCACAATGGAAAGTTGTTGACATGCAGCACAATAATCTGTGACTTTGATTTGATAGTTAAAAGAATGTAAAATTTGAAAAGATTCCTCAGCCAACCAGCCAAATACATCTCTCTCTAGTCTACAGTTTCACCCGGGCAGAACATTTGTAAAGAAAAGGTGAGAAAATACTTGTTAAGAGGTTAAAAATAACCTGTTTTTTTCCTCTAGTTTTGACCGCTTCATGCATTCATCTCTATTAGTAACATGGTTTTGTTGATAGTGTTAAAATGGATTTAATGTTGATAACATTAAAATAAATTCTAACTTTGTGTAGCTTATTGAAATACTTACGGTGTTTAAATACTCACTGATACTCACTTTCCGTGCTAATAGTTCTGAATCATTATATGTGTTTTCAAAGCCAATGATGTATTCCTTACTTTGCTTTATGGGTTTTTTTTTTACTTTGCTATTTGCCTCATTTCCATGTTGTGATAGTGAAAGATTTTTGCCTGTGTACACTTTTTAATATACTGTATGACACAAGCAGTTTTACTGATATAATAGGATTGTTTATACTGCATTGTACTAACCAGGGGGCTCTAAATAGTTGGCTCTTATCCAACTGTTTTAATTAGCAACAGTTTCATAAGCTTTGTAATGAGGACATATATTCATTGGTAAGTAGGTTGAGAGAATGAAACTCGTTTTTCCATCAGACATTTGCAGGTATTAGATGGCAGTAGCTCAGCTGGTCTGAATTTAATTAGCAGCACAGAAGTGAAGTATTCTTTGCCATATTAACAGGCTTCAGTGTTACATTTTTTAATTCACTTTTAAACTGACCTAAAATCTGAGTGAGGTGTTACTGTGAATGCTTCTTTTTCCTATGCCCACGTGGAGTTCACACTGACACTAGCGGAAGTTCAAGTAGTTTATGAACAAGAGTAAGCTGTTTGCATTTGAAGAGATGGAATTTTTGAATAATGCAAAAGATATATATGTACTGGAACAGGACAAAGCCTAGTTAAACCCAGGATGTGCACTTGAACCAGGCCTAGAGTAGCAGCAAGTCTTAATGCAGCTAATGGAGTCAGTGTCAGGAAGTCCCACAGGAAGAAAATAGCAATGTTGCATGTTAACAAAACCAGCTATTAAACTGCAGTCTTTTTTTTTTTCTTGAAGCATCAGGTTTCGTGATCATAAAACAGCGTAACTGGGTTTATGGCAGTTGTTTCAGACTTGAAACAGAAGCTGTGTATTTCACGAGCAGTTGAGTCCAGTGTTAAACAATAGCGACTTCTGTGGGTGGAATAAATTTCACATCATGGGACAGCTCAGGATGTACTTGTGCTGTCAATGGGGTCAGGGAGATGGCTTCAGAAACCATGAGGGCAGGCCCTACATCCATGAAACAATGTAAATTAATAAGGTCAACATTTTTTCCTAGTCACATAGTATCCCAGACAGTGTTTACTGTAGATACACAGTAATTTTTCTCTTCTAAAATAATATGGAGCTTGTATTGCAAGGCGAAGCCAGGTGTGTGTTCTGTACTATGCTGAGCGAGGTTTCTGTCATTAGGGAAAAAAAAAAATCTAGAGTTATGCTAGAGAAGATAATACCCCAGGAAGTACTGTAGGTCAGAGAATAAGCCAAACACTCCCTGGTTAAAGAAAAACATGTGTCTGTGAGTAAGATAATTCCATTATTGTTTACTGTAGAGATGGCAGTCCCTTCCATGTATTTGTATAGTAATTTTTATGTGCCTATGAAAGCTCTTCCTGCTTGAGGAAGTCTGCCTGAGCAGTTTTAAAGGTAAATGTATTAAGCTAAGTTTCTGTTACATATTTGCCTGCTATTTGTCTGTCAGCTTATCTTTCAGGTTGTAAACTTTGTATGCCAGATGCTGTCTTCTGTTCTTTCTTGTGTGCTGCTCAGAGCAAAGGACTTCAGATCTAGTCAGGGTTACTGGATTTACCAGCAAAAGAGTAATTTTTGTAGCAGGAGGGCACTCACCTTACATGTTATGATAAAGATTCTTAGGGAATTTGTGTCTTTCTAATTGTAGAGGAGCTTAGAAAACACTTGGTGGCAGCGCTACAGATTTTCTTATCTACAACTTTTATTTTGTATTTCTCTGTTACTTCTTTTCTTTTAAGGTATACGCATTAAAACTCACAAGATACACATGGGCAAACTCCATTTTATTACTTTTTAATTGTAGTACTATCATTTACTTTGGTAAATTCATATCCCTGTTTAAAGTGCCTTAAAGCAATTAAAACTTAGTTTAAATTCAAGTATTGTAAAATGTACAGAGTATAAGCACAATAAAAAGCTGCATAGTGAAAATGCTAGAGCAGGCTAGTACATTCAGGATGCCAAATACTCAAGTATTAACAACACCAGATCAGTATTAAGGTTAACGATGATTAGGCAGCTTCATACAGTAGATACAGAACTGTGGGCAATATAAATGCATTGTTCTTACCACTAACAGAAGATAGAAGCTTTACTTAACACTGAAAGAATTTGTAGTGTCAGTTTTTGTAACACATGCCCTAAGTTATAAGGCAAATACTGACACTTGAATTAACCTTTTACATGCTGCTGTGAATGCAGCAAATATGGAACGTGGTTTTTCTAGATTCTGAGCCTCTGCAATCCCAGTGATTTCGGTGAGAGTTTGTGACACTCATGCCTCTTAAAAATCCTCATAAACAGTCATTCTCTTAATACAATTTTGTTTGAATTTTTGTTTGAAATTTGTCTCATAATGTTATAAAGAAGTATGTCTGAGTTTGTATTTCTGTTTTTTCTGTGTACAGATGCAAGATCATCTACTATACTTCGTATTTGCCCATAGCTACTTTGAGTAGTCATGGGGATACTTAATGGCTATGGTAGAATTTTACTTTGAATATGTAGCCCTTATTTTGTCCGTGTAATTTGAAGGAATAGTAGTTGTACCCTGACGTAATAATGTCTTGTTCTGTCTACTAGATCAAGAGCATAACTTACCTATAATATTTGTCAGAAGGGGAACTTGTTGAAGATATTTTAATTCACATTGTTATAGTAAACAAAATTAATTAAATACCAGCATTAAAATGGTTGGTTGTCTCCTTACATTTGAACAATTAAAGAGTATGGTTTTACTTGCTATGGCTAAGAAAGTTGTAGTATAGATATGTGTGGACACGTAAGAGAATGTTTGCTTTTAAGTGGACATTACTGCTTCAAAATCAGCGGAACAATATGGCTAAAGTATTATTGGTTTGTAACAACACTTTAAAAAATGTGGGTATAATACGTAAGGGAAAGACATTTTTGCTCAGTTGTTGCCTAAAAAAAAAATTTAAAAATACCAGCCACTTTTAAAAGAAAATTTTAAGAGCATCTTTGTATGTAATTTTTGCTGTTAGAAAGTGTTATTTTAAAATATATTTCAAGAAGTATGACAGTTGTGATAGAAATTATTACAAGGATTCATCAGTCATTATGTGTATGCAATATTGAACAATTAAGAGAATTAAATATGCATTTCTCATTTCCAGAAGGAGAAAACAAATTCTCTTTTACAAAGGCAGAATATGTCAAAGTATAAAGTTACAGTTTAGTTTTTGTAATATTTGGTGAAATTCTACAAAACAACAACAATAATGAGAAAATTAAAGGGCTGCACCCAGAGTATAAAACTAGTAGAAGTTAGGTTTCTTGGAATCTTAACTGCCTTGCTCTTCTCCCTTTCCTTTAAGACTTGGATGTTTTTATTGTGTTAATCAAAGTTCTTAGTAAGATTTCGTAGTTGGAGCAAGATAGCAGGCCGCGTAGGTCCATCTGCAGTTTATTTCCAGAGCCCGTTGGAGATGACCTGTGGGTTAATTTGCTGTAGGTTAAGGTTTGATAGAAGGAATACTGCAAGATCTCCTCATTACCAGCCTGACTTCAATGTCGGGAAGAGTTTTCTTTTTAGTGTGTAAACATCCTTCGTCCGTTGCTGCTAGGTGGAGATCAAAGCGCAACGAAACTGATTTTTTCCTTAAGCGAGGGTTGTCCTTAAAGAAAGAACCTTCCCATTCTTTAATCACTTCATCCACTTTTTCTGTCCTGAAACAATAAAGCAAATGCATTTATGAAATATGAAATATCTGTCTTCAGGACTACTTTTAAAATGTAGAGAGAAATTGCATGATAAAGTGTCAAGTTATTTTAGGTGGGTACTGAGACACTAGAATTTTCTTTTTTTTCACAGGTTCGTTCTCCAGAAAAGCTAAATAAAGGGTGAGGGTTCATTATATTCTTGTTTTTGTACTTTTAAGTAGACATGGGTACAAAACCACTGCTCCAAACACAGCAGGCAGTTTGTTTCCAAGGAGAAAGTTTGGAATCCAAGCTCAAAAACTTTGCAAGAAACCTCTGTACTATAGTGGGCAGGACTGAATTCCTGCCTCTGAAAGTCGTCAAAATAGGCAGGAGAAAAATCTAGTTCAGATCCAAACCTCAGAACGTCTATCTACATTAAATTAAAAAAAAGAAAAAAAGGGCAGAAGTAAAATACGGAGAACTGAAAACCCAGCTGATCCAATAATGTTTGGGCACCCAAATCTTATTGATTTAATCCTCTAAGTATGTGTCAGGATCCAGATCCAAAAGTCCGACCCTGGGGGCCTTACTCAGGTAGAGTAAACGATACCCAGCCACGTAGCCCCATGCAAATCTCACTGACTGGGTAAGATGAACAAAGCTCATGTACGAAAGTAAGCTTCAGGTATAGAATGTGTATGGTGGACACTATGGTGGCATTGATTTTTAATCTGAATTTCTACATGTTTTCAACAGCTGGTTACAGGGAAGTATTAGTGACATGTTACACTACAGTTTGTTTTAAATGTAACGTCAGATGCAAGTCTACAAAAGAGTTTAAAGAGCAGCAGCAAAAAAAAGAATGAGGCAATCCCATACACTTAAAGTAATTTAAGGTGAATAATACGTACTAACAGACTTTCATATGCCCACTTAGGAGCCAAGCTCTCCATTCCTTGTTTGGTAATTGGTGAAAGGTAGGAGTTTCCAAATAGCAAGTTAGAGCAGCCAAGCCTGAATTTATGTGCATAAATATGCCCCAGAGGGACTTCGCAAACATGGTATGGGCTCTTCTGCTTTCAGCCTTAACTCAATGAATTATTCATAGTTTCATTCTTGACAGAAATAGAAATTACAAATCAGAAGCATCATCACGATATTGTTAGCTTGTGAAGTAAATGCTAATAAAAAGGATTTTAAAATTTAATTTATTATAAAACATGCCATTCAATGAACCTTCAAGAACTATCACTGTTACTCTAGAGCTTCTTGCCTGTATGGGCATGATCTAAGAGATACCAAATAAAGGAAAACTCAAAGCTACTGCAATATAATGCCCAGCATTTACTTCTAATTGTTATTTTGTTAAATTCATGTTTATCTTACTGTACAGTGCCATGAGCTTCAGCACTTTCCTTCATAATATTTCCATCTAGGATTGCTTGTTTTGTCATCAGTTCCACCTTCTCAGTTTCGTGCTTCTTTACACTGTCTGTAAAAGAAAATGCAGATATACCAGGCATGCAGAAGAGTGAGGTCAGGACATGGGACCTAGAGGTATTTTTCCTCCTGCTGCACTGGAAGAAGATCCTTTTGTAATATCTAGTAATCTGTCAGTAGTTAGGAACCTCCTTTAGGGCCATAATTCCCTATGGGAAAGTGTCTAAAAACTCACTTGAAGGCAGTGTAAAGGAAATCTTGCTAGTGGTAGGCTTTTTGTCATCCTTCTGGTCAGGTACAGAGCAACGAAACCTGCAAAAATAAAAATCGTTACAGTCATCTAATAATATTGAGTTACTTTAATCCAGAACTTGTCTCACGAACAGCTATGAAAAATTTAAAAATATGAGAACCATGAGAAATCTGTTTGATTGTAGCAACTGTTTGTTAGGATTCCTCATTCTGAGTACAGAACTGAAGAAAGTTACTGAAAATACCCGTGCGATTTCATCATTATTTTCAGACAGAGTTAGTTTGTTGTGTGCCAGGAAGACCTATTTAATTTTATTAATACTGAATTGTGTGTATTTTCACAGAGTTAGAAGCATTAAATCTGAAACTGACTCTCCTGTTTGGAACCTTCTTACACAAATGTGTGAGGTTCCTGGACTGAAACTCTCCATTTTCTGTAGCAAGGACTGAGGGAGGCAATGTTCCATGGAAAGATTTCAGAATCACGTCCCTGGTTTTGTGAAGATAGCAGTGCCGAGGGCAAGACGTGAAACTTTGCCTTTTCCTTACCCTCCTTGTTGTTTGCATTTGTGTAGCTGCCTCTTTCCTGTCTACGTTTCAAAATACCGGTGTTTGTGTACCAGGGAAAGGGCAGACCAGAGGAGTTACAACCAAAGCCACATGTCACTGGCAGGCATATTCTTAGGTAGCATCCTAATGATTGACTCATGTATTTACAATTTGATGATTATTTCAATGAGAAGTTCTGAAATGGAAGATAAATTTGAGTACTTTTTCTCTAAACAAGTACCTGTTCTCTTCTTGCTCAAGCAGACTGCGATATGTTGCTATCTCCTCCTCCAGTTTCATCCTCGTGTTCAGGAGAATTTCGTGCTCTTGAAGCTGCTTCTCAATACCTCTTCTCACTTCCAGTAGCTCTTTCTCTAAGCATTCAATCTCAGCTTCTAAATTTTGTAGTTGCATGTGGTACTGCTGCTCTGTGGCACGCAATGAACGCTCCAAACCCTTTTCCTGTGAAATTTAACTCCTTTTAAGATTTGGAAAGTATACGTGTAAAGATGTTATACGTACTTTTCATTAACAATCTCAGTATTTTTACATCAGTTCTTTTAAGGATATTCTTTAGGAGCAGGAGTAAAACTTTAAAGATAATACTTTTGCTGAGAAATTTTCCAGTAAAATCTGTAATAATTGAAGATAGGATAAAAAAATGTAGCCTTCTCTTGTACTAGCAACCCACTACTGTCGCTTTTACAGATCTCTGATTTTACCTGTATGGTTAAAACGATATCCAGCTCAGTACTGTATGAAAACTGAGTGGTCCGTGTGCTCTTGTAGCTTATCTGTATTACTGAATTCAGTAAATTGCTGACATTTTATCATGAATTAATTGATAAATGTGGTCCACACTTTCAAAAAGTGTTATAAACCTGAAGGGAATTGGTTAGGCAGAATGACTGGGAACTTGATGAGGGAGTATCATGCAAATATATGTTTGGTAGGTGTGAAAACATGAAAACATGTGTCTGTTGAATGGCAGCTCCTGAATCAAAACATACGGTACTCTTAAATGTGAGCAGATGAGTGGATTATTGCTTGTTGGTTAGTGCTCTGTGTGACGAGCTGAAAGTCCACTGCGAAGCTGTGCATTTCCGCTGAATAGTGGATGTGATTGTTACATAAACTGAATTGTGGAACAGCTTACATCAAGAAAAAGATGTATTTTTTTCCAGGAGATTTCCAGATGCATTTTATGATGCTTACCACAGCATGGAGAGATTCAATTTCGATCTGCATATGGTGCCACTGCCGTCTCGCTTCACAGAGTTCTGCTCTGGCTGCCTTTAATGCTTCTGCATCTTTGTCCATTCTTTTAATGGTAGCTTCTTCTAGCTACAGGGAATATAACAAAAAAAAAATATTCAAATAATTAAAATAAAATAGATACATAAAAATCTCTAGTTGGAATTTTTTTTGAGCCATATAAATTTGTTAAAACTAACAGTGTTGTTACTATTTTATGTGCTGTGTAGATGGGAAGCCCTTATCCTGCTGTATTTGACGGGAAGCATTTGGCCGCATCTTTATCCCTAACATATTTGTTGCAGAGGAATTCCCCTGCAAATTAACCTGTTGTATTTAGACCTTATTCACCTCTAGAGTAAATGGGCTTAACTTCACGGAAATTAGAATTGCAGTCAGTTCAAGCTTCCAGGTTTGAATAAGGTTCTTTGTTTTTAATGTATTTTTGGTTTCTAAGAACAGCTTTATAGAGAGTGAGCCCTTTTGGATGGTTGTGTGAATATATCACAGTTGACAATTGCTGTAATTATGGTTTTGCCTGATCTAGTCATGGACTGGATTTCAGAGCAAGTACCTCCATTCATTTCAATATGAACTGCATCTTTATCCAAATCTACAACTTCTCCTTGTCCTCTAAGGAGAGGTTGATTTACCTATCACAGGAAGGAAAAAATCAGTGTGTTCTCTGCATATGTGCTGTCACCCATGTTAAATGTGACAATTCAGAAGTGAAGTGCCTGTCCTAAGATTAATCCTGATTTAAAATATTATTTGGGATGATTTACCATCCTTAAGGCTGAAACTTGTTCTTAAAAAAAATGTAAATAGTCAAATAAGCACTGTATTGTATATCAATACACGTTGTCTGCTTTGTGCCAAACACAAATATAAACTTGGCTTAACTATCTAGCTTATAGCTGCTGTGTGTCGTTGGATTACTGTGTAGATCACCCGGATTGCGGCAGTAGTCTGGCCTGTGGTTAAAAAAAGCCTCCAGAATTTCTGCAATACCTTAGAAGTACAACAGGGTGATATAATACCTAATTTTCAGACTGGATTTCTTGACGTTTGATGGCCGAAAATTGTTTTGCCATTTTATTTCAAAGTTTGGTTGCGTTTTAGAGGTGTTTTGTATGTAAATCTATAATAGTAGCATTGTGTGTTGATAACATTTAATCAGTCTGTATGAAAGAACAAATTATATTTGCTGAAGAGTATGACATAGTTTTACTGTGAACAATATAAAATAGTTCTTGAAAAGGTACAGTTTTCTTTAATATAGGTGCTAAAAATAGTAAAGCTTTCTGTATGTAAATGGATCCTTTACATTGCCTTTGATTTTGAAGATTCTTTTTTCCTCTGGGATAGCTAACAGTGCTAGAGGTTACCATCTTACAGCATATGTCATCGTTTTTAAAATCACAGCACTATCACTGTTGCAGGCACAGGAAAACCCCCAGATGGATTACACAGCATTCGCTTAGTGTGAATTCCCTACCCTAAACAAAATCTATTGCTGTACCTTCTAGTTCACATCTTACCGCAGTAAAATCAAAATCCCTTCCCCAATAATATGCTGCATTGAAAAGGAAATACTGTACCTCATAGAGGCTGAGGGAGGAACTGTACAGACAGGGGTTGTCTCCTTACTCTGGAAGGTGTCTGTCTGTCTGGAGTCATTACCTGGGTCCTTGCTGAGGTGATGGTCTTTATCTGATTTCTGGTGATGAGCGTTTCATACTTTGCCCTGGTCTCACTGAGGAGATGGGACAGTTCCGTTCTCCTCCCATCCTCCACCTTGGCTCCCCCAACCTTAGTGATAGGATGAGCCGGCTGCTGCAGAGCCTTCGCTGCCTGCAGTGAGCGGAGAGAGCGAGCACGGGCGGATTTTAAAGCTGCAGAGTTTTATTTTTGAGGAAGCACTGAAAGGTCAGGGGCTTCCAATCATTTCTAAAAACAAGTTTAATAAAGCAAAGATCTGTCACTTTTGCAGCGATTAAAATAATGATTCCTAAATTATGTGCTGAAATTAATATACATGATGTCTTTATGTTTTTGTTACGCTATAACTGTTTTTTTATGACCTCAAAAGTGTGAGGTTAAGAGATACAAAGCAAAGGACAAAATTACAGCTGCACAGCATGAGAGCGCAGTTGCAGAGGGGAAGGGATGGGAACAGCTTCTCAGCAGAACGGCTGTATCGGTGGCAGTCTGCTGGAATGTGCCTTCACCAGGCAGTCGTGCAGTGCTGGAGCAGGTTATTTAGGGATGTTGCAGAATTTCAATCCTTGAGGAGTTTTAAGACTCAGTGAGGAGCAGCCTAAGGTGGCTGACCTGGACTAGTCTTGAGGACTGTCCCATTTGAAAAAGAGCTGGGCTCCTGGACATCCTCTCACGCAACGTTTCAGTGTTTTTATGGGCAGGAACACAAAAAGAGGGAGAGGAACCAGCACTACTAATGGTAACAAATGCTTGTGCACCTTGTGGCGAGGGGTTTGGCTCCCCTTCTGCAGAGTGCAAAGTTCTGGTGAATGTAAGAACGGCTCTTACCTGTTTTTCAAAGTTTTTTCAGTAATGCGCAATACCAGATATTTAGCAAAAAAATTCAGATTTCAATAAAAAATAAAAATTCACTAGATAGAATATACGTCCGTAAAATGAGAAAAAAAGTAAACTTTTACAAGACACTCATGTTTTTAGAAGTCACAGCGTTATACCACTTAAAAGTCTCCTTGTGTGCATAAGGCTTCCTTGTTCTTGGCTCTGTCTGCTGGCACATGTAAAAGGATCCTGTGTTCTGATTTTATTTTTCTTAGCTGGCTGTTTTTCAGCTGACCTGGACTGAGATGAGAATGTTTTGTTGTCCACTATCATCTTTTCTACAAGTGTCTTAATTATTCTAGTTTTATAACCAAAATATTGACAGTGTTTTTCATTGATGGTATGAGAACAGGGACATAATAAAAACATTAGGAATCCATCAAACAAACATAAGATATTATACCCTAGGACAGTATAAACATTAATAGGAAGAGCCTATGTATTTAAGCAAATAAGAACTTAGCACAGAAATTAGCACTAATGCTTTCTTTTTCCATCTTTTTTTCAGGTGTAAAGGGAACATCTGGCTATGAGATCCCTGACAGCTAAAGGTAGGCAGGTGTAAGCAATTGTATCTTTACTAGGATTTATCTAATTTTAAATTCTAGCTACTTTCAATGTTCATATTTTATTAAACGTGTTGGATTTTAGTTAGCTTTGTAGTTCAGATATTGTGCAAGAATTATTTGGGCTCTGTGATACAGCATAATAATGCTACAGTGATTGCAAATGGCTTTGGTTTACCATTATTGCTTTGTCACAAGACAATAGCTAAAGTGGTTTCTAGATTTTACATACATCAAAACTGTACCCTGGGCACTTCTCAGTCGTCTTTTAGATTATAATGTTAAATTCAGGATTAATGTGTGTGTATGTAAACTGCATGATTATTCGGAGGAAATCTACATCAAATGATGTAGGGAATAATGATTTTACAGCAATCACAGTTGCAGTCCTCGAGGTATGTACGTTGTTTCATGTTTCTTTGTATACAATTATTCTGGAATTATATAAGTCTTTGGAAGAAGAAGACAAAAGAGACATTTTTCTCTTCAAAATGGAGATGCTGTCAATAATGGGCAAGATGATATGGTTTCAGGTTTTCCACATATGAGGAAAAAATTATGGATAGGAAAGAAAGATGATGAATGCTGTCCTGTCTTAGGAAGAGAAAAAAATTTTCTTCAGTCTATAATCTTAACATTTCTCTGTAATGGTACTCTTGGTAATCATACCCAGCTACATAAACAACCTCAATTTGTCTATTTCCAATATCGTTATTTTAATTTATGTTGTAATTATTTTAATTAAAAAAAAGTAGTCTACAACAGTGAAAAATATTGTCATACATTGCATGTGGTTGCACTATAGTTGCAGTCTCCAGAATATGTTGTTCTGTTTGCAGAAATGTCTCTCTCAAATTGATAGCTTTAAATTAGAAGTTAGCAAGTATTCCTCTAATCCCACATTTAAACAGATTTTTTAACATGTACGTGTTCTAGCATTGAATTAATTTCTTTAAATTAATGGGGAGCACGCCCACAGTGTATGGTAAAGCAAGATACCCAAAGAAATGGCACATATGGATCAGGAGCAGCAGTCCTAAGTGCAGAATAAAGGGAGACTAATATCTTAAAGCTTGTCGAGTCCTTTTTATTAGTCAAGAAAACTGGAAAATGAGGTTAGAATAGCAAAATCATTTCATCTATTAATTACTAAAAATTATAAAAAAGACATATGTAATTAAATGCCTGTGTGAACCATATTTCTAGTTATTGAACAAAGATTGATGATATATTTAAAGAACACCATTAAAATAATACAAGTAATACCGATAGACTGAAGCAGAAAATATGTTGCATGACTGCTAAGAATGCAGATGCAGGCTATGTTGTATGTAAAAGGACCTTAGTAAAAAGCCAAGCTATTTTTATCACTTATTTATCCATTTTGGCTTTGAAAGAAACACGGAGTGAACGGATCCTTTGCAGTATCAGATTGTGCCTTATATCTTCTCTTCAACTTCCTTAACATGGGATGCAACAATTTTTCCATCTACCACTTCTTCGACAATTGTCTTGATCTTTCTAGTTTTGCTGGGATCTAAACATCATGAACAAAACAAAACAAATATTTATCAGTATTAAAAATTATAAAACAGCAGCGCGCGTACGTGAACAGTTACATCCTTTTCCTTTCAAATAGGCTTCTTGTTATGATGAACTCTATGATGTAGTTAAACAGAGCAGCATGTATTATTTTATTTATAAGAATGACTTTAGAAACAAAATTTTATTCAATCAAGTTCTACCTACCCTGAGAAGAATCCAGTGATTGTGTTTGTGATTTGGACCCTGTCAAGGATGAACTTTCAAATGTAACTCCCTGTCCTGCGCTCCTAGAAGTGAATCAGAGACAGGCAATATTGCAGAGTGTTTGTCAGGATCGGGAGAAATGCCCTTTTCATGTTGGCATTGATAGATTATTTCAAATCCTGAGCAGAATGGTTAATTCTCCTCAGGTGGAGTAGATCTGTATTATTTCAGAATCACTCTGTGTGCCTTACTGTCCTTTGGTGAATGTACCACTTGGTTTTACCTCTTTTTTTCCTGGAAAGGATATTGCTACAGAAAATAAAACACAGGAGATATTTCATGTAAATTAATTACTTACACAAACTCGCCATCCAGCAAGCGCCGATAGGTTTCAATCTCCATTTCCAGGCGAGTCTTGATGTCTAGAAGTTGTTGATACTCTGCGTTCTGGCGCTCCATATCAGCCCTGACCTGAAACAGCTGGGCCTCCAGATTCCCAATCTGAAGTTGCATTTGTGAAAGCTGAGCACAGTAACCTCCTTCCGTTTCTGCTAAGGTGTCTTCAAGGGATTTTTTCTGTGTAAGAAGGATATTAAATAATCTTGGATTGAGGAAAAAAAATCTTTACAAAGACAAACCCAACTGAAATAGTTTACTGGGAGTAAGTATAGCCTCATTACTTAGAGATTTTTGGTTTTTCTTGAAATACCAGTTTGAAAACTGGCCTTTGCTGCTTCACTGAATGTGAACATAAAAGTTCATCTGCTTTATAACATGCTCCTTGCAGTCCAAGATTATATTACTGCTATTTAGGAACTAAAAGAATTTAAAGGATTTAATAGGAAATAAATGCAAATCTTAAATTCTGCAGAATAGTATAAGATCTAGCAACACTTTGGAAATTGGAAAATTTACTCTGACTAGTTAGCAGCTTCCTTAGAACATACCATGGCAAGCTGAGATTGTAGTTCAATTTCCAGGCTCTGGAGAGTCCGTTTTAAGTCAGTGATCTCACTCTTTCCTGACTGAAGCTGCTCAGTATTGGTGGAGATTTCCCTTTTCAGCTCCCCACTCTGAAATGACAAGGACGAATAGAGTGTAATTTTACTGTTCCGAATATTTAACTAATTTTTACCTGCATTTTGCTGCATTTCCTATCTCTGGTTGTTACTTTTTCATTGAACCATGCTTCAGCCTCTTTACGATTTTGCTCAGCAATGACTTCATACTGTCCCCTCATGTCATTCAAAAGCTTGGTCAGGTCGGTTCCTGGAGCAGCATCCATTTCAACGCTGACTTGGCCAATTGCACTGCTTTGGATGCCCTGAAGCTCCTGGAGAGATTTGAAATGAAGAAAAGTTTCCATTAAAAGGCAAAATAGTTCTACCAAAAACATACAAAGAAATATATGTGATGTAAATTCTGTTTCAAGAAGAATCCATAGCTTGTGTGCATATTTCTTTCACTCTTTCATTTAGTAAACTCAAAAAGGAACAGCAAACAAGACAACTAATGAAACCACGGAACTCCCACTGGCATAAATAAGGCAATAATTTGATCTTTCACAATTCCATCTGCCTTGTTATGAATTCACAAAGAAAAACAAAGTACCTCTTCATGATTCTTCTTGAGATAAGCCAGTTCTTCATTCAGGCTTTCAATCTGCATCTCCAAATCGGCTCTTGTCAAGGTCAGCTCGTCAAGAACTCTGCGCAGACCATTGATGTCAGCTTCCACACCCTGGCGAAGAGCCACTTCATTCTCATATCTGTAAAGAAAGTCATTAAATATGATTTTTTTACGTGATTAATGAAGTCGAATGCAAACTATTACTATGTACTTATATAGCTTTTAATAGGAAATCTTAATACACATAATTGTTATAATATTATTTAATAATTATACTAAAGTATTCTACAAGGAAAGAGATTTTTAAATACAAAAGATTTTTTTCCGTGAAATATTCGTAAGAGTTTTTGTAAGATTAAGATATACTTACTTCAGTCTGAAATCATCAGCAGCCAGCCTGGCATTATCGACCTGCAAAATGATTCTTGCGTTGTCGATAGTTGCATTAATGATCTGGAATACAAACAATGTTCAGAGAATGATTTTATAGCCCAATGGCTTTGCAGCTCAATATAGCTATTTACATAACTGTACTCCTAAATATGATTACAATATTAAATGTAATTTGTTAGACTCTTGTATAATTTCCTATGAAAAAATACAGGGCAGATTTCCAGCTTGTGCAAATCAGCATGCTTCGCTTAATGGTAGGATGCTGGTTCACGCTCTATGACTAGATAGTTTTTAATCTCTGCAGACCTTGCCAGGTGGTCTGTCTATTTCAGGAGCTGAATTTGTGAGGTAAGAAATATGAAACTTACTAAAATTTAAACTTGTAACCTACAAGAGTTTGTAGAACTGGATTCCATCACTGCCCTCCCCTTTATTCAAATTAGACCAAGTCACACATCACTGCGATACAGCTACAGAACTGCCATTAATATTCAAGAAAAATTCAACACATGATACCAGCGCAATGTGACAAAGGTTATGGCGAGTGTCAGCACTGTAGAATAAATTTGCTCTTGGTTTCTGAAAGGAATTTGTTATTTTTATCCAGAATATTATTAGGAGAGTTACAAATGTAAAGATACGTCAAGTACATTGCTTTGCTACCTTGTTTCGAAGATCTTCAATTACAGGATAGTATTTACTATAGTCATTCCCAGATCCAGGGATACCAGTGCCAGGGCCGTTTTTCTCATACCACTCGCGGATTTTGCACTCCAACTCGGTATTGGCATCCTCCAGAGATCGTACTTTGTCCAAGTAAGCAGCCAGACGGTCATTGAGGTTCTGCATAGTTTCTTTTTTTGAGCCAGAAAGAATGCCACTATCTCCAGCACCAGCAGTGCCAAAACCACCTCCAAAACCAGATCCTGAGCCACTACCAAAGCCACCTCCAAAACCAGTGCCTGAGCTGCTGCCAAAACCACTTCCTAAGCCTCCACCAAAAGCACTTCCATAGCTACCACCTAAACCACTACCAAAGCCTCCACCAAAGCCACTACTTAAGCTGCTCCCAAAGCCTCCACCTGAGCTACTCCCAAAACTCGCACTGAAGCCAGAGCCTGAACCAAGCATAGAAGCAGCACCAAAACCTCCACCAGATCCACCTCCAAACCCAAGCCCACTGCCGCCAAAGCCTCCTCCTCCACCGCTAGAACCAGCCATTCGCAGAGATCCCCCGCCAAGTCCGCTCCGAGAAGAGAATTGCCGGGATCCAGCACTTGTGCACACAGAAAGGGCCATGGTGCTCGAGGTGCCCTGATCTGTTTTGCGAAGCGTACAACAGAGGGCAAGGCAGATCAGAGAAGAGTTTAACCTTTATATAGGGAAGGCAGTGGGTGTTCCGGTAGCAGTCCCACCTCCTCGGAAGATCTTTAATTCTTTCTCTCTTGGTTAGGAGGGGAAGTCAGTTTAGTATGTCGTGACCAAACTGAATGATATGTGCCAATCTAAATTGCCAATGGGAGTGGAAATCTGGTGCTCTCCAGGTGCATGAGGGGAAATGGGTGGAGTAGAGCTAAGACATCACAATAATGTTTTGCCATGTGCAATGGAGCACAAAAATTTCTTTTCGCATTTAAATCCTTCCTAAATAATTTTTTTGTCATTACATATTCATTGCTTTCGTGGCTTGGGGCTGTTATTATAGAAGCATGCTTAAGCCAGAGGAGTGATCCCTTTCACATCGTACTTCCCAGTGTGCATGTCAAAAATGTGTTTCTTTTCATAATACTTTCCTGGCATGAACCTCTGCCAGATTAGTGCTCCCTGCCTGTTTAATAAGAAGTAAGAAAAGTGATCAGCAAAAGTGTATGAAGAGGCATACGGACATTCAGTGATCTGCAGGTTGATCATTAATATGAAAACATAAATATACTTGATTATACAGAATATAATTGTGTTTTCTGCCCTACACCTTTCATCACTGAAATACCTCTGTGTAATATCCATAGCCTATACCAACCGTTTATACTTTTGAGCTGAAAACTAACCATTGTTTCTTCTAAATGGTTTGCTGTTATGTCAAAATGAGGGAAATTATTTCTGTATGTTGTGTTTTTATAATACAAATCTAAAGATCAAATGTAGCTCTCCTTGTTGCAGGTTTAGGCATGGAAACCCTTCAAAACCAATATATTTTTCTTTTGAAGTTATTTTGGTAAACAGAAAATTGTTTTTTCTTTGTCCTGGCTTAATTATATCATTGGATTTGTCAGTTGAAATGTATTTGTTTTTAATTTATCTACGTCCAGGATCATGGGTGATTTTGGGCAGAAATGTATTATGAGCAGTAGATCAAAGGTGTAAGTAAAGCATTTATGTAGAAATGAATTGATAGCCTGGTATCAGTGACTCATGACAGCGAAAGCAGAGGATTATTTTCTTTGGCAGCTGTTTCTGTACAGTAAATAACACACTGGACAGGTGGGACTTCAAAAGGAAGAGCTTTTGGTGTTTATGTGGTCAAGAGGAAAATGTAGAGTCCTTGGACCGAAGATCTGGGTGTGGCACAGGAGACTTACACTAGATAGGAAAGGGTACGTGCAGTTATTGGTGGAGAAAGGTTTAACAGAGATGGTGGTCTTTTTATTTCTGAACTGAAAGGCAAAATATATTTGTATTGATAGAATGTCTTTGCTTGCAGTAGTCCCTGGTGATATAAACATTCACAGAGTGAAAAGTAATAAATAGGCTTCTTCAAATTATTTATTAATTTTAATTTATTATGAAATGCAAATTGACATTTATTTGAAAATCAGTTTTTACTGAAGTGAAGCTGCACTACATTTGAATGGCAGTTCAAGTTCAGGAAAGGTGCACTGAATCAACATTTTAATGCATTTTTAAAAACAAATCTACTCTAAATGTGCTAGTACAGAAGAGAAAAAATAGATTGCTAAGCTTTGCATTGCAATTAAACTGACAGATTTGACAGAGAGTGGATCATCTGTATCTGGTAAATTCTTTTTTGTAAAGTTTTGATGAGGTGTCCACCAAGGTTTCAGAAATAGCAGCTCTCTTCTAAAAAGTTTTCATTGATTAATATGTTGAAAGTGTGAGAAAGCTTAAGACACCAGATGTAGAAGTGAGTTGTCTGAAAAAATAAAGCAAAAATTCTCATAGTGCTTTCAGAAGAGTCCATTACTGTCCAGAGCTTGTTAAGCGCATGAGCAAATTTTGTCCCAGGTCTTCATCTAATGACTTTCACCAACTTAGTGCTTTGAAACATCAACAGTAAACATTGCTTCAGTATTTTTCTAGATTTAATTTAATTACTTTAAAAGCTATAGTAAATTCATGCTGTAAGTCTAAGTCATTTTTACTGAGCAAGTTTTAAAATGTAATTTTAAGACTCTGATGTAAGTAAAAACGAATACTTCAGTTTTTATCTGTCTTGAAAACACACATTTATAACAGGCTGATTTGCTTTTTTCTCATCGAGGTATTTAGTCACTATGTAAGTAAAGCCAAAATCTTGTACTTTGTAACTTGCTGATTTTTATTAACACTCCCACACCAAAAAAAAAAGAAAGAAAGAAAGAAAAAGATTGTTTGCGATTTCATAGTTTGGTATTTTTCAACCCTTTTAGGTTTTAGGGAGAATTAGATTGGATTCTTTATGAAGTTTAATCTTTTAGTTTTGGCGTCAGCTCCAGGAAGCTCAGAGGCCATCTCCTCTCTGCTGGTGCCTTTTACATCTTCTCTTCAATCTCTTTGATCTGAGAGGAGACAACCTTGCCATCAACCACCTCTTCAACAATTGTCTTGATCTTCTTAACTTTACTTGATTCTGGTAATGAAGTTGAACAGAGAATTAATGAAATTCAATGTATATTGACAGAATAACATTACTCTAGTACTAGCAGCAATTCCACCAACGAGAAAATAGAAAAAGGCATCTTTTCAGTGCACAGGTACTGTGAAGTAATCTTTTGGGGTGTACAGGATATGGTTTCCCTTCCTTTGGACATCCTGTATTTTACCCATAATACTATAGTGGACACTGTGTTGAATAACTCTCTGTCCCTCCTGGTAGTTTTGCTTCAGTTTAGCACAAACTTGTAGACCTAAAAGGTAGGAATAGTCTTACACTGAAATTGACATTTTTGCTGTTAAACTAGAAACTTTATCTAGGAGCCTCCTCTCCCTCTGTAGTCAGCGGAGAGAAGCAGATGCTCCTGAAGTCCTCCAGAGGGTAATTCAATAATTCTCTGTCGTTCTCTTGGCTCTTTGGGAAGTCTGTGGTTTTACTTTGGGCACTTGAATTATATACATAAAACCAGGCTTTGTATAATCCCTATAGGTTATCTATTCATACAGTTGATTGATTGCTTTCTTGATGTAAGATTCCACTGGTTGATTACCTGCTCTGAAACTGGGTTGTTTTATATCAGGCTACTTAGTGTCGTAACATTTCAAAAGGCAGCCATCAAAAACCAAGGAAGTTGGTGTGACATACCTTTTTCAAGCTCTGCCATAGATACATCCACTTCGAAATGTCTGTTAAAATTATAAATTAAAAAATATAAATATATGGCGCCTAACACACCGAAGAAACATCCTTGTACATTTTCTGTACATTTAATCAAGACAGGTAATGTCCTTTCATCAAGGCATTTAACCAGGTAAATGAGTTTTCTCTGTTAAAATAAAACTTGCTAAGCATAAGCTATAGGTGAAATTAATCTGCAGACTCCTTTATGCAATGCTATGACTTCAGCTCATGCCGATGTGCCCAATCTAGTTCCTGAGCCAGAACAGCTGAACAGGCAGAATCCTGGGGGGAGATACCACCCTCTGCTTGCCCCGCTTTCATAAATGTCTGCTCTTTTCCCTACAGAGTATGGGATACTGGACTATCTGAACATTTAGTCTCATCTCATGTGCACCTCTTCAGATAGCTTGGCTACTAGTGAAGCCGAGCATGAACTGCAGCCTGCTCTGAATCTACAGTTGAGAACTGGGCAACAGACTTCCCCCCCCCGCCAACCTGTTGGAAAGTGGCAGATTTTACACTTTCACCTTCCGTGAATACAGACAGCATTTGCACTGTTGTTTGCTGTCATACGAAACTAAACAGACAAGCAAAGCATGTGTATTTCCTCACCCACTGTCCTCTCCTTCCAACAGACGGCGGTACGTGGCGATCTCCATTTCCAAACGAGTCTTTATATCCAGCAATATACTGTACTCGCTGCTCTGACTCTCCATGTCAGCTCGGAGTTGCCTCAGTTGAGCCTCTAAAGTGGCAACAGCTCCCTGTATTTGCGTTAGCTGGTAACTATAACGCGCTTCCGTTTCAGCCAGGGTGTCTTCTAAAGACTTTTTCTACAGCCGATGAAAAGAACAGAGATGTATTATTCAAGAGGATACATTTTTGTGTTAAAATAACATTTTGATTGAAAAACCTCTCAGTTTCTATATTTGTCCATGTAACTGTCTGCTAAACACAGTCCTTATTTCAAGTACTCTTTAAGATTTACCATGTTAAGCTGGGACTGTAATTCTAGCTCCACACCCTGAAAGATCTGTCTCCGTTCGGTGATCTCAGTTCTTTGGACTTGTAGCTGTTCAACGTTGATGGCTACCTCCTGATTCAGTTGTTCTGTCTGAAATGCAAAAATGGAGGGACTGTAAACTGGAGCTAGACATGACTGAGGCTCTTACTGATGTTTAAGTAATTGACCTTACCTGCTTTTCAAATTGTTCTTTGGCTTCTTGACGGTTCTTTTCTGCCATTTCTTCATATTGCTGTCTCATGTTTTCCATAATAGTTGCAAGATTAATACTTGGAGCAGCATCCACCTCTACATTAACTGAGCCGCCCACCTGTTTGCGCAGTCTGTCAACGTCCTGCAGCAATGAGGGTTGTATTAGCATCAGCTACAGGGAACTTTCAATCCTGAATATTGGAAGCAAATTCAAAATCTACAGACGCAGAAGTAATTCTTAAATAGCACCTCAGGGCAATACAACTTAATCACCTTGTAAATACTGTTCAGTGCACCTCATGTTAGAACACTTATTTTGTAGCAATAAATGCTATATCATAGATAAACATATTATGAAGAGATGATTTCCTCAGGACCAGTTCTATGGAATGAGTGTAGAAGTCATGGTTCCCATTGGTATGCTTTTGTGGGCTAGTAGCTCCTAAACCACAAATTATTCTTAAAGAAAACCTTCACTCCTTAGTTTCTGGAGCTGTTCAGCCTTTGATGCCTAACAGCTTGGATCTCAGTTAGTGCCACACAGTGGTACTGCTTCCAGAAACCATACAAATGCTTCAGTCCCGCACAGCAGTTTTAAGTGGGTGCTCAAAGAACGTATTTTCTGCAATGTGACAAGGAATCGACACGTTTGAAGTTGATAGTATGACTCTAAGAGGAAAGCTTGGGCATATGCCATACATGAGATTTTGTTAACAGTCATTTTGAATGTAGGATTTCAGTTTGTGTCTTTACTTGAAAAGGGGAAATAAACAGCGGTTGTGCAACATTCTTACCTTTGTAGGTCTTTGAAACTGTAAATGTAATGCTAAGGGTGAGGCTCAGTTTGAGCTTAGCCTCCTAGGAGATACCAAGTACACATGTCTACTTGGAGGTATCTCTGCCTGAGCCAGAGCTCCTGTTACAGCCAGCAGAGACCAGGGGGTATCCCAGCTGTCCACCCAGTAGGTGTTTGCTCTACGGTGAGCTGAATCACTCTCTAGGCTATGTCTGTTTTATTGACTGTCTCCTAGTTGATTGTAATAGAACTATAGGTGCATTCACATAGATAATATATGAATAGGTACCTCAATTTTGATGTGCTAATCTGGAGCCGAATCCCACCTGAAGTGTACTGTTCTTTGAGATTAACCATGAAGATTTCATTATTCCTAGTGAGGCTGAGTTTATATATGCCACTTAAAAAACTCTCCCCCTGGCACTGTTCAGCTGCTCTCACCTCCTCGTGGGTCTTCTTAAGAAAAGCTAGTTCTTCATTCACACTTTCAATCTGTGACTCCAAATCAGATTTCGTCAAAGTCAAGTCATCACGAACTCGGACCAGACCATTGACGTCACTCTCGACACTTTGTCTGAGCAGGTGTTCATTCTCATACCTATAAAATAAGGCTTGTTTTGTCATCGTGAAAATGCAACTGTTTGAGGTAAATGTTAGAATTGGTAATACTACAGCCTTAGTTGTGAATTTGTTCTTTTTACTAAACTTTACCTTAGAAAACATTTCCTTCTCAGCTTTGATACTAATAACTAGAAGCTTTCATGAATGAGGGGAGCATGAAAGAGAATTTATGAAATGATCATGGAACTTACTTCAGTCTGAAATCATCAGCAGCCAGTTTGGCATTGTCAATCCGCAGGACGAGCCTTGCATTTTCCAGCTGTGCAGCACTAATCTAAAAAGGAATGGTTGAAAAGTGATGAATCTTTGCACGTAAATGCACATTTGATCCATTTCTGGAAATTAATACTGCATGTGGGCTTCATCTTGCTTAACTTTAGCTGTCTATTAGTCATCTAGGTTTAAGCTAAGGTCTCTTTGAAGTGCGTAGAAGGAATTAAGGTTTTCCAAAAGGCAAATTATCCTGTCATAAAACAGGTATATAAAATAGTTGGGATGAACTGTTCTCTGGAAGGGATCTGCTTTTAAAGGATAGGAAATAGAGCTGGTGAAAAGTAAGAGGGGAAAGATTTAAGGAAGTTCACTGGAAACAAAATTTGACAAATCTGTCAGCTGATTGCTGTGGGAATATTTTATTGTTTGTAGTGGTAATTTACTATTCCAAGTAGTGATCTATTATTTTTTCTGAACATTTGGCAGTCTTTTCTAAAAAACCACTTTGAAATCCACAGATGCTAAACTATATTTAAATATGTAAATTACCATCAGTATTTTCACTAATTGAAACTACCTAAGGCAAATAGAATAGAATTAATTAATTTTGATTCAAAGATTTTTCATGTATGAGATTACTCACATCTGCAGACATATATCTAGTATTACAAATTATGTAAAGTCTGTCACTAATTTGTCTCTGATCAAAATAAAGCATTTATTTTTCTTAGCTGAGACGACTGCAATTTGGAAAAGTACATTTTCTACAAGAGATTATCATCTATCTCCCGGATAACTGCAATTCATGTATTTATAGATGGCTGTATGATGCCTTACCTTACTCTGGAGATCTTCAATTGTTTTGAAGTATGAGCTATAGTCAAGCCTTACGTCTGTGGTACTCTTCTCGTACCACTCCTTGATCTGCTTTTCAATCAGGGAGTTTGCCTTTTCCAGAGAACGCACCTTCTCCAGATACGCCGCCAAACGGTCATTTAGATTTTGCATAGTTGATTTTTCATTGCCCGCGAGCAGCACGTCATTACCAGTGATATTAAGCTGGAAGCTCCCACCAAAGCCTTGTCCGTAGCTGGTGCTGGTGGATACACGGGTGCCGTAGCCACCAGCTCCCCCATAGACGCTGGGTGCCTGAATCTTTTGGATGGACGTTTTCCTGGAGGTTAAACCACTGACACTGGGTGCAGTTGGTTGGAAGCGGGTGCTTGTGCCCCACTGAAAGCTTTGGTTAGAGAACGCCATTTGTGTTCTTTGTCTTCTAAAATGAAACAGCGAGATCTGCACGGAGAGCAGCTGAAGTGCAGTGCGTGCTCTGCAAACCTTTATACTGTGTTTCAAAGAGGAAGCACTATAGTTATAAACCCCACCTCTGTTGACACATAATGTCACTGGTGTCAGCACAAACAGCACAGAGCGTATTGCCCCCACACTGTATAATGTAAAGGGGTTTTCGTCTGTTCGTCCGTCCTCGAGAAAAACTCCCCAGGCAGTTTGTCTTGCTTTGTTATTATTTTGAATAAAAGATAAAACACAAATAAACTGTTGAATCATTTATAACAGTGTACCTGCAGCCATCCTCTCTATAGTCCTTCTGAACAAACAAGCAGATTCTTACCCCCATGTGCAGTGTATGAAATTAAAGTGAGAGTTGGCTACATGTGACAAGAAACTTAAAATATTTATATTTGCAATCAAGTATATATTTCTGTGCAGTAAGCAATAGTTTGGGCCTCAGGGCAGTCTAGAACAGTGTATAAATTGTTAGAAAGGAGGCATCTGTACCACGTTAATTCATTTGATAGTAAGCACAAAACAATATTCATACTGTAATTGGAGAGTGAACGTTGTTGTAGTTAGCTTGCATTGAATATGCATTAATTTATCATTAGAAAAACCATTACAGGTTGAACTCTAGCTTTCAATACAGTTGAAATTAAGCAGAAAGAGTATTGCTTTGTCCATAAATAAAGTAGTAGGAACAAGAATATTGGACATCTGCATTGCCCACTGGGGGGTTGGAAGTAGATGATCTTTAAGGTCCCTTCCAACCCAAACCAGTCTGGGATTCTATGAAATCAGCTGCCTTTGTTCAGTGCATGAAGAAACCCAACAATCCTCCTTCTAATCGTACTGAGGCTCCTAAACTGACTATGGTGTATACTTCTGATACAGAAAACGCAGAGTAAAATGGAAAGCAAGGGAAGAAACTGATTGCTGAGGGGGTTATTAGTGCTGCAGGAAAGCAGGTAGCAGGTGTGCTTTGGGACTGTCCGTAGGTGTAGTTCCTTGGGGCACTGCACTGACAGTACTTAGTGTATTATTAATGTGCAGCTCGTCAGGTAGAACAATTAACACATGTTGCTTGTATTAGTGAAAACAGCTGCTGTACATACGGATCTTCAACCCCGGGGCAAGGAAATTGGTGAGACAGTAAGCTTTGGAGGCATTAACCTGTATATTGGAGCATCTTCAGGGTTCAGAGAACACCTAGCCTGGGATATTAGAGAATCAGTCCTGCTAAGTTTTTAAAGTTACTGTCCTACAAGTTGTTCTAAATAATATTGGATCAAGGCAAAGAGTTAAGCTGTCATACTTAGCTATTCTGAAAATATGTGTCGTCCAAACCAAAGTGATCAGCGTTCAGGGCAGAACTTTTTTGCAGGAGGATGCTGTGAATTGTCTTTGGACCTTGAACTTCTTTGGGTGTAACTGATAATTAAAAACATTTATGATGGTTGAAACCAAAGTACACTAGCCATATCATTTGGACTGTCACTATAGAAACTCAAGGTGAGTCGTCTTTTGTTCACTAGAAATATTCAGACTAAGAATCGATCGTGTTAGTAGGGCAGAGCCTACACCTTTGAAGCTGTAAGAGGATTACAGCAAGAGATCCTGCCACAGTTCTGTCTCTTGGCTGTGTATTTCACTGCCTAGATCTCTCACGGTATTTTATGATAGTCTGTTTAAGAGTAAACATTCTGCTTCTTCTTCTTAGTATTTATTAAAATTAGTTTCCGTGTTACCTTGATGGTATTTTTTCTAAACATCACTTGAAGATCCCATTTTTTATTTTATTGAGCAAATAAAATACTAGAGGTGGGTTTGGCTCCTATTTTTTTGTTCAATACAGTTTTTTCATGGAATGTATCTCGAATGGTTGTATAAATCACCGGAAACTGCAAGAGTGAACACCAAAGACTGTATCTGTATCAGTAAATGAAACAAAGGCAAGGCCCATAGTCTGGCTGAAGGGCAAGTGGCTCATCACAGCTCACATCCACAAAACAGCACAGCTGTCAGCTGGGAGTGGGCACCAGCCTCCACCACCGCTTGGACTATGCCCAGGTATTATCTGCAAGAATATGGGCTGCCTTATTTTAATTTTTTTTTCATTTTATTGGATGTAACAGTAAGTTATCTAAATAGATGTTGAGCAACCTAAAAATACATTCTCTGATATCTGCAGTTTTGATCAATGTTAAAGAAGTGCTGTTAACACTTCACTGATGTTTTAGTTCAGCAGTGCAGTTTCCAACTCAAGACTCAGTTGTGACTGCTCTGTAGAGGACAGGCTGTGGATTCATGCGTAACGCTGCCTTTCAGTGACGTGCTCGGTAGGAATGGTTTGTGTATAGTCATAATAAAACATTAATAGCAATACTAATAAATGGGTTGATTTCACGAAGAAATCTCACCTGTGTGACAGAAATTTAACGTACATTAGAGAGCAATGAAGATAAGTCATGCAGGGTTATGATAACATGTGCATGCCTTTTAGTATTACTCACCTTTACTAACCAGTTATGGGTAACCAGTCTTGAGAGTTCAAGGAAAAGAGACACACCCAGCTTTGGTTCTGCGTTTATGCTGCCTTTAGGTGGAACATGTGCTTTTCTTTTGGCTGACTTAAGGATTTAAATAAAGAAAAGTCCTTTAGTTCAGCCTTTAGTGGTGATCCATTCTAGGAGTGAAATCCCACGCCCGTTCATTAGTCCCTGTAACTATGTTGCTGATCTCAGTTTGGATTTTGTGTCATAAGAATCTGAAAGATCTCTTACAATACGGTCCTGAAGAGACTTCCACCGTACAAAGTGCATTCAAGGAAGAGGAATTCCGTGTTCAGTATTCCAGCCATATGCCAATATTTAATATTTCTGTGTCTGAGAAATTCCCCTCCTCCTCTTCTTAACCTACTTGCAAGAAGTTACTTCCTGATTTATGCCATACAACTGGTTTACAACCAAGGGAACAGTTGTAAGATGAGCTTTCAGGGGAAAATCAGAGTCAATTTTTAATGCAGATGTGAGCCAATAGCAGATTTTAAATTAAGATTTTTCTGAATGAGTGAAAGAAAGTACTTAGGACAATTCCCCAGCTGAAAACACACAATCTTTGCACCGTTTGTTAATGCGAATGCTGCACCCTTGAAGACTGCTCTCTCCAAAGAGTAAGGAAAGATGCCCTGTATTTGCTGAGTGTGATCAGAGGAGAGGAAGGTCCAGATGATGTCACTAACTCAGCTGGATTCACTTAAGCTCTGAACATTGCAGCAGATCTTACACTCTCTTCCTCACGTACATATTTTTTCCTCATTTCCCTCTCCTTTTTGTCTTTTGTCCAATGAAGCTAATGTAATCATTAAAATACAACACCTTATTTCTTTTTGCTTCGAGCTTTTCACCAGAGAGGTAGGTTTAAAACATTACTTTAAATAGGATGATACTTGTAGAAGTGTTCAGATCTTGGATGCATAAGACAGTGTGTGGGTTACATCCTTCCCCAAGCACAGCTTGAAAATGAAAGTCAGGAGCTGCCTTTCCTGTCTTAGCTGCTCTCCTCGAATAGAATCAGATTTCAGTGCCAACAATAACAGCTCCAGGCCACACAAATGAACCTTCTCTTTTTTCTTCCCTAAAAGTATCATTAATAGCAGCTCTAATATAATCTAAAAGGCTACAGGCAGATCTTTTTCCCTTGTAAAATTTATGTGCAACTGAGGTGTCAGTGAACTGAGAAAACCAGTGAGCTGGAGAATTTTTCTGCTTGCTGGTTTTCTCAGTTCCATAATGCTGGAATAGTTCAGTATCCGTGAGGAAATATTACGTATTTACATGATTCAGTAAGCAAATACATTTTTCATGGCCCTGTGCAAATATATGCCCCCACTGATAGTACACCATAAAAGATATGTACAAACACAATGTGTTGCCTGTATTCATATTTGTGTGGATTTTTTTTCACTAGCTTTTAAAAAAAATAGCCCTTGTGGTTTCAGAGACCTGACTCGTATCCCAGTTCGAAGCCCCAAACCAGGAGAAAAACTTAGGGTTTTTTTCAAGGGTATAATTCCACCCATCACTGCCAGGAGCTGCCTGGGCACTGGCATGACTGCAGCTTTTTTGGGGGGGACCACTCTGGTAAATCATCCTTTCAGCACATTCCAGTGACCACATGGCATCCCCTCTGCCAGTGTTTGTGTAACCAGAAGCCAACTCCGGGTTGCATGCTCTGGGGATAGGAGGAAGCAGAGCAGCAGGAGGAGGTTTGTGTACCCGTTTGGCACTAGAGGCCACCACACGCCTGCTCAAAGGGCTGCATGCTGCAACGGGAGCATCCACGCTGCACCCTGAGCACCGGTAATGGCATTCGCTATTACATAACAAAATTTCACATCTTACCCACTTTTCTGGTCCTATATCCAGAAGAAAAAATTTTTGCATAACTCTTGTGGCCAAATGTTTAAAGTAATGTTTATCTTCTCAGCCACAAGCTGTAATTACAAGAGTTTAGCGCTGTATATGGCAGTGAGTTTGTAGGCAATGGCAACAAGTATTATCTATCTTTCCAAATCTTGAAAGCTGAATTTTTGAGGACAGGAATGTTCATTATCCCTTCGAATTATGCCCCTCTCTTTATGACTGATGCTTGAATACCTTAATTTTTAGACAGCAATAAACTCTAGCCATTAAAGAAAAGGTTTCTTTGGTTTTGTTTTTGTTTTTCTTTTCTGCATAGCAGCAATGTTATTTCCAGTGGAACATGTCCATTCACAAAATGTCTTGGTGACTGGCTGGAGACTGTTCTGTGGTGAGATTAACTAAGAAACAGCCTGGGGACTGAAAGGGCTTCCAAAAATTGATAATTTGCCTCACTAAGAATGAATGAAAAAGTGTTTTTTTTCCTGCAGTAGTAACTTCAAAATCGCAATTTTCTGTCTACTTGCAGCAACATTACATGTTTCCTTCTTTGAAATTGCTCTGGCAAGAGTTGCTTCCAGTGTTTTTGTTTTATGCATTTTATGCTTTAATTTCTTGTAGGAATGATTCAGGGGTGTAGATCTGAGCCAAAACTGGTACTTTTTCTCTAAAAGCAGACTGTTAACTTCTGTTTGAAAGAAGTGCTGTATAGTTTGTCAGCTACTTCAGCTTGTTTGTTTCTCCTTCTTTTCCCTGCCTGCTCCAAATAATTCATCCTCTAAATTAAATTACTTTTTTCTCAAATTATATTCCTCATTTTTGTTGCTTTCTATAGAGCCTAATAACAGCCTATCAAATTAAATCCTTTTGACTTGTCCTTAGGACGTTGGAAAGCAAAAAAAATTTACCCCTGCAGTCTAGATAGTTATTGAAAGTGTCTTTACCGCAGCTGATGTTATGATTTTATGCCTTTAAGCTTCTGATGCATATTCAGACTTTCAAAAGGCAAATTAGTATGTCCAGAAGAAGCAGCCACGCACCTCTTTCACCATGAGGTCACGTCTAGGGCTATGAGCTCCTGTCGTAAGGGCAGCCCAAACTGTAATATATTGATGCTTGTGTTTAACGTGATATTTTTGCAAACAATTCTTTTATGCCAACTCCTAGGTGCGTGGCTCAAGTGGGTCATTTCAGTAGAGTCATACAATAAAAAATATCTTAAAAATACAACTTGAAATGAAATGAAAAATTTTACCGAGGAAGGAATTATGAGGCAGCAATACCTAGTAAAAAATTGTCATTTCACGAAACCAAATGTACAAGTAGAGTCAGTAATTAAGATGCTTTTGCTGTACAGTTCGGGATGTGGGGAGGACAGGAGGGGTGCAGACCTCCCAAGCATTATTCTTTCCTTGCTTCCCTGTTTATAGATCCTTCCCTTTCCTAAATGATTCATACCCAGGAACAGGCATCTCCCAGCAAAACTTTAGAAACCTTTATAGGTCAGGGTGTGGACATTGTGAAATGTTTTACCGGCTCTTCTACCTATTCCCTCTGCTTCAATAACAGCATGCAAACAGTGGTTTTAGCAGTGTTATAAATGCTAGATTTTCTTTTCTTCTCTTTCTGAAATGAATTCATTCATTTTGCATCTGTGTTAACAAGGCAGGCAGAAAGCAAAAATTGTGCATTCTACAGAAATGTCTCGTTCATAAATAAGAAAGAAACCTGCCAATGTGTGGCCACATCACCAGAAAGAATGTGTGATTAATAGCACAAACCATGACTGCATTACCTCACTGCAAACTTCTTCCAGAGGATCAACAATTCACTTACCAAAGCTGCCTATTGTAATGTACCTTAATAAGCTTTAACATTTCTACAAGTGAAACGAGCTGTGACTCATACACATTCTGGAGTGCATTCAAGTCTGTTATAAATCACGTTGGAGGGTTATTTAGTGCAGGACTTCCTTAAATGGCAGGTGAAACTGCGAGAAGTGATTTGTGAATGCTGATGGTTTCAGCCTCCTTTTACGGGCTGTGAGTTCCTGTGTCTTGTTAGTTTGCAAAAGTGTTGTTACATCATTCACTTAGACTTAGAAATGACATTATCTCCTACTGGTGTTTTTTTAATATCCTATTCCATTTATGGGAAATAGAATATATTCATTTTGAGTGTGTTATTTGTTATGATACTTCAAATTTTAAAAATTGCAGTTTCTTTGGGCCTGGGTCAGTCACTTCCTTGAGGTTGAAACAGCACTTCTGTGTGTGTTTAATACTGAAGTAGAATCAATTGCAACTAGCAGAGTCCAATCAGTTTTAATACAATGAATTACTAAAATAATTTTTCAAGCAATACACTGTCACATTCCTGAAGATTTCCTTTCCTTCAAGACACTGATCTGAGACAAAGAGGAAGAAGCACGTACGGCGTCTCTTTTTTAAAGGTTCCCCAACACTACAAAATCACCAAAGAAACCCAGGCAGGGTGTCCTGTACGGGACTAATTTTAGTAGGGCTATTGGCACGTGTAAATTGACGAGCAGCATCAAAGTATGTGCAGGGTCTTGACCAGCAGTGCGCACTTGAAATGAATCAATCAAATTATCTCTTCAGTGCAATCAGATACAGAAAGGGTTGCTGTAACGAGAGAATGGCTCTTTGCGGAAGTTGTATTATCTAATAGCCGGGGTAAGTAGAAGCTGTGAAGTGATGAGTTCTAATTTAGTCGCTATCAGTGACTTTCTTTGCAGCCTTGAGCAAGTTGTGTCATCTCTTTTTCCAATTTCTCAAGCAATAAAATGGGAATGATAATACTTCCCCCATTCATTATCTCCCTAACGTCATGTCTCAGCGTGTTGTGAGAATATAATGTTAACAGTGCATGCAAGTGGTAAGTATTGGTATTATTATTTAATATTTAGGGTGCAGACCTACCCTATATACATTTAGAAATGACAAATTCAGAAATAATGAATAACCACTAGATACAGGGCAACAGATGGCCAGTGACACGGTATCATAAGCTGTTCAACAGAAAGGAAATCTGCAATTATACATAGTGTTCTAAAGCCATGAAGGATTCTCCAGAAATAAGCAATTTTTGCCATAGAATACTTGCTTTCATTTAGAAAACAGTGTGTAGTGCAACTAATACTTATATGCTTAAGGACTAATTGGTTTACCTCACTTACTAAAAGACAGCAACTTGAATGGATGTGTTAGAGCCATTGATGTGCGATGACGTTAGTAAACGGAGTGAGCTATGAGGTCAGTGTTGTGATCTGTCCTGGTCTGACCATTGCAGAATGCAGTGACACAGTTGTAAGAGAAGGTTAAAATCATCAGAGCAGTGGAGTGGAATGGGAATTCTTCTTTACGTCTTAGCCAGTACCGTTTGGACCATAGCTGAGCGTAACACAGGAGTGCAGGGAGAGCATCTCACCTCTGCGTGAGAGGACACTAGGACACGAGTAAGGCCAGTGCATTGCTCAGGAATGTGAAATAAGGAGAGGTGTGTTCTATAAAGTACGTCAATTATTTGTTTTTCCGTCTTCTTTCCTTGTAGTTTAGCACAACCAAAACCTAGCACAAAGCATAGATACTTTCCTTTGATTTAGAAATAAGGGGCTACTTGGGAGTTTTTATAATTATTTGTATCACAGCAATGTGGTTATGCTCTGTAAATTTGTTAAATGAATGTAGCTTTAAATAACACAGAAAATTGTTCAAGATAAGCTAGGCACATTTTGTCCAGATGCTACAAACACCAGGTCTGGCTTGTTGGATCTGGTAAGCCATAAGGAAGGACATTGTTAATTAGCCAAGAGTTACGAATCCTGTATTACAAGTTCTACCCAATTTAAAGAAACAATTAGGTAATCCATTCAATGCTTTTGGGATCTCTTTGTGCAACAAGGGTGGAGAGTTGGGGGGGGCGAAGGGGAATCAGGAACTGGTCCTAACGTGCCAGTAAGAAAACATTGTATCATAGAGATGGACTTTGTTTATTTTAAATCTGCATTTTCTTTGAAATTTTCCCTCTCTTTTGTGAGCCTTGTTTCAAAGCAAAGCAGGTAACAGGAATCCTTTATGAAAGCCCCTTATGAGTAGGTATGAAAGAGCACAATGACAATTTCACTCATGAATATGAGACTGCCCTGAACACCTTGTTTTACATGCAGACGTTGACTTTGGGATGCAAATCCATACAGACACTCATTATGCTCCATTTTGTCTTTCTTCCTTTTGCTTTAGTGTCTTCCTCGTCTAAACAGTCCTAATAACATTTCTCTTTTTCTTGCTCAGGTTTTAGCATTGCATATCACTGGAAATTTTCCTGTTGCTGTTAGGGTCTCCTGCTGAGCCAGTGATTGGGCTGATGTGAGAAGGGGAAAGAATCTTGGATTTGGCTAAAGAACTTGGGCCTCTCCCCTTACGTTAGTGTGCATTGCATGTACCAGTCTGTCCTGAGTACAGAACTGATCAACAAAACCCATGAACATTACTATGAGAGCAAATAACTGAAATGGTGTTTTGAATTAGATGGGTCACTGAGAAAGAATGAGAGTACCTGCAAAAGTACTTATTATCTTTGAAGGAAAGTGTGTTACGACAGTTAAAGAAAATCTCTCTAAAGCTGAGGAATAAAGAAATGTTTCCAGGGTGCTATGTAAGTAAAGTGTACTTTACAACAGTCCTGCTAATAATACTGTTTAAACGGTGGCATTGAAAAGTTACATATAGGGTTGAAAGGTTGTGTGTAGGGAAGTGTAATAGTTTTGCTTATGTAAATGTCACCTGTAACTTGTGTCACCTCTTTTCTTCTTTTTTGTGTCCTTCCATTTTTGTATCTCCTGAAACAATGAGGCTTTTGCAGTCTTGACCTGTGTCAGTAATGTTGCCACTTTGGGCCACTTTGGGCTGGTGCATATGTAAGAAAGAGCAAAATTGGAAATTCCAACGACCAGAACAAGTCATGGAAAAGAATTTATTTGCTGCAGTGAGGTATATGATGAGAGACATAAGAACAGGAGAAAAGTGGAGAGATTATTCACTTTAAATTATAGTTAATTTGCAGAGCAATAAGTGAATCACAGATGGAGATTCATGCCCCAGTGAGACGTGTATAACACACATATTACCAGCTCAGACAGTCATTTTCATTGAGTAGCTTTTCTTTGGCGTTTTGGTGACTACAAGCTCTTTAAAATAACAATATCAGCTCTACCTAGCTCTGTGTGGCACTTGTCATTATTAGGCCGCAAATCATTTTAGGAGAGAGCTCAGTATAGTGTCCCTGTTTTACACACAGGAGGGCCAACACACAGCACGTCGTTGTGCAGGAGGGTGTCAGCGCTTAGCCCGCTAGGAAAGCCAGTAGCCAGCAGAACTTTTTGCTTCACGCTTGCTGGTGGATCTCGTTGATGGTGGAGGACACCACCTGCCCATTCACACTGTCGTGGACAATTGCTTTGATCTTTCGATTGGTCAGCCCAGCATGTTCTGAAAGAAAAGGAAAGGTTAATTAGTCAAGAAGCAATGCTGAGGGAAGATGGTGCAGGGAAAGCTTCATTTACAGTAATTTACCAGCTACCTCCTCAGCTGATTTATCTTTACGTGTTTCCCTTTAAGTCAATACTTATTATTGCTCTTTGTGAAAGGTACTGCCAGCAAGTCACCCTGAGTAATACAGCTACATCCCAGCCAATGCAAATCTAACTTCAGAGCAGATTAACCTCAATTCTGTAGGTCACGCTCATGCCAGAATAGGAGTTTCCAGACATGCAGATTTGCTGTTTGCTCTCAAGCCCTAACACTGTTTTAGTCACCAAATGTCTCTATGCCTCTTCATGTACCATGAAAGCTTTAGTCCTGAGTCTGAGCTTTGGGCTAAGAGAGGTCAGTCTGAAGACAGCCCACAAGCGGGCAGACACAGCAGAACGTGCTCTGAAGTGCAGCCCTTCACAAGACCGATGAATGACTGAAATTATTCTGAAATATGGCCTACATGAGAATTAACTGCCGTGCAAACCTTTCATAGTTCATTCATGTAAGGTTAAAATTATTCTGAGTAAAATTTAATTGGTAATGACAATAATTAAGAGTCACTATAGAGAACAAAATAAGGGACTTTTACCTTTAGATTTTGATTCAGATTTTCTTGCTATCCTGTAAAGAAAACAAAACAGAGAAAAAATAATGATTATACTAATTTCAAGAGGTTATTTTCCCCTTTCTTCTCACTGGTTCTAAGGAGACCTCATACCACTGTGAAAAGAGATTTAAAAAAAAAAGAATTATGCTTTTATACCATGAGAACTTTTCGGTAGTCTTAGGTACATATACTCTCACCTTAAACTGTTCCTGTGTACATTCACATTGCTTCTGCTGTGGACAGCTGCGTTGTTTCTCATATGTTCTGAGCTGCCCAAGTTGATCCCATTTTGGGTTCTGACACCTACCCCCGTACTTGGTGCCATACTGTCCTGCTTCCCTGAGATTCTCGGTTATAAAGGCTGCTCCTCTTCCCTTTGCTGATTTTGTATAAATAAGACATACTCCATATATAAGATGAGAGAATAAAGACTAGAGAGGCCCAAAGATTTCTGAATGCAGAGATGTCGGACAAGGCAGAGATGGGGAAACCAAACAAGCCATCAGCAGAGGGACACACCGTGCAGATTCTGTGTGCTGGTGTTGTAACTGCAGATGGCTGACCAAAAAAAGATCTAAACCTGTCTCCAGGCTTCTTTTCGATCTAGAACTTGTTTTGAAGATTGGAAATGACTATGAATTTTGCTGAAATGGGCATTTTTTCCTATGCTGAGATAGGCATACTGTGGGAACGTAGAATTTTTTTTTTTAATAAAAAGTTATGTTAATTTAGGTAATCCAAATTACATGGATAGAAGTTTCTCTTTATACTACGTGGCTCAAGCTTTTTATTATGATCCATCACATTAAAATACCAACCCTTGATGTAGTATGGAACTCACAAGCTTTGATTAAGCATAAACAAACAAACAAATAAATAACCCGAATATGAGAACTCTCTTCTCATCTATTCCAGTCAGGGCGGCTTTGCCTTACCCGTCAACATTCCCTTCCAGCAGCAGGCGGTAAGTGGAAATTTCCTTCTCCAGGCGGGTTTTGATCCCAAGAAGAACCTTGTATTGGTTATTTTGCTGCTTAATGTCATGGCGAACCTGGCTTAGCTCTTCCTCACTTTTGGAGATGATCTGCTGCATGTTTTGAAGCGCAACAGCGTAGTAATTCCGAGTGTCAGCCAAAGTGTCTTCCAGCATGTGTTTCTGCCAGAGCAGATAATACCAATACTATTATTATTGTTTATGTGGTAGATATAATGCAGAAATGCCAGCAAATTTGGTCTCTAGCTAGAAGATTACAAAATTAAGACTGTGGTAATTTAAACACTTAAGCATTTGCATGACTATTCATGTGAAGACAGCAGAATCATGAAGCTGTGTCATGTGTGCATAATGAGAGGCACAACCTGAGTGATTTATCCCTGCCATATTCTGCTCCAAAGCTGGGCTTCTGTAGCTGTTGCCTCTTTTGTCAGTTCTGCACTCACTGTCCAGAATTGCTCCAAAGTCTCCAGGTCATGGATATGTGAGCTTTAACCTGTACAAGACCTGAGTAATATTTTTGAAGATTCCCCACCAACATTTTTCACAGTTAATATTTCAGGCATTATAATAGGGGCTGTGAATATGAAATTTGTATTACTATTTGTCTTCTTGGACATTTTTTCTTTTTAGATCATGGAGTCAGCTATCCCATCTCTTCTTTTTCTTCTCCCATATTTTATTCTAAGGAGAGACATAAATTTTTACTTCTTGGTGATATTACTGAATCTATTTTGCATATTCTGTCAAAGTCAAGCATGGTTCAAATTCCAATTTCAGTGACACTTTAATAACTATAATAAAGTTATGCTAGCTATGGATTTGAATGAAGAATTGGTCCACGACAGTTTCTGAGGATACATGAAGTAACAGTGACCAGCCAGAGATGTCTACAATAGATACCTTACTCATCTGTGCCTGCAGCTCGATGTCCAGGGACTGCAAAGTGCGTTTTAGATCCTTGATCTCGTTCTCATTGCGCTGTATCTGTTCTGGGTTGGGGATTGCTGCCAGAGACATAGCCGTGCTCTGTGGGGCAAAAGCAAGAGAAGAGCTTACTGCTTCTGGCCATTCGTGTACAGCAGCATGAAATGAGCAGAAAACAGCTGTTACCTGTTCTTTGTACCAGCTGTCAAGGCTGTGACGATTCTTTTCAATTATAGCTTCATAATCTTCTCTTATTCCTGCTAGAATCTTGGCTAAGTCTTCAGGAGGTGCTGCATTTACTTTTACATTGACTTTGAAGTCTTGTGATGAGCGATTTGCCTCCATATCCTATTCATATATTAGCAGAGGAAACAAGCAAACTTGTTTATGAAAGTAGAAAGTTTTCATTCCTGTCTTGTCTTCTTCAGTTCCATCCTCTCACAATACCCAGAATATTTTTTTCAGTATGGCAGGTTAATTGTTGTGTATATTCAGTCAACACTGTTTGGTAATTTTATATGTGGATAGTACTCTGACATGACTTAAACCAGTGACTTATATCTGCTTCTGTGGCAGAGCTGTACGAGAGAACTCAATAAAAACATGAGAGAAGATCTTTTCATAGAATGTTTCTGGAAGATACATACTTAATGAAGAAGTACTGACATTTTTCATTTATTTATCTATTAGGAATCCAAAACCTTTGATGAAAATCTAACAGTAATTTCATCTTTTTTACCCTGTATGTTAATAATATGGAACTATAACTAAGTTTACAGGAGAGTAATGTAAAAGGCCTATGTAATTGTTAAAGGAATAATTGGATTAAAGCATATAATTACTGTGTAAACAACATAATTACAGGACAAGTCAAGCAGGTATGGTAACATTCCTTCTGGTGTAGCACGGTCTTATGTGCTAGGTACCATTTTCAAAAGCACCCAGGCAAAGTAGCATTTCAGGGTATGACATCACGGCCTCCAAAATGCAGAACAACTGGACACACTGATGTCTCGTTGGTTGCCCTGCTTCCAAGAACTGTTTTATTGTAGCTGTTCAGTGGCTCTAAGGGGATCAGCCCAAGACAGCTTCACCTGCTGCTGTGTAACCCTTGTGTTTCTATTCTCCTTTTTAATAATCTACAGATACTGAGTAGGATGTTTGATTCTGCATTAGGTAATAACTGAAAACAATATCCAATCAAGCAAAATGAAAACAGCATGTTGCCAAGCAGTGGTATTATATATGTGGGAATAACAGAGACCACCGTGGTACAGCTTGGTAAGAATTCAGAGCAGCATGGGTTTTTTTGACAATTATTAAGTATTATCTAATTATTGTCCTTCCAGTAACATTTCCTGTTTGCTTGAAATCTGTGTATTTATATCTGAGTATTTCTGAGAACATTTCTATCGAATATGTAAGTTATTATTAGCTATGTATGACAGATGGGTAGGTGACTAGAGAAGAGTGGGAGAAAATACAGCAATTTGTTATCCTTTCTGAAATCCCAATTTAATTGTTAAAGTAGTACACAAAGTTTGTGCCCCATCTGACTCTCATTGGCTTCTTCAGTAACATGGTTAGGTTCTGAATCATCAATCCCATTTATAGATTGTGGATCTTACTCAAAGTTAATTACATGGTAGTGAAGATTTGAGTGATAGGATGTTACGAAGTGGAACTGTCTCTACCTCCTCATGGTCTTTCCTCCTGAGGATATGCTCTTCTCTCAAGCCTTCAATTTCCATTTCCAGATCTGTTATAACAATGGTCAGGCCGTCGAGCTCCTTACGCAGGTTCTCAACATCAAGCTGCACTCCCTGCCTGCGAGACTTCTCTGCTTCATACCTTTATGAGGAAAAAGAAGATAAAGCATGCTTGTTGAGAACGGAGTGCTGCTAGCCTCTTGTATAAGTAGTATCAAACAGAAGTAGACTTGCTTAAGTCCTTTATGTAGGGGACTAGAGACAACAAAAAAACAAGGAAACAAATCCTGTTTCTCAAACACGTTCTTTGAATATTCTTGAATAGTCTTAAAAATAAGATAGGTTTCATTATTGTTTTTCCTTCTTCCTCACAATTCCTCCTATATGTTAGGAAATAACTGCTCTTTCTTTCATTTTCCTTCTTGCATTTCAACATTCACCAGGTTGTGAAAGTTTTGAGAATATGATTCTCAAAAATTTGCCAATAAAGATGTGAAAACTGTTATCAACAATCAATGCTTTCTGCAGTTTTTCCAAAATGGTAACTTCTCAGTCCTTCAGAAAACAGGAAAAATCTCATGGAAGCCAGTTATTGACATTCCTTTCTTATGTCTTGCACTTTGCCATCTGTAGTGAGCCCAAGTCAGAAAGACACTGCCATATCTTTCCTTGCGCATATGAAGCACTCCGCTCCTCAGAATCTCTCCCTTTACTCCATTTTTTGTGGGCTCTATTG
The DNA here is from genome assembly GCF_013368605.1 of Nyctibius grandis. Taxonomy (NCBI): domain Eukaryota; kingdom Metazoa; phylum Chordata; class Aves; order Nyctibiiformes; family Nyctibiidae; genus Nyctibius; species Nyctibius grandis. Next base: position 6,573,246 of record NC_090683.1, read on the forward strand.
ATGTTTCTACGTTCAATCCACCAGACTCATTCTATGATTCCAGTCTCTCAAAGTAGTTCCACCGTTTCCTTCTTATGACACTATTGAATGATAATGAAAAAAAGGCAAGGCTAGGGAGGGCCTACAGTGTTCAAAGTCTTTAAGTTTGTTACAATATTACCAAAAGTTGAGAGATTATTTAATAGCTGATTATCATCTATTGAAATTAAGACAAATCTTCATGATTCCTAAGAAGTCTAACTTACAGAAATGTAAATTCCTTTCCCTTGCAAAGATCTGCCTGGAAGGGTTCTGTCCAAACATTTTGGCTTTTCAGTTGGTCTGAGAACTGTCTTTCAACAATGTGCTGAAAAATCAAACTGTGTGGTGGTAGCTGAGGAAGCACTGGCCCATTTACTGTGGCAAAACTTATAAGAATCCAAAGCAGAAGATACTGAAGGACAGGTATTTCCCGCGGAGCTGGACAGATGAGGTGATAAGTACAGGAAATAGATTTGGGCTGGACTGGGGAAGCATAGTGCAGAGAAGGGTTAATTTGTATTCCCAGATGACAGTTTTAAATGCCTTTTGTCACAAGTATCAAGTGTCTGCTGTAAAACCTGCTCTTCAGGACCTGGACTAAGTATCATAAACAGGGTGACTCAAGACTGTTCAGCAATCATTTGTGGTTTGTACATCCTTTTTATCCTTTTTGGGTTTTTTTCTGTTCTACATCGGTTTTATTTATCCCATATCATCAGAAAACCTCAGTAAAATCAGTTTCGTATTGGATTATCAAGAAAAAGCAATATTTTGCTTAATCGTCTTTCAAACTTAATCAGGAAACCAAAGAAGAGCTTACTTGAGCCTGAAGTCTTCAGATGCCATGTTAGCGTTATCAATTTGTAAAAGGATACCGGCATTGGTGATCTTGCCATCCTCAATCTGGAAAACAGAACCCGACAGCAGACTCAGTGTTGCCATATGGTGATGATGAATAACCTGCGCTGCTTTAGACTCCCTGCTGCTGTTAGGAAGCATCTAAACAGTAGAAGTCCCATGTTAAGGAGAATACATGAATGAAAGAAGCTTAGTTTCCTGATTCACTGTTCCTGCAGTTTTTGTCCATAATCTTACTTTTCTTTTTGTCTTACTTTTCTGGATATGAAGCGGGAGGAGTTACCTTATTCCTGGCCAGGTAGAGGATATGAATAATATTACACAAACTTCATGGTACATTACAGAATAACAATCACTATCTTCCTCTTTTTTTGTGAACTGTTTAGCATTGCTGGAAGAGCAGCCTTGGTCATCTTTAGTGCAAATTTCAGTAAGAACCCTTAAGCTGTGTCTGAGTACAATCAAAATGCTGGAATTAATCATGTGCTAAAAAGTAAGCATGTGCATAAACACCTTTCTGAATCAGTGTTGTGATGCAGAGGCATAACGTTGATGGTAGCAGCAACTCCTGTGCAGGACCCCTCAAGTCCACCATGTGTTTCAGCCTGGAGTTGTATGGATTGTCATTTGGAGAATGACAATGGCATCTAGTTGTCATGGTCCATTCAGTTATTCACCTGTGACTGTACTGAATCGTCCAGCAGCATGGAGTGATTAATTCATGTTCCTGATCTTGCTTTGGGATGTTGAAAATTGCCCTAAAAGGTGCAGGAGAAAGTGCACCACATCTTTCCTTTAGTGTACTCAGCATGCACTGAAGGGACTTGGAAGTCCCTGTTAACATGAAATAGCTTTGAACTATAGATCTGAATATGAAAAGCTCAGTATTCCATTCAAAATCTGTGAAAGAATTCTAGCAGGAACTCATACATAATTAGCAGGAGCAAATAATTGTGGGACATCATGTCCTGTTCTAACAAAGAGGGAAGAGAAACATGGTTGCAGTTCCAACAGCTGCCTTCACTCAACACTTACATAGCAAAACAAGGTGCATTATGGCTGTACAGAAATCATTAGCCATTTGCAGAGCTCTCAGCACCTGAAGTACAACTTCCCACACCTAAGTGAATCACAAAGAAACAAGGAAATGACAAAATTGTCCCCAAGTGTCAAAAGTTTACCTCTCATAGTAAAAAAGAAGGTGCCTGTGGAATGTTTTAACTAATCCGTTAACAGACTGTACATTCTTGAGCAATTAGCAGCACACCTCGCATACTGCCCTGGGACATGATCAAGGCCGGCTGAAGAAGTATAACGATACCCTAAATGTGTCGCTGCCTGGAATTTGTTGTCAGAGAAGAGGCAATTCTTGAATCCATCCTTAGAGAATGGTAAATTTTACTCTGGAAGGTAATAAGGCGATGAGAAAGCAACATATGAGTTCTTCAACTTTGTGCCATTTCATAATCATGCAACACAGCAACGCATTTATATAAACGCTGTGTGACTCTCTCTGTGCAAGCTGAACAGTTGCCAGGGTTTTGCCAGCTGCCGTACGGTATCGGTTGCGACGCCGGTTAGCAGTGCCTTTCAAATGTGGACATTCACCTCTTTATAATTATACAGATTTCTTTAGTACATCCATTATGAATATCACTAATATCAATCCACAAACTTACAGATAACTTAATTAAGGACTCACATCTTAGTACGTACAAAATGTACTCAAATTCCTTCTCAAAACAGTTTTTTTTCAAGAAGGCTTCCTGCACTTTCTTCCTCAGCACCTCTTGTGTCCTTTGTCCAACAGCTTTGATCCTGTGTCCTTGAATGCTCTGTAAATCAGTTTGCTTATTTGGCAGTACAAGATGTTTGAATGAGACATTTACCTGAAGAACTATTTTGCTTTGTATCTGGGTTAGAGTGGCAACTTCCTGCTCCACCTGCCATGTTCATCCAGAATTCAGGTATCCAGGGAAGAGTGTGGTCCAAAGGTAGGACCCAAATCATTATATGCCTCTAAATTTAGACAGCCAGTACATCACAGACTTTCTGGGTTATTGGATATAGGATCCTAAATTTTGTCTAAATTTCATTTTAGGTGCTGAATTAGTTTCACCTTTTAAATTAATGGTTAATTAATTTAATTATGGTTAATAATTATATGCTATATTTTCACTCATTTTACTGGCAGTTATGGTGCTAATTACAATAATTTATAGAGAAAGTAAAAATTCTGGGTTAAATCACTGAGTTGTCATCTGTAACTAGTCCTTCAGTAGCCCTTCCTCCCCAGTGTGAGCACCACGTTCAGTACGTGCTGGCTGAGACAGCCGTTCGTCTCACAGGTGCCTGTAGCCAGGGAGAGCTATTGCAGTGGTGAGTGTTTAAAATAAGTGTTTTGGGTACAACCTATTCAAAAGTGAGGGCTTTGCCCCAGTCAGCATTAAGTTTTTAGTCTTATTGTCTTCCTAAATCTTTCTGATTTATTAATTCCAAATCGACGTGAACACATTTATATTCTTGATAAACAAGTTTTTATCTCTGGATCAGTTAAAAGAAGAGCGCTCAACTGATAGGTCTGGAGATGGATGACCTTTCTTTATCCTTAAAACAGAAATAGGTGATGACAATTCTGGCTCTCCTTACACATAGTCTGTGGTCAGAGTGTCTCATCTTCTGCCTGGAGGCAACACATTTGACAGTGAGCAGGGAGTTTGATTAAGTCCCTGGCCTCGATCAGCAGAAATGCAGGATAATACCATTTCCAAGCCCTTTTGAAAAAAATTTCTCAGAGTCTTGAGAATGCCCAGTAACCGTATCATAAAAAGTGGAGGGAAAACGGCATTGTCACATTTGGAATAGCTTTGGGTTTTGCCCCATATGGCTATGTAAAGTTAATTACACTGATTAGTCACACAGATGGTTACAGTGCTAAGTATGTTCATTATGAATACAGATTAATATTATGCTTAAATTTGAAGACACGTGAGTTTGGGAGACTGAAAGAGTTACTGTTGAACATTAATATTAACTACTGGCAGGAACCAGAAATTCTCCTTTTAATTATAGTGAAAACATCCACAAGGAATTTGTCACTGCTATTTTCTTAATTACAATGAAGTATTTTTCCATCTGATTACATAAGCTCATTGGACCCAAAACTCCTGTAGTTTCATTGTCTGCCACCACAGGAATCAAAGAAATGAAATGCAACAGTCTGTCTAAAGACAGCATGCATGAAAGACAGCAGTCTCTTCAGTTTGCCTGCGTTGTAATTTGCTTGAATACATGTGCAGTCAAAAAGACCAGATTCTGCCAGACATAGTTACTCAAACCACAGCCTCATGTACAGAAACGAACACTTGGCAGCAGACAAATCTCTTCGTACTCCCAGTCTTTGCAGAATCCCCCTTGTCTCCTTCCAGCCTTTCTTTCTTGTACCCCATTCTCCTCCTTGTGGACACCAAGAACGTTTATGCCCAGGTCCTGTAACCACTTGCCTTAGTATTTCTAACACTTAAAAGGTTTTATTTAACTTTATTTAAAGGAAAACCATCAGCACAAATGAGTACCCAGATTCCTTAAAGGAGCATAGAATGACAGAGTCACTTATAGCTCTGACTTACCTGTCTTTGCATGTCAGTGACGTTTTGCTCGTATTGGTTGAAGTCATACCTCTTTCCGTGAGCCTTTGTCTTGTGCCAGTCTAGGATGCAGCTTTCCAGCTGAGCGTTAGCTGCTTCTAAGGAGCGGACCTTGTCCAGATAGGCAGCCAAACGATCATTCAGGTTTTGCATAGTCTGTTTCTCATTCCCACCCAGGAAGATGCTTTCCCCATGGTGCTCGCCGAAGCCTCCCCAAGGTGCCCCTCCTCCAGCAGCCAGCCAGAGGGGTCTGGCAGAGGAGAAAGAGGGATGTGTGCTGCTGGCACAACCATCTGCACTTGAAGGTCTGTAAGAAGTTCCTTGCTGGGCCAAACCACACCCTGAACTGCCCCTGAGGGACCCAGAAAAAAGTTGAAAAGGGCCTTGGCTGGTACTCATGTTTAGCTCTGTTGTGAATCTACCCCAATGTTTGACTGACTAGCACTGAGCAGCTTCTTAGCCTTCCCTAAGCAGCTTTATGCCTTTTCCTGTGGGAGTTTCCCTTCGATGAATGACTACAGCAACAAGATTGTGTCATCGCGAAACGTGCTTCCTCTTGGTCAATTCTGAAGCATTTATGAGCCTGCACACACTGTTGTTGTTATTTGGAATCACAGCCGCATACCGGATTGCTTTCCTTTTGGTTGTTTTGTTTTTTTTTTTCTTTTTCTTTTCATATTATAATAGTGAGGTGTGGCTAAAATCTGTAGGTGTGGAACAGGATCAGCTCTGCCTCAGACTTTTTTCTAACCCTGTAGTTAATATGTTATGTTTTCCTGCTTATGAGGGGAAGATCATTGTCCATTACAGAATAAATGGAGAGCTGGGGCAGGGATCTCAAGAAACTTTCTTTCTGTTGTGATTCTCAGGCTTTTAGAATTACAGCAGTCTGTGAATCCTGAACCGCAGCGTGTCCTATCAAGCTGTCATTAACGTACCAGACAGCTTCAGCACGTATGAGACATGAGGCTTTAATGAAGTTATCCAACCTCTGTCGTTGGACTAAATCTCCAGTCCAAAGTGACTAAGGCACAGCTATTCCCTTCAGCTGCCCATTTCCAGTTGAAATACGTGAGAATTAGGTACTTAACAGTCTTTTCTAGTGATTTTTTCATGATTCGAGGTGCAGTCATATTTCATTAGTCTTGTGGAAATAGATAGTAATGCAGGAATTTCTTACTAGTATTAATGCTATTAAGATATTTATATGTTTAGCTATAGAAAATATTTAGAATATGAGTTTGTAACAAGACTTGAAAAATTCAAGTGAGTATTTAAAGCTACCAGCCCTAAAATCTGACCTGGCAATCATGCAAAAATAGTCTTTCTTGAAAGTTTCAGTAACCTTCCGTCGAACTTCTTCTATCAAATACAGAAGGGCAAGTCTGGCTTCTGCAAAGGTTTTCCTATTCCTCATGCTCATAAGTAGGTGGTAAATTGTGATGCTTTTCCATGGCAAGAGCTGGGGTTAGTGGTCTTTCAGAGCAGTTCTAGCCTGAGGGATAGGATAGAGGAAGAAGATTTGGGAAGAGGGGGGAAGCTAAAGCCGAGTGGGCATGGACACCCAGAAATGCTGGAGCTGCTTTTCCGTACGGCAGCCGGAGGCTCAGCTCGGTAACGGTCCTCGTTCTGATGGTGGGCTCGGGGTGACTGTGCAAACCAGAATGACACTGTCCGGGAAGAAACCTGAAGGAATCTTTTTTTCTCTGTTTGTTTCATTCGAAATTTTTCAGTAATAAAGAATCGCTGCCCTTCGTCCTTTCCCGGGGTGCCTCCTAGGCTGCATTTTCTGACCAGGGCAGGTGTTGAGCTCCTCCTCGTGGCTCCCTGTCGGCTCTGCTCAGCACCGGCTGGTTTTCTCTTTACCAGTTGCGTTTCCGTTGAGGGCATGTTCCTTCTTATTCCTCATGCACGTCGTTGTATAGAAAGGCTAACATGTTTAATTGTTTGGGGAAATTAATCATTGAAGATATGGTTTTGCTATCACAAAATATTCTGATAACAGCTACTATTAAATAACTACAGTTTGGTATCAGCCCTGCCGCTTGAGAGTGAGAGGAGCTTGAAGCACCAGATTAAAAATGAAGGCGTAACTTGAAAAAAAACCCCAAATTGTAACAGAACCAATGATGTCCTGCTGTTCAGTTCATCTCACCAGAGATTAATTTCAGATCGAATTTTCTAGCCTGGCAGTTCAGCAATCTAATGTTCTATGAAATATTACATTGAAATACGAATACATACACATGTAGATAATATTACGTGAAATAAAATGAATCCTTTGTTTCATGTGAAATTGCTCAGTGGGATTCTCAGCTTGGCTGGCAGGGAGGCTGAATAGCCTCTGTCTTACTCCTTGATAGTTTCACACAATGTCCTGCCATCATGAAAACCAGAGTTGCATTTCTTTTGACAAGTAACACAAAACAAGGGTGATCTGGCACATAGGAAGCGTTTCCTCTGAAGCTCACCCTTTTCAAACTGGAAAAGATGCCCCAGAGTTTACATCAACACGTGTGGAGGATCCATGGAAAAGACCAAAAAACTTACTTCAAACCCAGACACGGCTCTTTCCTGTCAGGCTGGCACTATGGGACTTGTTTTGGGTCAGCTGTTGGATCCAGAGAGTACAAATGAAAGCAGCGATCCCAGTAAGAAAACAAACCATGGTCAGCAGGTGGCACCATGAGATGGTGCCTGACTCTCCCTGTCTCATACAGCCGTGCTCTGTGAGCTGGGGAGCTGCCCGGCAGGCCCCGCCAGCGGGAGCTGGGGAACCATAGTCCTGAGCTGCTTTATTTGGGAATCAGACTTGTTTTACTGAACTGGAACATGAGAAGCAAACAACTGAATGTATGGGCTGCAGTTTAAGTATAGGCAGAATATTTTGACACCTACATTTTACAGGTAAATATCCTGTGACCATCACTTGTTGATTTAACTCCTCCATCTGAACTACAAATGGACAAGAGCTGAGGGAATTTGCCTTTTTGCTGAAGGAAGTGCAGGAACATAAATATATATATATGGAAAAATATTAATTTTTTTCAGAGGTGCCTTTTGTTCATGCATGAATCGTAGTCATGTTGTGAACTTTAAATTCAGAACAAAGAGTTTAAGGATTTTTTGCATTATCTTCTTGGTTTTTTACCAATATTAGCTTCAAATTCCTGGGACAATCTAATGGCACTTTATACCTGTCCGTTTATTGTCATCTTTATTATTATTATTTAAGTTATTATTGTTATTGTTGTTGTTGTTATCCCCTGGGCATCTCTTGTTTTGGGTTAGAGGAAGCACTGTGTGAGGGAGCGTGTACGGTCCTGTGTATGGCAACGCTGTACTGACTTCAAAAAAACAGCATTAGACTGGATGTATTTGCACAAGCAGGAAAGAAACTTTATTATGTACGTTCTTTTGTAAGGAAACTATATAGCTAGTGACAGAAAACCAGCTTGTCATCTCTGAGCCATAGAGCCAAATGATCATCTAAAAAGGGAGAGCAAATCTGAGGAAAGACATCATGCTGTTGCAGATTCTTGGGTTACATTCTTGTGATTTGGCGAAAGTAAAAGGCTATTTCTGTTAGCGTTAGCCAGTGTGGGCTGCGCTGTTCTTGTACGGCGTCGTATGCAAGAGCAGATTCAGTGTTTCTTTATTGCACTCTCCTTTCACGAGTAGAAGCAGGTTTTCCATCATCTTCCATGCCCGTGCGAGCTCTTCCAAAGATCACAGGTGCTGTTATAGGAGAAAAAAAAATTCAACTAGGGAAAAACCAAATGCACTGCAAACACCCTGAGGAGCCGTGCGATGGGGCTGTTCTGTTTGTTTCCTCACACGATCTTTTTCACGTATCAAAGGGGGAACTGCCTTTACATCTTATCTTCTCTCCCTACTGGTCCACATCCAGTAAGTCTTAAGAGTGCACATCACGTGTCGGATTTGGATGTATCTCGTATGTCGTGTGAATCAGCAGAGGAACTTAGGAATCTTTGGGAGATTTCTGTATTTTAGAATCCCATGAGGAGTTCATGCAATCATTTTGGCAAGCTACGGGTTTCAAATGTGCACATAAAATAAGATGTATTATATTTTTGTCTCTAAATAAGAAAGAATGTGGTCATTGCAGAGAGAATGTAATCTGTGTTAGTAAGGAGAAATCCTAAGCAAAAAAGATAGGTTTATTTAATCCTATTTTGTCAGTTAATTTCAGCCCCTCTTTAAATAAAAATTTTTCTTACCATCCTTAGGGATGACTCCTGTCACCCTGTAGAAAAGAAGAAATGTTTGATTAATGACCGTCACTGACCCTGTCTGCTGAAACCATTGATCCATTTAGGAAGCACCGTGTGTGAATAGCCATGATTTCACACTGCTGCTTTGCATGAGTTGTTTCTCAGGTGTGTTGTTACTAGTGCTAGTCGTAAGGTGCTTTCTGCTTTGAAGGCCACTCCTACACACCCGATAGGAAGTATGAACAGCAGACAGACCAGTTCTTGTCCTGTTCTGTCTCTGTATACTTCTTCTCTTCTCCAAATGTCACAATCTAGAAACAATATAAGGAGCTGATTCCTCCTCAGAAATCAAAAGTAATTCTATGTGTAGATCAGATATGAGAAATGGGCACTAAAAGGTAGATTTCACTAAAGTAGGCTGTGGTCTGTACCAAGTTCTTTTCGAGTTGGGAGTACTGGTGTATGATAATGAATATTTTCACCTCTGTGCTCAAGCATAGAAAAGCAAGGGCTAAAGAAATACTGAGAACAGGTTTTTATAGGTTATTATAGTTTGAAGACTATTACTCCAGTGCAACAAGAGGATGATGTAAGACATATGTATGGTGCCTGGTGCCTTCTATAATTCATCATAGTCAAAATGGTTGCATTTGTGTTTTCAGATCATCAGCACAATTGATCTAGAGATTTAGCTTGAGTTATAGCAATGCCTGGGACTTCACTGGGCATCTGTTTTGCCAGTGCTCAAAGGCTGCGTATGCAGTGGATGTAATTTAGTAATCTGGAGTCAGTTTAGCAGCCACAAATTACTGCTTTACAATGTGTCATGTCATTAACCTTATCTAATCATCATGAGATTTGTATATAGTAACGTACTGCAAGTCCTGGCCCTCCAGCAAGTGGCGGTACGTGGCGATCTCCTGCTCCAGGCGGCTTTTGATGTCCATGAGCATTCTGTACTCCTGGTTCTGACGCTCCATGTCGCATCGAAGTTCACCCAACTGCTCCTCAAGGCCGTTGATGAGGGCCTGAATCTGTGCCAGCTGGGCGCTGTACCGTGCCTCTGTATCTCGCAAGTTGGCTTCCAGTCCAGCTTTCTAAACCAGAATAGCATCAGAACAGGTTAGCGTGCAGGTTTGTCCCACAGAGGGGGAGTCTAAGGAGAGGCAAGACGGAGAGGGAGGAAAGGGAGAGTGTACTAGTTGCAACTTGTGACGTGCTTGGGACAGCTCCATACCATGCTGAGCTGTGACTGGAGCTCAATCTCCAGGCCTTGGAGAGTGCGCCTCAGTTCTGTTATCTCTGATTTGCTGGTCTGTATCTGTTGTGTGTGGGTGGCTACTTCACGGTTCAGCTCATCGGTCTGAAAGAAAAAACTATTGTAAAATCACATACATACTGTATAAAAAGATTTTCAATTACTTTGAGAAAGGGAGAGCCCCTTTCATCTGCTGGGGCAGTAATAATGAGGCAATGCATCAGTTTGCTGCTTATTGGCGTAACCATACCTGAGTGAAGAACCAGGCCTCGACATCTTTACGGTTCTTCTCAGCCAGAGCTTCATACTGTTCCCTCATCTCATTGAGAATTCTGGTCAGGTCAACGCCAGGAGCCGCATCGACCTCCACGTTGACCGTTCCACTGAGCTGATTTGAATACTCTTTCATTTCCTGCATGGGCAGAGGAGGCAAAAAAGATTAGGCTCTCTCTTCTCATAGACTTTCTGCCATCAGCAATCCATGCAGTGGTAGCCAGTGCTTTTATTATGAAGTATCGTAGGTGGAACACTCATAAAAACATCTAGCACATTTTATCTCTCATCGCACATGCCTTTCTACTCTCTTTATGCTCACACAAAACACACACATATTTACATGTAACTTACATGTCTGTTTCTTTTACTCAGCTTAACTATCTCAATGACCTGTCATGTGCTTATGGATGTCAAACTGAAACTGGTAGGTCTGAACAGTTTGGAATCAGAGAAATGCTTCTCAGGACACACTTTGGATTCTTTTAATATTCCAGTTTTCTTCTCATTAAGCTGTAATGTTGTTATTCCGGGTTTTTTTGTTTGCATTTCCCCCTCCCCACCCAAGAGGCATAAATTCCAAAGGGATGTAATTTCCTCTCTGTACTGTTACGGACTCTCACCTCCTCATGGTTCTTCTTTAGATAAGCCAGCTCCTCCTTCAGTGTTTCAATCTGCAGCTCCAGGTCAGCTCTGGACAGGGTCAGCTCATCCAGGACTCTGCGCAGGCCGTTGATGTCGGACTCTACGCTCTGGCGCAGGAACAGCTCATTCTCATATCTGCAGTTTAAAAAAGAAACAAGCACTGGAACGTGTACAAGTTTGTATTCCGTAGAGCTACAGAACTATGAAATTTTGTATTGAATGGAGGAGGAACAGTGGGCTATAAATGAAAACATACATATTGAAAAGAAGTGTAAAGGGAGTAAAGATTTTTTTCCCCAACGTCCTACTATGACTTATGAAAGTACACGCATTGCCAGCTGGTTTTATCCTTGAGGAGTACATGACATTTCACTTTGCAGGACCTGATAATGATTATCAGCATCAATAGGAAAGTGGTCACACAGGACAGTCCGTTTGCAGTGGCCTCTCAGATTTGGTGTGATTGCCCAGTTCTGCTTAGGACACTAGAGGAGAAAATGCAAACCTGCAGGTACGTCACTGCCAGATAAATCAGTTGCACAAGTATCTTTATCATCTTTTCAGCAGTGTCTGAGGTGCTGCTGAGTCCACGAGCTGCATAAGCCCCAAATTACTCTTTGTCTTTCTTTTCTAAATTTCAGACTTGTGAGAGAACTACTGCAACCGAACAGCCATCTCGTCCTGCCACTCTGTTCCTTTTAAGGGAGAATCCCAACCTATTCCTGTCTTCTCTTCCCCTGTGATTTAGGCTAGTAAAACTAGTTAAGAGCATCACTTAAAAACTAAGACATGAACTATAATTTATTATGTAAACAGCTCAGAGATCTGGATACTGTGTTTATATTCCAAACTGATCCTTCATCACATTGATTTGGTTTGCCAGGGTTTTTTGTTCAGAAGTTATCAAGGAAAAAACCTATCCATAATTTCTAAATGTGTCCTCCAGTGACTGAAGAACTTTATTTTCTAGATAAAAAGTAATACTAAACTTCAGAAAACTGTTTTGAGAGAGAGAGACAAGGAGGGAGAAGACAAATGTGCTCCAGGTAAACTTACTTCAGTCTGAAGTCATCTGCGGCCAGCCTGGCATTGTCAATCTCCAGGATGACTCTGGAATTGTCAATAGTAGCTGCAAGGATCTGGCAAATGAACACAGAAAAAGGTTCCTGTGAATAATGGTGAAATATCACGGTCCTGCGTACATAGTAGGTGGTTATTGAGGCTGTAAACCATCAAAGATAGAAAAAAAACAGAGAGCTGAGATAACTTTGTGTAAAACAAATTAGAAACTTAATTAGAAAATACATTTGTGCAACCCCTGATCTTATCTGTAGCTAGGAGAATTACTTTTTCAGCCTTTGAGGCCTACCTATCACTTTCTTTACTATTTGATTACTGAATAAATATATTGATAATTCTGAACACATTTCGCCATGTTTTGCTAACTTGTACTGCAATCATTTTAATTTCAACAAACATCACATTTTCAGGATAACGTATTTGCTTTTTAAATTAAGAAAAAGCTACTCTCTTCTGCTAGAACGCTCATAACCACAGTATATTTGGGGTTGGGGATTTCAATATTTATTTTGTAAATATTTTTATTTTAAAGAAATGGACTATGCAGTTCCACAGTTCTAATGCATTCTTATGACTCCTTTACATATGAATGTCATACCTTGTCTCGGAGATCTTCAATTATCTTGTAATAATTACTGTAGTCCCGGGCTGGGCTGGTGGGAGCTTGCTTCTGATACCAGTCTCGGATTTTAACTTCTAAATCCGAATTTGCCTCTTCCAGTGCTCGTACCTTGTCCAGGTACGAAGCCAGACGGTCATTCAGATTCTGCATAGTTATCTTTTCATTCCCAGAGAGAAGGCCATCACCACCACCAAAGCCAGCAGCAATGTCAAAACCTCCACCAAAGCCAGACACTCCACCAAAGCCAGCTCCTCCACCAAAGCCAGCTCCTCCACCAAAGCCAGCTCCTCCACCAAAGCCACTGTAGCCTCCTCCATAACCACCACCGAATCCAGAACACAAGCCACCACCATATCCGCCTCCTACAGAGGAGACATACCTAGCTGAAGAGATGGAGACACCCCTGCCACCAGATCCTCCATGTATGCTTGAAGCTCGGCCAGCTCCTCCTGCTCGGACTGAGGAGAGGCGAGAGCTGCTGCTTCCACCACCCCCAAAGCCACCACCATAGGTAGAAGAAGAGCTGTGCACGAAGGAAGTAGCCATAGCTGCAGCACAAGAAGGCGCTAAGGTCAGTTATTCAGCTTGGTGTAGAAGAAGAAAGCCTGTGCCTTCACTGCTCTCGTGCTTCTTTTATATCCTCAAGATAGGGTGTTAGGAGACAAACCCAACCTGCAGCCCTCCCTCCAAAAATTCTCCTCCCTAGAGGTGAGGCCAATTATGATGACATTCCTCACAAAGAGAGCTGGCTGTGCATCTCAGGGGCTAGGGCTTGGGTTCTCTTTTTTAATTAAACAAAGGGGATGATTCAGATGAGTGTTTTTTCTTCAGGCTATAGTTCTGAAACTTGGAGTTTACTTCTCTGACATTTAAGAATGGAAAAACAAAGTGAGTTCAGCCACACCCACGTACCCATTTGCAGCAATCACCATGGTTATTTTAAGAACATTAACTTTTTCTAAAAATTAAGTTTAGGCAAAATTCTCCTTTCATTGAAAAATGTGCAATCATCCATTCATCTCACCATTATTTCTTCTTTTCTATCCATATTTTTCCCATTAAAAATTTGGAACGGAATTTGATATGTTCTTATTCCTGTTCTTTGCTGAGACCTAATATTTAGATTTTGGAGTCTGAATTTTTAGTACAAAAAGTGTATTGTCAGAGCATTGCATGAGGAGCACTTAGCATCCATCGATGTACAAGGAAGAGTGGGTGTAGTTAATATACTCATGGTTGTGAAATAGTCAAGAAGAGTAAGATAAGATTGAAATAATTCGATTAAAAGAAGAAATGTGGGAGGACTAAGTTCCTGTTACTTTTGGAAAATGTAAACATATTGGGTTTAAGATGAAACTGTTCGGATACCAATTAATGTTTTAATGCCAATATGCACTATGAAATGAAGTAATTCTTGAAAATAAGATTTGAGAAGCACTCAGAAGAGTCATCTTAATCCTTCATTTAAAGTGGGAGTCTGAAATACCAGTATTTTTTCAAAAGTTGTCATTTGCTGGTGGAGTTCAGAAGGCAGTAATTCAGTACTACAGCTCTGTTCGATACTGCATAATTATGGGAAACCAGCTTTGGGAGATTTTTGAGGACGTGTGAGCTGCTTTTTCACCCTGCTGGGGTGTGTCACTGGGGATAAAGTGTGGTGGCGAGTGTGGCAATAGTGTGGAGCTTGAAGAAAGAGCCCCGTTCTCTCTGCACATCAAGGTGACATTCTGCAGTGAAAGCCCCAGGCTGCGGTTGAAGAGGTCAGGGTATGGTGTGACAATGAATTGGTACCGAGGCACATGATGGTTTAAGGAAACTGAGGGCTGAGAGGAGGGACAAAAGCAGGGACGAAGTGAAGATGGGAGGAACTTTCTCTGGTCTCTAGTTTGGAACCACCACAATTATTTTAAAATAAAACTTTGGAATAAAGAAGAAAAATTATATGTTTGCTACAACATAATAAGGAGAGTGTTGTTTTTAGCACAGTTTTTGACAGCACCTATCAACAGAAAATGAGCTTAGAATTCGGGATGGGTGATTGCAGATAAACTGAGGCTCATACGAGTTGTTGGAATAAACTGAGGGGTTTTCTGGCATTTACAGTTGAGACTAACGCAGCCTCAAGGAAACGTGCAGCCTTTTTACTAGGAAAGACGAGTGCTTGGGAGGAAAGAAACATCTAAGATGTAGCTGTCATACGAAGCTTAACAGCCTGGTTCTGAGAAAGTCCACTCATTCTTCAGCTGATTAGAAAAAACAGGGCGTTTCATAGTTATGGAAACATGTTTCAAACTGAACCTGGACCTTTGCCACAGCAGTTCAGTTTTGCCGTTGGGCAGATTAATGGTTCTGCGTAGCTTGCCAGATCTGGGTATCTCCAAGAGTTAGTATCTCAGGCAACAAGTTTAGACAAACTCCCCTAAAGATAAAAAAGTTTCTTTAAGACCCCTGTAATGTAAATACGCTGAGGTGTGCATGCTGCTGGGATCTGTTTAACTCTGAGTGATCCCATGATAAGCAAGATCAAATTCCATTTTAAAAAAATCCAGCAAAATCTCTTCTAGAAAACACCATAAACTTTAACAGGAAACTTTGGGGATTTCTCATTCAGTCTTCTTTCACTCAGTCTTCATGACTTCTTTGGAAGCTTGCTGGTGAAATACACTTAACGGCTTTTTAAAGTGCCTTGTGCGTTATCTAGATTATTATCAGATGAACACTTATAAAACAGGTGCAGATATAAAGCTGTTTCTTTCCTGTAGAATATTTACCATTGGGAAGAATAAAAATAAATCAAGCAGCCAGTACAGATTGTGTCCTGATAAGGTAATTCAGAAGCCATAGCGGGAGGGATTCTGTGGCTTTTTCAATTTGCTGTAAACCATCAGACTCCGATCCTTCGAGTGTGTCCCCCGTGATCAAAAGCTTGTGACTGCAGAGTGCAGCACTTGCAGACCTGGGGCTTATCCCTGCGTTCATCATCTGCGCTATTTGTTCTTTCGTATGAAACAACTACTTCTAAAGAGTTCCTAATATTTTAGTAGAAATTGTCAGCAGTGTTTTCAAACCAAAGGAGGATCGAAGGACAGGTGCCCCAGCGAAGCGCTGTGAAGTTTGGAGGTGGTCAGGTAGGGATCGTTTAATGCAGCGTGCTTCGGTTGCTGTGCTTCACCGGGATTTTCCTAAAGAGGAAAAAACTTCCCTTTTGAGAGCTCACTCACGAACACTGGCTCTCCTGGGGAGAGAGAAATGGTAAATGTGTCTGTACCTCTGCACTGAGAGCAGGCTGCTGGCACGTGCTTGTGTGTATTCAGAATTCACTCACGGTATTTATTTGTATAGAGTTTGTTGTTTTATTACTGTCTCCAGGTTGAAGACTTCTGTATCAAAACCTACAGGCATTATACCATTTTATAACAGACTGTGTAAGGCAAAGCTTGCTTTGGTGAAAAATTAGATACAATTTGGTATTTGCATTAGTGAAAGTTTAGAAATAAAAAGTGTTTTGATGAATCTAATTTCATATCTGGGTTTGAACAAGTATGTGAGAATCATCTGTCTTTAGCTCAGTTCTAGAACTAGGTATAGTTCTACATATGGTCATATTCTTCTTTTCAATTATTACTTCTGCATTTTAGCTGTGTTCTATCTATCATTAACAAAAAATCAGTTACATTTCTCTAAATTCATGAGGTTTGGAATGCTTCCAGATTCGTAACCTCTGAGGACTTTAAAGGAACACCTCGGATCGGTGCTGTCTCTGTGCTGGTAGAGATCTGTGTTGCTTTGTGCATTCTTCCTTTAGCTCTTCTCTGCAACTGGAACGTGAACTTCAATCTCCAGAATTTTCTCCTTATGGTCTATACAAGGAAATTGAAGCCAATCACCTGCTGAAGTAAACAAAAATGCTATTTCAAGCTTATGCTTTTATTCTGCTCTCACTATCTTCACTCTAAGATTCTTCTCTAATGCCTTGACACACAGTTGCACCCTTGCACAGCACTCAGCATGGTTCGTGTGGTGCGTAATCGCCGTGGTTTGTCACGCTCCACAGAGCGTTCCTGGAGAACATTCCCTGACATGTCTGTGCTGTGCAAACTCTTTTATTGCTTCTGTTACGGGATTAAGGGAGCTGACACACGTCAGCCCCTCCTTGCAGGAGGACAGAGTGCCATTCAAGAAGCAGCTTGTTTATCACCTCAGTTTTTGCTGATAAAAACATCACTCAGACATTACATGCTTTTAGAAAACACTTTTTTCCTGAACCAAACTCTAAAATTATAGTCTCTGAGTGATTTTATATTAAACATTTTGCCAGAAATCCTTCATTACCCTACAAATATGGGATAAAAATCAATAAAATTATGAACTAAATTTCAAGTTAGGCTAT
Organism: Nyctibius grandis; assembly: GCF_013368605.1. NCBI lineage: Eukaryota > Metazoa > Chordata > Aves > Nyctibiiformes > Nyctibiidae > Nyctibius > Nyctibius grandis. Next base: position 6,590,275 of record NC_090683.1, read on the forward strand.
AAAAACGAGAATTCTGGCCTTTTCAAGATCCTCTCAAGTCTCTGAAGTCCCCAATCTCTTTAGCAGGGTTTGTGAATTCATTCAATTCTTGGCACTTTTAACCTCTTAAACGCTTTTAAACTGTTAACCTTTTAAACATCTTTTTTTTTCCTAAACATGCATTTAATTCAGTCTTTGAAAAAAAAACTTTTTGGTCAAAATATATATTTGCAAAGTGTCCAAGTAACTTATAGTTTGCATTCTTGGAGCACGAGAATTTCTTGTCAGATTTTCACATTTGCAGCTACACAACACAAGAAATCTGCACCAGTAACCTCATACTCTGACTGGTTTTGTCACAAGAACTTGCTCTCAGGGAATGGGATTTGTTAAGATTAAGAAACAGACCTGGAGTTGTTTGTTCTTTCATCTGGGAGGGATTCCAGGTCTAACTGTTGTAGGGAATAAATTTGGTGCAAAAAAGCATTTGTTAGAACGTGTGTCAGCCCTTGGGAACAGCCCATACTGAAGCATTTAGTGCACAAGACTTCTCCTTGCTCTTCCAAAAGCAGACACCGTATGAACGGGTGAGTTTCTGAAGAACCCCCTGCATCCCGTGTGTGCCAGTGGTTCCCTTTCGATTCTGCACTTGTTTCCACCAGAGCACCTTAGTCCCCCTGTTCTTAGTCCTCTCTATATCTCTGCTGATTCTTACTTTTCGTGACTGTTTTTCTTTCCTGTCACAGTTTTAACCCTGTCATAGTGAAGCCACTGCCTAATGCTACATGCTGGATTTCCAGAGGCTAAGCTGGGATTGTCTGTGTCAGTACCTGAGAACTGATGTTGACAGCTCACCCGAGGCACTGAACCACAACCAGGCGCCCACGCCTCCTGCATGGAGAGGGCTGCCCGGCCTTGGTAGGAGGTCGTAGCTTTGGGACGCTCCTTGTTGTGCGAACGCTCCATTAATCCGTTATGAACATCTAGTTATGAACAAGGGTGAAATAATTATTCCCTCACAAGTCCAAGGAGAGAAGTGCTGAAGGATTTGATGATGTCTTCCTGAAACACAGGCTGCAGGATGATCCGCTCTGGGGAGTGCAGCATTGGGGTACTTGCGGTCTGGGCACACTGTCGTTTCGGTGTCACCCTCTGCTGACAAGCTGACTGTGTGCCTTGTGTAACAGGGGGGAGTAGGAATGCGACAGGCTGCAGCCGTGAATTTCTTTTAGCACAAACCCTGAAAAGTTTCCTTGACTGTAAGCCTGCAGAGGGATGGTTGGAAATGAAACTACTGATTTCTGGGGACCTGAACTAAAAGTGATTACAGTTAGAATTTCAGCTGGGATAATGTCCTTGCAATGGCATGAGAATGAAGGTGACTAAAATCCCTGCTAAAGGTTTGTTACCTCTGTATGAACTGGGAAAGTGAGTGAAGAAATCTCACGACTGTTTCTCACTCCTGTTTGTTTCTGTAGGCGTTACCTTCAAGCCATTTTAACAGCTTTATATTTTACCCTAACAAAGCATCTCCCAGCTCTTGCTTCTTACCAGAATCACTTAACATCTCACTGCTGCTGCTCTTTGGAGTGTGCAGCCGTTGTAGCTAGAAACACCAGTCACTTGTATTCCTGCTCTGAGGGGCTGAGGATGCTGTTGCCTCCATATTCAGAGCTCCTGGCAGCAAGAGGAGCTAGCAGAAATCAGAGACGGAGCTCAGGCCACCCACCCACAGCCACTGCGAGCATTAACCTGCCGGGGAGGCTGGCTACCTGTTTCCTGCCTGATTAAAGCCAAACTTCAGTAACAATATCACAATAACCCAAAAGAAGCTGAGATTGCAAGAAGATCATCTTTATTAGAGGAGATACAGCAATTCAGTACATGAAAGAACTAGAAATAATTGAAAAGCTAACCCAATTCACAAACTAGTCACCACTAAATGGGTGAATCTACCAAAACTTTGTGAGGCCAAGAATTTCTGTGCTTGAAGAGAGTAATTTCCAGCAGTTTGGAGTGATTCCTCAACGTTTCAATTCCTGTGTGTTGTCTGCTTTTTCTCATTTTGAAGATGACATTTGGAGGACTTTCAGTGCTGTTTTCCATCTGCCAGCTTGTCTCTTTTGTCTACAGTAACATGGAGAGAAAGAACAGCAATTACTTGAGCATAACACGAGACCCCCCTGCACTGGGCGCTGGGCTTAGTTTGTGTCTTGTCTCTCATTCCCTTCTCTCAGAAGTTTTCTTCTTCGTAGCATTGATTTGAATCATGTATCACTTTTACAATACAGCTGACCTTTAAAAGCTCAAGGAAAGTTTTCCTTGCATGTTCATACAATTCCCCTGAGCTGTTCAAGCTTAAATCTCTTGTATCCTTTCATCTGGGGGAATGATTAAGCGTTTTGTGCTTTACTCAGCCTTTACTGTAGCATAGTCTGAGATTTTTTCCTGATGTCTAACATTTAATGACTGAAATTTGTTAAATTCTAGCCAGAGTCATCATTCGTTACTTATTAGATTTTTTTTCTGTGACACAGATCAGTGCAGCAGCCCAGCCTCTAGAGTGGACACAACTACCATAATGGCTGTGTTATTTCCTTTTAGAAAATAAAACTCCTTTGACTCCTAAAGGTTTCCTGAAAGAGAAAGAATTCTTACCGACAGTTCCAGAAAGGGAGCCAAACATCCTGTAGAACAAAGAGAGAACAGTTGAAAGGAGAGGTAATACATCAAATGCTGCATGAGATGAGGGTGTATGAAAGCAAATTCTCTGTCAGGTACATTTTGTATAGAGTCAGAGAAGAGATGGTCGTCTCCTTGCTTTCCCTCTCAGCTCAGGAGAGAGAATTGTGTAGGAAATATATTATTAAACTACTGCCGTGGGAAAAGACAATTATGGAAAAGAAGGAATAAAGGAAATCAAAATCTTTCAACTCCTACCTCATTTTTTTGTTCCAGGCTATGAGATATTTTCCTCCTTGAGGCTATATGTGAAATGACAGGTAGCTGTGCTCACATGTGGGAGGGCCACTTAATGGCTGTCAAAATAGCTAGCTTGTCTGCCTTCACTTCTCTTCAGAGTATTTTCTTGTACACTGAATCCTATGAGGCATGAGCTATGTAACTGGTAACAGGAAGTTTGTGGGAATTTGGTGTTGATCCTGATATCCTGTAAAACATTACTAACTGCACTATGTTTCCGGAATGGCAGCAGCTAATGAGTAGTTATCACTTTAACAGCCATTAGTTGCATCTAATTGCTTGTACTGCTTGTCAGTTTGCCTATTTGTTTAGAAACTCTTTAAGGTACTCACTCAATGTAAATGGGAATTGTAACATTTCTAGCTCTACCATGGCCCAGAAAAATTAATTTGTTGACAATTTTAGCACCCCAGGAGTATTTTAGGTTGTGTTTACTGTGGTGCTGTGGCCAGTGAGCACCATGGCATGGTCAAACTTCATGAGGCTGAGCACAAAGGTTTTCTGCAGTGAGCAGAGTTACTTACTGGGACTCCTGGCCTTCCAGGAGCTGTCGGTAAGTAGCGATCTCTTGCTCCAGTCGAGTCTTGATATCCATGAGGATCTTGTATTCGCTGTTCTGGCGCTCCAGATCAGCCCGGAGCTCAGCCAGCTGCGCCTCCATGCTGCCAATGAGGGCCTGGATCTGTGCCAGCTGGGCACCGTAACGCCCTTCCGTGTCTGCCAGGGTGCTTTCCAGCGCGGCTTTCTGAGAGCAGAGAGGTTGGAGGGGAACCACCAAAAAAAAGGTTGCTGCCAGATGCAAGGCTCCTTGTAGGGAGGGGAATATGTAGCCATTTCAGTGGCGGGGGGGTTCATGCAGTGCAAGTTTTAACGTACCATGCTGAGCTGGGACTGAAGTTCTATTTCCAGCCCTTGGAGGGTGCGTCTCAGGTCAGTGGCTTCGGACTTGCTGCTCTGCAGTTGCTCGGTATTGACAGCTACTTCACGGTTCAGCTCTTCAGTCTGAAACAGGGAAAACGTTACAGGAGAAATATGGGGCCTCTAAGTAGAGGTCATAAGGCTTTTACAGCAGTTTTGTGTGTGTTTTAATAATTGTTTCTTTCATGGATGTTTTGGGTTAGTATTTGTATAGTATGGAGTTTTTTCTACCTTGTTGTGGAACCAGGTCTCAGCATCCTTCCTGTTCTTCTCAGCCATGTGTTCATACTGGTCTCTCATATCAGCCAGGATCTTGGACAGGTCAATGCCTGGAGCAGAGTCCAGTTCAACACTGACTTGGCCAGCTACTTGCCCTCCCAGGGCACTCATTTCCTATGTGGACACGGCAGAGGAAGACAAAAGAGGGTACAATCGTGAACTGAAAACATTATGAACATTCTGTTTTTCTTCAAGGGCTAATGTCTTTCCTACTCCCTTTAAATGCTTGCAGGGGGGATCTTAGTTTACCAGTCTACACAGAAATCTTTTCTTCACTGTTGGAGGGGACAGGGCAATCCTGAGGGACTCATCATTTCCACACACTGGTTTCCTAACGTCACTTTCAAACGTGTTTCTTGGGGGTTTTTTACCTCCTCGTGGTTTTTCTTTAGGTAGGCCAGCTCCTCCTTTAAGTTTTCAATCTGCAGCTCCAGGTCCGTTCTAGCCAGGGTCAGCTCATCCAGGACTCTGCGCAGGCCATTGATGTCGGCCTCCACGCTCATGCGAAGAGCTTGCTCTGTTTCAAACCTTAAAAAAGCAAAACAGGTTAGCTGATTAAGCCACCCCACCAGGAAACATCTTATTTGCTGTAAATGTATCTGGTTTTGTAGGATTTATGACGTAGCAAATGTTATCCAGCGTTGAACTTCCTTCCACATATTTTACATGATATAAAATTTTCCATGATGCTTTCAGCAAATACATAAAGGGCTGACCTGCAACAACAGGATCTAACTAGTGTCCGTACGGAGATTTTATAGGCATGCCCTTCTTTCTGCGCAGCCACTGCCCTTTGGCTCAACAAGGGCTTTTGCCTGCTCAAGAGACTTTTTCCTTTCAGAAATTACTCACTTGGATTTGAAGTCGTCAGCAGCCAGCCTGGCATTGTCAATCTGCAAGACAATCTTCGAGTTGTCGATAGTGGCATCAAGGATCTATAAAAATGAGAGTTCATTGCTGAGGCTGAAACAACTCTGTTACCTTCTTTCCTGATCCGAAGGTAAAGGAGTTAAGGTTCTATTGCATCTGTAGCTACACCAAATAAAAGTGCATTTCATTTGGACTCAGCAGGAAAGTATCAATGACCTATAGCAAATACGTGGCGCAGATTTATCACAGTACTTTTGCAGTGATTGTCAGTTAGGGACAGGTCTTCTTACTCATCTGGCATATGAAGTGGCTTTTAGCTAGAAGTCCCACAGCAAGACCAAACTACCTGCTGCCTTAGATGGAGAAGACTCTGTTGAGCCAGGGGGTAGATGATGTTTCTAGGGCTGAGGCAAGAAACCTATTTCCTGGGGAGATGCAGAGGAAGCAAAGCCTGCAGCCTCCTCTTGGCAGGACTTGTTCTCATTACGCATTTTCTTAACAGTGGGAAGTGATTACAAGGGCTGTATGAGTTTAAAATAAATGGCATGTTTGTGTTTCGTGAACAATATGGGCTCATATTCCATTTGTATAGTCTTTGAACACATTTTTATTCCCTGGAATATCCAGGATAGTGTTTATTGATTCTTCTAATGCATCATGAAAGCCTCGAAAGGAAACTGTTTATTTAGAAGTAATCACTGTTAATTTTTACCTAGAAAGCATGTGGTTTTTTTGCCTGCCACTTCTAAAACTCAAAACCACAAAACCAGCTGGAACAACATTTGCTCTCCCCTAACTAGGGGAGTAAAAGACAGGAGGGAAAAGAATGCTAAAAGGAGAAGATCTAATTGGAGTTCTGCCTTTGCTGGAGCTCCGTTCTTGAAATCAGTAGAGAATGTGAATGGGTTGAAGCAAGGAAAAAGTAAACTGCGTGGGAGCGGTCATGAACTCCAAGCTGAACTGTGAAAGCTAAACCTCAAGTTTTCTTTCACTTATTTACATAGTTTAATCAGCTCCTGCCTGGGTCTTCCGGGGTGTGTATCATCCCAAAGTGATCTGTTGTCAGGTACCCAGGGGCTATTGGGGCATATCCTGCAGTTATATGTGGGATTGATCACTTCATGGCTGCTGCTTCCTTCTTCCATAAGCCCAATGGTTCAGCACTCTTATTTCAATTCCAAGCTTAAGGAAGTGAAATGTGGAAGAAAAATAAATGTCTGGGGATGAAATCTTGAGCTGCTGTCTTCACATTTACAAAACTATACTTAGCCAATTTTTATTTCTACTGTTAAAGCAGTGTGTATGTGCCTCTGAAGTTTTTCAAGCTATGTGGCAGGTAACAGACTACAGAGATAGGCAGGTTGCTGTCACTGTTTGGCTCTCCTTATATTTATCAGTATATATATGGTCATATATTTATTAACTGGTCATGTATGTGTATATGACCAGCATGTGTGTGTGTGTACATGTGTGTGTGTGTCTAGATCTGCTTTGTTAAAAGCGTTATCAGACAATTAAGTACTAAGGCACCTCAGACTGACTGTAGATAATTCCATACTGATAATTTTCTTTGTCCACCCCGCCCCATCATTACATACTCATTTCATCTTCCTCTCCTTTTCATAAACTGCAATGCCTTCTGGGTGTTTTCCTGGTGAAGTTTTTCTCATTGGGTTTTTATCCTGCCTTCTTAAGTGCAAATCTAAGATGATTTTTAATAAATATTAACACCTACCTTGTCTCGAAGGTCTTCGATAGTCTTGTAATAAGGACTGTAGTCCCGAGCTGGGCCTGGTCCTTGTTTTTGGTACCAGTCTCGGATTTTAGTTTCAAGATCAGAGTTTGCCTCTTCCAGTGCTCGCACTTTGTCCAGGTAAGACGCGAGGCGTTCGTTCAGGCTTTGCATAGTGGCCTTTTCATTTCCTGAGAGGAGGCCATCACCGCTCCCCAAACCACCCCCATAACCGCCACTAAAGCTGCTGCTAAAACTGCTGCCATACCCGCCACCCAGGCTGCTTCCTAGGCCAGAAGAGACAAATCTAGCGGAAGAGACTGACACACCCCTGCCTCCAGATCCCCCATGGATGCTTGGAGCCCTAAAGCTACCTCCACCGAAACGGACTGAGGAGCCACCAGGTCCCCCTGCCACAGAAGAGGTAGTTTGCCTGAAGCTGTAGCTGGCCATGGTAAGAAATAGGAAGGACCTAACCCAAGCTGCAGCTCACACCGTTTGCGATCCTGAGGCAGGAGTGTGTGCTTTGTTCCCCCACCCCACCTCTTTTATGCCTGTGACAATGGGAGTTGTCTGCAGAGCCTGTTATCTGAGACCCGTGGAATTTATCAGCCTTAGCCTTCTGCCAACACGGTGATTGCTCTTATTGGTCAGTTGCCTTGAAGTGGGCTGTGTTTCTTTCCCAAATACCTTCACGCACAGGAGCTGATTCCCTCCCCCTGACCGCTGCCTCTTGAAGCAAAGGTGGGATTCAGAGGCGGCGTCACCCTGCTGAGGGGAGCATTCATAAATCTAGTTACAGATTACCTACATGGAGACAAAAGGGCTGGGAGCGCACAGCCCTGCTGCAGCCAATGCTGCGTCCGCAGCGAAGTCACACGACAACTTTCTCCATGTAATCTCAGGAAAGAGTTTTCATACAGAGTGATTAAGTTAGTAATTGGTAGACTGATAACAGAGCTTGAAAGGAGCCCAAATGGTGAACAATATGTGTGGATCTTGACAAAACAAGTCCCCACCCCTCCTTTTTCCTTATTTCCCTTGAGAAAATTCTTCTTTCAGAAGTATCATTTTCACTGTTTCTTTCCTTGCCCTCACTTCCTTTCGGGCTGACAGCAGCAGAGAGGGTCTGACAGAGAACATACCTTCTCTGAAAGAGTCTGGCTTTCTACAGAAACAATCCTTTTCAAGGAGCTGTGGCTGTATTTGTAGCAGAGAAAAGCCTTAAACTTCTCTGAGTACCTGGGGAGTGAGCAACAACAGAAACAAGTGCCTGATTGTACATCCAGTCCTTTCATCGCTACTGAAAGAGGGAAGTAAATGTAAGGACCATAATCACTCACTCTTCTGGTCTTTGAGATTCATGAAAATGTTATTTCTAAAATGTTTAAGTCCTCTCCTATCCAAGATGCATTTTCAAAGGCAATGTTGCCTTTTTTACTGCAAGCTCCTCCATGAGCATCCCTAACATACGAGTGGATGCTCACATCTTTTCTTCTATTCTCTTTCTTTCAATGTATCCGGTATTTTACACCACACATTAGTGCTGTACTCGCTGTGTACAGAGAGGGATGGCAAATGGCAGGGCAAATATAGGTAGGGTAAAAGAACAAATATACAGGCTGGAAGCTGGCCAAGGCACCTGTATCAACAGCCCCATTGGTCTGTGTCTAATGTGAGGCTCTATCAGAGAGAGGAATTCTGCAGTGACTCAGGTACGGAATTCATCACTTGATAGGTACAATATATGCACCACACATTACCTGGCTGCGATGCTGTAGCCCAGGGGCATCACAGCTGAGTTCTTTTCTTTCTGTAGACTGTTGCGTTCACACAACTCTCCAACGTGCACAGTAAAACCGTACAGCCTTTCCTAAGAGATGCAGAGGATGCTTCTGTCTGCCCAAGACACGCTGGTCATTCCTTCTGTAGATCTGAGTGTCCTGTTCAGCCCTGCCCTGGGTAGGAAAAACCTGCCCAGCAGGTAACTGTTCCAGGTCCTGTGAATAGGTGAAATAATAGTGTCAGAGAGTTGCAGCCTGCCTGCAGACAAAAAGAAAGCTACAGAACAGTTATTTTATTGTTAAAGTCCAAAGTCCATACGGGTTGTTTAGCTGAGGAGAGGGGAGGCTGAGGGGAGACCTTCTCGCTCTCTACAACTGCCTGAAAGGAGGGTGTAGCAAGGGGGGAGTCGCTCTCTTCTCCCAAGTAACAAGCAATAGGATGAGAGGAAACAGCCTCAAGTTGTGCCAGGGGAGGTTTAGACTGGATGTTGGGAAAAATTCCTTCACCGAAAGTGTTGTCAAGCATTGGAACGGGCTGCCCAGGGCAGTGGTGGAGTCACCATCCCTGGAGGGATTTAAAAACCTTGTAGATGTGGTGCTGAGGGACATGGGTTAGGGGTGGCCTTGGCAGTGCTGGGTTAACGGCTGGACTTGATGATCTTAAAGGTCCTTTCCAACCAAAATGATTCTGTGATTCTGATTCTATAGTTAGAGCATAAAGAACGTAAGTCCATGTGCTTTTCTTCACTGAGCAGAAATGCAAGAAGCTTAAAGGAGAACAAATACCGGTGTATTCTGATTTGTCTTCTGCTGCAAGGAGAGAGGAACATCCTTCCCTCTAGTCTCCTTCATCATTCCCTAAACTCCCATGTCAGGTCCTCAAAGCAGTGTATTTTGAGGTTTAGCAAAATAAAATGCACATTTATCATTCTGCATAATATTTTATGATCCAATTAATGAAAATTGAGGTCTGGAAGGCCTCCACATTCCCTCTGACAACCCTTGAGTAAAATCAGCAATCCTCGTGCATGGTACTGTTAGAATATCGATAAGGGACTGCAAGCAGGTTAGGTTTGCTTCAGCATACGGGGAAAAATTTCCCAAAGAATGAACTGCAATTCTTCGTGGCAGTTTGGAATTACATCTGAAAGTGTCAGGAGAGGAAAAGTTTGGGAGACACTTGCAAATGGAGTAACTATTTAACTTATTTATACCACCAAATCTATTGTAAGCTTCTAGTAGCAAATCAGTCCCTTGTGCAGCCTTTTTACTAGAACTGCATTCTAAGTTTCCAGAAAGGTTTTGATTTTCTTTTAACTTTACATCTCTCTTCTACCTCAATGGCTGCATGTGTTTGCTTTTGTTGGGACTCCCTTAAGGTGATAACTTGTGCTTAAATGCTTGGAAAAGCCTTTAGTGCGGCAAAGTATTTGCTCAAGAAAGAAGGTGCTTTTATCATTCTGCATAGGTCCTTTGATGCCTGCTACAATCGGCCTAATTTATTGTAGGGTCGGCTTTGCCCTAAAGGAAATACAAGGAATGGTCAGCAAAGGGAATTTCCTTTATCTGCAGCTTATCTGAGGGTAAGGAGACACATTCATCAGAGCCAAGTCATCCAGTAGGTCGGTGGAAACAGCCCACGCCCAAGCTCCTGGCTGAGACCTGGTTCTGCTTGACATTTATCTGCTCTGCTTTACTAGTCACTACCACTTTATAAAATTGTTCGTATTGTTTCAGGGGATTTTTATTAGTTGTTCTGTAAAACATTTTTATTGCCCTTGAGTAACGCTGGCATATACTTCACTCTTCTCACATCCTACTAAATATGCTTCCAGGGATTGCTAATGCAATTACAACTAAATGAACTCTGTGAACATTTTAACCTACTTTATTGGTGTCTGAAATTCCACGGAAGCTTCTATAGATGAATGAGGCAAGTCAGGTTATTATTCTGAATTTACATTTTAAATCTTTAAGTGTTTGTCCCTTCTGACAATTCTTCCTTTCTACCTCTGCTTCCATCAGTGCAAATGTGCTTCTTGACTCTTTTGTATGTACATTTTCGGTCTTCATCTCTTCTGCTCATCAAACCTTTGGCTGCCCCACCCTACTGATCATGTCCTGTGCCCTCTTAAAATCACAGCTTTGTATGTTTTTCTCCCCTATTGGAGGTCATAGGCATGAAACATTTGAATCTCTAACTGAAACATAAAATCTTCTATTTTTTCTTTGAACTTCCTTGTGGAAAGAACTAACGATAAAGAGCTGATCTGCAGCTGGTACTGAAATGACTGTTGAATGTCTGTCTAAGATACAATTCTTAGCTTTCTTGCTTTTATATCCCATCATTAATCATTTTTTTAATCCTCACAAGCCTTGCATTGCCACATATTCACTGAATGCGCCAACAGATTCAAAGACAAGAATGTTTACATGCTGAAGAGGCAGGTCCCAGCACAGGCACACACAGATGTGCCCAGTTTGGAAAGAGGGTAGGTAAGAGCAGAGCGCACCACTGATAACTCTCTCAAAATTACTCGTTTTGCAGATTAGAGGGAATGTGGTTTGCTGAAGCGAAATGCATGTGGGTGCCCCGATTTCTGCATTGAAGAGATGAGAAATAAGGTCATACAAGGGTTCAGTTTTAAAAGAAATTAGGAGCGGAAGATGCAGGACAGCTCATTTTTATCCAGGGGTCTCGTTCCTTCATGGCAGAAAAGAAATGATGTTTCTGTTATTTGAGCTGAACTTGAAAGGTATGGATTCCTGTTCAGCTACAGGCTTCTTCAGTGATATTGGGACATATAATTTAATTTCTCAATGTTTGTCATTTATATAATATTTGAATAGATTAGTACGAGGAAAATACATAAAAGATCATGAAGAACTCAAACACTTAAATAACTGGGAGCAATATAAATACTTGGCAGATACTTGAAACTGGATGTGGTGTTTACTTTTGGAAATGCCTCAGTATAGTCTCTCTTTCCCTAGAAACATAAATAGCTTCAAACTCTTGACTTCTCTGTCAATCCAGAACTATAATGATAATGCACATCAGGGAGTAAAGTACCTGAGATGGGAAAATAAAATAGATTTTCTTATAGCATGATTAAAAATTGTGTGGGAAGAAAGGATCAGTTAGTTAGGCCACCAGCCCTCATGAGTGAAAGACAAGCCTCTGGATGTATTTTTACGCTTCCTGTAACCTGTTATCTGGTTGGTAAATCTCAGCAAGGTATGATGGGGCTGGAAACTATTGTTGAGAGTCAAATGTCTGACTGGCGAGAGGACGTGTTCCAAAAGTCAGGTTTGTGCAGGCAGCAGCAATAGGCAAGTTAGAGGCTGCTGCCAAAAGCAAATAGACTGAACCTGTCCCAGGCTTCAGAGGAACCGAGTACGGGCTGAGCGCTTGCCGTGCCAGCTGCAGTTCTGCAGTGATTCATGCTGAAGGAGGAGGCCTGGAGCTGTTCAGAGGGCACTTTCCCATAGGCCACATGGAAAATTCCTACTAAAAAAAAAGTCCTGACTTGTTAAAAACACAAAATAGATGGGTTTCGTAGCACAGAGAGAGATGAGCTATTTTATTCTGTTCATGTCTGTAAAACATTTGGAGAGCGTATTTGTATTTGTACTATTTATGTTTATGTGCTCATATATTTATATTTATGTGCATATATTTATATATTTGTATTTCTATACTTATATATTATTATTTCTCTTGCTAATTTTATAAGAATATATTCTGATCATAGTGACAAGCCACAGCTTCCAGTAAGGGTAGAGGTTTTACTATGCAAGCATTAAACACACGTTCTTCATCAAATTAGAAAACCAGGAGCTCTCTTTGCACCCTGCTGATGGACCCCATCAACCGGATTTGAGCTTTCCCAGTCCCACGGGTGGTTTCGTACTGATTTTTGTTTGAGATAAATTCTCAGAGTCTCCAGATCTCTGTTAGGCTCAGTGAGAAAATCAAACTCGGTGTTGTTCTACAAGGGCAAGTCCTGTAGGCGCTGGTTTGAAGAGCCACTGCCAGGGAGGTGTTTTACAAACAGCTTGTTCTCATAGCAACTATCAGCTCACAGGGAAACTCGTTCTGCAGCCCTGGTTTTGTCTGCCCAGGATGACTGCTTACCTTTAGGGAAGGAAAAGGGTATTTCTCATTACTCTAACAGTTTGCTCCGTTTTCAAAATAGTAGTTTATAGGCAAATTTCACAGCATGTGTGTGGCAGGTAGGTTGCCTTCCTGGGCAGTCCTGGCTGCTAACTACAACTGAGAACCATGGTTTTCCACCAGCCTCTGATACTCGTATTCAGCTTTAAATCTTCTTTTCATTAAACACGAAGGTCTGCACCAACAGTCTACATATTTTGGTCATCCCAGCACCACCAAATCACGCTGACTGAAATACTTGCTGAGTGCCTTTTCACTCTTTTCTAATGGATTCAGCTTTAATAACTAATAAAACCTGTAAGATTCTGGTGACATGATCTTTAACAGCATTTTCTGCAGAAAGGAGTTGTCAGAATTTGTTTAAAATCTTTGCGTGTATGTAATCACTATGAACTTTTTGGTAGTGCCGTATTTTCTGACAGCCTGACATTGGGTTGTGGGAAAGAACTGAACTAAGATTAGAAATGCTGTGAGAAAATGTTGTTTAATAAAGCTGTAAGTCCCTTGATCCGCAGTCGCGCTCCTGCTGCCAGGGCTGGTTGAGCACAGGAGTGTGTGCCAGGGGAAAGGTGTTCCCTGCAGCCAGTCTTTGCAACGCATCTTTGAGCGTGGGCTCATAAATAGGGGGTTATTAGGAGTAATTGCAGCGTGCATAAACTTCTCTTTAGGCAGTACTAAACAAGTTACGAAAGTCAGCTCCAGTGCACCTGAAATGGCGTGTTCGCTGTATCAACCATGAGAGAGTATTTGCCCTTGATGTCTGTCGTAGTCTGAAAGTGCTTAAAGAAATTCAGCAGTTAGTTGGGATCGCCACTCCAGAATGTTACGTGTACGTGAAACTTAGTAGAAATCTGTTACTTGGAAGGATTTTCCTACAAGAATTTTTGTACTTGCTTAACTTGACTGCTGCTATTTTTCATGATTATGGTAGGCTGGTAAATGTGAAAAATACCACCAGAGTAGCTTCCTTTCATCTGATTTTTTATCAGAGGCACAGTGAGTCACAGATTTTCTTTCTTCATGACTTGAAGCCGTGGTGGGGGCCAAGAGGGAAGTTTGCCTTGCGGGGGCTGGCTGAAGCAAAGGGCCTGGCCAGGGCAAGAGACTTTGGAGAGTGTGCACAAAGGTGCGAGGCTTAGAAGCGATGGGCTGATGTACCCGTCCGTACCTGGCCGCTGCCTTTGCAAAGGAGAACATTCGCTGCGAGTGGAGACCCTGCGGGTACTCGGTGTCCTGACCCAGCACGGAGCCCCGCAGAGCATTCACTGTTTCTGGTTCTTGTTTTGGATTCTTCCCTATCTGGCTATTTCCCCTCTCACCTTCATCTAACCTCCTGAAAATGTTACATTATGCAGGCGGAGATGATTAATTTCCAGAATTAAGAAACTGAAACACACCCGAAGATTATAATGCACAATACCTTTGGTTGCCTTTGGAAGCAGTGACAGTACAAGATGTCAGTGTCTCCAGTCCCCCCTGCAGGCCTGCTTTTTAAGCACAGCACCATTTAATTGAAACTCATTCTTAATAACATTCTTCTCCTCTTCACTTGCTAATACCAGGCTCTCTGTCTGTCTGTGGCAGCCACTGTTGCTACTAAATGAGTTGAAAACAGAGACTAAACAACTTCAATGCTAATTAAACACAGGGAAGAACAATCCAGGAGGTTTTGACTTAGTCTGAATTTGCTGATTTCATATGGAATTACCTCAAAACCTGAAGGCAGAATTATGTGAAACAGATGCTTCCTCTCTTTCTCTTCCCTGCCCTTTGTAATGAATCAATTTCTAACCTTTTTACTGTCTGTCTATTCATTTGGTTTGTTACCCCATTGGGTATCACAATGTTACCCCTGTGGAAAATGTATCCATTTTATTATTATTTAAGCTGTTCTTTCCTTGGCCTAACTGTTTCCCAGGTCTGAGTCTTGAATTTAATTTTGAGACTGTATTGAACAGTTTCTGTCACAAATCCTAGTGTATGTTTTCTGAATTTGCCAGTAGAGGATGCTGTGCGAACCGTGCTGCGTTGTCAGCTTCAGAAAAAGCCCGTCCCTGGCACCCGACTGCAGGACGTGCTCTGCTGTGTGGTTACCCAAAGGAGCAGAACTGTGCGGCACCACAAAAGAGCAGAGTACAACATTCCCTTGCACTGACACTGCAAGTGTAGACTGATTTCAGCTCACTCCTTGTTTTGATGGGCTTTGACATTATGACGGGCAAATTATGCTCTGGGAAGCCCTGCCTGGTAACTCCAGCCAGCAAAGTCAAAGGCAAGCCAGAGGCGGGTGTGCTCGGCTCAGCTCAGCTCAGCGCTGGACGTGCCCTCAGATCATTACCCTTAAAATGCTCTGCAGAGACTGAGGGCAGCACACCCAGCACGGGGGTTTCTCCCCTTTCCCACTTAAGAGAGACAGCAGAAGGGAAGCGGGAGACTGGAGAATGTTCCTGACAGACAGCCTAGAGCACAACTGGCTCCTTTCTGGGACCAGAAACATTCTTTCTGTTTAAGCTGTGGTTAGATAAGGTATTTCATCCCCAAGTCCATTGTAGCTGGCTAATGCTGCGCTTTAGACCTTTTTTTTTTGAGGTAGTCAGCACTGGTTGATATGAGAAGTAAAATGGAAGGTAAGGCAGAACATGAGTCTCTGTTAGCTTGTACAGGAGCATGAGAGTCCTGTTGTGACTCAAGGGAGAGGTATTTTTGCTTTGACTTTACAAATCTCCTTTGTTGTCTAAGGAAATAGCTTCTCTGACTCATCTCTTTTTTTTCTGCTGTGCTGAGAGTTTGGCTTCGGATTGTAACATGCAGGCAGTTTGATGCCTTTTTAAATAATACATTGTTATCCCAAAAGATGGTATTTTACCTGACCTGAATCTGTTTGCAAACCAAAGTGCAAGTGCAAAGCTATTTGACAGAATAAAAAATGTTCGTGGTGTGTGTGCTATTCGGAGAACAATGAAGGCTTGTGAGACCCACCCTTACTTGGTACGGGGCGGCGGCTGAATCACTCACCTGATATGTGGTAGACCCTGTTCAGCTGCTTTCGCAGCCCATTGCAAATCAGAGACTGAAATACAGATTTGTAAGTTTTAAATTAGTCAGATATTTCACCAATTTTTCTTCCTCTGTCTAACGTAAGTGTGTTACATGGAGTGGGGCAGTTTTACTGAGACAGATTGAACCTGGCCTCCACCCATCCATCCTCCACCCCTCCATCCAGAACGCTGTACAACCATGGAGCTCGGAATACTGTCTTATGAAATAAGAGTACACACTTGCTTTATTTTGAACCTTCAGATAAAAGACCTGCACCCAGATCTTCCAACATATCAGGAGGAATAATCCTAACAATTGAACTTTGTGTTATGAGGAGCACTTCTCTGCACACTCATCACTCATTTCCTGATCTAATCCTTTGCTTTTATTGAACAAGGTTAGACAGAGCCCTCGTCTAAAAGCTGGGAGAGAGGGCTGCCTGAATGTGGTTGATTTCTCATTCAGTGACCCAAAGGAAAAAGGTTTTGATTTGCCAAAATTTTCATGAACTTTTGGGATTAATTAATCCTGATTGTTTTAGTTCAGCTGCTGAACTGGTAAATCAACTACTTGCACAGCCCTTGCAACGTACACTGTGAAAAAGGGCTTCACCCAGCCTTTCGTCTTCCCTATAGGTGTCACTCTTGAGTTTAATGTGAATGTATTCGTTCACCTCCAATATTTTATCCAGACATCTCCCGATGAAGTTAGGATACACAATTTTCTTTGGGGCCGTAATACCTTAATTTCCCTGTGAAGGTGTATGTCATTTGTTCCACCTAAATTTAAATACAATATTAATATACCAGATAGATTGTTGGGGACACAGTTTTCTTTGCATTGCAGAAAAGTAAAGTTTTATTAGAGGCATTGTTATCAGCAGAAAGTGGATCACTAATTGCACTGCAGATAAGCACATGTAGATACAGTGATTGCAGGTGAAGAACGATATAAAAAGGAAGAAGTGGATGATTTTAGGGGAGTCCTAGAAATTATTCATCTCGACTTCATGAATAACATCTGTAGAGCAGTCTGTGCGTTGGGCAGGTACACAGAGCATGTGCTGTGTGTGTGAGCGCGTTGAAGGCCGGGCTGCTCAGGTGGCAGTAGGTAGATCAGGGAAGACCGATGCATCAGTGGTATCTTAACACACTCTTGACGGCCCTGTGGAATCAAAGAAACCATTACTCCGATGGCGAAATCAAGTGTCTCTTGCAGCACTGACATTCCAGATGTATCCATTATTGAGATGTCCATCTGTGTTAGTGAGAGCGTGGGAAAAGAACTTAGCTTGTTTCTGTAACTGAAGCTAAGACACCTCGAAATTAAGAGATTTGATTGCAAACAGTTTAATCCCTGTTGCAACTGCAGACGTAGAAGTCATAACACAAGGGATAGTATTAACAGGAAAAGAGATGAAACACAAAATATGAAAGCCACAGGACAGGATAAATGAGGATTCTCTTTGGAAGATGTTTCTTACCTGACTTGTCACTAGATTGACCATGAGAGTAGGAAGTAGATGAGTAAGAGTGGGAGGATATTCCCCCTCCTTGGAGAGCTCCTTGAGATGTTCTGTGCAAGGAAAGGAGTTTTAATGAAGGGAGCGAGAAATACATTCATAAAGAGGCATGCTGTGACGTGAGTGCAGTGCGTGTAACAGCTCAGCTTTTCCTGGACCTTGCAAATATTTCTTTACATTTTTTTATTTCATTCCCTTCAGCTGTATTTTCCTAGAAAGTTGTAGAAGCAGAAATAACAAAAGACTGTAGAAGTATAATTGTACTACTGTCTCAGTCCAGCTGTGCTTGCTCATCTGCTGACAGAAGGCAGTATATTATGGTTTGGTTTTGCATGGTGGTTCCTCTCACGGAATTCACTCTGCCAAACAGGCGAGGAGGAACTGATTAATTGAAAATATGTCACTAACTATATGCTCTGTGTTTCCCTCTGTGTTTGATGTGATTATTAAGTTTATAATATAGGCATTTCAATGCAGATGCTGTGAAGAAATCCGTTGTATTTAGATTTCAACTACAGACTGGTAAAATATTCTGCTCTGTCTTCTGTGGCTCCCAATAGAGAAAAGGTTGTGACAGAATTTATGCCCTTATTTGCAAACAGATTACGTACACAAGGTCTTGCTGTCCGTCCTGCAGCAGTGCCCGGTACTGAGCAATCTCCTGTTCCAGGCGGGTCTTGATGCCCAGGAGCATCTTGTACTCCTGGTTCTGGCTCTCCATCTCACAGCGGATGCTGGCCAGCTCCTCCTCTACAGCGTTAATCTGCCCTTGGATTTGTTGCAGCAGGCAGCCATAGCGAGACTCGGTTTCTGCCAAGGAGTTTTCCAGAGAGCTTTTCTGGAAGTGGAAATGCAGGAGTTTAGGGCAGAGCTCTACCCCTCCCTGCCCACTGCGAGGAGGGACGCGCCCTCAGCGACCCTGCCCCACGTACCGTGCTGAGCTGTGCCTGCAGTTCGATCTCCAGGTTCTGCATTTCGCGTCTCAACTCGGTGAGCTGGTGGCTGCTTGTCTGGATGTCCTGGCTGCTAGAAGTGACCTGCCGATTGACTTCTTCGATCTGCAGGAGTCAAGCCCCAAACACACTTTCTGAGTGAGAAAATCCCTTCAGGAAGCAGATTTGCTGACTGAGAACTAAGATAGCTGGGGAGCCTCTCCCTTTCATCCTGTCCTCGTCGAGGACAGCCTAGTCATTGCTCCCTCCGTAGATCCCGACGTTGCACCCACCTTTGCACATCAGACCTGGCCAGCCCCTCCTCTCCCACTGCAGTCCTTCCCCAGCAGCTTTTTCCTTCCCATTCCCCAGGTGGGCAAGTGAGGTGCAGGCGAGCAGCCTCCCCTGTTTAGCCAAAGGCACCGCGTGCCCAGTAGCGTCTGGGTTTTCCCGAGAAGGAGACTCCACTTTGTGCATTGCTGCGTACCTTGACTTCATACCACTGCTCAACCTCTCTGCGGTTCTTCTCGATGATCTGCTCGTATTCGTTTCTCAGGTCGTTCAGTATCTTTGTCAAGTCTTCGCCAGGGGCAGCGTTGACCTCCACGCTCACGTCGCCACCAGTTTGAGCCTGCAGCTGTCTCATTTCCTGCAGAGAGTGCGAAGAGAGAAACAAAGAGCACAGGTCATCTCTTGTGTTGGGGACAGTGGGCAAAGCAGTATCAAGGTACGAAGGAATGACAACCACAAGACCTAAGGCTGAATTTACTTGATAGGTAACTTTGGGAACCCCAAAGAATCAAAGGACTATGTCTTGGCCATGCTATTTATGATTGGATCGTACCTCCTCATGGTTTCTCTTAAGAGCAATCAGCTCATCCTTCATGGACTCCAGCTCGGATTCCAGTGAAGACCGGGTGCAAGTGAGATCATCCAGGAGATTTCTCAAGCCATTAATATCAGCCTCCACAGTCTGACGGATGACCAGCTCATTCTCATACCTGTACCAAAGGAAAAAGAGGCATTACATATTCATTTTATTACAATGCATATGGTTGGTCATACCACTTGGGACAGGGTATCATCACCTGCATTCATGAATCTTGTAAAATTCATGACATGAAAGATACGTCAGGTTCACAGAGAGGTACTCACTTCATCCGGAAGTCATCAGCAGTCATCTTGCTGTTATCGATGTCCAGAAGCAGTCTGTTATTGTCCACAGTGGCAGAAATGATCTGCAAAAGGGGAAGTTGGAGGGGAATCTTACTGTGTTCAAGGCATCCAGGACAAGAAGAGAGAAGACCCAAAGCTTTGGCAGGGAATTGTTGCGGGTCTTGGAAATGTTTTCTGCAGTAATGCAGGGGCCACAAAAAGTTGTTGGAATGCTCTTCCATGAGAACTGGTGTGTGCAGGATTTTGGCTTCCCCAGCCATTCTGATGAAAGAATATATTGATGGGGGAAAGAATAGAAGAACATTTATGGTGGGAGATCACCAACACCTATGGGTTTCTGCACCCTGGGTGTCTAAGGAAGTGTAGTCTTTGTCGCTGATGCTGTAAATTGTCTCGTTATAGAAAAAGCTGATTGTAAGGCAAGGCCTTGGTCCTTCCATCTGGTGTATGTAGGAGTGTGCAGAGGGACAGGGAGTTCAGATCTTGCAGTCCAAGCGCTTTGGCTTTGCACTCCATCCAGCTGAGCTGGGTGGGAGCAGAGGGAAGGGCTGGAAGCCACACATGCCTGTTTTGGAGCCACCTGTACACCGTGGGCTTTCAGTTACGTGCGCCAGCATGTTTGGGCCTGGTGGAGCACTCCTTGATGCCTCGGGCTGTGCCCCCGCAGCACAGCCCTTGTGCTTGTGGGGCGGTGTGGGGGTTTGCTTCCCCAAGAGATGGGAGGCACAGCTCAGCAGGTTTATGCCTGCGGTACCACCAGCAAGGCCGTCCAGTAGCTCCCTCCCACCCCTGCAGAGCCAGTGCCAGAGGGAAGGAGAAGTCCTTACGAGCAGGACTAGCGTGCAGGAGATGGAGCCGCGTCAGTCGGGGCTCTCCTACCTGATTTTGGAGTTGTTCGATGGTCTGGTAGTAGGAGGTGTAGTCCTTTGAGACACTGGGAGCCTGTTTCCTGTACCACTCCCGGATGTGGTGCTCGAACTGAGCATTTTCTTCCTCCAGCCGTCGCACTTTGTCCAGGTAAGCAGCCAGGCGGTCATTGAGGTTCTGCATGGTGACCTTCTCATTGCCGCTCAGAAGGATGTCCCCCCCAGCACCAAAGCCTCCGGCAAAGCCACCACCAAAGCCTCCTGCCAGACCACCACCAAAGCCTCCTGCCAGGCTGCCAGCGCTCATGCCCCCTCCGTAGCCAATGCTGCATGCTCCCCCCCCATAGCTCCCACCGCCTATCACAGAGGAGGCGTATCGCCTGCAGGAGACGGAGGAGCTCCTGCCACTGCCGCCACCACAGCCGCCTCCACCTCCACCGCTCCTGTAAGAGGTAGTAGATGTTCTCTTGATGCTGCAGCTCATGGTGGAAGTGTTCAGCTCTCCAGCCCCAAATGCAAAGCCTGCTGCGCAGCTTGATACAGAGAACCAGCCTGCAGCCTTCTGTCCTCGCTGGTGGCTATTTATACCCTGTTGGGTGGGTGTCACCTGTGAGGCCGTCCAGCTTCCCATGGAGTTTGCCAGCCTCAGCGCTCCTGCCAAAAGTGATGTGCCAAGGGGAATTTCTTTTGGGGCTTGGGGCTGCCCTCCCCGTAGGCATTGTGTTTGCATGCTGATGCACACAAATCATGCGTTATAATTTCGGGTGGGTGGCTGTGTGTTAGATTTTGTTTCAGATATTATGCTGCTGGCTACTTAGTGAGTGAGACTCATTTTAATAGTTCCTCTTTGTAGTCATTTTTTGTCCTGAATACAGGTGGTGAAAGCAGCACCTAGTTACTCTGTTTTAATTGCAGAACTGGAGAAACATGAACTCAGGCACCCTGTGCATGGGTCTTGTTTCATTTTGCCTGCAGAACTGCCAGTAACTGACACTTGGAAACAGAATCTCTAAGAACTTGGGTCCTTCCCTTCAAAGAAAGCCCATCGTGAGTACTGTCTGTCAGAATGCTCAGTGGCAAAGCTCAATTGAATAACTTTTGTGGAAGCAAGGCTATTTCTGTTCTCACCAAACTCTGGTAGTATCACTCCCGAGAAAGGATCCTGTCTTGCACAGAGTGATGGACATGTAATGATGTCATTGTAAAATTCTGTTTTTTTTAAAATTTTCTGCAAATTGCCAGTCACTCAAAGATTATTTCAAACTGAAATGGATGTGTAGAATCTATAAGGCATCACTGACTCTGTCTTAGGAGAGGAGAGCAAAAGGATTCAGCTTTTCAACTTAGCAAAATGGAGGCTAAGATGATCATCAGCCTGCTCTTGAGGAAGGAGATACCCGGGCGATTTAAAATAAAGGACAGTCCTGTTGTCCCCAGAGGAAAGGGCATAAGCTGGTTTTGAGTGTATTTGGGCTGGAAACTACGGGAAGCTTTTTATCTGCGGGAGGCATAAGGGTCTGGAAGGTGCTTCCATTGCGGGAGCTTTGGATGGAAAAGAGAAACAGTTTTGAGATTGACCTTGATCAGCTGGTGGCAGGGATTTTATCCTCGTATAGTACAGGCTGCTGCGATGCCCCTTTAGATCCCCCTTGCCTCCGATCTTTTGTCTCTCTAACGCTGCAGAGGTCTCTAACACTGCTGCACAATCGCAGCGTTTCTGTGGGAGAACAGGATGTGATGAACCCTTCTTTGGAAAGGAAATTTTGCCTTTAAATAACTTTTGGAAAACATAAATTTTAATCCTGAAAGGCAAGGGGCTTCTTTATGTTAGAGTTAAACTTTGATGGGAATTCATCCCTATTTGGAAGTTAAAAATTACTAGTTCATTTCGTTGTTGGTTTCTTCATTTGCGATCTTATACACAGCTTGCTGCTGTGGCTGGAGCAACATTTTCTCTCTTAGCCACAACGATTATGAGACCCATAAATGCTCCTAATGCATGTTACGGCTGTCTGAAGAGTCATAGAAAGCCATTTACCCTCTTTCTTGATACCCCTACACACATTTTCGTAGATACGCTGAAGATAATGTAATACTTTGATCTTCATAATTATGATTGTTCTTTTATTGGTCGCTCTCTAATTATTTACACGTCAGAACCAGTTGCTTTGCATGTGTTATTGAGACTGAGTCATCATTATTAAAGAATAAAAATTATTTTCTCACAGGGTGTGATTCCTTAGTCATATTTTCCTCATTAGATTGTTGAAATGCACCTTTATTCTTCCCTATGAGGTGTTTATTGCTGACTGGCGTTAATGCCAGAGGTGTTGATTTTATATCTTCTTCTCGGCATCGTTGCATCATAGCATCTGACCCAACCATTTCAAACATTTCCCAATGCTGTAATTTCATACCGTCAACAGATGCCTTTTCTCTCTCTCTGTCCCTCTCTCCTTTTTTTGAATAGCTGATCTAACTATGCTTGCTGCTGTAACTCTATCACAAATATTTAAACTTCAGACTTTCTGTTCTGTAACTCATGGGTATTTCCACGTCTCCTATGCATTTTTGGTCCACCATCCTGGGGACACAGCTCTTTGGACTGAGATGGCTGTTGTGAGTCAATTTGGACATACCGATTTACTTCACAAGCCAAAAGAGCCGGGTCTCTTAAGGTGCCATTACCGTCACAACCCTTGCGATGACAGAAAAAGGTCAGACATTTTCTGTTGTGGACGGTGTGGAGGTTCCTCAGCCATTTGAAGAGACTGTTAGAGCTTTGAACTCATATCTTCTCCTGGAAGACTTTTTGCTCATAATGCACCTTATGAACCTCTGTAAATCAGAAAAGTTTATGTGAAGTAACAGTGTTATGAAGCCTTTCCAAGTGCTGTTTACTCACTGGTGAAACTGGATGCAGAGCCCCAAACAGATACTCTGAATCGGCAAAAGAACCAAAAGTAGTCAGTGGTTTTCACAGAAGCTGTGATGCCATTACTGGATGTCTGCCTTAGTCACACAGGAGGGAGAGGACAACCTCAGAAACAATTACTGGAATTAATTGTTCTACAACAAATGAGTCAACTGTGGTCTTGGTGGGGAGAGTGCTACTCCCATGAGTTTCATCAGGATCTCCATCTGTGCGTTCCTCATCCATCGCCCACCACCCTTCAGCAGCACTCACCTGTGCCTTTCTTCAGTTTGTTCAGAGATGAACCATCTCCATTGCCCCAGATTCTATTCTTATTTTTCTCTTATGTGACCTTCTGGGATGGACACTTACACCTTGCACGTGTGTAGACCTACAGAAAATCCTCTTAAATGTGAGCTATTTTAATTCTACAGTCTATCGAAATTGTTATTCAGTAGTCCTTCCTACCACTGAAAAAGGAAAAGTTTAAAAGTAATTCCCAAGAGAAATGAAGCTCTTCCAATACAGCAATCCTTTCCTGTCTCTGTCTCTCTACCTGCTACAGGATGCTGTTATTATCAATGATGTTAAGTCATCAAATCCTAAATTCCCCCCTGCCGAAGCCCTTTTTTTTCTTTCCTGTAGATCTCTTCAGAACAATACGCAAATCTATCGCTTTTTCTAAGAACCCTGGATGAGGTGAAGTGAGTGCCGGGAGCAGACAGGGGTATCAAGATACCTGATCAAACATATTAGGAGGTTTCTGGAGCATCTGCCAGCCTTGGATGGAGGCAGCGAGGCGTGCTGTGCTTTTGGCACGCCTGTGGCGTGTTCCATGCATCTTCCCCAGCGCAGCCCTTGCCCCATACCCAGGCGGAGGGTAGTGCCCATGAATCAGTGGTGAGACGCGGAAGGCGTTGTGCTGTCGGCAGGAGGAGGACTCCCCCGGTGATCTAACCCTGCCGCAGGGACGGGCAGCTCTGCAGTGCGTGCGCTCCTTTCAGTCTGAACATTTTGTGTAGCTTTGGTTTTGCAGATTTAGCTTAAGACTCTTCATACTGCAGCCTAGTTCACAAAGCCCTTACACTCTCAGAGATTAGTTCAGAAACGGGGAAAGACGTACTGCAGCTCTGGTGTTCCCCTGAGTTCTCTGGCTGTGGAAGACTCTTTTTAACTGTTCTGATACTTCTCGGTGCTTCTGCAAGATTAGAACGAAGCAAAATAACCTTTCAGCACTTATTTGTATACACTGACTGTAGTTCAAGTTTCCATAATCCTGCCTCAAAAAAGATGTCTCCTTAAGCTGTTCTGGCTATGTTAAGTACAGCTGAGACATGAATGACTTCTGGCAGCCTTTGGAGATCAAAGTCATGTTTGCATTTGCTTTACATCACTTTCTATACTGTTAAAACCTGAAATGAGCTATTTTTTTCTTTGGAGAAGGGCTTTTGTTCATACAAATTCCTGATGCTGGGCTGAACAAAGTCAGCTTGGAAATCCAGTTTTTCAACATGAATAGAAAGTGATTCTGTGATTCTGTGATCTTGTCTTTGTGGGTGCTCACTGCAGACTGCAATTATGATATTGTGGTGGCAGAGCCAAGCCACATGATTACTGAAAGAAGACCTCACCTAAATAATACTCTTGTAAGATTTTTGTGATGAGAAAACCTTTCGTCTCATCACCCTGACAGAATACCCTCAGCCTTAAATGAAACAGCAAATACTAGAGAGCAGATTTGATAGGTGGAGAAGGGAACAACAGGCACTTGTAACTGAATGAAACCTGGCTGTGTGGTACAGCTGATGCACCCAGTTATAGATTGAAAAGGGGCTTCGCTGTGATCTTCAGAAAGCAAAATATATATGAGGTAGCTGTTCTAATTTAGTATTGCCCTCTCATCTCCAATTTTATAGCATATTTCATCTTCGTAAGCAGAAAAATAAAGTATAGAAAATACTTTCAGTGAGTGAAAGGTGCCTCTCATTCCTCTTACGGGCAATTGAGTGTACTGAGAAAAATTGGGTGCTTGGTACTATATTGGTATTTAAATTTCTATCATAAAACATAGGAATGTTTTTGGTGCATGACACTGAAGGAAGCAGGCACGCTGCCTCCTTGGCTGTATTTCCTAACAGGAGTTTGCAATACGTAATTCTTTGCGTAGTCAAAGGTGTAGAAATACTTGATGTCAGGAAACCCGAACGTACTGGAAAAACCTACACGGAGCCACACCTTCCCACAGGAGCTCTAGCTGTGATGAGCTGAGTAAAGCCAATGGACTCAGATGGGTCGTAATAGTGTCGTTGAGCACAGTTTAGTACATTAACAGTTAATTGAATAATTTTCGGAGTTACCCATCATTCATTGGTCTTTTCTTTCTCCTTTCATTCACATCATTCAGAGTGACTAGTAAAAAGCAGCAAGGCAAGGGGCCAGAAAGCAATCGTTAGTAGCCATTACAAACAAAATGGTAAATGGTTTGTGATTCCACAGGAAGGAGGAAAATTGTGTCAAGATGGATTTGTGTTTTCAACCTTATACGTCTTGCTTTTGAGCAGAGTTCTGACAGTCCCACCTGCCTGACAGAGCTTGGAAGATGTCACATTTCATCCACCTTCATACGGCCACACTCAGGATCAGTGACGTTTCCTTTTACTCAGTGATATTACCTCAGCATGGCCATTTCCTTAGTGCAAAATAGATTGTTCTGAGACTGCGTTACAAAGTATGACAGGACAACCTGCATTTGATTGGTCAGCTTGATAAATACTCCTTTGAAGTTTGTTAAATTACATTTCTCAGACACATTGTTTGTATTTGCATTGCAGAAGTAAAGTTTTATTAGTGGCAGTGTTACCAGCAGAGTTTAAGCCCTTAAAAAAAGAACCAGTTGAAAAAGACAAGTTGAGTAAGACAAGCATTGCCGAGTAGAAGAAGGGGTGATGAGGCGGGTGACCAGGCACTCCTTCCAGATTGTTCCAGTTGCATCAGCTGTGCTGCAGAAGTGCTTGGTTCAGTCTCTCGTTGTCCATGTTCCGTGTGTCTTAGCTGGAGGATGCCAGCGTCACTGCTATTGCTCTAGCACACTCTTGACTGTCCTGTGTGAAGACAGAGCAAATCACTGCCTCATCTGACCTTTCCTGCTGAACTGAAATCTTTCACCTAACGTGCTGTGTTAGCAAGGGAGCAGTGGGAGAAGCTCAGAGGCTCCAAGCCCAGCAATACCCTCGGCACTTTCTCAGAACTGTATTTTTTTTTATTCCAATGAACAAAAAAGCATATCCCAACCTGTAAACTTTATAATCTGTGTTTTATATTTAGGTAGAAGGAAGGGCAAGACTTGCTGTATTTTAATCCCTGATTCCTCCATGACAGAGTCAATGAGGTTCTTTCACTCCTGGGCTACTGGACCTGGGAATATTGCCCAGCCCAAAAGACAAAACTGTTTTCTGACAAAATATATTGTAGTCATTGGGGCAGATGTAACCCACTAATAAACATCCTTACAAAATGCTGTCTTACCTGTCATTTCACCACCCTGGCAATGAGAGTAGGAAGTAGAAGAGTATGAATGGGAGGATTTTCCACCTCCTTGGAAAGCTCCTTGAGAGGCACTGTAAAAGGAGAGTAGTTAATTCACCAAAAAAGCCCTAACCACTGGATATTCGATCAAAACAGATGTTGATGTATCCATGGACAAGAATCTCTATTGGGACTAAGTACACGAGGATTTCTTTTTGTTGCCTTGCTATAATATGGAATACGTACACAAGGTCTTGCTGTCCGTCCTGCAGCAGTGCCCGGTACTGAGCAATCTCCTGTTCCAGGCGGGTCTTGATGCCCAGGAGCATCTTGTACTCCTGGTTCTGGCTCTCCATCTCACAGCGGATGCTGGCCAGCTCCTCCTCTACAGCGTTAATCTGCCCTTGGATTTGTTGCAGCAGGCAGCCATAGCGAGACTCGGTTTCTGCCAAGGAGTTTTCCAGAGAGCTTTTCTGGAAGTGGAAATGCAGGAGTTTAGGGCAGAGCTCTACCCCTCCCTGCCCATCCCGAGGAGGGACGGGCCCTCAGCGACCCTGCCCCACGTACCGTGCTGAGCTGCGCCTGCAGTTCGATCTCCAGGTTCTGCATTTCGCGTCTCAACTCGGTGAGCTGGTGGCTGCTGGTCTGGATGTCCTGGCTGCTAGAAGTGACCTGCCGATTGACTTCTTCGATCTGCAGGAGTCAAGCCCCAAACACACTTTCTGAGTGAGAAAATCCCCTCAGGAAGCAGATTTGCTGACTGAGAACTAAGACAGCCAGGGAGCCTCTCCCTTTCATCCTGTCCTCGTCGAGGACAGCCTAGTCATTGCTCCCTCCGTAGATCCCGACGTTGCACCCACCTTTGCACATCAGACCTGGCCAGCCCCTCCTCTCCCACTGCAGTCCTTCCCCAGCAGCTTTTTCCTTCCCATTCCCCAGCTGGGCAAGTGAGGTGCAGGCAAGCAGCCTCCCCCGTTTAGCCAAAGGCACCGCATGCCCGGTAGCGTCTGGGTTTTCCCAAGAAGGAGACTCCACTTTGTGCATTGCTGCGTACCTTGACTTCATACCACTGCTCAACCTCTCTGCGGTTCTTCTCGATGATCTGCTCGTATTCGTTTCTCAGGTCGTTCAGTATCTTTGTCAAGTCTTCGCCAGGGGCAGCGTTGACCTCCACGCTCACGTCGCCACCAGTTTGAGCCTGCAGCTGTCTCATTTCCTGCAGAGAGTGCGAAGAGAGAAACAAAGAGCACAGGTCATCTCTTGTGTTGGGGACAGTGGGCAAAGCAGTATCAAGGTACGAGGGAATGACAACCACAAGACCTAAGGCTGAATTTAGTTGATAGGTAACTTTGGGAACCCCAAAGAATCAAAGGACTATGTCTTGGCCATGCTATTTATCATTGGATCATACCTCCTCGTGGTTTCTCTTAAGAGCAATCAGCTCATCCTTCATGGACTCTAGCTCGGATTCCAGTGAAGATCTGACCAGAGTCAGGTCATCCAGGAGATTTCTCAAGCCATTAATATCAGCCTCCACAGTCTGACGGATGACCAGCTCATTCTCATACCTGTACCACAGACAACAGAGAGAGAAAAATGGGGAAATGAGATGATGACAGTCAATAGCACACATCTTTCCAAGGTCAGTATCCCCATAAATCATGAAGATTCAGTAACACCACTCGGGGCAGTGCTGCCTAGTCTCCTGAGATTATGAGCAGGATTCGAAAGACACGTCAGGTTCACAGAGAGGTACTCACTTCATTCGGAAGTCATCAGCAGTCATCTTGCTGTTATCGATGTCCAGAAGCAGTCTGTTATTGTCCACAGTGGCAGAAATGATCTGCAAAAGGGGAAGTTGGAGGGGAATCTTACTGTGTTCAAGGCATCCAGGACAAGAAGAGAGAAGACCCAAAGCTTTGGTAGGGAATTGTTGCGGGTCTTGGAAATGTTTTCTGCAGTAATGCAGGGGCCACAGAAAGTTGTTGGAATGCTCTTCCATGAGAACTGGTGTGTGCAGGATTTTGGCTTCCCCAGCCATTCTGATGAAAGAATAAATTGATGGGGGAAAGAATAGAAGAACATTTATGGTGGGAGATCACCAACACCTACGGGTTTCTGCACCCTGGGTGTCTAAGGAAGTGTAGTCTTTGTCGCTGATGCTGTAAATTGTCTCGTTATAGAAAAAGCTGATTGTAAGGCAAGGCCTTGGTCCTTCCATCTGGTGTATGTAGGAGTGTGCAGAGGGACAGGGAGTTCAGATCTTGCAGTCCAAGCGCTTTGGCTTTGCACTCCATCCAGCTGAGCTGGGTGGGAGCAGAGGGAAGGACTGGAAGCCACACATGCCTGGTTTGGAGCCACCTGTACACCGTGGGCTTTCAGTTACGTGCGCCAGCATGTTTGGGCCTGGTGGAGCACTCCTTGATGCCTCGGGCTGTGCCCCCACAGCACAGCCCTTGTGCTTGTGGGGCGGTGTGGGGATTTGCTTCCCCAAGAGATGGGAGGCACAGCTCAGCAGGTTTCTGCCTGCGGTACCACCAGCAAGGCCGTCCAGTAGCTCCCTCCCACCCCTGCAGAGCCAGTGCCAGAGGGAAGGAGAAGTCCTTACGAGCAGGACTAGCGTGCAGGAGATGGAGCCGCGTCAGTCGGGGCTCTCCTACCTGATTTTGGAGTTGTTCGATGGTCTGGTAGTAGGAGGTGTAGTCCTTTGAGACACTGGGAGCCTGTTTCCTGTACCACTCCCGGATGTGGTGCTCGAACTGAGCATTTTCTTCCTCCAGCCGTCGCACTTTGTCCATGTAAGCAGCCAGGCGGTCATTGAGGTTCTGCATGGTGACCTTCTCGTTGCCGCTCAGAAGGATGTCCCCCCCAGCACCAAAGCCTCCGGCAAAGCCACCACCAAAGCCTCCTGCCAGACCACCACCAAAGCCTCCTGCCAGGCTGCCAGCGCTCATGCCCCCTCCGTAGCCAATGCTGCATGCTCCCCCCCCATAGCTCCCACCGCCTATCACAGAGGAGGCGTATCGCCTGCAGGAGACGGAGGAGCTCCTGCCACTGCCGCCACCACAGCCGCCTCCACCTCCACCGCTCCTGTAAGAGGTAGTAGATGTTCTCTTGATGCTGCAGCTCATGGTGGAAGTGTTCAGCTCTCCAGCCCCAAATGCAAAGCCTGCTGCGCAGCTTGATACAGAGAACCAGCCTGCAGCCTTCTGTCCTCGCTGGTGGCTCTTTATACCCTGTTGGGTGGGTGTCACCTGTGAGGCCGTCCAGCTTCCCATGGCGTTTGCCAGCCTCAGCGCTCCTGCCAAAAGTGATGTGCCAAGGGGAATTTTGTCTGAGGCGAGTAAAACGCATTACCCTTCTGTTCAAGTATGTCTGTGTTGATTCACACAAAGCATGCACTGTAATTTTATGTGGGTGGCTCTTTGTTGGATATTTTGTTGGATAATATAATATCTCATAGCTTCCATTAATCTTGCAATATATCACTAGTAATAGGAGTTAATGAAGGCTCCACCTTGGTTGTCTATCTCCTTCAGTCTTCTGTGTGGTGAAATTCAGTATTTCAGTGTTTGTCTTTCTCCTGTGGTCACAGCCTTCAAGGGACTCTTCATTCATTAATTTATTTGAAATTTTCATTAGCTATTTAGAAATCTACTTTAATTTACTGAAATGAATTATTAATTTTTAAAACTGCATTCCCCTGTCTGTCACAGAAGAGAACTTCACACTGAATTTTTTTA
The DNA here is from genome assembly GCF_013368605.1 of Nyctibius grandis. Classification (NCBI taxonomy): domain Eukaryota; kingdom Metazoa; phylum Chordata; class Aves; order Nyctibiiformes; family Nyctibiidae; genus Nyctibius; species Nyctibius grandis. The sequence continues at coordinate 6,620,713 of NC_090683.1, forward strand.
CTCTGTCACTGCTCATATTGAAGAAGGTCCTGATGGTATTTAACTACTTCCGAAAGTGCAGGATGGTGATTGCAGTCATTTTTCTTGTTGAAGAAAACTCTGTGACAGACACAAAAGTAGTATTTTGCAAGGGGAAACATACTAAAACCTTTCCTATGAAAGAGCCATTAATTTTATTTTAGCTGTTTTAAATGAACTCAGAGGAAATTGAGAGGAGACATGTTTGATATTTCATATCTTCATAATCGTATTAAAATGAGTCATTTCTCACAATATGTCCTTGAATTATATAGTGCAGTAAGAATTAAGTTTGATGAAAAGATACAGTGCCAAAGTGAAAAAATATAATCATTATCTGAACTCGTTACTGTGAATTGTCTTTGCCAGCGGTGAGAGAATATCTTGCAACACGAAACACAGAGCAAGAAGCAATTGTGTATTTTTTTCCACTGCCTATGCAGGATGGGATGTTCAGGGAGTTGCTTTTTCCATCTTTACTAATCAAGCTTCTACGAACCTGAGAAGAGCCTTGAACAGAAACAAATTCTCAGGTTTCCAGCTGTGCATTAAATATTGGCACTGTAACTCCTACGGAAGAGGCATTTGGCCAGTACCAAGGAAGCACAAGGAGCTGGTGGAACCTGCTGTGAACAACCACCTCAAAATCGGCTTATCCACGGTGAGGGAGGATGAATTCAACCTGGAAGTATCTTAGGAAGCGATTCCATATTACAGAAGAAGAAATAAACTTATTAAAATGAGCAACAGAAGAGTGAGAAGGGATTGAGTCACCTTACACATGAGGTACGCATCAGAGGAGGGAGTAGGACTGTGTGAATCTGAAGACAGTGTGCCTGTGTGTGCCCCGTGGATGTAAGAAGAGCTGGGGCTGGAGTCCTGAACAATTGTGCTTTGCTCTTGGCACGTCGCTGCTGCCATTCAGCTTCCCAAACACCCCCTGAACCAGCGCTCCCACCTGCCTGTCTCCGGAGCAGCCCAGGCACCAAAGAAACGGCGTACAAGCAAGATTCCTGCTGCCACCATGCCTATGAGAACGGGCAGACAACTGCCTGAAGATAGTCAGCTTCACCCTGAGTGAAGCCATATTCCTGTAGTCTTCTGCTTTGGGGTTTTTTATTAGGTTTATGATTTTCCAATAGGCTTTTGTATATCCATATGTCTAATTTTCTTCTTTTATCATAAGAATTATATAGAAAGGTGTGTCAACAAAATATTGTTGAATTGGAAGGGGTGTGAACTCGTACCACTAGAATGTTATCTGCTCTCTGTAGAAGTGCTTAGTCGTTAGAAGCTTAATATGCAACGAGATATAAACTTGAAGCGCTGAATCCCAGAGCTTGAATTCAGCTGCCTAAAGGCATGTCCTTGTAGGTACTGCCCGTGTCTTCCAAAGAACCTCAAGGTGTTAGCTCTGACTCCAGAAGGAACTTCAATATGTGGGAAATACTCCTTAAGAGAGAAACAAAATTTTGAACTTAAAGTGAAACTGAATTGTGAAAAAATCTAAAAAATTCTGACTTATCAACTTGTTGTCAGCTAACTTTAATTAGCAAAACCTTCATGTCAGTTGTGATTTTGCATACTGCTGTGTTTAGAGAGAATGCTGTCATACCCCTGGTCATGATGTGTCTCCTCCTGAGGCTGAAACACTCCAGGATACTATCTAGAAGTTTTTTCTATACCTTTGCCGCCATTCCCTGAACCTTTCCCAGCTCTATCATGTTATTTTTGAAACAGGGTCACCAAAGTTACAGCACTCAAAATACAGCCCAGGGTATCCCTGTGCCCCAGACTGATACAGTGGAATTAACCATGTTCTTTACTTTGATCTTCTGTATATTGGATTGAGAATCACCTCTGTGGCCACAGCCTTCAGGGGGACACATCCCCAGTGTCCCAGCTCTCTGTGGACGACCCCAGCTGTATTCCAGTCACCCAAACATTCTCACTGTCCAGATCCACAGGGTTTTCCTCAGTCTTTGTTCAAGATACAGTGAGATTCCTTATTCCCTTCTCATACTTTCATTTAATTTCCTTAGCCACACTAGTGACTTTCTCCTGAAAACCCTTCATTCCCTCAAACCGCGTCCCTTCCTAGGTGCTGTCTCCATTCTGCCTGTTATACATATGGTGTGTAGCACTTAGTGCCTGTCGGGCAGCAAGGTAATTACAAGACAGGAAAATAAATACTCTTTAAAGGTTAATTTAAAGTGTAGACTGACCTCTGCGGAGGTAGTTGGAACCGAAGGTGCAAGAGGTAACAATACAGTACCCTCTAGAGGGCTGTGGCATAAGCACAGCTGATTGCTTTGAAATAATCCACATCCCAGTTACTAGGAACGTCACACCTTTTTCCAGATTATGTGTGTAGTGCAAGTGTCTAAAACAAAGCAATAGAAATCAGCACTACTGGGATCTCATTCTTTCTGCTGTGTGTCACTGGAGGTATTCGTGTAGCACAAAGTCTGGTTAACAAATCTGCAAAACCTACTTCATGCGAGCACACCACAAACACAGACTGGTTTGGTGTAGGTCAAGTACTTCTGCTTCCCTGAGTGGTTTCCACATGTTGAGAAAGTTTGCATGGCAACGTGACCTGGATTTCTGGAAATTAATTTTGCACCTATTTCACCTGTAATCGATGGTGCTGGCTCCTCGTCCCCACAAAGCACATTTTCTCTGACTGTTTGTTCACCACTGGAGGCCACTCCCTGAGCACACGGCCCCGCGTCAGCCCTTCAGCCGCAAGTTCCTGTACCAGTGAAATACACCCTTCACTCGGGCGGCCTTGGGCTCATTTTGGCCCCTCATTTCCCCGGGATACTCTGCCAGCCTTTGGAGCCCAGACCACTGGGTGCCTTTTTTAAAAACTTAGCCTCAGCCTAGACATCCCGTCTTGGCCGGGGTTGCACAGAACCTTCTGGGCCCAGCTGCGAGAGCTGAGCCTGCCTCAGGGCGCCTGGGGGACGCTGGCACGCTGGGCGGGCACGAGGCTTCCCTCTGCCTTTCCAGGTTTCCCACTGCTGGGTTTACTTGCGAGCGGCACAGCCTGTGGTTGACATCCGTTCTGGGTTGTCTTGGTGGTAGCTGTGCGACGGGCTAAGACTTTCAAAAAAGTCTGAGGAATTCAGATACTCATTTCTCATTGGCATTAATAAAGCTGTGGTTTACGATCTGCCTACTTTGGCAGCCCTGTCTCCAAAATGTCGGGCAGAAATTCCTGAGATTCCTCAAACGTGCACAAAAGAGTTCTTTGAAGGGCCTAGGACAATGCATTTCATTTCCTTTGAGCTCTGAGTCTGTTAGTCCCCAGAAGGCAAAGGTGAACTAAGGCTCTGGAAATGGGTTTTATCCACGGGGGTGGGCTGCAATGAAACAAGCTACTGTTTGTTTTCATGAACAAAGTTGTCCCAGTCACTGGAGAAAGCTATACTATAATTTCCATGAAATAATGGCTATAAAAAAGCATATAAAAAAGCTGGACAGAAGCAAATGCAACTCCCAAAAGCTACTAACAAGAGAGTGCTTTCTGCTTGTTTGTTTGTTGAGTTGCTCCAAGCTGCGGCAGCAGCCAAGCAGTCAGAGTTTGTGCAAACTGTGGTCAGGAATGTTGTCGGGTAACAGCTGGAGAGGGCTGAGAGAGTTTGTGTTAATTTTCTTCACAGTACGGATCTTCCTATATCCAAAAGTAAACATTGCAGGTGCTTTCACAAGCACTTCATTTGTCATAGGTAGAAGGCGAACATTGCTGTTAGTGCTAACACTTTATGGAGGAGAACTTTGTGAAGATCCTGTAAATTATATTTTCTTTTAACTTCTTTTTCTTGTCTGTTCAAAAACGGATCCCTAGTTTGTGCAGTTCCAGTTTAAACTGCTGAGTTTCAGTTAAGGTTTTGTGAATCTCGAACTGAAACATCCATTTTACAGTCATGGTTCTGTAATCATTCATGTTTCTTTGTGTCAGGCCAGGCTGGGCACTCATTTGATGCCAACTTTATCAGCTTTCTTATAGTGCTGAGATTCTGCAGTCTGCTCCGGGCTGATATTCAACTGCTGTTGAGTCTTAGAGCTCAGCTCCCCAGGAGCATCTGGCACGTTATTAAAAGCAAAGGCACAGCCCAAGATGCTCCAAGAAGGTTATGATCTGCCCTGAATGCTCAGAAATTGTGCTTTAACTCTAGATTTCATTATCAACTATTGTAACGTATCATCGACTTTTCTACCTGGAAGCATGTGTTGGCATGGTTTGTATTTTCTGTTTAAGTGTTTACACCTACAGAATGGAAGAAAACCTACACACAGGATTCTGGTTGCATGAGACAGAAATGAAGTTTTATTAGCGACATTTTCCTGATACAGAAGAGCCCAGGATTGTGTTGAATCTGTGAAGCAGGTCGCTGAAGGGCCAAGGATTGAAGCCACGAAGCATTCCGGGCAGAAGCAGCGCGTAGCATGCATGGCAGGCGGGCAGGCGGCCCCTCTGAGGAGCTCCGACGGGCCTTTTTGGATAGATGGCATCAGCAACGTTGAGGAACTGTTAAGAGCATCTCTCTTTCCTCAGGAGCACGGGGAATGGAGAGGGTTTGGGCCAGTTTCTGTTTAAAAGGTCTTGCACTGTAGGTTCCTCAATGTGTGTTCTTAGTCAAAAGATTTTCTTCCATACCCTGTTTAGAAATAAAGCATTAATTCCTTAAGTGCTGGCACTGAACCGCTGAGGCACCAGGATTTGCCAGACAGAAAAGAAGCTTGATTATGTGACAGGGGACCATAAGCGTTCCAAAAGCGTAAAGGAAAACTTCAGCGTGGGACAAAAGCAGCCGTATTTATGAGGTTCTGCAAAGAATGGGAGAGGTGAAGAAACACAGCTGGGATTTGAACTACATGATTAGCTGATGGCACCCACAAAACTGAATAGAAATTGAATGGGTGTTTCTTAAGCCGAGCTGATCTTTGCACACAAATAGGAAAGCATTTTAGTAAAAGTAAATCTAACACTTTCCAGAAATTTTAGTTTATCCTTGGTACTGTTTGTCTGTGGCAGAGCGTGTTGATATAGTGCATAAATTAGTAAGGATGGGACTGAGAGAACAGTGTGACCATTCAACAGTTCTCACCTTGGCCTTCACCACCACTCCTGCAGGACTGAGACTGAGAAGATGAAGAGTAGGAGTGGGAACTGCTGATGCCTCCTGAGATCCTTCCTCCTCCTCCTCCTCCTCCTCCAGCACTACCGCATCCACTGCCGCTTCCCCCTCCTATTCCTCCACTTCCTCCTCCCATTCCTCCTCCACCGCTTCCTCCTCCCATTCCTCCTCCCATTCCGCCTCCAGAGCAAATGCCACCACCTCCATATCCACTACTCATGCTACCACCTCCTCCTCTTCCTCCTCCAGAAGAATAGCCACCACCTCCCATTCTACCACCTCCCATGCCTCCTCCCATTCCTCCTCCCATTCCTCCTGCTGGGATTCTGCAAAGAGAGAGAAAAAGAAAAAAAAGTTAATCAAATGCTTTTTTGTTCTCAGAGGGAAATCAATCTGCACGGAAGCCTGCACTTCTTTTGTCTGTACTTCTTTTTAGAACCTAATTTCACATAATGCTGTGGTCTTTTGTCAGTTTACATACACAAGGTCTTGCTGTCCTTCCTCAAGCAGTGCCCGGTACTGAGCAATCTCCTGTTCCAGGCGGGTCTTGATGCCCAGGAGCATCTTGTACTCTTCATTCTGACTCTCCATCTCGCAGCGGATGCTGGCCAGCTCCTCCTCCAAGGGGCCGATCATACCCTGGATCTGCTGCAGCTGCATGTTATAGCGACGTTCCGTGTCTTCCAAGTTGGATTGCAAAGAGTCTACCTGCAAAGGGAACACAAAACACAGTGTTTATGGGAATGTGGCAAGTTTAACTCATTTTTGTGGAAAAATTTGAGATCTTCAAAACCAGAAAAAAGCATATCTTTGAAGACTAAGTCATCCAGTATCCCATTCTCTGTGTCACAGTGAAGCAGAAGCAAACACTTTTACTTACCATGCTGAGCTGCGACTGCAGCTCAATTTCCAGGCTTTGATATTCACGTCTCAGCTCAGAGATCTGCTGGTTGCTTGATTGTATCTCCTGGCCACTTGAGTGGACTTGTTGATTAACTTCTTCCATCTGAAAAATACACATACAAAATTGAGGCATTTTTGATAATAAGAAAACATTGTGGGGTTACCATAAAAGCACTGAGAAAGCAATTAATAAGAATGAAGAAAGATGTGATGTGCACTGACTCTGTATGCCACTGCTAACTCACTGTGTAATTCACCTTGCTACTGGAACACGGAGATTCTCCATGCTTTACCACATAATCTTAATACTCCAGAGCTGACCTGTTACAGTAAACCACTTAAAGTAATTTAAAGTTAATGTCCCTTAAATAATACGTGATAAGTTGCCTTTCCTCTGCTGGATATAAATAGATCCAGTTCTTTGTGAAAGATTTATAACCAAAAAACTCTGCTTTACCTTGGTTTCATACCAGCTTTCCACCTCTCTCCGGTTGTTCTCAATAAGCCGTTCGTATTCACAACGCATTTCATTTAATTTTTCCATCAAATTAATGCCAGGAGTAGCATTGACCTCCACGTTGACATCACCGCTAGATTGTGTTTGCAGTCCTTTCATTTCCTGAGAAAAAAAAACACAAAAACCCCACCAGGTTCTCAAAGGGTGAAGGTGAGGAGAAATGTCATAGTTTCAAATAAGGAAAAGAAAGGGGCACAGATCCTCACACAGCTGTATCACTCCTGCAAAGGGGGCCTCGTCTGCCCTCCTCATGAAAGGGAACAATTCTCCCATTCCGACGCCACACTTTGCAGTGAACAATAGCCAGGCACCACACACGCATTGACCCTGGCATTTTCTCCTCAGGGTCGTAAGGAATCCTATGCAGCGTGCTCTTTGTGAAAATCCTTTTATGTATTTTTCTTCTCAATGGGAAAAATCATTGCAGATAGGATGAATATTTGCTTTTGACTCCTCCTATATTCTATCCCACTTTCCTTCCATGAGTTCATCAACAAAATTGTACTTTGTACTGAAAGCCGTTCATTTCCCTGCTCTCATTTTGCCACATGTTGACCTAGGTGTCTTTTTACATCAGCTGCGGGCAGCTATGGATGCTACATACTCCTGAAAATCAAAGCCAGATTGTGTCAAGTTGGGTGATCAAAGCCAGCAGCCAAAACCTGGTTATTGCTAGTGGAAGAAATCCACAGGAAATTCTCTGAGTGTTGAGTTTTCGTTAGTTATTATTTTAAAGTGTGGAGAAACTTACCTCTTCATGGTTCTTCCTGAGATAGATCAGTTCCTCTTTTAGGGATTCAAACTGTGTCTCCAAGTCAGATCTGGCTAGAGTCAGTTGATCCAAAAGGGGACGTAATCCATTAATATCACTTGCCACACTCTGGTGGAGAGTATATTCCGTTTCATACCTAAAAAACAGACAAGAAAGAGAGTAAAAGTGCTGCCAGACCTCTTTGTTATCTTGATTATGAACGGTTCCCATCAGTACATCTTTAGTCTTTAATCCCATTGCTCAATTCTTAAAAGAAAGAACCTAATTCTCTTTCCGTCTCAGATAGGTTGGTTTGATTTCAATAGAATTTCTCTCTCTGAGATTTACATGATGAGGATTATGCTTATAAATGTACACGCAAGGGTGGCGAAACAGAAGATGTAGTCCTTTAAATGGCACTCTTCAAAAACTTGTCTGGAGAAAAATAATAATGAAAGACTAACAAAATCATTCTCAGAATGCTTTTCCCAACAATTATCTGTTCTGTCATTGGACCCAAGAGGCTACAGCATCTGCAAAGGTTAATTGGCAACAGGAGCTCCTGGAGGGCAAAGGGAGGCACGATGGAATGAGACAGGAGGGGAAAGACTCACTTCAGTCTGAAGTCATCCACCGTCATTCTGGTGTTGTCAATGTCAAGAAGGATCTTGTTAAGGTCCACGTTTGCACCGACAATCTGGAAGGCAGAGGGCAGAGGTTATTTGGTCAGTTGTCTTTTCAGTCTGACACGCAGAGAGAAGGAAGAAATCCCTGTGCAGAGACACAGTTCAGAATATCTTTATGGTAATGTCAAGGCTGACTACGGCTGCAGGAGCTGTATAGAAGGAGAAGAGTTTATTGCTTCCAGTTAAAAGAAAGTGCCTTTGCTGTCAGTTTTGGTTTACAAATATCCATTAAGAACATAATACCTTCTTGGAAAGAATAACTAAATAAACTCCTCATATTCCAAAAACAGTGAGAAAACATAATTACCATTGCATTTGGCAACGGCCGTATTCATGTAGGAGGTGTGGGACTATTAAACGGCTGAGGGCTAGAATGAGACTAAATGCACGGGTTGGCTCATCCTGTGTATTCCCCAAAAGATGCAATTACTGTGGGCACTAGTAGCACAGCATGAGCAATGGCTGTGTCTGCTGCTCAAGAGAGCAAGGAACAAGCAAGCAAGAGCACGGCACTGCGGGGAGCACTGGACAGGCCCCATAATGGGTGCACTAGTGATGATCTGTCGTGGCACCAGAATACACGTATCACCCACGGAGAGAAAAACCAGCAGTCAGGCTCTGTCAGCACACCGGTCTGCTTCCTGGCTGAAACCGAGGAGGGAATAGACTACCCCAGACAGGGATATTGTGCTGCAGGAGGCGAGTGCTGTTCTAGTGAGAATCTGTTCAAAGTTAGTCAAATTACATCATACCTGGTTTTGCAGTTCTTCAATTGTTCTGTAATATTGGCTGTAGTCCCTGGTACCAGTGGGACCTTGATTTCTATACCACTCCCTGATCAGTTGTTCAAGTTGAGTATTGTCATCCTCCAAGCGTCGCACTTTATCCAAGTAAGAAGCCAGGCGATCGTTAAGGTTCTGCATGGTCAACTTTTCATTTGTGGAGAGCAAGCCGCCATCTTCACCAAACCCCATGCCACCAAAACTACTTCCACCATAGCCGCCACCACCAAAGCCGCTGCCACCACCAAAGCCACCACTACCCCCAAAGCCACTAAATCCACCTCCACTATATCCACCACCACCAAAACTACCTCCACCGAGGCCAGCTCCATAACCACCTCTCATTCCTCCAAAACCACCTCCACCTGATCCAAATCCTCCTCCCATACTTCCACAGCCCATTCCTCCTCCATAGCTACCACCACTCATTCTCCCACCATAGCTACTGCGGCTAATCCTTCCACAACTGCCACTGCTAAAGCCCCCCCCATAGCTGCTCCTGGAAACTCCTCCACCAAAGCTTCTCCCAGAAAAGCCGCCACTTCCTCCAGAAGAGGTGTATTTTCTAGTGGACACTGAGGAGTATCCACCAGACTTATGTACTCCACGGCTTCCACCCCCTCCACCACCTCCACCACTATATCCTCCTCCGCCACCACCACCTCCACTGCTAATTCTAGTAGAACTAGTCGAAGACTTAGTGCCACAGCTCATAGTGACAGCAGCTAAGAGTCTAACCACAGCCCCAAATTTAGGTGCACAGCCTGATAAGGTTCAGGACTGCAAATTTTCATCCCCAGCTCGCTCTCTTTATACTTTTGGCAGTGGGTGTCACCATCAGGGTGTTCCTTTCTCCCAGGGCATTTACCAGCCTTGTTGTTTGTGCCAAGAATAATTTGCTGAACAATATTTTTGTGCTGATATCTCAGGCAATCTGGCCCATTGCTGGGTTTGTGCTGTTTGTTTAAGACCGAACATTTCACTTCTTTCGGCTGGCATTCTTTTCCTTTCGCGTTTTCTGGAACAGGTGGTCTTTTCCCTCGTGCAGCCTGGATCTGCTTTACGGTGGAAAAGCCACGTTATGCGGGATCCTGTTGAAACTAACACTGAGCACACGTGTACCTGACGGAACTATACAGAGGGGATTTTTGTTCTCGGTTCTTCCCTAAAAGAAAGAAGATGAGGCCCAAATCTCTCATGTTAGATTGTCCATTTCTTTGTTCAATTATTAATCTACTTTCTTTGCTACGATTTTTCTAGCTCCTATTCTCAAAGACTATTGTTCTCTTCTGCTCTTTTATATTTTGTGCATTTAAGATCTTCTACACTGCTTATATTCTTTTTCTCAGTGTACGTGATAGTGTAAGAGTTTTATTAATAGGACTGTATAACTTGTCTATTTAGATTGTCCAGCTTGTGTATCCCTGCCGTCCATCACTTAGAGAACATATTTTTTATACGAGAAGTCTATTTCAAGCAATGCAGTGGGATTCTTATTTAAAAATCAAAATCCTTCCTTTGCAAGGAAACAGGACAGCACACTAGATAGCTAAGTCCTAGAAATCAAAGAGAAAAAAAAAGTTGGATTTTTTTCACCAAAGAGCTGTTGATCTAAAATAGTAGGAAGATTAAGGATACTTTAATTGTATTATAAAGTAAATTGTAGCACAATTAGAAGCTGTATTAATGTAGACAATGACCTATAAACTACTGTGTGGGAAGACCTTTTACGGTTTAATATAAAACTGCTCATTCTCTCTATTGTTAGGGTGTCACATATTACAGGTGATAGAGTAATTATATATACTGCTCTTAATGCAGAGATCCTTGAGACTCTAGAATTGTATCCTGAGAGAAAAGTTGGAAGGCTTTGTACACCCATCAGTTGAAATCAGACTGTTGGGACCACAAAAGAAATCACACCATGCTTCAGTCCTGCACGGATCCCCAGAAGTTTACCCCAGATGCACTTGGAAATGGTTTTCATCCTCGATTGCTGGATTTGATGCTAAAGCAGAGAACCTGCAGACAGAATTGCATGTTTCTGAAAATCTATTAGAAGAGTTAGAGTTTGGGCAAACAGTGCTGACTGATTCCAGATGACTATCATCTACACAACCCCACTCGTGCTATAACGTTTCATGTTTGTCCTGGGTGAAAAGTCAATATTCTGGTTCAAATGCAGAATCTCAGTTCCTCAGCAGCCACCAAGCTCTGTTCTGGCACTGCAAGCGTTTATGAGAAACTTACAGCTTCTTTTTTAATACAGCAGAGACGTCGTTCATGCAAACAGCCAGTCCCTACCGCTTAACTGCAAACAGCAAAACCATCAGCATTTGTGGTCTTGCTGTAGAGGGACCCCAAACAGTTACAGTTTGCTTGGAAGAAAGTGTGCCTTTTTCCAGGGACAGCTTTCTTCTGCTACTGAAATGTCCTCATTGCCTTCTCTCTGGTTACTGATCCTCTAATGACTGTAAGGTACTGAGGACATTTAGCAGTCTCCCCCTCAACCTCGGGTGCAGGGAACAAAGCCGGGCACATCTGCAGAACTGTCCGTTGTTGTCCCTGTCCTTGTCTCAGCACCTTCCGAAACCCTCTGGCAGGTGGCAACGCAGCGCGGCCCGTGTCCCAAAGGCCACCTTCCTTTGGAAGTCGATTGTATGTTGCTGCTGTTTTCCCCACTCTGCTATCAGACTCCGTGTGCGTGGTTCTTTTACAAACTGCATTTCTGCCTCTTAACTTCTGCTCTTTTTTATGCTAAATTAAGGATTATTTAACATTTTCTCCCTGAAGCCTTTGTCCTGTGCTTTGCACTGTGCTTTTGCCAGTATTGCTTTATTGCTGCTTATGCAATCTCTTTCAAAAGCTCTCTGATTTTATCTTGCTATTTGATATACTCAGTGGCTCAAAGATGATGAAAGACTTCAAGTAGCTTGATGATGTGATAATTTCTCCTTGATTCACAGCTGGAGGATGGTAGTGTCACCTCAGCAGCGTAAACACAGTCTCTGGGCTCCTGCGTGTTCTGTTATTGCTGCTGAAAGATGTAGGTTACTATACACGAAATGTTTTTCCTGTTTAGTGTTGTTTTGGCTTTGTGTCTGGGTAATGTTGTACTTTCTGAGAACCTACGTTGTTTCCTATTTTATCAGTTGTCTCTTTCTATACGTGCTTGTACACAGCAGGGACGTGTCCATACTGAAAGGTTCTTCTGATAAGGGCATATCTTATTGTGTGCTTGGAAAACACTTTAAAAAAATAAAAGCAATGAAAGAAAAGAAAGAGTGAAGCCATTGAGGGTGCAGAACTTTAGATAGCCTCAACATTTCATTTAAGTTCTGTGTTATTACCACTACTTACATATAAGGAAGGAACACAAATATGAGATTTTGCCTTTAGATCTTCGGTAGCTTTCAAGTCACGCGCTCATAGGATGTTCCTTTCTGTCTTCAGCGTTGCTGTAATTTCATTTTTGTTACTGGTTCAATCTTAGTGCTTTTTATGGAGGTCCAGCTGGCCATTAGGGTGTGCTTTATTCCTAACGGCTGAAATTTTCCCTTGTGATATTTTGTTTCTTTCACAGTCCCTATGTTCTCAAAAATGGAGTATGTCTCTCTTAAGGCAGCAGCAAGCTTGCCTGTGAAGTTTAAACCCTGTAGCACTCTCCTAGCGCACACTTTTGTGCAGGATAACTTGGATCTTCCTTGCAAGTAGGTTCATAAAAGTGAAGAAAACCCACCAGGACATTTGTGTTGAGACGGGAGGGCTTGAGAAGGATTTGCTGGTTTCTTCCTTCCCCCCAACACTGCAGGGAAGCGGCATACTTTGCTGTACTCATTCTGTCCCCCATGAGTGTAGCCCACGTAGCATTTGACAATTAATTAAGCTGACAATTAATGCTAAACAAAAGAGACATCAGCAGAATGTATGTGCAGGCGGTTCTGAAATTACATCTGTGCCTTCAAATGGACAAACGGATTGCTCTGGGAGTGCTGAAGCCAAACACACGGGAGCGTGTGTGCACATTTAGTTTTGCCTGAGGTTGTTCTGGAGGTCTTGCTCTAACACGTACCACAATTTCCTTCTCAGAGCAGTAACAGGAACACCAGATAAGTGTCCCAATTGCGACATTTTGTGCTCACAAAATGAAAGCTTATTATGCTGATTAATGCCTAACAAAATGTATGCAAATAAAAAGTGCGAGGTTCCCCTCGCTACTCTTGATATTGCTGGAGTCCCACTTCAAGCATGCCCTAAGCTTTGACACGTGACACTACAATATTTGTATTTCTTGCTCTGGCTCTGCAGTAGTTTTGGTTTTCTAGCTCTGTTCCTCCACATAAGTTTTTTTGCACCACTGTTGTTATTACAAGCCTGTTCTCTCAGTGAGCAAGTGCTAGTGAGAACCTAGATGCAGATTTTGTATATATGAAATGGAAAAAGGAAAGAACGCTTAATCTGGCACTTACAGGGTGTGGTGAGAGACCATCTAAACTCAGCCTTCTGTTTGTCTGTAGTGAGCACTAATGCTATGATTAAGTAGGTATTTTTTAAAGTTTATTGGTGGTTTGTGTTTATTTTGTCACACACGGTAACGTGTAGCAAGTAAACTTTATTATGAAGCTTATTTGCATTATAGATGCAGACTCATTACATGCAAGGAGCATTGTAAGAACACCTTGGTAAGAAAGGTACAGATTTTAGGTAAGGAAGAAGACAGGACGATCAATGGTCAGTAGTAAAAGTAATAATAGTAATATTAGATTATTTATCTTAATTGCGCAGAAATGTTTACTTATGTCTGTGCCTGATTATAACATATCAACAGCATATTACAACACACTCTTCTAAAGCGTGGATGAAACCAGCCGCAGCGCTGGTTTCTCCGCTACGGTACCGACCTGCCTCATTGCCCTGGGGATTCTCCTTCCCACACTCTACACTCTTTAAGTTTCATTCTGCTTTGCTCTCACAAGGACTTGTTTCAGTGGAATTTCTTCTGCAGGGTTAGATGCAAGATAATTAGATAGCTGGCAGTAAAAATACTAAAAGGAAGTTATATTTTTGGAAAGAAGGACAGGATCAAGGGGCACCAGTAGTCCTCAGAGCTGCTACGATGGCGCAGAGCAGCAAGCTCCCGCACAGACGGACTGCTCCTCCAAGGAAATCCTACCTAACCTCCTTAACAGCCTCCCCGGTGTCGCTCTAAGGCCAGAGGTCAGGTGGTGGCCTGTAAATCACCCTGGAAAAGCCAGGAAGCACGAACTCAGCAGGAACATTTTTGAGATTAACTTGGGAGGCTCTCAGAGGAGGCACGAGAAGCAGGGCTCCTGTATCAGGGTATTCTCTCATTTGGGCTCTTAGTTTAGTATCCTCAATAGACAGCTCTAAGAAAGAATTGTCACAGCCTGCAAGAGGTGTAAAGCTAGCAGAGCGATCAGAGGAAGCAGGTTTAGGGGACAGCAGCAATGCAGAGACAAGTATGATCTGATGCTGCAAGGGTTTTAAAAGTGAAGTAGGTGCTTTTGCAATAGGAGGGAGATGGGGGTATCCTTGCAAACATAAACACTGCCTCTTTGCGTGTCAGCTCAGGGATATCAGTGCATGCTTATGGATAAAGTAGTCCTTCATGAAGATCAGCCAGTTCCTCAGGCCCCCATGGAGACACTGGTCAGGAAAAACATTATTCTTAGATTTTTTTTTCTTTTCAGATACTAATCACATTGGCTGAGAGCCTGGCGTAAAGCAACACAGTGAGTCACTGGCACAGATCTGCGTAGCACTCAGTTCAGGATTCCCGTTCCCACGGTCTCCCACTCAGTCTGTGTTTCTCAACCTTCTCCCGTGGGTGATGCCTTCCTCAGAGCGAAAAAACAAAACTCATGACTGTAAAACAGGGAGAGAAAAACTTACTGCAGTGATACTCCCATCTGGTTCCCTTTGCTTGTGCATAAGAGTGGAGAAATGCGAGGGGTAAAGGATGTATTAGTGAAGAGGTGTCATGTCAGGAGCCCTCTGCATTATTTTCAGGTGACCCTCCCCATATAGCTCCTCTCAGCAGTTCAGCCCAGAGCAGTCCTGCTTACGCAGACCCCACACTTCAATTGGCCTCAACAGAAGTGAAGAGCACCGTAAGGGGCACGGCATGGGGGAGCGGGCAGAGGGAGCCCTCTGGGCAGTCAGCACCTGCCCAGGGCACACAGGAGGGAGACGTGGCTATAATTAACACAAAGAGGAAAAGTTCAATCTCTGTCTTTCAGGGATGGAGCAGTCCCTCTGCTGTGATCTGTAGGTAACCCTTAACACTGGTTTGGGAATCTTTTCTCTTGGCTGTCTTTTTTTTCCTCTCAGCCTACCACTGGGTTTTGTAAAATCACATCCTAAATATGCCTAATTTGCCAGTCTGCTTTGTGACATGTGTACCTGTCCGTACTGAGACACGAGAAATGCCCTGAAGTGGAAGTACATAGAGGAGGCCAGGTGTTGCACAGCTGCCAGACAGCAAGGCACGGTTCTGATCAGTGAATGAGCCTGTGAATTCCTTCTTCTGCAAGACCATATTCAGGCACTTTGGTTCATACTCCAGCTTTATGAATTTATTTTACGGTACGGATAACTACTGTCCCAAAGTAGGGATATCCTGTTGCTGAACTTCTATCCACTTGTTATCCAATGTGTACCCAAGCAGGCAGCACTGGACATGTGTTCGTTGTAGATAATTCATTGTACCTGATTTGAGTTCTGCACTCAGGGAGTTTTGGCAGTGGGAGCTGAAAATTTCCATCTTTAAATTCCATGATAAAAAAATTTCATAATGCATTTTAGTGACTTCTTAGGAAGATGTTTTTTAAGAGGCTCTCTAGGGAATAGTCAGTTCCTTAAACCCCCCCCGTCCCTGACAAAAGTTAATAGCAGAAACAAGTAAGGTTTTGACTGTTAGTTTTCCCCTTGCAGGGACTACCAGAGCATTGTACCTGGTTGTGTATTCTTCAAAGTTTTGCCCAGTTAGTCTTAAATGCTGAATATGTCACTGCAAACTTTGGGGTTTTATGCATAATCTGACGTGTTATTCTGTATCCCACAGGTAGGGCTTGATATTTGTAACTGATTCAAACAAAAATGTCCTCTAAAGGAAATTTCTCCCAGACATGGCTTTCTGCTTGCATCAGAGAGAAGCAAAGATTTATTAGCATTTATTTTTTTGGGGTCTTTTTTTTCTTTTTTTTTTTCCGCAGGAATACCAGTCACGGTAGAGATTAACTCAGGTAACAGTGATTAGGCACAGAAATGCAGGTGGAAGAAGCAGGGAGGCCATCCAGAGGGTTCGGATGAGCCCCTGGAGTGAACAGGGTTGAGTAACTTGAAGCAGCGCTTGCTCTTGCTCTTCGCAGAGGCATGAGTGGCCATGCTGGGTACAGTCTTGCTTGGTCCAAAGGCCGCTGGTCGGGGCCTGCAGTGGGAGATGCTGGTCTGGCCAATCACTCCTCAGACCTTCTAAAACTCCCTGTTGAAAGATGAAGGGAAGCAAGAATTTCTTTGAAGAAGTGTTATCTCATTCAGCGTTTTAGATCTTTTTGTTACTTCATAATTATAGACTGTGCAGTTCGCAGGGGACTAGACTCTTTTCCCCAGCATTCTGGAAAGGTTAGAACAGTGTCAGGCTTAATATTTGTACAAGTATGTGTGTTTGCAGCTTTATCATATTAAGTACACGGACCTGCTTCTATTCTCAACTGAGTAAATGAAATCACTCTTAAAATTTAGAGTGAATGTAGCAGTATAAATCAAATACAGATGAACTTAGAATGTGTATTTCTGTGTGCATGGGTATTTACAACAAATTTTTATACGTTAAAGGCGGATGGCACATAATATATTTTAATCTTGCCTACCAAGCATTAGTATACGTAGGACTGTTGCAAGTCAGATAGGATGTTTGATCAAAGGGGTAAACTTTTACGGAGGAGTTTGCAAAGCCTATTAATTTTTAAAAACTAGATCTCATCTACATCAAACCTTACAAAAAAATCTTACTCATTACACAAAAGCCTTCTGAATTCACTGCCTTTGTGTTCAGCATCAAGAGAGGCTGTGCAGTATTCTTACTTTCTGTATTAATGGCTTCAGGCCTTTTGCTCTACAGCCAATACTTTCATGCCCAACCGTCAGTCTGTGACAGAAGCAGTATGTTTGTGAGACAGACGACATCCTTCACTCAGATTAACATCCCTGTTACTTCCTTGATAGGAAGGAACAAATGGAAGCCTCAAAGCAGGATGTTTTTCCATCTTTTTTAATCAGAAGCTTTCTAAAAATCGTAACTTCCTGTTCATTTTCAACATTTTCAGGCCTTTGTCTGAGATGCTCTCAGGACCTGGAGCCTTACCCAGTCTCATTGTTTTTATGGCTTCAGACACTTCCTCCATTGTTGCTCCTCTCTCCAGTGTTTTATTCCCTTCCAGGCAGAGCTTCATGTTTTCAGCACCTGCTGGAACGACAGCCATGAGATCAGACATGGAGAAGACTTTTTGGTCACTCCCCATCTTTTGCTACTTCAGGATTTAGCAGCTAATACCCCTTATATTTTAAATTTCTTGAGTGTTCCAACTATTTTACTCTATTTTAACTGTTTTTAGATTACTGTATAAAAACAAATGTCAGAGTGGACTTAAAACATGACTGGAAAAAAAACCCAAAATGTCTCCAGATTTCCTACTAAGGAAGGAAGTTGTCGTATCCTTTCCTGCTGTTCAGAGAGAACATTGCATAGGAGGATGCACTCTTTTATTCTAATTTTTACCTTGGCTTTCACAAGAGTTGCCAGAGTGGGATGAAGAGTGGGAGAGGCAGGATTTGCCCCCTCCTCCTCCACCACTGCCACCTCCTCCACCTGAAGTTTTACCACATGCTCCACCTCCTGTTCTTCCTCCACTCCCTCCTCCTCCACCTCCGGAAGAGGAAGCTTTTCCATAGGATCCTCCAATGCTTCCTCCACTGCTTCCTCCACCTGAGGACCAATTACTTCTTCCTCCACTACTTCCTCTTCCAGAAGACCAGCCAGTTCCTCCATGACCTCCTCCTTCTGAAGATCCACCACCAGCTCCTCCCTGTGAGATGCTGGGAGGAGGAAAGGGCATGTATGTATAAGATTTATAGCAACATGACCAGGGTCTGGCATCCTATCGGCTATATCGAGGCCACTGCCTGACTCCCTCTGAGCTCTTCGTATGACTGAGAAAGTGCTATTGTGTGAAACATGTTCTAGAGAACTGGTTTTAAACTATCCTAATTAAGGACAAATTAACTGATCTGCACAGAAGAAGAAAAAGAAAGATAATGGATGGCTTTAGAAGTCTTTCAAAATATGTACCTTGACTATTTATAAAAGACAGTTACTTTCTTGCTTACCTTTCATTTTTGTATATAACTTCCTGATTGTACTTAGGAAAATAAATGGCAAATTATAGTTCTAAATACTTTTCTGAATGTTTTTGTCCAGTTCATAGTAAGTATAGAATAATACAGCTTTGTACACTGCCAGCTAAGATTTAGATTCCATATGAATTCTTGTGAGTGTAGCACATATGTTGACAATGAATTAGTTGCACTGGTTCCTAATATAAATATTGCTACTTTCATCTTCACCTGTTGGCAAAGATGGCACATTAATTAATCTGAGTGTACATACCTAATATCATGCTGCCCTTCCTCAAGCAGTGCCCGGTACTGAGCAATCTCCTGTTCCAGGCGGGTCTTGATGCCCAGGAGCATCTTGTACTCTTCATTCTGACTCTCCATCTCACAGCGGATGCTGGCCAGCTCCTCCTCCAAGGGGCCGATCAGACCCTGGATCTGCTGCAGCTGCATGTTATAGCGACGTTCCGTGTCTTCCAAGTTGGATTGCAGAGAGTCTCCCTGCAAAGGGAACACAAAGCACAGTGTTCATGGGAATGTGGCAGGATTCGATCATTCTTGTGCCCCAAATGAGAAAAATGTTCCATGGTGTCAGATGCACCAGGCATCTTCATTAAAGGGAGTGCCAGCTACAGCTGATCTCCTGTCATTCCAGCAACCCACATGTTCTTTGCATATCAGGGGATCAGAAGCCATCGTTACCTACCATGCTCATTTGTGACTGCAGCTCAATTTCCAGGCTCTGATAGTCACGTCTCAGCACAGAGATCTGCTGGTTGCTCGATTCCACTTCCTGGCCGCTTGAGTGGACTTGTTGACTCACTTCCTCCATCTAAAAAATTAATACACAGAATTGCAGTTTTTGAGTTTTACTTACACTGTCAGCATGGTAGTTTATCATGGAAGCATCTGGCAACACAAGTTGAAGCAAGGCCGCTTGTAACATGGGGGCTCTTTAAACTTGCTTATACGGCTCTGCCAGTGCAGTTCAGGCCCACGGGGATTTCCTTTGTTTTAATCAAAGGGATTCTACCATTATATCCTAAAAACAATCGATGTTGTCGTTCAAAGCATCATTCATCTACAGGAAGTTCTTACCAAAAGTTGGCATTGTTTTGCTTTTGTAATGCGAACATTCAAATGGTAACCATTTACCTTGATTTCATACCACCTTTCAACCTCTTCACGGTTTTTCTGAATAATATTTTCATATTCTTGTCTCATATCATTCAGTTTTTTCAGCAGATCCTCTCCTGGAGCAGCATTCACCTCCACATTCACATCACTACTGGACTGTGTTTGCAGCGATTTCATTTCCTGCAGAGAAAAACCAAGGCAAATAAACAAAAATGGTGAAATTACTTTGTGAAAGAGGTTTGAAGTCAGTTAACTTGCTCTGACGTCATAAACCATGCTGCATCCTTTCAACAACATATATATGTATGTTTGGGTTTTTTCTTGTTGCGATTATTTGGCCTTGACTTCCCAGTCCCTGCTTGTTGAGAGGGGCTGTGCCCAGAGGTGCCCTGGAGCAGCCTGGGCTTGGCGGTCAGCCCGTCTCAGGAGACCCCTTGCTGAGCTGCCGCACATTAGGAGAGCAGGGAAAGGGAAGACTTTAGTGCAGAGGAGTTACCTGCGAAACCTGCCCCCGTCTCCGATACCGTAAGCGTTCTTCTTGCCCACTGCAATTTGCGTTTCAAGGCGCTGGCTCTTACCTCCTCATGGTTCTTCTTGAGGTCAATCATCTCCTCCTTTAGACTCTCAAATTGCATTTCCAGGTCAGACCTGTTCAGAGTCAGATTATCCAACATGGGTCGCAGGCTGTTAATGTCAGCCTCCACATTCTGCCGCAGACCATACTCCGTCTCGTACCTGCGCCAAGGACAGAGCAGAAAGGTCAGCCCCGGTCTTGGGTTCTCAGTCCTTCTCCTGCTGACTTTATTTATGAAAAAAGTTCACATATTCCAGTATCTCTGTGTCTGCTTTTGTTTCTGTACTTCATAGCACATAGCATCTCTCAACCAGCAGAATTATGAAATCAGCAGCCAGTACTTAAAGTTTAATATTAATATTAAGCTTTAATATTAAAATGTATTCTGTGTATTTCTCATTGTCTCTTCTTACTGTAGACTTTGTGCAGGTTTCATATATCTGCTTCATCTGGCTTTCAGTGAGAGATAATTATGATTTTTCTTTCCTTAAAAAGAAAGCTTTTTTAAGGCTTGACTCCACAGCTATAGGGAGAATTCCCATTGATCGTTACAGAAATAATGAAGAATTTTGAAGTCTTACAAATTATTTCAGTTGTGCTGCCATGGAACCAGAGGAACCCTAGTCTCTGGGGATTGATACTTGTTTATTGAGTTAATTTATGAAACTAAGTTGAGGAAAGTAGGAGAAAGGAAGTCAGTGCCTGGAAAAGAGGAATATATATTTACTTTATCCTGAAGTCTTCCGCAGTCATCCTCGTGTTATCCAGGTCCAAAAGCACCCTGTGGGTTTCCACAGCCGCAGTCACAAGCTAGAAGAGAAGATGATCTGCTGAGGAAAATTTTCCCTGTGAATCTCTCAGTTTTGCACAAGGGACAGAAATATGAATGTGATCTTCTTGTTATAATTCCCAGGTGTCTGAGGGGAACAGCATTTCCCACCTACAGAGGCCTGGAAAGGTCATCTACACTGCAAAACACAGAGGTACCTGGGTGAAAACAGCCTCAGAAGGGCAAAAACTCTTTTGTACACAAGTCCTGTCAAGAGCCTTGGTGTCACTGCCACAGCTCTATCATCTCACGTTCAGTGCCCGCGGGCCAAGGGCTGTACTCGACCGTCGGGCAGTGCACATCCCAGAGGGTAATTGTCACCATTTTCCTATGCTCTAAAATCCGCTACAGGCATTCGGAGAGGCTGCAGTCACCGCCAACGATCAGTCTGTGGGGTGTGCTGTAAGGGGTGTGCATTGTTTCTCTACCTCTAGTTGGAACAGTTGGATGCACACACACAGAAGGCAGAATTTCAAGCGCAAGAGGCACTTTCAGAGAGGCACTTAGTGAGTTCAGAAGTATCCACGCCTCCAACATTGTACTCAATTACAAAAAGTCTGTCAGCTTCTCTGACAAAGAACATCCTACCTGCTTTTGAAGGTCTTCAATTGTTCCATAATAGTGGCTGTAGTCCTTTGTACCAGTAGGACCTTGCTTCTGGTACCACTCCCTGATCAATTGTTCAAGCTGAGCATTTTCCAGTTCCAAATGTCTGACCGTGTCCAGGTAAGAAGCCAGGCGTTCATTAAGGCTCTGCATGGTCAGCTTTTCATCGTTGGAGAGGATTCCCACATTCCATCCATGAAAGCCACCACTGCCAAAGCTGCCACCACTGAAACCAGCACCACCTCCACCAAAGCTTCCTCCATAACCACCACTGAACCCACTCCCACCTGATCCAAAGCCTACTCCCGTGATGCCACAGCCCATGCCCCCTCCATAACCACCACCGCTCATTCCCCCTCCATAATAACCACCACTCATTCCTCCTCCATAACTGCTGCGCCTGATCTTCCCATAACTCCCACCGCTAGCTCCCCCACCAGAGATGCTCCTGGAGCTTCCTCCGCCACAACTGCTGCCAGAAATCCTGGCACCACCACTGGTCCTAGAAATGATTCTTCTTGAGGAGGCAGAGGAATACTGACCACCGCCACCACTGCCAGCACTGCCAGCACTGCCACCACTGCTCCCTCGCAGGCAGCTTTTAGAGGTCTGCTTGGAGCCACAGCTCATAGTGGCAGCAGCGAATGACTCAGATCAAAACTCAAAGCTGGTCTTACAGTTGGTCTGGAATCATAGCTCCAACTTCCAGCCTGCCTGGTCTGCATTTATACCCGAGACACTGGGTGGCACCGGCTAAGGCAGTACCTTCTTTCCATGTGCATTTGCAAGCCGTAGTTTTCCTGCCAAGGGTAATTTGCCAAAGGGAGATGTTTGAGAGTGTCAGGAAGCTTAACCCATACTCTAAGTGTTCATGACCGTTTGTTTATTAATACAAAACATGTAATTTCTCTTGGGTGGCCCTGAATTAGGGAGATCTGTTCTGTGATCTAGTCCACTGACTTAACAGTCATATGAATTAAAACTCATCCCACTCACCTCATCCTGTTCACATCTCTTTCAGCACAACAATAAACTGTCATAATATGGGACAGAAATGAATGTAACGCTCTCTCTTTTAACGTAGTCATTCCTCATGCTCTTTCCCCTTTCAGATATTTGTCAAGGAATCCCAGCTGACTTTTTTATACTTAAGTGATATTTTAATAGCTTCTGGTTTGTGGTTATCTCATGCTGCATGCTCCTTATTTTCAGTCCTTCATTGCTTTGTGCCTTTTGAAAACGTATCATGGGATGTATTTTGTAGGTGCACTGAACCACTCTGACATCTTTGTAATTTCTCATAAAAACTTAGTGAACATTGGGAAATGCCATACGTGTCAGCAATTTATTCCAAACACATTTACAATTATGTTTTTATAAACAATTTAATTATGAAAAATTGTAGGACAACAACTGGAAAATAGCTCTGTGTAAGACTGTAAGGAAAGGAAGTGTGACAGGTTGTTGCAGGGAATAACTCTTCATGTGCTCAGACCAAATGGAGTTACAGGACGGTCAAGAGACCTGGGAAAGCATCCTGGCGCTGGGGTAGACTCTCTTGACGTGTCTGTGGATATGAGAGGTAATATTCTCGCTCCTGAAGGGATTTCAACGTTTCAGTCAGGATGGTTTTCTTCCGCAGTGCAAATACAAACATACTTACTCGGAGGAGAAAGGTTAAGTTCCTGCTTTGGGGATTAAGTCAATAAACTGTACAACAAAATACCATTTTCCCTTCAGTTTTGTTTTCCATTCATGGGCACAGCATGACCAAAAGTAGGAAATATTTGCTCTCTTCCATCTTCTTCTTTTAAGATTCTATCTTTTTCAAATACATGGCAGTGCATAGCGCAGCTGAGCATCCGTCTGTGAGCTCTCACAGCACCCTGAGCCTCAGACACCTGAAATGTCTTTCCTGCCTGCCTCTCCTGCCTGTCCTCCCTCCCAGGCACACGATCTTCAGCAAAATGCCCTCTCTTAGCTGTCCTTTGTAGGCTGAACTACTTGTGCGATACCCAACTTCCCGTACTGATTTGGTATATCACTCTTGCTCAGCCCTTGCGATGTTGGTGGTTGCTAATTTAGAGGTTTGTTTGTTATGGCTTACAGCAAGTGTTTGTGGAAACATCTTTTTATAAACACCCCTCCCAGCACACCCTCGCCCACACAGGAGGACACACCTGAAGTTTCATCTTCTGCTGGACTTCATTTCTGACATGACCGAGGAAGCGAGGCCTCGCCAGGCTTGGAGAAATGTAAATGGTTCACTACAAAACTTAGTGGAGTCTGAGTCATAATTGTAGCTTGTTCCAGTGAGAAATCCTTTTCTCTTGAAGCCCACAAAATTCTCTTCTATACTAACGGCTACTTTGGCTCACGAAGCTAGTGGGTCCCAGTCTGTTTAACTGTGGCTTCCAGCTGCTGACACCCGTGTTACGAGGACACAGACACGTTCTGTGTTGTTCTGTACAGCTCTGCAGAAGGGTGGCTTTTTGTCTAGAAAGGTGTTTATTCCATCTTCTGTATGAGCCATTCCTTTCAGGCGGGCTAAGCCTCAGGTCTTCTGGTCACAAAAAGAACATGTTTGGATAGTTTGGATACCAGTGAGGATGCTTGTGTGCAGCGTACTTCACAGCTTCATGTTTAATACAGGAAAGGAAGATTTTTTATGCCATTTTTCCCCTAGAATTTGTGCAGGCAA
This sequence comes from Nyctibius grandis, assembly GCF_013368605.1. Classification (NCBI taxonomy): domain Eukaryota; kingdom Metazoa; phylum Chordata; class Aves; order Nyctibiiformes; family Nyctibiidae; genus Nyctibius; species Nyctibius grandis. The sequence continues at coordinate 6,644,778 of NC_090683.1, forward strand.
CACACCTCAAGAGTGAAGATTAGCTCCTTAAAAATGAACAAGCCTGATGGATTCAGTGTATCTGGAAATTACTGGCCAGGATCAGAGATAGAAGTAACGGAACAAATGGTTCCTGACAGGAATGTTTTATTTCAAATTTTGCTGTAAGATGGAAGCTGTTTTATGAGATGGTAGTTTTTTCTGTAGTTATGTCTCATAGGGTTGTCCAGGCGATTGCAAGCATACTGAGCTAACTAGATGATCTTAGATAATGTTTCCAGCAAAATCTAGAGATAATTCTGCAGAAGAGAACCTGGGGGGCTGGGAAAACCTCAACAGAAGAGATTTCAATAAACTCTGCAGGGACTGCAAGGAACCCCAGCAGCACCTGTGAAATGGGACGGTGAAATGTTATGAAATCTCGGGCTGGTGCTGCTTATGGCAGCATCAAGCTGCTGCTCCACAAACACACCAAGGCACGTCCGTCCCAGGTCACTGTGCCCTTTGCCATCACACCCTGCAGTGCAGCGAGTACGGCACAAGGAGCTGTGAGGGCTTCCTCTGCCATTGCCCAGACTCAGAACTCCCGGGCTTCGCTCTGTGGTGCGACACTCACAACCAGCTGAATTCACCTTCCTCTACTTGCCCACATCAGTGGGCTTTCCAGTGCTGGGAACAGGCACTGACATATCCTCTGACCACACTGAGGACAGTTCTGTCACGGGCAGATGAAGAAAGCTGAGAAAACTCCAGTTGCTGCAAGAAGCAGGGGCTGAGAGGCAGCGATGGCTGCACCTGGGGAGTAGCTGAGCAGTGCGACAGGGCAGGACTCGTCATTTGTTACCAGTAAATGTCTGGTGCAGACTCTGTGTTGTCCATCCTTGGCCCTGGCTGCCCGCAGGCATTCGGGCAGAGTCTCAGGAGTGGTGGTTATGAGTATTAAAGAGCTCTTTTGGATTCTTTTCTGCTTGAGAGACCTCTGAAAGGCTTCTCAGAGAAGCTGCCTCTGTGCCTCCCACACTGGTACAAAACACAAAGGTGTGACCTGAACTGCAAGGTGACATTTAAAACACAGGACTTGTTTTGAAACAGATTTTTTTTTTTTTTCCACTGGGCATAACTGATGGAGAGAACGTACAGCCACAATGTACCCTCAAAGCTGAGAGTTTGATAAAGTTAACAAGGAAAACCCGCCGTTGTGCTTTGAGTGACATGCTTCAGGTCAGAGCCAAAACAGGAGGCGGTGGAGGAGGCGGAGGGAGATGCCTTGGGGGCTGATGACACCATAGTTGTTTGCAATGAGGCCTCTTCCCTTTTCCTGTGATGAAACTGTTACGAGCTCCTGCCCAGAAGAGGATGGTGCACTATTTAAGCCTGAAAGGCTCACCCAGTGTGGGCATGAACTCACCCAGTGCACTCGAATGGCAGAATTAGCCTGTGCTCCGCGGCTCAATCATGTTTATTATTTTAATTGTGGATTAACTGAGAATTCTTAACGAAAAGTACTTCCCATCTAACGACTCCCAGTGAAAAGTATGATTCTCTCTAAATGCATTTTTGTAATTAGAAATAGTTCTGTCAAAAACCTGTGCCCCATTCTTCTCCTTGCAGTGGGACAGTCAACCACTGGACTTAGGTTTGTTCCCGCAGCAGTTTGTACAACTGTCATGGACCCCCAGTGCCCAGTGGGAGCATCTTCAAATATTTTTATTATTACTTAGTGGAACAGTACACAGGATGTATTGTTCATTCTGTTTCTTTCTTCCTGTGTATATTTATGGCAACATCTAATAAAATAAGGCAGTGTGTTTTTAGAGCTCAGGGAAATTCTATGAAAACCATCCGCATATGATCGTTCCCTGCATGCCAAAACATACTTGGGCTTTGTTTAAGTGAAGGTTTTTAAAATATCTTGTTCTGAAGTGAGAGAGTAAGTCCCCCCTCTCCTGCACTCTTCTGCAAGACAGGGTGTGAGTCTCGGCAGCTGCCCACACCCCGAGGTGTGTGGTCACGGGGAAGATCCCTGGAACGTATCCTTGTTGCGTCTGATGGTCCTAACACAGCACATTCACCCACTGGTCAGTTCAAACTGGGCTGCAGCACTGGGGGGTGACCTGCTGCCAGTCTTATCCACTCCAGCAAACATCCCTCCTTTAGAAAAAAAATAATTCTTGCATACATTACACTTGATTAATTGTAACTTGAATTACTCACTCGTTATTGCAGGGAGTAGTACTGATGAAACATTAAAGGGCACCTTCATAAGATCCCCCACCCAATGGAACGATGGTGATTATGATAGGAACAGTAATTAGGTGAGTCAGAGCTGTGAGAGGCTTCTAGAGTACAAACCCTTTGGTGGGGAACTTCTTCATTTGGGTCTGAACAGCCCCTTGCACGCTGACTCTTTGGGGTCTCAGCTAATGCTACTCCATTGGCAAGACCTTCATCAGCAAAGGGTCTGAACTGCATCTCTGCCCTAGTAACGCAATTACAGCCCCGAAGGAGAGCCCGGGTTTCGCTGTGCTCCTGCCTAACGACATGGTGCAAAATATCCCAGTGCCATTCACAAAACATACACAGGTATTAGCAAACTGGTGCAGCGAGTTCCAGCCTGGCGCCCATCCTGTGCACTTACACCCAGGAGAACGCAGCTGGGGTCTCTGAGGAGGCCGGGAGGAAGCGATAGTCACACCCCAGGATCAGGTCGTGTCAGCCTTACTACGAGTGTGACCCCTGGGTGCAGGTGAGAGCTGGAGCAGGGTGTCAGGGCTGACAGCTGGCTCCGTGTTTTCAGCTCGCAGGATCTCCCCGGCCCACACCGCAGACACTGCTTCAGCTGGTTAGCCCAGTATTTCTGTGAGAAGGTGAAGCAATCAGGGCTGGGTTTGCTGCACGCCTCTCCCCTGAGCACCCTTCGGCAGCTCCGTGAGAGCCGGGTGCCCTCTAGAGAGGAGGCTGCAGACTGTGGCGCAGAGCCTGGGGTGTCCGTCTGCTCCCGCATCTCCAAATATCCCACGCGGCGAAACACAAGATGGGTCTGAATCGCTCAGCACGGTGGGCGCAGGGACGGGCAGGGGCAGGAGGGCACGCTTCCCCGCGCCACCGCAGTGCAGTAACTGCACAGACGTGTTAGAGGACAGTCAGTGCGGGTGGCCCTGGACAGCACTGAGATTGCTGTGCATTATGTAGCATTACAGTTTTATATAATATTATTTTAATTACATATTATTGTACTTTGGTTTTATCGTCTAACAGCGACTTCCATTTAGCCACAGATAGTATCAGCCCAACTGATCTGCATCTCCTGGCCTCAGCAAAACCCAAGTCCCCCTTTCAGCAGAGTGCCTGATCTCAGCCCCCGTGCTGCCATCAGGCACCGCTCACCCTCCCTGGGCAGGCGGACCCAGCCCAGGGGCGGCCTGTGCCAGCCCGGGCACTCGGGCACGTCGGCATGTCCTTTGGCTCGGCGGGTTATGAACAGCTGACACCTTATGGAGAGATCTGGGAAGCACCAAGACGTCTGCGCTTCCCGTATTTCCCCGGCACGTTCTCCACTTCCTCGTGCCTGGGCACAAGCAGCATTTGCACTAACGATAACTTACTGCTCCAGCTCCTCTTGAGTTGTTATTTGGAATCAAATACAGTGCTCGTGAGGCACTTCTGCTTGAGTCTTGGCACACGCTGGACAGACTGGCAGCTCTGCCCGTTGTTCTCCGGCAAACGCATGTTCTATTGCTCTTCCTCTGAAAAAAAAAACAAAACCAAAACAGTGTAAATATTTTCACAAGTGCTTCAGGTCAGTGTTTCCTTATGTGGTGGCAAGAGGGAGATGCCAGTGCGATGGCAGTTAGAGAGTGAAAACTCAGATGCCACATTCAGAGGATTTTAGTTTCGATGAGAACCCGCCTCTCACTTCGCGGAGGGTGGGATTCGTCCCGGAGAGCCGAGAACCTCGGCCGGGAGGAGCGAGCGGCGGCGGCGCGGCTGCGGAGCCCGGGGGGTTTGTGTGTGTGCGGGGGGGGGGGCAGCTGCCGGGGAGAAATCGGTGTGGGGAGAGCAACGCGCTGCCGGCGTCACCCCCTCTCTCCCCGGTGCGCCCCGGCCACGGTCCCGGTGTGCCCCGCTCCTGCCCCCCCGCCCCGCTGCGCCAGGCGCCGGTTCCACGAGGGGCCGCCCGGGAGCGCCGCTCTCTCTGCTCGGGGCTCTCTCCACCAGGGATCAGCCTTGTTGCTTCTCTGCTTCAAAGCCAAACCACCATCCTCCCTTCGCCCCCCGTCCCCATCTCCCTGCTTGTTGCAGCACGTAAACTGACCTCGAGCAGAGGCAGCAGTGCCGTTCTTGCAGGGGTGTGGTGTATTCAGGAGTGGGATTTGGGGAAATATACTTGCTGTCGTGCTTCAAATATTTTAAAATTTCTCAGCAAAGGACTCCAAAATATTTTACATGTGTTTAGGTATGAGAAGCGTTTGTGCCATGTTAGATAGGCTATAAAAAGAGTCATGTCAAGATGACTTTCAGGTCATCTGCTTTTTCCACCCTGTGGGTGTCTCTGCACAGCTACAGATGTCCAACCCCCCCTTTGCCATCTCGAGGGAAGAGCAGGCTCATGATAACGATTTGAATGCCGTCATCTCGGCACCTGCTCTTGACTCTGCTCACAGTCACCAAGAGGCACTTGTGTTGCGCAGTCTCTCTCCCCAGGCCGATGTCTGACACGGAAGAGATGGGATTTGCTCTGCAGAGAGGCAGACCCACGCGGACATGCATGTGGGAAGCACCCAGGTGTCTGCCTGAGTCGCCTGTTCATGCAGATCGTGGGGGGTGTCATGCGGGAACGGGCAACGTACGCTACAGGCTTTGCCAGGGAGGGGTGGGCAGGGTCTGCACGGGCAGCGAGGCCGTTCTCTGGCTCCCGCTGGCAGAGCAGCTTTGCTCCCAGTGGAGCAGGATCCTGACCGGTTTAGGTGACCCTTGTGCATGGATCAGCACCTGGTTTTCTAAAGGAACTCAGTTTCCAGACACAGGTTTCTTGATTGCATCAGGCAGAAGCAAAGTTTATTAGCGAAATTTTTTCACCAGCAGGTACATTAGTAATCCTGACTAACTCAAGTGACTTCTAGAGATTACAGCATTACAGAACAGGAGCAGCAGAACAGAGAGGCAGGTGGGCCCCAACAGGCCCCCTTAGATACATGGCAAAGCGTCGCTGAGTTACTTCTACTTTCTCTGCATAGAAGCGTGCAGTGAACATCGAGTGTTCTTGTTTTCTCTGTGGGTTTCTCTGTATGTCATCTTCTAGTCCATTCCTCCTTAATCACAAATTCTTCTGCAGGTCACTGGAGAAAAAATGTAGCAGCATTATTTGATTGGAACAGAGATAAAATCCCTCAAATAACAAAAATTTGATCTATGTAGTGCCCTTATTTCAAGAATAGACTCTGTTACACAAGAGCAGTTGGCAGACAACCCAGGAAACCCCAGAAATTCCCTAAATAATTGTGTTTTAAAGGGAATTTGCACTTGTAAAGTTACAGATTTGCTCTTCTTTTCACTCCTTCCAGACTCTCTTGCTAAGCTGTTTGGCCGTCGCCTTCTTTACTTCTACTTCCAGATCTTTTCTCTGTGCCTCATTTCCCCAGCTTTCTCCTTGCAGTCCTGCTGCTCCCTCTTCTCTCTCATTTGCTGTCTGCTACTCCACGCTCAGTCAGAGCTCTCTTTAAATCTATTTCTTAGTGACACAGCCAAAGTTGCACCGTACTTGGATCCCCTCTAACAGACCATACCAGTAGCACAGTAACTGAGCAGACACCAATAACGTGTCCTGGGAGAGCGAGTTGTCTCCTGGCCTTATTACAAAGGAACAAACTGAAAAAAACGGGTTTCGTTTTGTGGAAATGCGGCTCCTACCTTGTATATCTCCAGTCTTGCAGGGTGGGACCTGGGGCTGGCAATGGGAAGATGAAGTTGTAGTATAGGTGTGGCTTGTCCTAATGACTCCTCCTCCTACACCAGTTCCTACTCCGATACCTCCTCCATGACTAGGGGGATAAATTCAGTGAAAGAAATGGGGAACTTTAGAACTTTACATGACACTAACAAGGCACAAAGTCTCAAACTGTGTCTTTTTAGGGGTTCAGGTAGTTTACATCACATTCTTTTCTCAGAGTTGCTTTGCATTTGTGCACCCCTTTGGCATGGAAATGCAATGCAGAGTGTTGCAATTAATGCTTATTTTGACAGTTCTCACCCGTCTTACTATAGAAAGGAGATTGTTACGAATGCTGACCTCATACTGGTGGTTACGGTGTTGTAACTAGCAGATAACAGATTTGGTTTCTCTGCTTTGCAGATCCCAGGGAGTGATATTTAGTTCAGGTTTGAACGTTCATCACAAGAAAGTTGCTCATGAGACAACTTTTTAATCTCAAAGCATTAAGATGGACTAAAGATAATGTCGGATTCCCAATCTGTAACACAGGTCCTAGATACTGTCATTTTTTCTCTAGTGGATTTAGAGATCTACATACATAAGGTCCTGCTGTCCTCCTTCCAACAAGCACCGGTAGGTCTGAATCTCCTGCTCCAAACGGCACTTGACGTCCAATAAAGTCTTGTACTCTTGGTTCTGGCACTCTATTTCCGTTCTTATTTCTGCCAATTGCTGCTCCACGCATGTGATCTGGTTCTGTAGCTCCCCGAGGAGGGTGTTGTACTGACACTCAGTCTCAGCCAGGGAGGATTCCAAATTATTTCTCTGATAAAGAAGACAAGCAAACAAAGAAACAACATTCACCACTGTCATGCTGACTGGTAGCTAAGACCCCCAGCAGTAACCATGTCACAGCTGTAAGCTCTCCACCCACCTGGCTGAGCTGGGCTTGGAGATCGATTTCCAGGGCTTGCAATTGGCGTCTCAGTTCGGTAACCTGGTTGTTGCACGTCTCTACCTCCTGACCGCTTGTAATAACCTCCCGATTCACCTCCTCAATCTGAAAATCACCAATTCAGAATAAAGATCTTCAGAGAATATCTGTGTAAGTTGAACTTGCTTTTACAGAAACAGGCTACAGTGAGGAGCTAGCAAAAAGAGAAGCGAGCAGGGCGAGTTCTCGGTGCATGGGCGTTAGCTGCCGACTTCAGCTGCTTGCTCTTTTTGCAAACCGCATTAACCTCGTGGCTATTAAGTCTCTTTAATCCAAACGTGGAATATCTCAGTTCCAACAGCACACCACAAGGCCTTGCGGCTGCTCCAGATGGGACATAACAAACTGGTCAGGCAGGGCTGTGTCTCCTGGGGAGCACAGGGTATAATGAGTGCTGATCTCGGGCTTCACTGTAAAGGAAGAACTGCTTATTGTCTCCATCTCTGTTTTCTGAAACGCTCCCATGCCCTGAAATGTGCACGTCACTTTGTTTCGCAGCAGGCGTGTGTCGCTTACCTTGCACTCGTACCAATCCTCCACTTCCTTGCGGTTGCGCGCTATCAGCGTTTCATACTGGCATCTCAGATCCTCCAAGATTTGCCTGAGATCTGGTCCAGGGCAGGCATTCACCTCCACACTCACGTCTCCGGTTGATTGTTTTCTCAGACAATTCATTTCCTGGAAATATAACCCAGGTCAGGCGCATACTGGCTTTTGAAGGACAGCACAGCAGAGCCCACCTCGGTGGCTGAGCAGAGCGGTCCCTGCGAGGGGAACCTCCCGGCTGTGCCTGTAAAAAGCACTGGAAGATGGTGCGGTTTTGCCAACAAATCTCTTGGGTAATTTCTTTTCTCATCCACTGGAGTCAGCAGGAACTTTCACCCCCCTCTGGCACTCCCAGGGCCAGCGCAGCCCCGAGAGCAGCAGCCGCCTCCGCCAGACCTCCCGCACCACCCACGAGGCAGACAGGGCTGAACCCCAGAAGCGTTTGATGGGAAAGCTGTGGCGTGAAAAGTGGTTGATCTTCACTTTTAAATTTAGAGCACGTTCACGTAGACAAAATTTTATGTCAGGACCGTGGTGCTCCGAGGGAAGGGGCAGGACCCTACCTCCTCATGGTTCTTCTTCAGGCAGCAGAGCTCCTCCCGCAGCGACTCCAGCTGTGCCTCCAGGTCAGACCTGCACAGAGTCAGCTGGTCCAGGACTTGGCGTAAGCCGTTGATGTCGGCCTCCACGCTCTGGCGCAGGGCCAGCTCCGTCTCGTACCTGGTTTGTGCAAGAAAGCAGAAATTCAGAGTGGCGACATCTCACGTGTGCTCAGTTTATGCAGAGATCTCCTTTCCCACCTGCCTGCTCTGAACTGTATTTTGTTGTCTAAGCTGAATGCACTGTGCCTTCCATTTCTGCACTGCGCTTGAGTCTGTTGTGTGAAAACTTTTCATCCTCATCTATCTTTTCCCCGCTGCTGCTGACTGTAGGTTTGAAACCACTCATCCAACTGCATTTCTGTTCTGCTGATCCCAATCTGCACTGGGGTGTGATGGAAATGCACCAACTATACCACTAAAGACCGCTCCCCAGCCCTCACCAACACTGTTGCCAAATGTTTTACCCAAGAACACTAATTAAGGGAGGGCTGGTGACCAAGAGCAAAGTGTGTTTCATCACTCCGTCCTGTCCTAATGAGGTGTTGTAGTGAGACTTGTCTGAAGTCTCTGTAATTAGTGCACAAGTAAGATGTAAAGGAGCAGGGAGGGGCAAGGGGGTTCGTCTGCACAGAGGGGCACTCACTTCACACGGAAGTCATCGGCAGCCATCCTGCTGTTATCAATGTCCAGAATGATCTTGTTGTTATCAATGGTTGCACAGACAATCTGGAAAAGAGCAGACCATGAGAGATGTCTCACTTCTCCCTGCTGTTACACTCTATAGGTCTATCATCTAGATTGCAGTTAGGTAGTAACCCTCCCCAATTTCCTTTTGCTGTTACCTTCTTACTTAAGTAACCTTGTTCCTTGAGCAGAGCAGTTGCAGGAGGTAGCTTTGCCTCCTTAACTCACAGTCAGTAAAGAAAAGAGGTCAATTGTGTAGAGGTTGGGACTTAAAGAGTTGAGAGATGCAACTTCCCAGGTTCAAGATCTGAAGGCAGGTTCCAAAGATGCTTCACAAAGAAATGAACCTAAAGAACCTTCCTTAAGACATTAAATCTCAACTGGCATTCAAGCTGGTGTGTTCTGGGCTTCGAGCTTCAGGATCTTCAGGGAAGATAGTTGGAAGGTATCTTTAAGTCTTAAGATCAGCCGTAACTTTCACTGTGCACGTGTTAGTATCAGGCTCTTTGTGCCACCGCAGCAATCAATTTCAAATACTCAGCTTTTCTCACCTAGGATTTATAATGCTTTGTTTGATACAGCATTCGGTGTGTATGTTCTGCTCTTGCTCTGTAGTTCTCTTTGCTTTGCTTTTCCAGCTGGGCTGACACCATTACATTTCCTCAAAGCGCACTTGGTAATATCATATTTATAATTGTATAGATAAAACACAACGTAGCAAAGCCTCCTTTTCCTTTTTAAGAGTGTTATCCCACCTGTATCACCTTGCAGCATGCATCTTTAATGTGCACCAACACTCAACAATGTCATAGGGGATTTCCCAAAATTTATGTTTGCAAAGACATTTAACAGCACCAGAGTTACCTCTAACAAGTGCAGTAGGTTCTAAACACAAATTCAGAAATAAGCTTTAGAGGAGGAACAACGGAAAAAGGGGATTACCTGATTTTGAAGATCTTCGATTTCCTTGTAATAGCAGCTGTAGTCCCGGGGCTCACAGGAGAGGCCCTGTGTAGCGTACCACTCTCGGATTCTGCACTCCAGTTCAGCATTTTCCTTCTCCAAGCACTTCACCTTGTCCAGATAGGAAGCCAGGCGGTCATTGAGATTTTGCATGGTGACCTTCTCATCGCAGGATGAAAGCAAACAGTCGCCCCCAAGACCACCGACAACCACACCACCTCCAAGGCCAAAACCAAGGCCATTGCCATAGCAGTTGCCACCTCCATAGCTCCCACCAGCCAAGCTACCAACACTCAGTCCCCCTCCATAATTCACTCCACCGCAGTAACTCCTTCCAGAAAAACCTCTGCCACTGCCTATCCCGTAGGAAGAAATCCGTGCTCCACCACCACCACCAATGATACAGCTGCCACCACTGCTCCTGCCTTTGCTAGACACAGTAATAGTCTCCTTAATGTTGCAACTCATGGCGACAGCAGTTGGAAATGCAAGCAGAAGCCCAAAGCAAGATGCACAGCTTGATATTAAATCAGACTGCAAGTTGTCCGTGGCCGCGGAACTCTATTTATACCTTCCACAGTGGGTGTCACCCCTGTTTCTTCTTCCCATAAGGCTGGCTACTCCAGCCATTGGTGCCAAGAATAATTTCTCAAAGGGAAGTTTCCTTTCAAGAATCCTGGTAGACAAGGAAGATACTTTACATGTCTCTTGCTAATTTCAAAAATACATTAGCAATAATGTTTTATGAATCATCAGCTTTTTGTTTATGATGCAAACTTTACAACATTAAGCCAGGAAAAACACTGTCCTAAATTACACACCAGGAAGAAATCATTAAAGGTTATTGCATCAAAGAGCTCTTTATCTCTCATTAATTTATTTTCATTTTATTTTGAGTTGAACAAGCAGTTTTCATGCAAGGTGCTGATGTTGGAATATGTAAGATGAAAAAGAAGGAATAAGCACGATGTTAGACTCTCGAATGATGTATGAGGAATGATGTAAGAACTTTGTGGAAAGATCAGAGACACTGAGATTAACCTGTAAGTCTCTCCATGGGCAAAACGACAACTCCAGAGCACTCTGCTGCCAGACAGGTGAGACCGTGGATGAAAGGTTCTTGTATGTGGTCGTGGCTCTCCAGTAACTCACAAAGGGTTTGTTTCTTTATGTGGAGAGTGTAAAGTAAGGTAAAAGTACTTAAAATATTTCCTGTTGTTCAGTGAAGATATTTCTGCAGTTTTCATCATTCTGGATAGTGATTGGTACTGGGGCAGGGTGGGTGTTTTGACACGGTGAATGGGAGTGGAAACATCCTATGGGCCATTTCTCTGTCAATATATGCTGCATTCTCATAAGAGGTTTGGGACCACTGTCCTAGGAGATACAAAAACAGAACTGCTGATCCAGCTGGCAGAGCAATCCTTGCCCAATACAGTTCTACACTGGCTTGGAGAAGATGGATTAAGTACGAACTAGAGGTTCTTTTCTATCACTAATGTCTCCGAATCTTAACTGTACGAATCCATTCACTCTTCTGACATCAAAATTCAGATTAAGCTCATCTTCATGCGATGTTTTGCTAAGACTCAAGAGCAATGGCTTTCTCTCTAGGGAGAACCTGTTTCTACTGGCCATTGAGCAAGAGACAGGCGTTCCACAGCTTTCCGAAACTAATCATTCCCTGTAAGAAATTCTCCAAGCCTGCTTCACCAGAGAGCAAGTGAGCTCAAACTCTTGCTCAAATCCTCACTCCGTGTCAGGATTGTGGCTTGGAATAACTATTATTATGGCAAGTAAATAATCCCACATAGTGAACAACAGAAGTATGAAACATCCAAGGAAGCAGAGATAAGGGGAGGCAACTTTTCAACAGAAGTAAGAATAATAAGAGCAATAAAATGATGGGTAAATCCATGAATACTGGGATACTTCTGTCCCTAAACACAAAGGAGCAAAGCTCAGAATAGGTAAAAACTCTAATAAAGTTGCTGTGTATAGGAAGGAAAACCTGGATTTCATGACTAGGGCTGGAGAACGTAATTGGAGTCAGGGCGTGGTGGCACGAATGAACCGAAACTGGTGTAATATTGCATGGCTTGAAGCTGCGCCGGCCCTGCGTCTGGTTGAGGAGGAGTTTCCCAACAGCTGTCTGCAGCAAGCATCTTTTCTGAGGGCGCACGCATTCCTTCCTCTGCTCCACAGTTATCATCTTAGCACATCAGAATAACGCGGGCAGAGACATGGAATGACTTACTCCTTTGTGGGAGTGGAGGACGTCTACGTGCCTATTGCGGAGGGCAGAGAGGGTGGGACCTGCTCTTCTGAGACACCTTGGTCCCAGGTGGGCCTGTAGCTTTACCCCTTAGACCCACCTCTTTCTGCTGGGCCTTCAGCAGCCCCTTTGCCCGGGGTCCTCGCCTGGCACACGCTTGCTCTCTCTCTTGCTATTTTTCCTTTTTGTCTTCAGGAAATGAGTGCACTAGTTAAGCTAAGATCAAATCAAATAGTTGTTCTGAAGACCTTACAAAATAAATTAAGCTTTCCCTGCTGTTTTCATTCAGTTATTTGAACTCATAAGCTTCCTGGGTCTGTCTCATTAGCACAAAGAAATATGGAAATCTCATGGAAATGTGTTTCCAGCCCAAGGTTTGCGGCTCCATAATTTGCAGCTCTTTAATAAATGGGTTGTTTCCAGGGTGTTTTCTGCTGGGGAGCTGTTTATCACAAGCTACCTTCTCATGCTTTCCAGACGCATCCCAACTTGTAGGTGCACAAACAACATCGGAGTGTCTTAGGAGCTGAGTCTGTGCACCCCCGGGGGCTTTCCAGAGGCATATTCATAAAGTCTGGGTGATTAGAGTCCTTCTGGCCATGTCATTAGATCTCTTTCACCTCTCAGGAATTTAGGACAGCTCCTCTGTGAAAGTGCGTGCTTTGCGCCTGCCGGACCTGGTGGGGAGGGTGGGAAGGGCTTTGATGGGAATACAGGGAGTCAGGTGGAGCAGCTAGATGTCAGCAGCAGTTCACAAGAGAAGGAAATGAACCCAGACCTGGTGGGACTCAGCTGGGGCTCCCAGAAGAAAGCGGCAAGCTTTTGGGTACTGTAGGTAGCCTAGAGTTTCCAGAAGACTGACAACTGGAAAGTCTAAAATCTTTATATTTTTAGAAATGAGAGTGCAAGGACTTGTAGATTGGGAAGGATTAAGGCCAGAAAGGGCAGCAGTGGGTTATCTTACTGTCTGTCTTTGCACTGAACGAGGCAGGAGAAGAAAATGGGAAAGGGAAATGGAAAGATTTGCTTTCCGACTTCTTCTCAGCCAGAGCTCTGAGAACAGCTGGGACATACATAGAGTCCAATGGAAGTTTGCCATTGCAACCATGATAAGTGTCACTTTTGGTCTCTTGTGAAGAACTGGCCTTACACGTCTACTGAGAGGTTGCTGCGTCCAGTCTGGGACTTTCTGTAGGGCTGGAACCGATCTTTAAAGACTTGATCTAGAGTCATGGTTTAAGAACTTCTACCTGTGGCCACTCTTCTGAGTCATCATTGCAGTTGTCCCAGTGGTGCATTTTCTTATTTCGCTCTAGCCCCTGGATACTATTGGGTTTAGTGTGTGGTAGATGAAATAAAAGAAATACCCCTGAGACATCTCTCCATGGTCTTTTACAACAGGAGAAGGGCACCTTTCACCTGCTCCCTGATACATTAATGATTGAGCACTTGCTGCCTACGGGCCTTGGAGATGCTGCTTTCCCGGAAGGTTTCAGGTTGTGTCAAGACGATTTCTGTAGCAACAGAGAAATTGGTGTCTATGTAAAAGAACTGGTGCTAGAGAAGTGTGCCACACTACACTGTATAGGTGGTCCAGAAATGGTTTTGTCTTTATACTCTTTCTCCTCCTCCGCTGAGGCTGGCTGTTCCATAACCTCCAGCTTTTGACAGCAAAGGAATAGCCAGGAGTTTTCCTTTGCCAAGTCACCTCGTAAGTGGACGTGACTCTTTCTGTACCAGCCACATCACGGTGTACCGGCACTAACAGGAGCCACATCCAGTGCTGCTCTTTCAGCTGTGAACCTGCAGGGTGGAGGGGACACGTAAAACCGATCACTGCTTGGCTTTTAATCCTCAAAAACACCCTCTAGCTCGTAATGGCTTTTAAGTGAAAATTCTCCAAACTCAGAATGACTCTGCGAGCTCACCATGGCCGGTTCCCAGGGCTGCACCCACCAGAAGTGCTCCAGGGCCCCGAGTTCCCCAACTGCTGCCCTCGCTTCTCTGTGCAGGTCGGCGTCAGGACGCACGCACGCTGCCTTGCCCGTCTGCGCCGGCTCAGCATCAGCTGCTGTTTGAGGCCCAGAGGAGGGAGCGATCTTTGCCTTGCTGTGAGGTTTAAGACATAGTGGCTCTGTGTATCCAAAGACCCCAGCTGGCTTTTTTCTCACTGTATTCTCTGTTGAGCTGCACTTTTTCAGCTCCCATCCTGCCCTCTCCACTTCTCCAAAGAATTTATGTTGGATGGAAGTATGATCTTTCAACAGTTCCTGATGTTCAGGTTGAAACTCTCTGAAATAGGAGGCTGACCAGTAAATGACTCAGTCACTATGTGAAAATAGGTAGGGAATAAACGTCTTGCCTACAGTCGTTTTCCCAATGGGAAAATTAGTAAAAAATGAACGGGATAGGTTGGAATATAAGCCCTGTCAGCAGAAGTTTAATCAGTTGTGGAGATCAAGATTTCCTGTTCAGCCTAATCACAGTCCCCAGGCTGGATGCTGAGGTGTGAGAGGGCACAGCCCAGATGTGTCAGCACTAGACTGGGGCCGGGGCAGTCTGTCTCCAGATGTTCCAGCACTGACTTTCAGAATTTTTCTAAAACTGTGTTTTAGCAGGATGCTCTGTGGGAAGGACCCAGGCACCTGCCTGATAAGGCTGGCTGTGACCATGGGGGGTGTCATGAGGGAACAGGCAACGTACGCTGCAGGCTTTGCCAGGGAGGGGTGGGCAGGGTCTGCACGGGCAGCGAGGCCGTTCTCTGGCCCCCGCTGGCAGAGCAGCTTTGTTCCCAGTGGAGCAGGATCCTGACTGGTTTAGGTGACCCTTGTGCATGGATCAGCACCTGGTTTTCTAAAGGAACTCAGTTTCCAGACACAGGTTTCTTGATTGCATCAGGCAGAAGCAAAGTTTTATTAGAGAAATTTTTTCACCAGCAGGTACATGAGTGATCGTACTGCTGGCTGACTCCAGCAATAGTCACGGTGGTTGGGCACACGCAGCAACACAGACTGGAAAAAGCAAAGAGCAAAATAAAGCAGAATGTGGCCCAACGCTCTGCTTGTCCCTCTGACACATTGCTTAGCACTGCTGAGTAATACAAAAGAGCACGCTCCCTGCTCTTTGCAGAGGCATACAGTAAATATTTTCTCTCTTAATCCGTGGCTCTGCTTCAGGGTTCTCTTGTTGGATATTCTCATTTCTCTGCTTAATCACAAATCCTTCTGCAAGGCACTGGAGAGATCAAAGGAAACATTACTTTGTTTATAGCAAAAATAGATTCTTTCCCACAGTCATTCTGTACACGTGATCATTTCCCAAGCCAATTCAATTAGAATTTCAGATAAACACTGTCCCTTCCTGGAAAGGTCTGGTTGTTGCCTGCCAGTCAGGCAGATGGGATCTGTAGGTAGCTTGAGCATGGTTTGTCCTTTTACATAAAAATGCCAAATGGTGGAAGCTGCAGCCATTGCACCGGCATCAGGGTCCTTGCCAGAACAATGCCCCTGCTCACACTCATTCTCCTGGACCAACTGTCGCCATATTTCTTCCTTTCTTTTTCAGTTTGGCTGGAAGTTTCCCCCTGAAATAGTTCTGGTAGTTTTCTGCCAGTATCCCCATGATTTCTGCTTTTTTTTCTGGTTTCTGGGCACTCTGCTTTCTCCTACTCTTTCCTTTGTCCCAGATTCCATGTCAGTCCTTTCTCCATACTCCCTGTGGCTTGCCTGCCTGCTGACTCTCCCCTTCTCCTTTCTATCCCTCTTCCCCCTCCTCCCTTTTTGCAGCTCTCGTGCTTCCTGGCAGAGTCACAGCAGCTGCTGTCACAGCTCCCTGAAAGCACTCACTGCAGCCGCTCCCCTGTGGCCTCCCAGCACGTATTTCCCAGTGGCCTCCCAGCAAAACTTTCAAATAGCAGCTGTAAGCTCCGGGGGAAGGACCTTTGGTGCTGCCTGTCCTTGTTGCATTAGAGTGGGCTGTGGGACTCTTGTAGCGTTGCCGTTCTTACCTTGTATATCCGCAGCTGCGCAGGATGGCATCTGGGAAGATGACGTGTAAGTGTGGCTTGTTCTAATGATTCCTCCTCCTCCTATCCCACTTGTTCTTGCAACCCCTCCTCCTAGACCCGAAGACTGACCAATTCCTCCTTGCTGACTGAGGGAACAGGAAAAGAACATTTTAGTGAATGAAATGACAGATAAGCCAGAACTACAGTTTGGTCATTGTCCCTGCAGCTCTCGATCTGTTTTCCCCTTGGGCATAAAATTGGCAGAATACTGCAGTGACTTTCCTCCTGTGGCGATGGCTGGCACAGGGCAGGGAAGCAGATCGTCACCGTTGATTACCAGGCAGCCCTAACAGGTCGGTGAGGGTGAAGGAGCTGTGCAGTGCCTCCACTTATTGCTCACTTTGCTTTTATGTTAAAATACCCAGGACAAGTATTTTATTGTATCGCTTGGTGCGTCTCAAGCCTACTCACATAAGGTCCTGCTGTCCGCCCTCCAGCAGGCAGCGGTACGTGTGGATCTCCTGCTCCAGACGGCACTTGACATCCAGCAGGATCTTGTACTCTTGGTTCTGGCACTCCATTTCTGCTCGCAGATCAGCCAGTTGCTGCTCCACGCACGTGATCTGGCTCTGGAGCTCAGCAAGGTGGTTGTTGTAGCGACACTCTGTCTCAGCCAGCGAGGATTCCAGGTTGTCCCTCTGCAGAGTGACATGTGGCATGATACAAATACAGGCGTGAGAGACACGGCGTTTAAACTATGAATTCTTACATCAAAGCACAGCTGTGAGCCAGCTGAGCTTTACGCCAGCTCTCCACCCACCTGGCTGAGCTGAGCCTGGAGATCAATTTCCAGGGCTTGCAATTGGCGCCTCAGTTCAGTGACTTGATTGTTGCACGTCTCTACCTCCTGTCCGCTTGTAATAACCTCCCGATTCACCTCCTCAATCTGAAAATCACCAATCCAGAATAAAGAACTTCAGGGAATGTTTAATGTAAGTCAGATCAAGTATTAAGGAAAGGGCAGAGAGGCTAGCAAAAAACATGGCATGAGAAAGGTTTGGGTGAACTCTCTCATCCTAACAGAGTGTAAACCCTGCTCGTCGTTCCTCGTGCTCCTCCCATAGCCCTGCTGTGCAGTCCCTCTCACTGCTTACTGCTTTGTAAAGAGTTCCTGCCTCGAGTCTCTCTAACACGCAGCAATTCCCGTCACCCCACGAGAAGGTCGCAGAGTGGCACTGTCCCTGTGTCACTTGGTCAATTTAAACCAATCCTAAACGCTGTTACAGTTTCTTGTGTGGTTTTAGCGTGTAGTAAGTCACCGTGGAAGCATTGCCTGGGTGTTAGCCTGGGAAGGTCAGAGCTGTGTAAATTTACTCACCTTGCACTCGTACCAATCCTCCACTTCTTTGCGGTTGCGTTCAATCAGCGTTTCATACTGGCACCTCATCTCCTCCAGGATCTTTCTGAGGTCTGGGCCAGGGCAGGCGTTGACCTCCACGCTCACATCTCCAGTCGATTGTTTCCTCAGACAGTTCATTTCCTGGAAACACCACCCAGATCGCATCATTTTTTAAAAAGAAGTTAGAAACCGAGGGAGCTAAGTTCTGCTGTAGGGAGAGCAGAGCCCCAGCAGAGCCCCTCTCTGCTGGACACTCACAGCCCCTAGGTCACACATATCATCTCCATCAGCCGCTTGCCCCTCCGCAGCCAGCACCCAGGGGTGGGCACCACGGGGAGGGAGCGTGATGGATCCTGCATGAATTAACGCTTTTGACACGCGAGGGGCAGGACCCTACCTCCTCGTGGTTCTTCTTCAGGCAGCAGAGCTCCTCCCGCAGCGACTCCAGCTGTGCCTCCAGGTCAGACCTGCACAGAGTCAGCTGGTCCAGGACTTGGCGTAAGCCGTTGATGTCGGCCTCCACGCTCTGGCGCAGGGCCAGCTCCGTCTCGTACCTGGTTTGTGCAAGAAAGAGTAGTCAGTGTCTGACACCACCATTTGCTCTTTTTTTTTCATCTGACCATCCATCTTTCTTACGGTATTTTCCTAACTAGCCTAACAGGATGCTAAGCAAAGCAGTCTGAGGCGTGCTCCGTCAAATCTGCTCTCCGCCTGCCTTCCCTGGAGCGTTCTCACCGGGGCGGAGGTGTCACTCACCGCGTTTCTGCTCTCCAACAGGAAACAACAAAAGCTTCCCCTTGGAAAGACACCACGTGCCAGAGTGGCACCTCAGGTGAACCCACGCTGCTCCCTGTCTGCAGATCCCTTCTGCTTTCTGAAGAACTCTAATCTCCACTCAAAACCATCTTGTCATCCCAAACTTTCCACCCTGAAATTGCCACTCATCCAGGCAGCTCTAGAGGCAATGCATGAAAGAGCTTTTCTGCGCAGCCTCCAGCCTGCCCTGACCAGAGGATCACCGGAGACCTGTCTGAGAGCTCCTTCTCACCAGCTCTGCGAGCAGGAGCGCAGTGACAGGGGAGGGGGACAGCGACGGGTACTCACTTCACTCGGAAGTCGTCAGCTGTCATCCTGCTGTTATCGATGTTCAAAATGATCTTGTTGTTGTCTATGGTTGCGCAGACAATCTGGAAAAAGAATATTCACTCCTGAAGTCTCTTCCCTGTATCCTCAGGCTCACGTGTACCCGTGGACCGGTGCTACCAGACCTCGCCTCTTTCTCTCTCTTTTTTTTTAGCACTGGGTAGCAGGCGTGGGGGAGTTGGGAGTGCAGCAGGCACAGGGGTGAGTGTCAGTGAAGTATGGTGAAGGCATTAAAGTGATAAAATACGTGGTTCAGATGCAGTCAGGGAGGTATAATTAGTGTTGTCCAGCACCTGCCACCATCCACCTCACCCTTTAAATCTAAATCTCACTTTCATGGATAAGAGATTTAAAAGCTTTGTTTCAAGACTTAATTATAAGTCTGCCTCCTTCTGTCTGTTTCCTCGATTCGTTTCGCTTTATTCTTCTTTGTGCATTGACATCCTGGAATTTTTGCCAAGCGCACTTTGCAAATGCTTTTAATTTTAAATTGCATACTCAAAATGTGTTAGGGCAATGCTCTCTTTGTTCTTAGTTTTAATTAGATGTCTGATATTTCCCAATTCTGTATGAAAGAGTAAATTTGCAGAAAAAAGAAATAACGTTTAACTGGAATTCTGCAAGACTGATGATAGACTAATATAAATTCAGGCAAATTAATGCAATCCAGTATTTATTTCTCTTTTAGTTGCTTTCTTGGCATATATCTGTTTAAAAGCCTTGGCACTAACCTAGTTCAGAAAGACTACTGAGCCAACCCAGATGTATTCCACAAAGATAACATTTCCCCCTTCAAATATATCTGATGAATACAAGCAATGGAAAGAGTCCAAACACTCCAGGTTTTTGCCTTTGAGCTCTAGGGCTTTCTGCCGGCAGTTGTCTTAATGGCTGTTTACACAAAGCATTTTACAACAGTGAAATGTTACTCCTGATAACTGCAATAAGTTGTGAACCAACGCCACGGGAGAAGCTTACAAGGGAAAGAGCAGCTGAGAAATGATGTTACCTGATTTTGAAGATCTTCTATTTCTTTATAATAGCAGCTGTAGTCCCGTGGCTCACAAAAAGGGCCCTGCTTGGCGTACCACTCCCTGATTCTGCACTCCAGGTCAGCGTTTTCTTGTTCCAGGCACCTCACCTTGTCCAGGTAAGAAGCCAGGCGGTCATTAAGGTTCTGCATGGTGACCTTTTCGTCACCGGAAAGAAGAATGCCATCACCAGCAAAACCACCTCCAACTACCCCTCCACCAAGACCAACACCAAGGCCACCTCCAATGCCACCGCCAAAGCGAGCACTGCCACCGCTGAATCCAATGCCTGAACATCCTCCGAGGACAGCGGCTCCTAAGCCACCTCCATAGTTTCCACCAACCAAACTGCCGGTGCTCAGTCCTCCTCCATAATTCACACCACCACAGTAGCTTCTACCAGAAAACCCTCGGCTACCACCTATCCCGCAAGTCGTGTATCTTCCAGAAGAGACTGAGGAGATCCGTGCTCCTCCACCACCACCACCGCCACCGATAACACAGCTGCCACCACTGGTCCTGCCCCTGAAAGAGCCAGTTGTCTGCTTAACACTACAACTCATTTTGAGGACAGCTGCAGCTCCAACCCAAAGCCCAAAGCAAGATGCACAGCTTGATATTGAATCAGAGTGCAGGTTGGTTGTTGCCGCAGATCTCTATTTATACCTTCCAAAGGGGGTGTCACCTACAGGGTGTTTCTTCTTCCCACGGGGCTGGCTAGTCTTGCTGTTTATGCCAAGAATAAATAGCCCATAGGCAGTTTCCCTCTAGAAATCCCAGTTCACAAGGAAGATACTTTACATGTCAGCAGCTTATTCCAAAAAGTAAAATAATGTTTTATGAGTCATCAGCTTTTTGTATGATGCAAACTTTACAACAAGTCAAGAAAAAAAGTTGCCCTAGATTATGTACAAAGAAGCAGCATTGGTATTTATAACATCAAAGGGCCTTTTATCTTTTATTAATTTGTATTTATTTTATTCTTAGTCCAATAAACATTTTTATACCACACGCTATGGTAGAGTACATGGAACATAAATGGGAATTAATATAAATTCTCACTTCTGAAAAGTGTGACTAATAGTGACCATAGTAGTGAAAAGAGCAGGGCTATCGCGGTGTAGATGCCTGTCACCTGGCACAGCGGCAGGCAGTAGGTCTAGGTCATGCTGTACTGTGAGATTTCTTAAATCGCTGCGGTAATTCCTCTGTGGGTTTAGTTCCCCATTTGTGGCTTATCTTTCTCTGGTCATGCAAACACAAGGAGTGAACTTGCTCACAGTCTGCCAAGATCAGGCCTGCTAAATGTTGGAAGTCCTCTGTGTCTAGATGTTACACACACCTGGTGTAAGCTGGAGTGCATGAAGTACCCCCCTGAAGTTACTTTTCAATTACGTTAATTGCTGCCCACACTGCCTCAATTTGTGGTGATCGTAGATAGAGAGAGG
Source organism: Nyctibius grandis (assembly GCF_013368605.1). Classification (NCBI taxonomy): domain Eukaryota; kingdom Metazoa; phylum Chordata; class Aves; order Nyctibiiformes; family Nyctibiidae; genus Nyctibius; species Nyctibius grandis. The sequence continues at coordinate 6,665,780 of NC_090683.1, forward strand.
TGGCAGGAAAGGGAGCATCCACGGGCAAAACGTCCCGTTCCCTGGATGGACCGAGACGTGATCCCGCAGGTCTTTGCCATTACTAAGGTTGTGCTGAGCACAAAATAAGAAGGAGAAAAGCTTCCCGCGTTTCTTAATGGAGTTTGTCAGAGTAGCATCAGGCGTTAGCCCAGCCTGGCTGGCCGTGGGAGCGCGATCCCCAGAGCCGGGCGAGCAGCAGCCGGGGGAGCGTGGGGAGAACTGGCTCCGCGGGTGCCAGCGCCTTTCTCCAGCAGCCTGCTGTGATGAGGATATTCTGCTCTCCAGGGGACGGAGGCTGCTGTTCCCTACGGGGTGGAACTTCCAGGCAACTCTTACTCACAAGTAACCTTTGAGTCGAGCATGTCCATAGTTACAGGAGCAGTTGTGATAAATCCTCTATGGCGGCGAGTGTGACACCTGAGCGGGAGCCCTGAGAGCAGCGGTCGCCTCCGGGGAGGAGGGCAGAGCGAACCGACATACGCCCAGGCCCCTCTCGCGCACTGCTGGGGAGGCACACGGTTAGGGGCCTTCTGTCACCGTGGTAGGAGAGTGTCCCCAAGCACACAGAGATGTGATCGTCTTCTCCCCAGCGTTAGTTAGGACTCTCCACTCTACAGCGAGATAATTTATTTCTTTACCTAGATCAGAGATGATAAAAAGGCGCCTACCCAAGGCTGGCAGCATCCTAGAATATTCATTATTCGTATGGTGCAGTGAAAGAACTTGCTCAAGGACAGAGCCGGAGTCTGTCAGAGCTCAGAGTCCTGGTTCAGACTGCAGCGCCTGAAATACAAGTCCATCCTCCCCCTAAAGCCCGTCCCCCCTGCTCCCCACACAGCCTAGACTCACAATAGCAAAAATCATAAGCAAAAAGGAGGTTAGGGAGTAAAACTGGCTTTCATCCATCGTTTTGAGGAATATAATTGAAGACAGGGTGTGGCTGTAAGAGCCAACAGAAATTAATATAATGTCTGCATTGCTTGGAGCTTCGCTTCTGCTGTGTAGGTTTTCAGAAGTTACCTAACAGCCATCTGCAGAGCGCGGTGCTCCGGGTTGGGGTCGCCTTTTTTTCCCTTTCAGAGTCTCAGGTTTAGGAGGAGACACTGCAGATATTGGACATTTCTCTACGGGTGGGCAAGGAGCACCTACACCTGCTCCTTTCAGCAGTTACCTAAGAGGAGGAAGGAATAGCTCTTGCTCTGGAAAACAAACTTGTTTGGATCATTGAACACTTTACATGTGTCCTGGCTGAAAGCTCCACAGGCAACTAAATCACATTTTACCAGTGAAGATTAGAAACCATCACACAATTCTTCCCAAGTACTCGTATTTGGGATATAATTGCATAATTACATTCTTCAGAGCTTTACTGGGCTCCTGCCAGTTTCGCTGGGACGTGGAACATGGGACTGATACAGCAAATGCACCCAAAAGCCAGGCCCTGACCAACCAGATGATGTTCTAGAACCAGTCAGATTTTTTCCCCCTCCGTGCCGGGCGGCTGCAGCTGTGTGTGCTGGCAGGCGGGCAGCTCGCACGGCCGCGGCGTGGTTTCGCCCCCAGCAGCGCGGTGTTGCCCTGCTCTTACAACGTGTCAAGGCTCGGGGGCTCGGCACCGAGAGCTCACCGCAGCGCGGGCAGGGGCGTGCGTTTGCTGGCGGGGCGGCGCTCTGCCTCCTCGAGCAGCGAGCCACCGTCTTGGGCTGAAACATCCATCAGCACCAGCGTTTTTCCCCACTAAACTTTCGTTATTATTGGTATTCCTGTAGTGTAGGGCCATAGTCTTGGGGCAGAACAATGTGTAGGGAAGGACGGTGCAAGTCGAAGGCATAAAAATGTCCCCAAAGGATTTACATCCTAAATGTAAGAGAGGAGGAGACGAATGGCTCCGTACAGAGGGAAGGGAGCGATGGCCGCTGTTAGCCAGGGGGATGGGCAGTGGGCTCAGCCCAGGGTCAGCGCAAATGCTGCCAGGTCTTGTGGGCACTGTGGAGAGGAAGAGAGACCTGACAGTGGACAACGAGGTAATAAGGGTAAATATTGACACATGGCGATGGGCAGCTGCGGAGGAGGCAGGAAGATGGGATGTTTTCAAGTGCTGGGGTGGGCGATGGAGTTTGGCCCTGCAGGAACGGCGACTGTCCCGGGGCACGGCCGGTCTGCAGTGCCTGCCTGGCTCTGCCACGCTCTGCTCTCTTCACTTATCAAAGTTGATAATGTTTTCTTGTGTCAACTACAAGAAGGGTGTGTCTAATCTGACAGAACTTTGCTTTCATAAGCATTGCTTCAGTGATGTTTGTGCAACCACACTGGGATATGATTTTATCTTGTCACTTGTAGCTACCATTAATAATTTGCATAATAGCCATTAGGCATCACTTATTAAACGCTGCTTTGATGTGATACTGAGCCGGCTCCAGACCTCATGCTCCCATCTTTCAAGTGCAGACCATGACTCTTTTCTGGCTAATGACTCATTGGTTTATACCACCACGTTTAGCAAAATTCCTGTAAGGCAAGTGAAATAATTATCACGGTAAGTTTGGTAACAGCATGATCCTAGGTCTTAAATACGCCTCAGAGACTAAGGTGGTTACTCTGCTTCAGTTTCTTTCTTGCTGACTGTTCACATCGTCCGACTACCTCTGAACATTTGCTAGTGATGAAGTTCAGCAGAACATGGAGGTGGACAGAACCAGATTTCTTCCTACTGAAGCTCACAATCTTCCCTGATCCATTTTGTGAAGGGTTTTACTTTCCTTCCAGCGCCTGCCAGAGCTGACAGTGCAGCCAGGCTTCCCAGCATGTGCATCTCTGGAGGCACTACTGGTGATCATGGCAAAGACGAGTGCGAGAGGATTTGTGTTAGGAGAGCAGGGAATGCTGCTGGGTGAAGGGAACTGCAGCAGTGTCAGTCCTGCGTGGAGAGCTGCGTGCGTGCAGGGTGGGAGGAAAAGCACGGCTCGAGGCTGCGGGCCCTGCTGGCAGAGCCGCGTGGGTCGAGCCAGAACCTGACACACACAACGGGAGCATTCAGGTGCTTCCTGCACTCAGACACCGTGCAGTGGTGCGGCAGGGCCAGGCAGCCAAAGGTGCCGGCCAGCCAGCCCTCCCCACAGTGGCCCCATCTTATCTTCATTTCATGCTTGTACTAAACGGTCTCTTCATTTCAATACACTTTCAATACGTGGTTCATAACTGGCAGTTTAAATGATACTCTTCAGTGTACTGAGCTGAGAAATCTCCTGCTTGATTATAGTAGTCTACTCCTCTATATAATTCTTTATAAATGTTACACAACTCAGTAAACAAAAATACAAACCCCACAGAGAGTTACTATGGGTGTGAGTGAGACTGTACCTGTCTGCGTATTTTATAAAACAGACTTTTATAGAGAAATTATAGTTCGTACATCACACCAGAATACGGCCTGCTATTACACAAGCTTAGTGCCTGTAATCAGGTGTAATTGCTTGTGCAGTGCAGTCCTTAACTCATGGCTGATTTCCAGCATTGGCAATTTGCAAAACTAGTTGTTTTATTTCTGTTTCTTCACTGATGTCTTAAATCTCTGGTATGTTTGCTCCTCAGGGATTTTTTCTGATGGTGCAATTCACATGTGTCTGCTCTCTCTGTGAGACACAGACCGTATCTGCTAGAGCAACCACAGCACATTTCATCCACAGCCCCTGGTCATGATGCTGATAGCGCTGATGTAACTGCCCCTCTCCTCTCTGGGGCACCCACCCGTGCTCTTTTTATCCTTCGGTTCCTGTCCCAACCTTGTACCTTCAGCCTAAGCCTCTGTCTGTCTCTGAGATACTCATTCATTCCTGCTTTACAAGAGTTGCACATTAAACGAGAAAAGAAGGAGCTCTCACAGGCTGCTGCCTGTGTGCTAGTGCCAGCGGCTGCGTGGGTGGAATGTGACGGACGTTTGCTGCCATGTCCCAGGTCACCCCTTGTCCTGTTGTCCCAGGCACTGTGTCCTCTGCATTTCATTTCTCTGCTCTTCCCCGTCTCTTCCTACGCTGTTTCCACGGGCATCGTTGCCCATCACTGCCCAGGTTACAAACTCATTGGGCAGGGAAGGCAGCTTTTTATTTCTGCACAGCACTTCGCGCGGTGCCCTTTGAGGTGCAGGTTAAAATACCGACATCATCCGCATGGTATAATTAGTGTTGCAGGAATAGGAGATACAGAACTTAGCAGAGAAAGTGTTTAACACAGAGCCTTGTCCAGAAGCTCGTTAGAGCAATTACCCCCGTGGGGCTAACAACTGTCTGTTACTGGGGAGAGGCCATCCCCCAAGGGACAGCGGGAGCCGGTCCCTGGGTTCCCTGGCCCCTGGCCCTCTGTGCAGGACATGACGAGTGGCCTGGAGCTGCAAGCTCAGAGCACGAGAGGTGACACGCGAGCAGACAAGGCTTTCTGCGGAGCAGAGACCCAGAGCGAGAAACAACAGCCCCGGCTCTGCTGGGATTCTTGCCAAGAGAAAACCTCGGTGTGGTCCAGCTTTGGCTTGTCCCATGCTGTCATTCCAGAAAGATCTGAGCTGTTTCTTTCTTTAGAAACGGACACTCATTCAGACTCATCGTACCCCTGAAGTCTGCTTGTTAGGAGCCTTCGCGTTAGACCTCAGTACCAGGTCAGTCGGCAAACCCCAGCCCGTGTTTCATACAGGAAAAGGCCGAGAGAGCCGCGCACGGAGCCCAGGCTGGAACGGCTTTCACTGCCTTGCTCGGTGCTGCTGCCCGTGAGAAGGGACAGGCTGGGTCTTGAGTCTTTGCTTGCACAAGCAGCAAAATGCAGTTGTGTTCCCGAATGTCTTTGTAATTCCTTTCTCTGTGGTAATAAAATACCAGCATCTTTTTCGTCTGGCTGTTTATTGTATCTTACTTTTAAAAAAATTCTCTCCCACATATTAATTTGTCTCACCCTTTTATCTTCCCACATGTTGCCAGCTGGTTCTTCCTGCTTGCTTTTTTTTTTTTAAATCCATTTAGAGGTTCTTTATTTAGCATTTTCTCTGGGGATTATTTTCCTCCACCAGAAGGGTGTGTCAGGTCCAGCAGAGCCTTGCTTTCAAAATGACTACTTCAGTGTTGTTTGGGAAAACTTGTTGGTCTGGATTTTATCCTGTTCCTGCACATTCATAATAACTCAAAGGTGTTGTGTATTATATTATATTGTATATTATATTATATTATATTATATTATATTATATTATATTATATTATATTATACTATATTAGCACACGCCTACTTTAATGAAAACTCGCTTTTCGCTTAGAAGTCTCTTTCAATAGAGGACTGTCAGCCAGACTGCCCTGAAACTCCTTCCCTGCACTCTGTCCAGCCTCCCCGAGTGTTTCTTTCCTCATCACCTTCTACTTCATAGCTTGGCTTATGCTTCCTCCTCTGGTAGCAAACGTCCCTTTGCACAGCACCAGCCGCTCCCTCTCCTCCGTCCTCCTGCAGCCACTGGACTCAGCAGGAGCCGTGCGGCACAGGGGGACGTTGCTTGGTTTCATTTTTCTTTGTAATGGTGCTTTGTGGACATAGATCAAAGGTGGATTTCTAACCAAAGGTCTGTGACAAATATAACGACCTGCATAACAATTCTTTAAATACTTGTATGTTAATTTACTTGTAGAAATTATTTCTCAGGTTCAAGGCTGTGTCAGTAGCAGCAAAGTTTTATTAGAGACAAGCGTTGGTGGTTGTTAGACAACTGACCGCAGAAGATTAGCCCAAGCGAGCACCAGTGGCTGGCCCAAAGCAGCACCAGAGGGTGAAGGCAGCAGGCGGGGGGGGGGGGCAGGAAGGCAGCGCTCTGCAGAGCCCCTTCCCACCGGTGCCACAAGCAGAACTGAGAACGGTCAGGTTATTTTTGCCTTGCTTTTTCCAAAGGGATTGTTCTTCGAGAGACCTCCTCGGGGGGTGTGCGGTGGGGCTGGCGGGGAGCTCTCGTCTGCAGCGACCTGCCGAGGGAGGGCAGGAAGCATTACTCTTTCAGGGGTTTCCTCCACGTACCCCTTTGGCTTTCTCTTACACCCCCTTGCTCTTGTACCGACCTTGCTTTTCCCTCTTCTCCCCAGCTTGCTCTATTTTATACACTTGTTGATGCACGACTGACTGATTCCCCCTGCCAGTCCCTCATTTTCGTGTTGTGCTGGAAGCCTTATGTAAACACATTTACTACTAGTAACCCCCCCAGCATCAAACATACTTTCTATGCATGTTTATGAACGCCCCATAGCTGCGTCCCTTTCTCCCACAGCTGGATTAATCCCCGTGCTCTACCACCAACAGTCTCAACACGATCCTGCGGGTCTGACCCCCTGCACTGCCTCTCTCCGGGAGAAAGGAACTGTCTCCAGCCCCTCTTCCCCACCCGGAAAAGCCTGGGGACCTCTCATCCCCCTCTTCCCCAGGTACACAGCAGGACTAAAGTGACTCGTGGTCACGCTCACGGGCTTCTAGAGCACAGCTCACCTGACACGTCCTCACCCAGGCGCGCAGGCTTAGGGCAGGCACGGCGGGCACAGGCTGGCTTTAAGCCCACCGCTCCTTCCAGCTGATGTTGCAGGGACTCCTCTTCCCACTGACCCTCTGTGGAAAGGAGACAGCTCTGGTAACGCAAGCCCTGACATTCACGCCCTGGAGGTCTGCCCCGTGCCCTGGAGCGCTGGCTGTAGCTGCGTCTCTTCAGTCACTGTTGGCCATTTCCCCTTCAAACCACGAGGGTCATTAAGAGCAACAATTAGCTCATCCTCCATCCTGCCTCTCTGTTGATGGCTATTGCTTTTCCATCCTGACACACTCAGAGCCAAGCTCTGCCAGTGTCATTTCACCCATTGCAACTGGCATTTTGGAACAAGAACTGATTTTTCTTGTAGCTGATCTAGGACTGGAGAGTCCCGGAGAGCCCACCTCAGGGCACCACCACTAAAATACCTCTTCTTCCAAACGGATGGAGCAGGTGGGTGCTCGGGCCGGTTCCGTGCGTACGCAGCCATTTATGAGATTAACAGCATGCCTCGCTGTTTCAAAATCTCAGGCAATGGGAGGCAGGGAACAGCCAACTGCTTTGCATACAAATTAAATTTCCCCAAACTTTAATTAAAATTGTTGCGTGAAACTGAAAATGTTTAGATAATTTATTGTTTCAGTTAATTGACCTGCCAGTCCCTAATCCTGTCTAGCTGTGGCAAAGCCAATAAAACCCAGTTAAATGACAGTGCTCACACAAGACCTTGCCCAGCTCACAGTGAAAACCGCCCTGTGACGCGCTGCGAGGCTGCGCCTTGCCCAGGTGGCTGGGGCAGCTCTGGGCCCCTCCGAGCCGCCGTCACCGGCCCGGGACGGGGAATGGTCTCTGGCTCACGCTCTGGACATTTATCAGAGCCAAATCCTCAAACGCCTCGTGGTTTGCTAATAGGCCCCGTCTGGGAACAGGTCAGTACTGGTTCCTCACCACAACGTTGCTTTTACCACTGGTATCACGAGTTTTATATCCCTGTAAGGCAAAGCATAGAGATGTTACTGTGCCAGGGTCTGTCTGTAGGCCGCGTACATGATGTCGTGCTGTCCCCCCTCCAGCAGGCAGTGGTAGGTCTGAATCTCCTGCTCCAGGCGGCATTTGACGTCCAGGAGGGTCTTGTATTCCTGGTTCTGGCACTCCATTTCTGCTCGGATCTCAGCCAGCCGCTGCTCCACGCAGGAGATCTGGCTCTGCAGCTCAGCCAGGTATTTGTTGTAGCGACACTCGGTTTCCGCCAACGAGGATTCCAGGTTTTCTTTCTGAGAACGGAAACAGCACAAAGGCAGCTGGGTCGTGTGGCTTTCTGAAGAGAGCTGGGGAGTCTGAGATGTGCATCCCAGTGGTATCACCTACCATGGTGAGCTGGGCTTGTACATTGATTTCCAAGGCCTGCAGCTGACGTCTCAGCTCAGTGACCTGTTTGTTGCTTGACTCGATCTCCTGGCTGCTTGTTATGACCTCCAGATTCACCTCCTCCACCTGCAAAGTTAGAAAAGAGCACCCCTTTCCTCACCTCCCCACAGCATCTCGTGGCAGGGGCTTCACCACACTGCTTGTGCCCGCCCTGCAGTGCACCTGAGTGCTTCCAAATCTGAAGCCTCCCCGTTTATTCCGTTGTGACCCTGTAACACCACGCTGTGGCCCCTCTGCCATGAACAGAAGAGCACTGAAAATGGGCAGTACAATTAGATGCTGAGCACATCCAGGACAGAATTGCTGATATTTAGACATCACCAGTAAGTGTTCTCAATCTCTCATTTTTCCCCTTTCCCCCCAGCAGGCACAGTAGGGTACAGCACGTCTATAGTACCTTGCAGGCATACCACTGCTCGGTCTCTTTGCGGTTGCGCTCCATCAGCGTTTCATACTGGCACCTCAGATCCTCCAGGATCTTCCTCAGGTCTGGGCCAGGGCAGGCGTTGACCTCCACGCTCACGTCTCCCGTCACCTGTTTCCTCAGGCAGTTCATTTCCTGTGGAAAACACGCACACCGTATCAGTAATATCGGCACTGGGGGGGACTTGCCTTCTTCTTTCTTCTTATTTCTCTAAGAGTAAGGGGCAATCGAACCTCCTCGTGGTTTGTCTTGAGACAACACATCTCTTCAGTCAAAGCCTCACACTGGAGCTGCAGGTCGGTCTTGCAGCTGGCCAGCTGGTCCAGGACAGGGCGCAGGTTGCAGATGTCTGCATCCACATTTTGCCGCAGACCACATTCGGTCTCGTACCTTCAGCCACAGACAGAGAAAGGTCGGCATGTCAGTAAACCACGGCGAGCCCTTGAGCTGGGTTTGTGGGGAAACAATTTAGGACCAAGTTTTTCTTTTGCTTCAGGTGTGCAATGCTATGAACGTTATCAATGAGAACTGCACCTTAACACAGCAGCAGGACAAGCAGAGCATTAGGATTTCCCCGTCACCACCGCTCACCTCCCTTCCACGGGCACTGTGAACCCTCAGGCCAGCACAGGACCGTACTCACTTCACTCGGAAGTCATCAGCCGTCATCCTGTTGTTGTCAATATTCAGAAGGATTTTGTTAGTCTCCATGGCTGCACACAGGATCTGAAAAAGAAAACGCAGGAGAGAGATTCGGGCTTGTGGCTTTCTCTGGCTACAGAAGGCCCTGGAGGAAACACCTACCTGGGGTAACGCAACCCACTTATTTTGTAACTATTCCATATATCGGGATTATTGATCAGTCAGATGGCATTGCAGGGGGAACCCACGTGCCACCTCGGTGGAGCAGGCTGCTCTGAAGCTCCAGCTCTCCATAAATGCAGTGCCCTCCTCCCTCCAACCATCATTTCATACAAACTATTGCTTCGCGGGCACAGCCAGAGACACAGGTATTGCCTCTGCCATTTGACACCGGTCTATCCACACGTGAAAGCAAAGCCCCAAGAAATATTAGGATTTTCTTGAAAAACAATGATTTACCTGGTTTTGAAGGTCTTCGATTTCCTTATGAAAACAGCTGTAGTCCCGTGGCTCGCAGCTGGGCCCTACCTTGGCGTACCACTCCCTGATCTTGCACTCGAGGTCAGCGTTGTCTCCCTCCAGCAGCCGCACCTTGTCCAGGTAGGAGGCCAAGCGGTCGTTGAGGTTCTGCATCGTCGCCTTTTCGTTGTTAGCAAATAAGATCCCATCACCGCAACCGGCACCAGCCCTGGTGAAGCCACCACCAACGCCCCGAGTGCAGATGCCTCCGCCGCTGAATCCAAGGGTGGAACAAGCCCTCTGGGCAGCTCCAAAGCTCCCACCAGCAGCACTGCCAGCACTCAGCTGCTTCCCGAGTAATCCCTCGCTTAAACTGCCACCAGAAAAATTGCCCCCTGCACCACTGAAGTCGTAGGCAGCGTGTCTTCCCGAGGAGGAGGAGGAGACCTTCCTCCCGCTGCCAGCCGCAGAGCTGCCCGCGCTGCCCCTGCCTTGGGAGCAGGCGGTGACGACCTGCCTGACGGCACAGCTCATGGTGGGAGCGCGAGGATCCAGCCGGAGCCCGAGGCCAGCTGCACACCCGCCACGGGATCCCGCTGTGATCCCTCGGTCCCCACAGCCCTCTATTTATACCGTTCCTCACGGATGTTGCCACCGGAGAAGGGCTGTTTATTCCTCCTGCCTGTCACCTGCCTAGTGCTGGTTTTCTCCTTCAGCCGGAAATATTTCCCCAAAGGCGTTTGTCTCCAGAAATCCCACAACAGAAGGATGCTTTGGTTAACAGAAGCATGTTTCAAAACTACATCAAAAATGTTACTTCCTGAATCATCAGGTCTGACTTGTGATGACAGCTGAAGAGCAGGGACACAAACAGGGACGATACCCAGGAGTGCCCGGGGAGTGAAACACCACAGCAATTATCCACCCCGCTGTGGGCGAGTCTGCCCGGAAAGGGAAAGCTGTGGGAAAGCCGTCCTCTGCCGGAGCCTGTTCGACCCCTTTGCGATGAGAAACGAGGGTCCCCCCCAACTCAGCCGGCACCGGGGCCAGGAGAGCACCCTGCACCCTCGGGCCCCTCTGCGAGGGCACCGCAGCGAGGGCCCGGCCCGTCCTGCGCGGCCGTCCGCTGAGCGAGGACCTCCGGGGTGTTAGACCTCGAAATGTTTTTCTCTTGGAGAGCACAGAAAAATATTGCACTTGTGCCAGTGATTATTTGTTACTTCTCTTCCTCCTGCGTACACCAAAACATCCCCTTTCGGAGGGGAGAACCCATGGTGTTTGTTTTGCTGCTTTCAAGGGTAGACAAAATATTCAAATATTTATCCAGAATAAAAGAGAAAAGGTTATTTCCTGAATACCAAATGTTGGGGTTACTGTGGATATTCCCTGCCAAGAGAGGGCAGCTACATGGGATTTTTCATAAGATTTCTAGAACAGTAACATGGAGAATTTCAGAAGCAGCCTGAGCCTGTGCAGTTCTGACCCAGTTCCAACCAGCACCTGGAAATTCTCCAAATGTAATCAAGGGGAAATGTGTGAAATTCAGAAAAGACACTAGAAAAGATCATTTAAAAAAAGATATTAAACCTGTTTTTTAGTCTTGGAATGCTGAATTGAGGAAGAAGGGAAATAATTAAAATGTTTTGTCATCTGAATCTCTCATTTGATTAATACCATTAACACAGCCATGCTCATACTGGCTGACTGCCAGCCAGGTGCTGTTCAGGTTTGGCTTTGGCATCCAGGTCACCTGGACACATCACACAAAGGGTGCGTCGGGCGCAGCCTGTTTCAGCAATATTGCTTGTGCCATTTGGGTAAGTTCATTAGTCTTGATTTTATCTTGACACTGCAAATCCAGAACACCTTAAATGTGGTGTGGATCCTGTGTCTGTCCATCCTTTGTTCCGTGTGTAATTAGCAAGTGAAGCCTGTGCCATGGTGCCGTGGCACACGGGGATGCCCAGGGGAGGCTGGGCCATGCTCCGGCTCGGGCACCTCTGCTGGAGCAGGAGGGAATCAGGAGCAGAACTGGTCAGAATCTGTCTTTTTTTTCCATAGAAGAATTGTAAAATTGATGCTGAGCTAACACTTAATTTAATTGAGAAATACGTAGTCCTTCATTTTACAGTGAGAAAAATGAAAACGTTAACGAGTGGGGCTTTTTCAATTATTGAAATTTAGGTAGAAATGTCCATGTTTCTTTCTTACTTTTTGAACTTCAGACCTCGCCATAGGTCTGTGTAGCCAAATGTGATCAGAATTTCTACAGCTTTTGTAAAGGAGAATAATAACTTCACTCTTGATCTTACTGGATTTCTGTGTTCTTCATTGTAGCTTTTTTTCCTTTCCAAAATTTGAAATTTTTATTAAAACCAGCTCTTGCTTTTACAGCAGAGCGTGCCTCAAGACCTGCCAGCAGTTCCAGTCCTCATTTTATCAAAAGAGGGTTTCATTTTTTCACGGGGAGGTCTGTTAATGACAGTATCTACGTGCATAATGGAAGGCTCTTCCCAGAATTAACTTTTACTGACTTCCAGACTGGAGTCTGCAGACGGAGATTTGCCCGGCACAGCCTTGGAGCCAGCCCGGAGCGATGCCTCTGATGAGCCGTCCTCGGCTGACTTGGGAGCCCCTCGCAGGCAGCGTTGTGCCCCAAGAGAGGAAGAGAAATGACGGCTCATGAGGATCTCCCGGCAGGCATTGCAGAAACAGCAGCGCCGGCCTGACAAGGGAGAATTATTACTTCAAGTAACAAATGAGCAGAAAAGCCTCCCCCAGGCAAAGGTGCCGTTCCCATTTAAGCTTTGTAAAAAAATAGACAGGAATTACACTTCAGCTTTGCATCTGCGTCTTGTACTGTGCTGTGTAGAGGAGGGCAGGATGGTGGTAGAGGATGGGCACTGGGGAGTTCTTCCCAGGGGTTTTTCTACTGTACAAAATGATCAGTTCAAAAGAGCAACGAAAATGAGAAAGAAAGGTTTGATTTCCCCGGCGTCCTTTGGCAGTCTCGGGATATTTTAAGGCTTAAGACTGTCTCTTAAGCTATTGCAAATGAAGTACAGAAAGTATAATGTGCCCCCAAGAAGGAGATCCAGCATTTCACGTTATTACAAGCATTCCCTGAGTCACCAGATGTTGTCATGTCCCTGGAGACTTGGTGACTCAGAGACGGCACCAAACCGCGAGCCCCTGCGGTGCCCAAGCCACCATCCATCACCCCGCGTGACTGCCAGCCCCGGCTCAGGCTGGGCTTGGAGCAACCACCACGGCTGCTGTACTGTTTATAACGTATTTGCTTATCTAGCTCTCGAGGGAATTGTCATTCCACTTTTTTCTGCGCGTTATTGGCTGCACCAAAACCGATCTGCAGATGATGACGCCAGACGCTCCAGGGCGCCGATCCCAGCTTTGCAAATCACTCTAGGCAAATCGTTCGGCTCCTCAATTTCATGCTTTGTAGGATGGAAACAACAATAACCGTAATCCTCCTTCTCAAGGGCATTGCAAAAACATCGCTCTGATGCGAATGTGGAACTTGAAAGATCAGAAACATGATATTCATTTTAAGTATTATTCATTGTAAGTATTCTTGCTGTTGTATATTAAGTTCGACACTGGCACATCCTACGTGTGTCTCTGTCTCTCAGCTGATGACATACCTTTCAAGGTCGTTCTTGGTTTTCCTTTTTTATTTTGTTGTCCATTAAAGTTTCACCATTTTTCACTGAGGACTTGCTTTTATAACTCCTCGCTGACTCCTCACAAGGCTTTGCATCTTGCGCTTGCATCTTGCAGTAACTTTGAAAAATGCTCTCCAAAAGCAGCATTTGCTCATCTCTTGGATGTGATAATTTGTCTGTGTTTCACAGATACAAACTGTTGTAGCAAAGAGTAATAATAAAAAATAAATTGCCTGATAGTTACGTGGTATTCTCCTTCAGAGCACTGTAATGTAGCACAGTGATTTCTCGTGCTGAGCATGGACCTCCCTCTTGTCTGTGGTAGTAGGGTTATGTGGAGCTGGGTGCAGAATTTAAGCCTTTTTCATTGGTGCAAATATATGTTGGTGAATAAGGAAAACTGTTATTCCAGCAAAGAGAAAAGCACGGTGCAGTCGATGAACTCTGCACTCTGGTCTGTGTGGCGTTTCCTACCCGGTTCTGTAATTGCTAAACAGCAATAGCGAATGATAACATCTCTTCCCACTCCCTTTTCTGGAAGGACCTGGCAGGTTCCCCACTTCTTCGATCTCCTTCCCTCTCCTTCGCGTGTCTCGTCATGCCCAGCGTGACCTCACCGGCTCTGTCTGTGCCGGCCGGGAGTGTGCCTTTGTCCTTGTCCCATAAGGACCGTAATCCTCTGTGGCAGCTGAGAGAATGAATCATCAATACCAACCCCAGAGACAAGCGTGCGTAACTTCAGCCGCAGAAGCCTCCTGTACATCATTATGAGCAAAGGGAAGGTGATTTCCTGCAAACTCTTACCTTTTCCTTTCGTCTAAGGCCCAAATCTGTGTTCTTGAGGGGGGCGATGAACATGAGGTCCAAGACGGGACAGAGCTCCCAAGTACCGCTGGCTAGAAAGCATGAAGGTGGACCTCAGTGATGCCATCAGGCTTTTGGGTCTAAAATGATTTCCTCTCCTGTCTAGCCCACAAGACACGTTTGGTGGATGTGCGACCAGGGCAGCATCCTTTGGTTCCTGTGTCACTCTCCAGGAGGTGAGTGGGCAAAGGCAAACCTGGTACCCAGCTGCCAGGGCATGAGCTGCATCGCCTGACCCCGGACGGCAGCTTGCCTGCAGCGCTGTTGGCGTAGGGTGACTAGCTCGTGTGTTTCCAGAGGGATTTCAGCAGTGATCCACTAGATGCCATAGTGATAAAAATGGCATTAATGGCTTAATCCCTCTGCAGATTGAGCAATGGTTATTTTAGAACCCGTTAAGCGCAGGCCTCAGGCAGCATGAAAAGACCTGTGTAACGTTTCCATACAGCGTGCCTAACAGTGGGGTTTAAGGACTGTCAGATCAGACAGAGGCAGGGATGTGTAAGGCTTGCCAGCCTGATGTTGTGCTCGTGTCTGGGAACATACACATGACAGTACGAGTCTTGCCAAAGTCATTTAAGTTCAACTTACAGGAGAAAGTGATCTTTTGTGATGCCAAGAGTGAACTGAGCTTTATTTTGTTGGCTTTAAGTATCAGTCGTGTGGCCCATTGGCCTCAAGCATCATCCATCATTGCCTTCATTTTGTATCAAACTTACCCGGTTTATGTCTCAGTCAGTCCCTCGTATTTACGAGCAATAAAAAGCTGTCTCAAATTATTTTTGCTCCAAGTGGAACCTATAACCCTCCCTTCCCCTCCTCTCGCTGGCTTCTTCTTGTGGTTTCTTAGGACTTTCCCTGGCATGGACACACAACCCTGAAGCTTTGAGAGCTCACGTATCAGTGACAGACAAGTCTGCAGTTGCATGAACGAAGAAAAAAGCTTTATTAAATGTGTACAGAGTGCACAAGGGCACCTGGTGAAATGAGGGTGAGAGAGGAAAGAGGAGCAGAGGAATGAAGCTGGCTGCTTTCTGTGACACAACCCCATCACACGCGGCCTCAGACAGCGCTCGGTCCGGCTCGCCGCTCTCGTGAGCCGGGGGTCGAGGGTCCGCAGGGGTCTGCGTGCCGTCCTAGCGCGTGGTGAGCGCAACCTGCTCCCGGGAGGAGACCACCTTCCCGTCCTGCACCTCCTCGACGATCGTGCGGACCTGACGGGAAGATGTCATGACTGCAAAAGGAAAGCAGAGGACAGTTACCCAGGGGGCAGGAAGGAGGGAAGTTTCTTACCACACTGTCAGATGTGGCATGTTCTTAAGGAAGATGTGGGAAGCCCCACGAGGTGCTGGGAAATGCTGTTTTAAACAACCCTGCATTGGCCAGGGAGAGGGGAGAGCCAGGCCTACGGGAAAGCTCGAGAAGGCAGAAGGCACGCTGCTTAATCGTGGGGTGTCACTTGATTTTTCTGGTGTCTGTAAAGCTGGAACAGCAGCTGCTCAATCACAAGGCCCATTTAGGGCAAATCGTTCAGGCGTGTGAGGCATTTCCCTTCCTGAGAGCTCTTTCCTGCGGTTAGCAGTTGCGAGATGCGCAGGAGCTCTCCTGGCTGCTGTCACTGATGTGGCCAGCGAGGTGGCACAGCACGCCCCAGGAGCGGTTTTCACTCCGTGGGTTTGGCAGCTGCTCTAAAAGCAGGTCTCGAAGCTGTTTGTCAGAAATGTGTGTAGCCAGACAGGTTCTTACCGTCCCTGCCGGAGTGTGAGGACACAGCGGAGGAGTACTGGGAAGAGATGCTACGAGAGAAGGAGAAAAACAAAGAGAAGTTAGGGACGAGCTCTTTTTTGTTGCTATTATGCAGGCTCTGCATTCAGGCAGGAGGAAAACAGAAAGGTCTCATGGCAGTTGCTAAAGCCACTGCTGCGCTCCGTGTGTCCTGGAGAGCAGAGGGGCCGCTGCCCCTTCCAGCATCTCCCTGCAGGGACGGAGCCGCTGGCCACCCACGGCGGGTGCGAACATAAAGAGGAACCCTGAAAGCTGCGATGGGGCTGAGTCCCCAGGCAGCACATTCTGTGTCTGTCACCCGTCTCCTCCCGCTGCGCCCGCCCAAGCGAAGCCCCTCCACGTACTGGGCGTCCTCGCCCTCCAGCAGCCGGCGGTACGTGGCGATCTCCTGCTCCAGGCGGCACTTGACGTCCAGGAGGACCCTGTACTCCTGGTTCTGGCGCTCCATGTCGCACCGCAGCTCGGCCAGCTGCTCCTCCACGCCGCTGATCAGCCCCTGCAGCTGGGCCAGCTGGGTGCCGTAGCGGGCTTCTGTGTCGGCCAAGGTGCCCTCCAGCGCCGCTTTCTGCGTGCGGAGGAGAGGGACGGGGTCAAGGGGGGACGGAGGGCGGCGGGGATGGGAGCACCCGTGCGTCCCCTGGCCCGTGCTCCTGCGTGCCCCCAACCCCACAGGCAGCCGGCCCCTCGTACCGTGCTGAGCTGGGACTGCAGGTCGATCTCCAGGCTCTGGATGGTGCGTCGTAGCTCTGTGATCTCCGTCTTGCCGCTCTGAAGCTGCTCGGTGTTGATGGCCACCTCCCGGTTCAGCTCTTCCGTCTGCAACGAGGCAAAACCGTGCCGTTCCAGCACCGGCGAGCGGGCACAGCCTCGGGCCCCGCGTCCCGCTGCGCTGCCGGCCAGGGCTCACCTTGCTGAAGAACCACTGCTCGGCGTCCCTGCGGTTCTTGTCCGCCAGGCTCTCGTACTGCTCCCTCATCTCAGCCAGGATCTTGGTGAGGTCGATCCCAGGAGCAGCATCCATCTCCACACTGATCTCTCCACCCACCTGCCCGCGCAGGGCGTTCATTTCCTGGCAGAAAAGAGAGACAAGATGCACATCAGGGTGAAATTGGTATATTCCCATTCTGTCAAATTTCTTATTTGCACCCAGCACACGGACCCCACGGACCTCCCTCTCCTGGAGGTTCTGTCTGAAGGGATTGTCTCCCTCCCCCTTACCCACTTGAGTGTCTCCTGACAGCCCCAATTGCAGAGACACTCCTGCACATTTGACCTGACCACATTCCATTGTGCTCAAGGGATATTTTGTAGGTCCCAGTTTGAGCCTGGCTCTGTGCTCACCTCCTCGTGGTTCTTCTTGAGGTAGGCCAGCTCCTCCTTCAGGTTCTCGATCTGCATCTCCAGGTCAGCTCTGGCCAGGGTCAGCTCATCCAGGACTCTGCGCAGGCCGTTGATATCGGCCTCCACGCTCAGGCGCAGAGCCTGCTCCGTCTCAAACCTGGGGACACACACACAATTGCGCCATGGAGCCCCGCTGATACAGGTTTTTTGTGTTGTTTCCTTCCCCAGCTTGGCATATTTCTGCCAAGCATCTTCTGTGAAAAGTGCATGCACGGCTCTCCACCGTGCAGGAGTGTCCAGACAACGCTGTGCCCAGGAAGAGGCGTACGCTTCCCAAGTGTCACACTTTTAGGGAACAGTGACCTGGTGGAGCAGCTTCAGCTGCAGAAAGCAAAGCCGTACACAGACTGGCTTTTCCCTCCCTTCTCATGAGAGCTCTCAAAGGCATTGGACTCACTTGGTTCTGAAGTCGTCAGCTGCCAGCCTGGCGTTGTCAATCTGCAAGACGATGTTGGCATTTTCGACAGTTGCAGCAAGAATCTGGGGGGGACAAAAGAAAGCGAAAGAGTGAAAAAGTAGTTCCAAAACATGGCATGCTGCTGCCTGAGTCCCCGTTCTGGAGGCCTGGAGCAGCCCTGAACCCCCTGCCCATCGGGCTGGGCTTCCACGGGGAATCTGCGAGGAGACAGACGGGATCCTCGTGCTCAGTCTCTCATTGGCACTGAGTCGGCCTCTGGGCTGTGCCCACACGCCACAGCCCGTTGCCCCTGCGGACGGCGTCTCCAGGCGCTCACACCGCGCTCGGAGCCCTGGCAGCGCTCTGGGCTTTGCCTGGCCACGCTGAACAGCCCAGCTGGGAAGGAAAAAAGGGTGGAGGAAGGAGTGTCTTGTGCCTGAACTGTTTTGCTTTCGTAATTACACCTGAGGTGCAAATATTTGTTCTGGGATTTTGAAAATGATTGGCCATTTAATGAGCCGTAATTTCTGTAGCCACAAGCTAATGAAAAGCTCTCGCTGAGTTCTGACGCTCCAGGGGGTATCCAAGCCATAACCCAGGAATATTGATGTGGTAATTTCCCAGCTGCGGTGCAGGAGGGAAGGGTCTGCCTCCCCCTGGGTCACGAGTGGAGGGTTTCTGTGAGAGCCAGCACTTCACTACTCAGACCTTGAGACACGTTCTGCTGCCACAGATCAGAGCACACCCGACAAGCTGGAATGTGAAGAGCAGCTTTGTGCCTCAAGGCAAGAGCCCTTCTCCCCAGGGCAAAGCCCAAGAGACAGGTTAAAGATCTGAAACATTCTCAGTATGGGATTTCCCCCAGGGGCTCATCCCTGAGCCTGTCACAGACCAGGTATCGTCACTCCCCAGCTGCCCACACCTCCGTCCCCTCGGGGGAGCCTGAGCTGACTAAGGATGCTGTCACCTCGCGTAGGCAGTGGTGAAGGACCAGGCAATCAGCTCATGAGGAGTGATGTGGGCAGAGGGAGGACAACGGTGGCAGAGTAGGAGGGGAAGAAAGATTCTGGTGCTTTTGTTCAAGAGCCTTTGCCTAAAATCAGCCAGGGAGCTGCTAAGAACAAAGAAACAAGCTTGGCCATGATTTCATCTACGGCATTCTAGAGCAGGGCACGCACCTGACTCCAGCACCTCTGAAGCCACCTACCAGCACCCACTATGTTCTGACTCCTGGATTTTCACTCATGTCTGTGTTTGCACCTCCCCAAGAACAACCATCCCATAGGGCAGTTTCTTTTCCAACCTCTGCCTTGAGCTTCCTTTCAGGTTAGAAAAGATCTGACTTGTAGGATATTTATGAGAACAACTTAGCAGCTCCATTTGCATATCATTCAGCAGTGAACAGTGCCAAAGAGACAACGTGCCCCTGCCTGCAGAGTGCTTGATCAGAGCCTGCAAAGGGAGCACGCACTTGGGGCGTGAGTAGCATCGAGGAAAGGCAGGAGGTGACCGGTGTGGCAGCAGGTAACCCACACCAATGTCTGACAGCCCCGACTCCTGCTTTCCTGCCCTGTCTTTCTCCCTCCACTGAAACAGTCAATAGAAAACCCATCTTTGTGCCTGGTGGAGGACATGATCAAGAACCTGCTGTTCATAAATGATGACTATTATTCCCAAGCATGCTCGTTCTGTTTTTCCATCTCAGACCAATTATCTGTCATTTGTTAATACTCTTCCCTTCAGCTTTTAGGAACAGGGTCAACTTTTTTGAAGTGACTTTAATGAAGTTGTCTTGGTAATCACAGCATCCTACCTTGTTCCTGAGCTCCTCGATAGTCCTGTAGTAGGGGCTGTAGTCACGGTCTGGACCAGGTCCCTGCTTCTTGTACCACTCCCTGATCTTGACCTCCAGGTCAGTGTTGGCCTCCTCCAGCGCACGCACTTTGTCCAGGTAGGCAGCCAGCCGGTCGTTGAGGTTCTGCATCGTCTCCTTTTCGCCAGCCGGGAGGATGCCATCGCCGCCCCCAAAGCCACCTCCAAAGCCACCTCCAAAGCCAGCCCCAAAGCCAGCCCCATAGCTACCCCCAAAGCCACTGCCCAGGCCCCCTCCTACGCTGCTGCAGTAGCTGCCCCCGTAGCCGCTTCCGAGCCCCGAGACAATGCGGGAAGAGACAGAGTAGCTGCCAGAGCCCCCGTGGACGCTGGGGGCTCGGTACCCTGCTCCCCCAACACGCACGGAGGAAAGCCTGCTGGAGCCTCCCCCCAGGCCCCCGAGCCCCTTGAGGGAGGTGGAAGAGGAGTATTGCCTGACAGTGGTGCTCATGGCGGAGGCTGGCGGAGGCTGGAGAGAGACACGGGGCTCGGCAGCGCAGACAGCGAGTGCTGCTGCCCCCGGGCTCGGAGCCCTTTATAGCCCGGGCAGGAGGCGTTGCCGGCGCTTTTTTTTCTGTTGCATTCCCGATGATTTTCATCACTCCTAAAATCTGAGCCAACTTCCAGAATCATCATTTTCACCTTTGTTCTATCCGTGCTTTTTGTCATATTCCACTAGAAACTTTTTATCTCACAAAGGGCGTCTTTATGCTGCTTCCGTTTCCAAGTAAATAGTCAGGTGTGATTCAAAGTAGGAGGCTCCTTGCTCAGGGCTACGTTTTAATACTGCTTTGTACTATTAGCTCTGAAACAGAGCTGTTCCGGCAGCGTTTCCATGGAGTAAGTCAGCATCTCTTTGGCTGTGTCTTTTTGTCCCAGCTCCTAGAGTTCCCTGTCTCTCCTCACACTGTACACAGAGCACACCTGCAGGGACAACAACCCTGTCCTGAAGCCCTGAGTGTACGTCTGCAGTCCCGTGAGCACAACGGTGCTGGAAGGAACTTGGCTGCCAATCCTGGAAATACAAGTCCTCTCTTTTATCCACAGAGAGCGGGATGTTCTGTAATGAAAAAGCAATGAGAAGGGAGTTCATGCTTCAGGGCTCATTCAATTCTTCACTTCGCTTCAGAGGCCACCCAAGAGTGGAGGAATATGAAAAGGCAATAAGCAGTGGATGTTTTGTGGTGTTCTTTGTGAACGAGAGCCTGGCAAACCATTGCGAAGGAGCAGGGTATGGCTGGCGTAACTTAAAAATTGTGAGATGCTCCAAGAAAAAATGTGGAACAGCATAAAGTAGGTGAAGGATGTAACGAAAAAAGATCCTGGTCCCTAAGCACTGTGAGCAAGAGCGCAAAGTTGACAGTAACAAGGCTTAGCAGCTAATGCTAACGATGTTTTCTGTGATGAACATCTCAATCTGTTGTGACCAGGGAGGACAACTTCAGTGTGAGTTTGGAGTTTACAGACCTGTGTAGACAGAGCTTCAGCAGAGATACCGGTTGCCTCTGAAGGGCAAAAAGGCTCAAAAAACGAGTGCACCAGGTCAAGCTCCGCTGTCTGCTCTCTGTGCTGACCTGCGTCATGGGCAGAAACCACAAACCTGAGTGTCACCAGCTAATAATGCAGGGCGTGGAGGAGAAGATATTTCTCATGTGTGTGCATGGTGGATTGTTTGACTGTCTTCACAGACAGGCCCCAACAGCCCCTTCCCAACAGCCAAGTTCTCCCTTAGATCATTTGCCAGAGGGGAAAAGAGTATGGAAATAAGCAACAAAGGTACATTTCTGAGTAGCTCCTAAGGGCCTGACTCCCTCCCCTCTATCTGAAGAAAGCTGGAAACGATACAGGAGTGGGATGTGTCCTTGGAGTGCCAGGAGTTGGCTGCTGTGGAGAAGCACAGCTAGCGATGAATGGAGACAAGTCTGTACACCTCGGAGAACTGGAGAACTGGAATCTCCACCGTGTTTGCTCTGGCCAGAGGACGGGTTCAGTCTCTTGTCGCGTGAGTGCCAGGAGCCGGGGCGCGGAGCCAGCGGACGCCCACTTTCGGCTCGTCCTCCCCAGGTGCGGATGGCAAAGGCGCAGCAGTGCGGGGGCGGCTGGGACGTGGAGATCCAAGGAATGTGCTTCCTCCCCGTCTTCATTTCCTCACCTTCACCCGGGTGATACAAAAGGGCAGAGCTCGTGGGTTGTCCACACTGTGTGCAGTGGTGGCACAAAGAAAGGCGACTGCCAGTGACAAAGGCCAGGTTGGATGGGGCTTGGAGCAATCTGATCTGGTGGAAGGTGTCCCTGCCCATGGCAGGGGGTTGGAACTGGATGGGCTTTAAGGTCCCTTCCCACCCAAACCAGTCTGTGCTTCTCTGAGCAGCAGCACAGAGCCCCTGAGCACGTCCACACCCTCAGCCTTGCCATGAGCAAAGCCTTTCGGCCCAGTCAGCCAGCAGCAATAACCGGCTTCCCCCAGACCGGCTGTCGATGAGCACTGTCACAGCGGTACAAGGTTAACGGCATCTTCTTCCTTTACACGAAATTGCCTTTTCTTTCATCTTTTGTTTCCTATTTAACCGCTATGTCATAGACATTGCTCAAAATATCTATGGTATTTTGATAATACCACAAGGCAGCAATTAAAATCCTGAGATGTTAATTAAGACTTAAAAAAACATTAAAAATTCTAAGCTGTTATTTACATGACCTCCCATTGAACACAACCACAAATGACTGCGTGTTGTTTGTATCACACTCCCTCGAAAATAAAAGACTGACTTAATAAATCAGATTCTGCCCCTGTTCCATGAGCACGTGCCCACAATGAGCCCGTTCAAAAGCAGAATCCTGGTTCTAGGGCATACCAGTAATTCCGTGGTAGCACAGTGGTGTTTAAACATTCAATTCTGTCTTACTTCAGGAGGAAAACAGATGAAGTTCTGGCTCCAAACATACACATCAGCAGACCCGGTAGATGAAACTACCTGGACAAAAACACTTCTCTGTTTATTTTAGTGCACTTAGAAAGTTTGCCCTAATAGCAAATTATCACAGGAAAGTTCCCTAAAATGAGCTGAAAGGCCACACCTTAATGCCTCCTCCTAAAGTGGTCTTTTATGTCAGATTAACTCAGCATAGCCTGAGAAGTCAAATTGTCTTTCTGGAATAAAACACCACTTTCTGCAACCTGCCTCGAGCTGCCGCTGCCTGTCTGCGTGAGCCACCGCCTGCAGCTCCCTCCTCAACGGGTTTCTTAAGGTCAGGAATAATTATTAATGCTTAAGGCAGGAGCGAATCAACATCTGTTTTCCACACCTCCCTCACAATTTGCAGTAGCAGGAGTAATTAAAACAGAGGATTTTGTTAGCAAAGTATTATTTGCTGTTTCTGTAGCAACACGGGTGTGCCCAGTGAATCCCAGCGAGGCACCTTCAGCATCCCCACGCCGGCTGGCAGCCAGAGGGGCACGACCACCGCAGGGGCTCCGAGGAGCTGCGAGAGGTGCTGATGGTCCCTGCACCATCCATGGGGGCAACGGGGGGACCCTAAGAGGTGACCTGGGAAGCCCCAAGTGTTAACTGCAGGCTGTGTCTGTCCCTACCCTTGGGCGTCCGAGCTTGGGCTGCTCAGCGCCTGCCCTCATCCAGCCCCGGGCACGGAGCACCCCTCGGGGGACACCCCTCGGGGGACACCCCTCGGGCTCGCTCAAGGGTGCGGGAGCAGAGAGGGCACAGTCTGCAGGACTGCAGAGGTGCTGTGGCTGGAAGAGCCTCGGGTCAGGAATCGTGCCCGGTTATTTGCCCGTGGCCCGTCCGCGATGCTCCAGGAGTGGTGCAGCGGCGCAGCGGTGGGAGCCCTTCTGACCACAGCTCCTCCGCCGGGTCGTGTCTGTGTGTCCTTCGGTGGAATCGGGGTGGAAACGAGATCACTGTGTGCCAGCAGCACGCTTCCAAACCGCAGCCGTGTCTCCCGCAGGCCGGTGGATGCCGGCACTGCTCTAAGCTGGGTCACACGGGGCTGCTGCGCGCGGGGCAGCTGGTGCCCTGCCCGTGTCGGGGGGTCTGCTCTGCGTGGGCAGGGGGACGCAGCCCCCCCGACACCGGGCAGGGCTGTATGGCTGCAGCATGGCATGTCTCTGGACCGGGTATCCCTGCCCCTGCCACCTCGGCTTGGGGCATGGATGATGCACTGTGAGGGTCCTTTCAATGCTTTGGAAAAAAGCTGGATTCTCTCTTCTGTCCGTGTAAAATCCAGGCAGATTTTCTGGCAAAGGGTCCTACAGCTGAGTGGCCAGCAATATCCTTACACACATTCAGTAGTGCCGCTCTGAATCATCCCATTGATTTAGAAGGCGGATTTATGAAGTGTGGCAGAATCCAGCCAAGAATGTGTCTGAACTGGCTTTCCAGGAACGGCTGGGCCAGCTGACGGCCGCGGGAACTGCTGCGTCAGGAGGAGCCGCGGAGGGCCGGGAGCGCCAGAAATAACTCCCAGAGAGTTTTAATCTTTTTTCTTGCATAGACCATACCCACCCCTTACCGTCACTTGTTCTCCTCACCCTTTAGCGGTCTCCTTGGAAGCAAGAATTAAACAAAGCTGAGTTTGTATCTGTCCTGGTTTCACGGGATAAAATGTATAGAATCAAGTTTCTGTTAGATTCTGTCTCAGTGTGTGGCCGGCCGTGGCGATCAGGGGCAGCTGCCCCAGCCTGGCCCACAGGTGTGCTCTGTATCATTAACGTCAAGTTCACTATAAAAGGGAAAGCTGCTGGGGGAGGTGGGGCTCTTTTTGCTTTCCTCTTGTTTCTCCTTCACCTTTCTCATTCCCAACAATTGCTATTCCTGGAGCAACTTGGTGCAACTCTGCAGCTAAGTATAATTTTGTGTGTTCTACATTATCATTGGTATTGGCTTCTTTATTTTGTTAAATCTGTTCAACTTTAACCCATGAGTCTGTCCTCTTCCCAATTCCCTTCCTCGGTTGGGGAAGGGACACTGGGTGAGAAAAAAGTTGTTATTGTTTAGTCCCGGGTGTGGGCTGAATGAAGCCAGTACCTCTGGAGGGGCGTCAGCCAGTACCCCTGCCACAGCTACGGCTTAATTTCATTTTACCACAAAGCTTTTGCTGTCTGGGCCGCACGGCAACGGCTGAGGCAGAGCTGGGGAGGGACTGGTCCGCAGGGTCCTGGCTGCATGACCTTGTTTTTGTTCACTTTCTTGCTTGGACTCCCCAAGTTAAAACCTTCAGCTCTGCTGTTGCTGTACACTGCAGCCGGGGAGGCAGCGCCTTGCCCCACTGACAGTCGCAGAGCCGAAGCTGAGATGAAATACAGAGACTGTCACGAGTTTCCCCTCCCACGACCAAGTAATCGGTTCCTTTCTAGACCTCCACCCCCATGAGCCGTCTCCACCGGAGCAGCCCGGTCCCGGGTGTTACAGAAGCGTAGGTGCGCTGGCCCCGCCGTCGGGGTACCGCAGCTGGAGGGTATCGCTCCTTCCCGAGGGGAGCTTTGTCCTCCAGCCCCAGGAGCGGGGCAGCCTGGCTCCGCAGAGCAGCAGGACCAGACCCTGGTTTGCACGAGCGCGAAGAAAAGCTTTATTTGATTTCTGAGCACGGCACAGCGCTTGGAGACAGGGAGAGGGAAGTGGGGTGGGATAAAAAGAGAAGATGCTTTTCGTGATCGGCACAGCCACAGCCCGTAAGAATCCCCTTGGCTCTGCTGTGTGAGGCTGGCAGCAAAGCAGGCAGCCGCCTTAGTGGGCAGCCTGGGTGATCTGCTCGCGGGAGGAAATCACCTTCCCGTCCTGGACTTCCTCGAAGATCGTGCGGATTTGACGGGTAGTTACAGGTGCTGCGATGGAGAACGGACCCGTTATTTACAGGGCACAAAGGGGGAAGTGTCTTAAAGATTTTCATGGGTAAATTTGTTGTTACCAACAACTGCCTCAGAAACCCAATATAACCACCACCTTCCTACCCCTAAATACTTTATTGTGTAATTTCAGTCTACACAGATAATCTTCTGAAACATGTTTTGGTGTATCATAAGAGTGGTTTATGTCAATTCACATTTTGAAAATATAATAAAATAGGAATTTTAGTAAATTAGTAAAAAGAATCTGTGCTAAGAGAGTGGGTAAGGATATGACAGAGCTATGTGTGATCAGTGCATCAGCCAACACATGTTTCTTACCTTCTTTCACAGACTGAGAGATGTAGTGGGAAGACACGCTACAGGAGGAGAAAAGAGAAAGAATGGTCAGAAATGGGGAAAAAAGTGAGTAGTCTCTAAGACAAAATCATTATTTAAAACCCTGCCTTTTCTTCTTGTACCAGTACGTGATTGAAATGCCTCCTGGAAACTGCCCAGTATCAAAATTTGAGGGAAATGGTACAGATGTGTGTGCGCCACGGGGATCCAGGCAGAAAGGCAGCAGCATCCCAGCTGCAACGAGCAGCAGCAGGACCTGCTCCTTCCCCAGGATCACAGGCAGGGGAGGGATGGGAAGCGGATCCCAGGGATGCCGCAGCGCTGTGATACCCGCTGGGCTGCTCTGGACTAGTAGGAGTGAAAAGGGAGACCCTGTTGCGTGCGATGGGTCAGGAAAGGGGCTCACGGGATCCTCCGGGAAAAGCAGGTTGTTCATGTTTTATTTCCTTCGCTATTACCCGTCTCCTCCCGCTGCGCCCGCCCAAGCGAAGCCCCTCCACGTACTGGGCATCCTCGCCCTCCAGCAGCCGGCGGTACGTGGCGATCTCCTGCTCCAGGCGGCACTTGACGTCCAGGAGGACCCTGTACTCCTGGTTCTGGCGCTCCATGTCGCACCGCAGCTCGGCCAGCTGCTCCTCCACGCCGCTGATCAGCCCCTGCAGCTGGGCCAGCTGGGTGCCGTAGCGGGCTTCTGTGTCGGCCAAGGTGCCCTCCAGCGCCGCTTTCTGTGTGCGGAGGAGAGGGACGGGGTCAAGGGGGGACGGAGGGCGGCAGGGATGGGAGCACCCGTGCGTCCCCTGGCCCGCGCCACCCCGCAGGGAGCCGGCCCCTCGTACCGTGCTGAGCTGGGACTGCAGGTCGATCTCCAGGCTCTGGATGGTGCGTCGTAGCTCTGTGATCTCCGTCTTGCCGCTCTGAAGCTGCTCGGTGTTGATGGCCACCTCCCGGTTCAGCTCTTCCGTCTGCAACGAGGCAAAACCGTGCCGTTCCAGCACCGGCGAGCGGGCACAGCCTCGGGCCCCGCGTCCCGCTGCGCTGCCGGCCAGGGCTCACCTTGCTGAAGAACCACTGCTCGGCGTCCCTGCGGTTCTTGTCCGCCAGGCTCTCGTACTGCTCCCTCATCTCAGCCAGGATCTTGGTGAGGTCGATCCCAGGAGCAGCATCCATCTCCACGCTGATCTCTCCACCCACCTGCCCGCGCAGGGCGTTCATTTCCTGGCAGAAAAGAGAGACAAGATGCACATCAGGGTGAAATTGGTATATTCCCATTCTGTCAAATTTCTTATTTGCACCCAGCACACGAACCCCACAGACCTCCCTCCTCCTGGAGGTTCTGTCTGAAGGGATTGTCTCCCTCCCCCTTACCCACTTGAGTGTCTCGTGACAGCCCCAATTGCAGAGACACTCCTGCACATTTGACCTGACCACATTCCATTGTGGTCAAGGTGTATTTTGTAGGTCCCAGTTTGAGCCTGGCTCTGTGCTCACCTCCTCGTGGTTCTTCTTGAGGTAGGCCAGCTCCTCCTTCAGGTTCTCGATCTGCATCTCCAGGTCCGCTCTGGCCAGGGTCAGCTCATCCAGGACTCTGCGCAGGCCGTTGATGTCGGCCTCCACGCTCAGGCGCAGGGTCTGCTCTGTCTCAAACCTGGGGACACAGAACAGTCACTGAAGTCACACAGGATCTTGCCCAGCTGGGGACAGGCGACCTCGGTTTGTTGTTCACTTCTTCCGTGCTGCTGCTGGCATCGTGTCCATACTGCCTGACCCTGATGGTGCACAGACAACCTTCTGATAGTGAATGCAGGGGAACAAGGGATAGACAGTGTCCACCTGAGTCCATAACATCACCTTGACCCTGATATTACTGGGCCTTGTTACTGGGTCTGGGCTTTGTTGAGCTACACACACACAAGTTAAATGCACAGCAGAGGCACAGGGGGAGTTCTCCGTCCAGGACGGCTCGTACCACAGAGGGACAAGTGATGGGAATAAAATAGGGATGGTTTTGATGGAAGCAAAGCAATCCCTAAGTGCCTGCAGATTTAGATAACCAGCTGCTTTGGAAATCACACCTTCATTTTGAAGGCTTTGTTTCCACATTGCCCTTTTGGGTTTTGGATGTGATTTTCTCCTCATTTCATCAAACGTCTCTGCAGACTTTGTTCTGTTTTTCCAGGAAATGTGGCTTACTTGGTCCTGAAGTCATCAGCTGTCAGCCTGGCGTTGTCAATCTGCAGGAGGAGGTTAGCATTGTCAACTGTGGCCATCAGGACCTGGAGGGTGGAGGATAAAGGAGAAGCACTGAATGAGTGTCAGGAGCTCCTCTTGGCTGGCCAAGGGACGGGAGCACAAGTGAGACTGTTGGGACAGGAATGTTTTGGGGAAGCTTGGTGTTTCCTTAGCAGAAGTGTGCATTGAATCAGGACAAGGGAGACACAGCTGAGGCTGACTGCAGGAGGGGGCTGGTCACTCTGTGACCTCCCTTTCCAAAAATCCGTCAGTATTTCAAAAGGCAGCATGAGGCCACGTAAGATGCGCGAGATCTGATGATGGCATTTGTCCCCATGCTTCAGGGCAGGTGCTGACTATGGAAGGGTCAAGAAGGAATCACCTGCTCCCCCATCCACAGCACCGTGCGGCTCTTTGGCAGACGGAGCAGCAGGGTGCTTGCCCTTGGCAAACCTCGTGCCCATTTGTTCAGGGATGGATTTAATTTCTTGACTGCAGAAATGGAGCAAAATGCAGTGAGCAAGTGCCTACAGCTTCTGATTTTTATATTATGAAACCAGGAGCAAATAGTCCACACTAGGAGAAGATTCAAGTCAGAGTTTGGGAGGACATCAGTTATGGGGCCAAGGAGAGGGAGGGCAAATGGATTCCCTGCATCATTTGGCAGCACTCCTGCAGCTCCAGCTGCTCACAGTCATGTTTACTGGGGGCAATTCATATGTCAGAAGTAACAGAGAAGAACAAAGGCAACTCGAGTATTTCCTCCAAAATGGAGTGGTGGGAATCAACTCAGAACAGAGAGAAATCCCTCCAGAGCTGCCTGGCTTGGTGGGTCTGCATCAAGCCTGGCCCTGGGGCAGTGGCTGCCAAAAGGAGGCAAAAAATTCATTATTGGTCAGTTCCATCTTTTTCTCTTTAGCATCTAAATCACACCAGTACAGAGGAGCTGAGACAAGTTTACAAATTCTTTGACTGAAGGTTTACAAATACGACACCAATGTTTCACAGTCTGTGCACACCTACAGCTTTCCCTGCGTGTTCATTTTAAACTCCCTAAAATATGCATTAGCAATGCAGACTTGGCTCTTGTTCACTTTTGCATCATGTCCTTTTACATCTGTTTCTTCCAGTGAAAACTGCCATGTCTTCCATCTAGAGGGGTGTAATCAAAAGCCGACATTGAAACATCTCTGAAATTCCAGCCTGGTGCTTTGCACCTGCTTATGAGACACTTTATGACATCATTAGCTGGTACTAATTACAGAGGTAACAGTCAGTGTTTCTGCTTCCTCACTGCTAGCAGACCTCCCACTGTGTTAATCACAGCATCCTACCTTGTTCCTGAGCTCCTCGATAGTCCTGTAGTAGGGGCTGTAGTCACGGTCTGGACCAGGTCCCTGCTTCTTGTACCACTCCCTGATCTTGACCTCCAGGTCAGTGTTGGCCTCCTCCAGTGCACGCACTTTGTCCAGGTAGGCAGCCAGCCGGTCGTTGAGGTTCTGCATCGTCTCCTTTTCGCCAGCCGGGAGGATGCCATCGCCGCCCCCAAAGCCACCTCCAAAGCCACCTCCAAAGCCAGCCCCATAGCTACCCCCAAAGCCAGCCCCATAGCTACCCCCAAAGCCACCGCCCAGGCCCCCTCCTACGCTGCTGCAGTAGCTGCCCCCGTAGCCGCTTCCAAGCCCCGAGACAATGCGGGAAGAGACAGAGTAGCTGCCAGAGCCCCCGTGGACGCTGGGGGCTCCGTACCCTGCTCCCCCAACACGCACGGAGGAAAGCCTGCTGGAGCCTCCCCCCAGGCCCCCGAGCCCCTTGAGGGAGGTGGAGGAGGAGTATTGCCTGACAGTGGTGCTCATGGCGGAGGCTGGAGAGAGACACGGGGCTCGGCAGCGCAGACAGCGAGTGCTGCTGCCCCCGGGCTCGGAGCCCTTTATAGCCCGGGCAGGAGGCGTTGCCGGCGCTTTTCGTCACCCCTGACAGCCAGAGCCAAGTTCCAGCATCATCATTTTCCTCTCCCCGATTTCATGTCTTTTGTCACATCCCACCAGCAGCACTACGGCACACACGGGACCTTCGCCTCCTGCTTTGGTTCCCAGCACCCAGCGTGATTCAGCCCGAAGGCTCCTTGCTCACGGCTCCGTTTCAGCATTTCGCCGTTGCACCTGAGAGGCAGAGGTGCTCGCTCCAGCCCCACCCGCTGCTCCCGCAGCAATTCCAGTGAATCCTCTGGGACATGCCAAGTCGCCCACGAGTGTCTTATATCATGAAAAATCTACAAATCTATTTATTTGCTTTTTAAAAGAGTCTAAAGCCAATGAAAGCCGCTGACTTAAGAGCTCTGTGCATCCGTAATCTTTACAGGGGCTGACCCAAAGCCAGGTGGCAGTTTTCCCGTCAGGACCTCTGTCCCGGGACAAGCACAGACCTGGCCGTATCTGTGTACTGATACCGTGCTTGGCAGAACTCTTGTAGCTCAAAGAGAAGAAATTTCTTCTCACATACTGGTCTACAGAGACCAGAAAGTCCCCGCAGCAGGGGTTTTTCAGCCAGTTTAAAGGCAGGCGCCTGGTGTTCCCCAGCAGCACCTGCTCTGCTGCAGCACCTCTT
Source organism: Nyctibius grandis (assembly GCF_013368605.1). Lineage (NCBI taxonomy): Eukaryota > Metazoa > Chordata > Aves > Nyctibiiformes > Nyctibiidae > Nyctibius > Nyctibius grandis. The sequence goes on from NC_090683.1 coordinate 6,696,326, forward strand.
CAAACTGCACAGCAGCAGGCTGTGACTTCCCAAAGGTTTGTAGAAGCTAAACACTTCCATGCCGCTATTTCCTCTACCTCATTGCTGAGGCAGGGTTTGATGCTTAATTAGTCTAAATCAGAGAGAAAGGATTGAAGCTACATTAGACACCCCCTGCCAGGACACACCAATTTCTTGATGGGAAGGGTACGACCAGCTCTGGGCAGGACCAGCAGCTCCTGTACCAAAGGTACTGATGGGCCAAGTGTGACACGGGGCAGTGAGGAGGAACACGGCGACCACCGAGGAGCAGAGGGTTCAACCAGGCCAAGGGAGCAGCGATGTGCAGGGATGAGGCAACGCAGCCGCCCCGACAGCCCCGCCTGCACCGTGCGATTAAGGGATTGAGCGCAGTGATTACAGTAATGCAGCTGGACAGGTATTAGCGTGAAAAAAGCAGCAAGAACCAGGAAGGGAGACGCTGCACTGGTTTATTCTTTGTTGGGGAAAAAAAGAATCCCTTTACTGATGTGGCGCCAGCTTTTTCAGTGTACAGTGGGAAATCGCACACCCAGCGTGCTGGCCTGCCTGGCTCCAGCAACGTCATTCTCGGATAAGAGAAGTTATTTTTTCTTTTAGCAGAGGTGCCTGTGAGGTAGTGAAAGAGAGTTACAGGGATTAGGAACCCTTTTGTGCTTTCTCTCCTGTGCTGATCTCCTTTCTTCCCGGGGCCCCTCTGGCTGTTTTCACATTCTAAGGCACTTAACTGATTCTGGAGTTGCTGAGGTGTTCCCAGAGCCTCACCCTCGGTAATTCGTAGGGCCTCCTTTCTTTCCTCTGTTCCCTGAAGGACACAATAACAACAAGGCTTTATCTGCATCACCGTGAGATCTCAAGGACTCAATAGGGAGTCACGTTCTCTTTCTTTGGCAGCTCCAGGAGAGGTGGTGTGATTTTTCTGGGCGGCCACCAAGGGAGCAGCTTAACCAGAAACAGCCTCCAGACCCCCTTAGTCGAGGGCTCTGGTCTCGGGGCAGCGTTGCCTCGGAGCTGGTCGGCTTCAGGTTTGGATTTTTGATTCCTCGAGCTGCAAAACCTGGGGGTTTGGGATGCACTCATGCCCCATCCCTCAGAGAGCTGGGGGGAAGGAGGGGACCTGGGAGCAACTCATGGCTGGCAAATGGCAGAGTGTGCAGATGATCGTGCTGAGCTTGCAGGGAAGTCCTGGCAGGGTGAAGATCGGTGTTGCTGCTGGCCCGCTTCCCTCCGTAGTGGGGGGTACGGGATTACCCAACAGTTGTTGTGTGGGACCTGTGCTCAAGTGCCGTTCCGTGGCCACCCTTGCTCCGAGTTCCTCCAGATGTGCTTGCTTTGCTCGTGTTTGGTCTAGGAAACACCCTCCTGCTCCAGGCAATTCCCGTGTGGGCCACGAGCCCCTCACATTGGCCACAAACTGTGCTGTGAGTTCTGTCCCCCCGCTCAGGTCACCCCCCCATTTTAGGCCAAGTTATGAGGTGACAACTGCCATAAGGTGAGGCAAAGCCCTGCCACGGCCCCACAGGCAGGAAATACCTGGATTTAGGGATCTTTGTTCTGTGTTATCGTGACCCCAGCCCATTTTTAAGCTCTTATATTACAGCTGGCACAGGAGCCTAAGAGGAGATTTGGAGATTGTCCTGTAATACCAGCTTTTTCTGGTCTTTTCCAATTGATATTCTTGCCAGTCAGCTGCTGGCTGAGCTCCTAAATGGTAATCCCCAAACTGGCCCCACTCCTACAAGAGAAACCCTCAGCACAAAGCTCCCCTTGCGCCGGCTCTGTGGACAGGGCGTGACTATACAGAGGAGCAGGCACCGCTTCACCTACTCTGTTACCAGAAGAATTCGGGCTCCCAGGCTCTTCTGAAACACTCACCCACAATAAATTCCCTTGAGATAAAAAAAACTCCACGTCATAATGTTCAGGAGATGGTATCAGAGTGCGTTCCAGCGAGAAGCACGCTGTAGATGCTATCTCTGCCTCAGGTGTGCTGCAGGGGAAGGAGAGACCTGAGCTCCTCCGGTTCGCGTAGGGAGGGACGTGAAATTATACGTTAGGAGTGGACAAGCTGCACCCACAGGAACCCAGTGGTGAGGGCTGGTGTGAAAAGGCCAGGGTCAGCGCGTTGCGTTTGCCTCAAACAATAGCACTTAATTGTGCTTTTAATGCCGTGAATAAAAGCTAATTAGGAGTCCCTGGGTTTCCCCCGTGGGCCAGCTTCTCCCCAGCGCCTTTCACAGCAATTCGCAGCTCAGTAGAAGCTAGCGCAGGATGCAGCCTGGGAAAGATGCCTCCTGTGTGTAAGGAATGGCAGGCCCAGGCTTCACCCTCGCTGCCAGGTTTGCGCTGTATGTTTGAACACCACCAAAATGGGTAACAAATATATCAAGGTGTGGAGTGAAATATTCTGTCTGTTTCTATCTCAGCTGCTGATTCCTTATCATCTGCTAGGACGTGTCCTGACAGCCCCCGCACGTTATCTGGAAAAAAGCGATCCCAGATCTGTTACCATGAAAGGGAACTTGGTGTGTGTGCGATGGAAACTCCCTCCTGGGCAGGCTCAGGGCGTTGAGCCATCAGCCGGCGAGCGGAGCCCAGCTGGCCCGAGCTGCAGGGTGATGGGTGACGCTCACCCCGTTTGATCCCCTGCTCCCCGCTGTGCTGCTTGCGGGGTGACAGCCAGCACAGCCTCGTCCCCTTCCACGGTAGAGTGGAGGGGGCAACAGTGGAGCCAGCGCGGCGAAGGAGGGAAGACGAGGGGAGTGACTCTGTGCTGTCCTCCTCTGGGCCCCAAACAGGGTCCTGCCCATGGTGAAGCCAGGCCTCGCTGTGCCTGGGGGGCCCTGCAGGCAGCCCCCATCGGCAGCCCTGTGTCAGGGCCACTGCGGGCTCTCAACTGGCCGCCTTCTCCTCCCAGTGACTGTGGAAGAGGGTGATGCTCCTCCGTGTTGGCCCGTGCCCCAAGCTGTTTGCAGAGCATCAGGCGAGGTCCTGGCCCTGCGTCATTCACAAGCCCCCCCCCTGCCAGCGAGCACCTTGCTGGAGCACAGACCTGCCCCCGGCCTGAGACCCGCTCTGCCCGGTCCGGCACAGCGTGTGCCAAGGAGATCCCCCTACGGGAGCGATTCCCAGGTCCCTGGTCCAGAGCCACCCCGCAGCGGGTGCGGGGCCGAGGGTCTCCCCGTGAATCTCTCTGAGCTGCAGAGTCAGAGGCATGACCAGGGAGTCGTTCTGGCTGGTGAGGGGCAGACAGACGGACAATAAATCGGCGCTTGTTTCACTCTAGACAAAAGAGTGTGTTTTGTGTCCGAGCAGAGCCAAGCTCCCAAGCCATCCCAGATCGCTCTAGCTCTGTCTCCACAGCAAACTCCGACCTTTGGAGTTTCCCACGTTATTTTTTCACTGTCTGCCTTCCCGATAGCGAGCAGCTCTTGCGTTTCCTCATGTCTCATTCTGCTGGTGTGGAAATGCGATCACACCCTGTCTGTTCATTCCTCTCCCCTCGCTGAGCACGGCAGGGCAGGCAGGGAGCTGCACACGTTTTTTCCCATGCTGACTGTAGGCAACAAACAGCGGCTCCCGCGTTTGTGCTGTGCCCACACCCGCTGCACCTGCGGTGACTCCAGGCCAGGTCTCCGGGCCATGGATGGGAACCCCGGCTTGGGGACACCCCTGGGGCGAGGCAAATGCTCGCGCCAGCCTGGAGACACTCGCGCTCGCAGACGGGCAGGAATCGTGTTTTTCTCCCTGCTCTGGGGTGCAGCCAGTTATGCCGAAGGACCCTGAGTGGATGTGCCCAACCCGTGGCTGGTGACAGGGACTCCACCAGCCCCGTGACTCCGCAGCAGCCTCTGCAGGGATTTAGGGCCCTCCTGCTCCCAGGGCTTGTCCTGGCCTCTGTGCAGACCCACAGCCCCGATGACACGGGACGGTGGGCACGGGCGATGGGAACAGCCCCCACGGACTGTGCTGTTCTCGCGCTGTCCCCGGGGGAAGCCCCTCTCCCCAGGTGGGACCCTGGCTCTCAGCTCGGCCCCCTCGGGCGCAGGCTTTGGCGTGGCCCCTCGGGAAGGTTTGCCGTGTGCTCTGGTCCCCTCCCAGCCACCCTGTCTGTTGCTCCTCGAGGGCTGGTGGCTGCGGTGGCTGTTGCGTGGGGGGAGGCAGCAAGGCTCCCACTGTGGTGCGGGTGCAGCAGGGCCCGGTCGCCCCATGCACTGGGGGAGCGCTGCCAGGAGGCCACCGCGGCCGCTGGGAAGGGCAGGGGGGGCCCAGGCACAAGAGCCGTTGCCCAGGGGAGATGCACCGCACTGCCCCAGAGCCGTCCCTGTACCCGGGCTGCACTGCTGCTTCCCACACGACTCTAATTACTTGGCCGCTCGCTAACCCGTGCTTGGCCAGCAGTTTCCTGAAGTCGTTACCAAGACCAACCAGTCCTGCCTACCAGAGGCTGTAAACCTCCCCCCAGCCATCCCCGGCTCCCCCCGAGGACCGGACCCCCCAGCCTGGCCGCCCCATCCACGGCTCCGCAGCCCCCCAGACCCCTCTCCCTGCTCCGCTCGCCCCTCGCGCCGTGCCCCAGCTCTCCTGGCTGGAGCCCACGGCTCCGCCCTGCAGCACTAATGGTTTTCTGTACACGAGTTCAAAGGCGCCGCCGGCCTCAGCCGGGCGCTGGCGGGAGGCAACTGCCTGCCTGGGCCTGGCCCAGCGCTCGGCCCCGCTCTCGCCTCCAGCGCGGCTGATCCTCCTGATACGCAACAGTAATTATGAGCTCAGCTCTGGATCAGCTCTTTTGCCTCTGCTATTTTTCTTTTAATCCGAATAACTGCGCTCAGCCAGTCACTGCGGGGAAGGGCAAAGGCTTGCGATTAAACTTCATCCCTGTGTCACCGCGCCGTGTCGCGTGGATGCGGGTCTGCGCAGCCAGGGCCTGTGCCGGGTGGGGGTGGCGGGTGGTGCTGGGGGGGCGGCAGCGCCTGACAGCTGGGCCGGGACAAACCCCCCCGGCTGGGCCGGGACAAACCCCCCCTGGCTCCCGGTGCTGTGCGGTGAGGGGCCGGGGGCGGCCGAGCTGCCTTCGGGCAAAGCTGCTGCCCGGCCCGGCAGCCTCGGCAGGACAATGGGGCTGGACCCTCGGTGGTGTTGGTGCGTCCAGCCCCGCGGGGAGGGCCAGGAGGGCCCCGCGCCGAGCCGAGGGGCGAGGGGGTGCAGTGGGGAGCGGGGCTGGCACCTGCACCGGGCACGGACCATGCTGGGGACCCCCGTCCAGCCGTGCATCAGGGACCCCGTCAGGCCGGGTACCGGGACCCCCGTCGGGCCGGGTATCAGGGACCCCCGTCGGACCATGTATCAGGGACCCCCGTCGGGCCGGGTATCGGGACCCCCGTCGGACCATGTATCAGGGACCCCCGTCGGGCCGGGTATCGGGACCCCCGTCGGGCCGTGTACCGGGACCCCGTCGGGCCGGGTACCGGGACCCGCCGGCTCGCGCTGGGTCCGCGCTGAGGCGCCGGAGGGCGCGATCGCTGCGCACGGGCGCCCCCTGCTGGCGGCAGAGAGCGCGGCGGGACGGGGCGAGGCTGCGGGGCCCGAGCGGGCACCGGGATGTGCGGGGGGGAGCTGGGATGCGCTGGGGTGTGCGGGGGGCGCTGGGGTGTGCAGGGGTGCTGCAGCGTGGGCAGCCGTTCCCTGCCTGCATCCTGCCAGTCCTCTCCCCACAAAGGGCTCCCCAGCGCAGGGGACACGGGGCACGGGGGGGACACAGGGCATGCTGGCAGCAGCCTGCGGAGCGGCAGGGCATGGACCGCCGCACCGGTGAGGCTTCGTGCGTGGCGTCGGGGCTGGGCGCAGCTCTTGGTGCTGGCCATGGCCGGGCCCCGGCTCCTGCCCTCGCTGCACCCTGGCAGCCCCGTGGCCGGGCAGGGCCTGCTCCGCTCCTGGTGCAGGCAGAGCCAGGCCCTCCTCCAGAGCCACCACATCGCTGGGTCTGGCGCTGAGCCGGCGCCTGCGTCCTGCCAGGCAGAGCTGGGCCCTCGCCCTTCGCGGGTGGAGAGGGGAGGAGGCGAGTGTGAGCACGCATGTAAGGGTGCGCACATGCGTGTGCACGCCTGTCTGCGCGTCGCTCTGACTCGTTGCCGCAGACGGCACCGCTCGCTGCTCACCGCGCTGAGGCTGGCGGGGAGCGTCCCCCCGGCACCCCGGCTGCCGCGGGCAGACCCTGCGCTGCCGCGAGGACACGGGGTTTGGGTGGCTGCTCTCTCCGCTCTGCCCAGCTGACAGCCCTTGGCCACGCGCCTGTTACAGACCCCCCCCCCATTCCACAGCACACTCAGAGCCCCGGCTGTGGTGTGCGGAGCAGCGCGGGGCTCCTTCCCAAGCGAGTCCCCTCTGAGGTCCCCTCAGCGTGCTCACCCCGAGCCGCCCCGGCAGGGGCCTGAGGCAGCCTGGCCCTGCGCACTGCTCCGGCTCCAGCTGCACGGGCCTGCCCTGAGGTGGGACCAGACACTGCCAGCCCCATGCAAACCCCCTTTTTTTTTTAAAGCCCCACGAGCCGAGGCACTTTGGCATCTGCTGGCTCACAGCTGCCAGAAATATGTCCACTGGCCCAGTGGCAACTTCCCAGGGACAGTGCCCACAGACCTGGTCAGGGTGAGGGGTTCCTGGGGCAAGGGCCAGCCTGTGTCCTGCATGGCCAGACCCACCCCACAGAGCCAGGGAAGTGCCTTTCTCCTGGGTCCCCCGAACACCCCGGGCCGGGACGCTGCCGACTCCAGTGTGGAGAAGGCTCCGTGCCCTGGGTGAGGGCAGGGAGGGCAGCGTGTGGGTGTCCTTTCGGCCCCATGAGACGTCTGGGCTGGAGGACACAGGGCCCCGCACCTGCACAAGCCCACTGGGGTGCACCCACCCGGCACCCCGCCGGCGGGTGCTCCCCTCCGCGCCGCCCGGCCTCGCCGCCCCCACGGTGCCCGTGAGTCAGCGGGCGCATTACTGGGGCAGGAGGGGACATGTGCGCTGCAGGGCCGGGCCGGCTGCGTCACCCCCTCTCGCTCCCACGCCTGGGGCTGGGGCGGCCCAGCTCCAAGCTGAAACTTGCCCGATTAATTACAGGGGAGGTGAGGACTTCAGAGGATTTACATTCCTCCCGGGCCACGCCTGGGAAAAAACTTTCACCATCAGCCAGTTCCTGAGAAATAACTTTCCACCTGTGCAGCCCCGCCGCAGCCCTGCCCAGGGAGCCCGGCGGGCTCGGGGACGGCGGGGGCTCCCGTCAGCCCCGTCTCGGGTTCACCCTGGGTGCTGCAGGCAGCCCCGTCCCCTCTCCTGCTGCCCCGGGAGCTCCCGCAGGCTCCGGGCAGGGCTGGTGCCATCACTCCCTGCACAGGGTGCGGTGCAGCTCAGGGCCCCGACGCGGCTGGGGTCCCACCGCGCTCCCCAAGGGCTCACAGCCTGTGAGTCTTGGTGACTGGAAGCTGGGGGGGTTGCACCAACGTCCTCAAGAGATTGGAGCCTCATGGGTGGCCAGCCAGGCCCTTCACCTTCGCTTTGCCTGGGGACGGCTGCCTGGTGACCGCCTGGGAGCCGAGGCTTGGACCCAGGGCTGGTGTGAGGGACGGGGGGACTCGTGGGACTCACCGGGGCGGAGGGGCCATTTCTGTCACCTTCTGCCCGCAGGCAGCAGGCGGCCACTGCTCCCAAATTGCTGACAGGGCTGGACCCGCCGAGCCCCTTCAGACACATCCCATCCTCCTGGCTGCTAAACCCGTGGGGAAGGACCCGAATCCCTCCTGTTCCCCGTGCCCTTCCCTGTCCCCCATGAACACAGAGAGACGCAGGCAGGCGGTTCCCCGGGCCGGCTGCACTGCACAGCCCTCGCCGGAGCCGCCTGCTTCATCCTCCTCCAGCCAGCGCCGTGTTTCCCACCCTGTGCCGGTGACCAGCGTTGAGGCCACCGCAGGACCGCTGGGACGCCAGGACTGCCACCCTGCTGCGGGCTCTGTCTGGTGCCACAGCAGCCTGGGCTGAGCACCCGCAAAAGCTGTCGCAGGAATGTGAGCGTGACTGAGCAAGGCTCCGCGCCCAGCGCCAGGCCGTGGCTCGTTGGTGAGACCAGGGACATGGCTCACGTCAGCCAGGCCAGCGTGGCACAGGGCACAGAGCCAGCACTGCCAACCAGGCAGCGAGCCCTTCACGTCCTGCAGCCCGGGGGCTGAGGCTCCGTGCGTGGCGTGTGGGTCCCACGGCATGGGGCTGCCCCGCGCTCAGGCTGCGGCTCCCCGCCTGCGTCCCCTCCCCGTGTCCCTCGCTCTGCAGACAGGGTGCTGGGACCCCAACGACTGACCCTGCCGGGGTCTGGAGCATCGGCTCTGCGGGGTCCCGGGGCTGTGGGCCGCAGCCCAGCTGGGGTAACAGAGGCCATTTTGGCCTCCACCACCTCCCGGGAGCTGCTGGGAGCGGGCGGCGTCAGCACAGCACCGAGTGCGGGGTGTTTCGCAAGCAGGAGGGAGCGGGTGGTTTCCTTATGAGGCCTGGCAGCGCGGTGTGTCCCAGGGCGAGCGGGCGGTGGGGCGGCACACCCGGGCGGCAGCGCTGACGCGGCGGTGGGAACGCGCGGGCAGGCCCCCGTCTCGCTAATGACAGCCCGGCGCCGGGCGTGGGGACAAGCCCTGGCAGGGACGCGGCGGGGCGGCCGTGTCAGCTGAAACACCGCCGCGCTGACACACCTGCAGCTCACCCCATCGCCCCGGCCCCGGGGGCTCCTGCGCCAGGGCTGGGGGCCGCGGGGCAGCCCCTGTGCCCTGGGCTGGGTTTGCTCCCAGCGAGGCCGAAGGGCCCAGCCAGAGCCCCCGGGCGGGGAAGGCTGCGGCGGGTGTTTGTTCCTGCTCCGGGTTAAGGAGCAAAAGCAAAGACTGAAACTGAGCCGGAGCTGGACCTGGAGCAGGAGGGCGGTGGGGGACCAGGGAGCAGGGCAGTGTCTCACCTCCAACCTCAGCCCAAACCTGGCCCCGTCCTGGCGAGAACCTGCTGCTGGGCCGGGGTGCCGCGGGCTCGGGGCCAACACCAGCCCCAGCGCCCAGACCCTGGGCTTCCCTGCGCCCCCGAAACCTGCTCGATCCACCAGCCCTTCCTGCCCCGCGCCACCGGCCCCCAGAGCCAGAGCGTCTGCCGTGGCTCAGCCCGGGGCACGAGCGTAGCAAACGCTGCAGCAGAGCTGCTGGTGGAAAGGCAACGGCCCCATCCTGACCTGGATCTCCAGGGAAGCCCCGTGCCACGGGGCGAGCACGGTGGCCATGGGGCAGGCTGAGCACGTGGCGGCTGAGCAGCGCCGGTACAGCAATGCCTGCAGAGAGAGGGGCTTTGGGGGCAGGTAGGACTGGAGCAGCCAGGGCACCCCAGCCCACGCCGCTGCCTGCAGGCACCTCGGCGGGGGGAGCGGAGGGCATCGTGGGTCCCCTGGGGAGGGCACGTCCCTGGTGTCATCTCGGGGCTGCTGCTGCAGGGTGAGGCCCGGCAGGTCTGCAGGCAGGTGGGTGCTTGGCTCCCTGACGTCTCGTAGCCAAAAGAAGGGGCTGTGGCCGAGCTGTTTTCCAGCTGAACCCCCAAGGTGCAGCCTGTAAGGTTTCCCTGTGCCCCTGCCAGGCTGGCACACGCTGGCCTGCCGAGATAAGGGGCCTGAGCAGCTCCGTGCTGCCTGGCGCCATGGGACAAGCTAAACTTGCTGCTGCTGCAGCCCCCAGGTGCCGGGAGAGCCGCGGGCAGCGCGAGCGGGCACGCGAGGGCCAGGCAGCTGCAGAACATGGCAGCAAACATGAGCTGTGGCTCCGGGCTTTGCAGCTGCGATGCCCCAAAGGGCCTCAGGCACCAGGGCCTGGGGTCCCCACAAGTGTCCCTCAGCCACTGCAGCCTGTGCCCTCTGCAGCCCGGCTGTGCCCGCAAAGCTCCCCCTTCCCTGGGGCCAGTCTGACCCCATTCAGGTCTGGGCTTTGGGAGCCAGGGTGCCAGGACCCCAGAGCGTGGCCAGCCCCGTGGCCGGCTCCTGTCCTGGCCAGGCAGGGTGGGTGCCGTGGCCAAGTGTTTTGTAAGAGGCAAATCCCTGCAGCACCGGGCATCGTGCCAGGCAGGGCCAGGCCGTGCCAGCCGTGCGGGAGGAGGGCTGGCCCGCGGCCAGTGTTTGGCCCTCGGGGAGTTGCTGTGTGTAGGCAGGGATGAGTGAGCCCGGCTGTGGGGCAGGGCCGGGCCGGGCTGGGGCTGGAGGTGCGCAGGGACGTGCTCACACCCCTCGCAGGTTTTGCCTCGTAAGTGAAACGCTAACTGGAGCGAGGCAGATGCTGACCAAGACGTTTGCCCTCACCTGCCCCTTCTCTCTGCTCGAGTCAGCAGAGCGGGGAGAGCCCGGCTCTGCCTTGTGCTCACCATTGCTGCTGCTGCTACCCCAGAAGTCTCTGGTCCCTTTACCCCTGGGTCAGCGAGAGGTGGGCTCAGCCCGGTGTCCTCTCCCTGTCACACCAGGGTAGGACGCCTGGGCTGTTGGCAAGCTGGGCTGGTCCCATGGCAGGGCTGGTTCCTCCCTTGGCAGGAGCAGGAGGGTAACCCCAGCCAGGCTGGGCTGCACGGGGCAGCGCAAAGCTGTCAGCAACGCTCTGGGGAGGGGAGAGAAGCGAAGGGGCTGCTCCTCTCGTGGTCCTCGGAGTGCCCCAGACACGTGGGGAGAGCTGCGTGGCGAGGCTCTGCCTCTGCCCCTGCCCCTGCCCCTGCCCCTGCCGTGCCATCCCAGGGGACTCTGCTCGGTCCCAGTTGTGCAAGGCAGCGTCAGCAGCACGGGGCTGGGGGGGGGCACCTGGGAGGAGGGTCTCACTGCTCCTCCCAGTGCATTCGGGGTATCCCCATGCTGGGCACCCAGCATGGCAGGAAGGGGCCCAGACTGGGCCGTCCTGTGCGCACAGACCTCCCCAGTGCTAGTGCCGGTGCTAGTGGTGAGCTGCCACGCAGCAGGAGCGGGGCAAGCCCAGCTCAGCAGGGCCCTGCCTGGCCCACAAGTCCTTCGGCAAAGACCCTTCCCAGGGTCTCTCTGTGGCCCAGATTCTCTCCCTGGCACGGAGCAGGGAGCTCCCTCCGGGCTCGGGTGAAGCTGCTGGCTCAGCCAGAGAGGAGGGGGAGGACGTGAGCAGGGGGGCTGCGGGGCAGGGCTGCTACGTTGGCCCTACCCAGCTGAACGGAGGGAGGCAGGGCCGGGGCTGTACAGGCAGAGGCAGCGGGAGATGAGTTACGTCCCCGGCTGGCCCCCCGTGCCCAGGGTGTCCCTCTGCCGCGCGGGAGCCCCGCTGCATCCCAGCGAGGAGCCGGCGGTGCGGAGCCCCTGCCCACGGCTCCCGGAGCTGCTCTCCGTCCCAGCACCGCGGCCCGGGTGTGATGAACTGCAGGAGAGCAGGACGTGCCTGGCAGGAGCGACTGCTGGCGTGTGCCAGCAGGCCGTGCCGGGGCCCGCAGGCAGAGCTGCCGTGCGGGGGCAATGCCTCCATCCGCCCCAGCTCTGAGTCAGCCCGGCGCTGGCTGCGCCTGGTGCCGGCAGCACCGCGCTCCCGTCCTCCATCAGGAGAGGCTGGATGCGAACCCCGCCATGGCTCTCCCTGTCCCGACTCCTCGAGCTGCCCTCGCCGCCAGCTCTGGGCCCCTCCGCTGCAGGAGACCCTGCGGACTTGCTCCCCGCCACTAAGCAGGGGGGGAGCAGCCATGGAGGGCCCAGGGGTGTCTCTGGGGACAGTGTGGCCCACGCACAGGGTCACCGTGTCTCGGAGCAGCAGCTCTGCTCTCCAGCAGACACCCCGCTGGGGCTCCCCAGGCCCACCCGGCGGGCACGGTGTGGGGCCGACACGGGACGGTCCCAGGCGGGGGCAGCTGCGTCACCCCCATTGCTCGTGCACAAGTGCAGGGAAGGAGAGGCTGAGCCCGGCTGTGAGCCAGGGCTGGGCCTGCTCGCCCCAGCAGCTGGGCTGGGCTGGGCTGGGCTGGGCTGGGCTGAGCCCCGTGCTCAGACCTCTCCTGGCACCTCGCGGAGAGGAAAGGTGTCGCAGCCGGTGCTGGGAAAGGCAAAGCTGAGCAGTGCGGAGGAAGGCCCCTGCCAGGGGGAGCAGAGCAGTGGGAGGGAGGGAGGGCAAATAAACACCGTTAGAAAGCATTAATTGTGATACACCAGGAGCCAAAGTGGTGCCCGGGGGTCACTGGGTTGGGCAGGAATTGGGACGTGCCCGCAGACAGCCCTTGTTCTGTATCTCAGGGGAGGGGGCTGCGCCGGGACACGCTGCTGCGTTGGGGGGGATGCGTGTGAAACCCTCCTTCGAATGTGTGTGTTACAGCACGGCCAGGGCCTCCCGCCCAGGAGCGTCCGACGGACGGCTGGGTATCACAGAGAGCGTCTGACAGACGGCTGGGTATCACAGAGAGCGTCTGACAGACAGATGGGTATCACAGAGAGCGTCCTGCAGACCACAGGTTCGGCCTCAGGTGGGCAGAGCGCAGCTCACTTGCTCATCAAGTGAAGACTTTTGGGGTTTGCAAGCTTTGGGACGTGAATAGCCAGGACCAGCTGTGTGAGGAAAGGGAATGGTGGTACTTGAGCAAAGTCTGGGGTTCCCTACGCTGCCTCTGGCCCCATGAGAGCCGGGCTCACCCCGGCCCTGCCTCAGCTCTTTCCAGGAGCAGGTTAATCACCAGGGCTAACGACTGGCAGTGCTGCCTTCGCTGATTAATGGGATCAAACACTGTACATCAAAAATCCAGCTCATCCTGATCCCCGTCTGTGCAGTCACGCAGAGGCTGCAGGAAGGATGTTAGAGGAGCAAAGCTGGTTTCTAGGAACGTCCCAGCCCAGAGGGCATCTCTGAGCTGCGGGAAATGCAGTGAAGCCAAACGCCGGGATGATCCCTTCCTTCCCAGGTGTGTCGGGAGGGCACCAAGAGCCCCCACCTCAGAGCACAGGGTGAAGTGGCCTTGCAGGACTCAAACGGGAGAGACCAGCAGTAACTCAGGGCTGGTCGCCCACCCAAGAGCCCCGTGAGCACCCAGAACCACCGTTGCAGGACCCTGGCTGCTAAGGGACAGGGTGGTTTCCAGAAGCCACCCCCAGCCCAAAGCACGACTGCAGAGTGGTGTCTGTGAGTGAGGGGATGATAACGCAGGTGTCACAGGACACAGGTGGCTCTGGGCCCTCTCTGCTGACCCTAAAACACACCTGGCAGCTCACCAGACATTGCCACGGCCCCACGCACTGGGCACAGAGCCACCGTTCAGCCTGGAGAGGATGGAGGGAGGTGGTTATTTGCCAGGCACTGGGCATGAAATAAACTGCAGCCACTCGGTGCTACCTGCCGGGAGCTGCTCCTGCAAAGGAGATCGGCATTGCCACCTCGTGGGGAGCCCGGGAGAAACGTGTCCCCGGGAGGAGGCACCTGCTCAGGCGGGCTGGGAGGCAGGACAGGCCGGGACTGAGCACCCAAAGATGGCCAGAGGTGAGGAGGGTGCGGGGGGCTCAGCCCCGGAGCCCAGCTGAAGCCACCCAAGACTCAGGTGCCAGCTCTGAATCCTGCTCTGAAGGACAAAAAATTATTGTTAACATTTCCCAGGTAGCGTTGAGCCCATCGCCAGCCACGGGCTTAGCTCTGGGCGCTGACACACGCGCGCCTCGTTCGGTATTTTACCAAAGGCTCTGGGGGTCCAGTGGCGGATACAAACCCCGACGTATCGTACGGACACTGTGACTCTGCAGCAACGCTGATAAATTGACTCTCTGGGGCGTCCTGGGCGTCCTGGCTCAGCCGTGAGACCAGTCTGCCCAGCAGCAGCCGTGAGACAGGAGGTACCAATGACTCTGGTGTTTGGCACTGAATACGATCAACAGTCCCTTTGCTGGAGGAAGGGCTTTTCTCCAGCAGAAAGGTGCAGTGTAAATGTCCAACTGCTTCGCTGCTCTCCAGATACAGCACCGTGCAGCTGCTCGAGACGAGTCCTTCCCTGGGAAAGAAGGAACATCTGATCAGAAAAAGAGGAGAAAGAAGAGCCATCTGCTTGTTCGTGATGGTTGTAAAGCAAATTCACATTGTAATGAGAATTTAAGCCAGTTCTTCAGCGGATCGGTCATATACAGACATACAAAAGTGACAGATGCCTTAGAAACACTGAAATACAGCAACACAAATTATTCCTTCTACCTGGTGCAAGATAAACAATTTGTCTTTATCTTAAATAAAAGCTCCAAGAATGATGCAATATCCAAACCCTGTAATGGCTGCCAGGACCCACAGACGGCAGCACTCCCAGGTGCCAATAATCTGTCAAAAATACGTATTTCAGAGGCAGGAACAGCTCCAGAGCGGGAGCTGAAGCCGCACGACATCTAAATGGAGCTGACAAGCTCCGGGATAAACGATCCACAGCCCAACAGATGCAACGCAGCAGCCCCTTGTCTCCCTGCGGACAACGCTCCCGCTCGGTGTGCGGCTCTGACCAGCTCCCAGAGGAGCGTTTATGCTCCGTCTGGATCTGTACGGCTTTTGACCCCATTAATTGTGCAGGAGATTTACTGTTCTTCATATCTGGGGTTTCAGTGTATTTTTAGAGCACGTAATTCATCTTTGAGCTGGATGTGATGTTCGTCTGCCAGCAGCCCCCGCTCCACATCGCGCTGAGCCAGTGCTGGAGACACTCGTCAGCTCGCGGAGGGTTTTTAGCCACACAGCAGGCACCGGGAGAGCGGGAAATTGTTTATCTTTAGCAGCTCGTACTGAACACTGAGACCCAGGCCCCTGGCCCCCGAATGAGGACTCGGAAGCAGATTAAACACATCTGGTTTTGAAGTACGTTCAGTCACATCTCCACCCCCACTCCAGGTCACATTTGGGCTCGTTGCTCTGCTGAGCTGACTATTGAAAACACCTTTGTCTCAGTGCGTTACAAAGGGCCAGAGGCTGCCCCTTTCCCAGCACCGTGACCAGGGTTACTGGGATGCCCCGACCGAGCCAGGCCATCGCGATGCCCTGGCCGTGCAGCACAGCTGGGAAGCAGGGAGGCGATGACCCAACGCCAGCCACGCTGCACCGGCCGTGCAGGACAGACAGCGAAGAGGCACCGAGTTCACCCTGCAAGGACTTAAGTTTGCCAAGGTCTGTCCGAGTTGAAATGCAGTCAGTGCAAGGGGACTTGTTTCACGTGTTTAAAGAGAATAAAACCTCCCTTTTCAGGCAGATTCGGGTGATACCTTGAGCACCTCCCCTTGGCACCCCCAAGCCCTCTCTCAAGAACATCGTGTTCTGCAGCACCCTGGTGTCCTTGGAACATCTCCCTGCCAAGCAGCCTTGGAAAATGCATACAGAATCCTGATTTCTGTCTGCATATGGCTCTCTGCTTGCTTCAAGTGTGGCTGTCATCGTGGTGACAGCTGAGTGACAAGCGTACATCCACTGGCAAGCTCTCCAGTCTGAGTCTGAGTCTTCTCAGGCTGCAGCTTGTAGAAGTCACCCACAAAGCCCCGCAGAGGTGAGGCTGTGGAGCCCAGCGCGGATAAATCGGCCTGTGCTGGGCCCAGCGAAGCCAAACCCAGGCTGCGAGGGCCCACGCACGGTAACTGGGAGCGGGACGCGGCTGTCACCCCCGGGACGGCAGCGCGGGGGTCACTGCGTGTTCTGCTCATCGGGAGATAAGCTGGAACCCACAACACGGCGGGAGGGCAAACGCCCCGTGCACCCGCGGGAGCCCCGTGGGCCTCGGCGACGCCTCGTTCAGCCTCAGCAGCCCCACGCCAGGCCCCGCTCCCCGGCCTGCCCCGCCGCAGAGCTGGGCCCAGCGGCTGCGAGGGGAGCGGAGCCGGCGGGGCCGGGGATCGGGGGGCCGGGGGCGGCGGGGCCGGGGCGGGCGCGGCCCCGGGGGCCCCCGAGGCGCGGGCACGGGGCGGCCGCAGGCCCCACCGGGCGTCCCCCGCGCTGCGCATGCGCCGCCCTGCGCGACGTCGGGCCCCCCCACCCGGGCCTCCGCCGCGCAGGCGCCCGGCGCCTCTCGCGGCAGCCGGGGCGCGGCCGCGCTCGCCCGTGCGGCGTGACGCTCCCGCGCGGCGGCCAATCGCCGCCCTCGCTCGCCGTGCGTGCTGGCGTCACGCGGAGGCGGTATATAAGCGGGCGGCGCCAGTCCCGCCCCCCTGACAGCGTCTGGAGCCGCCGCCGCGAGAGCATCCTCCGCCGAGAGCCGCTCGCCCGCCGCGCCCGCCGCCTCCGCCGCCGCCTCCGCCGCTGCCGCCGCCTCCGCCGAGGGAAGGGAAGGGAAGCGTATCGTATGTCCGCTATCCAGAACCTCCAACCCTTCGGTGAGGCCCTTTGTGCGGCGGCGGGGCCGGGGGAGCGGCCTGGCGGCCCCGCCCCGCGCCGGCCCCGCCCCGTGGCGCAGTTGCTATTCCCGGGGCCGGTTGCGTCAGCCGCGGGAGGGGGGGGGGGGGGGGGGGGGGTGGCGGGGCCTGTTCGTGACGGGCGGGCGGGCCGGCCAATGGGGAGCGGGGCGGGGCGGGGTGTGACGCGCGCTCTCCGCAGACCCCTTTGCTGATGCAAGTAAGGGTGATGACCTGCTCCCTGCCGGCACTGAGGACTACATCCATATAAGGATCCAGCAGCGGAACGGCAGGAAGACCCTCACCACAGTCCAGGGCATCGCGGATGATTACGATAAAAAGAAACTGGTGAAGGCGTTCAAGAAGGTGGGTGCTGCGGCGGGTGCCGGAGGGGCCCCCGAGGCCGGGGCGCAGCCCCTCGCCTTGCGGGTGGGGGGGGGCGGGGGGTGCTGCGGCATCTGGGAGGGGTGTCTGGGGTTTGTGTCGAGCTAAGGAGGGTTTTCTCTTCGTGGTAGAAATTCGCCTGCAATGGTACTGTGATTGAACACCCCGAATATGGAGAAGTGATTCAGTTGCAAGGTGACCAGCGCAAGAACATATGCCAGTTCCTCGTGGAGGTAGGATTTATTCAATCTGCTGCGCGTGCGAGCTGCATTTTGAACTCAACCTGAGTCTCTGTTTTAATAACCATGCAAGGGCTGATTTTCGTAGCATTAGAAGAGCAGGCTGACAGAGGAAGCTCTTTCTGTTCTACTTGAAATTCTTGCTTGAGGCAAATACCATCCAGTGAGCGCTCGCAGTTGCAGTCTAATCGTTGTTCCGTGCTTTAGGGGGGAGCAGAACTTGGGCAGTTCTGCAGCGTGGGTGGCGTACAGATACGCACGGAGGCCTCTCTGCGTCGGTGTGCTGTAAAGTGTGTTTTCTTTGTTGCAGATTGGACTGGCTAAAGACGACCAGCTGAAAGTCCATGGGTTTTAAGTGCCTGTGGGTCACTGAAGCTTTATGCAAGAAGATTTCCTTACCATGAAACTCCCACCTGTCCCTTGTCATAAGTTTAAAACCAGCCGGTTTGTGTAATGTAATGATTTTGGGTCCACTGTTCAGTCTGGACTAGTGTAATTCAGTGATGTAATAAACTGACAAGAGCCCATGCTATCTCGTCTTGCTGTCCCTCATTTCACAGAGGTAAATCGGGCGTTTGGTGTGGTCCAGCCTGAAGCTAAAAGTAACCAGATGTTCCAAGTTAAGCCAAGGGACTCGGCCTGTCAGTCCAGGGACTGCCCGGATGGCTCCTCGGTCCAGCTGCTCTGCCCTTCCCGTGGACGGCAATTCCTGCGGTCCTGCACGGAGCGCAGCGCCGAGCTGTGACGTGGCGCGGGGAGATGGCGCCTTCCTGCTGGGCAGCGTTGGCTCCTGGTGGCACAGGGATTTGGGGAAGCCTGACTTTGAACGAGGAGAGTAACCGAAGAGTGACGTCAAGGCTGGATGGCTGCAGCTGAGGCCTGGCAGGCGCTGGTACCCTGCAAGCCCCAAGAGACCGGGCTGGTGCACCCCAAGGAACCGTTACGTGGGTTAAACTTCTGACAAGGGATCAGTTTTGGACTGATGTAACGAGTATCATTGTAGATAGAGCCGCAGAGCTTATGTGTTACTAGCAACCGCTGCCTAATGCCCTGTGAAGTAACAGGCTTTTGGTTTCATTTTTAATGTTTTCTGTAATGTATTTAAAGTCTTATTTAAATAAAAATGGTTTTTGAAAGGCATTCTGGAGCCGCGGTGCTTTGCTGGCGTGGTGCTGCAGGGGTGTCAGAGCAGGAGCCTGGTGGGTCCCTCGCGCTGGTGGGTGCAGTGCTGGGGTGGGAGGTGCAGCCCTGCAGGGCCCTGGGGGGGGAGCGCTTCCCCGGGGGCCGCTGCGGGAGGGGGAGGAGAAGCCCCATGGGTGTTGTGCTGCGCTGCCTGAGTCAGAGTAAACACCCTGCGAGTGGGGGGCAGTGGGTCACTCCCTCCCTGCGCCCGAGTTCCTCAACCCTTGCCTGGGGCCTGGGGGTTGCTGCGAGCCCGGCTGGCACGGGCAGCACTTCTGCTTTTGGCAGAGACAAACTGCAGCGAGGAGAGGAGGCCCCTGTCACCGTGTCCCCGCTCTGCTGCAGGCCGGGCAGGGGCTGAGGGGCCACCTTCCTCCGAGGAGCCCCCCAGCAAGCAAGAGCGAAGTCTCCTCGGGTAAAACATGCCCTTTTAGAGCAGCTCTGGTTACCGGGACTGGCAGGTGCCTTCTGGGGAAGAGCAGCATTCAACGGACTAACAAACATCTGTACGAATGCGCAGAAAGTCACATGCCTGTCCCCAGCACCCGGCCCTGTCCCTCCTGAGCGGTGCTGGGAGCGCGGGGGCTGCCTGGGCGGCCGCTGGTGCTCCTGGCAGCTCCCTGAGGACAGTCTCGGTTGCCCGCTTGATGCCGACGCAGATCCTGCCCCTCCAGCCCTTCCCCACGTGCTGCAGGGCAGCCCTCGCTTCACTTCGCTGCCGTTCGCTTTCCTGGGAGACTTTGCTCTCGGAAACCAAATTGCCGCAATCACACAAAGCACCTTCGAGTGCCCCGAGCAGGCCGGTGCCCTCGAGCCCTGCCTGCTCCTCCGTGAGCCAGTGCCGGTGGCGTCGAGGCCGTCACTGTGCGGGGATGTGTGTCCGTGCTGGCAGCCCCACACGGCACAACCTCCGCTCGGCTTCTGCTCCAAAAAAACTCCAACCTCCCCGGCCTGCACTGGGGCCGTTTGGAGCGCGTCGAGCCGGGCTTTCACCCCGCTGGGGTTTGCCCGGTGCCCGGTGCCGCCAGCACGGGCCCACCTGCCTCCCCTCGGCCCGTCCCGGCGCGGCCGGGGCTGGGAGCAGGGACCGGGCTGCAAACCTGCGTCAAGGGGCCGCCGAGCCCGTTGCACTGGAGGAAGTGGCCGCCGTGTCCCCGTCACGCTGACGGCTCATTGGGCCCAGATTGAGCCATTAAAAGCCAGAAATTGCAAAACAATTTGTTTGTTCCTTGTAAAAACCACCCCGCAGAGCGAGCGATCGATCGCTGCGGGGCACAGGCGGTGCCGGGGTGCCGCTGCCTTCCTGCCCATCCAAAGCTCATTTGTTTTGGGGGTGTTTGGGGAGCGCCGATACCACCGGGGGCACGGGGCGACGGCGAAGTGCACCCGACCCGCGGCGTGTCGCTCACACGTGTGTTATTGAAGGAGGGAGACAAATGGTCTCTACAAACATGACGAGATGAGGGTCAATACGGGCAAGAGGAACAATCGATGCCGAAAGAAAAGCCAGGCGGCAGCAGCAGGGGGTTACTGGGGGCACTGGGGCAGGCTGGGCTCACAGCAGGGCGTCACTGAGCCTTGGGGTGGGCATCGTGTACCCCCGCCAGCGCACCGGGGTCTGTCACCGCGCACGGACAGAGGCGGGGAGTGGTGCCCACCCCCTCCATGACACCCCAAAGCTTTGTGGGGTGGGGGGAGAGAGAGAGACACAGAGGGGCTGAGCTGGGTGCGTGTCCTGGCAAAGGGCACGACACAGGGGGTCACCTCAGCCAGGGCATGACACGCACCGGTGACAGCGATGGCACATGTGTGTGCACACACACACAGACACACACGCACACATGCACACACACACACACACACACGCTCTGACGGGGCCAATGGCCCCATAGATTGTCTGTTGGTATCATCATACATGCCTATATACATGTATGTACACACACACACACACACACACAGATGTAGGTATGTGGATAGCTCTGTATATATATATATACACACACACACACAGAGACATATGTATAGACACACATATGTGTATATATTATATATATGTATAATAGATATAGTATAGCTTATGTATGTATCTAAATGCATATATATATACACACACACGCCCACATGTAGGTATAGACACACATGTGCTGCATGTATATTTGTGTGGATGGAAACTATATGGGGCAATTGGCCCCAGTGGGGAGTGGTGGGGGGGGTGTGTGTGTGTGTGTACATATATATATATATATATATATAAAAAAATATATATATGTATGTATACACATACATACATATGTATGTACATCGATATGTGCACACACACACACAGACACATGCACACACAGTGACACACATATACATGCCACTGGGGCAAATTGCCCCATATAGTCACCAAACATATATACATAGCCACACACCTCTCTCTCTCTCTCTCTCTCTCTCTCTCTCTCTCTCACACACACACACATATATATATATATATATATAAAAAAATAGGGGCGAATTACCCCATATAGTCTCTAGCTGTATAAACACAGCTGCAAGCACATGTGTGTCTATAGCTATATCTCTGTAGCCATATGTACACATAGCCATATATGTATGTTTAGATCGATGCATAAGATATACACTATATTATCTACTACAGTTATATACCTTATGTATATTATCTATATTTTATATCCTATAGAATGTTATGCATTATACTGTATAGTCACTATTATATAATACATAAAGCAGCATACAGTTTATCTGCATACATAGTCTATTATAAAAGATAATAATACATATAATATGGGGGGTACTCTGTGTGTGTGTGTGTGTGTGTGTGTGTACACACACACTATAGTGTATTATACTACTAGGGTTAGGTGCCCCTCACGGGTATACCTACCTGTCTATGCCAGCATGTAGGCAGGCAGCTGGCTGTATGGTTATAGGTACAGATACACACTGCTGGGACCAGTTGCCCCATATATTCGCCTCCATCCATATAGACATACAGATGCGCATGCACACATGTGCACATCCCTCCCCACCACCCCATATCTCGCTATCACCATCTGTAGCTGTCTTGTTATATACTGGTATATACAGGCAGAGACACGCATTCATGGCTATTGATACCTGGGTGGTTTTAAGTAGCAGGATCATAGAATTGGTTTGGTTGGAAAGGACCTTTGAGCTCATCGAGTCCACCCATTAACCCAGCACTGCCAAGGCCACCACTAACCCATGGCCCTCAGCACCACAGCAGATACCTGTGCCCCACAGAGTCGCCAAAATATGTGAGAATATGATTGAGAGATAAATCTAGTCTATACGAACCCAGATACCTCATCTTATGTGCAGTCGTATGTTCACAGAGCGTGCACACACCAGCACAAGCATGTGATTAAGTGTATATGTAATTATATATTTATCTATATTTAGCACATAGATGTACACATATATATATACACATGCACATAACTATGGCCAATTGCCCCATATATGCTCCATTCGTGTATGTGTGTGTATATATATATATATATAGACACACACACATATGTATGTATACATGTGTGTACACATCTATAGGTATAGCTATCAGTCATATCTATAGCTGTATCTTTGTATCGATAGCTATACCTCCCTTCATTTACATCAAGATGTAGCTATAACTATATTCTGTATGGAGAAGCTGCGCATGCATTTAATTATATATGTATTTAGACAGCTAGATATAAATCACACACACACACACACACACACACACGCTGCTGTGGCCTATTGCTCCGTTCTGTCTCCTTGCAAATGAACCTACCTATGTACATCTGATGTGCTCTCTGTATATGTACATATATATATATATTTTTTTTTTTTTTATATATATGTGTGTGTGTGTGTATAATCATCTAGCTATGCATGAATGTCTAGATGACAAAGAGACAAACTGCCCACAGGGGGCCAATTGCCACACACACCACCAACCCCCCAACTCTAGCTCTGTAGCTCTGTCTAGATCCACACTTATATATATAAATATATATATCTACGTATATATATACACACACACAAATCTACGTCTATAGCTTTTAACTAGTTATATATGCACGTGTATATGTATGTACATGCATAAATATCTCCGTGTGTGTGTGTATATATATATATATGTGTATATGACCCTATATGTAAGTATATCTATGTATATATGTATACATATGTATGTGGGTGTATATATATGTATGTATATGCATGTGTATGTGCACATACAGCTACATAAAGAGCTGTACTTTTCTCTATACATATATGCAGCCAAGGCCAAGTACCCGTAGTTCGCTCTACCTAGATTTATATTTACATATGTTCATATGTATCTATATAACAACATACCTAGGTATGTATACATGTGTCTATATCTGTACATGTGCATGTATACTCTATGTATGTACATGCATGTGTGCACGTGTATATATGGATGTATCTCTATTAAAGTGTGTGTGTATGTGCACTCAATGCATAATGTGTATATGTGCATGTATATACACACGTCTGTATCTACAACCATGCCTGTGTATGTTTATATATATCTATATACATACATATCTGTATGTGTGTGTACACTGATCTATATATCCATGTGTATGTATAAAATACACACCTGTAGACAGGTACAGACAGATAAACCAGTTGTGTTTATATATCATACATACAACCATGGCCAATTGCCTCATGTAGTCTCCAGCCACATACGTGTATGCACACCTACACGCACATATCTGTACACGTGTGTGCACACGCGTGTGCCGGGGGCAGCCCCGGGCTCTGCGGGCCGGTGTGGAGCCGCCCCGGGGTGGGGCAGCGGCGGCCGCGCCGTTAAAAGCGGGGCTGAGTGCGGGTGCCCCTGTCTGAGCCGCCCCAGCCCCACTGAGCCCAGGAGCCCGCAGGTGAGTCCTGGTGGGGCTGGGGGGGACCGGCCGGAGGGGACCTGGGAACCAGCTGGGAGAGAGGGATGGAGGGGACGTGGGGACCCGCTGGGAGGGATGGAGGGGACTTGGGGACCAGCCATGCCCTGGGACAGGCACGCTGCTCCCTGCCCGTCAGCTGGCCGATGCTCTCAGTCCCACGGGTCAGTTTTCGGTGTCCTGCGAGGAGCAGGGAGCTGGACCCGCTGGTCCTTACGGACCCCGGCCACTTGATTCTGCGATTCCACGACTCCAGGGGACTGAGGAACCAGCCAGGAGAGGGGGGTGGAGAAGACTTGGGGACCAGATGGAGGGGACTTGGGGACCAGCCGTGCCCGGGGGAAGAGCACCCCGCTCCCCGCACAGGTCACCCCTCGCCGTGGGCTGAGCACGTGCCCCCGGGCCGGTGGCTGCAGCCCCTCCGCTCCCCGGCCCCGCTCGGTCTCTCCGCAGCCATGAAGGCAAAGCTGTGCGTTGGGCTCGTCCTTGCCATCGTGGCAACCGCCTGCCTGTGCCGGCCCGCGCCGGAGGCACCAGGTGCTGCGGGGGACCCCCACGGGCTCCCTGCCAGCCTGGTCCGGCGGGACTGGCCTGAGTCCCTGTCCCAGGAGCAGAAGCACCTCATCTCCCAGTTCCTGCCCCACATCTTCACAGGTACTGGGGGGGCACAGGGTGGGCAGCTCCCGGGGGGCTTTGCAGCTCTGACCTGCTGCCCTTGCCCCGGCAGAGCTGAGCGACCGCATGGGCTACGTGCAGGGGGGCGAGGGGGCAGAGGCCCTGCACGACCACTACTACCCCGACTGGATGGACTTCGGCCGCCGCAGCGCTGAGGACTCGTAGCCGCCGGGCTGGCCATGCCCTGCAGAGCACCAGCACGCTCGGTGCACGTCCCTACCTGCAATAAAGCTTTGGCACCATGGCCGCTGCTGCTCACGTCTGTGCTGGGAAGAGCTGGGGGGTGGGATTCACCGCCAGCCCCGGCGGGACACGCAGGGCAGACACGAGGACACGGCACGTGGGAGCTACTTCGTGACTTCACATTTATTTGCCAGGGCCCAGCCAGGGCCGAGGGATGCAGCCGGCCCCCAAGCCAGGGGCTGCTGCTATCGGTGGGCAGGAAAGAGTTTACAACCCCCAACCCTTGAAAAGTGAGCCCAGGTGCCAGCCAGAGCCCAGCCGGGGTGGGAGCTCCCGCTGCGGCACGCGTGGGTCTCCCCGGGGACCACCCGAGCCCAGGCTGAGCATCGCCCTGAGCTGCGGCAGCCCCGACAGCTCCCGCTGCCCCTCGCCCCTCGGGCAGGCTCAGCACACACAGGAACAGTTTTTATTGCCAACAACGGGCTCCCCCGAAGGGTCCGTACCCCACAGCGGGGGCCAGGGTCAGCTCGCACCCCCTGC
Source organism: Nyctibius grandis (assembly GCF_013368605.1). Lineage (NCBI taxonomy): Eukaryota > Metazoa > Chordata > Aves > Nyctibiiformes > Nyctibiidae > Nyctibius > Nyctibius grandis. Next base: position 6,720,850 of record NC_090683.1, read on the forward strand.
CCAGAGCTGCCTTCCCCCGAGCCCCCGCATCGCCCCACGCAGTCCCCGCACATGGGGCCATAGGGCACCGCAGCGCTGAGTCCTGGCAAAGCCCCCGATGCCGGTGCTGGGATCACTGCAGGGTCCCGGGGCACCACCCGGAGCCGAGGCCCAAAGCCTGCCCCGGTTCCCCTGGACGGGCGATGAAGAGGACGGAGGACGTGCCTTGTCCCAAGCTCACGGGCTCCGCGGTGCCGTCACGTCGGCGCACCCCGGGCTCCCCCGCGCTCCCCCCGGGCGTAGCACCGCTCCCCTCTGGCCACCACCTTGTCCAGCCCCAGGCGCCGCAGCTTCTCCACCAGGTTCAAGCTGAAGATGCTGCTCGTGGGCAGGGGTCCATGCTGCCCCCCGGGCACAGGGAAGGGCTGGGGGTCCTGGGAGGGGAGCGGGGGGGGCCACCACGACCCGGTCCCTGGCACCGTGGCAGAGATGCCCCGCACCAGCAAAAGCCTGACGAGTCCCACGGGGGTGTTCGGGGGTCCGGGGCCAGGTGCCAGTGTGGGGGAAGACTGGTCCGGCGAGGGGCTGCCGCGACTCAGCCCCTCAAGGGGCCCACAAGAAGGCACGACGGCGTGGTACAGACTGGAGGGGAAGAGAGAGCAGAGAGGGGGGTCGGGGGGAACCCTGTCCCAGGGGACGCTGCTGCGGGGGCTAGGGTGGTCTCAGGCAGAGCAGGGCCCCTCTCCCCCTTCCTCCATTCACTCTACGAGACCCCCCCCGCAGCACTGCCCCAGCCCCCCGGAGCGCGTGGTCAGTGCTGGGGGCAGGGGCAGGCTGGGGCGAGGGGCTCCAGCGGCGCCCCAGGAGCGCTTCCAAAGACGCCGGGTTTTTGTCTGACAGCGCACAGTGAACTTGGCTCCCACCAACCCCCAACAAGCCTTGGAGGGGCTCATTAGGGCTAACAACAGTGCTCATTAATTAGGGGCAGGCAGGCTCCGTCCCCAGCCCAGCACGGGGAAAGGTCCTGGTTTATGCACAAGTCCAGGAAGGGGCAACTCCACGTCTGCGCCCAGGGAAAGCGACTGCCTGGGGGCCCCGGGAGCCAACGTGGCTCCAGTCCCTGGGAGCTGCTCCCCAGGGCGAGCCCAGCCTCGGCCGCCCCGAGGAAGGATCATCATCAAGGTGCTGCAGCGCAGAGGCCGGGGGGCTGCTCCCAGCCCCCCGCAGGGGTGCACGGTCCCGGGCACGTGGCCCCGTGAGCAGCCGGATTCAGGGCCGTGCCACGTGCCAGGCACCTCTCAGAGCATCAGGGGCTGCAGGTGGTTCCTCGAGGCACGGGGCAAGGAGATGATGGGGGGGGGGGCCAGGACACAGGGGGCTGGGGGTGGCAGCGCAGGCGGTGCAGGCGGTGGGGGGCCACGCGCCTTACCTGGGTGTCACCGTGGTGATCTCAGAGGTGGGGTGGAGGATGTGGCAGGTGGTGATGGTGAAGGTGGACGGGGTCTGGGGGAGGTTGTTAACAGAGAGGAACACTGGAAGGGACAGGAGACACGGGGTTAACGGGAAGGGGGGGGCACAACAGAGGCAGGGAGCGGGGCTCAGGGCAGGGGGGAGAGCCAAAGGTGGGCAGGGAGCTGCCACTGCCCGCAGCTTGCACGGACAGGGCACAGCGCCGGCAGCATTTGGGGCCGGTGCCAGCTCAGAAGAGGGGACTGCAAGCACAAGCAGGAGCAGGAGCTGACGCTGCCCCCCGACCGGCCCCTTCCCCGCGCCCGGGCCACAGCGGGTGCACGCCAGCACGAGGGCCAGGGCGGCTGCAGACCCGTCCTCGGGCGGCTGCAGACAGAGCATCCCCACGGGGACGGACGGGCGGCAGGGACAGGCTGCAGGAGGAGGGGAGAGCGTGGCGGGGTGCGAGGAGGAGGAGGGCAGGGGGGTCCTGGGGGCCACGTCCCCTCACCCCACGCTCACCCCCAGGGTGCTCCTTGGCTTTGGTGGGTGTTGAGGTAGGGAGCAGCTGGAAGGAGCTGGCATCCACGTCGTCCTCCTCCAGGTCGTTGAGGCTGTAGACCTCCTCCAGGTCGGTGTCCAGCTGCCTGAAGTCTTTGGTGAGCACCCCAGGACGGGGCACCAGGATCCCACCCAGGTTGGGCCGTGCCAGCTGCTGCCAGTGGTGGAGCGTCACGGAGCCTGGGGGGGACACACACAGCCGGAGGGGCTCAGCTGGTGTCGTGGGACCCTCCCGGCACCTCCAGCTCCGCACTCCGGGAAGCCCCCTCTGCTCCTCACCTTCCAGGGGCTTCACGATCTGCAGCTTGTCGGGCAGGTAGGCGAGGGAGCCGAGGGAGAAGCCGGAGCCGGCGGTGAGCTCCGAGCCCCCCGAGTAGCTGGTCCCGGTGGAGATGACGCTCTCGCTGGGGGTGAGGAACCCGCTGGAGCTCTCCCCGTCCCGCAGCCGCCACAGCTTGTGCTCCCGCTCAGCCTCGAAGAAGGAGCGCTCCTGGGAGCCATGGCCCTGCTGCCGCGCCGACAGCCGCTGCACCGCCGCCTCCAGGTCCTGCCGGCCCGGGGCCGCCCGGGGCCCCTCGCCAGCCCCCTCAGCCCTGCGGCGGGCACAGCGTTAGGGTGCTCGGGGCACAGTCCCGCACCGCACCCCCCGTGCTGTGCCGGACCCCAGCGGGCTCCGACTGCACCTGCCCTGCCCCAGGCTTACGGCGTTGATCAACGCTCCGATGTGACCCACATTTCGCCCCCGCCCCAGCCCCTCCACTGTCCCCCCCCAGCCCGAGCCCCCGCTGCGGCACTCACTGGGTGCCCTCCGAGTCAGGGCAGGTGGTGTGGGGGGTGCTGGCCCCCGCGGAGGGGGGCTTGGAGCCTGGCGTGTTCTGGGGGGACCCGGAGCAGGACTTGGCTCTGGCCGCCTGGTTCACTGCCTTCACCGTCTCAAAGACCCGCAGGTAGCTCCTGCAGGCAGGAACAGGCAGGGGTGGACCCTCGTGCCAGCCCCCAGGGACCCCCCATCCTGGCCTGGCACGAGCCACCAATGCCAGCACTCACTTGTAGTCGGAGGAGGAGCTGTCTGTCCCCTTCCTCATCATCCCCTTGATCTCAGCCGCCAGCGAGTCCTGGAGACACGGGGGGCCCGGTGTCAGCGGAGGGCAGAGCGGAGCCCCCCGCCCCGGCGCCCAGCCCTGCCCATGCCCCTGCTCACCACGGGCAGGAGGCTGGCCGCGCCGTAGCGGCTCACGGTGCTGTTGGGCAGGCTGCGGCCGCGCAGGCTCTTCACCTCCTCCTGGGCTTCCTGCAGCATCCCCCCGCACTCCGCATACTTCTCCTGCAGGTCCCGCAGCTGCGGGCACGGGCACAGCTCAGGCACGGCCCCGGCGGCACCAGGGCAGGACCCCCACGGCCGGGACCCCTCGGGCTCACCTCGGTCCGGAGCTGCTGCTGCACCTCCTTGGCGGCGGCCAGGTGCTGCTGGAGCTCCTCCACCTCCGCGCCGTACTGCGGGCGGGAGCGGGCAGGTCACAAGCTGTGCCCTGCGCCCCCGGCACCCCCGGGCACGGGCAGGGGGCACTCACCACGCGGCACTTCTGCTGCAGGCCCACGACCTGCGCCAGGAGCTGGCTGATCTCTTCCTGCTGCCGCGCCGTGTCCTCCGCCTTGCAGGCCAGCTCCTCGGAGAGGTGGGCGACCTGCCGGCTCGCTTCAGCTGGGGAGGGCCCAGGGGTGTCACCGCGGGGCACGGCCCCCCCTGGCCCATGCAGAGCCCCCAACCCAAGCCCAGACCGGGGCTGCCCCCCGCGAGCCCGGCCCCACGCACAGAACTGCTCCACGCAGTCGATCATCAGCTGCTGCTCCTGCTCCTCGTACTGACAGGTCTCAGTCGCGATGTTGGTGGCCTGGGGACAGAGTCAGAGGGGCTGAGGGGGTGATGGGCAGCACCTCCAGCCTCGCCGGGGTCCCCGGGCACAGCGCGGGGGTCCCGCCAGCTGGCCCCGCTCACCTCCGCGCGAAGCTTCTGGTTCTCCTCCTCCAGGCACTTGAGTTTCTGCTGCAAGGCGTCGTACTGGAAGCACTGCTGCAGGGACAGCGAGGAGTCGTGCCGGCGCAGGCTGGGGACGGCAGGGAGGGCGCTGAGCACCCGCAGCTTGGGGCTGCCCCCCGCCCCCTGCCCACCCCCCCAGCCCCCAGGCAGGCATCTGCAGCGACCCAGCTCTGTGGGGCTGGACCCACGGCTGCCGTGGCAGGGAAGGGAGTGACCCCAGGGATGGTGCTGGCTCCTGCCCGACGCCTCTGCCTGCCCCCCAGGCAGGACAGGGACCCCCACTCCACTCACGGCGTGGCGGTGGCGGAGGTGGGCTCGCTCTCCTCCGTCGTGGTGGTGTAGAAGTGCAGCAGGTCGTCCCGCATAGAGACCTCGTGGCGCAGCTGCGCGATCTGGGAGGGGAAGGGGTGTCAGGGCGCAGCCGAGGGGACCACGGCCACCCACAGCCCCCACCCGGGCACGCAGGGGGCTGAGGCCAGGACTCTGCACCCAGGAGCCGTTACCTCCTCTTTGGCCAACTCCAGCTGCTCCTCCAGGAGCTCGTTGCGCTCGGTCAGGCTCCGGTTCTGCTTCAGCAGGGACTGCCCGATGCGCGCCGCCAGCTCCAGGTCCCTCTCCCTCTGCAAGGGGCAGGTCCGTGTCAGCCGGGACCCAGCCCCTGCTCTGCCCCCTCTGCTCCAGCCCTCGCCCACCCCTGCATCCCTGGGGTCCCACTGGTCCTTGCACCAGCCCAAGCCCGTGCGTGGCGCGGGCACCGGCGTACCTCATCCAGCAGGTTGGTGACGGCATCGATGTCGTGGTAGGTCTTCGTGATCCTGACAACCCGCTCAGAGCACAGGACTGGGGGAGAAGGGCGAAGGGTGAACCCCCGCCCTGCAGGAGCACCAGCCCGGGGGCTCAGCACCGTGTGCCCCCGCTGCCTCCTGCCCCGTGTCCCCGCTCCCCCGGGGGTGCACTGTGGAGAGAGCAGGAGGTGGCTGCTGCAGGTGGCACAAAGCTGCTCCTTGCTGGTCACCAAAAAGGACCTGGGCAGCACCAGCCGCGGTGCAGGGCAGAGGCAGGCAGGGATGCCCACAGCCGTGACAGCGCCGTGGGAAATGGGGTGCTCCCATTTCTGGGGTGCAGAGGCAGCTGCGGGCAGGCGGCCTCCGGAGCAGGGAGCTGCTGGGCACACCGACATCACCCAGCACCGCGCTGGGCCCAGCTGCAGCCCTGCGTCCTCCCCTGCTGCTGCCTGCGTCTCTGGCAGGGAGAGGTGGTGCAAGGACGTCTGTCCCCTCAGCACCAATCCTGCCAACTGCCCCTGCAGAAGCTGCCAGGCAGCACCGGGCACGGACCCAGATGGCAGCACCGGAGCCGCGCGGTAGGAGGGAGCTGGCAGCGAGCGTGAAGCCCCGGACCCTGCCTGCACCACACAGCCCCTCCTGGTGCTCCCTTCTGATGATCAACCGCCCCAACGGCACGTGCCTCAGTTTCCCCTGGCACAGCAGCGCTGGCTGTGCTCCCCAGCCGGGCAGACAAAGTGGGTTAACGGGAGAGGCTCAGCCACACAAATCCCATTAGGCCGCCCCAGCTGGGGCTGTGGGATGGTGCTCACACCATTACAGCAATGCCCCCACCCGCCACCCCCACCCCGTCCCCACCGCCCCGGGTGCTGCCCCCACACCCCAGCAGGGAGAGGGACCAACGAACCTCAGCCCCGTCCCTCCTCCCCAAACGCAACGGGGCCGGCTCCCCGCAGGGGTCCCCAACGGCACCTCGTCGGGCGCTGAGCCGTTAATTGGAAATAATTAGAGCATGAGCATCGTTACGGTTGGAGCGAGCGGCGGGCCCTGGGAGACGCGGGGGGCTGCGGCGCCGGCAGACACGTAAACACCCGCCCCATCCGCGGGCCCGATCCGGCACGGTGCGGGGACCCGCACGATGCTGGGACCCACACGGTGCGGGGACCCGCGCCCCACGGGCGGGCAGAGCCCCGTCCCCACCGGCACACGCAGACCTGGCGGGGGCCCCTCGCCCCGTCCCTCTGCCTGCTCCCCGCCAGCACCGCACCGGGACAGCGCTCCCCGGGGCAGGGTGACCCGGGACCCCCAGGGACCGGGCGGCGGCTCCCCCGGGAGGGAGCACTCGAGCGGGGGCCGGGGCACGCACGGACGGGAAAGGCGACGGCCCCCGCCGGGGGACAGACCCCGGCCCCCCGCCCGCCCCGGGCCAGCCCCGCTCCGCTCCGCGCCCCCCGGGGCAGCCCCGGGCCGCCCTCACCTTCCTCCAGCTCCCGGGCGATGGGGTCGGCGCCGCCGCCCCGCTCCGCGTTCCCGTTCAGCTCGTCATAGGCGGCGGGGCTGCTCCAGATCTCCATCGTGCCGAGCCGAGCCGTGCCGAGCCCACCGCGGCCAGCCCAGCCGCGCCCGCCGCTCCCGCCCCTATTTATAGGGTCGCCCCGTCTGCGGGCACCTGCCCGGGCGCGTCCCACCGGGGCCGGGGGCGGGGCCGGCGGGGCCGGGGGCGGTCGGGGGGGCCGGGGGCTGCCCGCTCCCCCCGCCCCGCCGCGGCACGGGTCCGCTCGCTGCGGCTGCCCGCTCCCCCGGGGCGCCCCGGGGACACGCTCCCCATCAGGCACCCCGGGACCAGGCTCCCCGCTGGGGCCCGCTGCGGACCCCCCAGGACAGTCCTGCTCAGCCCTGGGGGACTGTCCCACCTCCCGGCCCCCCGCCCACGGACACAGGGGGAGTCCGGGCACACGGGTCCCCATGGATGGTGCTGAGAGGGGACACTGGGGCACCACTGGTCCCTGAGCAGCAGCTCTGCAGGGCTGACCCCCGACGAATCATGCACAAACAGCTTCTGCCCCTCAGGAGGAACAAGGAGAGGTTTCAGGTCCTTCCCCCTGAAGCCAGTCTGCGTGCAGGGATGGGGTCCCCGTGACAGTCACATCATGTCACGCCGCAGTACGGCCTTTGCCAAAGCTCCCCACCCTTTGCCAGCCTCGCTCTTCACCCCAAGCTTGTCCCCAGGCCTGGGTCCCTCCATCGTCACCAACACAGCTCGCTGCAAATCCTGCACGCTTGGGTGCCCAGTGTGGGGCTGGGACCCGCCAGGTCTGTCAGGGCTTTTCCAACCCCCCCAACCTGCCCTGCTCAGCACCCCCCTACTCTGAGCGTGGGCTGGCACGAGCCTGCCCCAGCCGAGCCCCATCCAGGCTGCCCACGCGCCTGGGCTGGCACCCCCAGCTCCCCCACGACCACCCTCGTGCAGAGGCAGAGCCAGAGCAGGAGAGCTGAATAAATCATGTTGTGCTGAATTATGGAGGAGCTGGCTGGCACGTAGCACAAGCCTCGGGCTGCGCCGAGGACCCCGTGCCATGGCACCGCAGCGTGCGGGCAGCGATGCTGGTAATGCCGACACACACACTGCCTGGCTCCATCGCCTGCCCCACTGCCCTTCCTCGTTAGTACCGAACTAATCAATGAACCGACGAGGCTGGGGCTGGAGCTGCCCCTCAGCCACACACGGTGCCTTTGTTTGCGTGCTGGACTCCCACGCACCGGGATCCTGACCCCAAACCTCATCCTGACCCCAAACCACGTCCTGCTGTAACCGCTGGGACCCTCTGGGTGCTGGGGCCGGAGCTGGCACCCTCAGTTCCAGCCTCTCCCTCCTCTTCACACTGGTGTGTCTCCCCGGGGATGGCAGAGTGTGAAGGCAGGGACCCTGCCAGCTCACCCAGACAGCCACCCCCAGGGACCCCTAGGACACAACCGTGTGTCTCAGCATGGACAGGCAGGAGCTGCTTCTTCCTAATCCCCCACCCAGGGATTTGCTCCTCCGGGCAGGTTCCCCGCGTCTCTGCGCAAGCAGATTACAGGGAGCTATTTCTGACGGCAGCTTAAAGGTTTGGGTAAAGGGATGAGGCAGCGCGGGCCCCCTCCACGCCAGCACACGCGAGTGGCATCGAAGGCACGGGGAAACGTGACCCATGGGGCTCCCGGGGCCGAGCACGGCTCTCCCCACAGAGAGGGGAGGGGTGTGCCCAGGGTCCTGCTGAGCCAGGTGCTCCCTGCCCTGTGGCACGCAGATGGGGTTTGGGGCCCGATCCCTTCTGCTGTCACTGCAGGGTACAGGGGTGCTGTGGCTGGGGGTGCCAATGACCCCCGCTGCCTGCTGAACAGGGAGGGAGCGGATGGATGGGGAACGCTACAGGCACAGGCAGGGCACGACGGGGTTTGTCCCCAGCCTGTCGCAGGCAGAGGGGTGGCAGCAGGGCTGGCAGCGGGGCCGGGCCCTTAGCCCCATCTGTCACCCGCTGCCCCACATCCATCCCCCAGCCCCTCGCTCTAATCCTGCCCCCGCCACACACAGGCCAGAGACAGAAGCAAAGCAGAGATAATCCGTCTGTGCCCCCCGCTGAACCCCGCACCGGGAAGGGGCCTCATTGCACCAGCGTCGGGCATCGCCCCTGCCTGGCCATGGGGGCTGCGGGTGTCTGCCCCTGGGCACCCGCACCCCACGGCTCCAGGGGCTTTGCCAGCAGCAGTGGTCCCACACCCCCCTTGGCTGCTCCAGGCTGTGTGTTTGGTGGGGCAGCAGCACGGGGGGCCACGGCGCACCCTCCGTAGTCCCCCTGCCTGTGTCCCACCCCGGGGAGCCACGGCACGGTGCAGGGGGAGTGGGGACATGCAGGGGGTCCCTGGAGATGACGGCAGCTCCCTCCAAGTGTCCAGCTCGGCTCAGCAGAAGCTGCTCCCAGAATTAGCCCGGGATGTTCCAGGCGAGGAAATCCAGCCCGTGAATCCCGTTAGGGGCGATTAGCCCCCGCGCTGCCCTCGTGGCCCTGACCCCGCCTGGCCGCCCTGCCCGCGCCCCGCTGCCCTCGCCAGCCCCGCAGGACGGGGCACTCACGGAAGTACTGCAGGGTCTCCTCGATCTGCTGGGGGGTGAGGGGGGCCGGGGGCTCGGGGGGGCCGGGGGGACCGCGCAGCCAGTCGCCGTGGTCGTAGCCGAAGACGGTGTCGGCCCGCAGCGTGTAGCGGGGCAGCCGCTCGCCCAGCAGGCTGACGATCTCCACCTCGGGCACGTCGCCGCCGCACAAATCTGGGGACAGAGGGGCACGGCGTCAGCCGAGGGCGGGGGGCACCCGCCAGGAGGGGGGTGCGGGGGTGGGGAACCATGGCGGGGGAGCATTTCCCAAACCCCTCAGCCCAGTCCGTCCCCTCGGGGTTCGGGGCTGGTGCCACCGGCTGGGTCTGTCCCCACAGCCACTCGGGTGGGGACTGCGGCCCCCCCGCAGGGTGGCACACAGGACCCCCGCCCCAGCTCCCCTCTCGCCCCCCGCTTTCTGCGGGCAGGGTCCTGCTGCCACCTCCCGGCCACGCTCCGCTGCCGCGCAGGGCTTGGGGACAGCGGGGCTGGGGGCGCGGGGCGGGGGGTGCGGGGGGCGCGGGGCCGGGGTCTCAGCTCGGTCCCCGCGATGGCACAGGACGAAGGAGCAGCCCGGAGCTGCCGCAGCTCCTCTCCCCCCTCAGCCCGGTCCCCAGGGCCCCCCCCGGCCCCGCCCGGCTCTACCCACCCGTGACGGTCGCAGCATCGCGGTGCCCACCCGTGGCCGCCCCGGGGGGCGCGGGGCCGGCGCGGGGCTGGGCAGCGGCGGGCGGGGCCGGGCCGGGCCGGGGGGCGCGGGCGGGTGGGTGCTGGCCGGGGGGGGTCTCTGGCAGGACCTCGGTGTCCAGGTTGGCCGGCGTTACGGCGGGGGGGTGGTTGCCATGGGGACCGGCACCCTCCTCCCCGGCTCCCGGGAGCGGCGCGGGCGGGCAGCGGAGTCCCCTCTCCAGCCCCTGCCTGGGGAGAAGGAGCCGTTAGGGGATGCTCTGGGGCCCGGGGTCACAGCCTGCACCCCAGCCATACACTCAAGCATCCGTGCGTCCCCCAGCATCCTGCCGTCGGGCCGAGCCCCCTCCCCGGGGCAGCATCTCCCAGTCCCGGGGGCCTGCGGAGACCTGGACAGCACGGGCAGGGCTCGTGTCCCCGCGCCCCGGCCAGCCCGCGGGCTGCTGTGGGGACAGGGGGACCGCGGGGATGGCCAGCGCCCAGGCAGGCCCCTGCTCAGCCTCCGCCTGCTGCTGAACACGGGGCAGGGTGGCACCGGGTCCGCGTACCTGCTCAGCACCACCTCTGCAGCAGCCGCAGAGTGCCAGTGCCAGAGAGGGAGAGGATGCTCCGAAGGGACCGGACAGGACCCTGCTCCCCCCAGGCTGGCAGCCGGGTCCCTGCCTGCAGGACCGGGCAGGAGAAGGAGCCGTACAGCCGCTCGGCAGTGGGTGGACACGGCCGCGGTGCCAGCAGCTCTTACGGGAGCCCTTGGCAGCCCCGCCTTGGAGAGCAAAGTTCGGCTGCAATCCTCCACCCCACCAGCACCAGGATGCAGAGCGGGGACCTGCCGTGTCGCCCAGGGCAGGGCTGGGCAGCATCCATGGCTGTCCCATCCCAGCCATAAACACATCACGCGACAGGCCATAAAACCAGCACGTTCCTGCTCTCCTGCCACCTCCAGTGGCCCTGGCTCGGGCTGCAGCCGCTGCTGCCGCTGCTGCCCCTCTGCCCTGTGGGGCAGGAGCCTTCTGCGCAAGCCCCACATGCCCACCTCTGCCCCTGCTCCCGCCTCCGCTGCAGTACCAGCAGCCCCTCGTCCCTGGGAGCAGGTTCATGCCAGGGCATCGCTGCCCTCCCTCCTGGCACGTGCTCATGGCTGCTGTCACGTCCGCAGCACCCAGGCGAGGCCACCCTGCACCTCCCTCCAGCGAGGCCAAACCCTCCCCGGCACACAGGACAGGCGCGAGGCAGCAGAGACACCCCGAAGCACACCCGCAGCCCCCCAGCCCTCTGCCCCACAGCACTGGGACCACCAGACCTAGGCGGCCCAATCCTGCACTGTGCTGCCCAGAGAACAGCTCCCCAGCCCCATGTCCGCAGACCCTCTCCCTCCCCACTTCTCCCCAGAGAACGAAGGGGACCCACCGTGCCGAGGTGCCGGGCTGCCGCTGCCCCGCTCCCCGCGCTGCCGCTGGCTCTGGGGAGCGAGCCCGGCCCGTGAGTCAGCGCTCGCCGGGGCTGCCAGAGCCCTGCGTCTCCTTTTGGCCCAGCTCCTACACGTACATTAACTCTCCCCACGGGAGACCTTGTTCAGACACGCGTGAGCAGCTCCCTTCACCCCGGATCCCGCTGTCCCCCCGGCCACCAGCGTTTGGCTGCCGGATGACCTGGGGACCTGCCCCACGGGAGCTGGCAGGGAGCTGGGCGAGAGCAGGAGGATGGTGGACCCGTGGCACCGGCCGGCGGCGGTGGGCCAGGAGAAGCGGGGCCTGGGCTCAGCCCACACCCGGGTGCACGTGCAGACCTGCGCTCGCTGCTCTCTGCCCTGCCCCGATGCCGTCACGCAGCTCCTGCCCGGGCACCTCCCTGCCCGCGCAGCCTCGCGGCGGGGCTGGCTGGGCTCCGCACGAAGCCCCTTCCCCACCCCGCGCCCGGGTGCCGGCAGCAGCTGAGCGGCGCTGGGGCGGCTGCGCTCACTCGGGCTATTTTTTCCCCTCAGCTGCTGCGGCAGGAGCCTGGGGAGGGGAGGCTGCGAGGAGCCTCCGCAAGCGCCTGGGCTGGGGGGCTGCAGGGCAGCAAGGCCAGCGTGTGGGGTGAGGGCGAGGTGGTGGCTCCGTCCTGCCGCTGGGATGGGGGTAGCCATGGTCCTGCCGTGCCCCAGCCCAGGGGACATCCCCAGTGGGGTCCCTGCAGAGCCCCCCGGGCTGGGAGCATGGGAAGGGGAAGGGAAGGGTATGGCCACGGCCGGGCTACGGCTGCCACAGCCCCTTCCAGCCCATCCCAATGCTCAGGTGACCCCAGGATGCAGGGTCTGCCTGAAGCACCGTCCAGCAGTGGGTCTCCGTCGCCTTCGCGCTGTCGTGACCCCCAGCACCTGACGCTCTACCCCTGCTGTGACTGACCACACCGTGCCTGACCACGCCGTGGGTCTCGTGCGCCCAAGGGCTGAGCCCTCCGTTCAGAAATGACCTCAGCAGCGCCAGCCTCTTCCCGCAGAGCAGGAAAACCTTCCCTGCTCCCGCGCAGACTTCCTGGTTCAGGCACTGGGGAACACAAAGCGCAGCCGGACCCTGGCCACCGCCACTGAGCCCCCTCCCCAGGCAGCCACTGCTGCGGCCAAACTACCCCCCGGGACCCCCGGGACCCCGTCCCTGCCGCAGGCCCCCGGCTGCCAGCACCGAGGGAGCGGGAAACCCCACCGGGGCGGCAGCGAAGCGTGGAAATGTGTTAGGGGTGTCGGAGCCCACGAGTGGGAGCGGGGCCGCGGGGGGAGCCGAGCGTGGGGACAAGGGGCCAGACGAGGCAGATTCTCCGGGGGGCTCCGGCAGCCGCCGCCTGTGACACCCCCGGGGAGCAGCGGGGACCGACTGGACACGGTCTGGGGCTGCCCGGGGCCTCGGGGTGCCCGGAGGTGCCGGGGCTCGGTGCGCCCGGGGGAAAGAGGGACACTGGGGGGGTGCTGGAGGCACGGTGCACCCGGTGACACCGGGGGGGAGCTGGAGGCACGGTGCACCCGGTGACAGCGGGGACCCGGTGAGCCCCAGAGTGGGGGCGGGACACCGGGAGAGCCGGGGGCTCGGGGCAGCTAGGGGTGCGGGGGGGGACCGGGACTCGGTGCACCGGGGGTGCCGGGGGTGCCAGGGGGTCTCGGGGGTCCCGGGGGTCCCGGGGCGCGGGCGCACTCACCGCAGGACGCTGCTCCGGCCGGGCCCTCGTACATCGCTCCCGCGGCCCCGCCGATAACAAAAGCCGCTCCCCGGGCAGGTGCGGAGCGCCCGGGCATGCCGGGACCTGTAGTCCGGCCCGCAGCCTCCCGGGGTGCCCCCGGCCCTCCCCGGGGGACGCAGCTCCAGCCGTCCTGGCACAGGTGCCCTCTGGCCCCCGAAATCCCAGCAGTGCCCCCCGGCAGCCCCATCACGGTGGGACTGGGGGTCTGGGGATGTGCAGTCCTGCCCCGGTGAGGGGACCCCAGGGTGGGCGAGGGGCACATCCCTGCCCCTGGCCCCAGGAGGTGCCCAGTCCCATGGCCATGCCCTGGGGATGGCTGCAGGACCCAGCCCCTCCTGGGGCAGATGCTCTGGGGCATCTCCAGGCCTGCTGGCACCTTGGGGACAGCTGGATCTGACACCAGGACATCCCTGATACCCACAGCGGCGCTGGCTGGGAGCCCCGAGGGGGACTCCAGGCTCAGCACGGCCAAACCTCCATCCCGGGGCACACAGGGCTGGAGGCCCCCGTCCCACACCCACCCAGGCATGGGTGCTTGGGGTGCAGCAAAGCGCTGGCAGCTCTGCTGGGGTCCCTTGGGACACGGGTGAGACTTGGCCCAGCCTGGGAGCAGGAGTGCTCCATCTGCTCCCCTGAGTCACCCTGGGGACCCACCCGGCAGGGCAGCAGAGCCCACACCCATGGGGATGCAGGTCTGGGTGCACGAATGCTGCCCCACACCGCACAGCCCCTGGCTGGGTCGCCTGCCCCCCTGCACAGGGGGCTTGTTCCCACTCCCTGTCCCTGACCCAGCTCCTGCAGCAGGCAGGGGGCTGCCTGGCCCCCAGCCCCGGCCCACGAGCCGCCCCGGCCCCGCTGCCCTCCGGAAGCGTGCTCAGCGCTGCCCGGAAAGCAGCTGTTGTTTTGCTCGTCCCCGGTCCTGGCACGGGCCGCGGCAGGAAGCGTGGCCGCGTCGCTGCTGCGCCGGGGTGGGGGGCTGAGCTCGGCGCAGGATGTTCCCCTGAGCCAGCGCTGGAGCCGGCCCTGCTCCCCAGACCCGCTCCTGCTGCCCTTGTCCCCCGCTCGCTCCTGCCCCAGCCCAGGTCCGGGACCGACCATGGCACGGGATGGACGTGCAAACCTTCACGTGCTGCCCAGGCCCCGTGCGTGGAGAGCACCCACCTCCCTGTCCCCCTGCCTCACCTCCCTCCACGCCCCGGCCGTGCCCCATGGGATGGATGCATGGGGCAGGGGTACAAACCCGCGTGGGACAGGGATGTGGCCATCCTGGGACCACCAGCATTCCACCCCTCCATCCCCCTGGCATCCCCTCCCCGCAGCCCCACACAGAGCTGCTGTGGGCAACCTCCTGCCTCGGGGCTCAGCCTGCGCCTTCGTGCCCAAAAAGGTGCCATGGGAAGTCCCGGGGCTGGCAGTAGCAGGTGTCCTTGGCCCCAGACCCGTGCCGAGGGCGCGGGAAGTGCCAGGGGAGCGGTGGGGGATGAGCAGGCTGCAGAGCAGATGGGCAGCCCCGCAGTCGGGGGGTGACTCTGCGAACAGTTTCCACCTCACAGCACAATCCCTGATCCCTGCCTGGCGCCGCATCCCTGTCACCCTCCTGGGCGCAGCTGCCACAGGCAGCGTTTGGGCTGAGAACATCTCCTCCTGCCATCTGTTCCCACCCTGAAGCCGGGCTGCAGCAGGAGGGGACGAGGTTTGACTCAGTAAATCACCTTTTTAACGTGGCCTCTCACTGCTCCATCCACGCTTTGCTCCATCACCCGCGGGCCACGGAGCCCACGGGAGGGAACTGCTGACACCAGGCCCGAGGAGGGTGATGGCCACCTTCACCCCGCTGCCCCACGGGGCCTCACGGACCTTCCCCAGCCCACAGAAGAACAGGCTCAGGGCAGCAGGGGGCTGGGGGGGTTATTTTATTCTTTGCTTTGGTCTATACAAAAACAACTTACAGAAATAATAAAATCTTCCATTCCTGAACCACACTCCAGTAAGTGTCCATCCCTTTGCGGTGGAAGCGTTAAACCACCATCACATCTAGAGCCTCTTTACAAAATGTGTTAGAGAAGGGAGGAGGGGGCGGAAACACACCACTCACCAAAAGGAAGGGAAAGGGGTTAAAATGTGCAACAGAGATGAGTACAAGGACGCGGTTCCTAACGCTGGAGTCACTCCTCTACGGGTACTGGAGGACAGGCAGGGACACGAGGTCAGCTCCCCAACGGCTGCTCGGAGGTACGCCGCAGACACCCCGATGGCTAAAACGAAGGGCCTGGGACACGGCCCCCTTTGGTTCCAGCAAACTCTGATTGGCCTGAAAGAGTTAAGAGTTTGCAGAAAGCAAAGGGTTTTCCCGTGTTAGATTCCTCTCCCAGAACACTAACACGCAGAACAAAGAGTGGGGAAGTCAGAAAGAACGAACTTAAAGACGGCAAAAGCCGCTGGCACCATATTAAAAATAAAAAAGAAATATATATTCATAGAAAAGACTATTTTGCCAACGCAAGGTCGCTAACGGTGCGGGGTTTGTGTGTTTTAAAGCTTCAGAAACAGTATCTTGGATGCTGGATGCGGCAGTGGGTGCTCGAAGCAGTCCCAGGAGGAAGGACCTTCTCCACAGGCCCACAGCGAAGAGAAAAAAAAAATAATCGAAAAATAAAACCTCTCGTGGGAATGGAAAAGTTTTGTCTTCTCAGGCACTTCTGTCTCCCAAGTCCTTCTCGCGAATGCTCAGCTCTGGGGCCACCCTCGTCCGTACGGAGAGAACACCTGCGGGACAGGAGGGCTCCCGTCACCCCAGCAAGGGGCTGGAGGAGCCCCCGGCCCCGAGCCCGCGGGGCGATGGGGATGCCGGGCACCCCGCGGCACCCCAGGGCCAGCGCCAGCCCTGCCTCCCCCCGCCCCGGGCACACGCCAGCGACTACCTGGTGCGGGGCCGCGGGGCGCGTTAGGCGAGCATGTGGTCGGCGAAGGGCGCGCGGACGCCGTCGCTGTAGGCGTCCATGGGGTAGTCCCCGTCCATGTCCATGTGCATGTCGATGGGGTCCAGGGGGATGTCACCAGAGTACATGGGGCGGTAGCCAGGGTCCAGCTCTGCACGGAAGGGATGTGGCAACCTCAGCTCCCGCCAGCAAGAGACTCCCCCAGACCTCGGCCACCCTCCTGGCCACCCCACCCAGGGCAGTGTGTGGCACTGCAAAGGACACAAGGGCCACCCGCCACTGCTCCGGGCCAGCCCAGGCACAAGGGGAGCGGCTGAATGCACTCCTCCAGGAGCTGAGCATCCCACTGAGCATCCCCAGGCCGCCCGGGCAGGCACTTCCCTGCCAGCCACCCAACGAAGGGTCTACAACCAGCCTGGTTTGGTGAGACGAGGCATCTGCCCCCCACAGCACAGCCCACGGGGGGACCCCACAGGAAGAGCTGGCGCCATACTCACCATCTGAGTAGGGCTCGTTGATGGGGATCATGCTCTGAGCCTACGAAAGAAGGTGACAAAACTGAAGAGGGGACTCACGGATGCTCAGGGGCTACGTGGTGCCCAGCCCCGACCCGGATAGCAGGTACCACAGCTCAGGGCTGATGGAGAGCCGAGGCCACAGCCCACCACCCCCCGCCTGCCCTGGTTTGCCGGTCACTCCCGTCCGAGCTCCGTCCAGGGGTGGCAGCAGCTTTTGGCAGCAGGACGGTGCCATCCCAAGAGGACAAGGGCTCGTCTCAGGCCCTGCAGGATGCTCACCGCCTCCCAGGCCGCCGGGTCGTGCTTGAAGAGGGAGTTGGTGAGCTCCACGGAGACGCGCTTCCTGTAGTCGGGGTTCTTGTCCTCCGAGATGCGGAACAGCACGGCGGCCGCGTAGGTGGCTGCAGGGGGAGGGCGGCAGCCTCAGCTCCCACTGCCCCAGCCCGGGGAGCAATCAGCGCGGGGCCCGGCGCGGCGGCACTCACCCGTCCCCTCGTTCCTGGAGTGCAGCAGCTCCATGAGCGGGGCCGAGGCCCCCTCAGCATCGATGGCGTCTGCTGCCTCCTTGTCCTGCGCCAGCTCGCACAGCACGCCGGCCGCCACGCGCTGGATGTTCTCCACGGGCGAGTAGAGGAGCTGTTGGGAGAGACCAGCGGCGACGTGAAGCAGCCAGTGAGGAGCTGTCGTGCTCCTGACGTGGCCCGACACACGCGGGTGCCACCAGCCGCCGTGCCAGCCAGCGGGGAGGTGGCAGAGCGCAGCCCCCGCGTCCCCTGACCTGCACGAAGAGGGGGATGGTGTTGAGGCGGAAGATCTCCATGCGGTTCATGGGGTCCCGGGCCAGGATGTGCAGAGCCCCCGTGCACCCCTCCACGATCTCCTCCATCTTCACTCCGTCCTGCCACAGGACAAGCGCTCAGCTGGGGCACGGCCACAGGCCACCCCCAGGGACTTCTGGGGTGCCAGGAGTGGGGCAGAGGGGCTCCCCACAGACCCTGCCGTGGGGACTCACCGTGTAGGGCTGCTGCGTGCCGGCCGCCACGTGCCGCTGGGCGTCCTGGTGAGCCTTGACCAGGAGCTGGACCAGGCGGGGGATGACGGCGGCCTCCTGGAGCGGGGCATGGTTGGCCGGGCACAGGGCCAGGTTGCGGATCAGGCCTATGGTGGCCTGGGAGAGAGAAGGGGAAAAGGAGATTTGCCTCAACCACGGATCAGAGCAGTGGGAGTAGCTGGCCAGGCCCACTCCTCCTGCCCTGTCCCCTCCGCGGCACGGCCTGACTCCAGCTTCCTCCCGCACCAGATCTGTCCCCTCCCCGCGGGGGAGGCCGGGGTGAGCATTGATTCCACCAAGCAGCCACCACGAGCCATTTCCTCCATTAGCTGCCACCAAGGACAGGGCCCAGCATGACCAGGGCTGCCGCGGCAGCAGCCCACCATGCACCGTCTGCAGACCCCCAGCAGCGCGTCCCACCACGGGCCGCAGCAGCCAGGAGCTCGCTCGAGCCCAGCCGCCAGCTCCCTCCGGCCCCCAACATCTCCCCAGCCCCTTACCTTGACCAGTGGCCACTGGTTGGGCTGGTTGAGGAGCTTGACGATAGCGGGGATGCCGTAGTTGAGCCGCACCGAGTTCTGCGCCATCTCGGCCTCAGGGTGCCGGCTGGTGAGGTGCCGCAGGGCGCAGACGGCCGGCTCGGTGATGTCCTCCTTGTCGCCCGCCCGCAGGATGGTGTGGATGAGGGCCTCCACCCCGTTCGACTGCGTCACCAGGGTCTTGTTCTTGCTGTTGTTGCAGGTCAGGTTGGAGAGGGTGCCGGTGGCACAGGTCAGCACGTTCACATCGTCGGAGCTCAGCTGGTTCACCAGGATCTTGAGGACGCCATCCAGGCCCTCCTGCGGGAGCGGGGACAGGAGGTCAGAACAGCCCCACGCCCCTGCCCGGTGTCTCTCCCACGAGGATGGCTCCTGCCACCGCAGAGAGGATCCAGCCCCCAGCCCTGGCCCCCTCCCGCTCCCGACATGTGCGGCTTCACTTAGAGTTTAATGGCTCCAGCAGCTTTTCCCCACTGGGAAGTGCAAACAATGCACCCGCCAGCGCTCCCCGAGCCATCCCGGGGTCACCCCGGTCCCAGCTGTGCCGGCAGCGGGGCAGGAAGGAGTTAAAGGCGCCACGGCCGCGTCCCCCCCTCGCCCCGCAGAGCCAGGAGTGGTTACAGCCAGCACAAATAGTTTCCACGCTGCATCAGGCGCTGATCTCACGGAGAGGCGGCCCCGGCAGATGGGGAACGCATCAGGAGGCGGCAACGGGATGGGGAGAGGAACACCGGGGCAGAGCTCGGGGTCACCCTCGCACCGGCCCCCACTCAGCCCCACGGGCACAGTGGCTCCGAGCTGGGGGGAGCCGGGCAGGCGGCAGTGCCAGGGTGGGCTGCCGGGGGTCCCGAGTCAGAGCAAGCAGCAGCCCCGGTGATGAGTGCGTGACCAACTGCCGGTGGCCTCGGCAACAGCCCAAGGCCGTCCCCTCGGATTCGGTCCGGCGCAAGCAGAGGGCGAGGGGCAGCCGGTACCGAGGAGCCCCCGACGCGCTGCGCTGGAGCACGGCTCGGGGTCCCGCAGACTCACCTGCTTGGTAGCCACGTCCGAGAGGTTTCGCAGGGTCCAGAGGCAGTTCTGGACCAGCCTGGGGCTGGAGCTGGTCAGGTGCTTGCCCAGCGCCTGCATGCCGCCTGCCAGGGAAGGAGACACCAGCCCATTGGTAACCACGCACAGCAGGGCTGCGCGGGCTGGGCACGGCCTGACCGACGCCTCCAACACCCGACGCAGCCCCGCGGTTTCACAGAGGCTAAATGTGGCGTGGGAAGACAGCTCCCAGCCAGCCGGCTGTGCCAGGTCCTGCCCACGCACCTCGGCAGCCTGGCAGAGCGAGAAACCAGGCCACGCGCAGATGGTCCCACCCGGCTGCGCGAGGCGCCCGCCCGCCTCGCACACCAGCTGCGAGACAGCACCCGCGGCCACACCGTCCCGACGCCAGCCCCACCACCCCCAGCCCCTCGTACCAGCCTCGACGATGGCGGGCTTGTTGCTGGGACACACCGACAGCACCTTGAGCACCCGGCTCGTGGTCCAGAGCAGCTTCTCGTAGTTGTAGCTGCGCATGATCTGCACCAGGGCCTGGGGTCCGCCGTTGGCCAGAATAATCAGCTGCAAGACACAAGGGCCGGGGTCGGGGCAGCTCGGGGCTGCTGAGGCCACCGCTCTGGTTTCCCCAGCCCGTGCCAGGACACGGGTCAGGCAGCAGGTCCAACCCCCGGCCATGCAGGAGGGCTTCGGGTCCCCACCCGGGGCCACCCCAGCCCTGCACCGGGGTCCCTGGCAGCCCCCAGCCCAGCCGGTGTGGGAGCGGGTCCAGGGACCAAACTGCTGCGCGAGGCCGGGACGACTCGTGCGTGGGAGGAGAGGAGCAACCAGAGAACAAAGACAGAGGCACGGCCCCGAGCAGTGGGGGAGAATCCCGGCCGAGCCGATCTACCGGCCAGACTGGGACAACTGCAGACAGCACAACTGCCCCGCTGCCGGGGGCACACGGCCGAGACGGGGGGGCTCCCACCCTGCAGCCCCCAGCAGGACCCCGCGCCCACCTTGCTCTCCTGGTTCCCGTAGGCGAGGAGCTGAAGGCAGTCGGTGGTGATGGCCAGGAACTTGGGGTTGTTCTTGTTCAGCAGGGGAACCATCTTCTGCAGGCCGTCGGCCAGGCGCACAGCCATCTTGGCCCCTTCCTGGGAGAGCAGCAGGTTGTGCAGGGTGGTGATGGCGTAGAAGAGCACCGACTCGACCGGCGAGCTGCAGGCAGGCAGCACGGAGCCACGTCAGCGCGGGCAGCTGCCTCCGGGCTCGCCAGGCTGCCAGCAGAGCCCCCCAGGCTGCCCCGAGCCCCGACTCCAGCCCAGCGCCCTGCAGCAGGACCCGCTGCGAGGCTGCCATGCCGCTCAGCCCCGGGGCTGCCCTCTGGGAAGGGACCCCTCCTCCTCGGGGCAGGGCAGAGGCTGAGTGCGGTACCCATGGACAAGGCAGGGTGGGGGGCCGCTCCTCTCCTCCTGCCCCCGCACAGGCTCCAAACTCAGCAAGCCCCGGGGCTTTCGTAGGCTAAAACGCTGTCCCACTCCCTTGTTTTGGCACGAGCAGGAGGACCCATGTCCAGGAGCTGCACGAGCCCTCCCCTCCTCTGCCCCCAGCCGGGGGGCACCTCTCGGCTCGGCCGCCCTCCCAGGACCCCCCACCAGCACCCCCGTACCTCAGCATCCTCACGAGGGCCGGGATGCCGCCAGACTTGAAGATGGAGAGGAGGCCCTCGCGGTGGTGCGAGAGGTTGTGCAGGATGCTGGTGGTGCAGCGGGCCGTGTCCAGGTCGCTGGTGCTCTGCATGGTGCGGACCACGGCGGCCACGATCTGGGGTGACTGCATCAGAGCACGGCGCGACGCCTCCTTCTTGGAGAGCTGGTTCACAATCATGGCCGCTTTGCTGACAACCACCTGGGGGGAGAGGAGCCGGCGGGTGGGAGGGGGTCCCACTGCTGCCACCACCACAGGGACAGGAGGGATCCCACTGCCAGGAGCCGGCCTGGGGCTGCGAGGAGACGCGGGCGGCAGAGGTGGGCTCAGTCCTGCTGCGGGGCAGAGGCGGCCGCAGAGCTCTGCCCAGAGGCAGGAGCTGGAGGGCGGTCGCGGAGCCCTGCAGGGATGGGAGCCCAGCAGGGATGGGAGCCCAGCAGGGGAAACGCACCCCGCAAGCCCAGCAGCTGGAAGCCCAGAGACAGGCGCAGGCAAACCCCGCTCCCTTACCGGGTCCTCGTCGTTGAGCAGCTTGGTGAGCTCCGGGATGGCGCGGGTGGCCAGCTCGGCGTCGTCCTGGTAGTTGATGAGGTGCACGATGGCCGATTTCAGCATCTGCGAGGGCTCTGCCAGGCGCTGCACGTTGGTCTGCTGCCCCTCGAGCTGCGTGGTGATGAGCAGCGAGCGGTCCTCCACCGTCTCGGGGTACATGGCGGCCCGCACGCGCTGGGCACGGGTCATGGCCAGCTGAGCCTCCATGTCTGCTGCAGGGGATGGGCAGGCGGTGTGGGACTCGGGCTCTCCCCGAGGAGAGCTCCCAGCCCTGCCTTCCCATTCCAACGAGCTGAGCAAGAGCCCAG
The DNA here is from genome assembly GCF_013368605.1 of Nyctibius grandis. Classification (NCBI taxonomy): domain Eukaryota; kingdom Metazoa; phylum Chordata; class Aves; order Nyctibiiformes; family Nyctibiidae; genus Nyctibius; species Nyctibius grandis. The sequence continues at coordinate 6,742,334 of NC_090683.1, forward strand.
CGCTACGACACCGGCAACGTCAGCAGTCCCAGCACGCTCTGCAAGGAGCCGGTGCTTCAAAGCGTGAGCAGAGATAAGACAACGCTCAATTAAGCAGCATGATTAGGCAGTTGTCACACACGGCCCACTAATTAAAAAATTAAGGATATTTGCAACTTGGGACCAGCTGGCGCTGGGGACTCAGAGGACACGGAGGCCTTTCCCATCGAGAATGCCGGGACAAGCGCGACCCGAGGGGCAGAGATGCTGCAGCAGCCGCCCACGGTCCCCACCGTGGCACAGGGACCGTGTGGGAGGGCTCATCCCCCTCCACGGGGCTCTGCCTCCCCGGGGGAGGCTGGTGGTTAAACCCTCCAGCGCCCAACGATGACGGGGAACCACAGAGGCAAGTGGAACAAACCCGCCCTCTTTTACAGCATAAAGCTGGGGGAAGCATCTCCCTCGGCTTTGGGGGCTGCATCTCCGTCTGACACGCTGGCAGCTCTGCCAGCCGCGCCGAGACGAGCTTCCCGAGCAGGCAGACGGGCAGCAGAGCCGGGGGCCGGGCTCAGCTGTTCCTGCCTCGAGCCAGCCCGCTCGGATGTGAGCGCGGCTCGGCACTAGTGCGGGCTGGCTGCGCGCCGCCCCTACGCCAGAGCCTCTCGGCGCCAGGAAGGAGGACAGGAGGGAGCATATTTTAGGCAGCAACAGCTCCCGGGGTGTGGAAGCCGATGGGGAGGAGCGCCCAGAAGGAGCTCGGCTCACGGGGGAGGAGGAGGAGGAAGGCAGGAGCCGAGCAGCCATGCTCACGGACGTGCCCAACCCCGCAGCCCCTACCTTGGGCTTGGCTCTGGCCCTGGCCCCCTCCTTGGCAGTAGCTCGTGGTGGTCGTCTTCTTGATGGTGTACTGCTTCCCGTAGACCTCGTCCTCGTCCCCGAGGCACTTGCTGCTGACAGAGGGCACCTGCGTGTTGACGCCGGAGTGGATGCCCGAGTCGTAGGTGTAGGTCTGCTGCCACTCCGTCACCTTGATCGGCTGCTCCATCATGTTCATCACCTCCATGGCTGCTCTGCGGGGCAGGATGGGGAGAAGTTACGCCTGCAGCAGAGCCCAGGCCACCACAGCACCCTCCTGCCCCAATCCTGCCCCGAACGCACGGCAGCCGGCCCCGCGCAGCCCACGAGCAGCCGGAGCAGATCGCTATCTGCCCTCCTCCCCCACGCGAGATGAAAGGCGGCACCGGGATGACGAACCCACAGCTCAGCACTTTGCTGCTCGTGTTCAGACACGAACCGTGCGGCTGCGCCCGGCTGGCTGAGCCGTGGGCCAGCGCCTGCCACGCAACGCCGTGTCTCACCGCCGCGGCGACCGAGGTGTGAGCAGGCTCTGCCCGGCGCGGGGGGACACCGCAGCCAGGCCCCCCCGGCTGCCCACGGGCTTTTTAAAGCCCAGTTTCCACAGAGCTGGGGGCAGCCGCAAGGCTGGAGCTCTAAGAATAAAACGAACCTTTTTAGAAGCCCTGTGGGACACTCCTAAAGCACCTAAAAATAACCAGGCAAAGCCACTGGCTCGGCTGTCCGGTGGGTGCTCAGCACCGCAGGCACCCACGGCATGGTCCAGGGCTGGGTGCCCCCCGCGCCATGCCGAGCACCACGGCTGCACGGTGCCGGGACAGGGCAGCCCAGCGCACACAACACTCAGGGCAAACCACCCGAGGGTGCCTCCAGCAGGGCTGGGTTTCCCTTGTCTTTAATTTGGGGATGCAGAGGGAGGGAGGATGGCTCACGGATCAACCCCGGGGCTCACCGGGGCGGCGGATGCTGCAGGGCTGAGTCCCCAGCCCCACGTCCAGGAGGGGAGGGATGGAGGGAGGGAGGCAGGGACAGAGGCAGCGCCCAGCCAGCCCCACCGCTGCCCACCCACCCGCCGGGATTTCTGCCCCTTCCTCCGGCCGTGCCGGCGTGGGGATGAGTCAGAGTTTCAGAGGCGATAAGAGGTGAAGGGCGCAGCTGCCGCTCGGCGTAGCTGGGCGCAGCAGCCACCGCGCTGCCAACACAGCCCTAATCACCACCTCCGCCGGCACTGATTCACGCGGCAGGCTGGACCGGGGCGACGTGCGCCCCTGGCTCTGCTCCAGCCCCTGGCACAGCTCGGGGCTCGCAGGGACGAGCCGGGCTGGTGCAGTAGCCCCAGGCCCCAGCACCCTCCTCGGGGAGCGAGGGGATGAGCCCCCCGCCAGCCCCGGCCCCTGCCACACCGGTGGCTGACTCAGGGCGTCGGGTGGTGGCCGAGGACGCGGCTCACGCGGGGCGGCCTGGCAGGGCACGGCATGGCACGCATGGGCTCGGCACGGCTCGCCCCAGCGCTGCCGGCTGCTCCCAAGGAGTGGCCGAGCCCTCGGTGCTCGCAGGGAGAAATCCCGACCCGGGCGGGAGGCAGGAGCCCGGCCACGCTCCCGTCCCACCAGCTGGATGCATCCTGCACCCCACCATGTCCATCCCCCCCAGCCACCTTCCCGGAGCCGCCCCGGGACGCTGCTCCTGTCGATCCCATGTTTTTTGAGCCGTCAGCAGCGATCCGCAGACCGAGCACGGCTCCGGCTCTAATGGCTTGTGCATAATGCGTGTTGGTAGGGCAGGAGAAGGACCCGCTAATGGAGGGCAGTGGGGGCAGAGCATTCCCACATCCCGGTCAGGAGCCGGCTGGGGGCAGAGGGACCCCAGCCCACCCAGGCCAAGCCCAGGAAGCTGCTGGGACAGGGTGGGCGAGGGGAGAGCGGAGCCGAGGGCAGCAGAGCACCCTGCACCACCCAGGGGCGTAAGGACCCCGAGCACCCAGCCCAGCGCGGGCAGGGACCCCAGGGAGGGGCTGGTGCTGCCCGCCCCCCCAGCCAGAACGGCTGCTCTACAATTTACACGTGTTCAACAGGCACTTAATTCTTCAAACCTCCATGAGCTGGGCTCAGACACCGGCTTCCTCCAGAGCTCTGCATTATGCATGAGCCCCCCCAGCCACCCCCTCCAGCACCCCTGGGACATCAAAAGCCAGCAAAGCTCCTCGGAGCCCAGCCATGAGCTCGGGCGACCGGCCCCAGACAAGCTCTGAGCAGGAGCGTGGGTCCAGGCTAATGAGCACCGTGTTAGACCCACCTGAGCACGGCACCCTGCAGCGGGGGGAGAAGGGCCACCGGGATGGGTGTGACACGGCTCTGGGGACCCTCCCTCCCCCGGAGCCCCCGGGAAGGGACCTCAGGCACCTCGTTAAAGGCAGCACCCATCCTTCTCCCGGAGCATCACAGCACCAGCAGCCCCCAGGGGGGTTTGCTCACCAGCGTGGGCGGCCAGTGGCACCCGAGGTGACAGGGCCAGCGGAACAAATGTCAGATGCTCCAGCGGTGAGCAGTGACATTTTCTGAACCTTGTGTCAAGTGTCCTCTCCTCATCGCTCAGCGAGGCTGGGCTCTGTCCTCAGATGCCCCCCGACCGAGCCCTGGCTGAGCCGACACAGAGCCAGGACCCCGGGGAAACAGGACTCACTCCCGGGAACAGCGAGAACCCCCCAGGAGACAGCGAGGCAGCTGGGGGGGACCCCAGAGAAGGGACAGCAGGTTTGGGGGACGCCCTCCAGCCCACCCCCAGCCCCACGGTGGGGAAGGGGCCGAGCGATGCGGGAGGCCTCAGCAGTGGGGCGGGCAGTGGGCTTCAGCCTCCCCCGCGCAGGGGAGAGCCGGGAGGTTCATCCCTGTCCCTCCACTTCCCGCAGACCGGGACGCCGGGGAAGGCAGAGGAAGCTCCCGCGACCGTAAGGCACCGGCCAGCGGCTCATCCGCCCCCGGAGCCCTTTGATCGGCGTCCAGGCAGCACCGTCCCCCCCGAGACACCGTCTGCAGAGGAAGTCTCCGGCAAACACGCAGCCCCGGGCCTGCCCAGCCCTTCCCTCCAGCTGCTGGGAGAAGCCTTGGGCCTCACGCAGGACACACTGAGCTGCCCCAAACAGCGGCAGGGCAGCCACAGATGCCACCTCACCAAAACACCCATTGCCCCCGGGACTTCTCGGGGCGCGGGGGTCCCTGGGGTGGGCGGCCATGACCCCCACAGGGGGGTCACCCCACACGAGCCAGCAGGGGCACAGAGCACCCCACACCCCAATGCCCAGGCAGGGGCTGCACAGGAGCCCGCACCAGGACCCGGTGGGTGCCTGCCCTCACCCTGCGCAGAGCAGCACGGGATGCAGCCGAGGGGCTCCCGCAGCCCCCCGCAGCCCCCCATCCCCGCCCCACCGGGAGCAGAGCGGCGCTGGAGGTGCCCCCACGCAGGAGCCGTGCTGGGGCTGAGCTGGGCTGCAGGAAGCGTGCGGGCGACTGTAATTACAGTCACTGAGGCTTTTAAGGAAAGGAAAGAGGCAGTTAAGGCAATTCAGCAAATGCCATGCGGGAAGAGACTCTATTTTAGAAGCACTTACGCTACAAGCGACCTCCGGTGCCCCCCACCCACCCGGAGAAGCCAGCGAGGCTGGGGGAGAGCGGCCGCACGCCCGAGCCCCCCGAGGGGCAGGGGCACCCCAGAGAGCTGCACCCCGAGGTCCCTGGTCACCTGCCACCCCCTGCCCAGAAGGGCCACCATTGCACCGCCGGCTAACGAAGCTGGGGCAGCCGCTAACGAAGCTCCCGCAGACGCCCCAACAGACCCATCGCTGTACAAAGGCGTCAGTGGCTTTGAAGAGGATCCTCACGGGAACACGCAGCAGGAGAGGGCAGAGAAAGGAGCTTTTCAGGACCTCGCCAGCATCAATGAGAAGCGTCAGTCAGATCCCGGCTACCAGAAGCCCTTTCAATGGGGCTTCACAGTGAAGATAAGTGGAAGAACTCAAAGGGGAACAAGAGCAGCTTGAAGTTTAATGAGGAGGAGACGGGCAACCAGGCTCTCGTTAGAAATCGGGCTGTAACGGTATGAGGCCGCCCTGGCCCTGCTCACAAAGGACCCCACGGCCCGTGTTCATCGGCACCCGCACATCTGGAGCGGCTCCCACCCACCCCACCAGCTCCAACAGCTTCGGGTCACTCGGGGAGGGCAGCGAGGGGTGCAAGAGCTGCTCTTCAGCCCGGGGCTCCCTCACTGGAGGAGGCTCCAAAACCCTATTTATTTTCCAGCTGCTCCCCATGAGGTTCAGTTTGAGCTGCCGAAAGCCCCCTGCAAAGACCCTGCTCCTGCTGTTCAGGGGGTGTCGCATCCCCCTTAGTGTGGCGAGACCCGGCTCTCAGCAGCAGACCCAACGTGGGGTCTCTGGCAGAGCATCTCCCCTCCCCGCGTCCTGGCACAGACACCACCATCCACGGAGACTGCGGGATCGGGGGGACCCATGTGGGGACGTCCCCTCCTCAATAAAACTTTGCTGATTTCATTAGAAATGCTGCCAGGAAAGATGGGAACTCGCCACTTGTCCATGGAAAGGAGAACTGGCACAATGTAATTAATCACAATAACTCCATCTGGACGAGAAAACAGAATAGTCATTATTTTGTTTTAAAGAGCACGAAGAACAAGTTGTCCTTTAAGAACGTGATAATTGCAGGCTTTGAGGTTCGCAGGCTGTGCCCAGCTCCAGTCACGGCGCCCAGGAACGCGGCCACCAGCCCCGGTGCTGCCGCAGGAGCCGAGGCAGCGGAGAGGGACGCGGGGCTGCGGAGCCCCGGCTTGATTTCTCCATCGCTTGCGTTGCATCTGCAAAGCTCAGATGCTTCACGAGCAATTATCACCCCCACCCGTCCGCACCCGGCCTGTCGGAGCAGGTTAATGATTTGTCACCGCGAGTCACAGCGATGACGATGACAGCAGGGCTCCCGGCGGCGGCCAAAGGTCCCCCCCACCAGCCAGGCACACACCGGGGTGGGAAGCAGAGGGGGCGAGGAGCTCTGCCCATCAAGGCACCCGTGCGGCTCCAAAGCCAGCCTGGCTTCAGCACAGACGTGGGTTTTAGCTGCTTAGGTCAAGCTTTAAGACTTCTTCAGACAGGGCGTACCTGTGCCTCACACCCCCCGCTGTCCTCTGCTGCTTCACCCAACCGTGTCCGTGGGGAAGGGGTAAAACCATCCCTCCCACAGCAAAGAACACTGCAGCGATTCAGTGCATCCACCCAATGCACCGCTGCAGCCCAGTGGCTTCCACCCACACACACCGACCCAGGACACCCCATGGTCTCACGGCACCGAGATCCACCACACCCAAGCCCCGGCACTGGGTGACACTGGGTGCCCCACACACCCTGTCGCAGGGCCTGTCTAGGTGGGAAAACACCAGCTGAAATCCAGGTGAAAGCTGACGTCCAAGGTAGACTCACATTGTTCTAACAAAAATTAAATTTCCTTTTACCTCCTGTTAATTAGAAGCCAGTCTAATTTAAACCCTCAAACTAGCACAAGCCTCGGTGCAGATGCTGCAATTAAAGTCTTGCAAGTTCTCTGCAAAGAGCCTCTGCAAGACGGGGGCCCGGGGCAGCTCCGCTCCCCAAGGCTCTGCCACCTGCGCCCCACAGAAGCGCCGTCGTCTTAAACCCCGCAGATCTGGAAGTGCGACAAAGAGCCAAACCCCAGCAAGTGCTCCCACACCAAACCACAGCCTCGGAGGGAAGCCACCGTCGCAGGAACAGGCTCAGCTGAGCGCCGTGCAGCTGCACCAGTTCCCTGCCCCAGCTGCTAGAGCTGATCAGGGATTTCAGGTGGGGGAAACAAAGGGGAGAGTTAATGGGATTAGGACAGCACTGAGTATTACACTGAAACACAGCGCTGGGACCAGAGGGGAAATTCTCCAAGGTCCCCGGGCGCAGCCAAGCATGAGTGACGCACACACGGAGGTGGTCGAGGCTGCGAGCACGGTGCACAAACCACTCGCACGCCCAGACCCCCCCAGCAGCCCGGCTCAGCCCCACCGGGACGCCAGTGAGGACGCACCACATTGCCCAGACAATAGACCCTAAGTGCCATTGTGTGGGAGCGAGGGCCCTGCCACGGCCACCCCACCTTGCCCAGTGCCCCCCGAGCATCGGGCACCCGCGTGTCCCCCAGCACCCACGCAGGAGCCAGCCCCGGAGGGGAAAACATCCCTCAGCCACCGATGCCAGGAGCTCTGTGCGCTCCCGTCCTGACGGCCAACTTGTTTAAGCCAAATTAGCAGTAAAATGGGTTTTTCATGACACTTTATGGAAATCCTCCAAAGCGATGTACGATTACAGGCTTCAGATGTGCAAAGACTGTTCCGTTGGGTACCCCACACCCTTCCAGCCGACTCTGATAAAACATCGACAAGGACACAATAAGGGACCTTAAAACCTCCCCACCCCATTACCGGATGCCAGACGCCCACTCCCCCCGAGAGCGGGGCCAGGAGCAGACCCCGCAGGCACCCTGCCCGCCCCGAATGCCAACGGCAGCCCCGGCACCGCTCCAGCCCGGTCCCCGCAGCAGCTGGCAGGGAGACGCTTCGCCCCCGGCTCCTCACCAGCCCGATGGCAGACAGACGCGAGACTGCTGGGTGTCAGGGCTGGCAAGCGGCACCAGCGCCAAAACCAGCACGACGTGGGCTGGAGCAGGAGGTGCCAGGCACAGGAGCCGGACCCGGCTGGGTCACGGGGGCATCCCGGGCCCCCACCGTCCTTCCGGCACAGGGAAGTGGACAAGAACCATCGCCCCAGCCACGGGGCTCGCCCAGGCACCCCCCGAGCATCGCGGGAAGGCCAAGGGGGTGCAGGGACGCTGCTGCCTTCACACCCGTGTGGGCACGGCAGTGGTGCGGGGCACCCGGGACCGTCCGGGGCAGGCGGCTGTGCCCTCCCAGCCAGCACTCGCACTCCTCTCGCGGCACAAACATCTCTCTACGTTTTCCTTCTCCGGGCAACTCCCAGCAATATTTCAGCATTATCCTTTCATCTGTGCTGTAAACCTGATTAATTAAGCTAATCACTCAGCTAACGCAATTAGAGTGCTCTCTCTACAAACACCTGACAAGACGACAGCCGAGTTTCGCTCCCCCCGTGTTCCCCCGCACAGACATCCCCTGTCAGCGGCTCACGGGGGGCTCGGCCGGGAACCCCCCACCCGAGCGGTGCCCAGCGCCCCTCTAAGCCCTTCCCGTGCCCCCTGGACCCCCGGCCACGGCAGCAGCTCAAACCTCCCCCGGGCAAGCGCTGTGCAAACCGGGCTGGAGGCGAGGGGCTGCCCGCGGGCACCGCCGAGGGGCCCCCGGGTGTGACTCGCGACACCGGGCAGCCCCGGTTTGCGCAAGAGCCCCAGGGCCACCCGGGCGAGCAGCGTGCCAGGGCCTCGCCCGCCGAGTGGCGACCCCGGGCGGGGCCGGGGACGAAGCCGCCGCCTCGCACCGGGCCGGGGCCGCAAATTGCAAACTGGCACCCGCAGCGCCGGGCGGGGAGCGGGGGCCGGGACAGCCCGGCCGCCCGCGGGGGCTCGCCCCGGGGACCCGCCCGACCGGCTCGGCGCGGGCTGGGCTCGGCCGCCGACAGCCGCGGCGCTCGGCCCGGCCCCGCCCGGGACGAGCCGGGCTCACGGGCGGAACACGGCTCTGCCGCCTGCGGGGAACGGGACCGACCCGGGGCGCCCGGTGCTGCCCAGCCCGGACACCGGGCTCCTCCCGGCTCCAACCACGAGCGCGGCCGCTCCCCAGCTCCGCACGGCGGAGCCCACCCGGCCCCGGCGCTGCCCAGCCCGGGACCCCCGGCCCCGCTCCGGCCCCCCCCCCCGCTCCGGCCCCCCTCCAGCCGGCCCCGCTCCAGCCGCCCCGGCCCCCCCACGCCCCGGCCCCGCTCCGGCCCGCCGCGCTCACCTGCCCGCCGCTCCCGCCCGGCTCTGCCGCCCGCCCCGCTCCTGCCCGAACAAAAGGCGAGCAGCGCCCCGCGCCCCGCCCCGCCCTGCCCCGCCCCGGCACACGCCCCGCCCCCCGTCACGCCGGATCGCTATTGGACCGCCGGCACGCCCGTCAGCCCCGCGGCGGGACGGGCACCGCCCCCGCCGGACGTGTTTATCCGCTCTCCATTGGCGGGGGCGCGGCCGCCCCGCCCTTTGCCGGCAGGCGATTGGACAGCGGGGCGCGGCGGCGGGCGGGGAAGGGCGCAACGGCCAGGGGGGACCACCTGGGTGACGTCAGTGGGCGGGGCGAGGCGGGGGCCGGGGCGGGGCCGGGACATACCGGGGCAGGGCGGGGGCAGCGCCGAGGTGCGGGGACCCCCGGGCACGTGCGCGGAGTGCTGGGCCCCCGGGGGTGCGGGGCGCCCTCCCACGCCAGGGTGTGCGCGTGGGGTGCAAAGACCCCCCCCCCAGGGCAGGCGTGGGGTGCCGGGACCCCAGCGGGGGGGCTCGGGCCCCCCATGGCCTCGCCCCTCCGTGTCGCCCCCGGGCAGTGCCCGCCTGTCCCCGCGCACCGCCGGCCGCCCGGGGGCTGCAGCCCCGCTCTGGGGCCAGCACCCGGCCAGGAGGGGCTGGAGGGGAGCGGGGCGGGGGGCTCGGGGCTGCCCCCCAAGTCCTGCCGCTCCCGCAGCCCCGTTGTCCTCCCCGCTGCCGCCTGCCCTGGCCTGGCCAGGCCGCCGTTAGAGCCGTCGTGCCTCGGCCGTGGGTGCCGTGTGGGCCACCGCGGCCTCCTGCATCGGTTACGGTGTCAGCACCGATCGGTGCCGGGCACGGAGCTGGCAGCAGTGGGCAGGGTCCAGCCATCACCCAGCCCCGGGAAGGGGCTCCACACAGCCTGGGTGGGGAAACTGAGGCAGGAGCCCAGCAGCGGCAGCAAGAGTCACTGGGGAAGGGCTCGGGCAGCTGCCGGCAGCCTGCGTCACCCCCAGCCCCGGCCAGACTGGTCCCACCGGCTGCTGCCGCCGCGTCCCGGCTCACGCTGGCCCCAGGCGAAGCCTCCGTCACCCAGCGCCCGAGTCACCAATGAGCACCCGGTGCCACAGCATGGCACGGCACGGCACAGCGCGGCTGAGATGATGGGCAAAAGCTCATTTATGTTCCTTCTTGGTCAAGGTCGGGGAGACACGGCCGCGCAGCGCTGCCTTTGTGGTGTTAACCCGTGGGGTCCTGCGGGCTCCCCCCCGCATCCCACCACCGTGTCCCTGCTCGTGGTCCCACATCCACCTCTGCACTCCCCCCCCGCAGCCTGGCTCTGCTGTCCCCGCACGCCACGGGGGGACAATGTCCCTGCTCACAGCCCAGGCCACCGCCAGGGTCACACCGCTGCCCGCAGAGCCGCTGCCCCTGCTCGGTGCTACCGGGACCCGGCCGGCACCGCTGCGCCGGCAGCTGCGGGTGGGAGCAGGGGAGGGACCCCGGGGACCTGGGGGAGCAAAGAGCCACGTCCCCCGACGTGAGTTTGGGGCTGGCGCGGGGATGCCATGCCTGGGTGTGTGTCAGAGCAGGGCGGTGGCCCCGTGGCCCTGTGCCACCCTCGCCCAGCTTGTTGGGAAGATAAACAAGCCTTTGCCCGCCGGGGCCGCGACGCTGGACCGAGCGCTCCCCGCTGATGGGGCACCAGTGCCACCGGCCGCACCCCGCCGGGCCGCGCTCCCCTCGAGGGTGGCTGTGACCCATGGGTGACAAACCCGAGGGACAGGACAGCCCTGCCCTGTGCAGGGGTGCAGCCGGCTGCTCCCAGTGCCAGCGCTGCCCCCCCAGCTCTGCCCCGAGCCCCGAGCCCTGCCCGCGGGTCGGGGGGCTCAGCCCTGGCCCCTGTCCCCGCGCAGGGGCGGCGGCGCTGGGAAAGCCCTGGGCAGTGGGATCTCCAGGGCAGGGTGCTGGCAGCCTCCCGCCGCCCCCTTCCTTCCCTGCCCTCCCCCGGGGCCAACGCCGTGATTCAGCCTCTCGGTTTCAGTCCTCGCAGCCAACTTCCCGGGCGCGGGAGCGCGCGGCGGGCGGAGCGGGGCGGCCGCGTGCTGCCCGACGCCGCGAGCCCGGGGCAGGCGCGGGCTTGTCCGCAGCAACAGCCGCCTCCAAAACAGCCTCCGAAACACCCTGCCGCGGCGGGAGGGGGTCATCGCACCCCGCCACCCTGGACCAGCATCGGGGGATGCACGATGCACCCCCAAACCAGCAGCAGGACACTGCACCCCCCAAAACAACCAGCCGGTGATGCCCATCACCCCCCAAACACCCGTGTCGGGATGAGGCGTGCTTCCCCCAGCCCCCCCGCATCCCCCACACAACAGGGGGGTCCCACAGCCCCACAAGGGTCCCAGTGTGGTCTTGGCCCGCTCAGGGACCCCACAAGAGCCTGGCTGCTCTCATTGTCCCCCCCCAGCCCCTCTGCAGGGTCTCCCCCACTTTGCGGGGGCATCCAGCCCCGCAGCGTGTCCCCCCCCGCCACGGCAGGACCTCTCCCACCCCGAGCACCCGGCACCCCCCGCAGCAGCTCACCCCAAGCCCTGGGAGCCCCGAGGTGGAGGCAGCCATGAAAAGACCGGTCCGGATTTTATTAAAAGTTCAGCACCAGTAAATATAAAAAAAAAAAAAGCAACTGTGCAAGTCGGGAAGTATTAAATTAACGGAGCTTAAGGCTACAGAGGGCTGGTGTGGCGAAAATTCAAGGCACACGCAGGGGATGGGTGACGCAGCCTCGCCAGGCTGCAGCCACGCCGCGGCACGGGGACGCCGGCACACCGGGAGCCCCGTTGTAGCCGTGGGCTCCGAAGGGACCCCGGGCTCTGGGGGCTGCCGGGTGGGATGCGGGGCTGCAGGCGCCAGGGTAGGAGCCCCGGGGGAGCCCCGCGGAGGGGCAGGACTGGCACACGTGCCCGGCTCTGGCAGCACCGTGCATTGCTCCCGGAGCAGGGGCAGCCCCCCGAGCCCCTCGGGACAACACGGGGGTCGGTCCTGGCACACCATCCGCAGCTCCTGGTGGCAGCCAAGGGACGTAGTAAACCCCAGTGCTGCGGGGCACCGCAGGTGGCCAAGGGCTCCCGGGGACATCGGGGACAGGGGTGGCCCGGGGGGAGCTCCCGGGCAGGCAGGGAGGTTCGGCGGTGCCGGTGCTCCCCTGACGGGAACGGCGCTGTGTTCAGGGCGGTGGGTGTCCAGACGGCAGAGGTGGCCCTGCCACAGGGCACGGGGCAGGATCAGCCCTTCCCCGCGAGCCTGAGGTTCTGCTCGGTGGCTGGCAGGATCCCGAAGCCCAGTGTCCCCGTGGTGTCACTGGGCCACCGCCATCCAGCTCTGCTGGGGCCGGGCGCCCCTTCGCCTGCCTCACCGCAGGGTCTCTGCAAACAAGGAGGGTTTGGTGGCACCGGGGCGCGGGCAGCAGCCGTCCCCTGCCCCGTGGCACAGCCCCCAGCCCCTGGGTCAGGAACCTTGGTCAGCTTTGTCCCCCTTGGTCTTGGGCTCCTGCCACCACTCCGCGAAGAAGCCCTCCTCGTAGTCGCCTTCGCCCTCGAACTCGCCGTCGGAGGGCAGCTCCCAGCCCGCCGGCCCCTCGCCGCCGTCCACCTCCATCTGCAGCACAGGATGGGCAGGAGGCGGCAGCGGGGCTCGGCGGCCCCGTCCGCAGCCTCTTCTCCAGGGCCGGCCTGGGGGTCAGCCCCCCTCCCCGAGGAAGGGCCCTGCCCCTGGGTACCCACAGCACCCACCCGGCACCCCAAAAGCACCCGGCTGCTCCCTGCGTACCTCGTCGTCAGCCTGCAGGTACTGCCTGGCGAAGTCCAGCATCTGCTTCTGGGCGGCCGTCCGGTTGTGGTAGAGCACGGCCTCCTGGGCGCGGGGAGGGAGCGGGGCCGCGTCAGCCCCCCGCCACCGCCACAGCCGCGGGACGGCGGGGCTGGGGGGTCCTCACCGGCCGCGGCTCGAAGTCCCCCTCCTGCAGGCGCCAGCGCTCGCGGTGAAAGCGGTAGTAGACCAGGTTCTGCTGCATCACGGCGTCGCCCGGGTCGAAGAGCATGTAGCTGGAGACGCTGCGCACCGCGTCCCGCACGTCGTTCACTGCGGGGAGCGGCGCCGGGTGACGCGGGGGCCCGCAGCACCCCAGGGTGCCCGGGGGGCACAGCCCCCCCCGCTCCCGGCGGCACTCACGCTTGTAGTAGGCGAACTGCAGGTAGTGGTACATGGTGGCCACGAACTTCTCCACGAAGTAGCCGCCCACGTTGGGGGTGAGCTCGGTCTCGCAGTCCACCTTGCACTGCAGCACGCTCACAAAGTGGTCTGGGGGGAGGCGTCAGGCGCTGCGCCCCATCGGGCCCCCCCCCCCAAACCCCTGGCCCCCCGCCCCTCACCGGCGATGGCGGGGTAGAAGTCCTTGAACTCCTGGAGCTCGTAGGCGCCCTCGCAGCCGGCCAGGCAGTCCTCGTACGCCTTGTAGTACTCGGCCAGCGCCTGCTCCATGCCGGCCGCGCTGCTCCGGAAATCCCCGCCGTTGTACAGCTTCACCGACCGCACGAATATCGGCTGCCGGGGACCAAGCGGGCGCCACTCACCTCCGCGCCCGGCGCCGCGGCACCAGCCCACCCTGCTCTCCCCGAGGCAGCTCCGGCCCCAGCACCGGCCCCACGGAGATGCTCTTTTGGGGGCAGGAGGTGAGCGCCCAGGGCTCAGCGAGGGAGAGCCGCTGCCCTCGGGGTTCAGCAGGACCAGGCGCACACCGTGCCCCGGGGAGCCCCTCTCCGGCCCCAGCCCCGTCCCCTCCTCACCTCGTAGGGCCGAGCCTCCAGGTCGACCAGGTATTCATCCACGTCCAGCATCGTCCTGTAATAGTTCAGGTACTTCAAGGTCATCTCGTGCTTGGGGTTCTTCTGCAGGAAGGTGTGGGCAGCAGACACCGCTTTCTCGATCTTATTTGACTGGGGAGGGAGGACAACAGATAAATGCAGCTGCACCAACCTCCCCCTCTGTACCCACGGGGGGAGCGGGGCCGGCTCGGCCCCTCGTGGACCCCCCCAGCCAGCCAGGAGCGATCCACGTGCTGCGGGGTTGATCCACGCAGCCGCTCCCCTCGGGCACGGCCACCAGCCCGGGCGAGCCACCCTCGCTCCCCGCTGCTTTACGAGCTCCCGGGTTGCAACGTCAGGGGAGCGAGATCGGGGGGGATGAACGAACCATCCCCGAAACGGGTTTTGGCCAGAGCAAGCAAGAGGAAAAGGCATTAAGGATCTAGGCCAGGCTGTCCCTTGCCACTGCCAGGTGACCGGGGCAGCAGCGCTAAGCACTAAAGCAGCATCCGCACCGGCAGCGGGCCAGCGGCACAGCTCGGGACCCCGACCAGCACCGGTGCTTGGGGAGGGGACTGTCCCCTGCCAAAGGAGGGTCACCCCGGGGCGATCCCTTATGAAACCTCCCTCCACGTCTGCACCGTGAGCCCGAGCAAACACTTCTCCCTGACGGAGCATCCAGACACGTGTCCCCCAGCCATCACGGTGGCACCAGACCCTCCAGCTCGGGCCCCTTGGCTGGGGCAGCCCCTGCAGCCCCCTCCCCAGGCAGCGCTCTGCCTGGCCAGGGGGACCTTGGGGGACCAGGGCAACACAAGGCGGGGGGGGGGAAATGACACACAACCACAGGGGCCCCCAGAGCCAGGCGCACCCCTCACGTCCTGCCTGATGCATCCCAGATGATGCCGACGTGCCACGGCGCAGGGGCAGGATGGAGGAGCCGGGGGGGGGGGGGGGATGCCAGATGGGGAGTGCAGGATGGGGGGTGCCAGGCTGGGGGTGGGTGCTGGGTGGGAACGCCCATGCCAGCAGGGTGCAGGATAGAGGGGAGCAGGGCTCAGGGGGTGCAGATCAGGGGGTGCAGGCTGGTGGTGTAGGATGGGGGCACAAGATGGGGGTGTTGAAGAGGAGGTGCAGGACGAGGGGCGCGGGATGAGGCACGGGGTGTGCCCGATGGGGGGGCAGAGTGGAGGGGTGCAGGACGCAGGGCAGAAGGGAAGGTGCCGACCAGAGCGGTGCAGGACAGAGATACCGGCCGCCCGCCGCCCCCCAGCCCTGGGAAGCCCCTCACTCCCCCCCTCCTCCCCGCCACGAGCCACGTTGCGCGGCATTTGCGCGCCCGCGGGGCGCCGCCTCACCTTGAAGAGCGCGTAGTGCAGGTACTGGTAGGGCTGGCGGCGCTGGAAGTCGCGCAGCGTCTGCGCGGGGGGGTAGCGCAGCTGGAAGACGGGCAGGTCGCGCTTGCAGGCGCGCAGGCAGCCTGCGCGGCGCAGCAGCCTCCCGAAGAGCTGCAGCTCCCGCTCCCACTCGCACGCCGCGGGGTCCCCCTCCGCGGGGGGCTCCTCCGCGGGGTCCGCGGGCGCGGCGCAGCGGCGGTGGCAGTGCGCCTCGCTGTCGCGCAGCAGGCGGTGCAGGCGCAGGCTGGCCTCCAGCGCCCGGGCGCTCTCCGCCCACTGCGCCCCCGCGTACTGCGCCAGCGCCCGCGCGTAGGCGCGCTGCAGCGGCTCCAGCGCGGCCGCGGGGAACCCGCGCACGCTGTACTCCTCGTACTGCGCCGCGCACAGCCCCGCCGCCAGCAGCAGCGCCAGCGCCGCGCCGCCCATCCCCGCCGCCGCCGCCGCGCACTGCCCGCGCAGCGCCGCGCACCGCTCCGCGCAGGGGGCGGGCGGCGGGGAGGGGGCGGTGCGCGGCGGGCGCGCAGGGTCTTAGTGCGGGTCTGCGCGGCTGGCGCAGCGCCCGCGGGGTGCGCTCGGAGGGTGCTCGGGGCTGCGCTCTCCGCCGTGCGCTCCCGGGGGGGGGTGCGCAGCGCTGCGCCCTCCCCGCGCCGTGCTCGGTGCCCCGATGCGGGCTCGGGGGATGCGCTGGGGGCTGCACGGCCCCGGGGGTGTGCTCGGGGCTGCACGCTGCAGAGTGGGGTGTGCTGGGGTGTACTGGGGTGTGCTGGGATGAGCTGGGGTGTACTGGGCTGCGCTGGGGTGCCCCCTGTGCTGCAGCCCTGGGGTGTGCTGGGGTGCCCCCTGCACCGCAGCCCTGGGGTGTGCCGGGGTGCACTCCGTGCCCCACTGCGCTGCCCGGGCAGCCAGCCGGAACCCCCAGCCCGGCTGTGCCTGGCGCTGGTTTCGCTGCTGGCTGGTGCCAAGCTGGAGGCCACTCGCCCTGCGCCGTGCCAGATCCCAGGCCTCAGGGCTGCGCCGCGCCAGGCCTCGGCACGGCCATGCTGGCCCCAGCCCAAGCCCAGCGCGTTGTTGCCGGCTGGACAGTGGTGCTGAGCGAGGCCACAGCGCAGGGCAGGAGCCAGGGCACGGCTGAGGCTCCTTCCTGCGGAGCAGAGGCCGTTAGCGGTGCCCAGCACCTCCCTGCAGCCGAGCAGCTCAGTAACACGCGGGCTGGAATGCCATTGCCCCTGAGTACGCGCTCACTAGCCCCAGAGTCAGGCCCTGATCCCACTGTGCCCTGCGGAGAGCCCCAAGTCCCCCCAGGCTACTCCGAGTGGTGCCCAGGTGGCTCAGCCCCGGTGCGGTGCGTTGGGGAGCCACAGGGCACCCTGGGGCTGGGTGCCTCGGGGAAGCCGGGTTTGGTTCGGGTTTATGGACCGTCGTATTTCCCACCTGGGACTTACCGAGGGCTCTTACCACGGCGCCTGTCTCCCTCGATGGGTTTGGGGGAGCAGGGAGGCGCGGGCAACACATACGTGCGAATTTGATGCTGCTCCTACCTGGGAAAGACTGTGAGAGGGACAACTTCCCACTTTTAATCGCTGCCATTCAGTAAAAGAGCAGTACATGTTACCAAAACAGTTAATTCCTTGTATTTACTGTGCCCTGGGGACGGGGCAGCAGCACCCCGGGCCGCGGGTGGGGACGAGGAGGGGGGGGCACAGGCAGCACTAGGACCCGGGCGAGCGGGGCCGGGCCGGGCCGGGCCCTCCCGCTGCAGGAACTCGCTTCTCTTGGCAGAGGGACTGCGGGGGGGGCCCAAAAAAGAGAGAGAAAACCCAAAAGAGACCGTCCCGACGCGGGGTGTTGGTGCTGCGGCTCTGCCCGGGCGGCCCCGCGGCCGCGGCGGGGGGGACTCGCCCCGGCGATGGCGGGGGGCGACGGGCGGTGGGAGCGGGGCGAGCGAGGGGACACGTGTACAGACTTTGCAGCGGGGCCGGGCCGGGATGCGCCCACGGGAAGGGGCGGGCGCACGGACCCCCCCGCTCCGCCGCAGCTCCCAGCGCCATGGCCCCCGGCCGCCTCGTCCTGCTCCTGAGCGTCCTGGGGGCCCCGGCGCTGGGCGACCCCGGCCCCCTGGAAGACGTGGTGATAGACAGATACTCTATCCCCAAAATCTGCCTGCGGGAAGTCCAGATGGGGGATTTCGTTCGCTACCACTACAACGGGACCTTTAAAGATGGCAAAAAGTTTGACTCCAGGTATCGCCCTCGGCTCCTTCCCCACTGCATGTGGCCCCGGGCGGCCGGGCGCTGCGGGGGACCCCTGCATGCCTCCCCCCGGCCCGGCTACCGCTCGCCCCGCCGCACCCCCGGGGGCCCGCAGGCAGCGGGGCGAGGGGCGGGCAGCTGCCTGCTGGGGCCACCCCCGGGCCACCCGGCTGGGACCCCGAGGAGGGCTTATGGGGGCGAGGACGGGGGGCCCGGGGACCCCGGCGTGGCCCCGAGCGCAGCCCCCCGCCCCGACCCCACCAGCCCGCGCCTGGGTGCTGTCGCAGCCCCCCTGCCCCTCGGGGACCCCGCGGAGCCCTGGGGATGCCCGCGGTGCCCGCACACCCTCAACTCCGGGTGCCACGGGGCACGGGGAAGCCCACCTCAGGCATGGGCAGGATTTGGCCCCTAACTGGGACCCTTTGAGCTCAGGAACATGCACTCGCGTGTGCTGCGCAGGCAGGGAGAGCACTGAAACCGCTGTGAAACGTGGCAGCGGCGAAACCCGCTCATTACCTAAGAGGCTTCGCTCTCGCTGGCCTTAGTTTTCCTCGGCCCGGGCATCGGTCCTGCCCCGCTCACGCTGGCTGTAAATCAGTTTGTGTTGGTGCGGTCCCCGATTTCCATCGCCGTGAGCATCAGGGACATGGTGAAAGGGCAGAAACAAACTGGGCCGTGCTGGATCAGCCCCAGTCCCGCGCAGGAACAAACACGTCCCCGATGGGCATTTTTCAGAGCCCTGACAAGGAAAGGGATTCTGCTCGGGTTCAATGTGTCTTACCTCTTGCAAGCACGAACCGGGGAGAAAGTAACTGAGACGAGGGCTGCGGCGGCCGCTGCTGCGTGCTGGGGGCCTGGGGAGGAGAAAGCATCAGTGGCACATTAAAAGGGAGGAAGGATTTCAGCTTATCTGAAATGGCCCCAGTTGCTTCTTGGAGTATTTTAAGATTTAAAAATAAAAACAAATTTGCAGTTTAAACACGAGGCCTGGGACGTCGTCTTTGCTCCTTGCTGCATAAAGCTCCAAATGTGCCTTATGCGAAATGATTTGGAAGCAGCAGAGGCCGGGCGCTGCCAGCCTCCAGCCCCGATCGCCGGGCAGTGCAGGATTGATCCCATCAGGATCAATGTCTGTTTGCTGCTGGGCGTCTGCCTGGGGCACAGGGACCCGCTGCCTGTGGTGGGTTACCTGCACCCCCGTCCCCCCGCTCTGCCCCTGTGGCGGGTGGGCACCTGGGAGCCCTGTGCCATCCCTCTGTGTTCACAGGGCTCATGGTTTGGCTCTGGATCTGCCCTGAGCTCTCGGTGCTGGCACTGAGCATCCCCAGCACCTTTGGGGGCTTCACCCTTTGCCCACGCGCTGCTGACGGGTCTGTCCCTTCGCCCCAGCTACGACCGAGGGGCCACGGTGGCCGGCGTGGTGGGCGTCGGGCGGCTGATCACTGGCATGGACCGGGGGCTGCTGGGCATGTGTGTGAACGAGCGGCGTCACCTCATCGTGCCCCCGCACCTGGGCTACGGCAGCATCGGTGTGGGTAAGGGGCCGTGGCACGGCGGGGGCAAACCCCCGGGACCAGGGTTAGTGGGGATGGAGGTCGGGCACCCAGCTGGCAGGTGCTGGCAAAGGGCGGCTCCATTGCTGGGGCACTGAACAGCCACGGCAAGTGGTGCCTGAGCAGGGAAGGAGGGGTCCTGACCCCCTGGCTCTGCTGCTTTCCAGGGGGGCTGGCACGTGTGGCTGGCAGCCGAGGGCAGCCACGGGCTCGGGGGGGCTTTAGGGGACAGAGCACTTGCCTGGGCTTGGCGCTGGTCCCACCTCAGGAGCTCTGTCCTCGCTGCCGCCCCTTTAGCGGGGCTGATCCCCCCAGACGCCACCTTGTACTTCGACGTCGTCGTGCTGGACATCTGGAACAAGAAGGACAAGCTGCAGGTCACCACCCTCTCCAGGCCCGAGCGCTGCAACCGCACCGTGGAGAACTCGGACTTCGTGCGGTACCACTACAACGGCACGCTGCTGGACGGCACCCCCTTCGACTCCAGGTACGGCGCGGGGATGCACCCTCGCCTCGGGGCACGGGGCACCGGGGGTGGCAGGGACTGGGGGACGCTGGCCTGGGGCAGGATGGGGGGCCCATGCTGCGCCCCAGGCAGAGCAGCCTCCCCCCGTGCTCTCCCTCCCTGCACCCCGGCAGGGCAGGGCAGTCCCGTGCCCCCCAAACCAGCCTCCTGCATGGCACCGCTCAAGGCTGGCATGGCCCCGGGGCCATCCCCCTCCTCACTCCTTCCCACCAGCTACAGCAAGGACAGCACCTACGACACCTACGTGGGCACTGGCTGGCTGATCAAGGGCATGGACCAGGGGCTGCTGGGCATGTGCGCCGGGGAGAAGAGGAGCATCATCATCCCCCCGTTCCTCGCCTACGGGGAGAAGGGCTACGGTGAGCTGGGCATCGCCCCGTCCCTCCCAGCTCTGCGCAGAGCCCCCACGGTGCCTCGGGACCCTCGTCCGGGCTGACCCGCGTCCCCTCCCCAGGGACCGTGATCCCACCGCAGGCCTCGCTGGTGTTCAGCGTGCTGCTGGTGGACTTCCACAACCCCAAGGACGGCGTCTTCCTGGAGCACCTGGAGGTGCCGGAGTCCTGCAAGCGCAGGGCTGTGACCGGGGACTTTGTCCGCTACCACTACAACGGCACGCTGGTGGACGGGACGCTCTTCGACTCCAGGTGTGGGGAGGGAAGCGGCCGAGTGGGGACATCCCCCGCTGTCCTCTCCTGCCCGGTGCTCAGCAGCAAGGAGAGGCTGGGGATTTGGGGGGGAAGGTGGAGGAGAGGGCGGTAACGGGCACGGAATAGGCTAAAAAAAGCCCATAGCTGTTTGCTGCCTCCCTAGGAGCGAGGTCTGGCTCCGGGGGCAGCCGGGCAGAGGGGGAGAAGGGGTGCGGGTTGGGGTGCAGGGGTGGGGGACCAGGCTCTCCTGCCCAGCGGCGCCGGGGGCTTCTCTCGCTGCAGCTACTCCCGCAACCACACCTACGACACCTACATCGGGAAGGGCTACATCATCCCCGGCATGGACCAGGGCCTGCAGGGGGTCTGCGTGGGCGAGAGGCGGCGCGTGGTCGTCCCCCCACACCTGGCCTACGGGGAGAACGGAGCAGGTAAAGGGCAGCGTCCCCTCTCCAGCCCCGCGCCCCGGCACGCTGCGGGGCTGACAGCGGGTAGGCGCTGGCCAAGCAGGGCCAGCTCCTCACCCCCGGGGCCACCGCCATCCCCGGGGCTCTGGGCGTTGGGAAGGGGTGTCATGGGCAAGGGAACGGCTGGTGCCAGCACGTGCAGAGCCAGGGCTCCAAGGGACGGGCACGCCACAGGGCTTGGGGAAAAGCAGGGAAAGGCTTTACCGGCCCCGGCACTCCAGCAGCTCCTCCGGCAGCTCCTCCAGCATCTCTCCTCACGCTCCTTTTCCAGGGGACAAAATTCCCGGCTCGGCCGTGCTCATCTTCGACGTCCACATCATCGACTTCCACAACCCCGCGGACCCGGTGGAGATCGAGACCGTGTACCGGCCCGAGGGCTGCAACGTCACCACCCGCGACAGAGACTTCGTCCGCTACCACTACAACTGCTCCTTGCTGGACGGCACCAGGCTCTTCTCCTCGTGCGTGCTCACGGACGGGCTGCCCCGAGCGCACCTTCCCTTCGCAGGGCCGCTGAGCCGGGGGCACACGGGCACCGGGGCAGCCCTGGGAGCATCGGCACTTTGCAACGGGCAGCACCGGAGTGTCGGCCGTGGGGCCACGGGGCAGCGCAGCGGGGTGGAGGGTGTGGGATTTCGGGGCACAGCAGGATGGGTGGTGCAGGGTTTTGGGGTGTGGAGGGATTTCAGGGCACAGCAGGGCAGAGGGCACGGGATTTGGGGGCACATCGGGATGGAGGGCACGGGATTTCGGGGCATGGCGGGGCTGCCCGCTGGGTCTGAGGGGCTTGCTCAGCCCCGCTGTCTTCTCTGTGCCTCCTGCAGCCACGACTACGAGAAGCCCCAGGAGGTGACTCTGGGGACCAACAAGGTGATCGAGGGCCTCAACAGCGGCCTCCTCAACATGTGCGCGGGGGAGAGGCGGGTGCTCATCGTCCCCCCGCACCTGGGCCACGGGGAGAGCGGAGGTAGGGGAGCGGCGTGGGGCCGCCCGCGCGGTGCGAACCGGGGGGTCCTGCCCTGCCGAGCCGCTGCCAGGCTCCCCCACGCCGCAGCAGCCCTCGCCTGTGCTTGCAGCCCGGGGGGTGCCCGGCAGCGCCGTGCTCCGCTTCGAGGTGGAGCTGGTCTCGGTGGAGGAGGGGGTTCCCGAGGGCTACCTCTTCATCTGGCACGGGGAGCCGCCGGCGAACCTCTACGAGCAGATGGACCTGAACAAGGACGGGGAGATCCCCGCCGAGGAGGTGAGCGAGGGCCCAAGGGGCTTGTGGGGTGCAGGAGGAGACGGGGGCGCAGGGGACCCCACCCCGGGGAGCAGCACCCGAAGGGCACCCGGGAGCCTGAAGGGCCGGGCAGGGAAAACCCCAGCCCAGAGCATCGCTGCTGGGGGCGCAGGGGCTGCCGGTGGCACGGGCTCCTGCCGTGGTGCTCGGGCCATGCCTGGTGCCAGCTGCGCGGAGCAAAGCATCCCTCCCCTCTCCCCGCTGCAGTTCTCCGCCTTCATCAAGACGCAGGTGGCGGAAGGGAAGGGCCGCCTCATGCCCAGCTCCGACCCGGAGAAAGTCATCGCCGACATGTTCAAGAACCAGGACCGCAACCAGGACGGGAAGATCACCTCCGAGGAGCTGAAGCTGAAGTCGGACGAGGACCAGGAGAAGATCCACGAGGAGCTCTGAGGAGCGGACCCTGCTCTCCCCTGGAGACAGGACTCGTCCTGGCCCTGCCACGGCCGCTCTCCCCCGCTGGCTGCCCCGGGAATCCGCCCCTGCCCCTCCCCAGCCCTGCCGAGGGGCATAGTTTGATTTTTTCCCCCCCTATTATTTAACTGAGGTTTTTTTGATGTGTTCCTCCTGGGCAGGAAAACTCACCAACCCCCAGCTAATAAACCCAGGCAAGAAGGTGGGAAACACCCACGTTCTTGGGAGCCTCGATACCCCCGGGGACGGCAGCGCCCGCGTCCCCAGCCCCTGCCCATCCCCTCGTGCCCCCCGGCCCTGCAGACCATCCCTGTGCCGTGGAGCGGGACCGAGGATGCCAGGGCCCTGCCCCTGCTGCCAAACCCTGCTTCGACCCCCCGCTCCCGGCTCCCACCAAGGGCCGGGGCAGCAGCGTCCCCTCCCCGAGCCCCTTCGTCCTCAGCCAGCGACTGCAGGTCCCGCTCCAGCCCCCTCGCCCGCCCGCGCTGCCTCCCCGGGGCGGGCAGGATGGGGCTCCCCCTCCACTTCTCCCCCAGCATTTCATAGTTTAGGGTTGGGGTTTTTTTTTTATATAAACATATAAAATCGTTTCTCCTCTCTAAAGAAAGAGAAGCCTTTTGTGCCGGTCCCTGCTGCTGGCCCAGCCCCTGCTCCCCGCTGCCATCCTCCCCCAGACGGGAGCCTGGAGGGGGCTCAAGGTCCCAGAGCGAAACCCTGATGTCCCACACACATCTGCCTGGACCCCCCCAGAGAGCGGGGACGGGGCCTGGCAAACCCCTTGTCAGCTGGGAGAAGGAAAGCAGGAAGCCTCTCCCACCCAGGCCCTGTAGGAGCAGCATCGTCCCCACCCACAGCAACAGCCCTCAGCAATTGAGAAAAATCAGCCCCGTTTTATTTTGATGCCTAATTGCAGGTAATTAACTGGGCGCTCTCAGGTTTGCCAGCTGTGACCAGCACGGCTCCGTCACCTCCCACCGGCTCCAAAAGCTTTCGTGGAGGTAAAAAACACAAGAACAGGACAGTGCAAAGGGTCACAGCGAACCCCTCAAACAACTTCTACCTTGCACCAAATAAATCATTTCCACTGGTTTCCAAGGAGTTTGCCTTCGTGTCGGGTTCCTTTGGCCTCTCCTCCCCCCTGCGCACCCGTGGGCTGCAAACAGCACCCAGCCTGCCGCCGCCGGCACCCGGACCCCCCGCCCAGGCACCCGGACCCCCAGCCCAGCCCTCGGCACACGCACTTACATCTTCGTGCGGCGGCACCAGGCGAGCTCCGTGGGGGGGGGCTGGAAAAGCTGCTTTCACAGCAAGGGCTGTAAGGGAGCAGGAGGGACGGTGGGGCTGGGGCGCAGGGCTGCGGGGTTTCTGGGGGGCTGCGCCAGGCAGGGCCATGGCAGCCCCTCGGCAGGCGGCATCCCTGGAGCTCAGCCCCGGCGCTTTGAAGTCCACAGAAAACGGGACAAGAGAGAGACTTGTTTTCTTAGACAGGAACACAGGAAAACTAAACAGCCTCTGTCCAAACCAGGTCTGTCCTCAAGCCACAGCAAACGATCTCTGTGTGCTCGGGCGCTGAAGCAAGTGCAGAACAGCCCTACCTGAGACACAAAATGGTTTGTTGTGGCCTCAGGCGCTGGCTGGGATGGAGCCGAGAGGGATGGAGCCGAGAGGGATGGAGCTGAGCCGGGCACAGGTGGGGCAAGGGGAGTGGAGAAGCCTCCTCCATGTCACCCCTCCCGCTCCAGGACTGTCCGAAGGGGGTTAGCCAGGTCGGGATGGGCACAAGGCACGAGAGCCGGGGCAGGGAGCCCGCCCAGCCTCGGGAGGGAGGCCAGCAGGTACCAGAAGATCCGCTCCAGCTTTGCCAAGGGAAGGACGCTCGCTGCCCAGGCGCCCTGCCGCGGGGCCGGAGCCGGGACGCGGCTTTCCCAGCTCATGTCTCGATGAGGATGTAGCGGAGAATCCCGTTGACCACGTCCAGCGTCTCGTCGCTCTCCAGCACGATGTCGTAGGCATCCAGGTACTTCCCCCTCCGCTCTTCCACCTGCAGCACAGCCACCGGGACGGGGTGGAGAGGAGAGGAGAGGACGTTAAACACCAGCAGCTGAGAATGAAGATGCTGCAGCCCCAGCCCTTGCATCTCCTGACGGTAACGAGAAGAGGGGTCCATGACCACCCTGACAATGCCCCAGGTGCACCGGGAGCTCAGCAGACACCCCCAGCTCCCTCCGCACACTCCACGTGAGCTCCTACGAATCTCTTGCACCCCTCAAATCACTGGGGCAGCTGCCTGCCCCTCTCTGCTGCCCCCCAGGCTTCCCACCTGGGGAGGGCTGGCAGGGAAGCAAGACAACCGCTTCTCACACCCACCTTGTCGTTGAGAAAGCCGATCTTGAGGATGTTCTCCACACTGGGAACGCCGTCTGCCATCGTCAGGTCACCCATGGAGTCCCCCAGCAAGATGATGCTCGTCCGAGCGCTCAGCTGCTGGAAATACTCGGTACCCTGCAGGACGCTGTTGTTCTTGTTGTAGGTGTGGATGAGAGGTCCCTTGAAACGCGTGAGGACTCCCTGCGCAAACAGGACAGACACACTGATCCCGCAGCGGTCCCTCCGCTGTGCCGCAGCCTCAGTACCCCTTCTGGAATGGGCACGTGGGGGGATGCCAACAGGGGCCCAGCTCTCATCCCAGAGACACCCCCGAGGAGCCTGGAAACCCGGCAGCCACGAAACACCTGGAGACAGTCCCAGGAGTCCCCTTGTGCAGGGCAAGCCCTTCCCAGACGGTGAGAAGAAACCCAAAGGGTGGGGATCCTGGAGACCTTGGTCGGGGCCGTGCGCTGCCCCAGAGCTGGGCAGGGGCCATGGAAAGCCGCAGGCAGGGGAGCCCGGGGCAGAGCAGGGCCCTTGCAGAAGGCAGGACTGTCACACTGTCCCGTGCTCCCTCGAGGATGGCCCGTCCCTCCGCACCACCCGTGGGAACAGAGGGCTTCATTGTAAGAGACGTGCAATTTTCTAATGTGCCTTGGGACATTTCAGGCTTTAGTACATCAACAAAAGCCTTCCAGGCTGCTTTGAAGGACATCTGGCCCTCAGATCAGGAGAGACCGCTGCGGTTAACTCCATCCTCGCCCTGCACCAGGACGGAGCACGCAGGCCCAGGCCCAGGGATGGCAGCAGTGCACCTTCTGCCACCAAAAAGCAAGTCTGAAAGGCGAGGAGTCCCCGAGATGGCGAGCAGATGCTCGGCTCTCCCCGCACTCCTCACCCCTCCTCTGCTCGCTCTTGCTGTTGCTCCAGCCCCTGGTGAGGGCAGGGGAACCCCCAACACTCACCGCACGCGGGAACTCACGTTATCATCAAAGTCCATGTAGTTGGACACCACGTTGACGTTTGAGTAGAAGACGTTGGCCTGACGGATGATCTCTTCGAGGATGTCACCGATGCCCGCAGAGAAGATGAACATGGGGACGTTGTGCTTATGCAGCTGATCAAATAATTCTTTGAATCCATCCCTAGAGCAGAAGGGTCCATCACACCGTGCTACACCCCCAGCTCGCAGCGAGGTGCCCGGTGTGCCGTGGGCTGCTGCGCGCTCAGCCCAGCTCCGGGGCTCCTCTTTCTGCCTGGGGCTTCCCAAACAGAAACGCGTGTGAGCCCTGTGAAAATCACGAGCTTTTCGTGGCACCAGCATTTCTGTGCTGTGCTCAGCACGTGCGAGGGGTGCGCAGCGGACCCCCAGGCCCCTCCTGGGAGCAGCACGCGGCGGGGAGCTGCACGGGGACACGAGCCATCTGCCCAGCACCTCCTCAACACGCCGCTTCTCAGCGGGGGCACAAGGCACAGCGTGCCCGGACGCGTGCCCAAGGAGCGGGTGCTGCCAGCCCACCCCAAAACCGCACCCCGGGGATGCGCTACAGGTCAGGCTGGTCGTGAGGACGATCAGACATGTGACAGTCCCAGTCTGCCAGGACACGACTGCCGTGCACAAGGGGAACTTGGGCTCGTGAAAACCCAGACACACGGTACCATCTCTGCCAAGGCTCCCTGAGCCGGGTTTACGACCATCGCCACCAAGGCCAGCTTTAACAGCAAGTTTTAGCGCAACATTTTTGTGCTGTGGGTGAAATTTGGTGCTGAGCCAAGGGCCTGGATAAAGCCCAGCAGTTACAGAGAGCAGACAGAAAATCTCTCCTGGAAGGGGGGAGCTGCACCCTGTCCCCCCAGCCCGCCCTGCCCTGCAGACAGGGAGCTCTGCCCATCGCCCGTCCCCTTGGCTGCTCCTGGCCAAGAGCGAGGGAGGTGGAAGCGGGTTCTGGGCAGGAAGGAGCCAGCAGTGAACGGAGCAGCCTGCAGCCAGGAGCGAGCTCAGGCTGCGGCTCGTGGCACTGACTTTTGGCTCTTTCACGACGAGAGCTCGGCCCCAGGAAGGAAGAGATTTGCATCTGCCACGCTGTGGAGGCTGCACACAGCTCAGGGTGACAGGAAGGAGACCTGCCCGCACAGCAGCAGGAGAGAAAGGGCCACAGGCAGCCGAACCCCAAGCCCGTACCTCAGCATCACGTCCGACTCCCTGACTATCTGGGCTATGTCACCCTTCTGGATCTTCTGCTGCGACAGCAGCTCGTGGGCCCTGGTCCACCTAGGGGAAGGCAGCAGAGTGAGCTTCCTGGGCAGCAAAATAACAACTAAAACTTCCCGGTGTTGCTGTTAAGCCCAGAGACAGTTCAAGCCTTGTGTCTCGTAGTCCTCAGGGGCAAGAAGTTGCCAGGACAAGGTCAAGCTCATCAGGTACGAGCACTCACCACTCCACCATGAGGGGACGCTTCTCTTCCAGGGTCCGGTTGGGATCGATCTCAATGGGGTAGTAATGGTGCAGCAGATCCTTCAGCTGGAGCATTGTACAGATGGAAAAAGAACAGAGTGAACGTCACATCTAAAGAGATTGTAAACAATGAAAAAAGCATTTCTAAATTCCCCCAAAGCATCACACTTCCTAGTGAAAAACACAGCTCAAACCATTCTGCTGAGCAGCGTCACTCTGAGCAAACCTGGAGATCTCGGAGGGAAGCGCTGACCCCCTCCCTGGCTGACTCTCACCTTGCTTCAAACACCGCACGTACAGCTGCACACCCACCCACCCCTCCTGCTCTTGTCAGACCCAAAGGGCCCGCAGCTGAGCATGCAAATTAAATTTCCCTTTTTAACTTCTTCCATCACCATTGGCTGAAACGCAGCCTGGACACTTGCCCCGCTCCCTGCCCTGGCAGCAGCACCTACCTTCTTCTTGCCGTCCTCACTGATAACACGACTGTTATCGAGGATATCTGCAAAGACAACAAAATGCCGATGTTGTAGCCCAGAAGCACACGAAGGTGCTCTAAAAGGCGGCTATCCCGGGTCTCCAGTGCCAGCTCTTCCCAAACACGAGCCACACGTGGCACATCGACCCGAGCACAGGCTGGCTGCGGGGTCTCAACACAGCGGCACGCGCTGGTCGCAGGGCATTGCTCAGCAGGGAGAGCAGCAGCAACGTCGGCAAGCTGCAGGGTGCAAGCACTGGAAGGAGAAGCAGCAAGACCAGGAGACAGCTGCTGCAGCGGGCTGTGGGCTGCCTGGGGGCCAGCAGCCACGGCTGGAAGCGGCCAAGGCCCGGAGCTGCACCAAGAGAGAACAAGGTGGAGCGGCCAGGCTTGGCAAAGGAGGGAGGCAGAGGATAACAGGAGCCGCAGAGGCTGAGAACACAAACGTGGAAAACAAACAGAATTAGCAACAGTAAAAACAACGTCTTCAACTCACTGTGCGAAGTGGGGCAGCGCCTGCCGTTGCACCCAAACCTGCTCAGCGTCATGTCGAAGTCAGAAATGACCTGGAAGGCGAGAGAAGACCAAATCTGCGCGTGACCCAGCGCGCTCCACCTTCGCCATGGCCAGCCAAGGGCGCTGCCGCTGCCAGGGTGCAAACCCAGCGCTGGCACGTCTCACGGGAGGGCACAGCGGCGAGGAACGGGGACGCTCCTGCCAGCCGGGACGCAGATGTCCTCATCTGAGCCAGCCAGCACCCCTCCCGCCCCAGCACTCTTATCAGCACCAAATGGCTTAATCCTGTTGACTTATTGCCGTGGGTGGAGGGGGCTGTTTGGGGATTGGCTCATATTTATAGCTTGCATAACAGGGAAGGAAAAGGCCCAAGCGGGGAGAGCCGCCAGCCCGGGCGCCGATGGGGAACAGCCCGGTCCTCCCTCTCCTGGGGCTTCTCCCTCTCCATCTGCAACACGCGTGGAAGGTGCCTCCCCGCACGCGGGGTGGGAGCAGCCAGGCCACGGCCGGGGAGGCTGAGGGGCAGCAGCTGAACACACGCACCGCGGCCGGCTCCCAGCTGGGCCGGCCCCGCCACGGCCCGAGCCGAACCGCGCCGGTACCTGCAGCTTGTTGGTCCCCTGCTCCTTGAGGGACCGGATTATCCCCATCACACGCTCCGGCTGCCCGATGCGGACCGTGCCCTTCTCCAGCTCCGGCACCTGCGGGCACAGACCCCCCGTTCAGCGACGCCCCCGGTGCCCTCCAGCCCCCGCCGCGCTCCCCACGCGGGGCCGAGCCCCCCGCCCCGCTCCCCACGGACCCCGCTCCCTCGGGGCCAGCCCCGCCCCAGCCTTTGCCCCCCACCCCGGGCTCCCGCGACCCCTCTCTCCAGCCCGGCCCACGCTCCGTTCAGCCCCCGCAGCCCCCGCACTCACCATCGCGCCCCGCTCCGCTCCGGGCCGAGCCGGGGCCGCGCAGCCGCGGGGAGGAGCCGGCGCGGGGGCGGCGCCGGGGCCGGAGCGGGGCTGGGGGGTGCCCGGGGCCGGCGCGGGGCTGCCGAGGGGTGCCCGGGGGTGCCCGGGGCTGGGGGGGGGGGGGGGTCTCGGGGCCGCGCCCCCGCCCCGCACCCGCAGCGGCTCCCGCTACCGGCGCTTGCGGTTGCGTTTGCTCTGCAACACGCTCCGAGCCGGGACGGCAAAAGAGAACGGAGATAAAGATTAAAAAAAACCCAAACCCAAGGAGAGGGCAAGAGCTGTCCTCTTGCCATCACGCCTCCCCCAGCGTTACCACAAAACTCATTTAACTTAAAAAAAAAACCCCACACCGACAGGGACATGAAAAAGTCCAAAGAGTTTCCCAGGCCCTGCCGAGCCCCTCACAGCGGGGCTCCTTGGCACCCGTGTGACCCACAGCCGTGACAAAGCACCGAGGAAAAGCAGCTGGCCACGAGGGACACCAGCGAGGGGCCAGGACGCGGCTCCCCGTGCCCCCGCTCTCCTCTCCCGGGCAGCACCATCCACTCCTCCAAATTACCAGCAGACCCGGCAGTGACGGAGTATTTGTGGCTTCATCACTGACGTTAGGCAGCCTGTGTCTCAGCTGGTACCAGGGCAGTTGGTGCCCTGGTACCCTGGTGCCAGGGTATCTATCAATAGAGTGTAGGTACAGGGTCCAGCGTAATCTGGGTTGTGGTTACGCAAGGGCTGGGGGCAGCCTTGGAGCTGGGAGGACCAGGGACTCCATTGTCCGCAGAGGGGCTCACAGCCGTTGCCAGGACACCTGCCCTGCGTCTGTGACCTCATTATGGGGCATATTCCAGGTGATGCTGGAGGGCAAAGACAACGCCCTGTAGCACCTCAGAGGGCAGCACCTTCCACTGCTGCAGGCTTTAACATGGACGATGGCTCGGAACCCACCACATGCTCATCTTCACACATGGAGAAGCCGATGAGCACGATGAATTGCGTCACCTTTAATGAGCTTCGTCTGGAAGGGCAATTCTGTGATGTGATCATCAGTGTGAATGGTGTTGAATTCATTGCTCACAAGAACGTACTCTGTACCTGCAGTCACTATTTCAGGTCAGTGCTTGAAACAGGAGGAGATGGGGACAAACAGTATTTCCCAGTCTGTGTCACATCGTCCTAGCGTGTCTCCAGGGCTTACACCAGCACTACACTCTCATCCAGCAGTTACCCACAGTCCTGGTACCTGCCTGGACACCAGAATTAATCCACAATCTAGTACCTGACAGCAGCTCTGGAAGCGGTGCTGACGAACCCCTGGATGCAGTGCAGGGCCGGGAGCGTGGCCAGCCTGGCTTATCTGCCGTCGGGCAGGAGGTTTCCCTTCCCCACACACCATTATTCTCCAGTATTCTTGTTGAAGCAAAGTGGACACTTGCCCTGTTGCTCTCTGTCCCCAGCCAGAAGCTGTGACCCCATTTTAAAACAACCAGCTAGTAAAGCATTAATTAATAAACTACACAGCCTCCCAGCCTGGCTACTGCTAGTGCCCAAACTGGTGCCAGGGGAAGAAGGCACAGAGGATAAGGGGGGTCAGGGTTTAAGGCAGCAAAGCTGGTTTTTCCCCCAGCACTGCTTTGTTTTTTTCAGGGCTTTGTTTACCAGGAGCTGGAACGCAACGACACTGTATAAAATCCCTGGCATTTCACCTGCAATGATGCAGCTCATTATCGAGTACGCCTACACCACGACAGTACCGGTCAGTGCTGACAACGTTGAGGATTTGCTAGCTGCAGCAGACCAGTTCAATGTCATGGGCATCATCAGGCAGTGCTGCGAGTTCTTGAAATCCCAGCTGTGCCTGGAAAACTGCGTTGGCATCTACAGATTAACGAACTATTACTACTGTCCCGACCTGCGAGAAGCAGCCTACATGTTCATCTTCCATCACTTCAAGGACATGTGCCTGGTGTCTGCAGAGTTTCTCGACCTCTCTGTCAATGAGCTAAATCAAATCATTGAGAAGGACGAGCTCAATGTGAATGAAGAAGAGGTCGTGTTCGAGGCTATTCTGAGATGGATCGCTCATGACGTGCCGAACAGGAGGCAGCACATCGCAGTCTTGCTGAGCAAGGTTGGTGCTGGCACGGCGTGGGCCCGGGCGGCTCTGCAGAGCTGGGCACAGGGCAGCACAGCCAGAGCCGCCTTCCTTTTCTTGTAAGGTCGGAGGAAATTGCAGCCTCCTAATGCTGCTCACCAAGGAGTGAGCGTTCAGACCGTTAGGCTATTGCTATGCTGGGGAACGGGTCGAAGATGCTGCGCTGGGGTGGGGCAGGCCTTTTAAGTGCACATTTCCTCATGTTTAGAGCTGAAGTTCAGCTGTTCCTCACATCCAGGAAGGGCGAAAGTGCACATGGGATGACGTTATCTCTCCATAGGCAAAGTTTATGAGCATTTGCCCGGACAAGCTATGCTATGCACACAGCAGCAGGCGTTAGGGCAGTTTCTCTCTGCGTACAGGAAAGCACCATGCCACAGCAGTGGCAGCTCCTTGCCGTGAAATTGCGTTATTTACCCTTGCACACCCCTTTCTGGACTGGCTAAAAACTACACAGTTAATCCTCTGGTTCTCTGATAAGCTTTAGACAACGCTGTAGCCTGAAAGCAAAGCTGTCCAGCATTGGAGCTATCCACGAAGGGTACCAAGGTGTAAAGGATCTGCATTAATATTCTAACCTCCTTTTTGCATTTTTCAGGTTCGACTGGCACTGATGCAAACAGACTACTTCATGAGAAACGTCAAATCGCACAATTACGTGAAGGACAATGAGGAATGCAGAGGTATCATCAGGAACACACTGTTAGAAATAAGTGAGCTCAATGTGTTCGGCCCGTCCGATTCTGGCAACCTGCTCAGACGCCCTCGCCTGCCCTACACCATCCTGTTTGCTATCGGAGGCTGGAGCACGGGGAGCCCAACCAACACCATCGAGACATACGACATCCGTGCAGACGAGTGGGTGAACATCACGTCTGAGCATGAAAGCCCCCTCGCCTATCACGGCACCGCTTACTTAAAAGGCTTCATCTACGTCATCGGAGGATTTGACACCACGGATTACTTCAACAGCGTCAAACGGTTTGACCCGCTCAAGAAAACGTGGCAGGAGGTTGCGCCCATGCACTCGCGGCGCTGCTACGTCAGCGTCGCCGTTCTCAACGACTTCATCTACGCCATGGGAGGGTTTGATGGATCCAGGCGCCTCAGCACAGTAGAACGGTACGAGCCAGAGACGAACCAGTGGACACTGATTGCCTCCATGCACGAGCGGAGAAGCGACGCCAGTGCGACCACGCTGCGTGACAAGGTAAATGAACCGTGAGATTGCGGACGGCAGGTAAGGTTGAAGTACGCGTGCAGGATGAGGAACCAAACAGTGCGCAGCGTTACACAGTGAGCAAGTGCCTCTCCTTTCATACAGCACGTATCGAGGTAGGGACTTGGATGGAGCTCAGCCTCTTACTGGGCTACATACCTGATAAACACAGCTACCACTCCGAGTTCGTCATCTAGGTAGAAAAGAGGAGCTGTGGGAGCAGGAATGGTAACAAATGCTCCCTTTAACATGTTGAATCATTTAAAATAAAGAGGAATAAAGTTCACATAAACCTTATTCATTAAATCCTGGAGCTAGATCCCAAGCTCTCTAAGAGGCAGCTAATGATTGGCATGGCCGAGATGCAGACCGGAGTGGTAACACTCTCCCAGAGCTGCATACCACCGACAGCCCACTCGCTGCCGGACAGTCCTTTTCCTGGCCACAAGTGAAACACCATGCCCAGCTGCCTCATGCAGCTCAGGAAATGGAGAGTCTAAATCCTGCTGGCCTGAATAACTCACTGCACTTCTATCACTTCAAGCCCAGGATGACAGGACCATTCCCATGAAAAACCAAACCAAACCAACGCCCCCAAAATCCAGCCACACCATTCATTTTCTCTTCAACGTGTAACTGCCCTGCTCACACTTTTCTCCTGTAAACAGGTGTACATATGTGGTGGGTTCAACGGGTACGAGTACTTGAACACAGCCGAGGTGTATGACCCCACAACAGACAGCTGGACCTATATAACCCGAATGGCACACAGAAGAGGCGGAGTAGGCGTGATTGCATATCGAAATGAAGTGTACGCGGTAAGGGAGAAGCGGTACCTCTGCCTAACACCACCCAGCACTTGCAGTACTTCTGCTAATCAGCATTTCCTAGATTTTCAGGCTGGCCATTTGCTTGTGAGATTTAGGGAAGAAAGTCAGAGCCAGAGTGGTTGATACGCCTCCTGAGAATATCACCCCCCGCATGCTTTTTGTTACGAAAAGCGTGAGGACAATTTTTAAGCAGCTGCAGCTAAGAAATTATTTTCTGTGGCTGCTAATAGCATTAGCAGCACAGAACATTTGCTTGGTCCTGTTTATCTTCCCCATGTACTGCATTTAAACTCTGCAGAAGTGTAAAATCAGACAGCTGCAGAAAATAACTTTTGGAAGCTCCAAAAAGAACAAGGGAGCAGTCTGCAATAAGCAAGCATCGCGTTTTGAGATGGCACGCTCTCAGCAATGCCAGTGAGGCAGGAGCAGTTACCATCTCACTTGCACATGACATGGTTTGGCTGGCTTGGCAGGTGAGGAAAGGCCTACTTCAAGCCCGTACCTTTGGCATTCACAGGTAGGAGGATTTGATGGAGCCAACCGGCTTCAGAGCGTGGAAGCTTACAACCCCGTTGCCAACGTGTGGCGCACAGTCCCCGACATGTTCAGTCCTCGCAGCAACTTTGGCATCGAAGTGGTGGATGATCTTCTCTTTGTGGTCGGCGGCTTTAACGGGTTTAGTACCACTTTCAACGCCGAGTGTTACAATGACAACTCTAACGAGTGGTACGACATCCGCGACATGGGCATATACCGCAGCGCTCTGAGCTGCTGCGTGGTGCCAGGTCTATCTAACATCGTGGAGTACGTTGCCAGTCGAGACGGCTACAAGGACAACATTTCAGTGGAAGTCAAGTACACCTCTTCAACAGGTAACCTGCCTGTATAAACAGCTCCACTCAGCTAATAAAGTCTTCCAAGCAGCAAGTAACTTGTTCGAAAATTAAAACAATCGATACAGGCCAAAAGAATAATTAGTATTTAAAACTTAGGTTCTATGGACTTACGTTCAGAGTCTCCTTCTCTGGAGACATTCAAAACCCGCCTGGACGCGTTCCTGTGTGATAGGTCTAGGCAATCCTGCCCCGGCAGGGGGATTGGACTAGATGATCTTTCGAGGTCCCTTCCAATCCCTAACATTCTGTGATTCTGTGATTCTATGGCGCTACAAAATGTGTGTGTTGGCCACAGCCTACACAGCAACTTAAAAAATAACAGGTACA
Source organism: Nyctibius grandis (assembly GCF_013368605.1). NCBI lineage: Eukaryota > Metazoa > Chordata > Aves > Nyctibiiformes > Nyctibiidae > Nyctibius > Nyctibius grandis. The sequence continues at coordinate 6,776,722 of NC_090683.1, forward strand.
ACAGAATGCTAGAGAAATAAAAGGTTTATTTTCGTTAATTCACTTATTACAATAAACTTTAGTACAGTGTATTTACTGTAAAGAACATTACAGTAGGATTTGTTTCAAACGGCCTATACACACATACTACTTTACCTTACTGGAAGTACGTACAGGAGTGCTGCTCCCCCAAGCAATCTGTTGAAGTCTACATTAATATCGACAGGAGAGTGCAGCTGCCGTGATCCACAGTGACATGGACCTATGAGGAGTATCTGGCTATTAATGGTCTTCAAACATCTCGTTAGTTCCACACTTTACATTCATATTAGCAATAGGATTAGATCCTCAGGAGCACCTGTTCTATCACACTTCCGCTCAGGACTGCCAAATTAGGGAGATGATTTATACCCTACCATAATGTGGACACAGCTGAAAATAAGTCGAAGCCATAAATCACTTCCAGCTTGCTTTTTTAAGCCCATTGAATGTTACAACATACTATTACAGGGTTGTGTTAAAAATAACCTGAAAAGTTGCAATTCTCTGTGACTCAGCTTGTCAGTAGCGCTCGGTCTATTCCATGACACACAAGCTGAGCCAGTAGTTCTGATTTTAACATTTACTATAATGGTGAAAAATTATATTGAAATAGTATAGCAGAATGCTTGGCATAGTTACTCACAATGCATGCTAAAAAATGGGCACGTTCTCTTCATTTCTGGAGGGGTATCCTACTGTGTGCAAGAGAAAGTCTTATGAAAAATACATACAAACCCAGCATACTAACAGAGTATTCAGGTGGTTATAAAATACTATATACACATATGGCACCTAGAGATTACTCCAATGACAGCCGAGTGCTAGGCAGGATGCGTCCTGCTCCACTCATACTTTGAGCAGAAGGGTGGGACATGAAACATGCATTTTGTGGCACGTATTCAGTACAGGTACAAGAGTACGATTGTCACGAGGAGGAGGAGAAACTCCACCTGATGTTCTTTTCCATCAGGAAGGCCAGCAGTCAGCCTTCTGACACTCAACTGAACACGCACTAGGATCGTACTGACATTTAACTAGCCACGATAAACACACTGAACGAATTCCCAGGCTTTTGTTTACAGGATCATTTTATAAACACCCAGCAAGCTACGGCAGTCGAGGGCCACGGGGAATTTGTTACGCGATTCACAGGTTAGTGGGCTAAACTACAGCCAGAGCCAATGATGCAATTCTTCAGAACACCGACATGTGACACAACGGATAGTTAGACTCGTCAGTTAAAAACCACGTGCAATGCAATTGGTCCACTTAAAGTCAAGGCTAAAAAAAACCCCAACTACCTAAAAATTCCATAGAATTGGCATAGCAAAAGTTAGAGCAAACCAGTGCTGTTCACAGTGCCCACCGCTCACCATGCAAACAGAGCACACGGGGGTACAGCGCATCACGTACAGAATCACGGCCGGCATTCACAAGTGAAGCTGTCCAGGCACTGAGCTGCTTTGACACAGACCTGGAGTGGAATGTCTTCAGTAAACTATACAGCTTGTGTGTCAGCCAAAAGTTCTCATGGTAAGGGTGATATCGGTTTTGCTTAGAAAAAGAAAGACTGCAAGAAGTTTGTTCTTGCATCTGTGTTGCATGCTGCCACGTTACGCTATTTAGTTCGTATTCCAACTGAAACAATAATCTTGGTATTTCTCCCTACAAACTGTCCAGATGTGTTGACAAACTACAAGAGGGCTTTGACGGTCTCACATACTACCATCCCTCAGCTGCTTGTTAAAAATCCCTCCAGCACAGTCAGTGGGATGGAGCATGTAAAATCTTCTCAGTTGCTTCTGTGCAAAGTCTGGTAAAGGATCTTAAAATCAGCTCCCTCAAATTTAAGTTAAATCCATGGATTATTACTAAGGCTGTGAGGCATTTTCGCACTTCTATTCGCAAACCCTGCTGTAGGGGCAGTAATTCTTAAACTACTCCAGCCAAATCTGCAAGAGTTCATGGGCCAAACTCCACTGATTAACCCCTTGCTTACAGCAAGGACAAGCCTACCTGTCTCCTCTCTTGCATTAGGCCAGCATCGTACAATTTAACTTGCCCTTGCATAACAATCCAACAGGCACATAAAATACAACAGGGTTAACACAGATGAGTAATTTGAGACTAAACCATTAAAATTCAAGGTTTGTTTTTTTTTAAAACAAGGCTAGATTATTCTATTACAAAAACACAGGTTATTGATATCAAAAGTGGCAAGTGAACTGCAAAGTGGCGCGTTAAGGGACGTACACATCAGAGAAACCTTTACACACTATGCGGTTGAAAGACTTACCCAGTGTTTCAGATATGATCTAGGCTGCCTGCTGAATTGGAAAATGAGAAGTATCAGCTCAGAAAGCTAAACAATTAAAAAACAAAACAAAAAAACCCAAACTGTTTAGAAGTTCTTTTGCAAAGAAGTTGCCCACATCAAAACCACCAGCAAATCACTGTATGAACCAAAGACAGCAAAGATTCTCCAACGTTTGTCTACACAAATTTTGTAACAGCCTGGTTACTCCTCCCGTTCCCTTCCCTATGATCCTGAGCTAGGCTGAATGTGAAAACCTGGAACGTTGAACTGAAGGGAAGGATGGGGAAGAGAAGGAGGTAGGAAGGATGCACTGAATCCACTAGTGACCTAAACCATCCTGGAGCTCTTCGGGTCAGGGAGGAGGAGTGTTCAGTGGACAGTTACCTGAGAGGCAGCGACACTCTGAAGGAAACACCCCACGTTCTGTTCCTGGGGAGCACAGCAGTGAGCAAACCAGAGCCAACCAGGGCGATGGTTTATGTAAAACCACCTCAAAATCCAAAAAGGCATTTAAATCACCTTAAATCTTATCGCCACAGTAAGTGGGGAAATTCAAATGTTGAGAGACTATGACAGCTCCACTATCTCACTTCAAGAGGAACACCACGGGGCGATTCGTTAAGGAGCACGACAGCACAGCTAACAAGTTTCTCGGGAATGTATACCGAAGGCAAAGGGTACTGATTGTCAAAGACAGGCTGGAAACAGGCTCCTGGGGGTTCTTCTAATCACTTTTTCACTGGAATTAAAATGCATGCAACATTTGAGAAAGGCTCTACGAGTAGCTCAGGTTTCAATCTGTTACTGTGAAATAACCTTGTTCTTACTAATCCACACTGATAGAAGTGAACAGTCAGTGTTGGTGGGTGGCTGCTTCGCTGGTTTTCACTCTTTTTACCAGGCTGATTGTTGACCCAAGTTTCTAGTGAAACTGTCAAAGACAAACTCAAAGCACCTTCAGATACACCTGAAAAAAATTACTGCCTCAAGTTCTCCGTTTTAGCAAGTGTCTCGTGTCCTACCAATCATCCATTTATACACAAACTCTGCAGCCTCTCTACAACATACAGATACAAAATATTTAATACACATAGAAACATCCTGAAGTAATTTTATAAAGATTGTGCTTTTGCTCTCATATATAGGTATATCTATTGCACTTGCCTCCAGCTTGGGAAAGCTAAGCACACTGACACCAATTCTATGTGAAGTTCAGTCACTGAGAAGGAGGAAATCAAAGGAATGTCAATATACAAGTGCAAATAAAACAGGTGCTTTCAAGCACAAACAAACGTAACCACTGAATTATTAAGACATAATCTTTGATTTTCAAAACTGAACTGTTAGAGACTAACTCTACAGAAATCCTTGAAAACAAAGATCTGAAGAGAGAAGTAACAGACTTAATGTTCCTGGAGACATCTCACAGCCCGTTACAGGCTACAACTTTACCCTGGGCACCATTAAGTAATACTGTTGGATTCACACAGACTCTCAATTCCCATCCACCCTCAATTTCTGAGCTGCTTAATTTTCAATACATAAAAGATGCTGGTTTTATGCATCGAGTCCAATCAACACACCCAAGCCTTATAAAGCCACACCAAGCCTAACGGAACGGTTTAACACAGTATTTCCCAGGTTCACCAGGACTAGCACTCGATCTGCGAGCGCGGCATTCTCCGTAAGCTCAGGGAGTGTCGGTGTATTTCCTGCATCTGCCTTTCCTGCATTTGCCTTATTCTATCTTTTTGCCACATCAAATTTTGTGGCATAGGGTATCTCTGTGTTCCCTGCAAGCATCTGAAAGGAATTCTCACATGGCAGGCTGTTGCTCTGCAGCGAGGCTGAGGCATAGGAGGCAAAAGCATCCAGCGTTTTCTCTCAGCACAGTAACGATAGGCCTCTTTCCTGTATTGCTTGTCAATATCATCGCTGTTTTTCCACCCCCCAATGATAAAAACATCATCTTTATAGTAACAAATAGCTGCTCCCTCAATGCTAAGAACCTCTGGGGGTAAGCTTTCGAGTATTTCATCTGAGGCCCTGCCAGAGATCTTTATCTTGGCTTCCTCGTTATCTATGGGGTAGCTCTTGGGGCAGCACGATGCTGTATGGTAAAAGTTGGTGTTAGCAACAGACATCTGAAACGAGCAATAATTATCAATGAGCGGCAGAGACTCCACGTCCTGCCACTGCCTTGTTTCAGCATCGTATCTGATAATAACCGCCCTCAGCCCATCTTCGCTATCACTGTCAACTGGGGTACGAGCAGCAACATAAACAAACCGGTCTTCTACAGAAACAGCTTTGACATCGCGAAGAATCTTTGGTGCTGACTCCAGGTTAAGCCATTTGTCTTGCTCGGGATTATAAATGGCCACATCTTTAAAGCCAGGACTGAAATTGCCATGTCCACCAATACTGTACAAGCTTCCTTTGACTTCAGTAAGGCCAAAAGAATGCTTTCTGGTTATTAGATTTGAGACCTGCTCCCAAATGTTTCTGTTTGGATTGTACCTTTCTACAGTCTTGGCAAACCCTGGTTCCATGGAGCCAGCCACGTAAACATAAGATTCTGTCACAGCAACAGCATGCCCATCGAGATGATTGTGTATATGCGGTAAGTTTACCCACCTATCTTCGTCGATGAAATACCCTACGCACTCACTCAGGTAATCTCCTCCCTCTGACACACCACCAATCACCATAATGACATCCATGTTTTGTCCAAAACGCGGCAACAACGCTACAGGACACGCGGAATGTTGTAGATTACCGGACTGCAAGTTCTCAGACCGCAAGGCGTGACTCTCCACGGCTTCAGACACTAATTTGACACAGGCTTCGTTGCTTGATACCAGCCTTTCAGATTTGACATGGCGAGTAAGGTAAGTGGGTTTCATCTGAGACAATCGAAGCAGTTTAAAGAGATCTTCAAAGTACTTCTCCCTTTCCTCAGGATTTTTCTGAACCCACTTCAAAACAGTCTCAAAGAGGATTTCTTCAGAGTCCACTGTGATCTCTGAGTCGGAGAGCCAGTCTCTGATGAGGTGAAAGGGCAAAGTGTAGAACTCCTCATCTTGGATAACTCTGTGGAAGTTTCTCCTGATCATATCCTGAGCTTTGAGCGCCAGCTGATTCAAGGAATACATGTGGGCCAAGCTGTGAACCGCAACGCAGTTGGAGAGGTTGAGCTTCTTCTTCAGAAACTCTCCACAGAACTCTTTTAACCGGGTCAGGAGAAACCTGCAGAACAAACGAACAGGGGTGATGTCTCGGCCCGGCTGCCGCGGGTCCGGCCCCCGCCAGCCCCCCCGGGCCCGGGCCCCGCTCACCTGTCGGCCATCTCCAGCACCTCGTGGACGTTGCCGGGGCTGACGCGGATGGTGCCGGTGTACATGAAGCCGATGACGGCCTCCACCGTGTCGGGGTCGGGGCCGCCCTCCGAGCTCCACTTCTGCAGCTCCACGCGGCCCGAGCGCGACTCCGCGAAGCCCCCCGAGAGCAGCGGCGTGAAGTACTCGGTGGCGGCGGCCAGGACGGAGCGGTGCGCCCGGTACTCGCGGGCCGCCGCGGGCCGCCCGCCGCCGAAGGCCAGAGTGATGTCGCAGTAGAGGCCGTGCCGGCGCTGCTCGTTCTGCCGCCAGGCCAGGTCGGAGCAGTGCGCCGGGCACCCGAACTCCTCCGCCTCCGCCTCCCCATCCGCCCCGCCGCCGCGCGGGCCCCCGCCGTCCGCCTCGGCCGCCGGCGGGCCGGGACCCGGCTGCGGCTGCGGGGAGGCCGCGGCCGCCGCCATCTTGTCCGACATGGCGGGCTGCGCTCGGGGCGCCTGCGCGCGGGGCGCCGGCTGCGCGCGCGACGTGTGCCGCACTGCCCCCTGGCGGGGACGTGGCGCCGCCGCCGCCTGTAAAATGGCGGCCGGTGTCCGCGGGGGGGGCGCGGTTGGCACAGGCGCAGCGCCCGGGGCCCCCCGTCCCCTCAGCCTGGGCCGCCGCCCCCGGGGGAGCGGGGACGTGACCGGGGCGAGGGCCCCCGCGCTCCCCGGGGAGCAGGGAGGGCACGAAGCACCCAGCAGGGGGGTTATTTCAACATGTACTATACATCATGATACAGCTCCCTAACCCTTGTATAATGCTCTATCAATTAGAGACAATTACTTTCCTCCTTTTTTTTTTTCTCTAATTTGCTAAATTTCATCTTGATACACACTGAAACATGACCGGTTAAGGCTGCATTTCCCCCCCCCCCCCCCCTTCTCTTAAAGCAATCAGCACACACACACTCTGAGAGAAGTAACTGCTCCGAGGTTATTTTCTTAACTCACTCATTCCCAGCTTGTCACACAGCCCCTTAGACATACTTTGGGACCAACTTTTAGAAGCCAGAAGCAGAAAAAGAATAAATGAGTAGTGTATCATTTATTTGAGTTAGGTTACAATACACAGACAAGTAGGATGCTGAAGTTATTACTGAGATTATTTTTGCATCTGCAGATAAGGAGTGACATTCCATATACCAGCAATCTAATAGTAAATGAGAAGTTGTTTGCATAAATACAGACACTGGAATAGATGTAGTTTCACAGTTTTAAACAGCAGTATGTTACAACTTTACACTTTAAATTACTACACCAGCATTTGAGTAACATTGATTATACAGCAGCAGTGGTCCCACTATTCAGGATACAATCAGACTGAAGAGGAGAACACAGTAAACAAATTGAAAAACAACCAACAACAAAACAAGCCCAAGTCACGGCTTATGGGAATGATGGGAATGACATTCCCCTCTGTCAGGAAAACTTACAGCTTGTTACCAGACTAATGAATCTTCTGTGATTAGACTGGGCCTATGAGCTAAACTCTCCTCCCAAAACCCTGAAAATCTGTTATGGAAACAAAATGAAACGAGTAGAAAAAAATAAAAGGGTGAGAGACAGTATTAAATACAGCAGGTAACATATGGAATATCACAAGTTTTGGTTTTTATTAGAGTAAGTTTCTATTATAAAACAGTTGCTTTGCACAGTTTGACCAGGCAGCTCACTGTCTATGTACCAATGGCCTTTATACATCAAAGTCCCATTTGTGGCTGTCATCTGTGCAGGCTTGTCTTCTTGAAGTGACATTCTGAGGCAATACTGCAGGTTCTCACATAGTCATGTGCTCTGGTAAAACATAGGATATGTCATCCCACGGGTGGCGGTACAGACCTTGCTTCAATCTCTTCTGATCCAGGTAGTGGCCTAAAACAGAAGTGGTTCATGTTACAACATTTCTGCTCCTCCTCCTAGTCTTACTTTGCCTTGAAAGAACTTTAATTTCTGGATTCCTACAACTAGCACTTTAGACTGAGTCCCTAGAGGTTCCCATGTCTCGTGTTCATGGCAGCAGGGCATCCCCTAGTAGGAGGGAAGGGGCAGAAAGATGGCAAACTTACCAATGAATCCCATACTCCTGCCTAGTACAAAGATGCCATTAAGAGCTCCTATATCAATATATTCATCTGCTTCTTCCCTGCAAGAGAAAAGAAATTAAATAGTTCCTCATAGTGATCTATTTAAGGAATCAATCTTAGAAAGGCTACAAGTCTGCTCTAGGGGCAGTAGCAGCACTGAATTCACGTGAAAGCTTCCTTCCCCCAAGTCCAGGCTACATTCCCTTCACAATGTCCTTCTGAAAGCCTGGCCCCCACGAGCTGGCAGTATGGCTCCCATCATTTCTATAGGACCATGACCTAAGAGAAACAGCCCACTACCTACTTACCGTGTGAAAGAGCCACAATTCCTGAGCACGTCAACAAAGGCAACACCAATAAAGCCATCTACATTCAGGATAAGATTTGGTTTCTGCAGAACATGAAAACACACCCCAACAAAGATGTTAACAGTGGCAAATGATGTTCACCTGGCAACTTCCATCCTCCAGGGTAATTTGAGGGTTGCCCATAAGTGTGGGCACACAAGCCTAGTCATAGAGAAGGCCATCCAGCAACTTGAGCAAGAGCCATGCTTAGTGCAAATGATGGAAAGCCAGCCCCGAAGAGCGGGCCTGCATTTGGTTCAAACCACAGAGGTTACCTGCCACAGCCCATCATGTGTGCTAGCTCTGCTCCTGACCTAAAGCATACAGCAGTTCCAGATATACCAAGGACAGCACAGATAATTGGTTTTGGTTGGTTCAGCATTTTCCCAGTGTCCAACAAATGTCTTCAGCATTACCAAACCATAGTTGTACTTGGCCCAAAGTCTACCGCAGAAAAACAAAACCCCAGCAACAATTTATGAAGCATTGCAATTAAAATACAGTATTGACCCCATGTCACTTGTCCCCCTGTTAGAAGAAGTGCTCAAGAGGAGATAAATACTAGCGCATTTCACCTTGGAAGTTGTAATTTTTTCCACTTCAAGTGCATAGTCCAACAGCGGGGTGGCAGGGAAGTGCTGCTTCACATAGTCTTTGAGAATCTGAACTCTCATGTCTGGATTATTTATCTGCAAGTTAAGAACACATTACAGTCACTGACACGGCCTCTTACACAGTACTTGCCATAAGCATTACTATTTGTAGGTTTAGGATTTACAAGTCCTTAGAATGTGGTCAATAGCTGCCTCTGAAAGTTGCTGATTCTCTTCCCTTGATTTTCTTCCTCTCCCCCACCCCTCTAAAAGACCAAACCAACCTCCAGTTTGTACTAATGGAGCTTTCTTACCGATTTGACTCTGTGTCCAATACCCATGATCAGTTTCCCTTCTTTCTTCATCTTATTCACAAACTCCATAGGGATAATCCCACTGTCGAAGGCTTTGCTGAACATTTTAGCTGCAGCATCCAGTGCTCCACCAAACCGGTCACCCTGGGTGAAACACACAAAGGGAATTAGAGCAAAGGACTCCACAGTTAGGGCACAAAACCAGCACAAGATTATCTTCCCCATCCACCCTGCCTATCAATGTGGCATTCATGAAACTGAAGTCAGACAGGCACCTGGGATAAAGCACTGTTTATAACTCAACACAAGTGTCAACATGTAGCCAACACATCTCCGCTAGAGACAGTGATGGGGAGAATCTAATCTAACGTCTGTTTTATTCACATTTTTGCTTGTCAGGGTTGGAAGAGACTAGGCAACCATATAGAGACAATGCCTCTACAAAATATTTAGAGGCTCAAACGAGAGAGAGACATCAAAATAGTCTGGCTTACTAGAAAAATGGAGTAGGTTTTAAACCTAGAGCATCGGCTATTAGAGTTGAATCCAACAGAAATTCAAGTGTAAGTGAACAGACACACCTGTCCATGGCTCTGCAGCCAATCTAAATCTTAAACTAACAGTAATAAAACCTAGACAGAGTAATGAGGAGCAAAGCTAAATCTTCCGGATATTAAGTACTTACAATAGTGAGAAGGCCTGAGGTGAGACTTGAGACAAGATCTTTTCCAGCTCTTGCACAGACAATGGTGTTGTGGGCTCCAGATACAGCAGGCCCATGGTCTGCTGTTACCATCAAACACATCTCAATGAACTGGCAGGCATACTTTGGCAACCTGAGCAAGGAAGAGACCAAAGTCATTTATTGTAAAGCAAACTGAATACCAAGACACTTGGTATTATACTGGACAGCGACTTGTGGTTTAGGTGTGTGTGTGAAAGAAGTAGAATATGGAAGGGGAGCTGTACGGTCACAAGAGCCATCAGTGCACCCTAATATCTTTCTCCAAGATCAGATTTTCAGGCAGTTCCCACCTAACTTCCCCAGGAGCTGTTCAGCTCAGAGCCGAGGGTCAGCTTTGTAGGCCGTTTGCACACACTCAGCAGACTGATGAGTGAGCTCTGGGGGTCCCTCTGAGGAGGGCCACGAGGCTGCGTTACGGTCCTACTCATCCTGCTCTGCTGAGCCAGAGATTCCAGCTAGTGCCAAGAGTGCCTCTCATGAAAGTGATCACATGAAGGCAACAGACTTCTTCCATTCAGAAGGTTCCCTGGTTAGACTGGTTAGCAAATGTTTGCAAACTCCTCTGTCCCCCGTCTCTCCAGAGTCGAGGTGACAATTATAATAAGCAAGTAGTCAGAGAGTGAAACAGACCTAGAATAGAGAAATTTCCTCAGTGCCCCACAAAACTTGTGGAAAACTTCATCCCAAGACTAAAACATACTGTATGAAGCCTTGAAATGCTGGTGTGGTGTCAGGAGGGGACATAGAGATGGCATTTCCAATGAATCTACATTCACAAAGGAATCCTGGAGTTACTTTGGTGCTTAAAAGTCTATTAATAAACAAGCAAAACTTCAAGCCAAATACTTTGAGAGCTTTCACGAAAAGTTTCCTCACCTCCTTTGAAACCAGAGCAGGCCCAGAACCCCTCCAATTCCCATCTCTTCTTTGAAGACCTCAGTGATTGGCATCCCAGCATAAATCAGTTCCTGACCTCTCTCGTCACAGATGCTTGTCATAAAGGAGGCTGGTTTGCGGATCAGACCCAGCTCCTGAAATCGCAGCATAAAGGTGGGGTTTTGAACATTCCACATTAGAAACATGGGGCAGTGGGAGGCAGAGTGGTCAAACAACAATGCCTTAAGCTTGCCCTCAGAGCAGCTTCCACAGCCTAGAACCAGTGAGCTCACAGATAACACTAAAAAGGGCGAGATAAAGCCCCAAGGCAACACCATTGTCACCATAAGCATCCGGAATCACAGCAGACACCCTGTCTGGTTTCTAAGGAACCAAACCGCAGGTAAAACAGCACAGCTCACCCTTGCCCAGGAGTAATCCATTGGCACAGTTGGAGGAGGCACTTCCTCAGCTGGTTCAATCACTCTTTTGGCCACAAGATCCTGGTAGACAGACCTAGAGAGAGAATCCATGTATTAACTTAAGTCCTTTTAAGAGATACAAGTGAGGTGGTCTTAGGCTAGAACTTAAAAACCCAGAATGGAAGCTGTTGCTTTTCTTAAGCAGGAATAATATTCCTTTATCATGCTAGAATCAGCGCCCTGACAGTTTCTGTCTCCTGCTGAAGGTGCCCCGTTAATGTGACTTACTGAATGACCTCTCCCAGCTCATCAAAACTCCGGGGAACAAACACACCAGCTTCCTTCAAGGCTTGATTCTTTGCAACAGCAGTTTCAGAAGCCTGGTTGGCACAAGCTCCTGCGTGGCCAAACTGCACCTACAAACAGGAGAGACAGCAGTGAGGAATACAAGTTGTTTACTTTCAGAGAATAAAACAGAATAAAGAACTAACTAGGAAACTGGCGACAGAGGAATACCCATGACTGCACATCTGCCTTCTTGTTTGGGCTAACAGAACTCTTGGTGGCACCTGCAGTCAGTACAGCAATAGGCAGGGCATTTCGTGATCTGGAATCACTCCAGGTTCTTCCATTTGACATCCTGCCTCCCTAAATTCCCCCACTCTCCAGAGCTGCTTAACATGCACTTTCCCATCCCCACCCCAGAAGCAGGCAGCTATCAGAACCTGGTGTGTTCCCTGGGGTCTTTGGGTTCCCTTTACAAGTGTGCAGAATCCCTTGGGTATCTCCAGTGGCAGACCACAGAAGCACAAAAAGCTTTTACCATTTATATTTATTAACTTCTGCATGTTAAGTTGCTACTGGCAATTATGGAAGGTTTAGACACAGTGAGAGAAGTTGGCTTTTTTCTTCCTGTTGTGGATATATACTTATTTCATGCATTTGCCCCCATTTTTGCACATACCTCTGAAGAGAACATGGTGGCACAAGTACCAATACACCAGCACACCACTGGCTTGGTGATACGACCTTCTTTAATACCCCTGCAGATCTTGTACTCTTCTGTGCCCCCAATCTGCAGAAATAGAGGTGAGCTGGTTCAAAACTTTGCACTTCTGTAGAAACCAGCTCCTAGCTGCACATAGAAGCATTACTTGGATTTTTTTTTCCCCTCCTTTTTCATCGAATAACAGCTGAAGTCTCAGGACAAAGCCTCCTTATTTGATTTTTTTAAAAATTTTTTTAAAGTAGGGGAGACTATGCTTGTCTGTGGAATACATTCAATTTCTTTTGATTAAAGAAGCATGACATAAAAATTCAGACACTCAAGAACAGTATGAATAGTTGCCACTTATGTGTAGCTGTTATTTAGTGTCCTTGCAGCCAAGTCACATGCTCCCAAAACAAAACACTTGGGTATTTCTCAGACAGGAGTGATCTGGTCTCACTCACCTCTCCGAGCACTACAATCATTTTCACTCCTGGAGTATCCTCATAACGCAAGACATGATCCATAAAAGTTGAACCAGGATATCTGGGTAAAATACAGGGAAAATGGTAGAAGTTAAGTTTGTTTCATAAACTTTTCTGAAAGAAGAAAAATTAACAGCCAACCTGCCCTTCTTCCTCCAAATAACTAACAATTCTTCTGTTGACTGACTTAAACCCCAGTGTCTTTGTTGAGATGCAGACTCATACCTGTCCCCTCCAATGGCCACCCCTTCATAGACCCCATCAGTGGTTCGGGAAATGATGTTGTTGAGCTCATTGGACATTCCTCCAGATCGCGACACATAAGCCACACTGCCAGGACGGTACAGTTTGGATGCTAAGATATTATCCAGCATGCCTCCTGTGTTGCCTATTTTAAAGCAACCTGGTTTGATCCCACCAACCTACAAGAAGATTAGAGAAATATGTAAAGCCCTTTAAAGTATACATGGAACTTGGGAACATTTCTGTAAGACAGCCTTGTCAGTATTTATACAAACAACGGAAGATAGTCAAGTGACCTTAGAATGAAAAACTAACATGCACTTTATATGACTAAAGACAAAACAGACTGTAGGATATACTTTATCCTTCAGAGAATGCAGCTCTGAAGGTTAAGATAGATGGACAAGAGGAGAAAAAGGTCACCCCCAGTCCTTACAGTTGCAGGCCCAATGATCGTGACTCCTTTTTTATCAGCTGTCTTGATCAGTTTGCGTGTCAGGACCTCTGGAATGCCCTCGGCAATAATGGCGATGGTGCGGATCTGTGTCAAGATAAAGAAAACCATTAGTAGCCCCAGTGTGGCCACTCTAGGGCAGGACAGAGCAGGCAAACAGCTGCTCCCAGGCCACGATCAGCTTCTGCTCACAGGTCACGCTGTGCACTCTCACACAGGGTCTGCAGTCTGCTGGGATCTTCACAGCAGTCTCAACACACTGGTCAGAGAATCGTTTTTCTCCCCCTCGCACAGAGAGGCAGCACTGTATTTTAACCAACCCAAAGTCATCACACCTAACAAAGAGGTGCCAAGTTCCCCTCACACAAATTGCAAGTCCAGCATTAGAATTTGCTCTGCAACTCCAGTATCCTCTTAGTGTCTCCAAGGAGACAGAACTGAGGTATTTATCTGCTAAGCTGGAAGACCAAGCCAATTTACTCATGCCATCATGGTAAGAAACCCTGGTACCCTGCTGACAAGACCTTCCTTCTTTTCTTGGGCTTCTTCTAGAGCCCTCACTCACCTGTGGATAATTCATGGTTTCAACAGTGCTGTCATAAGCAGAGCGCAGAGATGCGAAGTTGATGAGAACGTCCACCTCTGGGTGCTTCCTCATGGCATCTGACATGTTCTTGTAGACTGGGATCAGGATTTCTTTGTGGCCCCAATAGAACTTCTGCCTGTGGTCACCACTGTAGAGGAGAAGATGAAAGAGCCCTGACTCTTAAGGCTACTGGAAAGACAAAGGGATACAGTGCATGCAGATAGAGGAGTTTACAAACCCCACTCCTCAGACACCAAGACTGACTGTGAGACTCACTAGCAAGTGAGCGTACATGGGGAGGGACCATACTAACAGCAGAAGGTTCTTCAGAGTATAGAACAGAGCAGCATATGGAAGGAGACGGGCTAATGGGGACAGAGGCATCCAGCAAGATGAATAAGCTCTCCCACAGTGAAGTTACCAGAGCCTCAATTCTACTCCAAGCTGGAAGACAGAATGAGGCACAGAAAGAATAATGAATGAGATGCATGCAAAGCTGCATTACTGGGCTGGAACAAATACCAGACTGGGGGAACAGGAAACCTGTATCTGTGGTGAACAGCTCGGACAGCAGTGTGAGCTTTCCAATTCTGCTACAGTGAGACTCTGCCCCCCTTGCCACACACACAGTGAAGGGGCAGCACCTGGGGAAGCTTCACTGTAGGTGTTGTTGTTTATGTACAGTAGATGCTCCGACTGGAGCTTCACTGAAGCCAGTACTGTTCAATCGTTTACGAGCCTAGAGGTATTGGCCATGTTCCATACTGGTACTTTTGTAACAGAACATTCCAGGTTCTGCCAGCCTGGCTTCCTCCAGAAGGTCAAGCAGAATCAGATAATTAAAGGCAGCCTTCAACTTTTAATCCCTAGTGCTTTTTCTTCATTAAACAACTGCGATACTGCAAGGGGTTGCCACTCATCTATAGATGTGACTATGCCTGTACTCAGTTTTAGTACCCCGAGATTTGCACTTGCTGAGAAGGTACCACAGAGCTGCAATTATCATCAGAGCTGCAGACGAACAGCACAGGGTACTTAATTGTCAAGAGGAAAAATCCCCTGCAGGACAGAGGCTGATCAGACATCAGCTATCCTAGGTGTCCAAATACCACAGAAACAAAACAAACCTCCTACCTTTGTACGTGCTCCCAGCTCACTCAGCAGCAGGCCAGCCAGCCGCTCCTTTCCTTCTCTCTACTTGCCCTGTTTGACAGGGAGACCCCCCCTACTCATGAGGTACAATAACAAAACAGCTTATGCACATCTGCGCTCCGGAGGCTCCTCCCGAGGGCAATCTGAAATACCTAATAGCCTCTCTCACCCCCATTAGCTGTTAAAGCAAGCCCACCTAGTCATGCCTGCCTTACTCGCTGAGTAAAGGAACAGAATTTGGACTCCCTTTGAAAGACCGTGAAGTGAGACTTAGATTATGTGGCTAACATTAACCTGTTTCAACAGAGCAGCCCGAAATCAATGGTTGAGGGAAATAGGAAGCAGTCTGCAAAGCCAACCTGATGGTGGAAGGGAGCACAGAGAAGGCGTTAAAGCAGAGATAGAGACTAAGGCACAGCTACACTAAAGAACAGCAGAGACTGGAAGAGGGGGGAGCTAACAGCAGGATTTGAGGGAAGCAGTGAGGAAAAATAATTCAGCCAACACAGGCAACTTACGTGAAGGGATAAACCATGGCAGCTACTGAAGGTTCATCCCGGGAGCAAATATAATCAAAGTCCAGCATTCCTTGCACGGCCCGTGTCTGCATCCCCCAAATGATAGCTTTGGTGTGACGGCTGAACAGGGTTGTAGCTTTACCTGCTTGGAGAGAGAGGGGGGGAAAAAAAACCCCAAAACATACTCAAAATGTGCAAGGCAAAAGCTGCAACTTTGCCAATGTCTGCTGAAAGTCTCCCAGATGAGCATATTCCCCTCCCTCCAAACTGAACCCAACAGGTGAACTGCAGGATGTAGTAGCCACCCTGTCCAAACTAAGGAATAAACTGTAGATGAAGCAGCATCCCCCTTCCCAGGATTCTGAACACAAGAGCCAGGTTTTGGGTTTCACAAAATGGGCAAGTGCCTAATCACAGGGGGGAGGTGGGGTAGGAGAGGAGAGAGAAGTGAAAACTGCCTCTTCCTCTTCTCACAGGGGCCATTCGTGTTCCTCCCAGATGGTTTTATTCAGTAAAGCTGAAGAGGAAGGGAACTTTGCATTTTATTTATTTATTTGCGTGTGGCCTACAGGCTGGGAGCACCACAGGAGGTCTGCCCCCTGTGTTTGTCAGGGCACCACAGTAGGATGATAGAGGAAAAAAAAAAAGCAAAGCAGGAAATGGAGGGGACAAAGAAAGCAAAGGAGCTCTACACACTCAGCTTCTGTTTCAGGATTTTTGGTGATCAGAATCCAACATAAACCTGGTTGCTCCAAGAATTTATATATGGCCCAAAACTTGGCTTTGGGGGACAGAGTCACAGGAAAGGCAACAGTTCAGCTAGTGAGGATGGACTGTTTGCTTGAAGTATATTTACACCACTTGTCACAGCAAAACATCGAGTTCCTCCCTTTGACTTCAGGCAGAGTTCATTTTAAAACTCTTAAGAGCTCAGAGCTGAGATGCCAACTCAGTCTATGGCCAATTTCTTTTTGGCTTTGATTCAAAGGCAAACAGCATTAGGGATTAAACAGGATCCTGTTCTGGCTTTAACAAGGAATCAGTCACTGCTCTCCAGCCCTACATGTTCCCAGTTTGGATAACTTGGGAATATGTAGGGCTGAACTGACATATAACTTGGTATTAGGAAACTGCCTACCCTGAAAAATTCCATTTATCTTGCAGACACCTGCAAGGAGGTAATATTAGTATTCATAGAAACAGGCAAATGCAGGCCCAGGAAGGTGATGCTATTTGTCTGAAACCACACAAGGAAGAATCTGAGAATTCCCCTTCTACTGTCCCTCCTCTTAGGATAGGGGAGATGGCTTGAAACTCTACTTTGACCCTGATTCAGCAGTTTATTCTCATCCAGACAGAGCTCAAGAGTGCCTAAAGTCCCCATAACTTCATTGAGCACAAGCTTTAATGGTTTGCTGAACTGATACGGCAACAAGAACATTTAGTTCGTTCAGTGACTTCTCTGTGCCCTTCAAGGCTCATAAGCACAGCGCCTGCACTGTTTTGTTTCCCTTCAAAAGAAAATGCCAGTTATTAGACATGGTTAGCAACTCCTTTTGGAAAGCAAAGGGAACAGAGCTTTTCACCATATGCCTAGGTCTATTTTTCTCCGTAATGACTGGGGGTGGGGGAAGAAAAATTAAAGTTTGAGACCTGTCCCTCTCACCCTCAGAAAGTTTTTGTGCAATGGAGTATGTGATCTGCACTTGAGAAGAGATATGAGAAGTTCATATGGTGGTAGCTAAATATGCTGGGCAGGAGTGAAGGGAAAGACCAGACAACACTGCAAACTTTTGGAGAGTAAAAACAGCAACAAAACCAAGAACTAAAAAAAGTCAGCTGCCAGCGAGGCCAGGCACATTCAGCTAGTCACACGTGTCCTACCTGAACCAGGTCTTGAAGCTGGGATTGAATCTGTTAAAGAGAGAATCACTCATGCAACAATATGACAGAGTTGGCTGTGTCACCCCAAGAGCAGGGCACCTGCGGCGGGGTGCTGCAGCTCCCCTCCTCCCCACAGCACTCAGGCCTTTTGGGTTTTGCTTTTGTTAAAAAACAAGTGCACTGGAGCACTCTCCACTGTTCCTCCTCTCCAGATATCCGGACATCAAATTTTCCATTTTGCCATCTAGGAACTTTTTGCTTATCCCAGCACAAACACCCTTCGGGTTCAGGCGGCAGTCCCTTGCATCGCAAGCTCCATCGCTCACATATTTTCAATGTCTTTTTGAAGCACTGCTGATGCAAAATTCTGTGCACAATGATTAAGGGAGCAGTAGTGGGTTTTGTGATGTGTTTCACCAGAATCTATCTGAATCTTGCTGTCACCATGTCACGCTGTCGTGAACGAGGCCCGTATCTCCTCACATTCAAGGGAGGAGGGATCAGGGTATTACCACGTTCTCTCCCTGCCCAATTCTGCTGGTTTATCCCCATACAACATGCTCTTACCCAATAAGGCTTCCAACAAACACGAGCAAAAAGCTGCCAAAGCTCTTGCATATTACCATGCTAAAGAAGCTTCCTATGAACTTCAGTCAAAAAAAAAAAAAAAACAAAAATGGAAAAACAATTCAAAACCAACAAAACACACCACACAGTAACCTTCAGCCCTGAATGTGTGAGGAGTATGTCAACTCCTATTGAACTGCCTGACTGTAGAGCCTTCATCCCAGAAGCTGAAGCATGTACCAAGAAGGACTTTCTGAATACCTAAACCATTCCAGCAGCATCCCATGGGAACCCCCCCCAGGTACCTGACTGGAAAGCAGGCCTCAGTTCAGCAACCACAGCACAGATACTCACATAAGGGGACACGGGAAAGCTGGAGCTCTCAAACCGTGCTGTTCCCTTCAAAGGAACATCCCAGATCAAGGCAACTCTGACTTACCTTGTGTATGAGCTAATAGCACAAGTGACAACATTCTAAAAGCACTTAACTTCAAAACAAAGATAGACAAGTACCACAAAACTGCTCCCCTTTATATCCAGAAGCAGCATTAGTCTAGTCCTCATTCTCTCTTCTGGAGCAGAAGAGAACTGCTAGCAATCATTTCCAGTGCTGGACTTACCAAGAGGTGCTGCTGGTTTTGCCTTCTTGGCGGGAGCAATATCATCTGGTTTGGACTCTGAGAAGGAAGCTGTTCTGCTTGGTGCTGGAGTCTGAAAGATTCAGAAGCCAAGTCAGTAAGGGACAGCGTGCCAGAAAAGGCCTGGAGCATGCAGGAGGAGATGGCCGCTTTGGCTATGCTAGTCTAAAAAGAAAACCAAAGAAAGTTAATTTTAAGATAGGACCATTTCAGTCAAGCAAGGGAAAACTCCTAAATGACCAAATTCCCAGTAAATGCAGGAGCCACATTGTTGGTTTTGAGAGGTCACATTTTCTGCACAAGCGAGGTGGACATTGGGAGGGCCCCTCCTGACAAACCCCACAGGCAGAGTCACTTTAGTTTTCCCAGAGCTTTGTACAAATACAACGGTGGCCAAGATCCGTTTCTGACCTGTTCAGACAGGGGAAGCTCCTTCAGGAGGCTCCGCACAAGCATTCCCCTTCCCCGAGGGGAAGGAACTCACCGAAGGGCTGCCGCTGGCGTTGAGGAGGAAGTTGGCGGTGTGGGCTGCAGCAGGCGGTTGGTTGGGGATGGGCCGATGGCCAAGCGCCATGCCCACGATGGCAGTCATGTGAGTCTCCGTGCCAAAGACGTGGATGGGGATCCCAGTGGTCTTCCCTGTGTATGCACACAAGAACAGTCAGCCTTGGGGGGGAAAGGAACAAGATGAGCTGCTGCTGAAGCGAAGCATTTAACCTTGAAAAGGCTCAGCAGAGGGCAGGTGGAAGAAACAAGATGCAAGAACAAAACTTAAGGAAATGGTTGGTCCTTACCAACTTCTCCCATGACACGTAATCCTTCCTGGTAGTTCGGGCCTCCTCTTCGCACAAAGATCCTCACCTCGTGCTCCTTCAGAGGGCCTTGGTAATCCTTAATGGCTCTCACGATGCCCTAAAAGAAACATACAGGCCAGGTGAGCTGGGCAGCCCGCTGTTCGCCCTGTCCCGTCAGCTCAGGAACTCCTGGAAGAGATGCCCAGTCAGCCTCAGCCCAACACTGAACTGGGGAGAATGCTTGGGGTTGATGACTGTTTGCTGATACTTCTGAAGAGTTACTTACTTTAAAAGTGGCCGCTACATTGGTGAAGTTAGCAATGCTGCCTCCAATGATCAGGATTTTACCTGAGGGAAGAAACACGCATAAATAAAACTGTTTTAAGAACACGGTGTACTGTAAGATCATGAAGCAGTGTAGGACAAAGTGAAACAATGCTGCAGTTCAGAGTAGCCAATAGTTTGTACTAAGTTGTGTTTAGCAGAGCCTGGAAGATAAGAGCTTTGTATCAAGCAAGAATTTTTCTGATAAGAATCTCTTGAGCAACATTTGCTCTTTCCTACACGGAAAACCACAAGTCCCGTCTCTGAAGCGAGAGCTGACAGAAATCCATCACTATTTCACTCGGAAGGCAGCAGTACATTAAAAGCTCTGCCAGGGAGGTCTAACCATACTAACAGCCCAGAACTGTTCAGTTTTGTCCCCACATGCAGCTTCACAGCTTTGAAATGGCAGCGACTCACTTACCTTCAGGGTGCTTCTCCCGTGTCATGAGGGAGAGAATAGTCTTGGCATAGTCATAGGTCTGTTGCTCACTTGGGGCTCCTGAGTATTCCCCATAGTTAGCCAGTTCGTTCACACCCCCCAAGTCACAAATGGTGTCACTGTAAAAACAAACAAAAAAAGTTATTTAAGAGATTAGTTATAATTTGAGTCAGTACTAAGGTCTTAATAAAGCATTCCAAATTCCTGGGAAAGTGGAGCTTGTAACAGAGAGATCATGCTGTCTGCTGAAAAAAAAAAGCTGCTCTCCTCTCAGTGCCAGTCATGATTAATCTTGTTATACTTCCTAGATGGGATGGGAACTCAGGGACTAACACAGCAATGATATTACCATGAACAGCTTTCAGCCAGATTGTTTCTTTCCAAGTCAAAAAGAAACCATATCTCAACCTCCCAGAATTAAATTATCATCTCTAGGGGACACTATGTTCCACATCTTGGAAAGAAATCTGCACAGCCCCTTCACTCTGAATAGGTCCCAAGCAGTCATGGCATGGGAAAGATCGCTTTAGAAGTCTCTCTTCCAAAGGCTGCATCATTTTCCTCCAGCACCGTAAATCCACCTCCCTCTCCAGAAACCTGGTTCCTGTTACCTGTAAACCACAGAGGCACCACCACCAGCCACCATGGTCCAGATCCTGCCTTTGGGGTTGAGAATAGTAAGTTTCAAGCTGGCTCCACTCTTTGCATCCAGATCAGCAATGTAGGCTTCCTGCAGGCAGAGAAGCACACAATTTAAACTTCCTTCTGCATGCTCCTTTGCCAAACCAGAGGGTCCATTGTGCTGGGCCCCTTTGGACACACAGAGCTCCCACATCTCCCCTCAGCTGCAACTGAGGGGAAAGCAGAATGACAAACACCATTTTTGTAAGGGACAGATCCAGCTTCATCTTTCAGGGGCCAGGACTGATCTGTGTTAGTTCTCCAAGACAAGAACACTTTGCACCTGAAAACCTCTGGCAATGCAGGTGACCTGGGAAGCTCCCAGGTTTCATGGTTCCGCATACGACAGTCAGAGAATCAAATGCATCTGAACTGAGAAGTCTTGTTCTGACCTTGTCTGCAGACTGAGACCAGAGGAAATTTAAAAATCAACACACCCATGGCTAAACTCTCTGCAGCCAAGAATGTAATCACCGAGAGAGCTGTAATTTGGCTCAGCACAGTGCTCCTGTATCACAGCGTGCTTGCCTGTTGAGAAGCACTTCATTGGGAGTTCATTAACATTCTCAGCAAAGACACTGCCGTAATAACCCTCACAGTGACCTGCAGAGGGATGATTCAGAGACAAAAAAACTGAACTAATCCTTTTAAGAGCAAACTGAGTTAAGTGTTGGCATCCAGCAAGCTACATGGAGAGAAACAGCTAAATGGATTTCCTGGACATGTTACAAAAACCTTCCCCAACTGAAGCATAATTGTAATTAAAATGAAAAAGTCAGGACAGAAATCCTTTCGGGAGAGCAGAACAGTCACCTGAAATAAGTAACAGAACAATGAAGGAGAGAACTCTACTTCCAACAGGTTTTGAAGCTGCAGAGAGGCTACGTACGAAGCGGTGTTTGGGCACCCAGCAGTACAAACGCGGGCATTCCGCGAGGGGACAGGCATTCCTAACCTCAGAACAAACACTTCACCTGCAGGCCTCTTCTTGGTCATCACTTTCCAGGAAGACACGTGTATTAACACCTTAACTTTTTATTTTGAAGTTTGAGAGAGGGTAATTATTTTCTGACAGGGCAGCAATGCAGGCAAGAGCCATGTGAGGAAGACTGTACCAGTACAGAGCTTTGGCATATGCTGAGTGAAGTTAAACATAAGCCTCCATTTAAAAAAGTCAATTCTGAATTAAAGGAAAGAACTGAAACACCACCCAAGCAAAGATGGAAAGCAATTGCAGTTCAGAGTGCAATTATGAGAAGTCCTAGTACTACAGCAACCCGTACACACGTCTGCACAAGCTCTCATCATGGATAGCAATGCCAAGGTGCTTGAAACACAGCAACAAAACCCACACGAGAGGAAAACCTCGAGGACATACAAGCAATGAGGAATTAATCTTGTAGTCCACAATAGAGGGACTTGGGCCAGAGTGGGTTGTTACTTGCCTCTGGGTAAGCTTCCCTGCCAAAGGGAGGGGGGAACTCCACATCCCCCCATTTCACTTTGCAGATGTAGTCAGCAGTCGCATCAATCTTTGCGGCCAAATCAAGGATGTAGACACCAGCACTAGTCACCACTGCATCGAAAACAACACCAGAATTAGCTCGGTTTTGTACAAAGACATGTCACAGATTTACTCATAAAATTTGATGCCATGCAGAGATCATTACAAAAGCCAGGTCACCTTTGTTTCCCTTCCTCCACATTGGTCAGTTAGTTGCATTTACCAAACCCATAAGAATTAACTAGTGACCTGGTCATGGCCAGGCCCTGGCTCAGGTGCTGGTTTGTTCTGATCCAACAGAGCAATTTTTACATTCTTCAGTTCTGACTTCACATGCCTTTGAACGGAATTTCTCATTTCCACCAGGAAATTGGGTAACAGAACACCTGCAAGGAGCCCTCATTTTGGGTTCATTCAACTAATAGCTCCAAGACACATCACAGCCACTTTGGGACTTCTTTTGCCACCTAGTATTGTTGCCAACTACACAAACCAGAGAAGGATAAAGTACACATTTCAATATTTCAGAACAGAAAGTCCCACTCCCAAAAACATCTGTTACCTAATGGATTGATCTCAAGGTATGTGAAATAGAGATCTTCATAAAGGTTGAACAGGCCACAGATGAAGCTAGCCAAGATGCTGTAAAAAAATTTCATACAAATTCATTAAAGCAGCCAAATATAAAGCACAGTCTGCTCTGCTTCATTTACATTAGTGACAATCTGCAAATCTACTCTGTAAATTTCTTTCATTCTCATTCATCTTCTCTGGTGGAAGCGTAGGTGATGACTCAAGGAAAGGAAGACCTTGATGACTCATCTTAATTACACTCCACCAAACTCTGCTGAGAACATAGTTGCTCACAACTGCCATGTAGATGCTCACTCTGCTCAATGTCACCGAGAGACAGAAATGCATCACTGTCTCTCACTGTCAGACAGGCATCTTTGTCAGAACTAAGCTTCTGGCTGGGATGGGGAAGAGACTGCAGTACCTATATTAGTGACAGGATTCTGCAGCCTTTCAGTGCTGAACAATGCCATCAGTGCTGACGTTATGTTTGGAAAAATCATGACTCATATTAAGATAACTAGCTATAGGCATCTAATTAAAGGAGATGCAGAAGAAGCTTGGAGATCTACAGATAAGCTTGCAGTAAGCGTAGGAATAGCAAGAGAATACCTTCTTACACCAGGCCAGAGTAAGGGAGAGCACATTTCTGAATTAGCCATCAGATTCACATCTCATCACCATTTCTACTAAATAACAAACTGTTCTATGCTGGCATGAAGGATCAAAACTCAGTACGTGTCTCTAACATCTCAGAGGTCAAGACTCAGCAGACTGAGAAGCGCTCCTGTCAAGTGAAGGCTCAGAGCACTATGAACATCCAGTTTGAGTTTTATGAGAGGCTTGGATAAGGTCAAAGAACTCGTATTTAGGATGCACAGCATATTCTTGAGAGCAGCAAGAGGGCAGGAGAGCAAGCTTTAGGGTGAAACAGAAAGAAGGGACGTTACACTGAAATAAAGGAGAGGAACTTCTGGGTGCCTGGCCATGCCCAGAACTGGGCACCTGTACTTACTCCTTTTTATTTGCTGGTGCGTGTTGCAGGAGATGCTTCTTTACATCCAACTCATTGAGCTTTTCATCCACTGCCACAAGCAACTTCTGAGCTTTGGCATCAACATCTCCCACATCCACACCCCCTTCGTGGTGGAAGAGCACGTAGTCTCCCTCACGGGCAGCGTATATGCACACATAGAACTCTTCCTCCTGCACCACAGACCAGGGCACAAACATTAGCAAGTCACACCCAGAGAAGACCTTGAATAAAATCTCTGTGTCCATGCTAGGGAAGGGGCAACTGAGCACACCGCTGGGCTTTCCAAGGAGCAGCAGCAGCACTGGATATATCTCACATCAACAGTTTGTTATCCACACTCAGGAGTACCAGATTGAGGGAGCAGTGAGCTGCCTTTTCCCAGCCAGCTTGGTCCCTCTCAGGTGATCTGTAACCTCCTCCCAGCAGAGTAACAGCAACAACATGATTATTAACAACCCTTCGCAGGGACTCACACTGCGCCTGCACGCAGCTCTGACCACGTGCATCGATGCTGTCAGCTAACAGCACCCTCCCAAACTTCTGCTTTCTCCACTGTATCAATCCATCTAAGCCACAGGCAAGCCAGAAGAGCTTTAAAAGCACTTTTTAATGTTTTACTTGGTATACTAACCTGCTTGTGAGGGACGAAGGGTTCAATCAGAAAGTTCTTTAGGATTCCCTTAGCATTAGCAATCTGCAGGCAGAAAACAAGACAAACACCAATAAACGCTTGTCCCATATCCATATTTATGACAGCATAAGGCAAGCTTCGAGAATTAATCAACACTGCTCTAAAATCAGTTCTTCCCAAGCACCTCTCCACTGTGTCTCCTGGGGAAACCATACTCCTCCCTCTCCAGCACAGCATCAAGCACTCACAGGTCCCAGGAACTGCTGTGTGGGCACTTTCCTGCTATCCAGGCCAAGTCACCTGGCTCAAGGGACGCTCCCACACAGGCCATGGGAGATACCCCCTGCTCCTGAGAGCACTGCTTCAGGAGCAAACATCACTGGTCACAAGTCCTTGGCACAGTCCTTCCTTTAGATGTGGTTGTGGTATTGTGCTAAAGAAGTGACCTCAGCATCCATGGTTTTCCTGGTGGGCAGGCACACAAAATGCAGTTGCCTGCTGTTTCATACTGGCCTTCGGGCAAGCCTCGCTGGCTGGGCTGCACAGCTTGGCACCAGAGAGTGGCAAATCAATCACAGTAGAGCCAAGGCATCAGTTTCCTTGAGACAGAACTCTATCAGCTCCTGAAACACAGCAGCTGGGATGGCAGGCGTTTCTTTATCATTAGCATTGAAGCATCGTTCCCAGGAGAATAAATATTCCCAGCCAGCACCGAGTTAAAATAAGGACTTGAAGTAACAGTCATCAGCCAAAACACACTGGCTGGCTACAATAAGAGGACAATTTTATGACAGCTTTTATACTTGTCTTGTTAAATCTGCCTTGGGTATTAACGTGAAGCAGCTATGCCAACTAGACACCATTCGAGCTATCGACTGCCGACTCCCAAGTGGAAAGGATTTCCAAACTGGTACTAATTCCTGCTCAGCTCCCAGCACACAGGCCCTACCCAGCAGACGGTAACAGGGAACACCGAGCTGTGCTCCCTGTCCAGGTGTGTCCTTTATCAGTGCTCATTTGCCAGCAGCAAGTTCAGTTTCTCACTTACTTTGGCATCAGCAGAACATGCATTTTAAACCACCATAAGCAAGAGAAATACCCGCACACCAGCTCCTATCGTGCAAGTAGGCAGAAAAGACAGAACAAGTGTCTTATGTTTTTGTTGCCAAGGTGGCACTCACCGTGGTTTCTTGGCCCAGGCGCTGTTTGAGCCAAACCTTCACCTGATCCAGAGTGAGGTTAATTCCAACCAGTCCAAGTTTCCCACGTCGCTTTATTAGCTGGTCTGGCTTCACCACTAAACGCTACAACATTGTGCAAGAGGGATTAAAAGAAAGAAGCATTAGAAAGTGATTTTGGTCGAGTGATTCTCTGCAGACAGTGAAACAAAAACTTAATAAATTATGTGCAGCAAATGTCCTTGCAGGATTTCTTTAATCTCCTGGCGAATGCATCTCCTGGTACAACATGCCTGCAGGTTTTTTTTTATGCTGTACTTTAGGAAGAGCTGCCTTATCTCTCCTCAGACATGAATATACATCAGAGACTGAGGTGATGTTTTGGCTTTTTTTTGATGAACTTTGATAACTCTTGCAAAGCAGCACCTGTTAGGACGGGGTATATGTACTGACTCTGTAAAATAAAGCCGTGCTGAAAAGCGCACAGCATCCCATCGGTTTTGCAAACTGTCTTTGTAAGATGCATCATGAAATTAATATTTCTCTGTGTGCAGAGGCTCATAAAGATAAACTAATAAAGACAGGGCAAGCACAGTCAGCTGCTTACAAAGCAAGCTCCTGCTGTCACTATAAATTCTGCATACGAGACTGGCTAGGGCCAAGGGTCCTGCGCATTTTAGTCAACCAATGGTGGCTCTTTATAAGACACCTATGGAAATCTGTTCCAAGGTAACACACTTAACTCTAGCTTGCAAACATATATATATTTTTTTTAATAAGAAACGGGTACTAATCTCCTGTACAGCTGATATGTCCTGAACTTTAGCAACTTACAGTGCAGAGTCAGAACATAACACTTTGCAGCACAGAACACAGATTGTGGTCTTTCTGCTGGACCCTGTAGCCCCTTCTAGCACTGCAGAACTCTGCCTTAAAGGACAGACAGCATCCTTGCTCCCTTCTGGCTTTCTGCAAGTCTTTTTAGAAGCTCTGCTGATATCTTCCAGCAATTCACTCATGCACTTGAGTATGGAACATTTAATTACTTAGTGTAGGGCTTCTATCAGTCACTCAGTAAAGGACTGTGGAACATTCATGTTCTCCCAACCAATGACAATATAATTAACCACTGGAAAGGAGCCAGCTTGGACAACTAATAAAAAGAGCTCTGGATATGTTTTCTCTACAAAGTGTATGGCTATGAAACACAGAGATATAAAAGATCTTGCATAGAAAAAGCAAAACGTGAAGCTCTCCCTGGTATTTTGTTTGGATGCAGAAAACCCAAGCAGTATCCCAACTGACCATGAAAGCCAGCCATGGAGAAAGCACTCCATGATTTCAGAAAGTAAGGGTTGGAGAACAGGGACTGGCATCTCAAGAGACTCCTGCTTTGTCCGAGTTAGCCTTGTTTAACTTCTGTGCGGTTATCAGAAGCTTCTCGTTTGCAGATATCTCTGGTTGTGTATTTCACAGTCCTTAAAGGAACTCTATAATCAGGCCCCCTGGAAGGTGATAGAACAGCCTTGAAGCAAGGCTTGTTTCTTCATCAGTGTTGCAATGAATGTTGCACAGCAGCAGCAGCGACTGGTCCTTCAGGAAAGATCTGGAGCACGGTTCTGCTCACAGCCTGCCACAGCACGACGGGCCGTGCCCAGCCGGGAGCAGCTGGGGTGGGCAGAGGTTTGTCTGGGGCTCGGCCAGGACAGGAAGGCAAGTCGCTCTCCTTACCTCGCTCAGAAGCCAAGGGTGGTCCTGGGTGAGCCGTGCCCAGTCAGTGTCTGGGGTGACTCGGGCATACTTGAATCGGTTCTGGATGGCAGAGGATGTGCAGATATACTTATACAAGAACTCCTTCCCCGTCTGCTCAGAGATGGCTTTGGCTGACATGGCTACCTAGTCTGAATTGGGGGAAAAAAAAAGTAATCAGGAACAGAGTCCAGTTCTCACAGAAAACTCCCAGTCGCCTAGCTCAGTGCAAAACCAAGGCAAAGACAGAGCTGGGGCTGTGTCTCCCCACTATAAGTAAGGCTATAAAACTCGCCTGATAAGCAAGAACTATCCCGTGTTGCTTAAAACTTCTACCCCATTCCAGTGCCCTGAACACTGTTTTGGTCCAGCCTTGCCTGCAGGGAAAGGCGTGATCCTTGCAGCCTGTCCCAGCCTCCACGGTGCCTTTACCAACCCTGCCAGCTCTGGGCATCCCCCACGTCCAGGGCAGCGCCCAGCCAAGGCAGCTGGTCTCAAACTACACCGCACCCCAGGCTTGTTGTTGGGGGATCTACATAACACCGACCATTTCTTCTAGTTCAGTACCAGGGAGTGACAAGGCAACAGGAGAGGAAAACCCTCCCTCCCACTTGTTTCCTTATGACATGCCACATTTCCAGCCTGAGCTTGACTGCAGGCAAACCAGCAATCCCCCATACCTTTTTCTAAAGGGAAAAGAAAACATTGCCAGTATTATCAAAACCAGAACACATTTACATTGTTTTATTTTTGTTTATTTCAGAACCTAGATGTTCTAGGTTCTGAAGCAGCTTCTCACCCTGCAGAATAAGATGCTCAAGACAAAGAAGAAGATTAAGGTAAGACAGTTTGGGTTTTGGTTTTTTTTTTTTTTTTGAGAAAAATCACAAAAAAATAATTCCTAATGTCACGCCCTTCCTGAAAACAGCTTCCTTCTCTTTTAAAGAGTGCTCTAAACTGACATAAGTAGATGATTTCTGGTCTCAAGGCTGTAACTTTTGTTTCTGATATGCAGCAAAGTCATAGGTGTCAAAGATGCATTTATTTTCAGCTGCAGTAAACATTTATTTAAACGAATACTTCACCCCGGTGAACCGTTCTGCATGTGTCAAACATCAGAACAAAGTCCTGTGATCAGCCAGAGGCCAGCAGAAGTTTTGATTTTCCTGGGGGTCAGACTGCTGACAGAAGCTGGAGCAGTGGCTCGCGCTGCATCCTGAGTGACTGGAGGTCACGGCGCTGTGCCCCGAGCACAGCCAGCGCGGCAGCAAACACAAAAGGATGGTTCTGGGAGAGCTGCAAAGCAGAAAGGCACCAGCACAGAAAAGAGCAGCTCAGATTTCCCTCCGAGTATCTGGACAGTGAAGCATTTGAACAGCTCAGTCAGACTAACTGCCTACGCCATCACAAAATAGATGGTCCACTTAAGACCCACAGAGGGAAACAGCTTAAAAATCCCCCAGTTATTTCTTGTGCCACCTTCTGGGTAACAACCATTAGTAACCAACGGGGTTATTCATCCTATAAGCAAGCACACAATATGCCAGGGAATAATTAGGCTTATTGCCAATTGCGATTCTCTGCCCATCTTTGCCCTGCAACACCACACAACTGTAGGAGTGTAAGCTGTGTTGTAATCTGCATTAAAAATTCAAAGATTAGCAGAGCTGCTTTGACTGCTTAATCCTTATTAGCATGGAAGCTGCAAGAGACAGAATGGTTTAACTGCTAGAAACCAACTCGAGTTTGCTGCATCAGACTAACAAGAATCTCGAGTGTGTTTGCAGAACTGGTTTGCATCTGTCCTCTGCTAATTGTGGATCAGTTTCATGGTATCATTCTCAGACAGCTTTTCTCTTAATTATGATGCACTGTCTGTGCATCAGATGAGCACTCACAAATATGCCAGCCTCTCTGACCAAAAGCTTACAGCTTTGTTATACGGTCAGTCAGCCACAGGCTAGCTACAGAGGAAGACCTTCCAAAGCAGAAGTGCTGGTATGTTGGGCTAGTAGTTGGCAGCGCTGTAAGAAAAAAAAAAACACCACCAAAAAAACCAAACCTTCCTCTGCAAGCACGCACAGACATACTCAGTTCCCACAAACACCACTCTGGTACCTTGTCTTCACAGCTGCACACACACGCTACAGTAAGTCATCTGTACTGTAGGGCTGAAAACTTTCCATTATGATTTTTGCTTTAAAGCAGTGCTATTTCTGAGAGCAAATCCAGCTCCCAAGTTACCTGGCAGCTATTTATTTTCCCTGGGAGGAAGCTAGAATACCCTTGCTTTCAAAGCCCTTAGAAATCCATCAGCTGCCTACTCCACAACATGCTAAAGGCCGGTCCCAGAGAAAAAGTGTCACATTTCACGGCACTAGAAGCAGATGGATAAAAGAAAATGGCAAACATATTTCTTAATCTAAAAACCTACGTATTTTCCATTTCTCCAGGGTGACACAGAGCCCCTGAACAATACTGCAGATCTTCAGTCCACATTTACAAATCAGAACAATCAAGCTGATGCTACTTATCCCAATGACTAAGACTGCAGGGAACTGGGCCCAGGACATATCTCAGGTCTTATTAAAACGAGTCCTGTGAAAAAAAAAAAACAAGTCAGTGGAACAACAGTGATATACACGGGATTGCTTAAACCTGAGGGACACAAAATGCAGGGGCATTCCCACAAGCCATGGCACTGGGAAGTTGCCCATCTCTCAAACTTTACTGGCCTTCTTTGTGCCACTACACTCTGCCGCTCCCCTAGTTTCTCTCCCTGTTTCATCGCCTCATTTTTGCAATAACTCTATTGGGGTAAAGAGAGAAAACCTAGAGGATTATTACAATGGCAGTAGATGAAAGATGACAAAATCCTTGTGTCATGGCAAGAGAACAGCAGGAATGAGGCCGTTCTACCCTTATCTGCCCATGGTTCACCGAGACATTTCTTAATCGTTAGCTAGCCTTTAATCATGCCCCTCACTCGGTTCTTCCACCCCTCCAACCCTGCCTTTCTCATGGGATAGACAGCACAAAGCAATTGCTTCAGTCTGCTGAATTGTTAAGCTAAAAGATCAGCAGAAAAAAAAAATCCATAGGGCATCAGCAATTCCCAGCTGTATGTGCTCGTGCAGGTCCCTCATCAACCAGAGACATAACGAGAGCAGACTCCATTAACTGCTCGCCTCTGTTCTGCCAGCGCTGAGCCGGAGCACGGGCTGCAGGACACGGCAGAACCAGAGGAGCAGAGTCCATGCGGTCTCCCAAGAATGAGGCAGGGCAGGACTCTCACCTGTCATGGATAATCTTTTTTCAGTCACGTTTAGCACCTGCAGCACCAACCAGTGCTGATGAGAGCAAGGGATGCACCTCTGAAGAAAAACAGGGGGTGCCGAGAGAAAAACAGTCCCTTTCTCTGTACCAAATACCAGCTACAGGATAACGTTCTCTTCCACTGATTCACTCCCAGACACTGCTCTGTTCATGATTCATTAGGTAAGACAGAACCGCAATTTTCTTATGACTTTAGGCCCCAAATCTTGCCAACGCCACACACGACAGGAGACTCACGTCAGCAGCACAAAATGCCTTTTCCAGTCTGCTCTTAACCTGTATCCCTGGTGCACAAGATTTAGGATGGGGGCAGATAGAATTAACAGTCTCCGACCTACAATGCCCCTCTGGCTGCCCGCGAGGATTTGCTGCTCGTTCTGTACTCTACCTGCATCCTCACAGCCCTTCAGATCCAGTTACTACAAACTGCCTTGCCTTCTCCTTTGAAGGGTCTATGATGGAAGCACGGTTGGTTCCTGGCCAGACTCGCAGAGTGAAGGACAATCTACTGCCACTTTAAAGCATTTTCTGCAGTTTGTGCCATGAACTTTTCAGTTAAAATGCAACAGATCACAGGATCACAGAATAGTTCAGGTTAGAAGGGGCCTCGGGAGGTCACCTAGTCCAACCTCAAGCTCAAGGCAGCTCTGGAGTCAGCCCGCATCACAAGGACCTTTCTTGCATTTGAAGCACGCTGTCCTTTAGTTCTTGAGCAGAAGCAAGGAGCTCTGTGGAACCGATGCCCCACACCCAGCCTTGGTTTGACAAGTGGGTTATTGGTGTAAGAGTAAGTTATTTCTGGAAGTGTCACCAATTTCTGTGCTCGTTTGCTGAGGCTCTAAAACAAACAGCTTCCCTGCAACACAGAGACCTTTACAGCACCATCCACAGCCACTCATTTTAAAAGCGCTGGTTTTCACCCTTCACTAGCAAGTCCAGAGCAAGTAAGAGAAATGGATTAGATCACATTTACAAGGGCTCATGAGCACTTATTCCCTCAAAACGTGATCTGTCAAATATGCCAAAAGAAAAAAATGCTTGGGCAAAGTTTCTTGAGTGTATTGGCAACAGAAAACCAGTGTGATGGTGGCAAGCTAGACAAGGATGGAAGAGCTGGATGTTGTGTTTGCTGTGACACCAGGGACTAGCTGAAGGGAAAACACAATACAATCCCAAGGAAAAAAGATGAGGAAACATGAAGAGAGACTTTAACAACAACCCAGGTAGTCTCCTTGACTCCCAAAGAGATCGGATGATGTGGCGCTACTCAGCACAATATGGTCTGTTTCTAAGGGGAGGAGGAAAAATAAAGACATTGATTTGGTTTATTTGGTGTAACTCCATGAGCTTAACCAGCTTGTGTTCACACAGAACATGGCACTCACGCATGCAATTTACTTAGATCCAGATCAGTACCATACTCCCATCATACCTGAGCGATGCTTTTGTTGGGAGAAAAGGACTCCCTCTCCAGTAAAGATTTCGTGCCCTCTCTCCCGTGAATTATGTCAACAAAACTACACAGCAACCTTCCCCCTCCATCCCAGGTCATTTATTAACACAGTTCAAGATCAGCCAGTATTTTCAGCCCACAGCAGCATGAAAAGTTACGTCAGCTTCTACCTGGCAAACACATATTCTTTCATCAGAGGACAGAGAGAGGGCTCGAGAGGAGGCCCCGCAGCAGTCGCCCAACGTCACGGGTCGATACCTCAACGCTGCGCCTTACGAAACGCCTGGCACCGTTCTGGTGTGATGCAAGCAGGTGCACTCGCTAAGGCAGCGAGCGCCTTGAATGCTCAGCTCTGGAGAAGGTTCCCTGCAGACGTGGAACCTTTGAGAACAAAACAGCAGCCAGAGAGGGGAACGGACTACGAAGTGAGCTAAGTCTGGCTGATGGAGAGCAGCAGACAGGCTCCAAACAGCCCGGTAAGCGCCTGCGGCCAGAAGGGGGGCATTTGGAATCCTGTCTTTAAAGACCATCCTACTCTGCAGCCTTGGGGAAGGTCCTTAGCAAGTTCAGTCCTTAAAGCCTTCCCCACGTCACTTGCAAAGGGGACAGTAGCAGCGTGTGCTGTGGCCTGCGTGGCTGGGCAGGACTCTCAACTGTGGCTGTCCCTCGGATCGGGTCCCACTTCAAGCAGAACTGCTAACGGCAGGAAGAGCACTGCTGGCCGGAGGATGGAGAGCACGCTTCCTGCGCGTTCTTACAGAGGTCTCATACACAGAAAACTCTACAGGGCTTGAATGACAGCGTTAGACAGCAGAGCTGATATTCTGAGCTCCAAACCCATTAAGGAAACAAAACAAATACAGATCTCTACAAACAATATATTCAGGATGCACACAAGTTGTCAGTCTTTAGACGCTATGGCAGACAACAGACACAGCTTAACAGAGAGAGAACATAAGTCCATACAAAAGGAAGAGAATTTCCAAAGCAGCACGACAAACAGCAGGAGTTTGCAGGTAGCAAACAAAAGAGCTGGAAAACAGCCATTTCGCAGCTCCTGAACTGTCAGATCCATCCCCAGGAAGCAAGAGACACCCAGGCTGTTCACCCTGAGATCCCAGTGCGGGGGCTGCTGCCTCCACAGCGACCACAGAGGGATTCCCACTCTGGAAAAGGGGAACACGCCCCGAGCCAAAGGGCTTCCCGGGTGAGCGATGAAGAGAACATGCAAAGCCGGAGCCTGGCTCTGCTGCCGGCCCGCACAAGAGCCCGCTCTCCCAGCCCCTCGCTAAATATTTGGGCTGTGCCCATCACAAACAGCCCGGCCCAAAGCGGCGTCCCGGCCAGGCGGGCCCTCACCGCCCCGGCCGCGGCTGCCTTCAGCCTCCAGCTGACGAGGAAGCCCCAGCCAGGGCCCAGGGCGGCGGTGCGAGGGGGAGAGCGGGGCTCCGGCGCGGCCTTGCCCCGGGACGCCCTCGGCTCTGCTCCCGGCCGCAGACCCGCTACGTGGGGGAGACCACGGCCCCCTCCCGGGGCCGGCTGAGGCCACCGCGCAGCGCTACCGGCCCCGGTTTCCCCCCGCCCCGCCGCGGGGCCCGCGGCCATCACCCCACCCCGGGGCGGCAGATGCGCTGCCCGCCCGCCCCACGGCGGCCACAGCGCCCCGGCCCCCGCCGCCCGCCCCGCCGCCCCCGGCACTCACCCGCGCCCGCCCGGCCGCGCCGCCCCACTGCGCTCCCCGCCCGCCGCCGCCGCCGCCTTTTGTTCGCTGCGGCGCGGCCGGGCCCCCCCGGCCCATCGGGCTACGGGCGCCGCCGCCGCCCATTGGCTGCCGCCGCCGTCACGTGGGCCTTGCCTGAGCGGCGGCCGCGCTCCCATTGGGCGCCGCCGGTGGGGCGCGGCCGCGCGGCCTTGTGGGAGTCGTAGTCCCGCCCCTCGCGCCCGCCCCCCGGCCGGGACCGCCCGGGCCCGGGGAGCCGCGGGCCGGCGGCGCTGGCGCCAGGCCGGGGCGGGAGGACAGGCCTCGCCGCTGGGCCGGCCCGCCCCGCCTGGCCCCGGGCCCCGCTGGGGCGCCCAGCGCCGGGGCGGCCCCGCGCCTCCCCGCCCCCGCTGCCCCGCACACCGCCCGCCCTGCGTGCCCGCACCTGCACCTGCGCCCGCCGGGACGGGGCCCGGCAGCGGGGCGGAGCCGGGCGGCCCTGCCCCAGCGCTGGGGCTGCCTGAGAAACCTCCCACGGGGCTGTTGTAACTGCGGGGGCAGGAGGCGCCCCCGATCGGGAACGGAGCATCACCGGCGTCCGTCACCACCGGAGCGCGATCCGCAGGGATACGGCCAGCGGGTGCCTCTCACCCGCACAGGGCAGCGGAGCGCGCACAGACCGGAGACAACAGCCAGGAGAGAGGCGTTTCTGCGGCGGTGTGAGGCCTCGGCCACCCTGCCTCCCTGCTCCCCGCTGCCCCGTTTCCTAACACGCCTCTACCGGCAGCCGTCACGTCTCTTCTGCTTGCCAGAAATAATCGCCGCACGTTCATTTCTTCCCTGGTATTTCCAACCTGTGACTAACGCACGCATCAGCCATGCTAAAGGGCAGTGGCCCGGGGGGGTCTCTCTGAGGAGAGCAGATGGCTTTGGTCCAGAGGTGAGGTCCGCTGTGGCCTGTATGACACCGTCACCAGGCTGGAGCACAGGCCTGCAACAGCCACTGCACGCGGGGAACCAGAGGACACAGACATCTCCTTGGGGAGAGCGTGTCACACCCAGCAGCGCCAGTGCGGAAAGTCTCCACACAAAACTGTTACCAAAAGCTTAAACTGTCTGAAATTCCCTGCCCGACTCCCTGGGGACAGGGGTGTGTCACACCGGCCTCCCACTCCAGGGCTCAACTGATGTTTGTCTCATCCCTCGTGCGTGAGACACCCTGCCTCCCTCCCACGCCGCGGTGCTGTGCAGCCGCTCCAGCCCTGTCCCACGAGCCGCGGAGTGAGGACGGGCCCTGTCATTCCTGAGCTGCGTCCAGAATCCAGCAGCAGTGCTGATTTTCCCCATGGTGAAGTTAAATCTTACAGGCTCTGAGCAGGACAGACGTGCCACACCCACTTGGAGCCACTTGGCAGAACAAATTCCTTCAAACATTAATCTTGGCAGGGTCTTAGCCAAGGGCTGAAATAAAGCCAAGACTAAAGTCACTGATAGGAGGAGAGAACCAGCAGCATCTCGCATTCGTCATTTGTTTGTCCAGGACTGGACACTGCAGTGATGAAACCGGTAGCAGCGGCCACCAGCAAACACCAAACAGCACCGGGTAGGCTGATTGCAGAGAGAGGGGTGGGCTGCCCTGGTGAAAGCCTTGCGGTAGGCACCGGCTCGTGACCTGGCTGAGCAGAGGAACCTGTTCGGCCTGACGTTCAGCAGGAGCCGAGGCGTTCACGCGATTGCTCTTGCAAAGCCATTTTACCAAGCACCTGCTCTCCCACACCCTTTCTTTCTGGCCGTGCCTCCAGCGCAGGGCTTTGGAAACCGGGGTGCCAGAACAAAACCCCAAGTGATCGGATGGATTGGGGCAGGAGAGACACTGCGAGCACCCGGGGTGCAGCCCCGGCTGGCTTCAGCTGGGGGCAAAACGCGCATTTCCTTCCTCCCAAGCAGCGCAGCCCCTCCCCGCGCACCTCTCCATCGCCACCCACGCGTGCCCCACTCACACCGCACCTCCGACCAGCCCACCCCGCGCTGCCTTCGCCCGCACCGCCGCGCCCGTGAGCGGCGCGGCCTCCCCAGCGCCCGCCGCGGAAACACGCCGCGGGGGCGTTCCCGTTAGCACCCGGCCCACGGCCGCGCGTGGCGCAGGCCCGCTCGCGGGTCTCCCCGCCGCAAGCAGCGAGCTCCCCCGCCGCGCCGTCTCGCCGGCGGGCCGGGCGCGGGGGCTGCAGCCGGGGAAACCGCTCCCGGGGCGCGGGGGCTGCAGCCGGGGGCACCGCGGCAGCGCGGGAAACTGCTGCCGGGGCGCGGGAAACCGCCCCGGGCGCGCCACCGTGACGTCACCGCCTGGGCGGGGCTCCGCGCCGCGCCGGAAGTGGCGGTTGCCAGGGGGCGGCGGCGGCGGCGGCGGCGGCGGCGGCGGCGGCCCGGCCATGGACTCGGACGAGGACACGGTGCCGGCCGGCACCTTCCCCAGCTTCATGACCGAGGGGAAGCTGCTGTGCCAGCGGGGCGAGTACGACAAGGCCCTGGCCTGCTTCAACAACGTGAGGGCGCCGGGGCGGGGCGGCGGGAGCGGGCGCGGGCGCTGGCACTCGGGTGCGTGGGGGCGGCTGCACGAAGGGGCACGTGGAGGAACGCGAAGGGGAGGTGGCGGCGTGAGGAGACGCGGCCCACCGAGGTGGTGGCACGGAGGGAGGTGTCCCCAAGGGCGCTTGGGGGTCCCAGCATGAAGGGAGGCGGCACACGCGGGGCGGTGTGGGGGGAGTGCTCGGGGAGGGGCGGCAGCACCTACGGCATGGAAAGAAGGGGTAGAGGGAACGTGTGGACGTCAAGAGAATACTTTTTGCAGTAAAAATGTTGTGTTTGTCCTCATCCATCATCAAGGTCCCTGTTGGGACAGAGCAGGTTGCATCAAATCTACGTGCTGGTATGTATTTGTCCCGCTGAGCCCCGCGGTGCTGACACAGCCCTGTCTGCTGCCTTCCAGGCGCTGAAGCTGAGAGAAGGAGACAAGCACTGTCTTGTTGCCCGCTCAAAGTGTTACCTGAAACTTGGAGACACAGAAAACGCCCTGAAATATGCTGAAGCTTCTCTCAAAGATGACAAAACATTCTACAAGGTAAACAGCATGAAGCGACAAGGGTCTGGGGTGGCCACGGATGGGTGTGAAACTCTGAAGGGGCTGGGAGACAGTATTGTGTAGAAACAGCTGACTCTGAGCACACCCTTGACATCTTTATTGCTTCCAGAGAAGTGGAGGTGCTTTGAGAAAGAGTTCCAGGATGGGCTTTCGCTGTATGCAGGTGGCAATAGCATACGGCTCTCACTTCTGCCTAGCGGGGAGTTAATTGAGATCTCTGAAGCTTTTTTTTTTACTCTTTTTTTATTCTTTTTTTTTTTTTTTCCCAAATGTCATTTTAGGGACTTTACCAAAAAGCTGAGACATTATATACCATGGGTGATTTTGAATTTGCGTTAGTGTTTTATCACCGAGGCTACAGACTACGTCCAGAACTAGCGAAGTTCAGCCTGGGCATCGAGAAATCCCAGGAGGCAATTGTCAACTGCATTGGAAGTAAGATGTTTCATTTTATGGCTCCTACACCTGCACGTGAAGCTCCTTCCTTCCTTCTGACCGGGCAAAACTGAGAGCTGCATTTCACTCTTCCCTCCACTGCCAGAGTGCAATCTGAGTAGCAGAACTGGATGTCAGAGTGAAAATGAAATGGGAGTTTTGCCCTAATGTCAGTGCACAAAAACTTTAAAATACTCCTCTGGCTTGCTGGAGATCCCTGTGCTTAGAGCTTTCCTTCCATTTTAAGCTTCAGCTGTGATCCCCCAGAAGAACCTGCCACCCTTTTTCCTCCTCTGTTTCCATGTCTCTGTGATGGGACCCCCTGGTGCCATGTGACAATGGTAATCAAAATCCCGAGGGGCACCACGTCTAGGAGCTGTACTCCCTGCTTACAGAACATACCAACATCCACATATTTCATGTGAAAGAGTTAGTAGAAAGCTTTATTTCAAACAGGACATTATAGGCTTGGCCTGTTTATGGTCATTTTAATTTCTAAAGCGTCTGCACTGCTATTCTTGAACACTAACACGTATTTTCTCTGCATTTGCAGGTCCATCCTCAGTTAAACTGGAGAATAAAGAGGATCTGTGCTTTATAAGCAGGCAGGCAGAGGTACAGTCTGAAGAGCTCTTGCTTTAGAAGCTAACTAGAGTTATTATAATGCTAATACTTTCTGAAATAGGCATTAGAGGATTAATAGTTTCTGCAGCAACATGGATGCGGATATGGCTGCTCTAGTGAAGCGCCTTCTGAGCGTAGGAAGCACAGATCTGCTACGAGAGCATTTATGCAGCTGTTTTTAATGTAGTTCTGGCTCAAGCTACACAAAATGTAAAGGAGAAGGCAGAAGGGGAGGGAAGAGCAAGCAAGGAGAAACACAGCCCACTTTGAAATGTCTCTGCCAGCCTGACTGGTCCTGTTGGGTGTTGCTGATCACCCATCAAAGGCTAATAAGTAACAGCACCGAGGTCGGAGCCAGGGTACATTTATCTCCAGTATTTACTTTGGTTTTACCTGATGTTTAAGGTTCACATTTTTGATAACGGACACTTTCTCGATTGCTTAATTTTGGGGTGGTCCACTGAGGTAGTGCCTTGTTCCTCCCAGGTGCCAAGCCACATTTCCCTTCAAAGTCAGCGTGGTGAATGCTCATTGCTTCCTTCAGCGGGAATTACGGGCGCTCAGTGGTAAAAGCAACTTACAGAAAGGGGCCTAAAGATTAGTGCTGTGATTGTTGGGATTTTGGAGGTGAAACTGTGGAAATACCCTCCTGACGTTCCAGAAGCCCTGGCCGTTGCAGCCTCTGTTTCTTTGTGGACAGCCAGCCCTGCCTCCCCCGCAGCACTGAGCAGGCAGCCGCCCAGAGCAGCACCCCACACTGGGGCAGAACTAATTCGTGCTCTTACTATAATGCCTCCCCCTGTTCTTGGAAGCGAGGGAGCACAACGGGGTGCAAAATTTCAGTTGTTCATGACACCAAAGCAATTGGTGAGACGCTGACTTTTTGCTTTTATTCAAAAAATAAGTTGGATTATATGGAGTGTAAACAGAATTCTGCTAATTCTAGTGTTCCCCACTAATCTCTCCCGACTTCCTTTATTTTTTCTCACTGTAAACCAGAAACTCCAAATCAAACTGACTAAGGATCAAAAATGGACAAGGAAACAGAAGCCTGCGAGGAACCCAAAAACAGAGCGACAGCTTCTTGGAGAGCTTTATGCTGACAAGGTCTACCTCGAACAGTTGATCAAGGATAAAGGTCTTTCTCCATTGTATTTAACTAAATGTTCCTTCTAAGCAGGTTCTTTTTTTTCTTCTGTCCCCACGGCTACTCTTCCTTGTCTGTGTCAGAGCTCACATAGCACATAGTGCTTGCAGTGGTCGTGAGAGGCAGGTGTCTGAGCGTACAGGTACTTTTGAACCCAGATCCAATATTCCTAACTATGCCTGAGCTATTTGCTTCCCTATTAGAAGGCAGGCTTTTATAACGGACAATAAATCAACCCAAAGCAATCTGTGCTGATGAAATCAAAAGCAGAAACAGTTATCCTAACAAATTACTTCTGTCATAATGATAAATTCCACTAACACTGGCATTAATTGCAGGGCATTGCTCATAAGGCTGTAACTCATTTGTGGTTTTGTTAGAAACGCTGTTAACATCAAGATGCAGGACTTGGAGAAGTATCTTATTTTAGAACTAGGCTGAAAGGTGATTCCCATTCAGTCATTTTTCTAGGGAACTCTTTACCCAGTAATAGAGAATTAATTAAGAATTCAGTCTCCTCACAGGTTTTATGGTATTACTAGCATTAATAATAGATGTGGGCTATCTGGTTTCCAGGCGTGTAAAAGCCCTCTCAGTTTCCATCTTGCCATCTAACCCACAGCACTTTTCAAAGTGCCATTTCAGTACGAATGTCCCAGACAGTTGTTCTGTCCAGGAGGACGGGCGCTCGCTCCTCACAGCTCGCCCCCACTAACTGGGGCCCTTCGTGGCTCTTGCCAGCAGAGAAGGCAGCAGCTCCAGGGGTGGGAGCACCAGCTCTGGCTCACTGAAACACAGGAGGGGGAACAGCAAGAGAGTGTTCCGTAACTTCTCTCCTAATCACCTCAGTTCTGAGCAGCACCGAAGACTTTGATTTCTAGGACTATCTATCAGAGCAGAAAAACATTCACCCTGAACTGCAGCTTCATCCCTCACGTACGTTAATAATTTCCTGGGTTCTACCATCTTATTTTCAGATTTAATGGCGAGCAGCACAAAGCAGGGGATCAAAGTAGCGGACCTGGTTTTGAGTGGCATTTCCTACCTGGAGGCACGCAGTGAATTCTGGCGGCAGCAGAAGCCCATCTACGCCCGTGTGAGGGAGCGCAAGCTCAGGCAGCAAAGGCGGGTCCGGGACAGGAAACGAAGACAGTCTGAGGTTGGCAGATACGTTGTGAAGAGCATGGAGGACATTGATATGTGTAGGTGTCCTGCCTGGAAGCAGTAAGAAAATGATGATTGGCACATGTAATTATTTGCTGTAGTAGTTACAGACCAGAACAGCAGCCGTGCAAGCATTCCCAAACACTAGTAGGCAGTTTTGGGAAGTATTTGCTTTTGTATTCTCCACCTTTCCCAACATTTTTTTAGATACAGAATCCAACACATTTTTTTCTCAGCGTTTTCTGTACTTGAGGTCTTGCTGATTGGTTTTCAGGACACCACTTAGATATCAAAGCCAGGCAGGCCACTGCTGCATGCTTAGCAAAAGCCCCTGGCCAGCCTGGCAATCAGAAGTTGTTTCATTGAGAGAACGCCGGGCACTGGGGTTCAGCGTTT
The DNA here is from genome assembly GCF_013368605.1 of Nyctibius grandis. Taxonomy (NCBI): domain Eukaryota; kingdom Metazoa; phylum Chordata; class Aves; order Nyctibiiformes; family Nyctibiidae; genus Nyctibius; species Nyctibius grandis. The sequence goes on from NC_090683.1 coordinate 6,817,637, forward strand.
CTATAGTTCAAAAATACCATTGTGGAGAGCTGAAGCAGCTGAAAACCAGTGGTCTGGAGGGAAGGGTCAGCCACTTCTGGTCTCTTTCTCTCTTCCTGTGCTACATATTTTACAACTCGGGGAAAACAATTTAGTCCTTACTGCAATTCACCTCTTCTAAGCTCCACCAGCTCGGGGGAGGTAGTGTCAGGAACACCCTGCAGCCCAGCCGGGCGCGTTGAGCAGAGCTCAGCAGGAGAGAGCAACGGGCTAATTTAGGAGATAAAAACCTAAGTACTGTAGCTAGAACTTTCTCTCCAAGACCAAACTGTCCTGCTGCAATAACTATGAGCTTTCAAAACCTTCAGACAACAAGCATCGCTCTCCTTTATTTTTCTTCAGCAAGTATGAAGTGCTGCCAGGGTCATTGCCTCTTCCTTGCTGCGATGAAAGTGGTTTCCAGCAGTGCCGGGTGGCGAGTCAGGAGTGCCACCTCCCAGGGGCAGATTTCTTGGAGGGTGGAAGGAGGAGTGTAGGAGATGCACGAAGAGCCAGGAGCTCTAACCTGTCCCAAGCTCTGAGGCATACACAGCTGCACTTGGCCTTACTTCCCCAGTGCCGCTGTGTCCACACACCAGCACTAAACTTCCCTCTTTGTCTCTAGTGCTGACTGGCGGCTCCCCGGAAGAAAGCTGCAAGAAAGCTGAGCATGTGCTAAAAACAGTTCAAGGGTGGTCAGATGATGAGGTTCCCAACAAGAACGAGCTGATTGGAAACCTCCACAGCTGTATTGGGAACGCTCAGCTAGAGATGGGCTGGACGGAGGCGGCTCTGCAAAGCCATCAAATGGATCTGGAACTTGCCAGGCAGAAGTAAGTGCTGAGAAGTTCAGATGGATGGGGAAAAGAGGAAAGTACCTCTGGTGGGATGTTTTAGCATCAGGTAATGTAGTAATTCTCACCCGGAGATTTATCAGGGCAACACGTTCAGACTCTGCCCAAGTGTCATGGTCTCTAGTGACTTACTGTCTTCACTGTTTCACAAATGAGGAGGCTGAAGCAGATTTTTAAAGGACATAGACCACGTGGCACATCAAAATCTCTGCTGAAGCAAAGCAAGAGAACACAAGTCCCATTCTCAGCACTTTACCCTCGAGTACACACTTCCTTCTCAGGAAGGTCAGACTCGAAATTGCAAGTTTTCTGCTACGTTTTCTCTTAAAATCATTTGCATTCAAACCACGATAGCAGCCTTGATTTTATGACTTTCAGTCTGACATAGGTCCTTCACCTCTTAACTCTCAACACTTTGCCTGATGTCATGTTGAGCACCAAAGAAAATATATAAGGCTGAAGAGAGCACAGACTGTATCGGGGACAAGACTACGTCACCTACTGGGATTTCTTTTTCTTTCCACCGCAGTGACCTGCCAGATGCCATATCCAGAGCCCTCGATAACATCGGCAGAATTTATGCCAGAATCGGCAAGTTCCAGCAAGCTATTGACACGTATGTAAAATTAGTAAAATTAGAAAAGGCATAAGGTTGTATTTTGAATTAAATAGATGCTGTCTTTTCAGTTTGTTTATCCATACTGCTAGCAAGGGGGGGGTGTGAAATTTTTCGTAACAACAGTATCTGGAGCCCTTTGTAGACTCAGGGGCTGCAATTGTAACTGCACCTCGTGAGAGTCAGTGTCTGCCTTTCTTACTCTCTGCTTGAAGTTGGGAGGAGAAGATTCCAATGGCAAAATCCAGCCTGGAGAAGACCTGGCTGTTCCATGAAATTGGCCGATGTTACCTTGAGCTGGATAAAGCTGAAGCAGCCCAGAATTACGGGCAGAAGTCCCTGCAGTCAGCGGATGAAGAGGGAGATGCTGAGTGGCAACTCCATGCCACTGTGCTAGTGGCAGAAGCTCAAGGTAAAGGTGTTAGTACAAGCGTTCCTCTAAGGATGGAGACAGCCTGTCTGTCCAGCACCTTAGTGAGAACATCTCTGTGAGTTCACAGCCAAAGTAACTGTTCAGATCAAGACCTCTCATTGGAGACTTACTTGATTAACTGTTGTTGTTCTCTTCATCTTGTGTTACCATAGATGTTTTCATTTGTCTGTTACAGTAAAATTAAAGGATTACCAGCCTGCAATCAAAAACTTTGAAAAAGCACTTGAGAAGGCAAAGCTTTTTCACGATGAAGCTGCTGAAAAGGCCATCATTAATGTAAGTGGGTTGTTGCAAAGAGGAGAGAAGCTTGGGGCAGCAGCAGCAAGTTAGCTCAGCTGTTGTCTGGTGTCCTGTGAACTGAGAAAGCATCCCTGCAGAGCGAGGCTGTTAGGAGTGGGAAAATGCAGCCCCTGAAGCAGTTTACATATTAAAAGTTATGAAACCTCCTGGCTCAGAAAACTTAACCCCAGTTTTTAACTAGTCCAACATAGAGAAGGGTGAAGCGGTGAGTCTCCAGGGGAGGAGACATTTGGTAAGGGACACTAACAGGCAGGAATCACTGCAGGGAGAGACGAAGCATGCTACTGCAGAGTTTTACGGTAGGAAAGGAGCAGATAACGATAGCAGAGATCCAAAGAAAACAGGAAGAACTTAGGTCTGTCACAGCATTTCTAGAGCTTTTATTAATAAGCCATATCCCTTCCAGGCCTTAGATGCTGTGAGCAAAAGCTTCATGGAAGAGCTGAACAAAAAAAGAGAAGAAGTGGCAGCTCACTCTCTTCCAGGTAGTTATCATTGTGACCTCTGCGCCCCGTAAGTACAAAAATTCTCCACTGTCCTTTTCTGGAGCACAGACCAAGGCGCAGGAGCGAAGCACTCCATTCCCAGGTAGCAAGCAGCCACATTTCTGGCCCATATTGAATCCTCTGTGCTCGTACATAGGAGGAGGAATTAATTTATATGTGAAGCCGTGGCGGTTACAATTTGTGGCTTCAGTTTTTTGGTGGTGAAGGTTTAATCTTGAGCAGGTATAAACCAGAGTGAGTGATGGCGATGAAGCCCGGGTAACAGCGAAGGAGCCTGGTTTCACTCTTCAGTGCCATCCAGTTAAAAAACTGCTTTTAATAACGCCGAAAGCAGCTCCAGTGCCCAGAACGCAGAACTGCGGGTGCAGTCAGAAGCAAAACGTGCCTGTAAAAGCGACTGTGAATAAGTGAGATCCACAGCGCTGAGGCCTTCAAAACCATCAGCTGCGTTTTAGAACCCACGGAGTGTGAAAGTGTTGATTTCCTTGCAAGTATTGAATTAAAATCTGTGTAAAAGCACTGACCTCGTCCAGCCGTGCCCACCCCGGAGCACGCCGAGCCCGGGCAGGCGGCGGCAGCACGCCCCACGCGTCCCCGGTGCAGCCCCCGCTGTCCGCTCGCCTCTCATCAATCACCAGCAACCCGAGTCCTGTGAGACAGAAAATCGAGGAGAGCTTTCTCATGGTGGTGGTGGAGGTGGGGGGTCTCGGTTCTCCTGAGCTCCCCCGATCGCTCAGTGCTGGGACTGGGTCTAAGGTCGCTTTTTCCTCCCCAGATGATGATCGCAGCAGTGAAAACACGGAAGACTCCGAGGACAGAGAGAGGGAGGGAGGCGAACAAAGCACAGAGGCTCGAGAGGATGAAGAGCCAGAGGAAGATCAAAGGAACGATGAGGAACAGGGAACCGCTGAAGAAGGGGGGAACGAAGAAGGAAAGGAGACCGCGAGCGGGGGGGGAGAAGAGGGGAGAGAGGATGAATAAACCGGAGCTGACAAACCGCCGCCGTGCCCCGCGCTGGTCCCGAGGCGGCGGAACGAACCGTCCGGCGGCGGCCGGTGCTGCCGGGCACCCGCTCCCGGCCCCTCCGCAGCGGGGCCCTCCCGGGCGGGCGGGGGGCTGAGGCTCCGGGGGAGGGACCGGCCCGGCCCCCCGCTCCCCCTCCCGGTTCCCCCCCGGTTCCCTCGCGCCTGCGCGGCCACGGGCGGGGCCGGGGGGGCCCGGTGCTATGAAAGGGGCCGCGGCCGCGCCCGCCCCAGAGCCGCTCCCCGCCGGCGGCCGCTGCGCTCACCATGGTAAGTGCGGGGCCGGGGCGCGCAGCGAGCGGGGCCGGGGTCGGGGGTCGGTTCCCGGCGGCGTCGCCGACACGTGGGCGCTGGCCCCGGGGGGTGCAGGGGGCGGCCGGGCCCCAGGTCCAAGCCCTGGCCCCGGGGTCCCCACGGTAGAGCCGGGGGTGCAGCGGCTCCGTCCCGGACGCCCCCGGAGCATCGCTCCTTCCCCGCGGGGCGCGGGGACAAGCAGGGGCTTTGTGGGGACAGCGGGGAGGGAGGGGACGGGGCGCGGGCTCAATGGGGGATTGTCCGCCCCGGCACCCCGGTGCTCCGCCGGCGCGGGGCTCAGTGGGGCCATTGTCCGGCCAGGCGCTGCGTGGCCCCGGCCCATGAAGGCGACTATTGTCCTCCGCGCTGGCCACCGAACAATGGGGCCGGGGGGTGTTTTCTATTATTGTTCTTTTGTTTGCGCGTTTGAAAAGCGGCTTCAGTTACTGCCATCGCCCGCAGCTGCCTTCGGGGGGACAGCGGGGCTGCCCGGCCCCGGCCTGGCACACGGGGCCCCACTGTGGGGATGGCTCAAGCCAACGTCCCCTCGTTGGACAGGACACTTACACTGCGAGGAGGAGCAGCTCTCGGAGGAGCAGCTCTCGGAGGAGCAGCTCTCGGAGGAGCAGCTCTCGGAGGCGGCTCACACCAGCTGCTTCCTCTTGTACGACGGCCCGAGAGCCCCAAGTCCGTGGGGAGGCTGACGCGGGGGGCCCAGGGGAGCTGCGTGGTCCTCGCTCTTCCCAGACGCCCATTCATTCCTGCGGCAGGACTCTGGAATAAGAGAGAGGAAGTTAATCAACTGAAATAGTTCGTTTTTAAACAACAGCTTCACCCCGAAACAGGGAAGCCGTGTTTTTCTGCCCAGGGCAGAGCATTTATCTAATAGTATGTAAAACCCCTCGATTTTTGCATCAAAGGCAAAACTTACTCCTTCGGCATCACTCTGCAGCCCCTGGCGCAGCGCTCGGCTCCAGAGCCGGGCAGGGCCGGTGGCAAGTTCGCACATTGAGCCGAAAACCAGTGGCTGCCCCCTTGGTGCTACTGAAAACTCGCACAGTTGGAGAAATTCCTCGTTTCCTCCCAGTCCCGTTTTCCCAGGCCCTGCTGGGAATTGCTCTGGGAGTGCAGTTACGGGCGCTGCTGGCAGGAGGGGAGGGCGAGCCCGCAGCAGCTCCCTGGCAGCGCCTTTCCCAACCGCCGGCGGTTCTGTGGGTGCTCGGGGCTGGTTTCGCTTTCGTGTTCAGCTCAGCAGCTGCGGGGCGGGTTTGTCTTTGCCAGAAGCAATTTCAGTTGCTCTTGGTCTCAAGAGGAGCCCAGATTCCCTCCTCTGGGGCACTTTGGGTGCTGATGTTCAGTACGGCGTGAAAAAAAGGCAATTCTTAACGCAAGAGACCGTCCCCTCGCAGCCCTTCCTCCGAACAGCCCTTCCTGGGGGGATGGAGGGTCCTGAACAGGCTCAAAGCCCTTCGCAGTCTCTTTTATCCGGATGAAGCGATGAGACCGCAGCGGCTGCCACAACCTGCCGGGACTTTCGTTTCCCGTTTGCAGGCGGAGTTCCCCGCAGTGCCCTGCCCCTGTGACCCGGTGGCCACACGTGTTTGTTTAAGTGTTCAGAAATAACTCTGACACTTGTGCTCTGCCTGGGCTGAGGCTTTGTGGAGCTGCAGCTGCTGCCACGTGACGGGTAAAACTTCCCCTTCCCGGTCAGGCAGGACGGCAGCTGCCGAGGCCGGAGCCGCAGCGTCAGCCCCCGGGTCGGTGCCGGGGTCCTGCCGTGGGACCAGCCCCACGGGTCGGTGCCGGGGTCCTGCTGTGGGACCAGCCCCACGGGTCGGTGCCGGGGTCCTGCCGTGGGACCCACCGGGCGGCTGCACGAGGGGGTTTGAGCCAAGCGGGGCACGAGGTGAGGGGCCGTGGGCGTAGGGACGTTGCCCGGGCCCCCCCTGCCCAGCGGCGCACACGGGTGCAGTGGGAGCGCACGCCCTGCAAAATATTTCCTTCTTGCATTTCAGAACAGAGGCTTCTCAAAGAAGAGCCACACATTCCTGCCTAAAATATTTAGGAAAATGTCTACTCAATCAGCGAAGGAGCGACCCGAAGGCTTGCAGTTCCCTTTCCTTGACGATGAAGACACCATCTCCACAGTCAAAGAATCTAAAACCTTTTTTATCCTCCGAGGGCTGCCTGGCAGCGGGAAGTCCACCCTCGCCCAGGCTATCCAAGACAGGTATAAAGATGCCTGCAAGGTCATCTCTGCTGATAGCTATAAAATCACACCGGCAATAAGAAGCACCGTTCCTGAAGAGTACTCAAAGGTGGACGAGGATCTAGTTGACTATTGCAAACGAGAGGTCAGCGTTATCGTTTTGGATGACACTCACCATGAGAGGGAACGACTGGACCAACTCTTCGATATTGCTGACAAATACCGGTACAAAGTCGTCTTTGCCGAGCCCAAAACGCAGTGGCGGCTGGATTGTTTGCAGCTGAAGGACAAGAACCAATGGAAACTGTCAGTGGAAGAGCTGAAGAAGATGAAGCCGAGCTTGGAGAAGGAATTTCTGCCCATGTATTTTGGGTGGTTTTTGAGCAAAAGAAGTTCAGAGACCCTGAGGAAGGCTGGCCAGGCCTTCTTGGATGAGCTTGGAAGTCTCAAAGCCTTCAAGAAGGAGAACAAATACTGTACGTATAGAAGCGTCTTACCAAGTTCTTACTCTGTTGATGCAATGTTGGCACTTGGCAAGTGGAGCACGCGCGGTCAGCTTCTCCAGGGGATTTTAGTTAAAGTTAGCAACAAGAAAACCTGTTTAAAGATACTAATCTGTTTCCCATAGTTGACAAAGTTGCTGTTGTAAGTAAAAATAAATGACACCGTTTTTCCTAAGAAGCCTGTTCTGGGGTGGCACTGCAGGGAGCTGGGTGGGGATGGCAGCAGCGTGGCCGGGCATCCCCTGGTTGCTGTGATGAGCCAAAGAGAAGGGAAAGGCTGAACAGTCTGGTCCCTTAAGGGACTCGTACAACACCAAGGTCAAGGCGAGCCGTGGTGAGGTGCAGAAGCTTCTCTTTCCTAGTTACATCCACGGTTAGCCTAGGTGGAAGGAGGAGTTTTATTTACCCATCTAGTCCTTTTCAGCAGTAAGAAAGATGAAACATGAAGGACAGGTTGGTAAAGAAAGCTGAGACGGGATTTGGCTCGTGGGGGGACATCAGGGGGTCATTTTTTGACACTAATATTGTTTACCTGTATTTGCAGTTGCTTCTGCTATTGAAGATCCCAAAATAAAAATAGATCTCACCAGCTACTTTGTGAAGAGGCCGCCCGGGGTCTTGCACTGCACCACCAAATACACCGACTTCGGGAAGGCAGCTGGAGCTGAGGAGTACGCGCAGCAAGAGGTGAGCACCGGGGCTCCGCTCCTCCCGCGGCTGCCCCCGTCCCAGAGGGGACCCTCTCGGGGTGGGCCGGGGACGCGGCTTGGCTCGGAGCCGAGGGGCCAAACGTAGGGACAGGGAGTGTGTCCACGTGGCCTGTGTGGTAGAAGAGTCAGTTGTAGGAGAGACGGCGCCTGCTCCCTGTTAGTTTCCAAACAACACTCCTGCCCCCCATCGCCCCCGACTTCCAGCGTCATCTCCAATGGCTTGATTGGAACGATGATGACTTAAGGTATTTGCACTTCCACTAAATTATTTCAAATCAGACGAGCCCAAGTTAAGTACTGGAAGTTGTGAAGGAAAAAGATGTAACCAGCTCTGAGTCCACGGAGCAGGAGCTTTGGGCCATGAGCTGCCAGTTGCCATCAGCGTTGGGAACAGGTCACAGCCGGAGCTCCAGTGCTCAGCCCACAAAGCCAACGCGCCGCTGCACGTCCCCGCTGGCTGCAGGCGGTTAAAGCCCTGTTCTGCGCTTCTCTCCTCTCCTCCCAGGCTGTGAAGGCTTCCTACGGCAAAGGCTTCACCCTGTCCGTGTCCGCGCTGTTCGTCACAACAAAGACTGTCGGTGCTCGCGTGGAGCTGAGCGAGCAGCAGCTGCTGCTGTGGCCCGGGGACGCCGACAAGATCCTGCCCGCCGACAGCCTCCCCAAGGGCAGCCGCGCTCACATCACCCTCGGCTGCGCCAACGGCGTGGAAGCCGTCCAGACCGGGCTCGATCTGCTGGAGTTTGTGAAGCTGGAAAAGGCGGGGAACAAAGGGGATCAGGTGGGGGAAATCGGTGGGGGGAAACTGCTGTATTTCGGGAACGGAATGTGGATGCTCGTCCTCTCTAAAAAGCTCGACGTGAAGGCGATATTCTCAGGGTACTATGGCAAAGGAAAACTCGTGCCAACGCAGAGCACCAACAAACGGGGCTCCGCGTTCAGCTCCTGCACCATCATCTAGGCGCGTGGGCAGGGCAGCTTGGCGGTTGGTTTATTTTTAAAAGGCAAGTAACTCCTGTAACCTTTAAAAGTGTAAAGAGAAATAATTCTACCGTTACTAAAGTAAGCCCTTTTGCCAGCCCCGGTGTGAAGCCTCTCGGGGGAGAGTTCATTGGCCCCAGAACAGGAAGAAAACAAGCAGCTCGTGACTGACAAACTCACGTAACGTGTTGGTAACCAACGTGCTGCTGAGTGTATTTGCAAGGAGGGTTTTGGAGAGGACGAGCCGTGGCGGGCTGCTTGTTTTCTTCCCCAGAGGAAGATCAGCTGGGTTCTTTATAACATCCCCCCAAACCACAATCGTTAGATCTTTACCTGTCAGTGCCAGAAGCCTGTGCCCGACTGCTCTGAAGCCACGGGAACTGCGTCACGTCTCTTCCCCTTCTCCCACACCCAAGGGGCTGACATGGGTCGTGCTGGTAGCTGAGTCACTGGGTAGCAACCAGCAAGGCCCAGTTGTGGATCATTCGTGTCACGTGCGGCAGTTCCTTGGTTCAGCCCCCAAGAGCAGGGGCAGCTCATGGCTGGGATCAGGTCAGTCCCGTGGCCACCAGCCGCGCCCAGCCCCGATTCGGGATCGCTTCCTTCCTTGCCAGGAAGAGCCCTGCTGGGGAGCGGGAGGAAAGCACGTGCCAGGTGATGTCTTAGAGAGCCACCATGGCCTTAAAAAAACCCCAAACCACAGAAAGGGAAACCCGTGGAGTCCCAGGAGAGGGACGCGGTTCCTGTAGCGCGGCTCCAGTCGTGGCACCTCACCTGTCCGTGGGCTGGACCAAGCACTGTCCAGTGTCCTTGTCCTGCAGGGTCCAACCCGGCCTTGGCAGGGAGTGGAAGAGATGAACTGACATCTTTTTCTGTCTTTTTATAGCAACTAAAATCATGTCTGAAGTACAGAACCGTACTTCATGCAAGATTTTACTACTTGGCTCTAATGCACTTGAATGTTTCGGTTAGGATGGCAGTAACATTGTAATTTAGGAGGTAAGTGGAGGTACCGTAACTGCGTAACTTCAGTCTGCTCAAACCTAAACCACTGGCTGGGAAAAAAGTTAATGACCCAGCACGTCTGGTAGAGTCTGTTCTATTGGAACTCCTGCTCTTGCTCGTGGCCGGGCGGGAGCCCCGGCGCTGCTTTGCTCTAACACAAAGCTCAGCTAACGGCTTCAGGCCAGGCCAAGTTTAACTCACGCTGTGGCTGTTGGTGAACTGCGTAGTGAAACTAATCCCGTATTAACAGATGTAAATACTTACTGTGATTGAGAAGCACGTGCTGGGCCCGTCTCTGCAAGGGGGCTGTGGTGGGGGTGCACACCCAGACGCTGCTTGGGAGCCCGACTGCCCGGGCGAGAAGCGTTTCTCCGACGGATGTTTAAAACAAGGAGTGTTGTGGGGCTCACCTGGTAAACGCTCCGATAAAGCAAGGTACTTCCTGCTGTTTCAAAAAGCTGGATGAGAATAAATTCTCATTATAACATAAAAATTTATATATATACACACAGCCCCACAGCACCTGTAATCCTCCCTTACCTTCAACAGAGAGACCCTGGCGAGCTTCTGCCCAGGCAGCGGGGCGAGCACCCGAGGGTCAGCTCGGGCCTTTCCTAACAGAAACCTCACGCCGGTTCGTTCCATCAGAACTTTAAAAGCGTTTCCCAGCACCCGCCCGGGGCGGCTCCAGGGGCGCAGGAAAACCCGACCCCCTCCCGGGGACCAGCCCAACGCTCCCAGCACGTCCAGCACCGCCACGCACAGCTGGAGCGTCTTGTTTATTTGCCTGTTCAAGAACAACAGTGAGACTGTCGTCATTTCAGTTTTTATTAGTTTGTACATCATATACAGTTTATAATAAAGTAAACCAATTGCATATGGTTTTGCTTCAGTCTGTGATATTCTTCATATAAACACATCATTATGAGTTATGCCTAATGAAGTAAACAACAAATATTCACATTTTTACCATTCACATCCTAGAAAGGCAGGGCCGGGCAGGGACAGGGCTCCGACCGCTGTGAAGCCCGTCTTGGAGAGGACGCCGTGTTTGGCAAAGCGACGGGGACAGGGGTTGCTCCACGCGACGCCTTTCCTCCCCCGGGAGAGGCCGAGATATTTACAGTGAGGTAAGCGTTCAGGATTGCGGTTCAGGTAACACTGCAGCACAGGGCCTGGCGTCCCCTCCAAGGCGGCTTCACACTGGCGCCCGGGTTTGTCCTGGCTACTCCTTAACGCCGTACAACAAAGCGGACGCATGCAATGGAGGTGCTCGGTTTGCTGACGCGCACTCAACCCCTCGCCGGTGCTTCACGCGATTTCCTCCTTTGAACCACGAGCTCTCGAGAGCAGGAGGAGGACGGGGCCACCGAGGCCACGCTGGCTGTGCCAGACCCGCAGCCCAGTGGCACACACAGCCGGAGGCAGCGGCCCGGCTCTCCCAACAGGTCGCTGCCGCCCCGCGTGTGCCACAGCTCCGGCTCGGTCACACCGTGCCGTGGCCGATGCCTCGGCTCGGCGCCTGCTGCCGCCCCGCAGCAGAGCCTGCCTTCGGGGGCCCGATCTGGGCTAGAGCGAGGACTGGCCTCGCCCTGCTCAGAGGAGACGGGATAACCCTGTCCCTGCCCGCGGGAGCGGGGGACGCCGAGGAGGGCCAAGGCGTTACGCGCCGTCTTTGGAAGGCAAGCACGGCTCCTGCCGCCCCGTGAGCAGGAGCCCAGGGACCCCCCAGGACACGGCACGGCTGCGACAGCCCCAGAGCCGCCTCACCCCGCTGGGTGCAGCGCACGGGCTGCCCTTTCTGCTGAAGAAAGGGGAGGGGAGGGTACAAGGCACAAATTTAAACGGGATGAAAACCACCCACTTGAAGGTAAGCGAACGTCTTTAGTTATTACTGAATCTGAGGAAGTAATTTGGAAAGGAGAGCAAACCACTGCGCGGTCCCAACGCTTTGGTCATTCAAAGGGCTGAAGAGCGATCGGAGACCAGCGCTCGCGGGCGGGCGCAGGAGCTGAGCCCGTGTCCGTGCTGGGAACGGAACAACAGCCCAGCAGCTTTCCCTCTGTATCCCGTCGGATACAGAAAGCCGAGGGACTTGCAATATCCCATGGGTAGTAACACTGCTGTCCCCAACCACTTCATTTTTCTTTTTTTCCAATTGGCATTCACAAAGCAGCCTTTAGCACGAAGGATCCAGCTTTACAGCAACACTTCCAAGCTCACAAACGAAACCACGCGCTCTCCTGTGTAGCCGGGGTAGCAGAAACAACGAGGAGCCTGTCAGTGGGCAGCCAGGAGCATCGTAACGGCCTTCGCAGCCAACCTCAAGCCCAGGGTCAGTGTTCCTGGAAAGGACTCGCAATACTCCCCCGCCAAAGCTGGAGCTGACACAGCATCAGATTTGTAAAGTAAATCCACACAAGAAAAAACACACCAGGCTTTGTGGCCCAGAGGTCAGACCACGGTACATGCAAGTATCTCCCACACACTAACATCACTGATGCATGTTTTCATTTTTAAAGCATGAAATTGCTTCCATTTTAATTTGAAATTATGCCCACAGCAGCTCAGGCACCACAAGCATCGCGATGAGGCAAAAAACCATCCGAGGGAAAGCGCAACAGTCCAACGATTCCTTATCTCCTTGCAAACACCAGAGTCACACCGCCGAAGCCTCACGCACACGCCTGCTCTGCCCGGAGCCACGCGCCCCACACGCACACGCTGTTTTCCCCGTAGCTCACAGCTCTCCCGGGGGAAGCCGACAGCTGCTCCGCCAGCGATCGAGCTGTTCAACAGCAGCTACATCCCTCACACCGCCACAAGACCCCTGCTCCCTCGCACGCCAGCCTGCTCGGGCTTTCAGCCGCGCCAGCTCGGCGTCCCTGGGCGATCACCCCGCGCAGGAGCTCTCACAGCACCAGCCGTTCCGGGCAGGAGCGGGGAGGCCGAGGGGCAGACGTGCCCCACGCAGCAGACGCTGCTCAGCCTCGGTATTTCGGGCCGTTCACCAGACAGATCCGGGCACACGGGACAGTCCGGGGGCAGGTCCAGGTACGTTTCAGGGTGAAGCATTAAGGCTTTGGCTGTTACACCAAACCCCAAACCTTTCAGCAATTACAAAGACCGACTTCCAGGCAGATAACTTCTCATTAGAAGGGCTTTACCATTGGTTCCTTCCCCCTGCCAAGTTCATGTGGTGGCCGACGGTCACACCAAGGGGAACGGCACGCTCCTAAGGCTCAACGCACGCACACCCCGCTGTGCTCGTGACCTACGGCAACCGCCCCCACCACCTGCACCAGCTCCAGCCCATCCTCGAGAGAGCCCAGGCACACCACCACCTCCAGACACTTATTCATTATCTCTGTGGCCAATTCCTATGTCTGGTCGCCCGGGTCGAGCCGAAGGAAGCCAGGGAGCTCTGCAGAGCGGTAGCAGCTACAAAAATGGCACTAAGGCTCCCTGTGGCCACGTACAAAATACAACCCATGAACAATGTTCTGGAACTACCAAGGGTGAAAGGCAACGCGTCAAGCAACGCACGGCTAAGCGGGTTTTTCTGAAAGAACCAGAGTCCCGTGTCTCCAGGCGGTGCCAGGACGCGGGGGAGGTTACAATGCCACCACCCCTCCGGTGGTCCAGAGGCACCGGGAGCCACCGAACGCCGCTCAGACCCCAGCGCTCTGTGCAAAAGGGAGCACGTGTTCGCCTCCACTTTGAATCACAAAATAACACTCCTTAGAAAAGTTTTGGCACTCACCACATTAATATTTAACTACATTAAATCATGCATTCATGTACAGTTTTATAAATATCTGCTGCATACGTTCTCTCTCAGAAGAAAAGCCATCCCACTCCTGTCCTCAAGGAATGGTCTCATTCAGAGCTGGGAGAGAAGGAAGCCTGTCGTACCTAACTGGGGGAGGGGGAAACAATAATAAAACCCACTGACAAACGCAGGACACATCTCTGCGTGGCGATAAAAGACTGAGAGAAGTCCAAACTGTACAGCAATATCAACACACACAGGACAAGACATTATGAATCCCGAATGCCAGACTAAAACAAGTCCTGTAAACTCTGATTTCCAAGTGCCAGGAGAACTGGAGAAGTACCCATATGCATAGACCAGTATGTCAGTTCCCCAGGGATTCACCGTTTCAGAGTCTGAAGGATGCCAGGACCTTATTTTGCTCTCAGTGCAATCCGGGTGAGTCCATCACGTTACACTGGTGCAAAGGAAATTACAATAAAAGTTGTAGAGTCTATTTTTGCAAACATTACTCAACATTGGCTCATTTTAAAAGCTGACTTTTGAGCGAGTTATAAAATACTTCCTTTATTCTGCAGTACTAGAGTTTAAGCCCTTAAATCTTCCCTCTATGAAAGCAGATTGTCAAAAATTCTGACAGAACCCAACCGCGGGACGGTGGCCCTCGGCGGCAGCAGCACCACGACACTATTGCAACTGCGGGAAATGAAGTTACCTTGTGCTGCAGTCTGGCAACTCTGTCCCACTGAACAGCACACAGCCCTCGAAAGGGAGGAAGACAAAGATGTCAGCGTTCAGAGTGATCACTTCACGCAATGAATTCATTGCAATTTTTATTCCTGCAGTAAGAAGTTCGATCAGATATTACACAACAGTTAGTGCCAGGTTTCTCTAGGGAAGAGCCTTGCATGGATTTATATGAACACCCGTTTTCTCAGCCCTCCAAACGTCACCACGCTACCACAGGTCAGCACAAAGCACTGTGGATCCTGCAATGCTGCCCAGACTCTGCCCCTCTCGCTGGCGCTGCCGATGCCAACACGCCTTCTCTCAAACCCCCCTTCCGAGTGGGGCTGCCCGCGGGCAACGCCGCGCTCCAGACCTGCTTCACAGCCAGCATTTACCTCGAACAAAGCACCTAGTCAAAAAGGTCCTTCACTCGCTAGAGAAAAAGGGGAGAACTCTGGAAGCAGCGTCCCCTCTCAGCTGAGATCCTGCTGTAACACCACATTTACGGTGAAAAACAAACCCGCATTGATGTCAGCTGGCAGCACCCCCACGCCGGGCTGGGACGCGCAGCTGCCCGCAGCCCAGCCCCACGCTGCGCGGGAGAAGCAAGCGACAGACTGTCAGTTCAGAGTTTGACTTGGCATTTTCTTGCTTCTTTGGACTAGTAAATTACTTCTAGTTGCAAACTACTTTAACCTATTTGTACAGTTCCTGTAAACGAGAGCACACCGCTGCACACACACAGCAACCGTTTGCAGTTATTAACCTGAATATTTGCATTTCTTCAGAGCTAGAAAGAGCTCACCCACGTTATGGATCAGTGACACGAAACCAAACATCAAGCTCAACAAAATCAAGTTTTAGCACAAATATTAAACGTTCAAGTGGATTAGTTAAAAAAAGTACGGTGAAGAAATTCAGCACAGAGCAAATTCAATATTCCCTTCAACAGGACAATTCTTGGAGTGGAAACACAAAGCCCTTAATTCTAGCTGCATCACAGGGAATTCTCACATAAGCTGCTCTTTGAAATCCAAAGCAGCATTTCTCTGGTATAAAACTGTTAAGCTCACACGGTATCATTTAAGTTAATGCCCAAGTGTACCTTCTGGGAGAACCACAGCAAAAAAAAAAAAAAAAAAGAAGAAAACAAGACAGCTGGCAGGTAAGACATGATTGTGTGAAACTTGACGGAATCTGGGCAATATTTTCAGAAGGTTACAGTAACTTACAAGCCACTACAAACCCTGGACATGCTGCCACGCTGCGCTTCAGAGCCAACCAAAACACAACAGGAGATCACTTCACCCTCTTACAAGTCGAGATTCCGGGAGGACTTGAGGGAAATCCTCTCTGCTGAGGAGCAGGAACAGTCTGAAAGTACGGGCCAGCATGGAGGGACCAAAAGATTCAAAGCTTTATTTTTTTTTTTTTTTTTAATAAAGTTAACAATAAAACAAAATTCACAAGCCTTCCCCTCCCCGAGCTGGTTTCCTCTTCACACACAAAAGCACACAAAACAGAGGTCTCCAACCGAGAAAAATGAAACTGCTCTAAGTACAATGAGACGTGATGGAGGAAGGAGTCTAAGTATGTCCGTATTCAAGGTTAAAATAAGCAGATCAGGTATGTGTGGGTTTTGTTTTTTTTTGTCGTTGGTTGTTTTTTTTTTTAGCCAAACTGGAAAAAGAAATTTCCAGGCCCAGAAGCTGAAAAAGAAAATGAAAGATATTAGCAGTTTCAAAATTCAAAGACAACACTGTTAACTACCACCCTGCAGCAGCTTGATGCCAAGCCAGGACTTAACTCAAACCAACCCATCTGAACAGGTAGGAGAGAGGAGATCTTTTCTGTGCATTTCCAGCAGCTAATTCCCAACAAGGACAAGAGTGGACTACTGACCACATGGGTGAAGGAGGCAGATTTACAAGGAGGAAGGTAAACAGTACATGAAGTGTGCAAGACTCCTCAAAACTCACTTCCCAAGAGCCCACACAGAACACACACCTCCCTAAGGGGTGCACTGAGACTAGCCGAGCGCTCGCTCATCCTGCTCCAAGGCGTACGAAGGGAGCCTGACCACACGTGAGGGCTTTTTTACACCGAGTAACAGCTGCTTCATCTCCTCCAGTCAACTCAAAACGTTGGCAGGCAGAGGCGCTCGGGAGGATTCCGTCTTACGAAGCCAGAGGAGAGCTGTGTGACATGCACGGGACTTCTGACCAAATCACCTTTTGTTGCTTTAGCACCAGCAGCTGCATCCAAGTTATGGCCAACTATTTCTAAGCAGCAAAGCACCACTGAGATGGCAAAGCCTACACAGTCTTCCTGAAAAGGGAACCCCTGGGTTTTGTTGCTTTTGAACGCAAAAGAACCCGAACCGGCCATCAGCTGGGATGCTGTGGAGACAGAACGTCCCGAGAGCTCCTAGAAACTTTTATGTGGAAAAAGTCAAACGCTCTCCTCAAACAGCACATCTACTCTGGGAAACTCAGCTGCCCTGTCGAGAGATTTGCTTACTTACGTTTCCAAAGCTGACAGGAGAACACTTCCACCTACCTTCAAAACTGAAGGCACCTGGCCCACCAAAGAAGGCCTTGAAGATATTATTTGCATCAAACTCTGCGGGGAAGAAAAGGAAGTGGTGAGCTGAAGTGGAACAGCCAGTTACATGCTTCACAGTTTAGAAACTGTCACTTGATTGAGGGCCCATAAAGCATTTTACAAGTGGACAAAAAGCTATGAACAAACAGCTGGCTCGCTCTGAGCACGGCTACACAGCAGCAGAAAACAGGTAAAAGCAACAGCTGCCAGAGAGAGAATTTCAGTCCCAGGGGCAACCTAAGAATTTTGGATAAGCAGCATTTAGGGACCCACAATCTTTCTATTACACTATTTTACACTTCTATGAAAGACTTCTGCCTAACGGCAGCTATTACCTACTGCTCAATCAGGGATAACACCCACCACACAACCTAGACTGCTCACAACTTGGAACACCCAGTGCAGATCTGCCGTTCAAACGCTTTTGGAGACCAAACCCAGGCAATTCATAGAATTGTTACGACCTGGAGGTTTGCTTCAGAGGAGAAGGCAGACTCTAAATGGTCTGATCTTTTTAAAGGCTGCCATGGTAGAATCTGGCAAGGGACACTTACCTCCCATGTTCAATCCATCCTCTTCTAGATCCTGCCCGCTGTCATAGCGGGCCTTCTTCTTGGGATCTGACAGGATGGTAAAAGCTTCACCAACCTCCTTAAATTTCTTCTCCTCTTCCTTCTGTACTTCTGCACTTGCCCCACTGTGTCGGTCTGGGGACACAAGCAGGAAAGCAGCTTTTAGTTTCCAGTGTAAATGGAAAACGCTACGCATTCCCAGCTACTCTCACAGCATGTGTTTTACATTTGTGGGGTCAGGACTGCTACTTGTCCAGAAATTCCTCCTCTCATATTTATTCCTGCCTCTGAGTGATGGTCGTGCAGGGCACGTGCATGGAGCGAGGTGGTCAACGCAACAATACATGCTCTAATAAGGGACTGTTTGTGCATACCTGGATGATGCATTAGTGCTCTTTTCCTGTAAGCCTTCTTGATCTCATCTTCAGAGGCATTTTTGTCAACCCCAAGGATTTTATAGTAGTCTTTCCGTTTGCTCTTTTTCAGTTCCACCTGTGCGTTCTTTAGCAGTTGCTTGTGTTCTAGAAAGAAGCGCAATGCCAAAGGAAAGCGGCTTCAGTGCCAGGCACAACCTCCTGCTTTAAAAGAGGCTGAAGACCAACGTGACAGTTAAGAACAAGAACCATAACCAGACATTCAGAATCTAGTGCATTGCTTCAGCTACAAGCTAAATTCTGAGGCAGGCCCTGCAGAGTGCTTCTGAGGGCTCTTCCAGTACTGTCCTGCTGGGGTAAAAGGCTGCAAATCAAAGCATGGGGTGGGGGGGGGAAGCAAACAAAAGCAACAACAAAAAAACTGCCAGTTAAGGGAAACTTATGCACACACAAACAATGCCAACATGCTCACCTTTCGTTTTTTCTGTCTGATAAACCTTTTCATAGTCTCTTACAGCATCTTCATATTGTTCTGTGTCCATGTAACTGTGGAAAGAAACACTGGTGGCCAAGGTGTACTTCACAGGGAATGTGAAAAGGGGGCTCAGGTACAAGCTTTCCGGGTGGATAGGAATTAAGGAAGAGATGGGCACTGGACTGCAGAAAGAGCCATCATTAGAGGAACCCCCAAAGGGTCACTGCTAGACTGACTGGCAGCCCAGCACCTGCTACTTGTGGGAAATCCTGGCACAGGAGCCTGTACTTTGGGCTCCAAGCGGAGACTGCAATCTCATTTGGCAGCACAAGCTCTACTTTAACAATCTGATAATTACTTTATCCAGGCACAGGAACTGATACCAGCCAGCAAGATTTCAAGGAGGCTGGTGCAGAGTGGTACACTAGCAATGCTGGTTGGAAGTGACAGTCTTGGCACCTCAGAGGGACATGTGCCCATCTATTGGCGTTTCAGCACCTCTCACATATTAACTACTTACTGTAATTTAGCAATTACTGAGATGGAGCTTGAGAAGAACACTGAAGGTTGTAAATTAAAACGAACGCACAACAGGAAGGCTGCAGTAATGGTTTTGGTTCATCTATAAGCCAGGCAGCTTTGCCTCAAACTGGGGAATAACCAGTATTGAGGAAAGCAGCAAATAATTCCGTAGGCAGAACAGAGCTTTGACTGCTTCCCTGGCTGGTGCCAGGTTACAAAGGAGACACACAGACCCCAACTTCCTTTGTCCAACTCGCTCAGCCTCGCTGCGCTACACCGCAGTATTATCTGTGCTGAAATACACAGAGTCTCAGCTGATTTCTCCTTTATGGGACGCAGGGCATCCCATTTCAAACTCTGGTTTGTTGGAAGCATGAACAGCTCTGCCAGGATAAGATCTCTCACCCACAGCAGCCCTTCTGAAAAAGCTTAAGAGAGAGGCTCTCTGGGACCGAACGTCTTACATTAGTCTATAAACATAAGTCAAGCTTTAGAACAAATCCTGCCTAAACGCAACAGTCAAGAGGCAGTCCCAGATCTGTGCAGGCACGACAGACTACACAGAGCTTCCCCTCTCTCCTCGTCAGCATAAGGAAGAGGAATAAATTCAGGATCCCTTAAGACTGAACCTTTTACTCAGTGTTAAGCTTCAGATTTGTTATCCCTCAGTGCTGTAGGGAGGGAGTTCCTACCCACGGCCTGCTCAGCGTGGCCGTTATAAAGCTCCACTCACCATTGTGCTCTCCTCAGGTATGCTTTGATGTACGTGTCATCCAGTTTTACTGCATTCGTGCAGTCGTCTATCGCTTCTTCAAGTTTCCTAAGCTACAATGTCAGACAGAAGTGAATCCCAATCAGAACAAATTCTGCTAAGTAGGATTATGATTTTAGGCAAATGAAAGGTGTAAAGAATCTTGGAAAAATCTCACTGTTTCTGTGTCTGTGTCTAGGCAATTTTTTCCAATCCCCCCAAAACACAGAGCTTTTGTTCCCTAGGGAAAAATCAGAAGCTTGGCTACTGAAATGGTAGAACTACGTGGTGCTTCTCCTTAAGAAATGCACTTGGAAACAAGGGTCTTCCTGAGAATGATCTGAAAACCAAGTTATTCTGTGTCCAAACTAACTCCCACACAGGAAAATAAACCTTAAAATACTTAAAAGGGTTTTTTTTAAATAGTTGTTTGTTTTCAAACACAAACAGCCGTGTAAAATATCCATTACTGTTGCCTCCAGCTCATCCCATCTCCCAGGTTTTGAGAACAGCCTCTGTCTCTTGACCAAGCGGGGTGTTGAAAAGCCTTGACACTGGTAGAGTAGGCATCACCACAGAGACAGCTGAGGAGGAAACGTGCCTGGAGGAAACGCAGGGTGGAAACTGGAAGCACTATCACATGACTGCCTGTTTCTCTGGATAGTGCATGACTAAAATGCAACAGCAAACCTGGAAAAAGTATCCAGGCTTTTTAAATTAGGTCATTTTTTTTTTAGATCAAAAACCAAAGCAAAGACAGATGAGCTACAAGAAGAATAAGAAAAGAAATCTCCTCATTACTGGGAAGGAAACAAATATGGACACCTTTATGCTGACTAAAATAAGGCTACACTAAGTTCCTCCTCTCCCTCCCACTCTGTGCAGCCCAAGTATGTGACTTTTGTTTCTTCAGGAGTCAACTTTGTTGGCTGTTTGGAAGAGATTCAAACATCGTACAAGTACAAAAACCTGAAATGCTGCCTACAGCACTAGGAAGATCCAGCTGCCCCAGCAGCCAGAGAAGCCTCTGCTTTCCAGAGTAACTGATTTGCAATTTATAAATGATGTGGTGAGGAATATGATGAAAGACTACCTGCCAGGCGGCCACTGCTTACCTTTGAATTAACCGTCCCCCGGTTGCAGTAGAGTTTGGCATTTGTTTTTATATTATTTGGATCTATTCCTAGCGCCTCTGTGTACAGTTCATATGCTAGTTTGTAGTTTCCTTCTTTGAATGCTTTATTCCCATCTTCCTTCTTTGCTTTAAGTGCTTTGGCATTCTGAAAGAAAACAGACCCTGGATAAGAACGTTAGGTAAGTGGTTCAGTGGTACCAAGCACCTTATTTTTCTGGGTGACAGTGAATTTATGGATTTAAAAAAAAGTAGGAATGGGACCTCACTTTTTGAGAGCTTACACAAGTAAACAGATTTTAAAAGTCAGTCAAAGAACTACAACAGGGAAGGAGCAACATGAAAGGAAGTGTGTCTGAATGCAAGTCAACCTGAGGGCACTAATATTGAATCTGAAAGTCAGAAGTTCTTTTAGAACTGGTAAGACCCAGTTTTATTGCTTCTATATCTGATCAAGGAACAAAGAAGAATGAAAGGGAGGCAGTCTTCAAAGTATCAGAGTCTTCTGAGAAAAAGCCTCTAGCAACTCAGTTTTACCTAAAGCAGCAGCTGGTTGTCTTTGGGAAGGGCTGGACACACCACTTGCTACTGGAGATCTGGGGAATGGTAATGCTGAGGGAGGGAGAAGGGGCTGATCCTGGTAATTTTGCAGTCCCATGCCCAGTATCCACAACTTACACGGCAGGCAAGACATGCTTTCTCGTGATCAGGAGCCATTCTGAGTGCTTGGACAAAGAACTGCACTGCCTTCTCAATGCAGTCCTCGTAGTAAAGGCAGAGACCACGGACATAGAGAGCGTCTGCGTTTGTTGAGTCCATTCGTAAGATGTCACTGTAACAGACACGTTAAGAAAAATGACATGTTTCCCTATGCCAGTTTCCTTCTGCTCTCCAAAAACACTCTTCCTCCACTGAGAGATTTAGTTATTTTATCAAGTCCGTAGTACAGATGTGCAAAAAGTATGGGAACGTACTCAAGCAAGACTGATGGTTATTGACTGAGTCTAAATACAGTTTCCCAGTAAGACTAACTTCAAAGGGGATAAATTCATGCATTCTTCCTCACCACAATCTGCATTAAGGACTATTTCTTTTTTATATTCCCTCATTCATTTTGGGCTGTGGAAAACAAGCAGCAGCCAGGATGCATCACCAGCTGCTACTCAAACTCTAGACCTTAAGGCACTCACCTTGCTACAGATTGTGCTTCTGGGTAGCGACCCAATAGTGCTAAACATTCAGCCTTGAGGATTTTGAATCGGTGACAAGCAGGAGCAAACTCCAAAGCACGATCCATGCAAAATACAACCTGGTGTGAGAAAAACCACAAATGTGAGCAAAGCAAATAGCCAAAGGCCTAGTCTGAAAGGCTGCACCATTACCACACTTGAGATTTGATATTTGTCTTTGAACAGGCAGATAAGCGTGCAGACACCTGCTTCTTCTGCTGCTGGAGACATGTATTTCATTAAAAAATTTTCATCATGTGCAGGTTTTTTGTCCTGTCTTTTAAAGGGCTTTGTGTACAAAGGTCTGTGGCACCTGCTATGTTACTATGATATAGCAATACACAGAAGATTCAAGGGACACCAGTAAAAGGTCCATCCCTTTAACCCCTCTGAAACTGTAGGCCCTAAAGAAAAAGCCAAGGAAGACAAATCTGACCCTGTTTCCTGCCTGTGGGAAGGACAGAAATTCAATAGATTGAGACAGTTTGGACGGGACAAAACACAAAAAAGTACAGTGCAGGGACTGATCTTCCCCTGGTCTGACTGCCATGGGCAGGGTGATCTAATAGGTCTTTTCCATCTCTGCCTCTCTGTTGGGGACATCTGCACGAGAACAGGGTCATTGTTCCACCAAGGTTCATCTGCTTCCCCGCCCCGTGACATCACGACTGCCTGCTGTGGGAAGCACTGTGCTCCAGACTGAGAAGCCAATGGCTTCTGGGTGAGGAAGGAGCAAGAGCAGCTCTCCAGAAACAAAGATCACTTTTCAGGCAAGGCTCCCCAGTGAAGTGAGACGGGAGAAGTGAAGGGACAGATGCAAAAGCCCAGAACATGCAATACAGGCAGGGCAATTCCTACACATGAAGTCCAGACTGACCACACAGCCCACTTGCTCCTCATAACCAGGTGATACAAAGCTGGGATTTACCCTTCCAAAATCTTGAGCTTAGCCTGGGAGTCAGTGACCTGAACAATGAGCTTAATGTGCTGGACAATCTCCCTTCTGCACCAAACTTGGGTCTTACAGGCATCCCCGGAACAGAAACAGTTGCATGAGAAGTGTTTGGTGCCTTTCAGATTTCATGCTGTCATTTGTGTCTACCAGGTCAGTACCAGCTGCATCCTGCTACAGCCCTTGGGAAGGAAGGTTTGGAAACAGTAACGGAGAACGCCCCACGCAGATCTGCATTCCTCCTTCAACGACCCTCACTATAACACTGGCAGACAGACTGCCTTTTTATTTAAAAAAAATAGAGTTGAGAAAGAAGAATCCTGGATATGCGTTTTAGGAGCAAAGTGTGATGAAATGCTGCTGCTGACAAAATCAAACAGCTCATTCATGGTTCCACTCACCCTGCACAGCAAACAGTAACAGAAGATATTCAGCCCGAACCAGTCACCCTCTCCACTTTTCATTCGTTCAGTGCTAAGAGAACACGAGCTCTGCCATTTTCACAGCTATTACAGTTCACAAGACAGCCCTGCTTCAACAGCAAAAGGATGGTGTACAGCACCTCCCTTTAGGGAGCCTCTGGCTGAACTGGCCAGGTGAAAAATGTCAGTTCATAACGCTACAGGAACCAATCCAGTTCATCTTACCTTCCTGAAATCCCGTTTCTCAAAATCCACTTCAGCTATTTTTTCATACTCAAGCACAGTGCTGGCGTTCTTCAGCTGAAAGACAGGAGAACACAGCAGGGGTTGCAGGACAGTCACAGCTCTGAAACACCAGCAAGCAGCATTTAAGCAGCCAACCCCTAAAGTGTCAGAGCAAAAACTACTGCAGCCATTTACATTTTAAGAACCTCTTACCTCTTGCTGCGCCTGGGTATTCTTACGATCCAGTTCTAAAACTCGCTGAAAGCAGCGGCTGGCAGCCATGGCATTCCCTAGGGAAAGATGGCACTTCCCTTCCCGTAGATGGCCCTGAGAAGACAGTTAAAAGGGAGTTGCAAGAGCTGCAATTGGTGGAGATGAGGTACTGAGACATGAGTAAGAAGTACGAAGTTCTCCACATACCCTTACAAAGCTGTCATCCAACCTGACAGACTGCTGAGCATCTCCCAGTGCTTCTCGGAATCTCCCCAACATCATGAGTGTGGCAGCTCTGTTACCATAATAACTGGCATTATTAGGACAGGTATCTGGAGAAGATGTAAGAACACTCACTGTTAGTGTAATGCAAGCAGCTGTACAACTTGTAGAACATATTAAAAAGCCGTGGTTGGATTAAAAACTCACATTCTCGCCCAGTTTATATCATCACGTGAGTGGCTTAAGGTGACGCATGATGGTTAAGCAGCTGTTTTGAACAGCAAGTCATAGAACTATTGCTCCCCACGCTATACACAGGAAAAAACTCATGCAGAACAAAAGTTTGTGGTGTTCAGCCTGGCAGCACTGCTGACCCTGCATCAGAGGGAAAGCTGGATTGGTTTCGTGTTAAGAATATCTTGGCTGGAGGAGAAACAAAGAACTGCTGCAGTCACCACATTGGCACCGACTTGCCTGAGCAATCTGGTAATTAAAGCAGGCAAAAAGTTCTCATCCAGCATGCGCTGTTAGAAGCCCTGCTGGTGTATTTTAAATCAATAACCAGTTTGATTTTTAGACATGGTATTCAGCACATATTATTACCGACTCTTCTCACCTATGGCTTTTGTGTAATAGTTGTACGCTTCATTGTAATCTTTCTTGGCATAGTACGCGTTTCCTTGTTCCTTGAACGACTCCGCTTCTCTGCAAGGAAGCAAAACACCACATTTTAAGAGGAACTGAGCACCAGAACAGATTCTGACCATGACCAAGCACTTGATCCCCAAGCAATCTCAGTATAACCCTTCAGTGCTCCAAAATGCTTGTAGCTGGTTGCTATGAGACTTCCTCTGTCTACATTGTCCACGAGAAAACAGCACGCCTCGCGTCCTGCTGGCTCTCAGACACTTCATCGCTTTACTAGGCCACGAGCAGGGATACTCAGGGATGTGACCTAGATGAACACTCCAGGAATGCAACAGCAGACTGGAGCCACCTTTGAGCATCCTCCCGTCAGTCTCGGACGCACGGGTTCTCAGACTCCAGCAGAACTCAGCTGCCCACGGTTAATCGAACCAGCCTGCTCCTGTGAGATGCTGCATAACCTCGGCAGTCATCGAAGTCAAGACACAGAGTGCTGCCTGTCTTTCAGAAGTAATCCCACATACTTCAGAAATGGGGCCAAGAACAATTTCTACATTCAAGAGACAGCTAAATCGAGGAGAAATAAGGGTGCAAACCTCAAGGAGAAGCTTGGCACTGCCTTGGCAACAGGTCCAGAAATAGTCCTCACACCCAAGAGCAAGCATTTGCAGTGACAGTTTGGGATGTTTTAAAAGACACAACATATGGTTTAAAGCAGCATCCCTTAAACTCTTGAAAGCAAAGTTTCCACTGAAGGAAATTAATCCCTTCTCTCTCTTCTCCCATCTACCTTCACCATTTTAGATAAGCAGTCTGTGAGGAAACTTGTACCATGGTGTTGAAGTTTAATTCAGTGATTTAGCGAGAGAGGACGTACCCACAGCATGTACCGTAGTGAGAAGCCTCTTTCAGTACATAAAACAAAAGCTGAAGGGAAGACTGCTGACTAGTCCTGCAGCTTAGTAAGCTGCCAAACCCAAGAGCTGAGGGTGCAGAGCAGACTCGGTAAGAGTCAAGAGCCACTGGGCATTTCTATTTTGGAAGCGCCTAGAGATCAGATCCTTATGCAAGAAACACGTTTATCTGCTGGCAGCTGCCCTCGCTACGGAGCTGCCAAGCCAGGACAGACTGAACTCAGGACAGACTGAACTCCAGCCGCAGTGTCCTCGCCGAGGGGGGAGCGCTGCCAGAGCCCCGGCGCGCCCAGGGCACATCTCGGCCAAGGTGCAGGAGCTGAAGCGAGGAGGAGGGACGCCTGCTGTGAACGAGAGCAATGTTCAGCAAGCCTACTAGGGAGAGAACAAAGGGAATTGTGTTGGAACAAGTTCACATGTCTCTAACCTCACTCGGGCCTGCCATTGGCCATTCCCACACAACCGCCTCATGCAAAGGGTTGTTTTCACTGAGCCGTCGCCGTTGTGCCAGCTGGCAAAACAATGGACACAGGGAGCTGCCGCGCCGAGGGCCCGCGGGCCGCAGCTCAAGCGGGTGCTCTTCACTTGCCTTTTAAACCTTTGCTACCAGCTACGCTGCGGTGGCGGAGCAGATGCCCCCCTGCTGTAACCCTGCTGAAGTCCAGCAGTGGAAAGAGCACACAACCACGTCGCTGTGTTTATTTGAAATACGGTCAGTAACGGGGTGGCAAAGAAACGGGTCAGCGCACGTGCCCCCTGCCTCGGAGGGGTCTGGTCACAGCCCCCGGGCTCAGTTCATCCCCGCTGCACCCGCCTGAGATGGGACACCGCCGTGCCTCCTCCTCCCCAGCCTGCCCACCACCTCACCCACGGCAGGCGCTGGATCTGCAGCCCTGCTCTTGCTCAGGAGCCAGCCCGCTGCCAGACCCGGGCGCAGGACAGCACACCTCTGTGCTCCTGCCCTAGGGCCATGAGATCGAGCAAGGACTGTGTGCCTGTTGGATGGACCTGTATCACAAGCGGCAGGACTCGTACTTTGCACGATTAAAAACGTGGCCAAACACAACGACCTTTTTTGTCTATTACAGACCAAACATTCGAAACACAGTGGAAAAAAATAATGAGCAATCCTGCGCTTGTGGAACCTTGACAGTAGTTCAACCAAAATTTTACTCTCTCGTTTCTGTAATCATAAACGGAAAAGAAAATCACAGATCCTACTAAAATTCCTTCCCTCAGAAGTTCTCTGTTGTACAGTCTAAAGAAAAGGGTGAACAGTGTCAATGGCAGAACTCATGGGAGCCACCACTGTCACCTGCTGAGCACACCAGCCCCTGACTCTTGAGCCTTTTAGCAATTTTACCTGTCGTGTTATGAGGAAGCGTCATCTAACAGACACACTAAAGGGCTGGGTGCCAGAGCACCCTGTCTGCCAACAAACTGCTGGGGAGAGCTGGGAAAATGGGAGAAAGAGAACAGATATACGGCAAGGCCAACTTTCACAAAGCACCCGTATTCTGAGACGCTAGAGAAGACACACAAACACAAAAATTACTGTTTTCTACTCTTCTTTATTGGTCTGTTTTCCTTTTAAGCATTTACTTTAACACAGATTGATACAGCGACAAGCCACAGCACCTCAGATAACACTAGCAGAAAGGAAGTACACAGTTATTTCTACTGCTCACATGGCTTAAAGCTTAACGACGAAAAAAGATTGTGAAAGAAAAAAGCCAACTGCCTCCAAAGCACGAAGGCGAGGACAGTCGCTGGAAATGTGAGGCTTGTGGTCTGAGAGCCCAGACACAGAACAGAAGCACCTCTCCCCACTTGTGCTCCACTGACATAGAAAGCACACAGAGAAGAGAGTTCTTGTTTACCACGGTCTCTGGCTATAACAAGAAAAAATGCAGATCTCCTGATATCACTGGTAATTGTTTCAATCCAAACAGATGCTGCAGCCTGAATGAGATCATTCTGCATCTCGCACTGATGTAGGCTGCATTCCCCACTTGCTACTTTTGAAACTGAAGAAGAATCGTGCTTTGCTAAAAATACGAGCCAGGCTGAATGGATTCCTTTGTGAGGGGAGGTTAGTGTCTTCTCGGGGCCTCTCCACGCTGGACACAGAAGACATGAAAGGGTCGCACCAAGGAGCTGAGGAAGAAGCTTGTCTTTCATTGCTGGTGTGCACCACAGGCTCAGGAGGAGGGGACTGCTGGAGTAACTCCCTGCAAGCTAGTAAATTCTTTTTTCTCTTTTACAACATTTGTCAGAACCCCTGATTCTTCAAGTGCCCCTGTCACCCTAGAGGACCTGCCACCAAGAGGAGCAGCAGCCGCGTGTTCGGACGCTCCCCGGCACGCCCAGGGCTCAGAGGATGCCGCGCAAGGAGCTCGCTGCCTGCCTGGTGCGAGAAGGAGCCTCACAAGGCTCCCTCTGTTCCCCGGGCCCTGCTGAAAGCTCAGCCCTGCTCGTCCCCCAAACAGAAGAGCCGTGAGAAGCAGCCATCCCGCGCACCAGCGACACGATCCCACGTTTGCCTGACAGCTTCTGCCTCCTCCCCAGAGCTGCCACAGGCTGCCCCCGCGCGAGCGCCCAGCCTGCTCCCAGCCCTCCTGCTCAGCTCCTAACAGGACACACACAGACCTACCTTGCAACGCGCCTCGTTTCCTAAGTCGTCAGAAACTCTGGGGCTCTGCACAAACCTCTCCCAGGTGCAGGGGTGCTGGCACAGCCCCTCTGCACGCAGGTACAGGCGCTCAAAGCAGCACTACCCAGCTACCGAAATTCAGCGTTTAAGCAGTGGCAGACTTGCTCTCTCTCAGCTCTCTCGACCCTCACTCCTACTTCATTCCCTGCCTCCACTACAAACAGTAACCAAAAAAAAATAAAAATTGAGGATTTAAGTAAGGCTCCAAAATCCTGTCCTGGCCAAGACACCTTTTTTGGGATGCTCTGACAAAAGGAATACACCTGCCTTTACTAAGCAATTCTTGCAGAGATTTTTTCTTTACCAGGATGCAGTGCCTTTACCCAGCACTTTTTTTGGTTGAAATCCAGTCCAGATTCTCAGCTGTCAGATGTGACTCAGCTGCTTGGGTAAAATAAGTTTAGTGATCTCAATACAGTTTACAGCAGGCAGATGTCTCGAGCTTAAAATTAGCCATCATATTTGCCACTGGACATACTATACTCTCGCCTCCCTTCTTTCAGGGCTCAGGAGAGAAGCCAAACACTACGTGGGCCACAGAGATACACAGGGTACGCTTCACCACGCGCCTTAGAGACCCTTCCTCCAGGTCAGCTTTTACACGCTGACGATTTAGAGTGAAGGGAACCTGCCTGTCGATACAGTCATCTCCCATTAGTAGTGTTGGTGGTGTCTGTCTCCAGTGCAAGGAGGAAGGCTGCAGGTGCAAAAGCAGGTCCCCAAAAACAAAACGCAAAATCATATATAACACATACTGCGATCTCCCGCTGACCCTGCCGCAGCAGAGCCCACGCTGAACGCAGAGCAGAACAGCAGACGTTCCTCTGCACATCAGCACCCTCCACTGCACAAGGAGGGGTTTACTACGAGCTGCGGTATAGAAATGAAAATGACGACATTTACTCACAGCGTGCCCTAATCCAGGGAAATCTTGAGTCAGTACGTGCAAATACCTGCACGGATAGTCTGAAGACTCACCAACTGAAACATGAAAGCAAAGGTCTGCCTCGAGCCTCTCACGAGAGCAGAGAACAGCAACACGACTGACATTTAATCCAGAGGGCACATGAAAACCCCACGCGCTCCTCAACACACACCCCAGAACATTCCCAGTGCCCGAGGCCAAGCTCAGTCACGGCAGACCAAAAGCCACAAGAAACCAAAGGACCGAACCAACCCTCTCCCTGCAGCGCTAAGCGAAAGCAGCCTGACGAGCCCGAACGTTAATTGCGCAGTTACGTAACACACCTCGCGCCAGAGCTCGGCACTAACCTCGTTCACAGGCACGGCGCGATCGCTGCTGGCAGGGTCGCACCGGAGCTGCCACGAGAACCCACGGAAGGCTCTAGAACCACCTACAGACCTCTTTTTTCCAGAGGCTTCAATGAAGGAAGCCAGCCAGCTGCAAGGATTACACGGCAAAACAACTGCACCTACAACATGATTCGCCCTAAAAAAGCTTGTCTTGTGTTAGAGAAGAAGGCTGAGAGCAGCTTGTCACGCTGTAGGAAGCAACTCCCTAATTCAGAGTATTCAAATACTCTGCAAATGTATGGGAGAGCAAACAACTATGTGAGCAGCTTCCGCCGTTCCTTGTATTATCATAAGATCATAAAGTAATCACGTATTATAAAACAGGCTGGATTTACAGCCTGGGAAACTCAAGTGCCCATTTACAAGCAGAACAGGAACAGCAGAACCTTCTCCAGGCGATCCCACCAGCGGTGCCCCCACAGTTGACCCACCTCCCCACGGCAGCAGCCAAGGAACGACATTTATTCACCAGGAGCCTGACCAAGATGCAACTGATTTCATGCAAAATAGCAGCAGAAAGACTCTTGCTGAGCACCAACACCTGACAACCTCCAGGCAACATCTGTGGAACTAATTAGTGACCCCAAGTCAGGCCAGGGCTGGAACCGTCTTGACTTCTGCACAATTTACTTTGTGTGGCCAATTTCACGTTGCTGTACTAAGGTTAACTGTGATTTCCTACTGCGGCACCAACACATCTGAGTCCGCAGCAAAAACACCGTAAAAGCAACAGTCTGTGCAGATAGTTTCATAATGATATTTTCCAAACAATTTGAGATATTTCTTTTTAAGAGGCTTCTACATCCTGCAGTGCCGAAGAACGAGGAGAAAGGTCCAACCTTAAGCATGCACATCAGACAGAATTCAGCGCTGCCAGGACGATGACAAGGAAATTCTCCCTGGCAGAACTCCAGCAACCCTAAGCTCACAGACCAGCTGGGCCCAGGGAAAAACTGTCCTCATAGGTTAGAAACCTTTAAAATTATCTTTTTTTTAAAAAAGTGACTTTTTGGGGGTGGACCAGTCCCTGACCACACCACAACAACTCAGCCCCTGCTCATCAGCTGCTGCCAGCAGAGGAGCTGCCACTAACAGCACCACTACCAGCAGATAAAATTAATGCAATTACATCAACCCCCTTCCATGAGGACCCCCACAGTTTATGCAGCAGCAGACAATAATTATCCTGTGACCACACTCTATTCCTGTCCCTTAAACAACCCGTGAGCGAGCCGTTTGGCATGTTTTCAGCTGTTTCAGTGCATTAGCTACCATCACTCTGAAACACAGATCTCCATGTTTGCTAATTTCCTGATTTTTATTAAACCGCAGAGAACAGAATCATGCAGTTAGACAAAAGCGAGTCCTTAAGCAAAGTATCTGTATCTTGTCGTACTGTAACTCCTAAACAGAACATGGAAACCCTTGATGCTCACTTACAGCAATGATTCAGAAAAGGTTGTCACTTATTTTTGCTGGTTTTTTTACAGAAGGTAGCACAGACACATCATAAAGGCTGTACTAAATCAGACTCAAGTGTATGGCTGTGCACGCCCATTAATGCCGAGTGCCTGCGTCGCCCTTACACGGTTCAAGATGTTTTATGAACATTAGACACCTAATTAAGCCTCCAACTACTCTCCCTAATACAGTGACTATCACCCTAATTTACATCAGGTCAATTGAGCCACAGAAGTGAAGCAACTGGTGTGAGCCAGTAAGGACCCCAGCAGAGAAGGGGTTAGTGCACAGGACCCCAGGAAAACCTGCCCAGAAAACCTGGCAGAAAGGCACAAGTGTGCAAGGCCTGCACTTTCCGAGCAACCAAAAATAACTGGAAGCAGAAAACCATCTCCTCCCCCCACATTTCTCTTCTAGCAAGACACAGGAGTAATATCCCAAAAACAACAACACAAGAAACATTGTGAAGTCACCTACAAAAGCACTTCATGGCAAGAACCATGGCCCCGGCCTCGTGACACCAAGAAAACCCCAGATGCCTGCGATTGCCTCTGCTCTTCCCAGCTGAGCCTTCTCCTCAGAGCGGGCGAGGACCGAACACTGCCCACGAATTCTGCTATTTCTGCACCTGCTCAGCCTTTCCCATGATCATCCCACTCATGACCGGCTTCCTGCGCCCATCGCTTCTGCAGTGGAACTGGGGAAGGAGGAAGGAAGGGTAATGTTAGAGGTCACCAGCAGATGACTGTGCCTTCAGCGTGGTTTTTACATTTGGGTTTTTTTTTACATTTCAAACACCACACTTAATGAGCCCGGGGGGAAGGAATGACAACCATGAAAAGGGCTTTCCCGGCTTCACAGGCCATGCAACTTATCAGTATTCTACACACAACATCCAGGTGCCTCTTGAGCAACATCTAATTTAACTCCTTAGAATGACATCACCAGGAAGCTCCTCAAGCCTTCAATTTCCGACAGTAAACAGGCACCACAAGACACCTCAGGCCATCAGTAGTATTTTGAAAATACTATTCCTCAGAGGCCACTTTCAGTTGTGTTTCCTCCTCTTAATTCCATCCACCGAATGATTTTCTAGAGCAATTGCCTCACCTTCGACAGAAATAGCTCTCTCCTCCCCAGCTCACCGGC
Organism: Nyctibius grandis; assembly: GCF_013368605.1. Taxonomy (NCBI): domain Eukaryota; kingdom Metazoa; phylum Chordata; class Aves; order Nyctibiiformes; family Nyctibiidae; genus Nyctibius; species Nyctibius grandis. Next base: position 6,849,478 of record NC_090683.1, read on the forward strand.
GATAACCGACTGCCAGCGTTGGATGCTGCAGAGCCAGCCGAGTTTCCCAGCCCTTGGACCTTCCCCTCTGCCTGCCTGCAGACACTGCAGCGCTCAGCTGCTGCTGGGAACCGGCTCGCTGGCTCTGGAGAAGAAAAGGGCCAAGCAAGGCTGGGATTCCCACCACCCCCAGCCTCAGACGACGCTGTCTGTTCCCTGGGCAAGGTGCACCAGACCGCTTTAGAAATAAACCAGTTACTGGAAGGTGAAGAAGCTCTTTAATTACGATAATTTGGGCTCTGCCCAAACATTTGCCGGCAACTGCCATTCTCCCCGTTACCCACAGCAAGGTGGGACAGAGCAAAAACCGCTGCATGTAGACTTCAAACGGCACCAGGGACAAGGGAACTGGGGACCATGAAGCAGCCCAGAGCCCTCAAATCCAGGAGTTTGAAGCTTCCCCTTCTGCATCACAGTCTAATCCTTTCCTCCTCGTGCTCGTGGATGGCAGAAAGCCCCCTCCAGACCCCAGCGCGGCCCCGAGGCAGAAAGGCCGTTGTTTCTGTTTGTAGGACAGCCGAGCCCCAGCTGACTGCAGCCAGCCCGACTCCACCACAGGGCACACGTTCTCATCCCGGTACACACGGTGCCCACGGGAGCTCGCAGGGGACACACAGCCGAGACATCCCAAAATAAAGCCCCACCGGGCAGCAGGCACGGCCCCGCACCGCGTGTGGCCCGTCACGGCCGGGGCAGCCGCCGCTTCCCCTGGGACGAGGCTGGACTCGGGGAAAGGCCTTTGCCCTCAGGGCCCGGCCCGGGCAGGGCCCCGCCGGAGCCCCCCGGAGCGCACCCTGCCCTGCCCGGCGCCCCGCCGCGCACCCCGGCCCCGCCGGTGCGGCCCCCGCAGCGGAGCCGGAGGGGCCCTGCCCGCCCCCCCGCCCCCGAGGCCCCGGGACCTGCCGCCCCAGCCCGGCCCCCTCCCGCTCCCCGCAGCCCAGGGCCGCCCCCGGCTCCCCCAGCCTTACCCGCCCGCCGGGCCTCGGCCCAGGGAGCTCGGCCCGGCCCGGCCCTGCCCGCCCGCCGGGAGGGATACCGGCCGCCCCCTCCCCCGCCCGGCGGGGCGAGGCCGGCCCGCGGCAGCCGCTCTACCTCCGCGCCTCCTCCTCGCTCTCGGGCTCGCCAGGTCCCTCGGGCGCCGCCATGATCACATCGCACTCTGCCGCCGCCGCCATCTTACCGCCGGGCCGGGCTGCAGACGGGCGGCGGGGCGGGGCGGGGCGGGCGCGGCGCCGGAAGGGGCGGGGCCTCCCGCGGGCAACGGCGGCGGCGCGCGGGGCGGCGAGAGCGGTGATCGAGCGGGGCGGGGCGGGCGCGGGGTCCGCCCGCCATGGGGAGGGCGGGGACGGGCCCGGGGGGGCATCGAGGGGGGAAACCGGGGACGATGAGGACACCGGGGCGGGGCCCCGCCGCCACCGCGGCCCGGGGGTCCCGGCAGGTTCGGTCCGCCCGCCCGCAGGGGGCGCTGTGGCCCGCCGGGCCTCGCTGCGCCCCTTCCGCCGCCGCCGCAGGTGAGGCCCCGGCGGCGCCTCGGACCGGCCCCGCCGCAGCGCTGCCCGGGGCGGCCCGGCGTGGGCGATCCCGCGGGCCGCGTTCCGGTCCGCCTCGCCTCTGAGGCCTGGGCCGGCGGTGGGACCAGCCGCGTCCCCGCCCGGGGCCCGCAGCTGGGGGCCGGGCCTCCGGTGTCCCCGCGGGCCCTCGTCCGCGCCCGGGCTGGGCCGTGGGTGCGCGCACCGAGCGGCGCTGGCAGCCCCCGGCCCCGCAGCCCCCCCCGGCCCCGCAGCGCTCCCCTGACAGGCGTGTTTCGCAGGCGGATCCCCGCAGCGGCCCTCGGTGAGGCAGCATGGGGAAGAGCTGCAAGGTGGTTGTGTGCGGCCAGGCCTCCGTCGGGAAAACGTCCATCCTGGAGCAGCTCCTGTACGGGAACCATGTGGTTGGTGAGTGTGGGGGCACGGGAGGGCGCCTGGCAGGGGCCTGTCGCCCGCCTGGCCGCTCTGCTGGGTGCCCGACAGCTCCTGCTGCAGGGGGACGGGGCCTGGCCCCCTCGGGCACAGCTGTACCCCCAGACCCCCGAAACACGCAGGCAGTGGGCGAGGAGGAAAGATTCGCTCCCTGGCCAGGGTCCCCATGTCTCCCCTGCCCGCGTCTCTGGCAGGTTCCGAGATGATCGAGACCCAGGAGGACATTTACGTGGGCTCCATTGAGACGGACCGGGGGGTGCGCGAGCAGGTGCGCTTCTACGACACGCGGGGCCTGCGGGAGGGCCTGGAGCTGCCCAAGCACTGCTTCTCCTGCACGGATGGCTACGTGCTGGTCTACAGCACTGACAGCAAGGAGTCCTTCAAGCGGGTGGAGCTCCTCAAGAAGGAGATTGACAAGTCCAAAGACAAGAAAGAGGTGAGTACCCCAGGGGAAAGGGGCTGCAGGGTGGGACCTACTCCCCTTGTTCAAGTTCTCACTCAGAGACGCTCTTTTTCTGTAGCTTGTCACAACATGGTGACAGGGGTCCTTGTTCCGTAAGACTCTCAGTTGTAACTGGCTGCTGTCCTGGGATGCTTGCTGAGCTTGCAAGCGTTCAACTTTGGGGCTGGTTTGAGACACACAGACCCGAACAGGAGAGGAAGCTGCCAGAAGGGAGTGCTGGGAAACGTGGTGTTTCAAAAGGCCTTAGCACAGAGGGGGAATTAGGTGCAGGACAGGGCCTGGCACCAAGGGTCTTCCAGGCAGAGCCAGGCGGCACCGTTCAGTTCTGTGTTTGGTACCTTCAGGGATTCTTCTCACCCTTGTTTGAACAGGTCACCATCGTGGTTTTGGGCAACAAGTGTGACCTGCAGGAGCAGCGCCGGGTGGACCACGACGCAGCCCAGCACTGGGCCAAGGGCGAGAAGGTGAAGCTGTGGGAGGTGTCTGTGGCTGACCGGCGTACGCTGATCGAGCCGTTCATCTACCTGGCCAGTAAGATGACACAGCCACAAAGCAAATCTGCTTTTCCTCTGAGTCGCAAGAACAAGGGCAGCGGATCCATGGATGGCTGAACCTTGTTTTCCCTTCCCTTCCCTTGCCACCTCCTCTCCCTACTTGCCTTGCACATACCTCCTGCTGAGCCTGTTTGGCGTCGTGGAACCTGCAGGAAGCATGGTGGCACAAGGACAGGGACTGCTCTCTTCACTGCCCAGCCCCTGCAGATGTTGGAGGTGCTACAGGAGAGCCAGGATTCACGAAGTGACGCCCCACTGCTCTGCGGGCGCAGGCTGGCAGACCCCCGGGCCCTTGGCTGCCGGAGGGGAGGCACAGTGTGGTGCTGGCCAGCAGGCGGGGATCGGCTCCACTGCCAGAGCAACCCTCCCCTCCCTCTCCAGCTGCTGTTTTATATTTATTGATACCACGTGAGAAGAGCCTGTTTGTGGGCCCTGACTCCAACCCAGCCGCTGTGAGAGCAGCTCTCCCTTGTCCTACCCCCACTGGCTCTGCGGTGCTGCAGCATTCCCCGGCAGATCACCACTTACCTGGCAGTGCCTGCTGCTCCTTACGTGCAGAAATAGCCATCCTGCCCCAGTGAATGCAGAGCAGGGCGAGGTGCTGCTGTTACTGAGGGCAGGGTGCCCACATCACCACACTGCAGCCCTCCTCTTCCTGAGCGCAGACTCAGTCCTGACCGTGGAGGAGCTGGGCCTGTGCTCAGCCTGCACACCCTGATGCTTAGGGCCGCGGCAGCTCACTGCCCATCTGCCACGGTGCTGACTCTCCTCTCAGAACCACAAAACAAGGGAAGGGTGTCCTGGTCCTGCCCAGCAACGTGTTCCCTTCAGATCTAGGAAAAAAAAATTACGAGAAAGCCCTGGCTTGTTTATACTTGTTCCTTTTATTTACTAACACAGTAAAGCCATGAGGTTCGATTATCAAAATATTTTCCTTTTTTTTTTTTTTCTCCCAACAGTTATAGTACATCAGAAAAATATACAGTGAACATTAGAGGAAGGGTACTGGCCAAGTCCCTAGAGTCTGTTTATTCCATTTTTGTGGGTTTTTTTGTTTTCTTGACTCAAACTGTTCACATCACTCCAAGTTTATTTACAGAGGGGCACACGTTATCGAGCGCTATGGACTATGCCCTACTACCTAGTACAGCGTACGCTAAGTCAAGGCAGTAAATGCTTTGGATGGCGGAGGAGCAGGGAGGGCAGCTGGAGGCGGGGGATGCGGTAGAGGGATGTGTCCTTCTGCAGCTCCTTGCAGTGTTATTGTAACTAGAAGGAATGGCTTTCAAGGGGTTAAAGTGCCGAGTGTAGGGGTGTGGAGGACTCCCCGGGTGGAGGGGTGCCAGGAGCAGCTGCTGCTGGCTCCAGCACGGGCTTTTTGGGACAGAACGCAGGGGAAGGACCCACCAGTGCCGAGCGGCTCCCCGCGCTCCTGAGGCTGGTGGGCACGTGGCAGGAGGGGACACGCTGCCCTTCTCTGCTGCGGCCAGAGCTGGGGGTGACCAGCGAGGCGGCCCGGGGACGAGCACAGTGAGGGGAGCAGGAGGAGGGCTGGAGCCGGGCTGAGCACGGGCTGCTTGGCACCGCTGCGCTGCCAGAGCTGCGTCCCGCGGGGTGCGCGGTCCAGGCTGCGCGTGTCCCCTGGGCCGTGGGACCACCTCCCTGTCCCTGACAAAGCCGTTGCTGCTGGGCACCTTCCCTCCCTCGGCTGCTCCCCGAGCCAGGTCTCCCACCCCCGCTGTAAAACCTTTCAGTTGTCTCTACCCGCAGCCTTCCCCACACGCTCTTCCCTTCTCCTGCTGCCCTCTTCCCCCAGCCCTGGGGCAGAGGAGATGCCCTGAGCAGGAGCCCGTGCCCTGGGGCTCCCTCGCACCCCGTCCTCTGCAGCAGGAGCACCAGAACCGGGCCCTCCGGACACACGTACGGCCCCGCACCGCCCCGCTCCCTCCGTGCAGGGCTCCTGCCCTCGCCCGAGGCTCCAGCTCGGGGAAGCAGCAGCATTTCAGCCGCCGGCGATCCCCGTTGGCCGGTTCCCATTCATCTCCCGTTGCGTCGGTGGAGCGCGCCGGGCAAAATCCTCCTGAAATCCAGGCGTTGCTTACAGCCAAGGCGTCGGATACGCGTGTGCTTGTGCGTGTGGATTCCCAGCTGCACAAACCGACCTGCCCCTTCGCACGGGCACGGAGGGGACGTGGGTCAGCTGCAGGGAACCATCTGCACCGAGTGTTGCGTTGTTTTTCCGGCTCTGAGCACCCCTCCACGTGCAGACAGCGTGAGCACCAAAGTAAAACGCAGGCGGCAGATGCGGCGGGCGAGCTGCTCCCCGGGGTTGCATAGATCGGGGTGGGTTGTCACTCCAGGGTAAGGTCCGTTGGGGTCGCAACTTTCCTGCATATTTCTACTCACAGCAGCGCGCTGGGAACCCGGGGCGCCGCGGTGACAGTTTTCAGACCAGGTCGTCGCTGGGCTTGGTGGGCACAGTGAACAGCAGCTATGGCTTGGGGGTCCCTCCGGAGCCCGGCCTTCCGCAGGCTCTGACGGGAGCGTCGCAGGAGAGCGCTGGGCACAGGCTGCGGGTGCCGCCGGCTCCTTCGTACCTGATTGTCCGGGCTGCTGGGGACGCCGTTGTTTTTGGGAGTCATCGGTAACTCCCTGGAAGCTCCTACAAGGACGGGGTTGGCGGGCCAGCAGCAGAGCTGCCTTCCACTGCAGAACCAAAAGTGCTTTGGGGACGTTCGCTCAGCCCCGCAGCGTCTCCCGGGAGGTAGGGGCAGGGCTGTCCCGAGGGTGGCACAGAGGCAAGCGGCTGGCACTGAGCACAGGGTCCCCTCCTCGGGGCGGCCCGGCTCTCCCGTCCCCAGCGCGTGCCAGGCTGTGTGCTCGGGGGTCCAGGGCAGGGGCAGTGTGCTTTTGGAGCGGGGAGGCACCGGCCCTGGGCTTCGGCTATTGCTCTCGGAGTGAAGATACGGTTGGCGTGGCCGGTGCCCACCGCGGCGGGGGCTCTTTGGCTGGTGGGACGTAGAGGGTTGTGGGGCGCAGGGGGCTGGTGGGCAGCACGGAAACCCCTGGCCAGCACAGGCAAGTGCGGGGCTGGCGAGGGCACGGCCAGCCCTGCCCGAGAGGGGAACCACCAACTTTCCTCTTGTGCTGGAGTCGCTTCTGCCAGTCAGAGCTGGGCTGAGTCCCCTCGCAGTTCCCTTCCCACGGGGCAGGCAGGGACTGGCGGCCAGAGGATGCTCCTTCCCCCAGGGACCAGCTGGCTCCTCTTCTTCCAGTCTGGTAACTGGGAGGGTGATGAACAAGAAGCCAGCGGGCCAAGGACAGGCAGGCCCTGGCCACGAGACGGTCCCAGTGACGGGGGCACAGTCCTCTCCCCTGCGCCGCGCAGCCATGCGATGGGCTGGCGCGGGCCGGGGGAGCAGCAGGGACGCGCGGCGGGGCTGGCCGGGCTCTGCCGGGGTATCTCGCTGCAGCAGGAGCCCGATGGAAGCAAAGGAGAAGCCGGGGTTGATGCCTACGACTACGGGTTCCCACCAGCCAGAAGAGCAGCGTGCCGGGAGCGCGGCCCCGCACCGCGCAGCCCCCGCGGCACAGCCCGGTCCGGCACAGCGAGCAGCTCTAGTAGGGCGCGAAGACGATGGGGCCCGGCGTGGTGCGGACGTGGGCTGGCGGCGTTCGGAACAGGGCTGGTCCGAGGATCGGGGCTTGGAAGAGCGTGGTGGCCGCGGCGGGTCTGAGGGCGAGCGGGCCGGGCACGGCGCAGACGGCGGCGGCGGTGAGCGGGCTCGGCAGGAAGCGCGTCGCCAGCGTTTTGGTGAGATGCTTCTGCAGAGCCAGCTTGGACTGCAGGGAGGGAGGAGGAGAGTGTGAGGCACCCGCCAGGCTGCAGGGCAGCCCCAGCCCAGCTCCCCGGGCTGGCCAGCAGCCCCTGGCAGCCCCTGCCCACGGTCGCTGCCAGCCGAGTTCTCCACGCGCCTCTGCAGTAAACGCAGCCCCTCGCCCCGACCCGACCCACGCCCCATCCCGCAGCCGGGTCCCCCAGCGCGGCCGCTCCTGGGTCAGAGCACACAGGGATGCCCCAGTCGTGGTGACCCCCCTCAGCCCCATCATGCCGACCCAGGGACCCAAACACAGACCCAACACTCCTCTCACCACGACAGCCGCCCTCCCCGAGGGGAGCAGCTTGGACGGGACCGTGGGACTCGAGGGACTGGGGCTGTAGGGAAAGCAGCCCCCATGTCCCGCTGCAGGCGGTGGCTAACGTGGCACGCGATGTTTCGGAGAGCGAACTGGGCGGGTGATCCGCTGGCAGACAAATACCTTGAGAATACTCACTGCGAGGGCAGCGTTCTTCTGCAGCTTGTTATAGGGGCTGTACTTGGGCTTGGGCGGCTTCCCCGCCAGCCGGTCTTTGTGCCTCCGGCTGCTCATGTGCTGGGGGAGGAAAACAGCCGCGTCACCCGGAGCCAGGCCATCAGGGGACCCCCAGGTACCCACACCCGAGCCCCTGGTGCCCGTGCAGAGGGGTCTGTGTGCCGGTGCCCCCGGGAAAGGCATGCGCCAGGCCTGGCATCGTCACCTGTTTGAGCTGGGTCTCCGAGTTCACGTAGATCTCGCACACTTGGCAGTGGAACGCCTTGTTCTGGATGTTGATGCTGCCCTTGTTGCCGATCCGCTTGGACTTGTGCCCTGCCCGGGAGAGGAGCTTCCCTCGGCCCCGCCGCATCTGGGCGCCGTGACCTTCCAGCATCGACTTGTGCTTGGCGCCTGGGGGGCAGAGGGGACGCTCAGCACACACCGACGTTGCCGGCAAACCCAGCACCGTGCCGGTGCCGCAGGAAGGATGCCCTCCACACAACCCCCCCGTGTGTCCCCCGTCCCACGGGACCCGGTCCCCCACCACCCTGTGCCCAGGGGACGGAGGGGACAGGGAGCTGCTGGATGTGGCAGTCCGGTCCCAAACCCTGCTGAGCTCTCGGCTGCACTTCGCAGGCAGACCAGAAACGCTCGGCTGCCCAGAGACCCCCCCTCTGTCCCTGTGCCAGACCTTCGGAGAAACTGCTATTTTAAGCGCGTGCTGGAGCCCGTCGCCTGTCCCCGGGCGTCAGCGCGGGCTGCAGAGCCGGGCACGCGTCGCCTCCGCGCTGCAGCATCCGAGCTGCGCCCAAGGTCAGAGAGGATCCGACCGCGGAGCCAGGAATAGCTCGGTGGGGTTACGGGAGGGGGTGAGGAGGGACCCGAAATCCCGGCACACCTGGGGACAGGGCGCTCCGTCCTGCGCAGGGACACGGGGTGGGGGTGGGTGAGTAATTCAAGCCCCCGCTAATTCCTTCTATTTTTTAAGGCGCTAAGCAAGGAGCCTGAGGCCGTGTGACAGCCGCGGAGGAACGCGAGCCTGCAGTTTGTTTGTTTGTCCTTTCTCCCCAAATCAGCTCCCGAACGCGTAACCAGAGCTGACAGCAGCAAGAGGACACGTCTGCAGCTAAGCCGCGGCAGCGGCCTGAGCCAGCCCCTGCGTGTGGGCTGGGGGAACTGGTTCCCAGTTCTTGCTGAACTGGGGGAGAGAAGACCGTTCCCTTTAAAACTAGGGTGCCTGTCCCCATCCAGCACCCTCCAGAGCAAGGGGCGAGCTGGGAGCTGGCCCTGCAGGGCCCGCAGACCCCGCTGGGGTCCCCTGCACCGTGGCTGCTGCCCCCCCCACCATCCCTGGGGGGTCTGGCTGCCCCCTGCTCCCCTCCAGCCCCCCCCGGGCTGCAGGGGACCCCTGCCAGCGTCAGATTCCCGGGGGGCTGCTCGAGACCACCCCGAGCCCAAAGCACCGAGCTGCTTTTGGGAGGACTGTCCTGGCTCTGCAAGGGGCACGGGCTGCCGCCAGCTCAACACCAAACTGCGGTGGAATATAAACTAGCCTCTAATCACTTACTAAATGTATCTGAAAATGTCTTTAATTAACGGAAGTGAACAATAAGAGAGCGTTTGACCTTGCTAGAATTCACCCCATAAGCTGCAGCACAGGTAAAACACCACCACTCATCTTTGCAAACCACCTTAACGAACCCTTTATAATTAAAGCAACATTCGTTAACTCTCTCCGTTTTGGTGACATTTGGGCGTTACAGGGAGCCCTGGATGGAGCCGCGGGGGGCCCGTCCCCCGTCCCCAGCGATGCCCTTACCGGTGGTGTGAGCCTCCAGCTGGGACAGGGAGTTGACGGTCACCTTGCAGGTGGGGCAGTACAGGTGCTGTTTGCTCTTCCTCCCCTCCTTCTCACTCTCCGGGGCCGAGCCCACGCTGCTGCCCGACTCTGCTGCCTGCGCCGCGGGGGAGCCCGCGCTGGCGGCGTCCGAGGTGCCCTCCGAGGGCTCGGTGGGCGGCGGGGAGCCCAGCGGGGCCGCACTGCCCGGCAGCTCCGCCGGCGACTCCTCGGCAGCCAGCGTCAGCCCCAGGCTATGGCACTCTCCCCCCGGCTCCTGCAGGCCATTGGCTTGGGCTGGCGGGAGGGAAAGGAAAGGGGGAAAAGAAAGAAATGGGCAGAAAGGGAAAGTTCTCTGTGCTCAAAGGGGTTTTCTGGATTTCAGGAGCACCCGCGTCCTCCCTGGGACCATCTCGGGCACCGCCTGCTCACGGTCATCCCGCCTGAGGGCGGCTCTGCCCCAGGGCTCTCCCGTTCCCACTTTGACCTGTGGCTCGTGGCAGCCAGGCTTGGCACAGGGGCCCAGGTGAGCTCCGGCCACGTCGCTCCCGCCGGTGCCACGGACCCCCCACACCCCCTGCCCGCGTACCTGCGCTGCCGGGCTCCCCGCTGCCCTCAGGGCTGGACACGAAGTCGGCTGCGTCATCCCGGTCGGTGGCCCCCGCCGCAGCCCCCGCCGCCTTCTGCTTGTTCTTCATGGCCTCGATGGCCTTGAGCCGCCGCGCGTGCTTGTGGCCCTTGTAGTGGGCTTCTGCCTGGTTCTGCGGAGGAGAGACGGGGACGGTGCTGCGGCCGGGCACGGGGGGGGCAGCGAAGGGCTCAGCCCCGGGCCGTGGCTGCTCGGACACGTTCCAGTGCAGCCACCTCCCCTGGTGACATCCCCCTGGGCCGGGTGTTTTTAGCTGGGGGTAGCACAACGCCACGTCCCTGCTCCTGCCAGGCTGCTCTGCGTTGGCCGAGGTATCGCTCTGCACAGCCGAGATAAGGACCCTGCTCTGATTAAATGCATCAAGTCACTTTTACAAGAAGCTTTCAGGCAAAATTTATGACTTCAGAAATGTACAATGAATCGCCAGCTGTAAAAATAAAATAAAAAAGGTACATTGGTGGGGAGGACGCGTCCCCCATTGTAACCTAACGGGCGTCTAACACGCAATTTACATTCACGGGCTCCTTTCTCCCAGCGAACGCTGAATAATGAAGCGCGCGCCGATGGGTTCATGCCTGGGCCGAACTGATAAACACGGACACAAAAGAAAATCACCCAAACGTTTGTGTACGCTGCGGTCGGGGACAATGCCGCATTGTCCCCAAAACCAGCCACAGTTCAGCAATTTATGGAAAGCAAATCCAGCACGAGCCAAGGCACCGCGGCGCCGAGCGGCACGGACCGATCTGCGGGATGAAGCATCCCGTCCCTCCCACCGCGGCTCCCTGAGGGCTGGGAACGGCGGCCGGGGCTGCGGGTACGTGGGAAAGCGAGAGGCTCACCCGAGCGCGGGGCCTCATTAGCGGATACAATTAACTTCCACCAGATAACGAGGTGGGGACGGGGCTGGGCTGCAGCCGAAGTAGGTCACCCGGCACCGCGGCAGTGTGAGGGTCTGCGCCTGCACGCGCCCTCCGCAGCCGTGACCGGGGGGACACGGGCAGGGACAGGCTCGGGGTGCCCGCGGCGGGACCGACCCTCCTGGCACCGTGCTGCCAGCCGGGATGCGGTTTGGGACGGCAAAGCGAAGCCTTTCCCCGGGCCGCTTGGCTGCGGGGTGGAATGACGAGCCCCGAAACGCTGCGTTTCGCTGGCGGAGCAGCCCCAGCCCCGGGCTCTGCCGCTCGGCTCGGAGCCAGACCCGTGCCGGTGCGAGCAGGGCCAGCCCGGGCAAAGGGCTCCGAGCTGCTGCCCGTGCCGAGGAGGCTCCTGCGGCTCCGCTCCCTGCGAACCCCCGTCCCTCTCCTGCGGCTTGGAGCAAGATTTCCCTTTCCAACCTTTTTATCAGGTTTCCCCGCAGAAGATCATCTGTGCACAATGCATCACCGCGGGGAGCAACGAACGTTCCCTTCCTCCCCTCCGCGAGGTTCATGATCTACTTAGCATAAAGGGCTGGGGATAAACCCCCCACCTGCCACCCCCGAGCTCCGGGGAGCCGCGGCAGGGAAGGTCACATCCAGCTTCCCAGGACCAGACACGAACTGCACGGGCTGATAAAGCAGCTTAAGCACAAACACCGAAACCGGGACAGCAGGGAAGGACCCGAACAAACCACCGAGGAGCAGAAAAAGCCAGCGTGGCAAACGGGGGACACGGCAGTGCCTGTGCCCGCGGGCAGGGAGACGTCGGTGCAACCTCAGCAGGTGCAGAGCGAGGGAGGGCAGAGCTCTGAGGAGCTGCCGCCTGCGTGGTGGGATGCTCCTGCCCAGCCGCTGGCGCTGGCACCGGCCCCGCTGGCACCCGCTGGCCCCACTCGCCCCCCCAGCCCTGCGCCCGCCGGCCCCGCTTACCGCCGAGTTGAAGCGCAGGTGGCAGATGTTGCAGGAGATGAACTGCTTCTTCTTGAGCGGGGCGGGCACGCCGAAGGTGTGGCTGATCACCGCCTTCTGCACCGGGTCCATCTGCAGGGGAGGGAAGGCGGAGGCGGCTGTGCTCTGGCAGAGGGGACGAGGCCGCTGTGGGGACACAGGCTGCGGACCCCGTCCTCCCTAGTACTGCCCTGCGTGTCCCCCCGTCCCCTCTCCCCCCACCACAGACACCAGTGTCACAGGTGGCAAATTACCGGTTCCTGATTGAGCTCCCAGTTGCTGCCCTTGACCCTCCCAGTGCCAGGGCAGGTTTCCAAGACACTGAGCAGGAGCGGAAACCACCAAAAGAGGGGGCAGAGGCCATCAAAATCAGCAACCGGCCGTTAATCCTCCACGTGCTCTTCATCGGGGAGCTGAGACGTCCCCGTGCCAAGCCGAAGGCTCGAGCTGAGCCACGCGTGCCTGCTGCTTGCCCATGGGACACTGAGCAGTGCACGCAGAGGCTGGGGCAGGAGGGGAACGGTGCCCGCAGCCATGGGCACAGCTCACCCAGGGCATGGTGCCTGTGCCAAAGCAAAGCCACTCCGGGCTGCCCCACTCCCGTATGCACTTTCCCTGCTCTAATTGAATTATGAGGTTGACGACCCGTGAGCCGGCGCAGCCCCCGGTACCGCACTGGGCACGAGCAGCTCCCGTTACCCGCACTCACGAGCCACGTCTCTCCCCGAGCCCGTTCGCGGCGCGGGGGCTGCCGGCGGGCGGCTGGGCACAGGCTGCTGACAGCCCCTGGCGCTCCTGTCCCTCCCCGGGGCTCGGCCTCATTCCTCAGCCCAGGCACCAAACTTGTTCGAAAAGCCATAATTGTTTTAAGCAAAATGCATTTATTAAGGGTGGGGGGAACAAGAATCACCCCTTTGTCTGAGCGTGGCTGTGATCTATAATGCAAGCACTGTTCCCCTGCCCTGCGGCACAGGGAGATTATCTTATCTGGGTCCTGCTGTCAGCAGAGCCTGGGGTTTTCGGGCGATCGTATTTCTCCACAAAGCTATTCCGTTGCCCAGACAGGTGCATCAGTCTTCGAGGCACATGCCCGGACAACAGAGCCATTATCGAGACCCCAGATTCCTTCCCAGGAGTGAGCAGAATGGTAAAAGCCGGTGATTAATGAAGCGCCTGTTCGCGATGAAATTTTACTCACTTATCTGGCATATAAACGAGGAGGCATTTGGGGTTTGGCGGAGACCCGGAGGAGGCTACGGATGGCAAAGACGCTGCTCCACCCCTGACGGCAAACACCGCAGCGTGCCACGGGCAGCGTCCCTGCGCTGCCAGCGCCTGTTTGCAAGAGCCCCAGGCAGGCGCGGGAGCCGTGAGCTCCCCGGGGCCGGGCTGGCTCGCGCATCCAAAACCTGGCTCCTCGCCCCAGCCCCGCGCACCCCGGCCAAGGCTGGCACGGCTGGTGACTGTCACTGCTCCCGCTACCTCAGAGCACCCACACGCACCGCGTCCTGGAAAGCCCTCGGGCGCCCAGCCCTGCGGCCGAGTGACCCCGTGCCACGGCCGCCCCGCGCTGGGCACAGCACAGCCCGCGTGCCACCCGAGAGCCCCTGCGCTCTCCAAACGAAACACAGACAGACCCCCAGCCCCTCCCCAACGCAGCTCCTGCTGCTGTCTCAGACACGGAGCAGCCCCCCCGGCTCTGCGCCGGGGCCGTGAGGGTCTGTGCCGCAGCGGTACGTACCGGCGCCCGCAGCCGCGTGCGCTGAGGCTCTTCCTCGGGGTTTCCAGCAGAACGGACCCGAGGGCAGAGGCAGGCTTCGGGCTCCACACACTCCGAGAATAAAGATCTCAGCTCTACGGTCAATTATTATTGACTGACATTACTTTATTTATCCCTGGCTGTTCCTACTGATATAAATAGAGCTCCCTGCGCCGAGCTGCCCGCGGCCCCGAGGTCACACACGGGAACTCGCCGGGACGCAGCATCCATTCTGACTGCGTCTCCTGCCGCGGTTCTGCGAGGTGCTGCTGGCTCCGGGGGCTCTGCAGCATCCCAAGAGCTGCGAAGGGCCCTTCGAGCACGAAACGCCTTCTGTGTTGAGTTAGGATTTTTTTTCCCTGTTGTTGTTGCTTTAAGCAGCAGGAGAGCTCAGCTTGGAAAGGTTTCGCTCGCTCCAGAGTAAAACATCTGCTGGGTTCGTGAGAGCCTTGTGACCTGCCCGAAGCACAAAGCGTTCAGCTGCGCGGCTGCAAACAGCCCCTGCCCTGCAGGGCACTGCTGGGCACATAGGGGCAAACCCTCTGGTTTCTTTGTACAGCAACTCCACTGATGCCCCCTCCCCAATCACCCTGAGGCTCAGCTGCCCCGGGGCGCCTCTGACCTGGTATCGAGGAACGAGGAGCTCAAGGCGCCCGTGCAGCCAGGACAGCCTCCCGCAGCACCTCCAGCCCCATGTCTGACGTCCTCGGGGCAGACGAGTCCCCCCCACCAGGCACAGCGGCAGCGCGACGGGACCCTGTGCCTCCAGCAAGTGCAAGACGTTCATTTTCCAAATTATTTTTTTTCTAAAGCGACAGCTCTGGAGAGCACGTGCCAAGGCCGGGGCAAGCGGGAGCCAAGCTGAACAAACAACAGGGTCTGGTTCAAGTCAGCTCCTGACTCCAGCGACTAAAAACAGGCGCCCAGACAAAGAGCAGCAACCTTCACGGCATCAAACATCCTCCTCTCCTCTGTTTCTGCTTGTTAGCACAGGGGAGAGACAGGCGAGAGCTGGGATTTCAAAAGAGCTTAAAGGGGTTGGATGTCTGAATCCCATTCAACAGCAACAGGAACCCTGGCCTTAATTCCCACGGCCGCCTTTGAAGGTCTCAGCGATAATTTGCACCTTCCGAGCACGTTTAATCTCAAAGCCACTTACAACAGGCCAGCAAGCGAGCGGCGAGGGAGCTCAGCAAGCCCCATTTCCAGGCTCATGGGGGACAAAAAAGGGCATTTACCAAACCCAGAAACACCTGCCCTGCCTCTTCATGCCCAAGACGCTGCCGTACGGCTTTGGCCGCACCCGTGTCAACGTAGATGTACAAGAGAACATCTCAAGAGCAACACGTTTCATCGCGTAACTCAAGCCCTTGGTGCCGTGGTTCAAGGCTGGGGACCCTGAGGCCAACCGAGCAGTGGGTGAAGTCCCACAGCGACCAGGCTCGCCCAACCCCGCAGCACCAGCCACGCTCCTTGTAGCTTTATACGCCTTCTCCCTCCTTCCTTCCTTTTCTTTACTTGTTTTTCAACTAATGAACTGCTCTCCAGAGCAACATTATTACTATTGATTCCAGGAGCAAAATCCAATTGATCTTGGTTAAAATGAACCATCTTTTTAATTCTGGTATACAAGGGCGATGGCTGGGCAGGAGCTAAGGGCAGGGAGGGCGCGTTGCACCGGCATCCAGCAGCCAAAGGCCCCGGTAATTAAGCCAGAAATGATCTGGTGGGGGTCAAGGAGCGGTGCTGCGTGGGAGGGGGACTGCTGCGGGGCAGGAGGGGTCCGGCCGCCGATGCCCACCCACCCCCGGGGACTCACCGTGTTGAAGTTGGGGAAGAGGTTGAGCGGTGACGTCCCGTTGAGCCTGAAGGTCAGAAAGTGCTTGATGTCCAAGGGGGGATGGAGGGGACGGCCGGGAATGGGCAGCGACGCTAAGAGGGGGCTGCTGTGCCCGGAGGGACCTGCGCAGGCAGAGGGAGAGAGCAGCGTTAGTGGCCCCTGCTCGCGGCGGGGGACAGGGCACGGCACACGGGGACACGGCACGCGGGGTGATCTGCCACAGCCTCCGGACCCCGTCAGTGAAAGGCCCCAGCCCAGGGTGCCCCGCGGGCAGCCACGACCTCAGTGCGGGCTGTGCTGCGGCATTGGCGCCGTCCCCGGGGAAAAAAATCCCATTTTGCTTCACCGGGCGTGCACTGATCGAGTTAATGCCAGAGTCGCCCAGAAGGGAAATCTGTGAAACTGTTTAAAAATAAATAAATAAAATTATAGCAACAGCGATGAGGGAGGGCGCAAACGCAAGCAGAAACGGGCGAGCGATGCATAATCGACCTTCTGAGGCATGAAAGGGGATTTCTGCATCAAATCATCTGAGACAGCAGGGCCGGCCCCCAGGGACCCCCCACCCCACGCGCAGCCACGACCCCGCGCGAGGGCAGCGGCTGCCACAGAGGCATCGGGGGCTGATGGCGAGCGTGTCCCCTCGCCTTTGTCTGTGTGTTTCGCACTGATCGCACCGGCCTCAAAAACAGATATAGATCACATTTACACCTGGGAGGAGCAAGGGGACGGGCGAACCCCCCCTGCCCCTGTCAGCAGTAACTCAGTAAAGGGAGTTTGCAGCTCCCCAAGGCCGCCGCGGCCCCGCAGCCCTGGGAAGAAGCCCCCGCGCCGGGCGGGTGCGTGGCCCGGGGGTGCTGCAGGGGGACACGGGCTCCCAGGGATGGCCACTGCCCACCGACACACTAAGGACACGATACGCCCAGCTGCTCTGGCTCGTTCTTGAGCCCAAATTTGTGGATTAAACATATTTCTGGGCTGGGTCCGCAGCAGGGGGTTAGGGGAGAGCCCAGAAACCCCAGCCAAGATGGGACCGTGCAGAGACCCTGTGACAAGGCCCCGTGAGCAGGAAAAGGGCTGATGGCTTCAAACAGCCCCCGGCGAGGAGCCGTGCCGGCAAGGGGCACCCGCACGATGCTCCTGGGCCACCTTCCCAAGGTCATGGGGCCGCTGCGGCTCCTGCCTTACCTTTGCTGCGGGGCAGATTCTGGCGGCAGCTGTGGGCTGTATTTTTAGGTATTAATTAGACACTTAATTATGGGGATTTGCTCTGGGGAGAGTGGCAGGGCCCCAGGTCTGTATAGAGTGACACGACCTTGCCGAGGCAGCGGGCACGGCCACCCCGGGGTGGCTTTGCTGGTGAATGGCATCCCCGGACGCTCGGTCTGCAGGGCCGGAGCGGGGCCGTCCCCCACCCCAGCGCTGCCTTCGCTTCGTCTCCCCCCGTTTTGGCAGAGGAGCCCCCACCTCCACAGCAGACGCGGCCACTGCAGCGTCACCGCACGCGCCCCGCTCGGCCCGGAGCCACCAGCTCAGCCCAGCTTCTGTCCCGCAGGCTCGCGACTCTCCAAGGGCTCCCTTGCAATTTAAAGACGTGTTTCAGTCCTTCATTAACCAAGCCCACCCAGGCCCGTGCCCGGGCGCCATCCCCAGCCTGTCCCCCTCACCTCTTTGCTCCGCACAGCAACTACCCGCGCGTCTGGGGAGGGTTTTCTCCCAGGTCCCCTGTGAGGCAGATCAGAGCGACTGTCGTGCTCCAACACTACGTGTGTGCCAGCCTCTGAGAAATGCCTTTGAAAGCGGCAGGAACAACGCTGTGGGTTTTCATACCGACACGAGAACCTGCCAAGGACCCATCCCCGCAGACGCCGGCTGCCTCGCGGAGCATCTGGCGCAGAGTCTGCCCAGGACAGATGGAGACGGGAGCTGTTTATTCGCACAGCAGCAGCCTGGCTCCCTCCCACGCGGTAGGTGTTCGCAGTGAATTTTGGTGCCGTCTCAAATTCCTTACCCAGGGCTTCAAAGTTTTTGTCTCCGGCCAAGCACCGCGCTGAATTCACTCCAGCTATTTCCAGGAGACTCTCTGGGAAACACGTGCACGCCCCGCGATGCCAAGGGCTGGTGGCAGAAGAGCAGCAACACCCGGTCACAACGCGGGACCACGACTGCAGCGCCGGAGCAGCCCCGGACCAGTAACCAACAGCCTGCACCGCGCTGGATGCCCAGAGCAACCAGAGCCAGCAAACCCAGACCGCGGCGCAGCACATCGCTGGGCCCTGGGGATGGCGATGCCGCGGCTGCCCCGGCACGGTGCGGTCACTCCGGCGGTACCAGCCTCGGCCGAGCGCGGCCCCTCCA
The DNA here is from genome assembly GCF_013368605.1 of Nyctibius grandis. Classification (NCBI taxonomy): domain Eukaryota; kingdom Metazoa; phylum Chordata; class Aves; order Nyctibiiformes; family Nyctibiidae; genus Nyctibius; species Nyctibius grandis. The sequence goes on from NC_090683.1 coordinate 6,867,162, forward strand.
CCCTGCCCAGCTCCAGCGGGAAGGAAGGACCAAGCCCCCCTGCCCAGAGGCTGCCAAGCGGCTGTGCACAACGTGCTCGGCCCTGACACCAGTTCCCAGCCTCCCTGGGAACGTGAGGACGGCGCATGTGGTGAGCACCACCCTGCTAAATCCTCCCGGTTCCAGCTTCCCGCAGCCACAGCCGCCTCCCCTACGCGCATGGTTTGGCGAGCGGCCCGCGGCAAAGCCCAGCTCGCAGGACAAGGGCACACCGAGAACCACGGACCCGACCCGCGGGACGCTCGTGGGTGAGCAGCTTTCCCCCAGACACACTTGCCATCAAACCAGCGTCTCCACCTCACGGATCAGCTGAAGGACACGCAAGCCCGTGCTGGGGCGGAGGAAGGTCCCTTTGCCAGGGGCAGGGAGGAGGAGGAGCAGCGAGCCCGAGCCCCCCACGTTGCCGCAGCACAAGTCCCAGCCAGAGGCAACCGCACAGCACCGAGGGGACCGCCAGCGTTATGGACACTGGGGTCAAATCCTGCCAGACACGGACTCTGCACCTGCGGGACGGCGTGAACTTACCCAGGGCAGGAGCAGAGCCGAATCCTGCGGGTGGACCCGGCGCTCAGGGTTAAACCGACGAGACGCTCCAGGCTCTGCACTGGCTTCACTGCAGATACAATGAGTGAGAAGGGCCCTCTCCCCGCTCCGACAGAGCTGAGAAAACACCCCTCCGATTTTGAGGCAGAGCAGCCCCGTAACCCCCGGCCACGCCATGCGGCACCGCCGCCCCGCTCGGCCCCCGCGCACGCACCCCCCGACCCCCCGCCGCGGGCTCCCGGCAGCCCCGCTCGCTCCGGGGTCAAGGGGATGCTGGAAGGGGAAAACACGAGCTGAGCAACTCGGGTCGTCCCAGAAGCAGCTGTCTCAGACGGCTCCTCCGGCTGCCGAGAGCTCGGAGCGCAACGGGGCCGTGGGGACGGGATGGCACTTGGAAAAGACCAGGAATTCGCTAGTTATTATTTTCGGACCCCTGCTTATAATTTATTCTGTCATTGCAAAAAAAGTCCTTTTAGATATCTTTGTACTTTAAACACTAGGAAAATTAAGATAGACCTTTTTAATATATATATTTATATATATATTTTTATATATATATACACATATGTACACGATGATGCATTTTAAAGTTACTATTCCCACAGTGATTACAATACCAATCTCTAAACCTCTTGCTCTTGAAATGACCATGACTCGATGCCACCTCTACCATTACTCTGTGCTGTGCGCGAGGAACACCAGGAGGACACCGCCGGGCGCTTCGGGGTCTGCCACGGAGCCGGGAAGGCGCGCTGCCTTGGCTGCATTCGTTCTCCAGGCTCCAAAACAACAAAAATCAGATATTTTTGCAGAGTATTAAGTAAAAGCTGCCAGGTATCATTGTGCAAAGGCAATGTGACGTTTGAGCTCAAGACAAGATGTGCCTTCACCTCCCTAAACCAAAATAACAACAAACCCTTGGAACAAACCTCATCGCAATCCGGGATTTCAGGTGGCCCCAAGATTTTAAATTCTGGCCAATTCCGAGGGATGTTTGGGGGATGCAGGAGGGGTGCTCGTGGCACCGGCATGGCTTTGTGAAGGATCGTGTCCTCTTCCCGGCACAGAGCAGGTCACCATCCACTGTTGGCCGCCCGGCCCCGGCGGTGACCAGGAGTGGGGAAAGGCGGCACCGAGCCAGTGCCCGGGGCTGCCCGCAGGACCCGGCCCCCTGCCCGCAGGGCTCTGGTTTTACTGGTCACCGCTCACTTCACCTGCGCCACGATGAAGCCGGACTCCCTCATGCTCTCGTAGTACTCGATGGCCAACGCAAAGTCAAACTCGCTGATGGCCGGCCCGTCGATGGCGATCTTCATGAGGTTGGAGAGCCCCTCGTCCTTTGCGCAGCGCAACCGGCCACGCTTCAGCAGCTCCCGGCCCCGGCTGATCTTCTCGGCAAGGACCGAGCCCAGCGGCAAGGCCAGTGCGATGGCCGCGAGGACGGCGAAGTCCGGGAAGAGCTCGTGCATCTCGGAGTTGCTGTAGACCAGCTTGACGCAGAGGTCCTTGAAGGAGAGCTGGCTGAGGCTGAAGACGATGCGCTTAAAGAGGGGGAAATCACTCAGGGCCCTCTCGCTCACCACCACCCGGGAGTAAGCCTGCAGGAGGAAATTCAGCTCGCTGACCCCATAGCTGCCAATGTCCTCCAAAGACTGGGGGTAGCACTTGGGGTTGAAGATGGCCGAGAAGGAGCTGATGGCCTCCAGGACTCTGCTAGGGAACCTGTCCAGCAGGTTGCCCCGCACGCTCTCCAGGTAGCTCTCCTTCAGGCGCTCAAAGTGCTTCAGGTGCACCTTGGAGCAGTTGGCCAGCTCGACACCCTTGTAGTAGAGGCGGCTCTCGCCCTCCCGGTCGTCCTGCGGGTGCTCGTTCATCTCGTTGAGGAATTCCTGGAGGTTCTGGCCGCTGGTGCTCTTCTGGGCCTGCAGGGTGGTGGCCGTGGCGGAGACGATGGGCTTCAGGATGGAGAGGTCAAAGTCCTCAATTTGGAAGAAGCGGCTGAGTTTCTGGAAGATGGGGAGGACGTCCAGGAGGATCTTGGTGAAGGCCACAAACTGGAACTTCTTGAGCTCTTCGCAGAGGCCGTGGGCCACGGGCGAGCGCTCCGCCTCGCTCTCCAGCAGCAGCACCAGCGAGGGCCACGAGGAATCGATGGCTTCCACGGCTGGGAAAATAGAAGTCCAGTGGATGGCTTTGGGGCTCCCGAGGTCTATCTCACAGAGGTCCAGGACGCTCCGCAGATCCTGCAAGCCATTGCTGTCCCCCTTGGAGCTGGAGTAGAGCCTGTATACGGCGTCCACGGTGGTCTCGTATTTCTGGAGGTACTCGATGCTGCCGATGCTCTCAGCCGGCAGCAGGGAGCTGCCGTGGGACAGGCAGCGCATCTCCGTGAGGAGCGGGCAGAGGGACGTCAGCGCAGTCCCCACCTCGCTCAGCCACTCAGCCCCCAGCGAGGCGCCGTCGGCGCTGAGCCAGGTGATCTTCATGGTGGGGATGCCGAAGGCGCGCACCACCTCGCCCACCTTGCCCGTCACCGCGGCGGCCTCCCCGGCGGGCAGCTCGAAGCTCCCCAGGAAGGTGGCGGAGGTCTGCCCGCTGCAGGGGGACACGGTGGTGGTGAACATGGCCAGGCTGCGGTGCTCCAGGACGTCCACCGTCTCGTCCACCACCAGCCCGACGAACGGCGAGGCTTTTATCCTGTGCCTGTCCTCGTTGTGCAGGACTCTGGCGATCGCTGCCTGGGCCAGGGAACGGCGGGAGGGAAAGAGAAACACGAATGAACTTCACCCGGCGCCAAGCCTGGGGAAAAGCCCTCAAGCACGTTGCACCCACAAGCACCTACACAAGCTGGAAATCACCTTCTGCTTCTCTACCACCCCGTCTCCTCCCGCTCCCACCTGCGGCCCGAGCACCGCACGAAGCTGCAGAGAGCTGGGGGGTCCCTGCCCTGAGCCCCGCGGCTTCGGCAGGACCCAGCACAGCCGCCGTCCCCGCGTCCCCCGAGCCCTGCCTGTGTCCCAGAACCTGCCGCCTCTGAACCCCGGCAATCGCTCCTGTGCGAGCCCAGCACAGGCCGGAGCAGCAGCGACGCTCCCCAGCATCCCCTCCTCCTTCACTCCATCCTCCCCACGTCAGGCAAACACCCCGGTTTGAAGGGAAAACCTCCTCGGGGTGTGTGAGTGCTGTAAGCAGCACTTCGGGCTGAGAAATCTAATTAGTGGATTTAGTGTATCTGAGGCAGAATAAGGCTCTTTAGAGATCTAAAAAGCCTGGCAAACGGCCAAGGCTCGCTAAAAAATTAATTTGATTTTAACAGGCAGAAAGCGTTTGTAAAATTAAGAGAACCCTTTCTGAACTCTCCAGCTACTTGATCTTTCTGATCACCCAGTTTAGGGCGAAAGAGGAAAATCCCCCAGTGCTCGTGTAACCGAACCCCCGAGCTGTCCCCCCCAGCAGCCTGGCAGGCGCAGGCCAGAGAGGTTCCCCTGCTCTCCCTGCCTGGATGGACACATGCGACCATGAGCCCGAGGCTCCCTCGATGGAGCCCATCGCCTGCTCCCGCTCTGTCAAACCAGGGAATGGCACCAACAAATGGCCACGTGGATGTTTAATGTGGAGGAACTGAAAATCCCAGAGAGCAGGAGCGTCGCCCGGCTCCCCGGGGGACCAGAGCATCCCCTGGCACAGCCTGGTTGGGTGGTCCGGGCTGGTGGTCCCAAGCACAGTGCGGGCACGCCCCGGTCCCACGGGACGGGGTCAGCCATCAGCAAAGGCTGACGCAGAGGCTGTCGGTGCCCCTGAGCGGGCAGCAGCCCCTGCTCTGCCCCCCTGCCTTTCACCAGGGCCACGGGATGGGAGCTCACACTCACCACTCCTGTTCACACACGCAGCACCCGAAACAAAGCGGAGCGGGCGCTGGTGGCACTCAATGGGGCGCTGGGAAGCGCGGGGCTCCCCGCCGCAGCCCGTCAGCACCCAACCGGCCCCCCGAGCGGGCGCAGCCCCCTGCCCCACGTACGCACCTGCATCTCCCTGACGCGGCCGGGCTGGTAGTACTGGCTGTGCTCGGGGGCCAGCAGCGCCTGGCACAGGTTGAACTTCTGGAAGTCGAGCAGGGAGGAGCACTTCTCGTCCGGGATCTCCTCCTTCGCCATCCAGTAGACGGTGGTGAGGACGGCCACCTTCGCCGGGTTCACCTCCACCTTGATGCGGGAGCGCAGCTCCGGGCGGGCGCGGGTCTCGAAGGCCAGCTGCTCCCGGTTCACGGCCAGCGCCTGCCGGTGCGCGCCCGAGGTGACGTGCCGCAGCAGGGCATGGCGCTGGAAGTTGTCCGTGCCCACGGTAAAGGCGTTCTCCGCTTTACCGTGCTTGTTCTTCACCAGCGCCTGCCGACACTCTATGCAAAACATGAGTTTCCTCTCATAGTCAAACTCCAGCCAGGTAAACTCTTCCTTCCAGTGCTCATTGAAATAGCGCTTACACTTTTTATTGGAATTGGAAGTTTCCCCAGCTGGCTTTTTCCCCGGAGGCACCATATTGCTGCGGCTGGGAAACCAAACACTACGGCTGAACCGAACCGTGCCTTGGAGGAGCAGCCTTTACACTTAACTTAGTAAGAAGGTCTATTACCACTCTCCTGGTCCGACTGGAGATGAAAGAGACACAAGGGAAAGGGATTAGGGCCCCGCAGACCTCACCCTGTGCTCACCGCTCAGCCTCGGCGGCGCTCGGGGCCGGCAGGGCTGGGGGACAGAAACACGTGCGGGGGCTGCACGCACACGTCTGTGTTTCCATTCCTCCCTTGCTTGTCTCTACCCCAGGAAATCACCAAAGCCACGTCCTGTGGCACGGGGCCGTGCCCTGCGCGGTCAGCGTCCCGGCCCAGCACCCCTCCCGGGGGGCTGATGCCCAGGACCAGCCCCAGCCAGGGCTCCCACATGGCCCCCGGACCCTGCGGCTGCACAGCAGCCGGGCACCGTTAATTATGGGACCGCGCCGGACTCGCCGCGTGAGAGCCAAAGCCCCGGCCCGTCCTGCTGAGCGTTTCCTCTGCGATTGCCAGCACCCCTCAGACGTTGCCAGGGCTGGGACCGCGCCGGTGCCCCTGCCGTGCCCTGGCAGGGCTCGGGGCTCATCCCCAGTGCAGGAGGAGGTGCCCGCAGCAGGGACAGGTCTGCCCTCTGCGACAGCCTCACGTGCCCCGCGTGCCCCGCACTCGCCTCCCCGATCCCCACACCGGGCAGGCGCCGAGCTCAGCGTGCCCCGGCTGACACCAGGAGGGGGTTTCCTCTGTTCCCTCCCTGTCACCGACCCCATTCGCTCCCAGACCCGTCCCCACCGACACGCAGCCCCCGGCACTCGCTCCAGCAAAACACGCTACCTTGGAAAGGGGAAAAGAAGCAGCAGTTGGTGTGTGGGGCGCCCGGGATGGAGCAGGGCACCGCGGCACCGCGTCCTGCCACGCACCCTTCGCTGTCACCACATGTGCCGCTCCCCGGCCACTGCTGGCCACGGGGGAAAGCCACGCTGCGGACCCTCGGGGACCCGGCAGCACGTGGGGGGAGCGGGGGTGACACTACTGTACCCCCCCAGCCTGCTGCTCCCCCCAGCCAGGGCAAGAGCCCCGTCCACGGCGGGGTCTGGGCAGGATCAGGATTCACTTGCGAGGGGACAAGCCGCTGCTCGCGCCTGGGGGCATCAGTCCTGGCTGCCGGTCACCCAACGGAGCCGAGCAGCCCCCGACCCCAGCGCCCAGCCCTGCACCCACCCTCCCCCTACATACGTACCATTTAAAGGCTGCCATAAGCTTGGGGGTGAGGGGGCTCGCACCCTTCCCAGATTTGGGGTTTTAAATAAGAAAAAAAAAATAATATCTAATTAAAAAACCAAACCCAGTCAAACAATGCAAAGCCACAAAAAAAAAAAACCCCAAACCAGAAGGGCTCGGCAGGGAGCAGCGCGCCCCCCGCCCCGCTCAGCGCGTGGGGCCCGGCGCCCCACGGCCCCCCACGGCCCCCAGCGCGGCGGCTGCGGGAACAAAGCCTGCGGCTGCCCGAGCTCACGGGGCCGTGGGTGCAGCCATCTTGCTGCGAGGACTGTCTGGCTCCGCGGATGCTCCCGGCAGCCAACGGCGGCAGTGGCCACTAGCGGTGGCCAGGGACCGGGAAGGCCGTGTGGCCATTGGCCTGGCCACGGGGATGGTGGACGCGGTGGCTGGGCGATGGGCTCCAGTCCCTGGGGAAGGGGAGCACACGGAGCTGCACCCCGTGCCCGCTGCTCCCCCACCGGGACGCCCTCCCCGAGATGCACGGCGGGCAAAGGCGATGGGCACCGGGTGCCCGGCTCGCGGCCCCCCGGGACCCCCACCCCGCGTCCCTCGGCCAAGGGCTGAGCACACGCAGCAGGATGGGCTGCAAAGGCGTTTCCACCCAGCCCGGACGGGTGTCCCCGGGCGCAGGCAGAGGCAGGCGAAGCCGCTCTCCAGCCCTGCCCACGGGCACCAAGATGCTCCAAAACCCAGGTCCGAGCGCCTGAGCCAATGCTGCAGTGGGACTCGGACCACACTGCGGCTCAAACTCCCTTTAGCTGTGCTCCTGGTCTGTTGGGACGGGCACTGGCACCCACGCTGGGCACCCACCCCCTCCTGCTGGGGCTCTTAACGAGCACAGGGGCTCTGCTCATATCGAAAAAACTTCTTGTAGCATTAAACGCAGGTGAAATTCAGAGCCCCCCAACTTCTTCCAAAAATAGGATTTTACACCAACTTTGCTTTCCCCCAAACAAGGTTCCCGAGGACACTGAAATCCCAAAGAGCACCAGTGCCCCGGGGAGCCCCCGAAGGGAACTGCCCGCCTGTTCCCCGGCCCCCAGCACGGACACGGTGCCGGAGGATGCTCCCGGCCCCGACTCGCGGCCCCCCGGTATGTGCCTGGATTAGGGCTGCATTGTACCTGGCTCCGGCTGGCTCCACACCCCGAGGGGACGGCGGCCCCCGGCCCCCCAGTGAAGTCCTCTCTCCAGGCTCCTCCACATGTCCCGGGGCAAGAGGCTCCTCCTGCGCTGGGGACATTCCTGCCGGGCCACCACAGCCCAGGGTTAACGCTGACAGGAGCTGGGTGAAACCAGAGACGGGGCTCCCGGGGTGAAAATATGCACTATTGATTCTTGTGCTAATGCAAGCCAGCAAAGAGCCTGAGCCTTTTTAATCAGTTTTCAGGCAGGAGGCTGCGCATCCCCTGGTTCAGCTCCGGAGCAGGATGGCAAAGGTCAGTGGTCCCGGCAGCCCCTCGGGCAGAGGCTGACCCAGTTTCCCACGGCCCCACACTGGGATCCACCGGCCAGACCGGGGGACTCTGTCCAGGAACACACTTGGTGTCCCCCCAGTTCCCCAAGGGAGCAGCTGGGTCCGATCCCACCCGCTGCTCCTGCCCCAGCACCAGCACCCAATGCAGGCACAGAGGGATGGGGAGCACCAAGGAAAATGGCTGGATTTGTCAAAGCCCTCACTGCCCATCCTCCCCTCCACACTCTTCTAGTTGCCTTTTTTTTCCCCTTTCCTTTTCTCCATAAATTCACATTTCTGTTGGCAGCCTCCAGCTTTACCGCGGATCCTGGGCAGCGTTTGCAGGATGTCGCTGACCCTGACGAGACCCTGCAGGACGGCAGTGTCCTTCCTAGAGGAACCGAAATGGAAACACTTCTGTTTACTCCCAAGCAGCAGCAGCCGCCCTGGTCTGATTCGATCATCGCTATTTTTCCCCGCCGTGACATGCCTAGAGAGCGCGGCGGGCAGGTGCCCCGTCTGCCCGAGCACATTCATCATCCCCGTGGCACGAGCGCAGCCGCTGCCCCGTGAGCCACAGTTTCCATTTCAGCCCCTTCGATGGCCAAACCGAGCCCGAGGCGGCAGCTCCCGGCTGGGGATGCTGAGGGGCCCGACCCTGCCCGCACGTCAGTCCCACAGCCAGGAGCTGGGTATCCCCGAGGGGGTCTGGGGGAGGGCAGGCGCACGCTGCCCTGCGGGTCCCTGCTCCCCCTGCGCCCACAGCCCCATCTGCAACGAGCCCCAAAACAAACCGGGGGCCGGGAGCAGCGGGGGCACGTACGGGGGGATGCACGGAAACTGCCCCAGCCCCGCCGCCGCCGCAGCATCCCTCGCACCCGGAGGTGGTGACAGTCCCGTTTAATCTCGCTGTGCGCGGCGGGGGAAGGCAGGCGGCGAGGAGCCGCTGCCGTGTGCGGGAGGGAGCCGTCCTTCTGCGAGGGAGACAGAGCCCAGCACCGTGTCAGCTCAGGCAAATCAAATATACCCCTGCAGCCCCCCGGGGCCGCTGCCTGGCCAGGCTGGTCCCGCGGGATCTGCTGTTCCGCAGCATCGCAGCAAGGAGAGCGGGGGGGGTCCTGGGGGAGCGGGTACCCCGGCCCAGGGAAGGGGATGAGGCACACGCTGGGGGACCCCAGTACGTCCCTGCCGTGTCCCAGCTCTCCCGCAGGCACAGGGGCTCTGGCGTGGGCAGCTCAGGTCCCTGCAGAGGGGCCTGGGTGGGCAGTGGGCCATGGAGAGGGGACCATGGGCTGCTGCTGGAGAAGGAACCCCCCCAAAGCAGCTGACACAGAGACCCCCCGCTCCCTCAGCCACCACCAGCTCGCAGGAGGCGGCCTCGCGCCTCCTTCCCCTGCACAGCCTCGTCACAACCTTTTGCTGCATGACTTGAGCTGGCAGGGAACGAGCCCTGAAATAAGCTCGGCTGACGTCCCTGCAAGCTCCCGGGCATGACCACAAACAGGATTAGTCTGGGCTGGGGAGGGGGGCAGTGCCCAGCTCTCCCCGCCAGTGACCCCAGCTCCGGGCTAACGCTCCCCCGACCGGAGCCGGGGCCAGTTCTCTCTCCGCGATGCAGCAGCCGACAAGGGCAAAGCAGAGGCAGGGACAAGGTGATCCCAGCCTGGGCTCCCTCCCGGGTGATGCACCTGCTCCACGAACGGCAGCTCGGCGGCACCCACTGCCTGGGAGCTGCGCAACCAACACAATAAACAACCTCGGAGGAGCAAAACCAGACACAGGACCAAGCCTCTGCTCCCCGCCGTGCCCACAAGCATGACCAAGGACGGAGCCCACAGCCCGTCGCGTTTTAATTCCCCAACTCTCCCCATCTGTGAGCCAATGATCTGTCAGTGAGCACGGAGCGATGCCCCCGTTCAGAGCCCCCATCCTGGTACCGAGGGGCTCGGGAAGGAGCCCCAGATTAGTCCAGCCTTTGTTCTGGGCATCCTTCACAGCAGGAAAACTACAGCCGAGTCCGATTCGTCACGGCCAGGGAGCGACTGACAGAAATGAAAAGGGAAAAAAAAGACACTCAGATTGCTGCTTTCTCACCGTTGCAGTGAAATAACCAATTTAGAACAAATTAAGGGGCTCCCGTCCCTACCAGCCTCCTGAATTGCCTCTGAGCCAACGCACATTCCTCATCAGCAGCGCAAATTAATGAATTCTGTTATTGAAGCCCCCGAGGGCAGGCGCCTGCCTCGCACACCGGGGCCGGGCTGGCCCTTCCCGGGGCACCCAGCACAGGGGACAGAGGGGCTCAGCGGGGATAAGCGACACGGCCGGGGCCATGCGGCGGGTTGGTGGCAGAGCCAGGCCCCGGCCGGTGCTAGTCCCCTCTCAGCGGTGCTGTCCCAATCTCAGACCACCGCGGCGAGGCCAAAGCACCGCACGTGACAGCGTCACGGCTGTCCTTGATGTCCCCAGCAGCGAAACCACGTGGGCTTCAGCCAGTCCCTCCTGGCTTTGCCCCCCCCTCACTTGCAGGGGTCCCACCAGCTCAGACTTCAGGGGTGCAAATTCCAGGGAGCAGAAAAGACTTTCAAACCCCGATCCATTTTCATACACCCCCCAAGCTTTAGAAAGACCCGAGTCCTTTGCCTCCCCCTCGCCACGTTGCTTCCCGGGAGCCCCGAGCACGGTGCCCGGTGCCCGCCGTGCTTGTCCTGGCAGCTGCAGAAGTGCACAACACCCCACCACGGCTGCCCCGGGGCCAGGCTGGTCATGCCCAGGGTTTGGAAGCAGACACATATCTGTCATTATTTTTTAATTAGATTTTTATTTCCTACCGCTAGTATTTCACTGTAATTTCCGCCACTCCTACCCAGGCCGTGCTAATATGATCACTTCGGAGAAGAGTGGGAACAGCCAGCCTACTCCTCCTAACACCACGCTCAGAAAAGAGAAAAACAAATAACCTGTTAAATACCGGGCCCCTGCAGTCACTGCGGGTTTAAGGGCATCGTGCGGGTGCTTGAACGACAATCAAAGCCCCGGTGCCGGCAGCCGGGAGCATCATCCCTCCAGAAAAGCTCATGTTTGCTCACAGTACCCGTTAGCAGCTCGTTACTCCACCAAGGTGAGGCAGAATTAAAAACGGTCTAAAAAAAATGTTTGAATTACACCCGCGGCTTGATGCTGGAAATGCAGCGATATTTTCTAGCCCACATCATCCTGGAGGTCAAGATTAGATGACAGTTTGGTCTAAAAATACTCTGCAGGGGAGGCTGAGGCTGTCGGAGGAGCTCAGAGCCCCCAGTGCCTCCCCCAGCGTCGCTCGAGGTTGAAACCAGGGGACAGATGTTTTCCCCAGGACATTTCAGAGCAATAACAACAACTGCTGCATTTACAGGGAAACTCACCCAAAACGACCTCAGGGAAAGCACAGTCCCACCATCTGATGAAGGAGCCCCAAAGCCAGACCCAGCGTTTGGGGACAGAAAGGTGCCCAGCTCCCTTCTCCGTTAACCCCGACAGCGACGGGAAGGATGGGAAACCTCATTAAGCAGCCAATTAACAACAGCAAACTGCCAGCAGCACCAGGACCCACGCGTGGTCCCACGCTGCAGCATGGGAGCAAAGGCTTCGGGTGACTCCGAGTTCCCACTTTTTTTGCAGAGGTGTTTAGAGCACGGGGAGGGGGAACGTTTACCATCGCAGGGAGCAGCCGCCCCACAACCACCACAAACACCACGTTTGCATCCACCACGTTTCTCTACCCAGAGCACCATGGTCCCGCATCCACCCCGGCCCCGGCACAGAGATTGCCAGCGAACCGCCAGCACCACACTGGGCAGCACAGGTCCAAAACTGAAGCTTTAGCAGCTTTACAACATTTCCTACACATTTGGGACCACAAGGCTAACAGCAAACTTTGGGGTTTGTTTGTTTCTTTTGTTAAACCTGACAAATACTCCAGACAAACATCCCCAGCAGCATTACGCTGTTCCAGAGGTACAGGGAAAGAGCTCGCGGAGAAAAAACTGTTTCAAACTATTAGAAAAATAAACGTGATCCCGAGGAGACAAGCGCCGAGAGAGGCTGCGGTTACACCAGCGCCAGCGCCTCGGAGGAGCCGGGGCCGACGGGCCCGTTCGGTAACGCCCGCGGTGCCCCGGCCTGGCCGCCCTCCCGCAGCCGCATGCACCGACAAGCACACGCCTGCGATGCCACAGGAAAACACACACACGTAGGCATGTCGGCACTCACACGCTCACATGTATGTGCATGCTGAACACGTGTGTACACGCATGGAGAGAACCAGCGCCGCAGCCCGCGGGGACCCGCCGGAGCCCATCGCTGCCCAGCGCAGGGGCCACGCTCCGGCCCCAGCAGCCTCCCAGAAAGTGGGTAATGCCCATAATAACCAAACCCCCGAAATTTCCAGCCCTGGATCCGCACGTGGAACGGCTCCGAGAGCAGCTCCGCGCCCCGAGCCCGAGAGCCAAACCCGCAGCATCCCCCGGCCAGCACCCCCCGGGCCAGCACCCCCCGGCCCGTCGCTGCCCCCAGCCTCATTTCACACGAAAAGCATCAAACCCCCGGTCGCGGGGGCAGCAGCAGCCGGAGCTGACCCCCAAACGCAGAGCAAGGGCAAAATAAAGCCGTGTCAGCGCCCGACCTGCCGCTGCCTCTTTTTGCAGCCCTGGGAAAAATCAATAAGATGCGGCGAATCCAACCCAGCTTCAACCCCGTAAGTAACGAGGAGCCGCGGGCGGGAGCCGGGGCAAGCGGGTGCGTGCGGGAGCGCTCCGGGGTGCGGGGCTCGGCTGGGGCAAACACAAAGCGCAGCTCTTTAAAGGGGGTTTGGGGCAGGACGGCAGCGGGGAGCGGTAACGAGCCGATCAGCTTAGAGAGAAAATCTAATGAGGGCAATTTAGCCCTGATGGGAGCAGGGTGGGGATCCCGCAGGTGAATCGATACCGGCGTTTAGTGCCGAGGCTGGTACCAGCCCCTCGCTCCCGAGCCCGGACTCTCTAAGCACCGCGTATTGCTCGAGCTCTGTGCTGGCAGTAAATAATCCACCTCCATTTTTCACTCTTAACTCTGTGGTCAAAATTGCGAAGAGAAGAAAAGGCACCTCCCTCCCCACAACCTCCGCAGAGCTACTCAGAAAATAAGAAACAATTAAATATATTTTTTTCTTTAAAGAACAGCTCGTACCTTGATTTATTTCAATTTTCTCAAGCTCAAGCAACTCGGCAAAAGCCGTCTGCCCGCAGGAACGCCTGGATGGGGTCCGGGCAGGCAGGACGAGCCCCGGGACAGCAGCGGGCGAGCGCCCCTGCCCATGCCCCCCGCCGGACCCCCCGCCCCGGGCCGTGCGCCCCAGGCTCTGGGTAACGCAGCGCTCCCGGTAACCCCCCCCCGCGCCCAGCCGGCTCCGCGAACGGCCCCTCCGCGGGGCAGGGGGCGCGGGGGGCGGCGGGGCTCGGCATCCCCCGGCCGGCTGCTCCCGCGGGGGGAAAGTCGCGTCTCACCCACCTAGAAGCATTTTGGCTCCGGCTGCCTCGCCCCGGCGCTGCTGGTGCTGCCGCTCGCCCGGACGGGCTGCGGGAGGAGGGCGGGGAGGGAGGCGGGGACCCCCGCAGCCCCCCCCCCCGAGCAGCTCCGGGCACCGAGGGGTGCGAGCCCCGAGCCCCCGCCTCGGCCCGGCCAGGAGAAGCAGCCGGGGGGGCCGGGGTTAACCTGGCAAGGGGTGGGAGGGCGAGGGGGGGACCCGCACCCCCCAGCCCCGCACAAGAGCGGGGGCTGCCACAGCACAGACACCTGGAGCGGGGAGGGGGGAGCCCACAACCAGCTTCATCTGCACCCCCAGGATCTCTCTCCTTGTGCCCAGGACCCCCTCTCTAAGGGAGCTGTTTTGGGGTGCCCGTGGTCAGGCAGGCACCCACGACGGTGCCCCTGTGCTGGGTCTCCACCGCGGGGTTTGCTCAGGGAGGGGGGACAGCCACGGCAGCCACCCACCCTGACCCCCTCCAGGAAAGGCTCCCCGAAATCCCCCCGTGGGCAGGGTCGCACGCACGCGCTGGCAGGATGGAGGCTCAGCCCCCACCCCTCTGAGCTGCCTGAGCCTCGGGGGGCTGGGAAGCCGAGCACGTCCCACACACCAGCACGTCCCTCGGCTTTCGGGGTTCACAATCGAGACACCCACGCTTGCCCGAGAGCAGCAGCAGGAACTTAACCCTTTTTCCACTATCCATATGAGAGAGCTCTGAACCTCGCAGCCAGCCCCACAGCACCCATCGGGTGCGCAGGCGGTGGGGCCCCATGGGGAGAGAGGCAGCAGGGGCTGCGCTGCCTGGCAGCCACATGTCCCTGCTTGGTGGCCACATATCCCTGCCCGGCTCAGCCCCGGTCCCGAGTGCTGGAAAGGCGCAGGGTCCGATGCAGCCACGGCATCACCTCGCAGGGTGACACGGGCAGCCTGCCCCAGACCCCGGGATGGGGTTTTGCACAAGCCCTGGAGCCCAGGGTTCACTGCCCTCCTCATCGCTTTTGTTAGCAAAGGCTGGAGCAGTTGGACACCCTGACGGCAGCACCTTCTCTGTGCTGAATTTTGGCCTCTCGAGCTTCCCGGGGGGGGGTTCATGACTTGATTGCATGGTGCCTCTTAAAGAGGAAAATGATCAAAAACCTGCTTGTGAAAAGAGGAAACAATCGTCTCTCCCCCGACAGGGAGACAAGAACAGGGAGGGATTTAAATACTTCCCTCAAGTCAAACAATTCAAAGGGTCGGGCAGGGACCCCTCTCCTTCAGCCACGAGCAGAGCAGAGACAAAGATGTAAACCAGGAGATGCCAAATTCCCTTCCCAGGCGCTGCAGCCGGACCAGGCACTTTTGGGGTAAATTCTAGTGTTTTGGTGCTCTGAAGAGCACCCAAAGCCGTCAGGGCCCCCCTGCGCGCTGCTGCCAGACCAGGGCATCCCAGAGGTCCTTCTCCAACACCCACCCAGGCTCAGCTGGCACCAGGGCAGTGCCGGCAAAGCCCCAGGCAGGGCCGATGCACCAGGCACACGCGCCCCCCGCGCAGGGGATCGCTTTGGGGTCGTTAGCAGCAGCAGTAAGTTTAGCCCCAGCACTCGCTAATCTGGGATTGACAGCTGGGCCCGCGCCGCCTGTTACCAGCCTCCCAGCAGGCTATTTAAACCCGATATTAATTTGTTTAATGTCATCAGCAGTTTGGTGTTACTGCAAGCGAGCCTCAAGCAGAGCACGGAGGTGTAAAGACCAGGAGGAGCCAGGGGCTGACAACCCTCCGGGGCTGTTCTCCTTTCCCCTGGGATGACCACAAGCCACGGGCAAGTTTGGCATCTCCCAATTTCCAGCCCTGCTGGCAAGGACCGATGTACAGCCCTGGACCCCCACACCATCCTCACCCCAGCCCCGAGCAGCCCCAGTTGTGCACAGCAATTCCACCGATAAATAATCTTGAGTCGAGCTGGCGTGACGTGGAGGGGTGGGAGAGAGGAACGGCAGCGTGGGCCGGGGTGTTTTATGGCCGAGCCTGTGAGGCCAGCTGGAGCAGGGGCTAATTGCAGGTGCTGATTACAGAGCCCTGCCATTAACGCCTCCCGCCCTCCCCTGCCCATCACTGGAATTTCTCAGCGCCGCGGCGTGGGTCCGGCCCGTGCATAACTTGCTATATTTGTCCGTGGACCCCAGCACTGGCCCAGGGCAGCAGCACAAACCCTCCCACCGGGCCCGTGCCCGCATCACCCTCCCGAGGGCATCGCCAGCCGCCCCACACCCCCAGAGCAGAGCCCGCGGCCGCCTCTTCCCACAACGTTCTCCGAGCATCTTCACCGGAGCCTGCGGCTGCGAAGGGCGCCCGGGGGCCACAACAACCGGCTCTACCATCCCCGCATAACACCGTGGGAGGCACTAAAAACAAAACCCAAAGCCCACGGGCATCGTTGCGCCAGGTGCTGCACACCCCGCCACGGTCACGTTGCCAACCACACGCGGGGCCCCGCCGGCGCAGCGTCAGGGGAGCGCGGGGACGAGCCCCGAGGTTTCTGTGCGAGGAGGCGAGGCTGCCTGCCCCGGCACGGCCGCGGCCCCCCGCAGCCCTCAGCCCCAGCTCATGGCGCACGCCCCGGGAGAGGCAAGTCCCGAACACGCAGTCAGAGGGGGAGCGCTCGCCTACGCCCGCCCAAGAGCCGGGCTTGCTCGGGCAAGTCTGCCCAAGCCGTGCCTGCAGCCCCGGCGGCAGCGGCTCGGAGGGAACGGGAGGGCAGGGAGGGGGGAGGCTGCTCGGGAAGCAGAACGGGTCCAGCTGTGACATCGGGCTCGGTTTGGGCACAGGCTGCCCCTAATGCCACCGATTCCCCGGGCTCTTTGTGAGGACAGACTCCAGGAACCACAACAGAGCGATTACCCTGAAACCTACTGAGGGCACGTGTTAAACGCCTCGCTGGCCGAGAGACGACCAGGACTGGCTCTGCCCAGCCTTAGACTCCAAAGGCAGCCTGGCAAATAGCGACCAGAATTGGGCAATGAATGCGTCAATAAATGAGAAGGGAGAGAGAGGGATAAAAACCAGCAGGAAGCCCCCCCCCCCGCCCAGGTCTACCGAGCCTTCCAGAGCCTTCCCGGCTGACTTTGTTCACCGAGGATTTAGGGTATAATTTGGGGGTGAAAGATGCCAGATAGGATCAGGGCCGATACACCTGGAGGACGTGTATCGGTTTTCCTCTGCTCTGTAACTTGAGGCCCCTCAGAAGCAGGAGGCTCAGGCGTGGAGCAGCCGTTCATCCCCGCCGGGCCAGGAAGGCGGGCGCTGACCTTTCCTGCTCCCGCGCTCGCTCAGGATTAAGATAACACATTTGAAGGGCTGAATCCTGCCCCTGGGGGGTTCCCACACAAAGAGGATGGGGTTTGCGGCCCCCCGCAGCCCCCTCCCCGATAAACAGGGACCTGGTCAAACCGCGGAGCCCCCAGGCAGGTGCCCACCCCGAGCGGATCAAGGAATCCTGATTTTTTAATTAAGCCTTCCTGCAGATTTCTGCTTTTATGCATCTAAAAACAGCGAAGTAAAGCAGGGAGGTAACGACGCACGTGCCTGTGTGGAGGGGTGACCCTGGTGCTGGCTGGCTGTCCCCAGGGACGGGGGACGCAGGAGGCTGCGGCGGGGGGAGCTGGGGTTTAACCTCGATTTTCCCCAGGAAGGGAAGGTCTGCTCTCGTCTGTTGCTAAGAACCACGGTAACAGCCAAGCGCCTCGGCTTTTCTTCTCTGTGCTGCTTTAATCTCCCCAGTCTCAGGAGCGGAGAACAATATTGCCCTTTCATTAATCCCAGCTCCCGTGCAAAGCCTCAGCCTTAAACCGGGATGGAAACGGCTCCATTAAGGGCCTTTTTGCTGCAGGGCAAGGCGTTAAAACATTATTTTCCCCCCATTTGAGTAAGGATCCACCTCAAAAAAGCAGCTTAAAATTGCTTAAATATGTATTCTCAGAATTCTCACCCTTTAACAACGAGGCCACAGTAACTGCTGCGTGGGGGTCACCGCGGAGGACGGCCACTGCGTCCCCCGGGCTGGGGATGTTCAACAGGGGCTGCCCCATCCATCGTCCCCCTCCATGGGGACGGGGCCCCGGCGTGCCCCAGCCTGGACAACCACGAGGAGCCCAAGGAGAAGGAGAAGCAGCTGCTCGGACATGGGAACGGCCGTGGGAGAAGACCCAGGGCTGCCGCCTCCGGTGTTAATCATCCTGCACAGGGAGATGTCTAATTACGAAGGCATCCAGGACAGGTCTGCAAATAGGGTGGGGAAACTGGATGACCTAAAAATATTTAATTATCAGGGAAAGGGATGGAAATTACACCTGAAAGTAGTTTCAGAGAGAGTGTAACATTTTCTATATAACAGGAGGGCCCTCCTAGAAGAAACAGGGCAGAGGGTTTAATCTGCAACCACTCTTCAGTGCATGAAGAAACCCTTCCCGCACCACGGAGCCTGGGGCACACGCACAGATCACAGACCCAGGGCTTTATCTGCCATCCTGAGCTGGCCCAGCGCTGCCAGGAAGGACGCCTGGAGCCCACCCAGGCACGAAGGCGCCCGGGGCTGCCAGCACGGAGCCCACCTGGCACCTGACCTCTGATAACCAGCACCAACAGCAGCACAACAGCTTGGAAACATCTGGAAGAGGTTTTGGGACATGAGCGGTACCAACCGGCAGCAGCTTGCGGAGCCACAGGGAAACCCACGCCACCCGAGAGCCACCGTTAGCCCCGGGGCTGTGACCCCGCAGCCAGCCCCGCAGCACATCCAGCGCCACGGCACAGAGCACGCCGAGCCCTGCTGACACGGCGATGGCAAAATAAATGAAACCATTACTCATGAATCTATGGCTGTAGGAAATACCAGAGGTGAACCGGAGCAGCATCGCGTGCGGGCTTTCAAAAAGCAGCAACAGCTCGGAGGCAAGAAAAGGAAGGAGACCTAATTTAAGTGACCCTGCAGTTAGAGGCAGCCTCGCTCCGACAGACTCCGACCGCCTCTGGTGTGCTGACAGCCGAGGGGTGGCTGCAGCCCCGGGAGGAGCTGCGGGGTAACGGCCACCGGTCCTTGTGCTGGAGGGAAACTCGGCCGGGCAGGAGCGCACGCTGGTCACCCACGGCCACCCCACCCGGGCTCTGCACCCATCTGTCCTCAGCAGCATCAGCTGCCCCACGGCAGCGCCAGGGCACGGCGCGAGGGCAGGACCCCCGCAGAGGCGTGGGGCAGCGATGCCCGGCCGTGGGGCGGGTCCCCTGCATGGCCACAGAGCACCATGAACCCCGGTCCTGGCTCGGAGCGGCACTGCCCGGCCTTACAGGGCCACAACGCGGGCACAGGTGCCGTGGCCAGGCTGGGGGGGCCGAGCACCCCGGCCTCGGTTCAGCCCCTGGCACAAACCCAGCCCCCAGTGCTCGGGCTTTCCCCACTTCCAAAATGGCCAGAATCGGGTTTTCTCCCTCTGCACAACCGCAACACCGGGGGGTTATGAAAAGGAGTGACCACTCTGGGAAAGATGGCATAAAACATGACGAGGGAAGATCATCCCTTCATAGAAAATTTTATATTGCTTACGACTGACTGTCTGTGAGCATAAACCAGTTTAACCAGCCGACCCTAAATCACAGTGACAGCTTTACACTACCCACAAAGCTCTGCTTGTGCTTATCCAGCTCCGTCCTACCCCCCTCCCCTCCCCATTTGCCTTTTTTTCAAACGCTCGCTTCCCCCTTGCCTCTGGGCGAGCAGCACACGCGTGTGCACGGGTGAGCAGCACATGCGTGTGCACATGCGTGCCGAGGCGCAGCGGGCACTGAGAGGGGCCCTGGGCTGGAGGCCGGGAGGGACGAGCTGTGTTCCCAGCCTCACTGGTCACAGAGACCCAGACGAGTCACTTTGCCATCGCTGTCACCCCACCCCGGTCCCCCCCATCCGTTCAGCCCCGGTGCTCTTTGGGGCAGCGCAGCCCCGTGCGACCTGTTTGATCCCTCACCCCTGATCCCCCAGCGCGGGAGCAGGAGGGAGGGGGATGCTTCACCTCCTCCTGTGCTGGAGCGGGACAGCAGCTGCCCCTGATCCCGGGAACCGCAAAGCCCCTTCTGCAGTCACGTCCCACAGGGCCACCAGGGTCCCGCGTGTCCTCACCGCGAGAACCAGGAGCTGCCTGACCCTGGAGCAGCCCCAGCACCGCGTCCCCTTCCCGGGGGTCCTGGCCCCCCTCCCAGAGCTGCTGCTGAACCCTCCCCGGGAAAGGCCCCACCAGGCTCGGGGCTCTCGGTGCTCCCTGAGGATGGGGCTCAGCGGCCGCCAGCGAGCCCAGACACCCTCACGCTTCGCTGCCGCTTATTACCATTTTTTCCCCACTTGAGATAAATCCCCGGCTTTCCTCTTCCAGACCTGCTGAGCTGGTGCCACATGGGAAACCGTGAAATATTCCATGGCTGCGCGTTCCCCGTTGCTCTTAATCCACTTCTAATTAAGATCACGTGCGACGCGTCCCTGAGCTAAGTGGCCATAAAATGGTATTGTTGCAACTTGATAGCAAACCAAATGGAAGAAAATTACAGCGAAATCCAAGATTAAGGATAACTGGCTCACAAAATACAGTGCTTAAAAATAACACGAGGCAATTTCCTCCTGATTTGGGGAAAAACTGCCAGCAGCATCCTCTGTGCACAGCACGGCTCCGCGGGCAGCGCAGCGCAGCAGTGCCCGGTGCGGAGGACAGCCCTGCCAGGCTGCTGCCGCTCCCCTCACCGCAGCACGAAAAATTTGGCTGGCACATTATCAGAGGAGGACTCGGCCGAGCACAGGACCAGGTGTTCGGACCAAAGCTCTCCTCTCCCCCATGATGCCCCATCCTCATCCTCGGCGGGTGAGTCCAGCCCACACCCTCCCCCTGAGAAGCGCCTGGTGAAGGTCGGAGCCGTTTCATGTTCAGGGGACAATGTGGGGGCTGGCATGGGGCCACAAGACCATCTCCAATAGTTGTGGGCAGCCAGCAGATGTGGCCGAGGTCTCCCCTTCAAAATGACTCCATCCCTTCCACCCCGACATCTGCACCCTCTGCCCTGACACCTCTCGCCCCCTCGGACACGGGCCCAGTTCCCATGAGAGCCCCCATTTCCCACTGGGAAGCCGCAGCGTGCTCCGCTCCCCCCAAACACCCCCGGGCTCGCCGACCCCCACGGCCCAGGCACCAGGCTGCCAGCCCACCCGAGGGTTATACTGATATATATCACCTTAGGTCATTATCTTTTGGCTTGAACTCTATATTTTTTCCTTTTCAAGGCAAACCCCTCCCGCAGACGCAGCCGGAGCAGCCGCCCCAGCCCGTGAGCCCCCTCCCTCCGCCGCAGACCCAGCGATGCTGAAGCTGTCACACCGATTTCTCTGCTCATCTCAAGCCTCCCTGCTCAGCAAACACGCACAGACATTTCAGCGGCTGATTGGGGGAACCGGGATCTCCCCCTTTGCGAGGAGCCGTTCGCGCAGGGCTGCTGCGTGGGTGGGGACGGCGGCGCGGGGACCCCCAGTGCGAGCGCTGGGGGACGGCACCGGGCAGCCCCGGAGAGGGTCTGGGTACATAATGCCACAGGGCACACGGAGCAGAGGAAGAGCTTGTGACACGGATTGGCACCAGGGCGCAGGGGGCTCCGGGTGTTTTGGCCCAACTGCCCCCCCCAACCTTGGCGCTGGGTTTGGGGGAGCAGCCCACCAGCCCCAGCGCCGGGAAGGGCAGTTCAGGGTGGGCTCAGGGCTTGCAGGGACCCTCCTGGCACGAGGGATGCCTGGGCAGGGTGTCCTTCCCACTGCACCCAGCACCCCCCCGACCTGGCCGAGGCGGGTACAAGCTGCTGCCAGCTCGGATCTGCCCGGGGGGCTCCTTTCCCCGCCGTGTTTCAGCGAGATGCAAGCTGACAGGGCCCGGGGACGCCGGCTCGGGCAGCGGGGGAGCACGAGCTGCTCTTTACACCCTGTGACTTTTCTGGGACACTGGTGGAAGGGCCGTTTTTGGGAGGAGCTGACAGCAAGGGAGTAAATTCCCGAGATGCTCCAGCTCAGCCCACCCGGCGATGGGCAGCCCCCGAGTCATCCCGGAGGAAAAAGGGAAGGCAGCAACCCCTTGTCCCCCTCTGCTCCTTCGGCACCAGAATGGGGCGGGGGGTTCGGCTCCTGGTTGTGGGAGCACGAGGACACCAAGAGCAAATCGAGCTCGCTCGGGCACCCTTGAAAATCACAGGCAGTAATTAAATCGCTCTTGACCCAGTTGGATTTGAACTGGCATCTGCAACACGAAAACATCTTTCATCTGCGGCCGTCCTGTATCCAATCGCTGCCGCGCTGCAATTCAACACGAGACAACAGAAATCTGTGATTTGCCTCGCAAGAAAACGCCTAATGAACAGTAATTTGTTTTTAAGTTGGAGGTCTTTCTGGCAGAGAGCTAATCAATTGTAATAATACTGATTATCGCGTCTGTTTGCCAGCTAAGCTCCTCCACTGCTTTTTCCCCGCGAAACGCAGGCGATTACAGCCTGTGCAGGGAGAACGGCTCAGAGGAGCCGGAGGGGAAACGGGCTGCGGCAGCTGCCTTTGATGTAGCTGTAGATGTCAGTGCGAGACAGAGATTCCAGCTCAGAGGAACATCCCAGCTTCGTCTAACTCGATCATTTCATTTAACCCATTGTCTTTAAAGAGCCCCCCCGTCTCCCCCCGAGGCTCCCCCAGTGCTGACACTCTATCGGGTGAGCCGTCCTCCCCGCGGGCTGTGCCAGGCGATAGTGGTGGGGTTTGGGGGGGACCAGCCCCTCTCCCAGCGCAGCGGACGCGGGGCCGGGTCACACCGAGCACCCGCAGTGCCGGCGGCGGAGGGGACACGGCGCGGAGGGGACACGGGCATGGCGCCAGCCGGCTCCCAGCCCTCATTTGTCATTCGCGGCCACGTGCCCCCCCGGGCTCACGCCTCAGGACGCCGGGAAAGGTTGCCAGTGACAAAACCAGAAATGACATTTTTAGCCAAAAGCCTGGGGGAGAAGGTCGGCTCCGGCCGAGCGGAGCAGGCTGCGGCGGGGGGGACGGGGAGGCGAGGGGAGCAGATGCCATCTGCGATTTCCCCACATAAGCAGATCGCAGCCCTGCGCCAGCAGAAGCCACCTTCACCTTGAACACCAGAGTGAAGCGCGCACGGGGCTGGCGGCGCAGCAGAGCCCGAGGGCTGCGGGAGCCCCGGACACCGGCGGGGGTCAGGGACGGCGCAGGAGGACACAGAGCAAGCTCGCACGTGCCGAGATTCTTTGGCTCAGTAGGAAACACGGCCCTGGGCAGCTCCCACGGAGCCACCGCCGGGTCCAGGGGAGAATCTGGAAGCTGCAGGCTGGGATTTATGAGCCCTGTTCCCATTAAACCAGCGGGAGATATTTCCATCTGTCAGTAGACGGTGACAAACGGAGCAGCTCCTTCGCACAGCCCAGACCTTGCTGCGACACAGCCACCACCAGCGAGGGCAGGACCTGGCACACGGATGGCCAGTGCCACGCCAGGAATTTACAGCTCCAGCCTGCCCTGCCCTGCACAGGAGCAGGTATTGACAGAGGCTGATCCCCAGGGGTCTGCCAAGGCCAGGGCACCGCAGAGCATCACGTGGGACGGTGCCGTGACCGCCCGTCCCGGGGGTCCGCACGCAGCAGGTTTTCCCACGCTGCTGCTTTGCTGTTTGCAAACCGTCGCAGATTTGTTTGCCAACGCTTCAGATGTTGTTAAACAAACATTTCCTGACAAAACTGGGACAGGACTCCAACCCCCTGCTGCTGTGTGGTGGTTGCTGCGGGGTGACGTCTGGGGACATGTTTCCCTGCCTTTATGCAGAGAAAACCCACAGCAGCCATCGGGGAGTGCCCGGGCCAGGCAAAGGCCAACAGACGGCACAGAGGGCGAGTGAAATGGCCAGTGAGCACATCTCCTGTGAGCACGGGTGCTTGGGGCATCCCAAAGACACCTTTGCCTCCTAACGCTGCGATGCCCGAGGTCCCATCCCCTAAACACTCGCTGAAACAAAACCACGGACCTTAAAACACCCTGTCAAGGGCAAGCAGGGCGCTGTCCTGGCTGCCACTCCTGCTGAGTGGCTTTTGTGACAAACATCGGTCTCTAAATGGAAACAGACCCTGCCCTTGTTGCAGGGCTGGTGCTCAGCACCAACATCTAAGCGACATTTTGAGCGAAGAGCAGCCAAACCCAGCATGGTCACAGCAGATGTGCACGGCAGGAGGGACACAGTCAAGACAGCCCAGGGAGGCAGGTGGCCAGTAGCCAACAGCCACTCCACCCTCGGGTACGCTCATCCCACCCGCACAAGCCATCCACGGAAACCCAAGAAGATGCTCATGAAGACGCCAGGTACCAGTAACCGCCCTTGTGCACGGACAGGCCCCACACGTGTCCCTCTGTCCAGCCCAGCACCGTGGGCTCTCAGCCCCAAAACCACTTGGGGACCAGGAGGGGCAGGGAAGCCCCCGGAGCTCGGGCAGCCCAGCGAGCGGCAGACGCCGAGGACACAGCACAGCGATCCCGAACATCCCCCGGACCCAGCGCACCGAGCCCGGCGCAGCAGCTGCCCCAGAGCACGGGCAGCCCTGGGGCAACCTCGGCTGACGGACGGGCTCCTACCTTGGGCCGCCGGCACCTTGCCCTTGTTGAGCTGCTTGAGGCGCTTCTGGTGGGACTTGCCGTTGTAGTGGATCTGCGCCTGCGCGGCCGAGTTCAGCTGGATGTTGCAGACCTCGCAGAGCGTGAATGACTGGTGCTTCTTCTCCCGCTTCGTGCGCTGCTCGGGCGGGCAGCCGGCCACCTCCACCCGCACCCCCACCTCGGGGCTGCGCGACGGGCTCAGGGGCCGCTTCATGCCTGCGGGAGGAAGGACAGACCCGCCGTGAGGACAGAGGGACCCGGGCAGGGGGTCAGGCGAGGCAGGAAAGCCTGGCACAGGTCCCCCAGGCTGCCTGGGTGCGAGGGGACACCCCGAGCAAGAGCCCCGGGGTTTGCATCTCTGCACGGAGCCGCATTAGGCAAGAAGACACGAGCAGCAGCGGTCCGAGGAGGTCAGTGCTGGAGCGGGGAACAACCCGCTTCTTCCAAGTTTCCTGCACCAGACGACACTCCTCGTGTCGGTTAAAGCCTTTCTGCTCGCTCCCGGACAACACCGTGGGGTTGGCCGAGGTCAAGCCGGGATGGTGACCAGCAGGGAGCCCCGCAGGAGAGAGACCTGACCAGAATAACCATTAACGGAGCAGCCGGAAAGCAGAGCTGGGAGAGGATCAGCCCCGGGAATGTGAGACGGGGCCTCGGGGACGCAGCGGGACGCGCCAGCGGAGGCAGGTCCCCGGGTGCCCTTGGCATCCTCCCCCTGCCCGTTATTTTTAATGCAATCACATCCCAGGGCACGGAGCTAAAATTGGAACATTATGTGGAGAAAGTATCCCAAAAGTCTCCTGCATCTTAAAACAAGGAACTGCCGTGGCTGTGACGAGGCTGCGGCTCCTCTCCCGGTTCTCGGTGCGCTCTCTTCTCTCCAGGGAGGACCATGAGCAGCCCCGTCTCTTGGGTGGTCTCCCCAAGGGGCACAGGGCTCCTCTGGGGTGGGGGGGCCGAGCCGCCTCTCACCCACCTCTGCCCAGATTTCACCTGCCCCATCAGCACCAACGTCACCCCCTGGCCCCGCGATGTCCCCCTGCTCTCTGCTGCCCTTTGCTCGGAGCCACCGAGGGCTGTGCCGGCCCCGAGCGGGGCCAGCGGCTCCTGCCAGGTGCGAACAGCTCCTGACACATGTCCAAATCTCTCTGAAATAAAAGAAGGTCAGAGCGGCTTGGGTGTCCCACGGCAGCGAGTGCCCGTCCTCCCACGGCGCAGTGTTCCCAGGACACGCTGCCCACCCGGCACGGCCGGTCCTCAGCCCCGGTCCCCCAGCCCCAGCCCAGGGCTGCAGCGCTCCCATCTCCGAGCCCAAGGGAGCTTTTCCCCTCTAGTCCTCGCTGCTTTTATTATTTGTGATCACTTGGCATCACAAACTGATCCTGGGATTGCCATCCCCTCGTCCCCGTCACCCCAGCAGCCAGGCTGGTGTCCCCAGCCGGGTCTGCACAGTGAGTTCATCATTTTAAGGTCAGTTTTATACTCCTGCACTGCACCCCATAACCTCAGGTCTCTCCCTCTCTTTCTTTTTTTTTAATAACACCATAAACACTTTGCAAAAGGCTGTAAAGCACCAACAAATGTGAGAGAGAATTTAAAATCCAGGCATTAAATACCTGAAATAAGAAACACTCTGGTTTACAGCGGGTGCCGGAGGGCAGAGCTGGCCTCCTCCCCAGCGAGGGGCCGTGCGGTGGGAGGGGAGCAGCGAGCAGAGGCTGGGCGAGGAGATGCTGCGTCCAGCGCGCCGGGGTGACTGCTCAGCTGGTGCCACAGCCCGAAGTCATTGCAGCCCTGGAAACCTTGCCCTGGCCTTGGCATGGCCGCAGCAGGGACATCCCCTTTGCCAGGACCCTGGTGCCTCCAGGCTCCTTTGCAGGAGCCAGCCCTGCCCCGTGGTCCCCTCCGCAGGGGACATCCCTTTGGCTGCTCCGTACGGGCACCAGCTGAGCTCCTGAAGCAGCCCCGCGCTGGGACAGCCTTTATTTCAGCTCCTGAACACAAACTAAACTCTTCAGAGACTACAACATCCCGCACAGGCTGTGGGCACCGGCGTGTGGCTCCGTGCCGACACACACCGATGTGGTCGGGGAGCCCCGGGGCTGTGCAGGTGGCCAGACCTGTGCCACCACTGGCCACCTTCTGCCCCGCGGCTCTGCCAGGAGCCCCCGGCGCCGGCAGGGAGGAGTGGGGGGATTAGCGAGGGTGATGCCAGCAGACATCTGCAGCGTGCTGACACATTTATGCGCCCTCAGCCTGCAGAGGAGATGGGGCTCAGGGCACATGGCAGAGGTCTTGCAGCCACCCACCCTCCGTGCTGGGGCCCCCCAAATCTCCACATCCTCATCAAGGGCAAGAAAGCTAAAATAAAGAAAATCTGGTTTGAGTTTATGGTTCCCTAACACCGAATCCGCTTCCCTTTTCTCTGGTTGAGTGCACAGAACAGTAAATAAAGCAACAGAAGTAAAAGAATTAGTATGAAAGTCGCCACCGAGAGCTGTCACAAACCCCACCGAAACCCCTCGAGCAATGACCTGATCTGCAGGGGCCCTGTTTGCCCTGCGAGGGTCCGGAGGAAAGCCAGACAACACCACCCCTTCCCTGGGCACGGCTCAGATCACGGCATCCCACTGCTGCGCTTTTCTGCTGTAATCCAACGGTGTGACCCCATTAAAACCGGCTCGAACACGCTAATTAGCCCGTGGTTGTCCCATGCTCGGAGGTGCAAATCTCAGCAGAGGGGCAGCTCGGGTCTTGGAGCAGCTCTGTGATCCCGTCACCGCCGTGCACCAGGGACCCCGGACCCCCCTGGGACCCGAAGGAGCCCGGCTGGGGGGAGGCAGCCGCACACCCTCCCTGCGCACAGACCCCTCACCACCAGCACGGGCCGTTTCCAGCCCACCCACCCATCTGGGGTCAGGACAAAGCGGCTGACGAGGCAGCACCCGGTGCCCCTGGTCCAGGGGGCTCTTACCTGGTCGTGGCACAGGGAGCGTGGAGCCGTGCCCTCCGCAGCCGCAGAGCCGGCTCCTGCCCGTGTGCCGCGGCCGGCGGGGCACCGCAGACACCCCCGCGCCCGGAGAGCTTCCAGCGCTTGTCTCAGATTTCAAGGAGCACTTCAAGTGCGGTTCGATCGCCACTAAATCAGCCCCCATCAGCAGCCTCCAGCCGAGGCGAGCACGAGCCCAGGGCTCAGCGCGTTTCCAGCACCCCGGGGGTCACGGGCGCCAGCTGGCCGGGGCTGCGCCGAGGCGGCCACCTCGAGCCAAGAGCGGGCGAACGCACCTGACAGCGGCTCGGTGGTGAACGGGGAGTCGGGGGGGGCTTCCCCGGCTGCCTCTAAGGTCCGACCCTGAAAATTCCCCGTGCAGCTTCACAGGGAGGCACCGGCCGCTGGCAGAGGGATGCGGAGGCCACCGGCCACGGCGAGCGCGTGGGTGCTCTGCGCCCAGGGACGGAGGTGGCCCAGGGGACCCGTGTGGCAGCAAGAGACGCTCCGATGTCCCGGACCTGGAGCCAAGCAGCGCGGGCAGAGCATAGATTGCAGAGGGCCCTGGCCATGCCTGCGTCACTGCCAGCATCTCACAACACGGCCCCAAGCCAGCCCCTGGAGCCCCCCAGCCCCAACACGTGCTGCACTAACGCCAGCGCAAGGCACAGTTTGGGGTCAGAGCACAGACCACCCGCTGTCAGAGCGAGGGTCGGTGGGAGCCAGCCCTCCCAAGGGCACAGGGCACGCAGGGGGCTCAGACCATGCCCACACCTCGGGTCTGAGCCCCCCAAACACCCAGGCTGGCTCTGACCCTCGGATGCCCCCCGGGGTCCCCCCTCAGCCCCGCTCCCCCGCACTGAAGGGCAGCAGGACGTCCTGCAGCTCCCCGGGCTCGCAGAGGGCATTGCACGGGCACGCGGGTGCTGCGGTGCCTGTCCTCTCGTTTGCGCGTCAGGGATCGTTAACACCGCAGGGCTGCGTGTCCCCTGAGTCAGCAGATCTCAGCCCTGCTCCCGGACAGCGGGGACAGCTAAAACCCGAACCAAGGAGATGCCGCGGAGGGAACAACGCTGCTATTCCGCGGCGGCGCAGAGACCGTGCCCGACTGCACCAGGAACCGAATCCTGGGAAGGGCCCCTCAGCCCCCAGCCCAGGGTCCCACCACCCCTCAGCTCCTAACGCTGGTCGGGAACGGGTCCATTCATCAGCTTCAGCGGGGACCAGAGGGGCAGAGCGGGGGGTAACACGGGGTGTCACGGCAGGAGAGGAATGAAACAGGCGGCTTAGCCTTTTGGGGACAAAGCGGGGCTGTCACCCTGGCACACGGGGGGCTGCGGAGGAGCGGTGCCCATCCGAGGGAGCTGGCAGGTGACAGCACTGGCTGCTCCCCGCTGCTCACCTCTTAAAATAGCCCCGGGGAGCGACACCCGATGCAGGCACTGGGCAAGTCTTGGCCAAGCTGCTCCTCCCAGGCTCTTCCTAGTCGCTACAAACAGGGTGGTTTTGGTTTTTGTCTTTCAAATCCCCCTTAAATCAAACCCAGACACCATTTGTGAGGTGGCAACATCTCCTCTGGGCACAGGGCTGGCTCCCGTCACCCCATCGGAGCCCTGACCCTCGTGGCACCTCGCACAGACCCACAAACAACGAGGTGATGCCGCACGTGGCTTTGCTGGCGATGGAGCGTCCCAAACGCACCGTCCGTCCCGTGCTGCTGGAGGTAACCC
The DNA here is from genome assembly GCF_013368605.1 of Nyctibius grandis. Taxonomy (NCBI): domain Eukaryota; kingdom Metazoa; phylum Chordata; class Aves; order Nyctibiiformes; family Nyctibiidae; genus Nyctibius; species Nyctibius grandis. Next base: position 6,895,981 of record NC_090683.1, read on the forward strand.
CTGCCCGGACCCTGACCCTCGCTGCTCTCCTCGCTGAACCTGCTGCAAATATTTTCTCTCGGAAAACAAAGTACAGCCAAATACCCCAACGCCACAGGGAGGGTCCGAGCCCCGGCAGCGCCTCGTGCCCCTCTCGCTGAAGCTGCTCCAAGCGAGGTTCTGGAGAACCTGATTTCCCACGTGTGTGGGACTCGGGATGAGATCATCGCATCAGACGTTCCACGTCCCACCGCAGAGAGCCCCGGGCAGAGCCGCTGCCCTGCGGAGCCAACCTGCATTCCCGACAGCGGGGTTTGTGCTAGAGACACATAAGGAGAGAAAGCAAAGCCCCTTCCCCAGGCCCAGCAGCTCAGCCCAGCCCACCCGGGCAGGATGCACCCACCGCGCTCGGGCTCTGCCTGCCCAGCCCACGCGCTGTGCCCGGGGCAGCTCTGCTGTGGCCACGCGGCGCAGTCCTAACCCGGCCCCCGGTACCGGTACCCAGGCTCCCATGAGCCACCACCCCCACTGCGGGCACAAAGCCACTGGCATCACAGTCACGTCCCCCCACCCACATGTGCCCTGGGAGGGCGGTGCTGGGGGACACCCACTGCCACAACCCACAGCGATGAGCTGGGGTCCCAGCAGCAAAGGTGGGCAGGGTCTTCCCTCCCGGCTCCCCTCACTCCCGCATCCACCTCAGGAGCTTTTTGGGGCAGAAACTGGCTTTTAAGCATGTTTGTGGATAGCTGGTTAACACATGAGACCCCCAGTTTAAGTCAGAGCTCCTGCAGGCTACTGTATTACAGCCTAAATTAAATATTTCATAGCGCTAAGCAAGTGACATTTGAAATCCAGCCATTGCAGGGGTATCAGATACAGATATTTGCAACGGGATCTGTTTAAATCCATGCAGTGCTTTGGATCAGTCCGTCCAAACGAGCCTGGTGCTTTATTAAAATAAAAGTTATTGAACACCCGATCCGCCGGAGGCGGCTCCGGAGCCCCCGCGGTGGGGCTCAGGGGTAAATAAGCTGAGCCCTGCTGAGCCACGAGCCTGCCCTTAGGGCACAGCTCTGAAAGCTGCGTTCGTTAAAAAGTTAAGACTGGCAAGAGACTTCGCATTACTTCTGCCTTCTGAGCCAAAGCTGCCCCCTCCCAGGCCAGGACCCCCCAAACCAAAGAGCACATCAGGACTTACCGGAGCATCGCGGGGGCGAAGCGGTCCCTGCCCAGGGATACCAGGGTGCGGGCACAGAGGCGTTGGGCAGGACACCCCCTCCCAAACCCCCCTGGGCTCCACCCATCCCCTCTTATAGCCCCCACCCTGGGCACAGCTGGGGCTGCCCGGGCAGGGTAACCCACCGCAGCTGTGCGTGGGCGAGTCCCTGCAGCGGGGAGGGGAACGGCACCGGTCCCGGGGCAAAAATGGCCCCTGCTTCAGCCAGACCTCTGAAATGGGGGTTACAGGGATGACGAGGGGCTGTGTAGCTCCCACAAACCCCGCAGGTGCCTCCCCGGCTAAGCAATACGCTCACTGCATAAAAACAATCTAAAAAGTTTGACAAAATATAACAAAACTTTCATTAACTTCCCTAAAAAAGTGCTTGGAAAGGCAAAGGCTGGAGAGGGATTTTCTGCATCAGCCACAGCACATGTGACACAGGGTCCTGGCAGCAGGATCGGGCTTGGCGATGGGGAACGCGCGGTCAGGGGCAGATCTGGGGAACATTCGCTCACCAGCACGTGGGTCAGTGCCAGCGGCTCCAGCGGGTGCTCCCGAGGGCTCCGTCACCGGGACTGCGCTCGGGGCTGCCCGTGGGCAACCAAGCCCTGAGGTTTGGAGCAGAGGGATGGGGAGGGAAAGCTGGACCCCGCGGGTAACGCAGCGGAAGGGGCCGCCCGGGCAGCAACTGCCCCAGATCCTGAGCACGTGTCCTGGCGCGGGAGTCCCCGAACCTCCCAGCTGCCGGGAAGAGCTGAGAAAGCGTCTCGAGCTGAAAAGCAGATGACAAGTAAAAAGAACCTCAAATTAATTGTTTTTCTAGAATTTAGAGTGGGAGGAAGGAAAATGGGACGACCCATGATTTTTTAATGTCTGCAGTTGGCAGTACCATATTTAACGTGACAGCATCCCTTTAAGAAAAATATGTTCACACACAGGGAAGAAAATAAATTGGCAAAGCAATTTGCTTTCAAGCCAGCCTGACGGCTCCACGCACCAGCACTTCACTGCAGCCACGGCCAAGCCGCAGTGGCCAGCGCTCCGTGCTGGGCAGTGTGTGAGCTAAAAGAGTTTAAGGCTCCTTCACGGGCTGACAAGCCCGTCTGTTAATACTGGAAGCAGTCACTTATCCCGGAGACAGCGCAAGAAAGAGGGGAAGAAATAATTCACTGTGTGTGAGACGACGAGGAGACACACTGTCGTGTTATCCCGCTGACAACCCCACAACACAGAGGTGCTTGTCACCGAGTCTGAGCCGGCACGATCAAAAGGGTTTGATTCTTCATTTGGGGTAGGAAGGGGGGGAAAAAAAAAGGAAGAAAGGAAAAGGAGAGCTAAACCAAAGCCTGTGCTTCCCATTTCTTCTGAAAGAAACTTGTGAGAAATGCTTTTTGCAGAGGAATCCGTAACCAGGGGCTGAGGCGAGTGCCCGTGGGCAGAGCCTGCGGGACCCCCTGCCACCGTCCTGCGCGAGCCCCACATCGGTCCCCGCGGAGGGGACCCGGCCGAGCCGCAGCGCCAGCGGGAAGGACGGCTCTGAGGAGCCCCTAAAGCCTCGAGCCCACTCGGGGTGGTCCCGCAGCCCGGAGGTGGCACGGCACGCCCGAGCCCCCCGAGGACCAGGAGGGGCCGCGGAGGGGTTCCCCAGGGTCCCGACACAGAGCCCCGCGCGGGAGCTGCGCTGCAGGAGCCTCAGCTCACGGCTTGAACCGCTGACTGGTCTGTGCCCCGCTGGGAAGCCGTGACCGACAGGCTGCGAAATCAAACAGGACAGATGATAATTAATTGTCCGTGTCTTTCAGGGTCTCCTGGATGTGAACTAATGAAGTTACACATTACTCGCTGGCTGGAGGACAGAAGGAAGAGGAAAAGAGTTTTAGAGCTGCGGTTTAATCAGCTCAGTGATAAGCGTGGCCTGGATTCGTCACCTCCTCTCCGCACGCCGTTCGGGTTCCTCGGGTTATCTCCGAGCTCGGCAGCCCCGTGGCTCCTGCGTGCCAGGGGGACCCGCTCCAGGATCCCTGTCGCTGCAGCGTGAGCATCCTCGGCCGAGCAGAGGTCACCAGAGACAGGGGAGAAGCTCGTGTGTCCTGTTAACCGAGAGGCCTTTGCCCCGAGAAGGCAGCGAGCGCTGGCTGGCAGCGCAGGTGGCAGCTCTGGTATGTCTTTGGGCAGCACCGTTAGCGGTGTCTAACGAGCTCTCGTGGGTCAGCTTTCCTGTACGGGAGGAATTCATAAACGGACTCATGAAAAGTTACTTGTCTCCCTGCCATGGAGAACACGTGGACATGGACTGCAAGCCGGCGGCCCCGGGCAGGCCTGTGATAGCCCAGTGCTCGGGTCCCACTGGGAGGAGGGACCGGGCTGGCACTGGGACTCACCCCCAGCGCTCTGTGCAATTTTGCCCATCCCCTTTCGTGCTCCAGCCCTGGGTGCCCGGGGGCCACAGCTCCAGACCCGCTCTGCTGAAGGGGACAAGGAGCCCGTCATCGCCCGGGGTCCCCACGGGGTGCTGGGGTGCCCGCAGGAGCCTCGCTCAGCCCCGAGCAAGCCGAGGCACCCAGCTCCTGCCTCCCCCCCGCGCATCGGCACTGAGCGGGGACGATCTCCCTCCTCTGCTGCTCCCCGGCCTCCCACACCGCCCACATGCATGGCACCGCGATCACTGCAGCGCTGGCACCGCAGGGGCTGCCCTGCTGTCACTGCAGGGTGCCTGGCCCAGGGGGGCTGGCAGGGCTGGCACAGGTGGGGCAGCTCACATCAACCGCCCAGCACGGCCGACGGGCAGCACGGAGCCGCAGCCAGAGGAGTTGCTGGTTCTTCTGCAGGGGACTCCCAAGGCGAAGCTGGGGAGCTGCCATCCCCCCAGCTGGGCACGACGCAGCCCCGTGCTCGGCACTGCCCGCCAGAGAGTGCCAGGTGACGGGAAACACAGTGACGAGGTGGCCCGGGCTGAGGTGCTGGCAAGTCCCCGTCCCGGGATGCACGGCCGCCAGATGACACAGCCCGCCCGTGCCAAGGGTCCGGGCGTGTGCGTGAGCGGGCACGGTGCCACCCTCGCAGACGGGATCAGGGAGGTGGCCAAGGCACGGCCCTGCAGGCTGCCTCGGGGGCACGCTGGGGCTGGCATCCCAGTGGGAACCCCAGGAGCCAGCCCATGGCCAGAGCTCCCCACTCCCGGGGCACACGTTGCTCCTGGGCGGGTGGGAGCCGGTGGGGCAGCACTTGCTGTCCTTTTGGCCCTGGCACACGTGCCCCCATGCTGGCTGCAGCCCCGCGCTGCCCAGCCGCTTGCTAACCGGGGAGGCTGGAGCATCGCCGATCGGCAGGCACGCAGCGTGCCAGCCCCGCGCCAGGTAGCCAGCCCCATGCCCAAAGTTCCTGCATCCCGTGCCCACCCCGCCGAGCCCAGCACTGCCCTGGCACCAACCGCTGCCCCCCCAGGGCCCCGGGTGTGCGGGGACGTGGGCAGAGGACAGCGGCGAGAGGCTCCTCGGTGCTGGCAGCTGCGGGAGCCGGAGGCGTTGCTGTTATGAAAACACGCGAGGGCTGCGCCTGGAAACGCTGCGAGGAGCCGGCGCCATCAATGGGCCCTTTGTGGCCCTTCCCCGCTCCGACGGGCCCTTTCCCAGGCGCTTGGCTCCGGCACGGCACGGGGGTTACTCGGCTGAAAGAGCCCTTCGTGTCGGGGGACGCTGGGAGGCACCGGCAGCCGCGGTGCAGCAGAGCTGCCCAGCCCAGCCCCACCACAACGGCACTTGCTGGGACGGGATAAAAGCTGGTCTGGGGCAGGTCAGAGGACAGCAGCGACGGGGACGGCCGGGTCCAGCACCGGGTGAGCCGGATGGGCATCAGAGATGCCATGCGGTGCCTGGACGGGAGCACCCTGTGCCTGCCGCGGGCATCCCTCGCGGCGAGTCTGGGCGCCAGCACAGGGCACCCATGTGCCAGCCGGTGCCCTCCAGCCCAGGCGCCACGGGGCCAGCAGATTAAAGCCCTCCCATAGCCCAATCCCACGCTGTTTTGCACCAAACCCAGGGAGACCCTGTGCAGGGAGCTGTGTCTGTCCAAGACTCCAGCACCCCAACACCCACCTGGCCCCACCGCGAGCGCCCGCAGGCAGCGCGGGGTGCCAGCCCTGCCAGCCACCATCCCACTGCGTTCGCAGCTGCAGACGTGTTGGCCCCTCAGCAACGATCTCTCTTTCCTCCTCCGAGATGCTCTGGGGCAAACGACAGAGCGAAGCTGTAGCCATCCCAGGAGAAGGTGCCTGCGGGCACCCAGGCAAGAGGGCAAGCAGGAGGGGACCGGGGGTGTCACGGGGGAGCCTGCAGCCCCCGCTCCCTCCGCACGCCTTCGCAGGCAGGTTTGCAGCTCTGACTCAGCCCTTCCCCAGCATTTCCAGGTCACACACTTGAGAAGGCAGCGTGGCGAATCCTGGCTCTCCCGCAGGATTTTCTGCTGGAAGGACAAGAGCCGCCGGCCCAGGCGATGGCGGCAGGAGGCACCTTTGCTCTCCCGAGTCCCTGGATCTCAGACTTGCCTCCACTGTGGCCACCCAACCGCGGTTCCAACCCCCAGCACCCCTCCCCGGGCAGGGGGTGCTCCCCCCACGCCAGCACCCCATGGCAAGGCAGCTTGCGTCCCCAGGCAGGAGCTGCGATGCCCGCGGAGAGGGGCAGGGACGAGGACGCAGTGACCTGTGCTGTCACGGGACACGGGCAGCAGCTGCCACCGCCTCCGCAGGGCGCACGCCTCGGCACCGGTGTCATTAGGGAGCCGTCATTAACTGAGCACCTCTGGCTGCCGCGGAGCCCGACGCCCCAGCTGGTGTCAGAAGCTGCGCGTGCAGCAGCAGCACTTCATCTCCTTCGGCCACATCTCTAACACGGTTACGATTCGGTTTGTGCCCCCTCAGCGGCAAACGTGCCCCCGGCGTGGGAAAGCTGGTGACTAAAGCGGTGGGTGAATGATTAGTGACTCAGCGGATAATTTTGCTCATCTCGTGGCTTTTTTTAGCACAGGGAGGACAGAGCTTGCCCGGCAAACCCTCGCCCGGCAAACCCTCGCCCGGCACCGCCACCGCTGCCACCCCCCGGCATCCCAGCGCCGCGGTGCCCACCTGGGCTGGGCAGCTTTTGCAGACAAGCGCCCGCTTGACACGATTCTCCTCCAGAAAACAGGCTTTGCCAGAAGAAATCGGACCACGCTGCCACGGGCTTTGGCTTTTTCTTAATTCTGTCTTGTTTTTAGTTTTCCTTTTGTGACCTGCGGGCAGGCAAGGGGAGTGCCGCGGTCCCGGGCAGCGCCGTTCGTGCCACGCTGGAGCTGACCCGGCAGCAGCTTTTCTCGAGAGCAGAGCACTAAGCCCTTGTCCTAGCAGTAACCGCTGTCTGAAACCCCAGGTGCCGGCTTGGATTAACAAGCTCTCTGAGCTGCAATTCTGCTGCGAAACAAGCCAACGCCAGGGTGAGCGCTGCCGGGGATAACCCCTGCCCGTGCCATCCGTGCCATCAGACTGCGCCGGCAGCCCAAGGACAGCACGAACCACCGTGTCCCCACGGGCTGGGGATGGTGACAGGGACGTGTCATGAATTTCCTCTCATCTTCACAGCCAGGGCAGCCGCAGCACATCAGCCGTCTGACGCGGTGAGAGCCGGGTCAGCCCCGGTGGCTCCGTGCCCGGCGGTACCGACCCAGCTACCGGCACTTCCAGACTCTGGGTGACCGGCGCAGGAGCAGAGGGTGATGTCCACCTCCTTGGCACCATCACCGTGCCTGCACCGGTCACCCTTCATCCCGGCTCAGCCACCCCCAGGTCCCCCGTGCCACCTCCCTGCCACGGAGCCATTGGCAGGTGGTCCCTGCACCAGTGCAACCAGTGCGACCAGTGCCGGGTGCTGCTGTCTCCCCCAGGGAGCTGCTGGTGTTGATGGCAGACGGCCACCAGCATCCCCAAACGCGCTCGTGGGCTGGACCAACATAGCCCCAGAGCAGCTCCGGGGAGGCGGCCCCAGCCATGGGGGACAGGGAACTGCTGCCTCCCTCCAGCAGCTTCACTCTCGCCCTTTAATGATTTCCCAGCTGCTTCCCCGTTTGAGCTGATAATGGCCCTTCACGATCTGTCTGGGCTTGGGAGTCACTTGCCTTGTTCAAGCTGAAGAAAATCAATTCCCCTCTCACTCAAGTCTTTCCAAGACAGATGAACTGAAGAGCGCGCCTGCCTGAGCAAAATATTTGTTCAGTCTGGGAACAGATTTACTTTTGAACCTTCTATAAATACAGCTGAGGGCACCGACTGAAGCCCTTACCAGGAGACCTAATTTTATTTGGTTTATGTTTAAAAAAAAATCCTCCCTTTTCCAACGCCTTGTCGGCGGGGGGAGAGAGGCAGAAATTTTGGCACCTGCCTCAGCCACGGGCAGAGGGGTCCGGGCCGTGGCCAGGGGTGCCCGTGCGTGGTCCCGCAGCAGGATGGGGCTCAGTGGTGCTGGGGAGACCCCCGCACTGCCCCTGCCCGCACAGGGGTCCCCGTGCTGGGGGCAGAGCCCACCGACGCTGCCCAGCCCCATGCACGACCCTCTGCAGCCCCCTGGGACCGGTGACCACCATCCCGTGGCCCCGTCGCCCCCAGCCACATGAGCCCCCCGGGACCGGCCGCCCTTCACTCCATCCGCAGCCAAAACGGGCTTCACGCGCCGCGCGCTAATTAGTTATTCCAATGGGGCGGCTCGTTATCAGTGACGCAGCCGGTGCTTTGCCACGAGCCAGCACCTCTCGCATCGCCCCTGCTCCGGACCGCGGCGTCGCGCCTGCCACGTCCCCACCCCGCGGACGGCTCCTCCGCAGGCACCGTGTGCCCTGCGCCACGCCTGGCTCACTAATTTGACGCACTTATTAAATTGCTATTATGCTAATTACCTCCTCTGGAAACCGGAGAGGACAGAAATTTGACATTGAGCTGTGAAAATGTGCAACCCTAAGGATGCCGGCGGGGTCGGGGGCGGCCCCGCAGGGCTGGAGGGCGAGCGGGGGGCTGCAGTATCCCCCCCACCCCGCCAGCCACGGCCCCACCGCCGCCCTGCTCCGTGGTGGGACGGGGAGCGGTGACCCCAGAGCCCCGGGGAACCCCCGGCCCCGTGTCCCCAGGGCCCCAGCGCTGCCCTGCCCGCACCCAGCGCCTCCCGCAGCACCGATTAATCTGGGTGCGCTTTAATCCTCTAAAGCCCTTTCGTAACAGCGCTCGGAAATAAGCCGGGAGAGTTCCTAATGCTCCTTGAAAATTTGGAGTCGGGATATTTATAGGCTCTGCCCTTGCATGCGACACAGCGCACCCGGCGCTGGGCGGGAGGGCTCTGCTGCGGGGGGACGCGCTGCCAGGGCCCCCAGGGTCACCCCCCAGTCCTGCCAGGAGCCCGCCCGGTGCCGCTCCCCTGCCTCGGGAACAAGCTTCCCTTGTTGGGGATTTTTATTTTTTTTCCTAAAAAACCTCTCAGGGCTCCTCAGAAGAGCCTCCAGCCCCGGCGCACAGTCGGGCTCTGTGCTGAGCCGCCTCCGGCGCGTCACACGGCGGCAAAGCAGCGGCTCCTGACCAAGACAAACAGCGCCGGGGCGCGTGTTCCCGGTGCGGCGCGCTGGCACGCATGGACCGACGGCACGCACGGACCGACGCCACGCACGGACCGATGCCACGCATGGACCAACGCCACACGTGCCACACTGACACACATGGACCGATGCCACGCGTGCCACGCATGGACCAATGCCATGCACGGACCGACGCCACGCGTGCCACACTGACGCACACGGATCCGTTCGGACGGAGCAGAGTGCCTGGAGCAGGCCAGGGCGGGGGCCAGCAGCAGGAACCATGAAGGACGCTGGCGAAGGACCCTCCGCTCCCCACGCCGCGCGGAGCAGAGCCCAGCAGCCCCCCGCCTGCTGGTGCCCCCCGTCCGCGGGGACAAGCACGCCAGCAGCCGAGCCCAGAGCCCGCGGAGCACGAGACGGCAGCCCGGCCTCGGAGCCACCCGAGCAAAACCTCGACTGGGGTCACCCTCAGGATCAAACCTGTTGGCTGAAGGAGCCCAGCGCCTCGCCGTGGGAAGGGGAAGGGACGCCCAGCCCCCTTGGCACCCCGGCACCCGGCACCCAGCACCCCAACACCCGACACCCCAACACCCGACACCCCGGCTGCCGCAGCCTGTACAGAGGTTTGCGCACGGGAGCAGCTCCCATCCTCGGGCAGACACGGGCACGGATTAGGACTTAACCTCAAAACGTTTCCCTTGCAATTTCCGAGCGATCTTTCTCATCAACTAATTAAAAAATTTCCATAATTAGGCCAGGGAAAATCACGACTCGGGAACGTTCCCATTTAAAGCAGCACAGAGCTGTCCCGCGTTGGGGGCTCGGAGCCCCCGCAGGGGCTGGCTGCCCCCACCCCACCAGCCCCAGGGCTCAGCCCCGACTCGCCCCGTTCGGGTCCCGCAGCCCCAAGAGCCCCAGACCCCGCAGGGAAGGGCCCGGCGATTCGGGTTGGGTCATATCATAATTCCTCCGAAAGACAAAAACCTGCCGCCGTGGTACCCCGGGAGCTGCCCACGGGACACCGGGACCCTCCCTGGGCACGGCCTGTGCCGGCGGCTCCAGGCTCCTTAAATACGCAGGTTCCCTTTTACGACTTGCAAGTAAATTGATGTGGCTCTAATAAACCCCGAGCCCTTGTGACCGTGCGGCCGCAGATGGATTTCCTTGGGAGCGCAGACATAACTCTTGTCGGGGGCTTCCTGACACATAAATTATGACGCTATTTTAGAGGCAATCTCAGAACATCAAATTAAGGGACAGCCTTTGTACATCACAATATTGTTTCTAAATTGACAAATAGACTCTCCTGGGCTTCATTACTCTGCTCCGGGCACACGTTTTTGCATTTTTATTTTCCCCAGGAATGATTAAAGGGCTGCAGAACTGTGGGCTCTGGGTTCGGGAAACTCAAACACCAGCCGCGATCGAGCTGAGGAGCAGGAGAAGTAGTTTGATGGGATGGGGAGCTCGGAGCGGGGCTCTCTGGTCCTACGGTGGTTAAGTCTAGCACACTTTGGAGATTGCCCTGTGCTTCCACTTCAGCCGGGTACACAGGGAGGGTCACACACCAACACCAGCCAACACCAACCACAAATACGCAGCACAGAGAGTGGAAGAGCCTCCAGGTAGAGCCTGGCGGGGAGCACGGTGAGCGGGAGGGGGAACCCCGCAGCTTTGGGGGCCATGTGGCTGTGCAGCAGGTTCAGTTTCGTGCCTCAGGCTCTGCGGTGTTTATACTCTTTCCTGCCAGCAAAAATGGACCCAGCACATCTGAGCTGTGTGTCTCGCCTCTTTGTGCCGATAGAGACGGGAGAAGCCAGGCAGGAGGGGAGGGATGGCAAGGCAGCCCCGGTCCAGCTGGCACTGCACGCTCGAGTGGGACGGCATCTCCTTGCACCATTCACCACCGGGCTTTGCCGAGCAGCCAGGCCCCCGACCCTCACCCACCGCGGCTGGGACATGTGTCCTGCATGGTCCAGTGACAGGGACGAGGCCCCGAGGCCAGCGAGCCACCAGCCCCAACAGATATTTCTGATTCTCAGGACTATTAAACCAATGTCCCGATTCACCCTTTCCAGAGGCTGGTTGTATTGTCACAGCTGAACCCCACTCGGGCAGCCCCAGGGACCGAGCCAAGCGTGATGCCAGCGCTCAGGGATGGGCGATGCCAGCGCTCAGGGATGCTCGTGCACAGCGGGAAGTCACAGCTCGGCGTGACGCCACCACCCGAAAACGCACAGCGAAGCTCTGTGTGTTCACGTACAGACAGCCACATCCAGGATTATACGGCTCTGTTTTTTTTTTTTAATGCATGTGGCAGATTACAGAACGAGCACGAAACCCCACAGCACGCGTTGTCACCAGCCCGACTCTGAACTCTGCATATGGCAGGGGAGTCTCTCGTCAGGAGACGGACGGAGGGACCGGCGCGGTTCCTCCCATCCCCACCGAGCTGGTTCAGCCAAGTGACAAACACCAGCCAGAGAAGCCGCCGCTGGGCTGGATGCTCCGTTGGAAAACACCTGCAGCCACTTAAAAAAATAAGTCAGGGATCATGGATTTGACTTGCGTTGGCTGCAGAGACTCCTGGCCAGGCTGCAGCCGGGGACAGAGCCTCATTTATTTGCGGGCTGTCACGCACAGCGGCACTGCCCATTGGTGCTATTTTCAGGCCCGTGCCCCACGTGCAGACACAGCAGCTCGCACAGAACGCCTCGGCTCCCCGATCAGACACCCCAGACACCCACGGGGATGAAGATGATTTTTGCACAGCGCTGAGCAGCGCAAGGCCAGCTCCTGCCTCGCGTGTTCACCGAAAACTGCTGCCGCGCTCCCGCAGGGCAGGGGGTGCTGGCAGCTCGCACGGGACCCGCGGACACGTCCAGCCCTCGCAGGAGCAGGCAGCTCGAGCAGCGAGGTGGCAGCAGAGCTGGTGCTGATCCCCTTCACACCGCTGAATTAACCTAGAAACCCCCTAAAGCCTCCAGGAGTACAAAGCTGTGCCACAGACCCTTTACCTGTGCGCAGAATCATCTCCTGTTTTTAAGACGCACTTTTAAGCTTTGCTCTGAAAATAAAATGCAGCCACACGTGCCGAGGAGAGCTGGGAGTTCAGATTCTGTGCAAGAAGTTGTTTTCCCACATGCCCATCCAACGCAATGGGCACTAACAGCCCTGTCCCTGCGCTCCGCCAAGGGCAGGCACATCCCCGCTCTCCAGGATCTGCGGGGTTTGCTCTTGGCAGAGGAGAACCCCAGCCCTACCCCACCCCGATGCACAACTCTTCAAAAGCTTCTGTGATCACTCACTGCTGCCTCAAGTTAATAGCAAAGTATATTGATAAAAGCCGAGGACAGAGCGGGCGACCTACGGGTGAGGATGCTCTTCTGTAGGCAAGTTCACTCCTGCTCGGCAGGTCACTCTGCAGGCACGTGCCTGGTCAGGACCACGCTCTGCCCCGCGCTGCAGCCACCCCGAGACGCAGCACTCACCGCCGAACCGCCAACAGAAAGCGCTTTGGGAAGGCTCCAGTCCAAGTCCTGTTCTTTAATGCCGAGTACCCCAGTGCCGACAGCCAGAAAGCCGGGGCTCCACGTCCAACACAAACCTCTCGGTGCCTCAATCAAAGCCCTGCGGCCGAGCCGTGGGGCACGCGGGGTGTGCTGCACACGCCAACACCCTGAGCAGCACAGTGGGACCCACGGACACAGCCCCACTGCCCACCCATGGGCACGGCCCCACCGCCCACCCACCTGCCCAGGTCCTGCCGCCCACCCCAGCTGTGTGCCACCAGACATGCCACCCCAGCTGTGTTGGCAGAAGTCACCCGGGCCCGGGCGCTGCCGGCAGCCCCAAGCGCCCTGCACAGCCGTGGGGTCACGCACCGCGCACCCCGATGGTGCACACCCGGGCAGGGCAGCGCTGGGGGACGCCGCCAGCCGCCCCCGCGGGTCCCGCCGGTGGGACGGGCAGCCCCGCGCAGGGAGGGGGGGCTGCAACCGGGGCTCCGGCAAAGTCCCGTTGAAGAAGTTTCCCTCCTGCCCCGACACCCCCCGGGGCGGGGGGCAGCGGGACCGGGGGCTCTGCCGCCCCCACCGCCCTCCGCTGCCCGCTCCCAGGCGCCGCGGGCGAGAGCGGGGATGGAGCGGGGGGGACCGGGGCATCCCCCCGGGCAGCCGCCCCCTCCCCCGGCCCCGCGGTGCCTCCCCAGCGCATCCCCCCGCTCCCACAACTTTGCTACTGCCGCAACTCTCCCGGCCCCGCAGCCCGGGCGGCATCGGGGCCGGCGGTGCCGGGGGGGACCGGCCGTGCCGGGGAGGGACCGGCGGTGCCGGGGGAGCCCGCGCCGCCCCCGCCCGCCCTACCTGCCCAGCCGCCCGGCTCCGCCGCCGTTTGCAGCATCCTCCCGCCGGCTGCTCGCTCCCGGCTGGGCGGGCGCGCTCCCGGAGGAGGAGGAGGAAGAGGAGGAGGAAGGCGGGGAGGAGGAAGGGGGATAAAGGCAGCGCGCGCCGCCGCGGTCCCCCCCCGGCGCCGTGCGTCCGTACCGGCTGGGAGCGGGGACCGGCGGCGGCGCGTCCCGGGGCTGCATCCCGCACCCCCCCTCCCGGGAGTGCCGCCCCGCATCTCTCGGTCCGGGGGTCCCGGGGGGTGCAGGGGCTCCCCAGGCTCTTTCCGGGGACCCGGGGGGTCGGTGAGGCGTGTGGGTGGGCACGCGGAGGCGGGTGACCAGCAGGGCTGTGGGGAGGGCACCCCCATTTCGGGGCACGGCGATGCCCGGTGCCACCCGTGCCACGGCGGGGGCAGGTCTCAGTCCCCTTAACCCCTGCGTGCTGCGCCGGGGCTCCCCGGTCCCGCAGCCCCGAGCGGCATCAGGCAGCCCGGCTCTCCGGGAGCCCCGGAGGGGACAGGGGAGGTGGCACCGCGGGGGCTGCAGGGCTTCGCTGGCACCATGCGCGGTCCTGTGCAGGCAGCTGGCACCATGGCGGGGTAATGCCTGCGCCCGGCCAGGCCCTGCCGGGAGAGCTGGGTGCTCCTGGGTGCTCCCGGCTGCTCCGGGAGGGTGAACCGGAGCCGGGATGGAGGGAGGAGGCCTGCGGGGAGCTGGGGTGTGCGCCCGAGTCACCATGGATGGAGCCCGAGGCACCCGCTGGGCACAGGCTGCTTTGCTGACACACAGCTGGCTTGTGCTGAGATCAACAGTTTTTTGAGCGCAAAAGCTCGTGTTTTCCTACCGTTGTCGTTATTAATATTTTAGCAGCTCCCAGAACCTCTAAGCAGGGCCACACCGTGCTGGTGTAGAAGAACAGGTATAAAAAAGCCCTGCTCTCTGCCCCGAGGAATACACTGTCTAGACACGGTGTGTGATCACATTTTGCCCTTCTCCAGGGCACGCCGCAGAGGATCTCAAAGCACTTCGCAAAACTGCTAACGAAGCTTTGCAGCCTGGCTGGAGGGAGCTGCTCTGCCCCCCGGCTCCCTGGCCAGGAGCAGCCGCACTCAGGGGCTCTCGTCTCCCAGAGCTCTCGCCTGCTGCTGCTTCGCCTCCACTAAAAGGTGGAACTGGTGCCAAGATGAAGAAGTCCATCAGCCCCGTGAAGTCGCTGGCAGAGGGGTGGAGGCTGCTGGAAGCGAGGGCAGACCACGCAGGGCTGCAGGAGGGCTCGAGGGCCCCCCAGCTACCAGGGAGGGGGGAACCAGGAGCAGAGAGACAGGGCTTTGTGCTCCTCTCCAGCAGCTATTTCTAGGCCTCCTCATCTTGGGATACAAGCGGGTGGCCCAGCAGTGCTGGGAAATGCCTGTCCAGACCAAGAGACACTTTCCTCACTGCCATGGGCGCCGGGGTCGGGTCCCGAGGACCAGCAGTGTGGCACCGCCGAGCCTCGGCCTGGCTCTCCTTATAAATTACTTCGGTATTTAAGAATCCTTTCTTCAAAGCTTGGTGTGCTTATTTGCTGTGCCATCTGATTTCTACAATGTAGGGTGTTTTTTTCCTCCCTATAAATAATTACAGGCGCACTAATGGATCTCAAACCTTGCACTACCTTAGCTGTCAGGAGCTCGACCATCACGGTATAGCTGCCTTCTCCGAGGAGCAGAGACAGGGCTGTGGCCCCTCCACAGACTGTTTCCATTCACGGTAACCCCGACAGCCTTGTCCTGCCTCATGGCACCGCGAGGAAGGGGGCTGTGCCCCCCCGCCAGGCGTGGGAACCGGGCAGCGCACAGATGAGACCTCTCACCCACCCCACATCTCCCGGTGATCCACGGGGCCGGGCACCTGCGAGAGGCAGAGCCTCCCCCTGCCCGGGCTTCGGGGCACCGAGCCCAAGGGACACGGGTGGGCAGAGGAGGGGCCACGCACAGGGACCGAGCTGGGGTCCTGCAGCCCGGGAGGGTCAGCGCAGGGCGGCTCCATCCCAGATCGCTTTCCAGGAAGCCTCGCTGGCTCCTCGGCTGCCGCGCCGAGCCGTGCCAAGCTGCTCGGGCAGCTGCCGTGGCCCTCCAGCAGCTGCTCAGCCTGTAATTGCTCATTGAGTCATAATTTTTTTTTTTTGGTGAAAGCAGCACTGTCAGGGAATTAAAATCTTTTCAAAAGCCCATAAAGATTTCACAAATGTTTCAGATCCAGATCACGGGGGTTAGCATCTTCACAGCCAGGAGAAGGGGGTGGGAGATGGGCAGCAGAACGTCTCAACAGCCATAACCGGTTAAAGAAATGACACCGACGGGTGGCCCCAGCCCGCGGGACAGGACTGGTCCTGGTCCACAGCCCAGGTGCGAGGGCCCATCTGTGGTGGGCTCCAGGTTGTTCACCTTAAATTCCCACGGCACAGGCAGGGGGACACCAGGGTGGCCCCGAGCGCATCCGCGCAGCCCCCGTGGCACAGCTCCGCCGTAACGCGGTTTGCGAGGAAGGAGCTGAGCACCCCTTGGGGCACCCATGGGTGCAGGAAACCCCTCACCAGGTGCAGGGATAACGGAGGGACCCCCGGCGCCTGGAAGCTGCCCCCCAGGGCGCCCGCAGCCCCAGCTGCCCCCTTACCGCTCGCCCTCGCCGCCCCGTGCCAGCACCGGCCCCGCTGCGTCGGCTCCCGAAGGGCACCTGAGCGAAAGAGGCACCGACAGCTCATCGTTAGAGGAGAGTCTTATTCCATGGCGGTCGTTCTTTCCTTCCCGTCGTAACTTTTAATTAAGATCTACCGAAGGAAGATAACCAGTCCCTCTGCATAATTGCGGGGAGTAAATTTTATTGTATAGAAAAGTGGTTTTAATTTTTAATAGACTTATTTTTCAGGAAGAGCAGCACTTTGAAGGGGGCTGTGAGCCCTGGTAGCGTTATCAAAGGCGAGAAGAACAAAGATAGATTTATTACACGTTCCCTATAAAACTTATTTTAGGGGAGTTTTGTGCTTCCTCCTAATGAGAGATGAATTGCACCAGCTTCGTTTGCTGTAGGAGAAAAATTAAAATGAAACTGATAAGAGGCCCAGCCTCTAGCTTCTGACTTACCTCCCAATTATAAATGAAAGCTCACAGGCATTCCAGAGATGGGACTCGGTGTCTACATTAATTATAAATAAATTATCTACACTTAATGTTCAAATGAAATTCCAGATAAAGCTTTATATTTAGAAGAGCGTTGCATTGGTGCATGAATATTTACGCAAGGAGCCTGGATGAGCCGTGGCTGCTCCAGTGTGACGTCGGAGCGGGGAGCCCTGGTGCTGGGGGGAGCGGAGCCGAGCCCGCCGGTGCCGGGAGGGGAGCGGGACAGTCAGGCTCAAGCCCAACACCCCCCGTGCTGGGGAAAGGGAGGCGGTGGGACACGGGGCCATGCCAGCCTGACGTAGGCCACGTGCCGAGTGGCAGAGGCACCACGGCACGTGGTTGAGGTGGCCAACGGCTGCGGCTTCCCCCTCCCCATCTTCCTCCAGACCCAGGGGGACCACTGAGGCACGCGGTGCCAGGGCCAGGGGAGCGAGGGCGAGCCTTGCCCCTGCAGCATGGGGCAGTGGGACACCAGTTTGCTGGCTTGTCCCTTTGGGACCGGCTGTGCCACACAAACCAGGTGCTGCAAACCTCCTGCCCACTCAGATACCAGCACCACCAGTGCCCTGCCTGCTCCCGTCCCCACATCAGGCAGGACACGCGTGGGACACAGCAGGGCACGGGGACCACACGGAGCATCCCGGCCGGGGCAGAGCATCCCGGCGTGACCCATCGGCCAGGAGTTGCAGCAGGGTCACCTTTGGTATCACAGCACTGCACAGTCCTCGCTCTGCAACGGGAACGGTATCTCATTTCTTCCTCAATTAGCTCCTGATTATCAGTGTCCCAGGGCCCCTTTCCAGGCTCTGTTTAATGCACCATTAATAATTCATTTCTCAGATAGCAGGAATGCAGCGCAAGGTTAGGGCTTTGGGACTAACGAGTACCAGAGCAGCCCTCAGCTCCAAGGGACGAACGAAGGGAACGAAAATGAAGAATCAAAGATGATGTTTTGTGGCCTGTAATCAAACGCTGGATAAAGGGTTTGATTGCTCAGGTGAAGAACACCCAGGCACAATCCTCCTTGGCAGCCGCAGGCTGCTGGGCTCCCACGCCTTGCCCACACTGCTGCTGGCACCGTCCCACCGCCTTCCCCAGCAGTGGAGAGGGAAACTGAGGCAGCCCGAGGCAAAATACAGGCGGTCACCGAGCCAAAGCAGGGGCTGGCCTGG
Organism: Nyctibius grandis; assembly: GCF_013368605.1. Classification (NCBI taxonomy): domain Eukaryota; kingdom Metazoa; phylum Chordata; class Aves; order Nyctibiiformes; family Nyctibiidae; genus Nyctibius; species Nyctibius grandis. The sequence goes on from NC_090683.1 coordinate 6,913,495, forward strand.
CTGCGATTTCAAAGTTTCACTGTGCTTTTCCCCCCTCTCTTACCTTCCGTCTGGGCGCCCGGCGTCACTTCGCTCCGAAGTTCGGGCCCAAGGTTTCCCGCAGCAGACTCTCAGGCATTGGATTTTATAAAAATAAATAATTTAACAGAGTGGTGCAGCAGCAGGGTCAGCTCGTGTCTCCGCAGAAGGGCTGAATCAAAGGAATCCCTGGGCAGTTACACCCTCCCAGACCACTCACCCGCCCTCACGCGATGCTTTGGTCCAGTAGCGATAACTGGGGCTGGGGTCTCCTCGTGCCTCGTTGGGCTCCTTCCCTGTCCTCAGGCAGGCCGTTATCAGCTGCCGTGGGTGGTTTGTAGCCTTGAAGCCTCCGTATCTTCTGACTGGGAGCCTGTTTTGGCTACGTAGGTACATGGTCAGGAAACCTCAGTGGAAGTTCACAGCTTGTGCCCAAAGGCTTCCGCAAATCCAGCTGCTCGTGCTAAGCGAGCAAAGCCGAGCAAACTCTCCCCTTGAGCAGGGACACCTCTCAGTGCAAAGGGATATTTGTTGTTTAGCTTAAATAAGTAAGTTTTCAATAGAATGAGTTGCTTAGAGTTAGGATGTTGTCTGAAGAGACGTCGTGTCTCCGCTGTGCCCAGCGCTGACAGCGAGTCCTGTGACCGCAGCTGGGGCAGCAGCCTGGGGGAAAGCTGGCAAGCCCGCAGCACCGCAGCCATCGGGTCAGGGCTGCATCACCGTCCCCTGGCTCTGGGACCTGCTGGGACCCGGCAGATCAGCCCTTGTGCACACTCAGCTGGGCAATGAGTGGGTCTGATCCCACCCCAGGCACTGGCTGTGGGGGTTAAACGAGTGCCACGGGGCAGGGACACCTCCCCGAGCCCCCCAGGATGAGCAGCCCCCAGTCTCAGCATCCCTGTCACAGTGCCACCCTGGGCATCTGCATCCCTGTGCCACCGGTACAGCTGGCATCACCAGGCCACATGCCAGGGAGATTTTTTAGCCTAAGCAGAATAAAACCGCAGCGATTATATTTCCTGCCTCCCCTCTCAGGGCAGGAGGGAAATGGTTTGATGCTAATCCCCTTGTTTAATCCACCAGCAACCTGACATGCTAACAGTCGGGATTAACTCCTGGCAGGGAAGCGTTGATGCGCAGCTGTAGGTCGCAGGGACAGCGGAGCAGAGCAAGAGAGGATGTCCCCGGCAGCGGAGAGAGGAGGTGGGAGCAGCGTGGAGAGAGGGCTGTCGGCTCTCAGGATCGAGTTCCTCCACCATGAGCAGTTTTCACTGGGTTGGAATTTCCCCCGGTACAGAAAGGCAGGCTCCAGCCGCCCTGGGGAAGGTCACCTCGGGGGCTGAGTGCTCCCGGGCTCTGGCAGAGATATCGTGCGACAGCGAGATTTTCAGATGTCCCTGAGAAGGAAAATTCATCCCCACGGATGCCACCAGACTCATCCTGCTGCTGCCCAAGCCCACGTCTGCACAGGACCAGGACAGAGCAGCCCCCCAGGTCAGGACACCCGGCCCTGGCACCCATGGTCCAACCAGGGCATCGCTTTGAGAAAGGCGCCCAGGGACCCCGCTCCAGCCGCTCTGCGCCCTCCTTGCTGCAGACCTGCGCCTGATTTTGGGTTTCAATTTGTCTGACTTTACCTTCAAGCCCTCAGTTCTTATTATTCCTCTCTCAGCTAAGCTAAAGAGCCCTTTAATGCCTGGCAGTTTTCTCCCTGGGAAGGCACTTGCACGCTGTAATCAAGTCACATCTCAGGCTGCTTTTCGATAAGCTGAACAGGTTGAGCTCTAAGTCTCTGCCGAACACCCAGCCACGGGAAAGGGCCAGTCTGAGGCGCTGCCAAGCAGAGCGGAGCTGGATTTTTTTCAGCTGGTGCATTGAAAGGTGAATTGTTGCTTTCTGATGCACTGATGAGAAATGAAATGGGCTGTATAAAAATAAATCATTGCGCTGCCCTCGCTCTGGAGAGGTCTGTGAGCACACAGGGCTGCTGGAGGCACGAGGGGTGCTGGGGGAGGAGGACGCGGGCGCTCCTGGGCTGTGCCTGTCCCCGTGCCAAGCCCTGGCCTGGCAGCGTGCGGGGAGCTCACCTGCAAAAGGGCGGCTGGAAAACACCTTCGCCAGCAAAACCCGCTGCAGCAGCTGTTTGCTGTGGGGCTAACGGTGCCTGTCTCCACTTACAGGCAGGGAGCTACGATGGCCGGGAGCGTAAGTGCTTCGGGGAGCTGAGATAAGCAAAGATGCTTCGAGCCACGGACTTAAATCCTGAGGTTATTGACAGGGGACGTGTCAGCGCGCAAGAACCGGCCCGGCAGCCCTCTCTGATGCCCAGATATCGACAGGGCGATGGGAGGGATGAAGTGGGGCTTCAGGCTGGTTCAGTCACAGGACGAGCCTGCCAGGCGCTGCCCGAAGGGCCGGGTACATCTGTCATACTCCATGGGGGCACGGCCACGCTGTGCCTTGGGGAGAGGGAGCGGGTGGCACAGGGCAGGGTGCAGCCCCCTCAGGGGAGCCCAGCCCTGGGCTGTCTGAGAGGGGGGGAGCAGAGAACCCCCCTGGGCGGGGGTCTGACCCACGGCAGGAGGACAAGCGGTGCAAAGCGAAGACGTGGTGCTGGCGCACGGGGAGAGCCTGCTGGGAACCCGCTGGGGACGCGCTTGGGCAGCCCCACGGCACCCAGACGTGCTCAGACATGGACTTTGAGCCTCACTGAGTGCTTGTGGCTCCAAAGGGGTTTATCAGCACGCTCCAGACCTGATCGATGCGGGAGTGACCTGAATGGCTGAGCAGAGGGGAGCAGCCACTGCCTCTGCCCCGGGCTGGGGGATGCTGCCCGTGACAGGCAGGGCGGGTTAACGGGGGTTGCAGGGATGTGTGTCCCCGCACCCTCACCCCCGCTGACCCGGCCACAGGCAGCCTGGGGACTCAGCCACGCGAGGCCAGCTCTGAAGGATGCCAGCTCTGAAGGACATTGGCCAAGGTCACAGCACCGATCGCTGCAGCTCGGCTGCTCCCCGCTGCCAGGCCCAAGGGGACTGAGCCCCTGGGGAGGAGAAGCCTGACGTGACCGTGGTTAAAGCAGAGATGCACAGGGAGGAGCAAGCAGAGGGTGGATGCAGACCCACTTACAAGACCCACAGAGTCCCAAAGAATGATACTGTCCTGGCCCTGTACCCCATGGGGTCAGGTGCACCCCTCAAAAATGGGCAAGTTTGGATCAATGTTGCAGAAATTCTGGCTTGGGGCACCAAGGGGGACAACTAGATCCGTCTAGGCTGGTAAGGGATGGTGCCACCCTGTGCTGCGGGCACCCACCAGGTTAACTCACAGCCTGGATTCTCCGAGCACAAACCAGGGCAATTTGAGCTCAGCAAAAGGATGTGGGGTCCCTGCAGGAGGGATCCTGCCTGGGGAGAGGCAGGAGAAGCCACCCCCAGCCCACAGAGCGCCACAAATAACTCAAACGGCCTCATTACCCAGATTCTGATGAGCGGGGGGTGGTTTCACGCCTCCCCCGGGGCTCACTCCGCCCGAAACGGGGCTGGAACTGGGCTGTGCCTCATCGGGGCAAAGTCGGGCAGGAGCCACCCGCCTGCTCCGGGCCGGGGGCACGGACAGACCGCGGGGCGCCCCGGAACCCGCCGAGCCACCGCGCTGCTCACCGGAGCGGGACGTCCCGGGCCGGCACCGACACGCGTGGCCGGGACACGCACGGAGCCGGGGTGCGGCGCCGCAGCCTCCCCCGACCCGCCGGACACCGGCTGAGCATCCCCGGCACCGCCGCACCCCGCGGCCGGGCCGGGGCTTCCCTCTAGCGCCCGCCGGCGGCACCGCACGCGTGGGGACGCGGGACCCGGGGCCGGGGGTACACCGAGCCCCCGGCAGCGAAGCCCCCCGAGGCCGGCCCGGGGTCCTGCCCCGCTCCCTCAGCCGCCCCGGCCGCACCCGCAGAGCCCCGCGGGGACACCGGAGCTCCCCGGGGCAGGGACACCCAACCCCTTCCCCGGGCCACCCTGGTTCAGCCCCTTCATCGCTGCCAGGTCAAATCCCCCCGCAGCTCCGGCGGCCGAGACCCCCAGAGGGGCTGAGCCCCCCCGGAGGGGCTGGGGCTCGGTCTGCACCACACAGGGTCTGGTCCTGGGTGGGTGGGGTGGGTCACTGTCTCCCTGTAGCCCGCACCCAGGACTAAACAATAACAAGTTGTTCTGTCACCCAGTGTCCCTTCCCCAACCCAGAAAGGGAACTGGGAAAAAGAGGGAGTCTCGTGGGTTGAAAATTGAACAGATTTAACAAAACAAGGAAAGCAGTATCAATACTAACACAAAAGACACAAAATTATACTTAGCTCAGAGAGTGGTGGCAAGTTCCTCCAGTGATAACAACCATCAAAAAGAGGAGGAGGAGGAGAAGCCAAGCAAAGAAACCTCCGCCAGCAGCTTCCCCATTTATAGTGACCCTGAGGTTAACGTTACAGCACACACCTGGGCCAGCCCGGGGCAGCTGCCCTGGATTTCACTGCTCATGGCCTCGATCACCAGCCCCAGCTGGGCACACACTGCAACAAAATGTCACAGAAAAGGGATTCTATAAATTTCATCCCTGCAAAACCAGGGCAGTCACTCAGGCCAATGTCTGCAGGAGGTGCAGGCCTGGGGCAGCCCCACACATGCAGCCCCAGACAGTCACAGGTTCCTCCCCGGGGACCCCCGTGCTGCCAGCGCGGTGGGATCGGGTGGTCTGGCTCCGGCGCGAGGGCTGTCCCGCACCCAAGGTGCCTGTGTGCAGCGAGCTCTCACGATGAGTGAAACCGCCAGCGCTTCCCTCGTCCCCAGCGCGCACACACACGGTTTTAACGGAGTTAAAGCAGATCTTTACTTCACGAAGCACATCGGGGGCTGCCAGAGAAACGCTGGGCCGTGTCCTGGACCCACGTGAAAGGGCTGGTTCACCTGGCAGGGCGGCAGCTGCCAGGCCCAGCAGCGCTGGGGGGCAGGAGGGGAAGGCAGCGGCATGGGGAGCAAGGGTGACAGAAAGGGTCCCACTGCCTGGGAATTGTCCTCTTCAGAGCAGAGCCCGCGCTAAGAGGACTGGTCGTGGGTGCTGGAGCAGTACTCCAAGTAGTCAAACTCCTCCACAGGGAACGTCACCGCACTCCACTTCTTGTACCTCCTCTTCTCAGTCGGCGTCTCCACCACGAAGTTTTTGATGCAGAGGATGGGCAGCTTCACCTGCCGGTAGATCATCTCCATTCCCCAGTCCTGTGTGGGCAGGGAGGGGACAGTCATGCCGCATCCCCGGGCTGCACAGCCACGCACACCAGGGACAGAGGCAGCTCCTTGCTCCCGGAGTACGTCCCCCTTTGGAGACAGCCACCCGTGTCCATGTACCGCGTGTGCGTCACGCACATCACACGGACACGTGCTGAAGGGAGACACAGCTCCGTTCCTCAGCCGGGGCTCAAGGCACGGCCCCTCCTGCCCCTCCAGCACCGGCCGGGCTGCAGCCGCGGGGCATCGCCGCCTGCCCCGCTCACCTGGCTGCACTCGCGGCATGAGATGCGGCACCCGGGCTCCCAGTCGCTGAAAGTCCGCTGGAACTGTATTTTCCCAGAGGAGACTTTGTAATACAACCTGCAAGGAAAGGAGGATGGTCCAAGGGACAGCACGTGTGCTCCTGTAGTCACACAGTCCTACAAAGCTCCCACCACCTCCCTGGATCCGCATCCCCAGGACAGAGCTGGCAGCAGGCTGCTGCCCCCCTGCCCATCCCGGGTGGGGAGCGCAGCAGCTCGTGCCAGCACTGCCTGGCAGCGCCCAGCTCCTACCCGAAGTTGGGGTTGACGTTAACGTGGTGCATGCCCTCCACGGTGCGGAGGTCGCTGCCGCGGCACACCACCACGTTGCAGTTGACGCAGTAGAGGTAAACGGTGTCCGGGTTGTGCAGCCGCCGCCTCTCGCTGATCCTGGCCTCCTTCATCAGCCAGCTGGCAACGGCCACCCGCTGCAGCTCCGAGATCTGCGGAGGGCAGGGTGGGCAGGGCAGGGCGGGCAGGGCAGGGCGGGCAGGACAGGGTGGGCACACACTGCCCTGTGCGCCTGCTGCTACCCCCTGCCAGGAGCCGGTGCAGCCCCAAGGGGAGAGCACGCGGCCAAACGCAGGGCGCAGGGGGCTGCACCCAGGCAGCAGACGCGGGCAGGAGCTGCCAGGCCCTCCCGGTGCCCACCTTGAGGCGGTACTCCTGCTCGGGCATGGCCTGCACCACCCTGATCGCCCTCTCCATGAGCTCCACGAGGTCCTCGTTGAGCAGCTCCCGGGAGACCTCTCTGCTGTTGGCTTTGGCGAGGACGGAGTAGACGCTGTTCTCGGCGCGGGCACGGCCCCGGGCCTGCAGCGCAAGGGCCAAACGCTGCAGTCAGCAGAGGAGGGACATGGCCGACCCCCCCTGCCTCCCCATGCCACCCCGCAAGGACGGACCCACCGTCCCCACCCCGCTGCGCCTCACCAAGGGGATGCTCTGCCAGGGGCTGGGCTCATCCCCAGGGAGACACCGGTGGGCACGGGGGATGCGAGAGCCCCCGTGTCCCATCCCCGTGGCTTTGGGGTGTCCCGGCAGGCTGCCCCTGACATGGGGCCAGGCAGAGCGGCCAGAGGGAGCCCGGGGAGGCACCTGCATCATGGCGATCTCGTTGGTCATCAGCCCGTAGCGGACCACGACGTTGCACTCGGGGATATCCAGGCCCTCCTCGGCCACGCTGGTGGAGAAGAGCAGGTTGAGGGCTCCCTCGCGGAACAGCTTGATCACGTCCTGCTGCTCGTTCTGGGGGGGAAGCGAGGGCGAAGCTTGAGCAGCTGCACAGGGGTCCGAGCCCCTGGCAGCACCCAAAGCGTGCAGAGAGGTGCGGGTCCAGCTCCCTCCCACCCTCCGCTCACCTGCGTCATGTGCTGGGTCTGGCTGCTGTAGCCGGCGCCAGTGAGGACGGCGGCCCTGACGTGCTGCCCGCGCAGCGCGGCCGTGCCCCGCAGCCAGCTGAGCAGGCTGTGGGCGCTCTGCCGCGTCCTGGTGAAGACGATGCCGCGAGAAGCGCCCTGGGGCTGGAAGTGCTCCCGCAGGATCTCCTCCAGCTTGCCCAGCCGGGGGTTCTCGTAGCGCTGGTCCCCGGCGAGCGCCTGCAGCCTCGTCCTGTTCTCTGCGCAGCCAAGCGGGGGGTCGGGGGGGGTTCCTGACCCCCAAACGCAGCCAGCACCGACCCCCTCCAGCCCCTCCGTTACCCTCAAACGTGGCGGTGAGGAACCGCTCGGTGGGGTCCTTCGTGTCCCTCTTGGCGGTGTAGAACTCCTGGAGGCACTGGAAGGCGTCGATCATCCGCACCGCGTCGTTGATCAGCAACGCGTCGTTGTACTTGCGCAGGTGCAGCGCGCACACCCGCGTCTTGCGGCGAAACGTCTCTGCGGCTGGCGAGGGCCGAGGCACGCCGCGGTCACAGCCCGGCCCCGCGGCCCCCGCTCGGCCCCGCCGCACCCGCACCACCGCCTCCTCACCTCTCTTCTCCAGCTCCACGATGCGCTGCTCGTAAATCTGCGTGCCGAAGTCCTGCGGCAGCCCGGGCGTCTCCATGTGCTGCTGGATCTGCTTCATCACCCGCTTCAGCTGCTTGCCGAAGGGGTCCTGGGAGCAGAGAGGGGCTCAGGACCCGAGGGGTTGGGGACATCGCTGCGGACAGCCTGGAGCGCCTGGCCCAGGGTCAGGGGCTGTTTGCACGGCAGGACCCGGACAGTTGCGGGATCCCCCTGGGCCAAGGGATTCCCCAGAGCGGGCTATGCCGAGGGGCTGGGGGGCACAGCCCCGGCCCCCCTCACCTGCGCTCTCTCCTGGCACAGGTCGTACTGCTTCCTGGGCTGGGGGACGTGCCTCTGCAGGTGCTGCAGCTCCTCCTGCGCCGACGTGATTTTCTCGGTGTCCAGGTTGGCACAGATCTGAGAGGGCGAGACCCCGCTCCCAGCCCTGAGCCCCGGCAGCCCAGGGCGACGCGGCACATGGTGCCCGCTGGCACCCCGGCGAGTTTGGGGACGTCCCTCCTGGGCTGCTCAGGGCCTGTGCCAGGCTACCAGTGCCCATCCCAAGGGTTATCAACACCCTGCTGCACCCCAGGGGAAGCTGTGCCCGTTACACCCTGTCCCGGTGCAGGACGGGGGGCGCAGGACCCACCTGCAGGATGTGGTCCACGGCCCCCTTGAAGGTGGTTGCCCCCCCGGTGCCGGGGGACGCCGTCAGGCCCAGGACCTGTGGCAGGCCCTGCTGCCCGCTAAGCTTGCGCTGGAGGTAATTCAGCATGATCTTGTTGTAGACGGCTTCCTTGTGCGTGTGGTGGCACTCGTCTATCACCAGCAGCGAGAAATCTGCGCCAGGCGAGCGAGGGCAGCGGGGTGAGCCGTGGCGGAGGCTCGGCCGGGGCAGTGCCAGCCCGGCCCGGCCGCGGGGAGGGCAGCGCCGGGGGTCCCGCGCCCACCCGTCAGCTCCACGTGCGCGTCCTCCTCGGCGCTGAGCAGCGCGTTCTGCAGGATCTGCGCCGTGCAGATGACCACGTCGCTCTGCCTCACCACGTCGGCGAAGAAGGCCTTGTGGCTGCTGTCCCCGCTGACCGCCGTCACCCTGAAGTCCTTCTGCAGCACGTGGAACTCCTTCTCGGCGTGCTGCGCCACGAGGTGCACCTGCGCCGCGAGACCCCGCTCAGCGCCGGCCCGCGACCACCGCCCGGGCGCCCCGTTAGCCCCGGGGCAGGGGACGGGGGGCACCTTGTTGACCAGCACGGCCACCCTCGCGCCCCGCCGGCTCTCCAGGTGCCGCCGGCAGACGTGCACGGCCGCGCGGGTCTTGCCGGCGCCCGTGGGCAGCCACACGATGCAGTTGAGGCCGCGCAGGGCCGGGGCCACCGCCTCGCGCTGGTACCCCCGCAGCTCCTCCGTCCCCCGCAGCTCCTCCGTCCCCCGCAGCTCCATCCCGGGGCCGCCGGTCCCGGTTGGGAAACGAAACTCGGGGCGGCGCGTTCCGACGGGGCGGGGGGAGCAAGGGAGGGCCCTGCCGGCCGCGCTGCCGGGACCGGGGTAGCGGCGGGGCCGGGCTGAGGCGAACCGAGCGGGGCCGAACCGAGCCGGGCTGAGCCGCGCCTCCACCCCCGGTGCCTGCCCGGCGCGCACTGGCCCCCGACGCCGCCGGGGAGCCACGTCACAGGCAGTAACCGAAACCAAACGGAGCTCCCGCCCCGCCCCCGCACCCCGCCCGGCCCCGGAGCTTCCCGCATCCCCCCCCCGAGCCCCCAGGCTGCCAGCAGCAGGGCCAGGCTCGAGGCTGCGTCTGCACAAGGACATTTATTTAAAAAAAAAAATCAACCCAAACAAAACCAGAGTGACAGGGGAAGGGGGGGGGGGCGGTCCCACCCCAGCGCGGGGGCAAGGCAGCAGGCGACCAAGCGAGGGTGGGGGGCAAGTCACTGCTGGGGTCTGTGCTCCCCAGCCCAGCGCCCAGGGAGAACATGAGGGGGCGGCGAGCAGGAGCTGACCCACGCCCAGGGGCAGAGGGTCTCCCCCGCTGGGGCAGGGCAGGGGGAGCGGGGCCAGGGCAGCACCAGGAGCCCCTCCTGGCTCGGGGCCGGGCGAGGGCAGCCCCGGGGGCAGCAGGAGCAGGGAGGGAGGGCTGTACGGACTGCGGCTGGGCCCCTGCGAGGGCAGAGCTGGGGTAGACCTGCCCCAGGGTGAGGGAAGAGCTGGCAGAGGCAGGAGGAGCTGGGGCACAGGGGCAGAGCCCCCCCTGCCAGCAGGACCCTGGCCCACGAGCAGCGTCCCTGCCCGCAGGCTGGGCAGGCAGGGCTGAGCCCCGCCGTACATTCAAGAGGAGGGGCAGGGGCTGCCCGTGCGTGGACGGAAGCAGAAAACCAAAGCACTTGTGTGCCCCTGCCCTGTCACCGAGAGCCGGGGCAGAAGGCACGTCCCTGGGGAGGAGGGAAGCGTCGGTGCGGGGGGGCTCCTGGCCCCAGGGAGAGGTAGGAACTGAGCGCTGCCTCTGCCCAGGCAGCCCCTGACACAGCGACTCCAGCCCCGCTGCTCACCCCCCCAGGAGAGGCAGCCGACAGCTCGGGGATAAAAGCCCCAGGGCACCCCCTGTCCCCTCGCCCCCCCAAGGGAAGGCCCAGCTCCCCCCGGGCTGCTCAGCAGCAACAAACCCTCCAGCAGCCCCTGCCCAGGGCATGGGGCTGGGTCCCAGGGGCAGCCCTGTCCCTCCCAAGGCGGGCCCAGGGGCCAAGGCAGGTCCAGGCCAGCTGCCCTACTTGTCGATGAGCCCCCCCTCCTTGAGCTTGAAGTAGAAGAACTTCTCGAGGGTGTTGGCACACTTGCAGTAGTCGCTGTCGGGCGGGTTGTACTCGCGGCAGTTGGTGATGATGCGCTGCAGGTCGGCGATGAACAGCTTCTTGGTGACGTAGTAGCGGTTCTTCAGGCGCTCGGTCATGGTCTTCAGGTCTGGGGGCAGGGAAGGGTCTGCCCAGGCCTCTGTACCCCCCCAGCCACGGTGCTGGACACCAACTGAGGGTCTCGACTCATCCCTCTCTCTTCTGGACTGTCCTGCGGCTCCCAGCACCCCGTCACCCCAACCACAGCTCCCCAGCACAGACCCCACGACGGGGGGGCCTGCAGCCCTCCCTCCGCCGCCCTGCCCCGGGGGTCCGGGCACAACCACCTACCGATGGGGAAGCGGATGATTTCGTAGTAATCCGGCGCCTCCGACTTCTTCACCGGCTCCATGAAGGGCCAAGCGCTGGGGTGGGTCTGGGGAGAGGGGGGGCAGGTCAGGGCAGCCCCTGCCTGCCCCAGCACGTGGGGGTCTGGCTCCCCGTACACCTGGGGCACCCCCTTCCCCCAAGGGCAGAGCCCGGGACAGCCTGGCCCGATGGCTCTGAGGGCCATCGAGGGGACAGGCACCCAGAGCAGAGGGACCCCCCTGCCCGCACCTTGATCTGGGCCAGGAGGTTCTTCAGGGTGTTGTAGAGCTGGTCTGGATCCTTCAGCTCTTTTCTGAAAGAAAAGACAAGAACAGACCCATGAGCAGGACAAGACCAGACTCATCAGCCTGGGGTGGGCAGCCTCTGCCCATCCCAGTGCCCCGCTCCCACCTCCCCACCCCAGTGCCAGGAGCGAGGAGCAGCCCGAGCCCCCCCCAGCACTCACCCCTTCTCCTTCCCCAGTGGTTTCCATCCCGTTTCTCCTGGAAGAGAAGGGTCAATGTCACCACGTCTGCCCTGTGCCCGTGGGCGAGGGAGGAGGGAGCCCTCCTGCCCGCCAGCCCTCGCCCCCCGCAGCCGGCCCCACTCACGGATGCCGGGGACGCTCTCGATGGGGATCTGCCGCACGCCCTCCTTGAAGCAGGTGAGGCCGGGGTAGACCTTGCGGATCTGCGCCTGCTTCCTCTCAATCAGCTTCTTGATGATCTGGGGGGGGAAAGGGGCGTTGGAAGGGGGGAGACAAAGCGTGACACGGGACCCCACGGGCCCAGAGCACCGGCTGCACCCTCTGCCCCGGCCACCACCCCGCAGCGTCCCCTTGTGCCCTGTGAGCCTGCTCCCAGGGGAGATTCGAGGGACGGCTCCCAGGAGCAGACACATCCCCGCACCCCTGCCCTGCCCGCGGGACGCACCTCCTTCTGCTTCTTGATGATGTGGGAGAGCTCGGTGTAGGGGATGCGGGGGTTCAGCTCGCACTCCATCAGGGTCGCCCCCTCGTAGTCCTTGATGTAGCCCAGGTAGCGGCTCTTGGGGACCTTGATGTCCTTGGAGAAGCCCTAGGAGGGAGAGGGCGGGTGGGAGGGTGCTGGCGGCAGGAGGGCCAGGGGAGCGGCGCCGGGGGAAGGAGCCCACCTGCTTCTTGAAGTAGCCGATGGCGTACTCGTCCGCGTAGGTGAGGAAGTAGAGGATGTTGTGCTTGATGTGGTACTCCTTCAGGTGGTTCATCAGGTGCGTGCCGTAGCCCTGGGGGAGCCGCCGTGAGACAGGGACCCCCCAGGCAGCCCAGTCTGGACAGGACACACGGCCCCCTCCCACGCACCGACACAGCGGCTGGGAGATGTCCCAGGGCAATCGCTGCCGCCCAGGGCCCCAGGGCTTGGGACAACCCAGCTGCAGAGAGACCGTCCTGCCCCCCGCTGCCCCCGCAACCCGCTCCTCCCCACCCTGCTGCCGGGGACCCCCGCACCGTGCCCACCGCCCGCCCCCCCGCTCCCACCTTCACTTGCTCGTTGGACGTGACGGCGCAGAAGACGATCTCGGTGAAGCCCTGGGTGGGGAACATGCGGAAGCAGATCCCCCCGATCACCCGCCCGTCCTTGATCAGCGCCAGGGTCTTGTGCTTCCTGCGGGCAGCACGGCCGAGGGTGAGCGGGCACAGCCCCCCCCGCCACCCCCCCGCGCCCCCCGGCCACGCACGGGTCGAAGACGAGGCGGGTGATGTACTCCTTGGGCATGCGGGGCAGCTGGTGTGAGAAGACGTTCTGCAGCCCCACCAGCCACATCAGGATCTTCTTGTTGGACTTCTGCGAGAGCGAGTTGCCGATGACGTGGAACTCGATGATGCCGCGGCGCTCCTCCAGCCGCGCCGTCTCGTCCCGCGCCGCGTTCGCCGACAGCAGGCTGGTCTGGGGGGGGCGCGGAGGGGTCACTGGCCCTGGCACACCCTCCACGGCGGGAGCCCAACCCGGCCCCGGCGCGCCAGGGAAGCAGCTCGGCGGACCCTGGACCCCCCGGCCGTACCTCGGGGCCCAGCATGGCGGCGGGGTCGGTGATGGTCAGCATGACCTCGTTCACCAGCTCCATGGGGATGTCTCCCATGACGCGGATCCGCTTGGCGTCCTCCAGCGTCAGGCTCTCGGGCAGCTTCCGCTTCTCCCCTGCGGAGCGGAGCAGAGCGGCACATCCAGCGCCGGCGGGGACCGGGGGCGGCCCCAGCTCCCCGGCGCCGGGCTCGTGCCGGCCCCACCTGGCAGGGGCTCGGGGGTGCCGGCGTCCAGGCTGGCGGCAGAGCTGCTGCTGCTGAGCTTCTTGCTGAAGAGCGGCGTGGTGGGCACGGCGGCGGCGCTGACCGCGGCTGGAAGAGACCAGCGATGCCCGTGACTGCCAGACAGCAGCTTGTCACGCTGCGGCAGCCCGGCCACCGCCACGGGCCAGGGCTCGCCCACACCTCGGTCCTTCACCCTGCAGCCCCCGCGCTGGGGGAGCTGCTCCCCGAGGTACCTGGGCGAGACCCCAGCTGAGCCCCCTCGGTGGCCGGCACGGTGAAATCGGCCTCCCAGATCGGAGAGTTCTCGCCGTAGATCTCCTCCTCCAGCATGGACAGGAACCTGGCGGGGAGCGGCACGTCGGCCGGTGGGCACACACAGCCCCCCGGCTCCGTGCCACGGCGGCCACCCCAAGGGAGCAGAGGCCCTCAGCCCCACATCGGGCACCTACTTGGGGAAGTGGGTGAGGATCAGCGTCCGCTTCTCCGGGACCAGCTTGTCCTTCTCCACGCGGAACTTCTCCAGCAGCTGCCGGCGCGTCACCGTGAAGATGGACTTGAGGAGGCTGCGCCCGAAGACGTGCGTGGTCTCGTAGCGGGGCAGGCTGTCGCAGCTCTGCGGCACGTGGCAGTAGCACAGCCACCTGGGAGAGAGGGACACGCTGCGGGGACGGGGCTGGGACCCGCGACCCCAGAGCACCCGCACCCCTCCCGGGACAGCACTGCTGGGAGCAGGGACGAGGGGCACAGCTGACTGGAGGGGAAGCAGTGACCCCCCACGGACACCGGGTCTCCTCAGCCCCCGGGAGTCGGGGTCAGCCCCACGCAGGGGTGGCAGGACGGGGCTCACACCCCCTCCCGCCCTCACCTCGTGTAGTTGACCTTGTAGGTGGCCACGTCGTCGTTCTGCGAGCGCTGCCGGAACTGGGACGGCGTCTCCAGCTTCCAGTAGTTGAGGCAGAGCAGAAACATCTTGGAGAGCTCGTACATGGTCTGCCGCTCCTTGGGCGGCAAGTGGCTGAACTTGTACTGGACGAAGTTCAGGACGCCCTGGGGAGAGGAAGGGGCGGTGGAGGGGCGCCGGGTGCTGCCCCAGACCCCTCAGAGCTGCCCCCGAAGACCGGGGCAAGAGCAGCAAAACACAGGACAAGCCATGGGTGCAACGCGTGAGCCCGACAGCGGCCTCACCTGCTCGATGTTGGGTTTCTCGAAGGGGGGGCTGCCCAGGGACCCCTCGACCACGGGCTGGCTCATCTGCAGGATGCACTTCCGCAGCAGCTGCGGAGACGCCGTCGGACACGGTCACCGACGTCCCAGAGCCAGGCCCACCGCGAGCGGGGCAGCGGCAGGACGCGGCTGCGGGGCTGCACCGATTCCCGCGGCCAGGAGGGTGCCAGGGACACCTCGGGGCGCCCATTGCTTCCCTGGAAACCTCCCTCCCGGGGGACTCGAGGCCAGGAGAGCAGCGAGACGTGCCCAGCCCCAGACGCACCTTGAACAGGTAGAAATACACCTGCTTGGTGTCTGTGTCCTCCTCCTTGTGCACCGACATGAAGAGGTTCTCCACGTCCACCACCATGCCCAGCAGCCGGTTGATCTCCTCCTCAGAGACGTTCTCCAGGTGGGACACGTGGTCGGCTGCGGTGCAGAGAAAGCCGCGGTGAGGCGGGGGGTCGGCCCCGCTCCCCTCGCCGGGGGGTCCCGGGCGCCCCGCGGGGGTTACCCAGCGCGTGGCCGCAGCTCCGGCACGGCTCGCTCAGGTTGGTCACGGGCTGCTGCAGGTCCATGCGGGGGGCGGTGGGAGGGTTGGGGTTCTTCCAGCCGTTGCACTTGCAGGCGTCGTTGGCCTGGGACGGGAGAGGCCGTCACACGGCAGCGGGGCCAAGGCTGCTGCCTCCTCTGGCCAAACAACCCCCTCACCACAGAGCCTCCTCCGCCTGTCCCACCCACCCCAGCACCCAGCTCTCCTCAGCACCCGCCCCGCGTGACCCAGCACCCTGACACTCTCCCACACTCCCCCTGAGCGCAGCCCCAGGATCCCGCAGCCCCTGCCCACGGACACCCTTGCATCTCCTGTGCACAGCTCAGCACCCTCCTCCTGCACCCCCCAGCCACGCACAGCCCAACATCTCCTCCCTCCACCCCACGCACAGCCCAGCACCCCCTTCCTACACCCCCTGCCCACGCACATCCTTGCAGCCCCCTCCTGCATCCCCTGCACGGCTCAGCACCCTCCTCCTGCATCCCTCATCTACGCATGTCCTTGCAGCCCCCTCCTACACCCCTTACCCAGCTCAGCACCCCCCTCCTGCATCTCCTGTCCACGCACATCCTTGCACCCCACTTCTGCATCCCCTCCACGGCTCAGCACCCCCTTCCTACACCCCCTACCCACGCACATCCTTGCATCCCCATCCTGCATCCCCTGCACCGCTCTCCTGCATCCCCCATCCATGCGTGTCCTTGCAGCCCCACCCTCCTGCATCCCCTGCATGGTTCAGCATCCCCTCCTGCGTCCCCCACCTATGCATGTCCTTGCACCCCCCCTCCTGCACCCCCCTCCTGCAGCTCCCACCCCTGCACGTCCTTGCAGCCCCCTCCTGCACCCCTTGCCCAGCTCAGCACCCCCCTCCTGCATCCCCTGCCCACGCACATCCTTGCACCCCCCTCCTGCACCCCCTGCATGGCTCAGCACCCCCCTCCTGCACCCCCTGCACCCCCCCCCCGCATCCCCCGCCCCTGCCCGTCCTCGCACCCCTCTCCCGCTCCCCCCGCCGCTCCCCCCCGCCGCCCCGGCCCCAGCCCACCTTGCAGGCCGAGAACACCCCCAGCTTCTCCAGCTTCTTGCCCCGGGGGAACCCCCGCACTTGCGCTTTCCGCTGACTCGCCCGTTGCTGTTGACTCAGCCCGGGCCGAGCCGGGTCACTGGATCCCGTTCCTCCCGCCGCTGTCCCGCTCCCCGCCGTTCCCGGGCCCGGCTGGGGCCGTCCGGGCTGCGCGGCCTCCGGCTCCGCCATGCCGGGCCCGGCGTGCGCTCCGCTCTCACTGCGCCTGCGCGCCGGGCACGCCGGGATCGGTAGTCCGCTACGGTGAGCGGGTGGAGCCGGTGCTACCGGGGCCGGTTCACGTCGCCCGCAGCCCCGGGCGGGAGCGGAGCTCCCGCCCGGGGCTGCGGGCGGCGTGAACCGGCCAGAGAGGATCGAGCTCCGTGCCCGATGGGGACTGACCGCCCCGAGAGCCCATCCCGGGGTGGTGCCGGCGGCGCGGAGCCATCACTGCCCGGAGGAGCCCCCGCGCCGGTAACCGGTACCGTGCCCGGTTCGCCGGTGCTCGGTGCTGGAGGGCGCGCTGCGCGCCGCGCACCCTCCTCCATATATGGAGTGCGGCCACGCCTCCTTCTCCATATATGGAGTGAGGTCACGCCCCCGACACGCCCCCAGCGTGTAAACACGGGGGCGTGGCCACACCGCCGCTCCCCGCCAATAGGGAGCGTGGCCCCGCCCCCCCGGCGTGTGTATGGGTGGGTCCGCCCCCTGCCTGCCCATTTATGGGAGGCCCCGCCCATTTCGCCGCGGGGGGGCGTGGCTTGGCGGCTGGCTCGGTCGCGGAGGAGCCGGCAGCGCGTGGAAGGTGCTGGCAATGGCGTGGGGGCGCACGGCTTGGCACGGCATGGCACGGCACGGCTCGTGGCTGAGCAGGTACCGCACGGGAGTGTCCCAGCACCACCCTGGGGTCGGCAGCCCGGAGGGGGGATGCTCAGGGCCCTCCGCAGCCCCGCGATCGGCCCCTCCGCCAAGGCAGGGCTGGGGAGAGGTGCCAGGACGTGCCCCGTGCCAGCCCAGCCCGGCTCCCCGGGCTGCCGTCCCGCTGCGTGGGCACAGCCGGGAGCGCTGCAAAGCACGGGGCCAGGCGAGACCAGCGAACACAGAAGCCACACGAATAAAAGTCAGGGATATTTATTACATATCAAAAAAACTACGTGTTTCGGGCACAGACCCCTCCACCGGGCCGTCGCGCGGTCGCCGGTGCGGTCCCGCTCTGTGGCCAGCAGCTGCCCTGGCACAGCCAGGCTCAGCCCGGCCCCCGCCGCTCCCCGTCACGCCTTGGCCCGCTCGCCCCCGTCCTCGGCGCTGGCCGGCGGCTGCGCCACCGCCGGCCCCATCTGGATGGGCACGTTCCTCTCCGGGGCGGCGGGCAGGGCCAGCCTGGGGGCCTCGATGCGGAGCTGCCCCTCCTTGGACAGGGAGCACGTCAGCGCCTCGGCGTCCACCTCCTCGGGCACGTCCCACTCCCGCTTCAGCACCTCGTACTTGTAGGAGAAGGAGCCCTTCTCGTCCGTGCTCTGCGTCTCCTTCTGCCCCACCAGCACCACCTTCCTGCCCACCACCTTCACCGACAGCTGCTCGGGCGCAAAGTCCTTCACGTCCTGGCAGACGGAGAAGCCCTCGCCGGAGCCCTGGGTCAGGGCTGCGCTGGTGCTCGGCGCTCGCTCCGCGGCGATGCCGAGCCGGCCGGGGCTGCTCCCGCTGCTCAGGTACTGCTCGAAGCTGCTCATGAACTCCCGCGCCCGCTCCATCTCCAGCCGCAGCTCTCGCTCCAGCTCGGCGAAGAGGGTGCCCGGATGCGGCCAAAGGGTGCGGATGGGTCCCAGCCACGGGAACAGCGAGCTGGACGCGGGCGGCATGAAGTGCAGGCGGCAAAGCATCTCCGCTCCCGGCGCGCTGCGGCTCTGCTCTGCGCGGGGCTCGAGCGGTGCTGGGCTGGGGCCGGGGAGCGGCGGGTTTTATCCTCCCCTGCCCAGGGGTGTGCCCCTTCCAGAACGCTCTCTCCCCACGCACCCTTCTGGGGCCATCGCCTATTTTTGAAAGGCTGATTATCCGCCAGCCAAAATAGCAGCGCCTGCTTCTGGGGACGAGTCACACGCCGCAAATAGGGAGCTGCAGTCACCGCCGGGGGCTCGGGTTTCTGCAGAGCCACCGCGATGCAGCAGCGCCCGCGGGACCACCGGCCGGGGGGCAAGCAAAGCCCTGGGGGGCTCAGTGGCACAGGTCACGCTGTGCCAGGAGCCCGTTCCTTCGGCCAGCACAGGGACGGTCCCACCCCTAAAGCAACGTGTTCCTACATCACCCGCTGCCAGACGCCTCTCGCACTTTCCAGGCTCCCCCCCTCCCCGGGGGCCACCCGCTGTCCTGTCCTGCCCCCCAGCACCCTGCCTGCCCTGGGGGGGCTCAGGGGCTGTTTCTGGTCTCACCTGGGGGTCCCCCCCCCCCAGGCAGCTGAGGGTCCTGCAGATGGGACGGGGGGGCAGAGGGGCTCTCCTGCCTGCAGATGGGGGGGGAAGGCAGGGAGGAGCCCGGTCCCACTCCCTGCCTGGGAAGGAGAAAGGCCACAGATTTTTGGCAGGGGCGGCTCAGGCGGCCCGTTGGAGGCTGAGGTGATGCTGCTAATTATAAGGCAGGAGAGCAGAGCTGCGAGACTAAGGGCGAAGGTATGCGGGGCACGGCGTGAGAGGTGCCGCTCCTCGTGGGTGAGTAACAAGAATGAGCTGGAACGGGCTGGAAAGAGCTGAGCTCTTCTCCCGAGGGTGACGTGATGTGCGGGATGAGGCCACTCCTCCCCGGCAAGGGCAATAAAAGCCGCCGGCTGCGGCACCGGGGCAGAGCACTCGGAGCTCGCTGGAGAGGGGACAACGAGAGCCTGACCCAGAGCCAGAGCCTGAACCAGCACCAGAGCCAGCAGCACCAGCAGCACCAGCAGCGACGATGTTTTGCCGGATGCACCTCGCGCCATTCGCCTCCAGCTCCCTGGCCACCCGCCTGGGCACGGTGAGGACCCTCTGGCCGCACGCAGAGACCATCTTCACTGAGCTGCAGCAGGAGATGGAGAAAGCTCGGGAGTTCATGAGCAGCTTCGAGCAGCTCCTGACCAGCCAAGGAGCCACCGCCCTGGAGCGAGCGCCAAGCACCAGCGCAGCCCTGACCCAGGGCTCCGGCGAGGGCTTCTCCGTCTGCCAGGACGTCAAGAACTTTGCGCCCGAGCAGCTGTCGGTGAAGGTGGTGGGCAGGAAGGTGGTGCTGGTGGGGCAGAAGGAGACGCAGAGCACGGACGAGAAGGGCTCCTTCTCCTACAAGTACGAGGTGCTGAAGCGGGAGTGGGACGTGCCCGAGGAGGTGGACGCCGAGGCGCTGACGTGCTCCCTGTCCAAGGAGGGGCAGCTCCGCATCGAGGCCCCCAGGCTGGCCCTGCCCGCCGCCTCCGAGAGGAACGTGCCCATCCAGGTCAGCCCTGCGGCACCACAGCCCGGACCAGCCTCCGAGGACGGAGCCGCCAAGAAAGCCCAGGCGTAACGGGAGGGACCCGATGGCCCGCGGCAGGACCGGAGGAGAGAGCAGCAAGTCTTGGGTTTTAGCCCGGACAAGCTCCATCAGCAATGATGTCATTTTTTTCGCTATACTGGAATGTTTTTGTATCCAATAAAAATACTTTTGCATAGAACTTGCTTGTGCTCTCCTGGTGTTGATTGATGGGGAGGCTGGGTCCTGGTCTCAGCTCTTGATGCCAGAGAGGGAAGAACCTCTCTTGGTGCCTCAGGGCAGCACAAAACGGGGCCGACAGCGGACCCAGAGGGAGGGAAGGGATCTGGGACCATCATGCTGCTGGGGGTGGGGGGAGGCAGGAGGGTCCCAGGCAGGGAGGGGTTCCCCACTCACCTCACTGGAGCAGAGGCAGCTCTCCCAGGGAGCAGGCAGGCTGCCTTCACCCCCTCGTGCCGCCACCAGCATCAGCACCAGCTCCGCAGCCCCTCGCTCCCTGGCCGATGCCACCGAATGGGAAGATGATCTTGCTGGAGGCCCTGGCTGGGTGTAGGGTGCCCCTGTTGTAGCCACACTTTTTCCTCTTGTGCAGCTTGGAAAGGAGCTGCTGGAGCCTCCTCGGAGATCCCAGCAGCAGGGAGGGTGAAGCCCATCTCCAGGCGCTGTGTGAAACCACCACAAACATCCATCCTCAGGCCTGGGCAGGCAGCAGGTATGCAGACAGACACGCCTGGTCGTGCTAAAGCTGCTCTGAGCTCGGACAGCCCTTGCCCGGGGCAGCACGGTGTGGGCAGCGAGGAGGCCCTGCTCACCTCTGCAGCCAGGAACAGCAGCGCATGCCCAGCCCTGACCCCGAGTCCTCACAGCTGCACAGCAGCGAGACACCCCTTAGGGCACCGCAGGCTCCTTCACAGAGATGGAGACCCAGAGTCCTGGAAGGAGCCAGAAACGAAGCCCTGTCAACCAGGAACCAAGGAGCCAGCAGATGGCAACAGCACCTCACCCTGCGTTCACAGGATGGGTCAGAGTTGGGACTGGGGAAGCCCATCTCCAACCCATCCCTCTCTTGCTCAGGAAACAAGCAGCATCAGTCCAAACCCCCCTGGAAGCAATGTGACCTCAGGTGTCCTGCAGACACCCTGAGCTCCTCTGGCAGAAGAACAGGCAGGCTCCCTTGCAGGGGATGGAAACAAGCAGCACCCACAGCACCAGGTGAGCGAAGCCCATTTGGGGCCACTGGAGCCCACACCCTGCAGGCAGCCTGTGCCCCAGCCAGTCAACAGCATCACACCGGGTAGCCGAGAGCTGCACGGGGATGCTCTGCTTTCCAAGCTGACTCCAGGCCTCACCCCTCTCCAAGTCCATGCAGCAGTGACAGGAGTCTCATCTTTCACAGCCACCATCCTCCAGGGACAAAGGCGTTTTGTCCCAGTATTCCCAAGCCCGTCCAGTTGCCAAGACGAGCTCCTCTGCGTACTGCTCCCCCCTTCCCAACTCACGCTGTAGATAAGTTTCCCTAGCAGTATTAGGCAATGAGTAATTCCCACTGTTGGCCTCCAGCTTCCTTGCACGCCGCTGCACAGCACACCCCAAGCTCACAGAGCCACCTGCAGCCTGGCTGGAAGGAGTCTGTGCCTCCCGCGGGAGCAGCGGCACAGCCCGGGCTCAGGCAGAGCCCCGAGGGCACACAAGACCTGGGTGTTGTACACACCACAAGCAGCCTGGAGCATCTCAGCACAACCACCAGGTTCTGGTCCACTCCCCTTCTGGTCTGAGCTGATTAAGAAACATGAACAGTGGTGATTAGGATAGGTTTATAAAAATTTTTTCTTTTAATCACACAAAACTGAAGTTTGTGATGACTAAGTCGACAGTTCCTCTGAAATACCAGTATGCATAAGACTCTGCATTAGGCACTAGGCAGCAGCCAACATCGTTAGAGTCTGGCAACAGAAGCCATTTTAATACCTCCCTTCATCCTTTGTGGAATTACAGGCTTTTGCAATACATCGTTTCCGCTGACAAGTTATCCGAGGTTTCCCCCACCCCACCTCTGTACATCAGTAAACCATGTGTATTCACACCAGAGCAGGGTTAACAACATTAGTGGCATCACAACCATCAAAAAAAGGACAATTTTCTATACAAGATTTCTGCAAAAGTTGCAACAGGATTAGTGCATTACGACAGATCCGGAGATAGAAAAAAAAAAAAAAAAAGAGTTGGCATGCTAGAGTCCAACACAAATAAAGACAACAGGCAGCTCGCTGTATGTACTATATTGACAAGATACTGATTGGTTACATGGAGAAACATACAATACAAAATACAGAAGAAACCAGTTTTGCTTCCCTCTGCCCCACCCCAGAATACTCATGATCGATTTGGTCAACAAGTGGCTGAACAGCCAGAGTTTGTCACTCTAATGCTACAGTTTAGTGGTTGTTCTAGGTGCATCGTACTGGTATCGGCCCCAGCTGTTACGCACGGGCGATTCTAAGCAAGGCTCTCTAGTCTCGGTGTCCCTTTGTTTCCAACAGTGAACTACAGTACTGGGGGACCCGGGTGCTGCCGGCCCGCGCCCGCGCCAAGGGCTGAGCTGGCTGGGCAGACACCAGGTCGTGCATCCACCACCACCAGGAAGAGGGAAGAGCAGAAGTTCATATATTAAAAAAGTGACTTAAGACTTAGAATTGAATTAGTATTTGTACAGAAAGGTGCAGGTGGAAGAACTCCCTCCAGCCTATGATCAGAAAGGGATGGAGAAATCACAGCAGCCACGGGCAGCAGCCGCGCTACGGTAAGTGCGATCGTTAGCGTGGGTTCCAGTCACGTCACTCGCGGGCTCCGTCGGGGGCAACGGCGGCTCAATTGCTGCAGCACTGGCTCCTGCTGGGCTGACTGCTCTCCTGGAGGTCAACCACCCGATTCCTGCCTGGGCCGCCGGGAGCGTTCTGGGGTTCATTTTTTGGCAGTTTCTTGGCTAGAACGAAACAAGATGTTATAAGGCTCCTCTACAGAGGCCAACCTCCCCCCCACCGCAGGCCACGGGCTGGGCTCAGCCCTGCTCTGCCCCAAGCCCTCACCCCTTACGGCGTTTGGGGTGGACGCTGCTAGCAGCACGAGCACAGCAAGCCAACCCCCTCCTAGTCCTGGCTGTCATCAGCCCTGCTCCTTCCTTACTCACCACCCAAAGGGAGAGAGGGAGCAGGCTTTGCAAGGCAAAGGCCCCAGACACTCGGGGACTGACTGTTCACAGGCGTACAGCAAGCTGGTCATCTACCCCCGTAGGAGCCTCCAGACCCTGGCTGACATGGGAGCCTCCAGCAGGCCACACTGCTGGTGCTCAGAGCCACCCCAGCCACCCTGCGCACCCAAGCTGTCACCTATTGCCATGAAGATTTCGTTCACATTCATCGCTGTCTTTGCCGA
The DNA here is from genome assembly GCF_013368605.1 of Nyctibius grandis. Lineage (NCBI taxonomy): Eukaryota > Metazoa > Chordata > Aves > Nyctibiiformes > Nyctibiidae > Nyctibius > Nyctibius grandis. The sequence goes on from NC_090683.1 coordinate 6,936,294, forward strand.
CGTCTCCATGAACAGCAAGCTGTTGTCATCTGCGTATGTTTGTGCATCCTACAAACAACCACATCAGAGCGGTGAAGGCATCCTGCCAACGGGAGGCCCAAGCAGGCCTCACACGCTTCACTTGCTGGCAAACTAAACACTGAAGAAATCCTGTCCCACCCCAGGCCAGACATTCCCACCCCAGTCCCCTGACCCTGCCTGGCCAGGACAGCTGGGAGACATTCCTGCTGACAATAGGGCATGGCTGGTGTCCCAGCACAGGCTGTTTGTGAGCCACGTGAGCCAAATGCAGACACAGCACGTCCCGAGCAGCGCAACACCTTGTACTTTGGTTGGCTGGGAGAGTAACACACACTGTAAATGCACCACAAGCAACCCTGTGCAGAGGTCTGAGATAAGAGCTTCTCCTTGAAAGTCTGCCTTAGACAAGGTAAGAGCTGTGAAGAGTAGAGAACAAGCTGGGAATGATTCTTCACGTGTCTCCTATCCATGAGCTGCTGAAGACAGCCCCAGATGAGTAAGGCAGCAGAAAAGATTGCAGACAGAAGCTTGTGCTCTGTGGGCCTTATTCTCCACACTTGTCATAACTGTTACCACCAAGAGCTACAAGGGCTGTGGAAGGAGTGCATGGGTAAGGCAGGCTACAAGCCCCTTCGAGTGGCATCCTGAGGCCCTCAGGAGCATGAAGCTTGACCTCCACTCTCCCTCAAAGCATTTTGCACATAGCCACCATCTCCCCCACTTAAGCAAAAAGCTGCTTTCCTGACCTGCTCAAGTAACGACTGATCTGGATTCCCACTCACCTGGAAGTCCACAGCTCTCTTGGTAGCAAGGTCTGCCTTGTTTCCTGCTAGTGCAATTACAATATTGGGGCTAGCCTGCCTCTGCAACTCTTTCACCCAGTTCTTGGCTCGTACAAATGTGTCCTGGAAGCAAACAGGAGGCAGCAGTCAGGAAGGGCAGCAGCCTCTTATTAATCCACAGTGAAGATATGATTAGAACAAGTCTTTCCTGTAAGAACTGTTCTGCCTCTACAGCACTTTGTAGCAGGATCCTTTATCAGCTTAGACAGCCTTGGTCAGGACTGAGGAAGAGGCCGTTAGCAGTTTTCAAGACACTCAGTACCTGCAGGCAGGCATCTGCAGGGGCTCTGAACCCAGACACTCTCCCAGGAACTGCGAAGCACCAGCTGCAGGCGCAGACGCCTCCTCCCCAGCCAGCGCTCGCGGCCCCGCGCAGTACTCACTGTGTTAGTGATGTCGTAGACAACGATGGCTGCCTGGGCGCCTCGGTAGTACATGGGGGCCAGGCTGTGGTACCGCTCCTGTCCTGCCGTATCCCATATCTCAAACTTCACCGTTGTGTCATCCAGACAGACTGTCTGTGTTAGGAAGGCGGCTGAAAGAGAAGGCGTGTGTTTGCCTCACCTCCAGCTGGAGAGTCCCTGCAGCGAGAGCCGGGGGCTCGGAGCAGTGCTGCCTTCGCGTGGGAGGGAGCAGGAGCCCCAGAGGGAGGCCAGCGCAGTGCCGCTTGCTGGGGAGGTTGTAGCCCTGCTGTACCATCAAGCTCCTCGCACGCAGGAACCCAAGGCCACCGAGCAGCCGATGGGAAGGGGGCCCTGGGAGCGTGGGCAGCCCGTTCCCCAGCAGCCTCCTCCCGCAGGTCACACCGTACAGCTGCAGCATCACCAGGATTAGCTTTGCAGAGCACCTCGGTGCCCAAGCACTGGTCACCCCAGTTACGCTGCACTCCCCAGTTCAGTAACTGGTTATTTGCTTGTTCCAGCAAGTATAATACCGTGCATTACACCTAGGATAAAGGCAACCAGCCTCGGATACAGATGGGAGCAGAACAGCAGAGTGCCCACACAGCCCTCTGCAGCACAGCATTAAGCCCTGCTTGCCCATACGCCTTATTTACAGCTATACTTACTCCCTGCACAGGTTACTACAGGGACACATCAAGCCTTTTCTCAGTACACAGCTCCTAATGCTACTGCCCAGAGACCCGGGTGCTGGCTGACCTTTGGCTGGGGACACAGTGCTAATGATTTCAAGCTAAAGAACTACCAGACCCGAAAGAGCTGTGGAAGTAGTTAACAGCATCAGGCTAGAAACAGCCCCCAAATCCCAGGTCATGGTCTGAAAAGATAATTAAGGGCTATAAACCAAGCTGAAGGCCTCGGTTCTAATTAGAAGCAAGAATTCAAGCACTGGAAGCGAAGACGCCTTAGAGGCAGAGCGCACGGTTGCCATAGCATTATTCTCTGCTGCGCTGATCTTCACACCAACAAACAAGTTGTAAACCAAGAGTTACAGCATTATCTGCTCGACTATTTATAGCAAAAACCCCAGACCAGGTTGAAATAGTCATTAATACTTCTGATACCCCTGGACTACAGTAGCAAGGCCAGCACCTTCTAGCCATAGGCATTTGGGGTGGGCACTCACCTCCAATCGTGCTCTCCTGGTACTCGTGGAACTGCCCCTTGACGAAGCGCAGAACGAGGCTGGACTTCCCCACCGCCGACTCTCCCAAGAGAACAAGCTTAAACTGGCAGATTTTGTTTCCAGCGGCTGGTCCGTTCGGTCGAGCAGCTCCACCTCGACCTGCCATTGTGGCCTAAGTGCGGGAGTGTCAAGAGTTAAGGATGCCGCAGGTTCTGCACTGGGATTCACCTGGAGGCAGGTTGCAACTGGAAGAGGAGGCCGGAGTTAGTGACACGCTCATGGACCAGCCGTACCAGTTCTAGAGGCTGGGTTTGATCTGCAACCGCCATCAGCACAGGCAGGTGGTGACTCCTTCCCACAGTGGGAAGTTATCAGCTGCACACACCACAGCACTACCGGGCCGTTCCTGTCAGCCAGCAGCTCCTCGAGCAGGGTCTGAGATGTCTGAGCCTCCCTGGAGAAGGGATCTCGGTCACACAAGCTTTGCTCCCCACCAGTGGGCCCTCCAGCCCTTCCACTATGTGTAGATGTTACACACACCTTGCTGGGGTGAGGCAAGAACAGCCAGCACACCAACTGGTGTTATTAGAGCTTCGTCTATTAAAACAACAATTACTTGGTTCACGGAGGTAACCGAGGTTGACCTTTAGCTCCTTCCTCCTCTCCCAAGTTCACAAGGCAGCAACTTCGGGCTGTCAGTGCAACACAGAGACGTTCTGGTAAGCCAGTAAGGGAAGCAGTCCTGTACGTCGGTCCTTCAGACAAGGCACGCAGGCAAAGGGAGGTGCCACAGTCAGTCTGTCAGTTCAGAGCCGCTCACACCGAGCCATTAACCACCACATCTCAGAGCAGCCCCGAAGGCGGCCTTTGAAGCGCAGCGCCAGCAGCCTGCCCCAGGGAAGTCCTTTGGTAGCAGCCACTCTCTGGGCACAGGCTGCGTATTCAGAGACCGAAAGCAACTGCTCCCATCCCTGCTGCAAACGGGTACTCACCACCCAACACAGGTCTCAACAGCTTGATCCGAACGCAGAGGCAACACCCAACGCTTGCCACTTCCCACACCCCGTTCCAGCTGCCTTATTGCCCTCAGCCCACATCATTCCAGGTCATCAGGCTACTGGCCACATTCCTCAGGGGAAGACTGTTCAAATGGAACAGCACAAACAGGCAGCCGTGATGGGAGCTGCCACCCCATCTCCCCAGCCTCCAGAGCTGTGCAGAAGCACAGAACCATGGCAAGAGCAGCAAGACAAGCTGTCCTGCATCCACAGGCCACCACGGGTGAAGCTCAGTGCCCTCCTAAGCGTTCAGCTCAGCTGCACGCAGCAGGGAGCAGGAGCATGTTCAAAGCACACGGTTATAGAGATTTAGGCACATTTCCTGTTCTCTCACAACTCCCTCTTCCTGCTAACGATAAATGCTACAACTGATTGCATCTGCTCTGTATCTCTGCAGTGAGGATACCTTAACTATGCCTCAAGTTTAAACTCAATTCCACAGTTTGGTAGGAAACCTCAAGCCATTCCAGCCTGAGAGCTCATCCAGAGGGACAGCCCATCAGTGTCAGCAGCTGGAGAACCTCTTCAGCTTTCAAAACACAAAAGCACTTGAGCATACTCTGACCTACAGAGACATTCAACCTCCAATTGTTCTGACAAGGAGGCAAGTCAGAAACCTGCTGTTCAGACAGCACCGTTCACTGAAGCCAGCAGGGAGGAAAGAAGCCATGAGGAGGAACTTCAGCGCAGCGAGAGGTCTCAGTAGCCTGAGCTGGAAGAAGCCATTGATTCGAGTGGCCTGTCCAGTCTTGGGTTAACTCGTGTAGGAACTGCAGTTCAGAGCTGGGCCCTTGCAAAGGCCAGTAACGCTGTCGGGACCCCACCTCCCTCTTCCAAGGAAGGACAAATGCTGTTTCCACAGGATGAGAAACCCTGATAGGAAGCAAATTAGCAACTTGTTTTGCTGGACAGTGAAGCAGCATTTTGCAGCTCTGGCCAGGAGCAGCTTGGTTACCACCAGCTTCAGCAGCTCTACACTTCTATCAGCCTGAAAAAGGTTCCACCTTTTAGAGTTTCTCCTCTAACCAGAGTTTGCAAGGGAACAGCTTTTGCTTGTTTAACCTTGCGTTCATTTACCAGGGCAGTCTATCAGCAACGTGCGAGCTCTGTCGCCGTTTCAGACGAACATTCTGCGCATTAAACGCCACGTGAATCATGCCCCTGAGTTATGACCTCCTGAAACAGGATAGGGGTGATTCCCAGAGCAAAACAAGGAAATGAGCCTGTTGACATCCTCAAGTCTTCGTGTGACCTATATTTCACAGATCTCGATTTATTTTGCCATCTGGTTGTGCTACATGAACTCAAACAGAATGAAGCAAGCACGTCTGTATGTCCAGCTCATCAGGGAGAGCTACTGATCAGAGCAAGAGGTCAAACAGATGCAGCCTCTGACCACTTGAAGTTATGGAGAACCTGATCATCATCTACAGATGGTCTGAAGTTTGGCTGCAGGGCTACTTCACGTCCCCTTGAGAAGCTGCCAGACCTTTAGGATGCCTGGGTGGAGTTTCTGCAGCTCTGATGACCCTAAGTGCAGCCATCTCCCTGAGGGTCTCAGGCCAAGAACATGCACTAGGTCAGAACGACCTTAGCGCTTCTGCTGATGTTCACAAGGCCACCAAACAGCTGAAGTGAGCGACTGCCAAAGCTGTAGACACCAAGAACTCTCCACTGCAGGAGAATGTTTGGCACTTTTTGCTAATGCAAACATCTTCGAGGATTTCTACGTTCCTGCCAGAACCAGAACTCCGCTCCACTGGATGCAGAAGTAACTGCACAGCCTGGATCTGTGCTAGATCAGCCCACACCGAGCAGTGAGTATTGGCTGGAGAAACAGGGAGTGCTTCACGCTGTATGAAGGCATTTCTGATGCTCAGGGAGGCTGTCCATCCCCGCTCCCAGGGGAGGACGGGCACGCAGCCCTCCCTGCTCCCCATGAGAGCTCTGGCACAGACACTCGAGCCACAGGTCAGCCTGACCAAAATATCTACGGCGACACTGCGCAGCGGCAAAGGCAGCTGGAGCTGCAGCTTGCCATGCCAACTCAAGAGAAGGAAGGGTATGACAGGGTACTCATGTAATCAAGATTAACAAGCATTAATTTTCCTACTAGCCCCTTGTAACTAGTGAAACTCGGCAGGTTGTGATGCCACAAGATCCACAAGAAGGCGCATGCTGGTTTGTTTGCTCGCCCTACCCGCCTCCTCGCTGCGGCGCACGCGGGAGCTCGGCATCACACAGGCAAAAGTACCGATTATTTTATTGTAAACTCTCAGAACAGCCTCTTGTTTGCTTTGAGATCAAAGACACATTTCAATGCCTGATGCTGTCCAACAACCAACAACTCCAGGTGTACCACTTCTGCAGTTCATGCTCCTCTCAACACCTCACCAGCTCCCCAAGATCTGTTCTAGGGGCTCACGCACTGCCATGAACACTGAATTCAAGAACCTGAGTGCCCTACATGAGAAAGCACACGCCAGTGCCGCTGCGTTCCCAGCCTGCCCCAGAGCAAGGCAGTTCTCCAGAGCTGTGAGGATGCTCCAGTATAGCACAAGAGCTCATTTCAAACCAACCAGCCCAGTACAGGAATCCAAATCTCCACAGGGCAATTACTATCAGATCCCCATGATAGCCCCTGCAGGAGAATTGCTTTACAAGGCTCCCTGCCACAGGGAAGCTGCTAGTTTAAGGTGTCAGAAGCTACAGAATCTGGTATTTTTGCCCTGTGTTCATCCAGTAGCAAGGACTACTCTGAAAGCTGGTGATATTTGGAAACCCAATCCTGAAGAATCTAGTTACCCAAGAGGACTGCTTCTGCTCTCAGCTATGCAAGAAGCCATTTCACTGGGGATTTGTTGGCATAGAATCAAAATACTCAAGACAAAAGCCCCAGTGAAGTATTTATCTTGTTAAATAGCTGACAGCATTACATGAATTCCTTGGCAAGGCAACCCCTGAAGTTACTGAGTGGTTTTGCTTCACCTAACACTGAACAGGCAGCTAGCCATCGCCAGCAGGAAGCTTGTGCTACCTTGCTCCCACCCAGAACGGGCAAGTCAGCTCTAGGACCCAGAGCCACAAGCAACTTCCATGAGCAGGACCAGCAGCAAGTGTGGGACCCACCAGAACACCACACAGACTCCGCTAGCCCATATTAGCATGGTGTGGAGCATCAACCCAATTTTCCAACACATTAATATGATTAATAAGAAGAAACTTCAAAAGCCTTCCTGCAATAGGGTCCCCAGCGCAGAGGAAGGAGTAACAGATCCTGCTCTTACGGATGAGATGAACCAGGACACAGACGTCAAGGACAGACCTCGGTCCCTCAGCCCCATACAGTGTGACCAGTTTTAATACTTCATCTTTCTACAAACATGCACGTCCCTCCACAAACAAACAACACTTAGTCTCTTGATCAGTAAGGCTACAACCTGGAGCTTCAGTAACAGCTCTAAGTTGGGGAAGTAGTCATTGCAGTTGCCAGGAGCCACGCTACAGCCTTGAAGTGTAGATTCACAGCCCCAAATCAGCCCAGAGAGCAGTTTCAGAAGGACTCCGATGGTTGTTACACTATCGTAAGTTAAAGTCACAACTTCTCTGTAGAGTCTCATGCCCAAGCCTCCCAGAGACTTGGGCACACTCATTTTAATTCAGACATAAATAGGATTTACTTTGGAAAAAAGTTAAATTACCTTTTGTTGGTCACTACAGTCCTGAACAAGTGCAGCAGAATCTATCACCAGCTCTTTCCCATGCTTTTAATACAGGCGTCTGCTTCCCGACATCTGCAGAGCCACGGCCTCTGAAGCAGCCCCAGCAGCCGGCTGTTTTTCAAAGCAGCTTCTCAAAAACAACTCTATCAGGGATTTCAAGGCCACCACCCTGCAGTTACCACTCAGTCCAGCGCAGATGCTCCGTGCAGCTGAGCTAGCAGGACAGTCCAACACGCAGTTACCCCAGCAGAGCCTTTGCATCGCTCCACGATGCGAGCTGAAGCCTGGTCTTACGAAGGGCAGCTGCCAGGCACAGTGAAACGAGCCACCTTCCTTCAGCCATCTCTAAAGCCAGATTAGCAAAGCCTCGTACATGAGGCCCCACTGATGGGCTGCTGCTCAGTGCCGAGCACACGTGGCCACACCGAAGGCCCGATGTGCACAGGCAGCGCTGTGCTTGGACAGGATCGCCCGAAGTCCAGATGAACTCAGAACACACCGTTATATACAGAAAGCTCAGCCTGAGACTAAATCTCATTTGCTAGATGCTGTCTGCTTGAACCAAGTCAGCTCTAAGACTGTTAGGAAACCGTGAAGCCAGGAACACTCGTGCATCCTACAAAGCTGAGCTGACTCTGGAAGATGAGGCAAAGATCACAGCCCGCATGACTGAGTCAAGAGGCGCAGTACTTTGGTCAAAGGGACTTATCAAGCTCCCTCAGGCCTTCTTCCAGCCAGTTTAACCCCATACACATCCCCTCAGAGGGGTTTCCTCAGTTTAAGTGGTTATGCTTTACCAGGAACTCTGGAAAACACCTCACGAGTAAGGAGACATCACCCTTATTGATGCTACCTTGGAGCTACAGATTGTTACTACTCGGAGACACCTGACTAGGTATCAGCAACAAGAGCTCCTACCATGTTGGTCACACTGGCAGCACAAGGAAGTTCCGTGCCTAATTTAGGGGGGGTTTTAGTTCTGCAGAATAGGATGACTAATTGCTTTTAAAACTGCAGTTAGTGTCCTATTAGATCACCACAGCTGAACAGAAAGCCATGTGGTGATGGCAGGCTGAGGCGTAGTGCTTCTGCCTGGTCCTTGTGGGTCAGGAAAGCGACAGGGATAACACTAGAACTCACGTTCTAAGCGGGGCCACCGAACCCCCACTGCACTGACGCTATAGCAACTGAACTCACACCAGATCCAAGTGATGAAAGACCATGAATGCAAGCTTTCAGTGCTGCTTCAGTCAAGCTCTGCTTCGCTGAGCTATGGAGACAACACACTTGCAAAGCTTGCTTTAAGAAGAGCAGAATGAGAAGTGGCAGCTTTGTACCAAGTGTTATCAGGGCAGGAATGGCAGCAAAAGACTCCTGTGGAAGGGTTCTGCATCACCTTCATTTCACATAAGCTTCCCACTAGCTGCAGGGAGCAAAGCCTCCAGATTCCCTGTCTCTGCATTAACTCCCTCTTGGAGGCCTTACCTACTTCTCGTTATCCTCAATACCACCAGAACTTGGTCCTGTTTCACAGGAGATGAGGCACAGCTAGCCTGAAGGAGTAACTCACACGTGCAGCCTGGACCAACTAGAAACTGAACAAAAGCATCAAGGTTTTAATTCTGCAGGCAAGGTTCTTTTAACTCCTGTTCTTGATATTGTCCACTGCTCAGCACGCCCTCAAAAGACACAGCGTAATTTTGACTAAAAGTCCAGCAACACACACCTTTAGATAGCCCCCACTATCCCGTGAACAAGACAAGATCGTTAGCAATGCAAAGCACAAAAAGGCCATCTTCACTGCAAAACAATCAGTGACCTTCATGATATCTTTCCCAGGCTGCACAAAGATCTCTTGCCTCCAGCAGCTCCTTATTTGGAGCTCTACCAAATAAAAGCAAACATGAAAACCAGTGTTTTCTTATCTGTTTATGCAGAACTACTCCGGCAGTTCATTCCTGTGCTCCAGGGGAGGAAAGCATTCTGTTTGGGATTTAGATGAAGCTTTATTCTTCCCTGATACTGTCACTTCCAGGGAGGCTCATTGTTTCTGCCTCGCATTTGGAGTGTTTTCACAGTGTTACTCTGACGACTTAACAGAACTTGCACAAGACGACTTCAAACTTCATACCCCAAGGGAAGAAAACAGCTGACTCCACCGTTTCTACACTCTACCCTCTTTCAAGTACGCTGACCGAAATACTTTGGGCTACACCCACTTCATTAGAAGAGTTCCCACTTCGTTTCCTGTCTCTGAAAGCGCCTGGCATTCCTTCCCCCTCCCTGCTGGGGAGATGCCATGACCACCTATCCGCTAAGCATGCGGCGGTTTAAGAAGCCAGGATCAAGAGTTGATGACTAGCAGGGCCTAGTGCAATTCTAGAGCTGATCCCTCTTCAGGAGCAGAAGAGCTTTGCTGTGATGGAGAGAATGCCATTTCTCAACAATTAAGTTCGGCCAAGCACACAAAGTATGAATACATTCCTAGACAGTTTTGTTTCAGACACTGCCCAATCCATTATTGGTTTCACTAGTAAAGCAAATAGACCGAAACCCACAGTAAAACTAGAGAAATATTTTATTTTACTATATTCATATCCACACACCAAGCCAGCCTTCCCCTTACCACTCTCCAGTAACTTAAATCCTTCTTCAGGAGTCCCATTTCATCCTGCCTGTGCTGCTCCCTCTCCTGAGGGGGTATCAGCACCTACTTAAACAGCCTTGAGGGACCTGCACTGCCTGGCACTATCTTAAAACAAATGTCATCTACATTAGCCTATAGTCTCTTAGAGGGAAATATTGCCTCTAGAGGGAGGTTTTTGCTACGAAAGCAGTTGACTGTTCAGGCATATGTTGAGACTCAAGAGAAGTCGGAGATGATTCCAGCACTGAGACCCAGGTACCAAACCTAACCGTTGCTTCGCTTAACCTCGCCGGTCTAGACTGACTCGTGCTCTACCTGCCCTCCTCACTCCAACAATGCATTAAGACCAACATTGTCTTGTAGCTGCCTACACACGCTGTTCTGAATTCTTCACCCTTTTTAGTCATGGTTCTTTCACTTTATTATCCAGTTAAGCTGAAAAAAAAATGTCAGAGACTGAGAGTCAAGGCAGTAGTGAATACTCGTGGGATATTCCAAGAAAGCTCACTCAGACAGCAAGGTATGTCCAGCCAATATGCATCAGAAGTATCTTTCTTTTTTTGGTCTGAACCAAGCTGCGGAGTCCTGCCTTCAGAGTAGGCTCAGGAGTCCTAACTTAGTGCAAAGCCAAATTGATGTCATGCTATAAGCAGGGCAGCTCAAATATGTGTTGACCCACCACACAAAAAGCTAAGAATAGTAGATGCAAGTTGTTCCACATAAGACTTAAAATAGTACCTCAGCATATTCTCTTCCCTCCTATTTCCTTACACGCTTGGAAACAGCCAAGGTCAGAACTCAGACAGCCACGCACAAAAGCAACAAGCTAAAGGTCAGCTGAGATCAGGTCAACGCTGTATTTGGTCTCGCTGGCAGACCAGCTTCAGCGAGAGCCACAGCCAGGTAGCAGAGAGCCACCACGACTGTCACGCCCCCCACCCAGCCCCAGGAGCTTTAGCAGCACCTTGAGCGTTATCAGGAGCACGGTTCGAGCAGTCTTCCCAGGATTTAGCACCCCAAACCTGCTGCTCACACTTACGTCTGCACTATCAGCATTTGCAGGATCACATACCGACCGCGCGCTCAGCTTACACGCAGCAGCTCCTCCCGCTGCGCTGAGGATCCGAGCATGGCCTTGCCTCGAGCACGGCTGGGTCTTCTTCCAGACAAGCTACAGAACTTCCTCGCAGTTCAGTTCTTTGAGAGCCAGCTGCACCACGTATTTTGCTTCACAAACGCCCCTTGGGGGCACAGGGGCCGTGTCAGTCACCAGCAGCACTCCAGAACAGTCTCCATTGCTCTAGAGCCTATTTTCAGCAGGTAAAGTTACATCCTTCATTTAGGCAGCTCTCTGCTCGGGAACCTGGCCAGGCTTTCACATTTCCAGAGTTTCTGTTCCCACCTCAGCAGCTGACTCGCTACAGCAAAATATTATACCACTTCTATCCTTACGGGCACCACACCTTCCCCAAATTCCATTTAACTTCCACACAGTCATTGCTACAAGGGAGACAAAGGAGCTGGGAAACGGCAGCCGGGCAGCACCAGCGCACGGGCAGCGGGCACCCGCTGCCGAGCCAGCCTTGCCCACTCGTGAAGGGAAACACGGTGCAGACAGGACCCTCTCCTCGAGCTTGAGGCCGTCACCGTTGATCTTCCCGACTGGCGCAGCCCTCCCCCGGCTGCGGCACCCCGAGACCCGCGCCACGCTCCGCACGGCCGGGGCCGCTCCCCCGCCTCGCCGGGACACCGGGCGGGACCGGCTCCCCCAGGACGCGGCGGGGGCAAGTTTGCTTCGGGCAGCCGCGATGGCCGGACCCCTCCGCCCCGCCGGCGGCAGCGCAGCCCGCTCCAGCCCCCAGCCCCCGCCGCCGGGACGCGGCGGCCTCGCCCCGCCCGGCACAGCGGCGCCCCCAGCCCCCACTCCGCTCCCACCGCCGGAGCCGCTGCCTCCCCCCAGGCGGGCTCCCGGGTCTGCGGCGCACGGGCCCGGTGGAGCCGGGCCCCCAGGGCAGGCACCGCCCGGGGCAGGGCTGGGCACCGAGCCGCGCCGGGCGCCGCCTGCCCGGAGCCCCCGCGGGCCGCGCCACAGCCGGTCCGGCCGCAGCCCTGCGGGAGACGCGGCCCCGCCGCCCCCCGGCCCCACTCACCGCCCGCAGCGCCGCTCCCCGGCCCCACTCACCGCCCGCAGCGCCGCTCCCCCCGCCGCAGGTGAGTCTCGCAGGCCCCGGCCCTCACTTCCGCCTTTACCCGTTCCGCTTCCGGATCCGCCCACCCCTTCCGCTCCCAGCCCGCCGGCCACAGGCAGCGGAACCTGCCAATCATCGCCGCCCCGCCCCGCAGGGTTCCCGCCCTGGCGGACGCCCCGCCTCACGTGAGCCGGGCGCGCTGACGTAGCCGCGCCGGCCGCGGGGGCCGATGGGAGCTGTAGTCCGCGGAGCCCCGGCGGGGTCCGAGGGGCTCCCGGGGCGGCGGCGAGCGGCGGCCCCGGGCCGGGACCGCGGGGTGAGGGGGGGACCGCGGGCAGGGACTCACCGGGAGCCGCGGCTGGAAAAATAGAGCCTTTATTGTGGGTTGGAGCGGGGCTGGGCGGCGGGTAACGGCGTAAACCGGAGCCGCCGGGGAGGCGACAGCCGCGGCGCGAGGCGCCGTGTCCCCCGGGGCACCCCCCGGAGACTGATCTCCCCCCCGCGAGCCTCCGACCCGGCCCGAGGGCAGGGGTCCCCCAAGACGAGGGTCCCCGCCACCACGCCGGTGCCCGCGGGTCAGTGGGAGCTGGCGGAGCCGGAGCGGGGCTGCGGGGGGGCGCGGGGCCGACCGCCAGCCGAGCAGCCGGGGAAGGAGCGGGCAGAGCGGGGCGGCAGCGGGAGGGGCTGCGAGTCCGAGGCCTGGTGGGGGTCAGGGCTGGGGGTGTCCCCCCGCGGCGGGCACGGCCCCTCGGTGCCCACCCAGGGGTGCACGGGGGGGCCGGTGGCGGCGTGGGCCAAGCAGCTGCGGACCGGGCAGCATTTGGCCCGGCGGCTGGCAGAGGGGGAGTTGCTGGGGGGCACGGGCAGGGGCGAGGGGGGCACCGTGGCAGAGGGTGGCGAGGGCCAGGGAGGTGGCGAGGCGGCCGCGGGCAGGTGGCAGGGGCAGGCGGGGGGCTGCGCGGCGCGGAGGCGGCTCTGGAGCAGCTCCATCATGCGCTGCAGCTCCCGGCTGAGGTGGGAAACCTCCTGGTTGAGGTGGCTGATCTGGAAGGGGAGGGGGCCCCGTGAGCCTCGGCAGGTGCCCCCGGCCGAGCGTCCCTGGTGCTTTCAGGGACACACACCCTGCCCCGGCCCCAACACACCTCCTGGTTGAGCCGCATGATGTTCTGCTTTATCTCCTCCGCCTCCATCGCCAGGGCTGGGACACCTGCGTGGGTCCCTGCCGGGGAAGACACGGCCGGTGGCAAAGGGGTCTCCGAGCCCCCCAGCCCCGCGGCCGGTGCTCCCGGCCGTGCCCAGCGGCTGCTGGAGGTACCTGACGTGGGGGAGCCCCTTGCCGTGCTCTGCAGCGGGGCGTCCACGTTGAAGCAGAAGGTTTGTGGCTCCGATGTCCCCCCGTTGTCTTCAATCCCATCCACGACTCTAGGGCAGGGAGGGGGTGAGGGCCGGCCACCCCCTCACCCCTCTGCCACCATCCCCAGTGGCCTCCAGGGGCCCCACGCAGCCCGGTGGGCACAAACGCGTGGCAGTGGGACGAGCTGCCGGCATGTCCCAGCCTTACCTGGGGCCGAGGTCCGGGGGGCCGCAGGCGTTCAAGGAGGGGATGAGGAGCTCGGCCGGCCTCCTGCCCGCGCCAGCCTCCCGCTCCGGGCGCCGGGCGTCCCTCCGGCACTGCGGAGAGGGGCTGCGGCCCCGGCTGCAGCGGGCCGGGGAGCGGCAGCTGCGCCGCAGGGCTGAGATCTGGCACAGCTCGTCGCCCAGGAGGCTGCTCAGGGAGCCGCAGCGCGCCGGGCTGCTCAGCTGGGGCAGCAGCAGCTTGCGGCGGGTGACGGTGGCGGGCGAGTGCTGGAAGACCTCGCTGGGCTCCCCCTCATCCTCCAGGACGGAGGGAAGGGGCTTCTCCAGGGCGGCACCGCCCTCCGGACGAGGCTGCGGGCAGGAGTGGGAGGTCAGGGCTGGTCCCCGCGTGGGTGCCAAGGCCGGGCACGGCCACCCCGGCCCCGTCCTTCCCCCACCTGCCCCCAGCCCCACACAAACCTGCGGTGCCTGCGACAGCCGCGGGGACCGGGAGTAGCGGCAGAGCCCCTGCGGGGAGAGCAGATGGTGCCGGCTCAGCAGCACGCAGGACCCCCGCACGGCTCCACGGGGACCGGCTGCAGGCCACACAGCCCTGGGCACGCGCGTGCTCCCCACCTCGGCACCCAGCCCTCCCGGCCTCGGTGCCCCCCTGGGTGGCCAAACCCACCCCGGCACTGGGCACCAGCCCCGTCCTTGTCAGCCCCAGCACCAGCCTCTGCAGCCTCAGAGCCTGGGGACCGTGAGCAGGAGCGGACAAGCTCCCCCTCCGTGGCCGTGTGGAGCCCCAGCCCTGCTCCGGTCTCTGGGACACCGAGGGACCTGCGAGGGGGGACACGCACCCACCTCCATCTCGCTGCCCTCCCGCAGGTTGAAGGTCAGGTCCTGGTGGATGTCCGCCGTGAACTTGCTGGCGTACTCGGGGTAGAGGCGCAGCACCTCGCAGAGCCCCCGCAGCCCCACGTGCTGCAGGTCGCAGTAGGTCAGCGCCTTCACGTCCGCGTTGGTCTTGATCACTCGGTCCGTGCTGCACAGGTCGGCTCCGATCAAATCCCCTTTGCCTGCAGGAGGGGAGCGGGGTGGGCTGGCGGCGTGAGCCCCCCGCCCCTCGCCTGGCCGGGTGGCAGGAGGGGCCAGGGGAGAGCCCACGCCGCCTGCCCTCACCCAGGATGGCCAGGACCACGTTGTCCTTGAGCACCTCGAGGGAGCCGGAGCAGACGAAGTAGTTGGCCTGCAGCGCGTCACCCTGGCGCAGCAGGTACTCCCCCGGGGCGCAGAAGGAGGTCTTGATGTGGAGCGAGAGGGAGCGGAGGCAGCCCCGGCTGGCCGTCTCGAAGACGGGCAGCTGCAGGATGTCCTTGTTGAGGTGCATGGCCACGTCCGCACGCAGCTCGTCGGGGAAGTCGTGCAGCAGCTGGGGAGAGCGGGGCCGGGGTGCTGGGGCACGGGGGGCCGAGAGCAGCCTCCCCCCAGCCCGACAGCCCCAGGGGACAGATCCCACCCCGCTGTCCTGGCTGCCTCGGCAGAGCCCAGTGGTCCCGGCTGGCAAACGCAGGCCAGCGCTGGCCCCAGCCCCAGCACCCACCTCTGGTCCCTCCAGCAACAGAGCAGGGACGTGCACACCTGCACACGCGTGTACACGCACGCACAGGCTCTCTCTTGCGCCCTCCCAGCTGTCCCTGCCAGCCCCACCATCCCCACGCTGGGTGCAGGACGGGGGGCTGCAGAGGGGCCGCCCCAGCCCGGCCAACCCCTCCTACCTCGTTCGCATCGATGCCGTTGTTCACCGACCAGGTGGTCTGGAAGTACTCGAGCATCCTCTGCTTGAGCTGCTGGGGCAGGCGGTGGACGCGGATGAAGTCCTTGAGGTCCTTCATGCGCGTGTGGTAGAGCGAGCGGCGGGAGTACATGCGCTGGATGATGGCCGTGACGTTGCCGAAGACGACGGCGTGCATCAGCGCTGGGGGCCGGGAGGGCAGCGTCAGGCTGGGCGAGGGGCAGCTGGGGGAGGCTGTGGCACAGGGGGGCCTGGGCAGGTCTGGGCTCTGCCCCTGCCAGCAGCGGGGGGCCGAGGGGTGCAGCACAGGGGGCTTCTCCCCTAACCCAGCCCTAGGGCTGTCCCACGGGGCACACGTGTTCATCGTCTCCCCGCAGCGCCCTGCCCTGCACGGGTACCAGATGGAGGTGAAGCCCCCCGCGCCCTGCCCCGCTCCCCGCCTCACCCCCGATGAGCATGGTGCAGATGGAGAAGATCTTCTCGGCGTCGGTGTTGGCGCAGACGTTGCCGAAGCCCACGCTGGTCAGGCTGCTGAGGGTGAAGTAGAGGGAGGCGATGTAGGCGCTGCGGACGGAGGGGCCCCCGGCCGAGCTGTTGATGTAGGGAGCCTCCAGCCTCTTGCCCAGCTCGTGCAGCCAGCCTGCCAAGCGCACCGGGCTCAGTGCCCACCAGGAGGGCTGGACCCCCCGCGGGACGCAGCGGCGTGGGGGCAGCCGGGCGTCCCCAGCGTGCCCCCGCCCCGCGCAGCCCCCGCTCACCGATGTCCCAGGTGTGGGGGTCGTTGCTCTCCATCTCCTTGCGGCCGATGACGTACCAGACGCAGGCCAGCCAGTGGGCCAGCAGGGCGAACACGGAGGTGAGCAGGGTGAGCACCATGGCGCCGTACTGCGAGTACCGCTCCAGCTTCTGCAGCAGCCGCAGCAGCCGCAGCAGCCGCACCGTCTTCAGCAGGTGAACCAGCGAGGTCTGGGCAGCGGGGCAGGGTGAGCCCGGCGGGGCTGCAGACCCCCACCGCCCCCCGCCCCAGCAGGGACCCTCCGGGCAGCGGGGCTGAGCCGTGCGGGGAGTGGGTCCGTCCTGACCCGCCTCGGTGGGGTCTGACCCCAGCGTCTGCCCTGGCACAGCTCCAGCCACGGCTGCGTGCCCCTGGCAGAGGCACCAGCAGCGACCACCGGCCCCTGCGGCCCCGGGATCGTGCCCCTGCCTCGGCCGCGGCTGTTTCCCTGCCGGCAGCAGCGCCAGGGCACGAACGGAGCCGGGTTTGGCTCAGGGGGGCAGTCCCAGCCCCGAGTGCCCCTGTCCTCCCTGCCCGCTGCTCTGCCTCCCATAACCGCAGTCACAGGCTCTGCCCTTGCCCCCCCCTCCCCACCCCAATTAGCAGCGATGGGAAGGGGCTGGTGCCAGCAGCTTGCCCCCATCACACCCGGATGGGACCTGCCTTCGTCACCGGCGTGTGCCCACGTCCCCCCCGCTGCCCCCACCCGCGGCACTCACCACCGTCACGTTGCAGAGGTAGAGCAGATCGAAGGGCAGCGCGGCGACCAGATCCACGAAGAACCAGGTGGCCACGTAGTGGATGCAGATGGAGCGGGGCTCGTACACCACCTGGCCCGAGTGGCTCACGTAGGTCGTGCGGAAGTTCAGGACGATGTCTGCCCCGGGGAGAGCAGGGCCAGCCCTCACCGTCCCCGCCGCGCCCGGGGGAGCTGGGCTGGGGGCTGCAGCCAGCCCAGACCCCACTCCTGGGGCGCTCGGCAGCGGGGGCAAAGCGATGCCAGCTCCCCTCTCCATCACCCCTCTGGCCGCATCCCTGCCCCACACGGGTGCTCAGCCCCGGGCACGGACCTACCCAGGATGAAGAGCATCTCCACAGCGATGTCGCTGACAATGGTGCTGCGGGCGGCCGAGGGGCTGTCCTCTGTGCCCGTGAAGCAGACGTTGTAGGGGACGGTGACGGCCACGTAGAAGGTGGCCAGCAGGATCAGGCAGTCCCAGAGGGCCTTGCAGACGCTGTAGTGGAGCAGGATGAAGCGGGACTTCTGCACCGCGGCCACCTTGTACTCGGGGATGGACGGCTTGTTCTCGAACACGTTCTGGGGGAGCAAGCGGTGGGGTGGCACACGGGTGGCACGAGGGTGCCCCCCCTCCTCCTGAGTCCTGCCAGCCAGCCCTGATGCCAGGGTGATAGATGCACGTTTCCAGGGGAGCACACGGGCTGCGCTGAGGTCACCCTCAGAGCTGGGCACAGAATGCCCGATTACGGCACACGAATTAACGCTGTGCTAATGCTATTAACAGCAACCCACTGGCACCGCCAGCTGCTGCCCAGAGCCGCCCCAGGTGCCGATTCACATGCTGGGGCAGAGCCCACCACCCCCCTCTGCAGGGCCAGGGCGCTGCTGGGGGGCAGCTGGAGCCCAGCCTGGGTGAGGGGAGAGCTGGCTCCATCCCCCCCAAGCCCCCAAGGTTCAAGGCTGGCACACTGAAACCCTTCACCTGCTTGCCAGCTCAGGGCTCTCGGCCAGTGACAGACCCTTGCCCCAGCCCCACGTCTGTGGGCAGTGCCCATCACTGCGGCCGTGCGGATGGGGTGGCACAGGGACGGTGCCGGTCCCCGCTGCTGCTGGGAGCCCCACTGCTCCAGCGGCTGCCGCAGCCTGGTAACGGTGCTCCCCGGGGCCGGCACGGCTCTGCCGCGGGCGAGCGGCTGGTTTTCCTGACAGCTCATGTGTGAGGAGAACCACGGCCCTGCGAGAGCTGCCGGAGATCTGCTCTCCCCACGGCCAGCTCGGGGCACCCGCCGGGCTCTGCTGCTGCCCACGACCCACGTTTGCCGCATTGGCCAGGGATGGAGTGGGCATGGTGGTGCCTGGGGAGGCCGGTGAGGTGCGTGCGTGGGAGCAGCATCCTGGTGAGACTGGGCTCTGCTGCGGGGCCGGTCCCGGGGGGGCCGCAGCGTCACCAGCCCCCCGGGAGGCACCGGGTGAAGCTGAGGGCTCCCCCAGGTCCTTACGTGGTTGATTTTCATCTCGCTGCGGTTCCCCCGGGCAAACTGGCTGCTGAGCCGGTGCAGCACCGTCCAGCCGTGCCTCCGCGCCGCCCACAGCTGCGAGCTCCTGGGCTTCTTGCTCCTCTGCTTCCCTGCAGCGGACACGACCTGCTGGTTAGTGCAGGGCGGCTCCCGGGACCCCTCCTGGCACGGGTGCACAGAGGCGGGCAGGACCCAGCAGGGAGCTGGGAGCCCCTTTGCCACGTGCCCCCTGCGTACACCACTCCCTGAATCCCGTCCCCATCCCACAGCCGCTGCTCACCCTCCTTCTTGTCACCCTGGTGGCTCCTGCCCCGGCTCTCTGTGATGTCCTTGAAGGAGAAGAGGAAGAGCACCACCTCCCCCTTCTCGTTCTTGATGGGCACGATGTCCAGCAGGCACCAGAACGCGGCTCCTGCATGGGGGAGAGGGGCAGTGAGGCCAGGACACCCCCCCCCGCTGCTCAGCGGCTTCACCCCGGGGCTGGCACGGGGCTGAGTCCCAGCCGGAGCCGCAGGCAGGGCCACGGCCCCGTGCGTCACTCACCCCCCTTCTTGTAGAAGCAGACCTCGGTCTGGAGCTCCTGCCTGCCGTCCAGCACCCTCTCGATGCGCTGCAGGACGGGCTCGCTGGTCTCGGCCCCGTAGAGGAAGCGGCAGCTGCAGTTCTTCTGCATGACCTCGGTGCGGGCGAAGCCGGTGAGGTCGCAGAAGCCGTCGGAGCAGTAGACGATCGGGAAGCTGCGGCGGACCTGAGCGTTGGCCAGGATGAAGTTGCTGTCTGAAAGAAGACACGGCCACCCCTGAGGGCTCAGGACCACCCCTGAGGGCTCGGGGCCACCCCTGAGGGCTTAGGACCACCCCGGGGGGCACGAAGGGGAGCCCAGCCCTCCCAGACCCCACTGGTCCCTCTGGGAAGAGGAACCAGGTCTCTGTCCAGCTGCCGGCTGCTCCCAGACCTTGCTCATCCCCTGCCCTGCCACCCCACGGCCCCGGCCCCGGCAGGACCCCAGCCCCACCGAGAGGGTGGGAAAAAGCCACAAGCCTGGGGTGAGTCGGGACCCCATGCTGAGCCCACACAGGCTGGAGGCACAGGGGAAATGCAGTGTCCTTGGACTGTCACAGGGCCACGGAGCCCCCCAGCATCGCCCCTGCCCCAGCGGGGTCATGGCACCCAGCAGAGGAAAGCCCTTGCCAGCCCCGTGCCCTGCCCAGCCGCAGAGCGGGTGCTTTCACCCCCCAGCCCCCCAGCCGTGGGCCGGGCAGGGGCTCTGCCCTGGGGCTGCAGCGGCTCCTTGCTGCAGGCTCTGCGCCAGCGGGACAGATGGCTTCCTGCTAAAAGGGTGCCAAGGAAGTGGGGTGTGTGGCTGGTGAGGACTGGGTTTGCACCCAGCAAGGGCAGACCGGGGTGTCCCCAGCCCCAAAACAGTCTCCATCCCACGGGGCCCCAGCCCAGCACCCCTACGGCCCAGGCACCAGGAGCAGACGAGATCTGCCCCCTCTCCCAGCGAAAGAGGGGAGCCCGCAGCGGGTCACAGCACCAACAGCAGGGCTGTGCCAGGGCAGCGCAGGGGCAGAGGGGGCTGCGGGGAGGGGGGTGGCAGCCACAGACAGCCCTGGTGCGATGGGGGTGCAGCGGGGCCACCACAGCACAGCTCAACCCAGGATTAGCTTGGAGAAGCAAAAATAGCTTGAAGCTGTGACTAAGGCCAGATTTTGGCTCTGGGGAGCCAGGATTACTGCGCTGCCCGGGATGTGTTATTAGAAAATAAAAAAAAAAGGGCTGGCATTTGGGAGCAGCTCTGCCGAGCAGGGGATGCAGCTCTGTGGGGCTCAGCAGCCCCCTGCCTCGGTGGCCAGGCTGCCCGGACGGGCACCCTCGGGCAGCAGCTGCCTGGCAGAGGCAGGTTAACTGGCGGTGTGTCCCTGGGGCTAAAGCCCCTCTCCGTGGCAGATAAAGCCGATAAGAGACACACCAAACTCGCAGAGCTGGACACCGTGTAAAAGTGCCCAGGAGGTGACCTGGCACAGCCGGAGGCGGGATGCAGCCAGGATGCTGCGGGGCAAACCCCGGCTCCCAGCAGTGCCCTGGGAGGTGGCTGCGGGCTCCCGGTGCCGCCTTCGCGCCGGTCCCTCCCAGCAAGGTCAGGGACGCCCAGCCCCGCAGGCAGCTGGCCAGGGGGGCCCCTGCTCCGGGCGATTCTGGGTGGGCTTGGGGTCAGCCCCGAACACGACCTGTCCCCGGGGGGCTGCGTGGTGCCAGCGCGTCCCGCCGGGACCGGCCACCGCTCCGGGCACAGGATGGGGCAAAGCCGGGCCCGTGGGGGCTCCCGGGGACCCCCCTGTGACCCACGCGGGGTGACCCCGGCCGTGCCCCCTCCCGGGGACCCCCGTGTGCCCCACGCGGGGTGACCCCGGCCGTGCCCCCTCCCGGGACCCCCCGCCCGGCCCCCCCCGCCGCGCCCGGGCTCTGTCCGTGGTGCTGAGCGCGGCCGCGCCGGCACCGACCGCGGGCACCGGCACCGGAGCGGGGAGCGCACCGCTGCCGCACCGCGGGGCTGCCCGGGACACGGGGGGTCCGGGAGCACCGAGTCCGAACACGGGGGTCCCCGGGACAGCGCAGGGCGCCGCCGTGCCCCGCGCGGACCCCCCAGCTCCCCGCCGCCCCGGCCCCGGCCCTACGTGTGCCATCGAAGCGGGTGGCGATGGTGTCCAGGAAGGTGTTCTGCGGCGCCAGCAGCCCCTTCATCACCGGCATGGTCCCGCCGGGCCCCCGCAGGTGCGGCCCCGCCGCCGCGGGCTGATCACGGCTCGGCCCCGCCCGGCCCGGCCCTCCCCCGCCCCGCCCCGGGCCCTGCGCGCCGCCGGCACCGGGAGGGGCCTCGGCACCGGCGGCACCGGCACCGCCCGAGGGCTGGTCACTCTCTCCCGGGGGCAACAGCTTGGTAGCGCCGGGACCTGCTCGGCACCGGGACTCACCGCACCTGCACCTACTTGGCACCGGGAAGCACCGGGAGGCACCGGTCGTCCCGGGGTCCGTGGAGGCTGCGGGAGGGGCAGGACCCGGCGTGCCCGGGGGCACCCGCTGCGGGACACCAGCTCCAGCTCTGCCGGGGGCTGCGGGGCAAGGCTGTGCCCTGTGGGACTCCCGAGGGGCACCCAGGGGTGGCAGCACCCAGCCGGAGCTTCACAAACACCCCCTGCTCCCAGGCAGCCTGGCTGAGACACGGTTCTCCCCAGTTCTGGTCCTGCGCCCACCCAGCTGGGCCCACACGCACTCCCAGAGGGAGGCACCAGCCTCGCTGGGTGCCCCCGTGCACAGCTGTGCCCTCCCAGCCCCTCCCCAGGGAAAAGGCAGAGCCGGGTAACGTCAGGCTACCGTTTATTGTAAAAGGCCAGCGGTGCGCTGGGCAGGCTCGGCGGGGCAGGAGGAGGTACGTAAAAGTGTTATTTACACCGAGCGCTGGGCAGGGGGCCCGGGGGTCTGTCCCCCCAGGGATCCCCTCCCTGTGCCCGCTGCCCCCACCCCTCTCAGTAAAAGCTCTTCGGAGCTCCCTGGGCCTGGCTCTTGGACAGGTCCTGCCCCGCGTGTCCCTGGCACTCCCCGGCGCTGGCACGGCTGGCATCAGTGCCCCGCAGGGCCGGTGTTGGCTGGGCATCCATACTCACGGGGCAGCCTGAAGTGCCGTGGCAGGCTGTGCCGGGGCGCTCCCCGCGCTTGCCCATGGTGAGGATGCCCGCGGCGTGGTTGCCGGAGCCGTGCAGCAGGCGGTAGAGCCGGCTCTGGAAGGCCGGCGGGACGCTCTTCCTCTTGCCCAGCGTGAGGATGCCGGCGGCGTGGTTGCCCATGCCGTGCAGGAGGTCGTAGACGCGGCAGGAGCAGGTCTTCTGCTGGCAGCACTCGGGCAGGCTCTGCCGGGCAGCGGTCAGGGAGCAGAGCAGGAGCAGGAGCAGGAGGCAGGCGGCTCGCTGGAGCTGCCGGAGCGACGGGCAGCGTTAGGGCAGCTGGCAGTGCCGGAGCGGGGGGGCTGCACAGCCCCAGGGCTGCCCCCGAGTCCTGCTGCCATGCCCCATCGGTGACACAGCTCCCGTCCGCCCCGGTCACGGCAGCTGCCTGCTTGTCCCCACTGCCGCGGGGGCCCAGCCCCGCACCCGGGTGCACCCAGAGCATTGCCCTGCAGCACCGCAGGGCACAGCCAGCACCGCGCACCCAGAGGAGCTGGGAGTGCTGCCCCTGAGCCCCCTGATTGCTGCTGGCCACGGTCAGGGAGCCCTGAGGAGGAGCCACATGCTTGGGGCTTGCCCTCCCTCACCCCCAGACCAGCCCCACATCCCGGCCTCCCCCCCGTCACTGCCCTCCCAGCTCCGCGGGCTGCAGTGCCCCGGCCCCACCTTGGCGTTGGGCACCTCCATCTTCCCTGGGGTCTTCAGGTGGCCGAGTGGTGCTGGGGCATGTCCCGCTGGCAGCCGAGAGCCCCGTGCCCCGCGTCCCCGCGGCAGCTGCCGCTTTATAGGGCCTGGCACAATAGTGCTGCCAAAAATACCACCGGGGCCAGGCGGGAGCGGCCGGTCTCTGGGAGACGCGGGCGCGCCGTGGCCGGTAGCTCGGAGACCGGCCAGGCCTTTCCCCTCATTTGCAGCTCCTCATTGTGCAGGTGGTCACCAGCCGGGCGCCGTGGCCGGGGCGTGTGGCACTAATGAGGCTGTAATTGCCCGCAGGCCCCGCGGCCCAGCCGGCACAAAGGGGCTGAAGGTCAGCGCTGGGGAGGCGCCGGCCCACCCCTGACAGCGGCAGCACACAGGTCTGCTCCTCGTGGCCCCATTAGGCTAATTACCTTCCCGAACAAAGGGGTGCAGGCAGCCGTACGTCCCCGTGACATGGGGAGACGTCACCCTGTGCTCAGCTGGTGCCAGGGGAGGGATGGTGCCGCCAGCACCCCTGTCCCCAGTGCCACCCTCCATCCCCTCTGCTGTCCCCGTCCCGCCGTGGCCCCGTGCCAGGCACGCAGAGGGAGCAGCGGGGCACCACGGTGGGTCTCACACTCTTTATAACGCTTCGCAGCCCCAGTCCGACCCCAGACCGCCCCTCGCTCATGGCCCGCACCCGGGAGCCCCTCGCCCTGGCGGGGGTGAGCCCTGATGTTTCCCTGATGCTGGGAGCTGCATCTGCTGCCCAGGGTGGTCTGCAGCGGCCCCCCAGCCCCTGCACCCCAGAGCCCCCCAGCCCATCACTGCGGGGAGCCCAGGGACGCCAGGGAAAGGGACCCGCTGCCCTACAGAGAGGGGACAGGGACCAGCCAGGACCCTTCCCACCAGGCAGGTTTTCCCAGGGCTGGCAAAGGCAAAACCTGCGGCCCCGGACAGGGGCAGGAGCCCAGAGCCGGGGCTGCCTTTGCAAGGAGCCCAGAGCAGCAGGCGGGGGAGCACGCACAGGGCACCGGGCTGCAGCATCCCCGCTGGCCCCGCCGCAGGGCACTCGCTCCAGAAGCAGATGGGGGGGATGGATGAGGCCCCGGGGGCTCGGGGAGAGGGATCCCCCTCCCCAACCTCCGTGCTGGGCCCCGCCGCTGCCCCTCGGCACGGCAGAGCGTGGGCACCCAGCCCCGCACGCGTCCCTCCGGCACGCTGAGCCTGCGGGCAGGCTGGGGCTCCCCAGTCCTGGCCCCTGTGACTGGGGGGGTGCTCAGTCCGGGCCCCCGAGCCCCAGGCCGGGGTCAGCAGGACGCCGCGTTGCCAACTCCTTCCGTCTCGGGGATGGGCTCCAGCGGGGCGTGCAGCCGGGGGGGCTCCGGCGAGGCCGAGCCGTTCCTGCCGATGCCGCAGGCCTGCCCCGCGTTGTGGATCTGCCAGAGGTTGTCCAGCGCCTCCGCCTTGGCGTGCTTGAGGAGGTCAGCCTGGCCCTGCGCGGGGAGACGGCGGCGGGGGCACCGTGGGGCGCGGGCTGCCCGGGGAAGGGTCTGTGCCACCCCCGGCGCCCACGGAGCCCCCCCGGCGGGGAGGGTCCCGCGCAGCCCTCGCCCCTCACCTTCAGGACGGTGATGTTCCAGGCGAAGCTCTCGAGGGCCTTCTGCAGCTTGCGGCCGCGCAGCCCCTCCTTGGCCTCGGCACGGTGCAGCTCCTTGTGGAAGTCCATGCCTGCGCCGACGGGAGCGGGGCTCAGCGGGCACGGGGCCACGGGGACGGCCACCGCCGCCACCGACGGGGACAGAGCTGGAGGGATGCCCTTCGCCCGGCACGGGGGGCTCGGAGGGGGCCACCGGTCCCCCCCGCCACAGCACGAGCCCCCGCACCGCGTGACGTCCCCATGAGCGGGTGCGATATTTACGGCTCCTGACGCAGCGCCGGCTCCGGGCCCACGCGCGACTCCCACGCTCGCCCCCACGCTGTCAGTCACCGCGCCCCCAGCCCCGCGCCCCCGCCCGCAGCGGCACCCCCCCGCACCCCGCAGCACCCACCAGCCGGGCACGGGCCGTGCCAGCACTGCGGGGGCTCGGCCGCAGCCCAGCCGGGGTGAAAGTGGGGACAGGCGGCACCCCGGGCACGGGGCTGGGGGCTGCAGCCCCCCAAGCTGCTGCCTGCCACCGCCTCCAGGGCCCAGCAGCTCCTGCCCGTGTGGGTTCAGCTGTGTGTCTTGGGAGCCGTAACATTCAGTTGTCACTTCTGCCGTCAGCCCCAGCCTGTTATTTCTGGTGCTAATTATATTCTGCCATTTGGCAGCTAATGACTCTTCCCTGCTTCCTCATCAGCCTCCTCCGCTCCCCTCCTCTCCCTCCCGCCCAGCATTCTGCCCTGGCACGGGCGGCCCCGCACCCTGGCGGCACCCGGCACCAGGCAGCCGGGACGTGGGAAAACCGCAGGGCTCCGGGTGGAAATCACCCTCCCACGGCCGGCCAGCCCCGGCACGCGCCCGCCCGGGGTGCAGGCATGCACCCCTCGTCCTCACCGCGCCAAAAACGCCGTCACGCTTGGCTCCGGGTCCAGAGCCTGGTGCCAGACCCCCTGAACCGAGCGCTGTGGGGACATGTGCCCCCAGCCCAGCGCAGAGGCACGGCACCCCCCGCGCCCGGACCCCCAGGGATGTGCCTGGGTCTGCGGCACGGAGCAGCGCCGGGGCCCTCCCGGGACCCACCTGCCTGCTGCGCCTGGATCAGCTTCCCGTGCACGGCGTCGGCCGACTCGATCAGCGTCCGGCTGGTCTGGATCATCTGGGGAGAGGGGCGGCGTGAGGAGCTGGGCAGCCCCCGGCCCCACTCACCCCGGCAGAGCGGAGGGGGAGAAGGGGCTCGGGCAGGGGCTGCCCCTCGCCCCAGCACGGTGGCCGGGGTCTGGCCCCCCCTCACCCTGCTGCGTGCAGCCAGGTGCGGTGTGACCAGTGCCTGGCCAGCGGCCACGTCCCCCTCCAACACAAAGGAAGGAAGCGGCCCCGGCTGTGGCCGGTAACGGGATTTCTCCCACCAGGCGGGACCGCAGGACGCCCCACAGCCGGCCCTGGCACGGGGGCCACAGGGTCCCAGGGCTCACACCGAGCTGGGCGAGCCCGTGTCTTGACACGACTCCTCCTGGGCAGCCCCCCACACACCCCCCTTCGGGGTCCCCCGTCCTGGGCAGGGCGGTGGTCTGGGTGCCGCTTACCGTCTCGTAGGCGGTGAGGACCTTGCGCAGCAGGTCCGGGATGGGGCCCTGGGCCTCCATGGGGGGGTACTGCTCTGCCAGGTTGAGGGTGACGCTGGGTGCGCTGTCGCTGTGCAGCAGCCACGCGGCCACCGTCAGGATGCACTGCTTCATGCTGGCGGCGGGCGTCAGCCCACACAGCTCCTTGAAGGAGACCAGCGCGTTCTGCGGGCAGAGACAGGCGTCAGGGGCTCAGCCCGGGAGGGCCCCCAGGAGACCCTGGCTGGCAACGGCCCCATTTCCCCCAGCCCTCTGCTCCCGATGAGGCTCCTCACCCGCAGCCCCCAGCCCCACCAGAGCCAGGAAGAGGGGGGACGTCTGGGGTCCAGCCCCGTACCCCCCGCACAAGCCAGGTCCCCCGGTGCCTCCGCAGGGTCCGTACCTGCACGTTCTCCCGCAGGTCGGTGGCCTCCCGCAGCGGCTGGGTGGCCGTCCGGAAGACCTCGTCGATGGCCTTGATGCCAGTGGCCTTGGTGGAGGTGTACTCCCGCACGCGGCGGCCCCGGCGCCCCGCCAGCCCCCGGCGGTGCCCCTTGCCCCCGCCGCGGCGGTCGGTGATGGCCACGTGCACGAAGAGGGTGGCGTGGGGCAGGGGCTCCCCAGCCAGGGACTGGAGGGGGACGTGGCGGTAGCCGGGCTGCAGGCACTCGAAGGGGATGGTGTACTGGGCGATGAACTCGTCCCCAATGTAGTCGTCGTCCAGCACGACGAAGCGCAGGACAGCCAGCTCCGGCAGGTTGATCTGGAACTCCAGGCTCTCGTCGAAGACGGGGTTGTCCCCGCTCTGCAGGGCCGTCTTGGTGCGGTGCTCGGCGCAGTCGGCCGGGATGCCGTGGATCTCGGCGCAGACGTAGGGCTCCACCACCTCCCCCTTGGCCCCCGAGCCCTTGGGCTTGGGCAGGTTCTGCCCGCTGATGACCTTGAGGTGCAGGAGCTGGGCGGGCACCCCGGGCAAGGAGTCCTTGGCGTTGGCACTGAAGTAGGAGACCTCCTCCCGCATGATGGCCGGGCGGAGGACGTAGCCGCAGGCCCCGTTCTGCCGGAACCAGCCCGCGTTCAGGTCCATCATGAGCCCCGGCGTCTGGTAGTTCATGGCCACCATCTGGCAGCCGCACTTCCAGAAGTCCTGGGGGTTCATGTTGCTGGCGTCGATGCGCATGGGACTGGGGTAGACGCGGGAGAGGAACCGCTTGTTGTAGCTCACCAGCTCGGCTGGGCACTCGTTGGCGAAGCGTCCCGCCTCCACCTCGCTGAAGGAGCACATCTCCCAGTAGCGCTGCCCGCGCCGCGAGCTCTCAAAGTCCTGGAAGGGGACGGCCTGGCAGAGGCTCACCAGCTCCGAGAGCTCCCGGCTGAGGCGCACCCGCCGCGGGCCACCTCCCTCCGGCACCTCCCGGTCCCCCTGGCCCAGCCGCGGCTCCCAGCCCTCCTCCTCGTCCGACATGTCCCCCTCGCTGTCCTCGCAGCCGGGCGGCAGCTTCTTGCCCTTGATGAGGATGCGGCCCTTGAGCTGCTCCGGGGAGGGCAGGTAGGACGCGGCGGGGTTGGGGGGCTCCAGGTACAGCTTCTCCCCCAGCGTCTTGCGCAGGCACTGGGCGGCCAGGCGCTGCTGGGGGGCCGAGCACCGCACCGCCAGGCAGAGGATGAGCGGGTAGGCAGAGGCGGCGAAGGCGTGCTGCTCGATGAGCCCCACCACGGTGCGGAAGGGCACGCAGGAGGAGGCCGAGGGGCTGGTGTAGACCACGGGCTCGCCCTCGGGGCCGTCCCACAGCACCAGCTCGATGCTGCGGCAGCCCAGGCCCAGGGCGCTGATGTAGCCGCTGATGTCCGAGTGGCCCCAGAAGTTGTCCTCCAGCGGGCAGGCGCTGTGGGCAGAGCTGATGTAGTAGTGGGAGAGGGGCTGCGCCATGTCCTGGCACACCTTGCGGTGCTGCGGGTCGAAGATGGAGCAGTCGGCGGAGAGCAGGTAGCGCGTGAAGCCGTCGATGGCCAGGTAGCCCTTCTCCCGGCCCTCCTTGGAGGGCTCGTACTTGCTGACGATCTCCAAGCACTTCTCCTCCGTCACCCCCTCCATGCCCTGCTCCACCTCCAGGAACATCAGCAGGTCCTTCAGGCCCAGGTACTCCTTGTTGCTGGAGAACTGCACCAGCAAGAAGAAGATCTCGGGGCGGGTGCAGAGCTCGCAGTACGCCTCCACGAAGAGGTCGCAGGCCACCTCCGCGCCGGGACGCTCGCTGGCTTTCTGCAGCTCCTTGAACTTCAGCTCGATGGTGGAGGTCTTCATGCCTGGGTTGAGCGCCTTGATCAGCTGCACGGCCCGGGACACGGGGATGCGGCCAGACTTCTCCAGGTCGGCGAGGTCGAAGACGGAGGAGATCCAGGAGGTGCGGAGGCTGGGGTGGCTGGTCCCGGGCGCCTCGGGGGTGTGCTTCCCGTAGGACACCAGGTACCGCAGCCCCATCACCCAGGCGCTCACCACGTCGGCTGAGCTGGCCACCAGGTCCAGGGACTCGTAGTTGTCTCCGTAGATGATGGAGAAGGCGCACTCGTCTGGGAACTGGTCGGAGAGGCCATTGCTGCGCAGGATGGGCGTCTTCTTGCCCACCCGCACCTCTTTGACCGACTTGATCTCAATCTTGGCCTTCTCCAAGTCCTTCTTGGAGGGCTCCCAGCGCACGGAGCGCATGTCGGCATCCAGCACGAAGAAGCGGCTGTACATGCGGGAGTTGGAGCGCACCTTCTTCAGCTCGCAGCCCTCCAGCATGAAGGAGATGCAGGCAGCCGTGCTGTTGAGCTTGCGGTCGTTGGGCATGGTGCTGAAGGACACCGTCTTCTTCTTCTGCGGCGGCCGCTGCCGGGAGCCATCCTGCCAGGGCGGGAGAAGGGGGCAGAGCCGTCAGGGACAGGGCAGGCAGCACGCACCCCGCCAGCTCCTGGCACCCTCCTGCCGCACGCCCTCCCACCCCGGCCCCGATGCACAGCGCAGCACCCCGGGGTGCCCCAGCGCCACGTGAAGCCCCATCTGCCCCAGTCCGACCCTCTCCCCGGCAGCTGGGAGCCGGCTCCAGCCCTGGCCTCCCCCACGGCTCACTGCCTGGCTTATTTTAACTCCCCTTTCCTTCCTTCCTTCCTTCCTGCTCCTGGCCCTGAGCCGGATCCTTCCCCACCGCTCGCCCTCGGAGGCACGGCCACGCACAGGCAGCCCGGCACGGTCCCTGTGTCCCCAGCCTGGGGACACTGGAGGAAAACAGGCTCCCAGTAGGACCAGCCTGTGCCCACAGCAGCCCCGTCCCTGCGGAGGGGCACACACCACGGCCCCCCAGCCCTTCCCCTCTGTCCCGCAGAGCCTGTGGCGGCTGCTGCTGCGGGGGGGTCACGGGGGGGACGGGCTGTCTGCTGCCTGCACCCCACGCCCGTGCTCTGCCCCTCGGCGGGGAAGGGGGGGGCCCTGCTGCCACCGGGCTGGAGGGAGCTGGGGACGAGGGGCAACAGCAGGGCCAGAGCATATTATGGGATGGATCTCATTAAGTAGTGCAGCAGGAGGAGATTTAATCCACTTCTTCAAGATTATAGTGAGAGTCACCGCCAATCTGGTGGTGTCTGGCACAGGCAGGTCCTGCCCAGCTGGCCGGGTTGGGGGCGAAGAGGCTGCGTCCCCCCGTTCGGGTGCAGGAGCTGTTGGCATCCTCTCACTGCCAGAGCGCTCCAGGGAGGTGGCTGAGTGCCAGGACGCTGCCTCCGGGCCAGCCGGCCCCGGGACGGGGGGTCCCCTGCTCAGCCGGCTCCCAGCCCCCCGGGCCCGGGGAGAGGGGCAGGGCTGGGCGGGGGGGTGATGCACCGGCATCCCCCGGACCCCACCATCCACCCGGGACGCCCCCCACCAGGCTGCCGGGGCCGCCGTGCCAGGGTGCAGGACCCCGGCCAGCCCCGGCCCCCACCCCCCGGGGCACGGCCGGTACCGGGGAGCAGCCCCCCCCCCCCCCCCCCCCCCCGGGCAGGACCCCCCGCTCCCCGCCCCGGCGCACCCACCCCGGGCGGCTCCGCACCGGCCCCGCAGCTGCAAACAGGAAACTCCTCCGGAAAGGAAACAGGGGCGGGGGCCCCGCGGCACCCCGGGACCCGCCGCCGCCCGCGCCCACCGCAGCCGGCCCGACCCGCCCGCCCCCGGCCCAGGGCGAGTGCCTGAACGCCCCCCCGCAGCCCCCCGTGCCCCCCGGCTCGGGCAAGGGGTGGCTGCTGCAGCGCTCTGGGGTGCAGCTGCGTGGCACCGGCCCGAGCGCGCCCGCGGCAGAGGGGCTCTGCCCTCCCTGCCCACGCAGGTGAACCTCGGCGGGCGCCGTGCCCCCCGCGTTTGTGCCCAGCGAGCCGGTGGCAGAGGCCGCGTGGGGCCTCCTGCCCACAGCCACCCCCCCGGCTTCACAC
The DNA here is from genome assembly GCF_013368605.1 of Nyctibius grandis. Classification (NCBI taxonomy): domain Eukaryota; kingdom Metazoa; phylum Chordata; class Aves; order Nyctibiiformes; family Nyctibiidae; genus Nyctibius; species Nyctibius grandis. The sequence goes on from NC_090683.1 coordinate 6,966,832, forward strand.
CCTGGCCCAGGGACCGGAGGGGAAGAGCCGCTGCTGCCCAGCAGCCCATGGCACAGGCGCTGCCCAGGCGGGGACCCCAGGGACACCCCGACCCCCCTGAGCGCTCTGCCAGGCGCAGGCAGCCGTGGCCACAGAGCTCAGCAAGGCGATAAGGAGGCAGGAGGACACGGCACCCACGGCCACGGGAGCGTGGAGCATCCCCGGCCACGGGGCAGGGCACCCGGCACGCTGTGCCCCAAGCTGGCAGCGAGCAGGCAGGGCTCTTGCGAGCGCTGCCACACGTCACACCCACACAGCCCAGCTCTGGGGAAGATGCACCAACTGCGATGCCCATCACAGCGCCGACAACAACCACGGGCATCTGGCTGGGCACGGAGGGCACGTCCGAACCCAGCTGCCCGCACTCTGCCCAGTTCCGCAGCGTGTGCTAAGCACCTCTTAGCCAATTACCTCCTGCGATTAGTGCCCTGGCAAGCGCGGCAGCTCTAATCTCGGCCGCCACATGACCCCGCCGTTACCCGGCCAGCAACCCGCTCCCAAGCTGGGGCTGGGGAAGGGCCCGTCGGCCGCCCCTCCCTTCCCGTTATCCCCCGAGGCCCGGCCGGGGGGTCCCCGCCGCGCAGCAGCTCGTGACAGCAGGAGACAGAGGAACCGAAAGCCTCCGGGGCTGAGGCATCTCGGCCCGACCGCGGCTCTGCTGCCCAGCCGGGGGAGCCGGGCTGCCCCCCTGGCAGCGGTGCCCCTCGCCCAGCCGTGGGGCGTGCAGCAGGGCCACGTTTCACCCAGGGGACGGGGCCGTTCCCCAGCCTGGCTGTGACGTGCCTCACCCGCAGCCGGTTTCCCCAGGTCCCAGCTCTTCCCCCTGCCCCATCCCGGGCTGGGCAGCGCGAGCAGGGATGCGGGCAGCGGGCAGCAGCTGGCAGCACCAGAGCGGAGGCAGTGGGAGGCCCGGCACAGCCAGGGCTTTTCTACCTTCGTTTGTTCCCTGCCAAGACGACAGCGAGTGACACATCCACTCTCCCAGCACCAGCTGCCGCTACCCAGCGAGGGGCCGTGGAGCCGGAGCCCCGTGCAGAGGCACCGCACAGCTACCGGGGCTGGCACAGGACGGGGAAGGGGCCCATGCAGGGGACAGGACAGCGGGGTGCTGGGGAAGGGTCACCTCCTGCAGCAGGGAGGAACAAATCCAGCACCCCCCAGTCCCACTCCAGCATCCTCCCAGCCCACCGCACCTCCAGCACGCTCCGCTCCCAGCCTGGGAAGAAAGCAGGGAGCAGGTCCTCTAGCCAGGGCGATGCCAGCCTCCCCATCGCTGCCCACGGCCAGCTCTGCTGCCACCCCGCACGGCCTGTCCCGGGCTCCCCCGGCCCCAGCACCGCCGCCAGTTCTCACTTTCACATTCACTCCTCCAGCCTTTTCTGGAAATCCCAAAAAATAACAGAGCCGGCAGCTCTTCCCACACGTGCCTCCACTTCATCAGCCGCCAGCCCCTGCCTGGCCCACTGCCCCGCTGCTCGCGGCTCGTTCGTGCCCTCGCCCCGAGCTGTAGCCGGGCTCGTGGCACCGGGCCCCCTCCCGGCCCCGCAGCCCCCGCACTGGCACCGCAGCCGAGCTGCGGGCGCAGCCCCTGACTCCCACCCCGCACCGTGAGGGGAGCAGCGACGCTGCCACAGACCCCACAGCACAGGAACAGCCTTGGCCTCCCCCAGGCATTCGGGGTCGGGCAGCTGCTCCCCGGGTCCTGCTGGGGACCCAACCTGCTGGGGGTCCCCACGGACCCTCCCTGCCACCACCCCTCTCTCTCCAGGCGGGGGGATGCACCCAGCCCAGGGGCAAGCGAGGGGCTCGCCTCCAGCCCACGGTGCCATGGCCAGTCCCTGGGTGGGGAGCAGCGGGGCGGCGAGCTGCCCGGCCCCAGGAAGAGCAGGAGACCCTGACGAGGTCCCCAAGGAAACCGGGCACAGATGGCACGCCGGCACCGGCCTTCGGCTGCACGGGAGCACCGGGAGGTCTCCTCGCCATCGCCACGTGGGTCCCAGCCCGGCCGCTCTCACAACAGTTTGCAGCGGGAGCCCAGGCAGGGGCACGGGGTCCCTCCAGCTGCCTGAGGAGGGGACGATGCCTCTGCCCAGGGGACCGGGTCCCGGGGGAAGGAGCGCAGGGCCAGGCTGGCACCACAAGAGCAGCCCCTGTGTAGGGTATTAATAGCACGGGAGCAATCCCGGCTTAAAATAGGCTGCCAGGAGTGGGGAGGCGGGTCCCAGGCGGACGCGACCTATTGTGTCAGAGAGCAACGCCGGCATCAGCACAATTAGGGGGGCTCATTCAGGAAAGCACGAATGTGACCTGCTGCCCACCCGCGTGGAGACCCCCAGAGACTCTCCCTGGCCCATGGCCCCACCGGTGCCCTTGCCCGGCCACGGCACAGCTCTGGAGAGGTGCCCGGAGCAGGTCGGGAGCTGGCCCAAGGCTCAGCTCCTCACAGGAGGGAGCGTGGGGAAGAGGAAGGTCCTCGGGAGCCAGGAGCAGGCGTCTCCTCACCGGCACCCATGGGTGCCCTGAGCAGGACAGGGTGATGCGCAGTGCGACCCCCACGGCAGGAGCGGTGTGGCCGTGCAGGGGACCCGCGGGAACGGCGGCGGCTGGACGGGGCAGCCCACGGCCGTGCCAAGGGGACAGGCCTGGCCCCGCAGCGCACGGAGCCCGAGCCAGGCTTTGCCCTTGGGGACCCACGGTGATGGGGATGCCGCGCCAGCCCCGGCGAGCCCGGTGCCGCGGGCAGGGGGCAAACCCCGTGCCCTGCTGGGGGTGGCCCCTGGGCACCCACCCGGGACCGCAGCTCCCGCGGGGGGCACGGCTCGGCCCCCCGAGCCCCGCGCAGGTGCCGGGCGGCGCCGGTCCCGGGGGACACCGGAGCCCGCTCGGGGGGCGCGGCGGGGAGGGCGGGGGGCTGGCGCGGGGCTCTCACCTTCATGATGCTGGCCCGGGGCGCGGCGGGCGCGGGGCTCCGCTCCGCCGAGTCCTCGCGGCTGCTGCTGCCCGAGCCCGAGCCGGGGCTGCCGGTGCCGCCGGTGCCGCCGGTGCCGCCGCCGCGGGGCCCGTTGGGCAGCGGCGCGGCGGGGCGGGGCGAGCCCGGCGGCGGGGCGCCCCGGGGCCCCTCCGCCATCCCCCGCGGCCTCAGGGCAGCGGCCGCCGCGGGGCCCCGGGCGCCCCCGGAGCCTGCGCCCGCCGCCGCCGCCGCTGCGGGCTCGGTGGCGGAGCGGGCGGGAGGCGGCGCGGCCGGGAGGAGGGGACGGGCCGGGGGCGGGGACAGCGCGGCCCCCCCGCCCCGGGCTGCAGCGGCGGGGAGGGCGGACGGGCACCGGGCACCGGCACCTCCCGCTGCGGGGCCCCCCCGGCCTCCGCCCCGCGCCGCAGCACCCGGGCCCGGCGGCCGCCCCATCCCGGTGGGACCCCGCCCAGCCCACGCCCTGCAGCCGGGGCCCGAAACGAGCCTGCACCCTGCAGCCTGGCACCCAAACCCAGCCCACGCCCTGCATCCCTGGTACCCGCAGCCTGGCACCCAAACCGAGCCTGCACCCTGCACCCTGCACCCTGCCGCTGCCCATGCAGGCACCCCCCTCTGCCAAGCCTGTACCCCCCAGCCGCAGGCACCCCCAGCCGCAGGCGCTGCTTCTCCCCTCCGTGCAGCAGGATTTTACTCCAGGCGTTTCCCCGGCGGGGATGTGGGCAGGCGCCTCAGCCCGGTTCCCATCCCTGGCAGAGGTTTCGGCTGTGCCCGGAGGATGCTTTGTGTGGACCTTGCTCAGGATACTGTGCCAGCGGCCTGGCTTGCCCCCACCCCGGCAGCAGCTGCCTGCACAGCAGGTTGCCCAAGCACGGCGGCTCACTAGCCCTTAAAATAAACCTTAACAGGCAGGAGGGGGAAGGCCCAGTCCCTCCCCTGGTACACGTGTGCCTCAAAGGCACCAACAGCCAGAGCCCCCAGAGCCCCAGCCAGGCCCTGGACCGGGTAAATATTCATGGCTGCCCCTTCCCCAGGACCCCGAGGAAACAACAGCGACTTCTCAGCCACCAGAGCAGAGTCAGGACTGTCATCAAGCAATCTCTTTAATGAGGATTAAAAATAATTGTATAAAAAATCAGTCCCAGAGCACTGCCCCTTATTTATTTTTGAGAGATAATCCTCCTTTATTTTGCTTCTGTTCTTTCAAACACTAAAGCAGCCCTTGCTGGAGCTTATTGCTTCCTAAAGCAGTGGACGAGCACTGGAGCCTGCTGGAGGGGCTGCTCTGCGGCAGCCAGCACCTGCCACCACCAGCCACCCCGCGCCCTGCCCGCGGTGTCCCTGCCCGCGGTGTCCCTGCCAGGGGACAAAATGCCACCAGGACCTGGAGCTCAGGGGTGAGCCGAGCTCCCACACGGGCCCGAGGCTCCACTGCTCCTCCTGCTCCCGCTGTTTCCCCCACACCGGCTGCAGGCTGCGCTGGCCGAGGTGTCCCTCGGGAAAGGCACGGGCACCCGCTCCGCTGCAGCTGCCTGCGGGCGCTGCCAAGGCACGAGCAGGGCAGGGCGAGCCGTGGCCGCTGGTGGCAGGACCCGGCCGCCCCCGTGACACAGGAGCACCCGCAGTGCCACCCTGCGCCCAGAACAGCCCCGCGAAGGGCCAGGTCTGCTGGTGAGTGCCCAGGGCTGGGACCAGGGCTGCGGGGTGCTGCCAGTCCTGCTCCATCCCCGCGGGCAGCACCAAGCGGGGTGCCCACCAGCGCCCGGCGCCTGCCGCTGCCACGGAGCAGGGGCACGGCCGAGCTCCCTGGCTCCGTCTGCTCCACTCAGCCAACCCTGCCGGGGCTGGGCACCCTCACCCCCACACCCCCCACCAGGCACTCAGACCCTCTCCCCCCCAGGAGGACACATGCCAAGCGAACCCCAGGGGTGGGAGGGCCGCGGGCCCCCCGGGCTGCCCTAGGAGATGACGGTGCTCTGCACGAGCTGCAGCAGCCGCTGCTCCCGCAGGACCCTGGGCATGGGCAGGGGGGACCCCAGCGCCTCCCGCAGCCGGGCAAAGGCCCCGGCCCCCACCAGGTGCAGGCGCAGGGGCCCAATGCTGCCCTTGAAGCGGAATGACTTGTAGATGGGGAAATCCTCCTGGAGACACTGGTCCAGCTGCGGGGAGAGGGCCGGCTGTCCCGCTGTCCCACCCCGGCTGCAGCCCCCCGGGCAGGGCCGGGCTGTGCCCGAGCCCCCCCGGCAGCCCCGCAGCGAAGCACCCGGTGGTGGAGGGGCTGCCGGGTCACCACTGCCACCGCGTGGCCTGCCCGGCTGGCAGGGCGCGGGCAGGGTGCGGGCAGGGTGCGGGCAGGGTGCGGGCAGGGTGCGGGCAGAGGGGACCCGCCCCAGAACAGAGCCCGTGTCCCCCTCACCTTGTAGCGCTGCCCCTCCGACAGGTCCCGCAGGCCCCGCAGCTCCACGAACACCTCGTAGTGGGGGGCACAGGCCCCCGAAGAGGCGCCTGCAGCACCACGAGCACGTTAAAGATGCCCCCAGCCCCGCTGGGCACAGGCGACCCGGGGCCGAGCAGGGCGCTGGAGGGCTGGCAGAGCCCCGGGCAGCGCTGGCCGCGCTTTTGGGGGCACTCAGGAAGCTCTAGGGGGGTGGACTCACCCAGCAGGGCACTCTCCACACAGACGTAGTCGACCAGGCGAGCGCCCGGCCACATGCCCACGGCGCGGCGCAGGCTCCGGCAGAACCGCTCCTCGGGGATGTTCTCCCCCCGCACACTCAGCGCCTGGCCCTCCCTGGGCATGGGGGGGCCGGGGTGGGTGCCCCATTCCGGGGGTGCTGCCAGCACTGTCCCACCCAGACCCTGCCCGGCACAGAGCCCCCCGAGGTGAGGGGCAGGGGCCGGGGCGTCCTCACCTGCGCACGGGCTCCACCACGGGACACTGCTTGTGGAAGCCGGTCACCCTCAGCACCTCCCCGGCACGGCATCTGCGTGGGCAGAGGGAGTGTGGGGGGCCGGTGCCAGGCACGCGGGGCAGGGGCAGGCAGCCCCCCCGGACCACCGCAGCAGGGAGGAGGCACCTGTACTCCCCCGGCCGGGCGGTCAGGACCAGCCCGTACTCGCGTCCCTCCCAGAGCTCATCCAGCAGCACCGTCTGCGGCTCCTCCTCGGCCGGGCAGGGCAGGAACTCGCAGAAAGCCCAGTCGGGGCACAGCAGGAACCGGGGCACCGGCTCCTCCGGCCACAGGTTCACACCGAGCAGGGCTGGGCGGAGGGCAGCGCACGTCAGTGAGAGCCCCCCACAGCCCCCCGTCCCTGCCCACATGGCCTCAACCCCCTGCGAGGGGGACCTTCCCCACTAGTGCCAGGACAGAGCAGGCTCCAGAGAGCAGGGAGACCTCTCCAGGGAGGGATGTGGCACAGAGATGCACCCACATCTGCAGGGGCGAGGGGGGTTTGTGCTGCCACGCGGCAGCAGCTCCCCCCGTGCACCCAGGGCAGGCCATGGGGACAGCCCCGCGCGGGGGACACTCACCTCCGTCCGCCCGGTAGAAGGGGCAGTAGAAGGGCAGCCCCTCGCAGTCGGCCTGGCGGAGGGCATTGCGGTAGAGCTGCTCCGCGCCATGCGCCGTCCCCACCACCACCACCTCCAGCCGCGGCCACAGGCGCCGCACGATGCCCTCGAAGCCGCGGGCACACTCAGCCCGGAGCTCGGCCGCCCGGGCGGCATCAGGAGCCAGTAGCGCCTGCAGCCGGCCCCGCGCACCCTCGGGCAGCCCGGGCTGGGGGCTCAGCCTGCCCAGCGCCACGTCCTGGGCCAGCTCAGGCCAGCTGGCACGCAGGGCCGCCAGCGCGTCGTGCAGCTCAGCCGCCAGCCCGGCCTCCAGCACGCACAGGCCGCGCTCCCGCAGGGCGAACAGCAGCTGCGCCCGCAGAGCGGCGGCCCGCGAGGGCAGGGTGCCCGCCTCGGCCGGGGTGCAGTACAGGGTGGGCAGCGGCCAGCCCGCCGGGGGGGCACGGGGGCGGCCGGGCACCCAGGAGAGCAGGGCCGTGCCCCGGGGGGCCAGCGCCTGCGGGAAGGCGGCGTGGAGGGCGTCCAGGTAGAGCAGGGACCCCTGCGCGGGAGAGGCGGGGGTCAGGGGGGGCAGACCCGTGTGGGGTGCCCCCGCTCCCCTCCGGGTGCCCCCGCTCCCCTCCCCGATGCCCCCGTACCTGCAGGGGGGGGTCGGTGCCCCAGCAGCCGCGGAGCAGGGCCCAGGGGCGCAGCGGGGGGACCTGCCCCCCGGGCGCCCCGTCGGGGCAGCGCTGCCCCAGGGGCTGCCGCTCCCGGAAAGCCTCCGAGCCTGCCGGAGAGGGCGCGGGGTGAGGGGGGGGTGACTCCCGGGACCCCCCCCCAGCGCCCCGGCCCCCTGCCCCGCCGCCCCCCCTCACCGCGGGCCGTGCCGGGGGGCAGCAGCCGCCGCAGCCGCCGCTCCTGGCTCCGCCGCACCTCGCTGCCCAGCGCCTCCAGCCGCCGCCGGTACCGGCCCGCGGCGCAGAGCAGCGCGGAGCGGGACAGGCGGTGCCGCAGCGCGGGGGCGGCGGGGAGCGCCACGGCCACGGCCACCGCCACCGCCACGGCCACCGCCACAGCCAGCGCCCCGGTCCCCACGGCCACCGCCCCCGCGGGCAGCGCCACCGCCACGGCCACCGCCACGGCCACGGCCCCGGTCCCCGCCGGCAGCATCCCGGGGCGCGCACCGCCGCTGCCGGCACCGCGCAGGGACGCGGGCACCGGCCCCCCCCGAGCCCCCGGTCCCGGTCCCACTCCCGGCGCCCCGCGGCGATTCCGCCTCCGGCAGAAATGACGGAGAACGATCGCGCCCGGCGCCGCCCCCGCGTCAGCTCCGCCTTTGTTTTTATTTTCATTTTCTCCTCTCTACAAAAACCCCGACGCGGCCCCGGCCCCCCCCGGCCCAGCGGAGGATTAAATCGCAATTAAAACCCGAGCGCAAACCCCCGGCCAGAGGAAGCTCCTTCTGTGAAAGAAATAGTGCGATTTGTCGGGTTTGCTTTGCTTTTTCCCCAGGAAAACGTCCCCAGCGCCGCCCCCCCGGGCCGCCCCCGCTGCCCGGGCACCCCCCGGGCCCTGCCTGTGCCCCCCTGCACTCAGGGAGGGGACGTGGGGGCACAGACCCCAGCCCAGGCCTGGCCCCGGGGCACCACTCGCTGCTGCGCGTCCTCCCAGACTGGGGAGCACGGGGCCACCCCCGACCCCCCCTGGCCCCGGGCAGGCAGGGGAGGGGCTCTGCTCGCCCCCCCCTTAGCAAGGCAGGGACCTGCCTCCTCCCCAAGACACACGTGAAACCCAGAGCTTTTGTGTTACAAAAATATTCCGTGCTTTATTTACTCTGTGGTAGAAAAATAACATGGCCAGGGCCGCAGAGCTTCTGGGCCAGGGCGCGGGGAGAGGCGGGGGGGCAGAGGGCTCCGCTCCCCCCTGCCGCCCTCGCTGGGCGCCCTCGCACCCTCCCTCCCGTACGCTGCACCGGCTCCAAGGGGGGGTCTGGGTGCCGAAGGGGCTCCCGCAGCCTCGGGGAGCCAGAGGCAGCGGGGGGGCCCAGGAGGAGACCCCGCTGCTACAGAGCAGAGGGCCAGCACGGGCCCAGGGGGAGCCCCAGCCGCCCCACCCCGCACCCCGGAGCACCCACGCACCCCTGGGAACGGAGCCAGGGGGTGGCACAAGAAGGTGGCACGTACATTCTCAGTGATGACTGCGAAAGCAAAGGCGAGGCCGGACCCCCGGCTCCTGCCCCGCGCAGCCCCCCGGCGGGGAGCGGGGCAGCCCCGGGGCTGGTGCCTGCAGAAGCGGAAGCCGAAGCTGGGCCTCTTAAAAGGAACATACAGGAAAACCATGCGACAAATCCGCTGCCGTTTATACAAGGGCATAAACACCAAAGAGCCGGACGCCAGCCTGCGTTTCGGGGCAGCACAGAGCAAATCTGCGGGGCAGAGCCCGCCCGCCGCCCCCCCGGCACAGAGACACGAACACAGCACAGTCCCCGCAGCGCTGGGGCTGGAGGGGGGGGCCCGGCGCCCGCCCGTCACGACTGGGCGTGGGGGATCCACTGACTGTCCATGGGGCGCCGCAGCAGCTCCTCCACGTGCCTCGCCACGTCCACGGTGTCGTCCAGGTCGAAGTCACCCTCCGTGTCCAGCATGGCGTCGGGGCTGGGGGAGGCAGAGGGTGAGGAGGGGGCACCAGCCGCAGCAGGAGGGGGCTGGGGGACGCGATACCTACTTCTGGGTGTACATGTTGTAATGGGGCTGGGAGCAGACGGCGGGCGAGGGAGCCTGGTCCATGTAGGTGGCCCCTCCAGGGGCAGAATCGCCTGATGCGTTGACAAACCTGGGGGGACGAGGGCTCATGAGCGCGGGCAGGGGAGGGGACAGACTCCCACGGGGTGAAGTTGTGCTCTGGGAATTCCCATCTCCCAAGGCTGGGGGGTGCAAGCAAAGGACCCAAACCCCACAAACAGCGACAACCTGCAGGGTCCCCTGCCCCAGGGTGGCAGCACGGCGAGGCGGGGGCGTCCGCCTTCCCGGGGACCGCAGAGCCCTGCCTCGGCCCCCCAGCACCGACGGGGCCGTTGGTGGGGCCAGAGCCCGAGCGCAGCGGTGCCCGGGGCTACCGGCCGCCCCAGCCAGCTCGCCGGGGCACCGCGGAGGGTCTGCGTTCAGCGTCAGACTTACTCTGGCACCACTTGCTTGATCTGTGGCTTCACGTATCCATCCACGGCTTTAGCTGGAGGAGAAAAGGCAGCGCTGAGGCCCCGAGCTGCTGGCACGTGCCACAGGGCCGCGGCGGGGCTGGGGGCTCCCGCCCGGTGAGCAGTGGAGCGCCCGCGGGGCTGGATGTGGCTCCGGGGTAGGGGGAAGCTGCGAGCTCCGGCTCCACCCCGGGGGGATGCTCGGAGGAGAGGGACGCGCATGGGGCGAAGGGCAGCGCTACCTGGCGTGGACTCACAGAGAACCGGCGTGTAGTACTTGGAGAAGACCTCGTCCTTGGGCCGGTCGGGGAACACGTAGATGAGGTAACTGAGGTCCCCGAGGCGGTCGGCCAGGGAGCGGATGGAGAAGTCCCTGGTGGTGAAAGGCATCAGGTTCCAGAACATCCTCTCGGCTGGAAGACAAGAGCGAGGACCATGGTGACACCAGAGGCGCCAGCGGCTCCCGGCCCCGCGGGGCAGCCGGGGTGTTCCCGCAGCCTCCCACGCTCCCGTGTGCCCGGCCGCAGCGGTGACGGTGCCCAGCCGAGACTGGAGGGGCCGGAGGAGCAGCCCCAGGGCCCCGGGCAGGAGGCGGCCGGTTCCCAGGCTGGGGTGGGGGGTGCTGGCTCCTGGCACACACTCACAGGAGTCGAACTTCCAAGCGATGGTGATGCCGCCGATCTCCGAGTCGCTGAAGCGCAGCAGGAAGGTGCCGTCGGGCTTGTTGATGAGCAGGTCGTGCGCCTGCTGCTTGTTGACGAAGCCCAGGATGGCCCTAGGCGGAGCGGGGGGTCATACCGGGGGGTCATACCGGGCGGGCGGGGGGCCCGGCGGCGCAGGGCACGGTAGCTCTTACCCGTCGTTCCAGTGCGGCTTCAGATGCTTCTTCAGCACCTCCATGACCCCGTCAAACCACTGCCAGAAGGTGTAATTCCTCCCGGGCAGGTTTTCCTGTTGAAACCCCCAGAAAATGAGCACTCCTGGCTCCAGCCTCGCAGCTGCTGTCAAACAGCACGAGCGTTGGGTGCAGCAGCGGGGACTCGGGGACCTGGACCGTGGGATGGCCACCAGCAGTGCCAATCCAGGCGGGGGTCAGCCTGGCCCAGGGGGCCAGCAACAGCTCCCCGTGGCCGCAGACCCCCTCTGTGGGCCCTACAGCACCCCGTGTCCCTCCAGGCAACACCTCCCACCCCGGCGCAGCTCCCAGCAGTCTCGTTTTTGCATCCCTCCAGGACAAAACAGCTCCTTGGGAGGGACGTGCCCCATCCAGCCCCCTGGCACACACAGGACCCCTGCAGCTCTCCCAGCACAGAGCCCTGCCCGCTCACCCGGTTGAACTGGGACCAGGACACCGTGGTGCTGCTGTAGTCCTCGAGGTGGGAGCTGGTGCTGTTGAAGAGCTTCTGTGCCAGGAACACCAGGTTCTCCTTGGTCAGCCCGCGGCTGCTCTGCACCTCCGCCTTGAACTTCATGTTGAGCGCCTCGCAGAGCTGCGGCCACTGCACCTTGTCGGGCACGGCGAAGGGCACGCGGCCCTGGGGGGCACAGAGCAGGCTCAGCACCCAGCTCTGCCCGCCGGGACGCTGAGCCCAGCTCCCGCAGCCCCCCAGGGCGGACGGGGCCCGTCCCACCCCCCCCCGGCGCTGGCACTCACGGGCTCGGCGAAGGCGTTGTCCCAGAGCACGGTGGCCGTGGCGTTGTTGTCCTGGCTCCCGTGCACGATCACCACCACGGGCAGGGACAGCGTCTGCCAGGAGGAAGGAGACCGGGATGGGCTGTGGGGCACCACGGGGGCATCGCCCATGGGCACCCGTGGGGACCCCTGGGCCACCCTGGCCTGCGTGGGCACCCCGTGGCCCCTGCCAGCCCCACACCTGTGGGGCACGGTGCCCGTGGCTTGCCCAGGCACTGCAGAGGGGACGTGGCCGGTGGCTTTACCTTCACCTGGAAGACCAGCTCGTTGCCACCAACACTGAACTGTGACTCGAAGAGGATGGTGAACTTCTCCTCCGTCACCGACTCGGCCCCGCGGCGGTCTGAGCGCTTGATCCGCTTCAGGGACTGCGGGGACACGAGAGGTGGGCACGGGGGGACGGGTGGGGACACGGGGGGACGCCGGGGTGAACACGGCGGGGATGCAACGCAGACGGGGACGCGGGGGGTGAACGCAGGGGCACGTGGGGGGTGAACATGGGGCACACGGGGGACAGGAGGGTGGGCACGAGCGTCGCGGAGGGAGCCGGCGGCGCTCACCATGTTGCGGAAGTGTGCGCTGAGCGTGCCCGTGGCCTGGTGGTACTCCATCACGCAGCAGTTGTTGAGGATCTCCCCGCTGCTCTCGCTGCCACAGGAAGGGGCAGGGACAGGGGGGCCATCAGGGCTGGGAGCCCGCGTGGGGTGCGGCCCCCCAGCGCCCCCCGCCTCCTCAGCAGCCCCGGCCCCCCCGCAGCACACCCCGGCCCCCCGGCATTACTTGCGGGTGCTCTCGTTCTTCAGCAGGGCCTTGGCTTGCTGCTCGCTGATGATGGTGGCCTTCACCTGGGGGGGGTTCATGTGCACGTTCAGCTTCCCCCCCACCAGGAGCCGCACGGTGGCTGCGAACTTGGTCTGGGTCTTCAGCACCTGGGGGGGCTGCTTCTCGATGATGAAGGTGCTGGGGGGGCACGGGGATCAGGGGCAAGCGGGCAGAGCAGCCCCCGCCCGGCCCCGCCACCCTCCGGGGTGCCTCAGCCGAGCCGGGCCCCAGCCCGTACCTGGTCACCAGGGCGGAGATGATGTCGGTGATGGTGCCGTTCAGCTCCGACAGCATCTCCTCCACCGGGCCCGGGATCGGCAGCTGCTGGCACAAGTGCTCGGCGCGGCGGATCTGCTGCCGGTTCTGCCAGATGATCTCCGCCAGCTTCTCGCACCTGGGGACAGCGGGGCTCAGCACCGCGCCGGGGCTCGGCACCCCGTCCCACCCCACCGGGCACCCACCAGGTCTGCAGCACGTCCAGGGTGCCCTCGGGGGGGCCCCCGTTCCCCGCCAGCTGCTGCCGACGCTTCCACTGGATCAGCTCGTCGTCCAGGATGGTCGTTTGCTGCTTGCGCAGCAGCTGCAGCATCTTCTGGTGCTTCTCGGCCAGGTCCTGCGGGGCGGGATGGCGACACGGGGCATGGAGATGGTGTCAGGGGGCACAGGGATGGCGTCACGGGGCACGGGGACGGCACTCACCACGCGGTACTGCTGTAGTGTCTGGGCCTCCCGGTGCAGCCAGGCCTCCAGCGACGCCTTCTTCTGCTGCAGCGTCGTCTCCCGCGACAGGCGCTCCTGGGGGCCCAGCTGGGAGAGCTGGGAGAACTGGGCTGGGGGACGGGGCGCAGCGTTAGGGCCGGTACTGCCAGCGCCGCGACCCCGGCACCCCCCCGGCTCCCCCACCCACCTTGGAGGCGCATGTTCTCCTGGTACTGGATGATGAAGTACTCCTGCGTCTGCTGCAGCTTCTTGAGCTCGTTCTCCGAGTCCTGCGTGATGAGCCGCAGCTCCTCGAAGGTCTGGTTGATCTGCAGGTGCTTCTGGGACATGGCGTCCACGAGGGAGCCGGCCGGCGAGGGGCTCTGCATGGGGCACGGGGAGCACTCAGCACGGCCAGGGACCCCCCCCATCCCCTGGGTGCTGGGGGCAGTGGGGACCCCGAGTACCCCCTGCCTCGGGGCTGCTCCCACGGCCCCCATGCTGGAGACCCCGAGCATCCCCCCGCCCAGCGGGACCCGATCCCTCACCCCCCCGACACCGATGCCCCACGGCCCCCACACTCACGTTGTTCGCCTCCCGCACCAGCCGCTGCTCGTGGTAGAGGATGTGCCGGATGCAGCGCACCAGCTCCATGGGGCACCGGTCGTACGTGTTCTGCAGGGAGGTTGTACGCGTCCAGCCTGAGCCAGGCACGGGGCAGGGACACCCCCCAGCCCCGCAGCCCCCGCCCGCGGCCCCCCACTCGCCTGCAGCTGCGTGGCGTAGTGCCCCAGCTTGATCTTCAGCAGGAAGCCATCTTCGCCCACTTGGTGGTCCGCCTTCTTCTGCAGCTCCTGGATCAGCCCCTCCAGCAGCTGCGTCGCCTTCACGTTCTCCTGGGGGTTGTCGAGGTCGATGGAGTCCCTGCGTGCGTGGAGCAGAGCGGCGGCGTCAGGGCAGCCCGGGGGGCACCCGTTGGCACCCCAGGGCGGGTACTGCCAAGCCCAGCACCCCCCGCGGGGACGGGGACCCCGGTGACCTACCACGCCTGGCTCTCGATCCACTGCGACAGGTAGTGCCGCACCTCGATGGGGAAGTGCTGCCCGTAGAGCGCCTGCATCTGCCGCAGGGCCTCGCCCTGGAGCTGCTGCGCCTGGATCCACACGGCCATGGCTCACCCCTGCGGGACGCGGGCCGGTCAGGGCGGGGGTCCGGCCCTGGCTGCCCCCCGAGCCCTCTGCAGGAGCCTCCGGGTTCGCCGGCGCTGCTGGAGCTGCCTCCAGCTGCCGAAGGAAGGGGCGTGGGGGGGCCCCGGCTCGGAGTCACCCCGTCTTTTCTAGGCAGAGCCCCAGCAGGGTCCCGGGCCGGCCCCCGCGCTGCCTCTCCACACGGGAACCATTTCCCCTCGCCGCGGGATCGCAGCCACCGCCGGCCTCGTGGATGAGGAAACGGGGCCAGGGGGAGGCGAGAAACCCCGGGTGACGCAGAGCGGAGCCCCCCCGTGCTCACCCGGCTCCTGCCCACGCCTGGCAGTGCCCCGGCCCCGAGGGCCCCCGTGGCACCACAGCCCCCGGCACGTCCCCGGTCCCACAGCCACCGCGTACCCCGTGCCCCGGTGGCGTGGGAGCGCTGCCAGATCCCCCGCAGCTCTGGCCCCCCGGCTCAGCCGCGGCAGGCAGGGAGAGGGGACAGCACCTATAAAAAGCCAGAGCAGCCCCTGCCACGGTTATTTCTGCACCTCGGTGGGGCCTGGAAAAACAACCCGGCGGTCGAGTCTTTCGGGGTGACGCGACGGTGATCCGCGGCCGGAGCCCCCGAGCCCTCCGCACCCCCCCGGGCAGGAAGAGGATCAATAACCCCGAGTTGGCTAAAAATGAATTTTTCCCCTATAAAAAGGAAGGAACGTTTCCACATTCACAGAAATGACCGAGTTGGAAACACTGCTGGCACGGAGGGGCCTGGGGAGGCACAAACACGCAGGCGAGGAGGGGAAGGGCCGGCGGGACGGCCGGCGGCAGGACGGGCGCTGGCAGTTAGACACTGCGGGCGCTTGATAAGGGGCATCGGTGGCACCCGCTGCCCCGGCAGAGCCGAGGAGAGCGGCCACGGCCGCGCCGGTGCCAGGAACGGCCAGAGCTCCTGGAGCGGCGGGGACGCCTGCAGGGACACAGAGCAGCCAGGCGCTGCCCTGCCTACCGAGAAAATGGTGACCCGTTCCCAGCTCATGGTGACAAAACACTTCCTATTCCACTCCAGCGCGTTGTTAAGCAACGAGTCTGGGGCTGCCGCTGCGGTGAGCCGGCAGACACCGCGCTGGGCCAGCACCGGCCTGGGAGCGCCAGCACCGCTGCGGGTGCCAGCGTCACGGCAGCCTGGACGAGGGACCGTGTAGCACCCGACAGCGACATGGCTCACCCGGCGCGTGCCCCAGCCGCAGCCAGGGCCGTCCCCGGGGCCACGGCACACCAAAACCACACCTGTGCCAGGCTTGGACACGACCTCCATGGGCATCACCAACACAACAGCGGGTGCTTCTCCAAGCACCTCGTTTCTGTCTCCTGTGCCTCACCCATGGACTGACAAACCGAACCCCGCTGAGCCCTGCGGGCACCCCGAGCACCCCGGCACGGCTCCCGCACCCTGGCAGGGACGGGCAGCGCTGCCGCGACATCACGCACTGCCGGGGTCAGCCGTACACACGCTCAAACAACGGCAAAAGACAGATAATTGCAGTGGTTTAAGCTACTTTGCATTCACTTGCTGGCAGCGAGCTCTAACCCACCCGTTACCGCAGCTCGGTTAACCAGCAGCAACTCGGTTAAGCCGCAGCAACGCGTTCACCGGTGACTTATCCCCTGCACAGCCGCTGCCCGGAGGGAGCAGAAGTGCCGTGGAGAGGGACCCCAGCCCCGCAGGGACAGAGGGGAGACACTGCTGTCATTGCTTCTGCACGCGACAGCCCCGCTCCCCGCTGCCCATGGGGAGGCACCACCAAACCGGCCACAAAATGGGTGAAACCCCCGCAAAAGGGGCTCTCAGAGGGCAGCAGGAGCGAGGACGGGCAGGGGGAGGCTGGCAGCATCGCTGGGGCCGGGGGCAGCCAGGGGACCTGATGTGACCACACTGGGATGGGTGACAGCAGCAGCCCTGGGGGCAGGAGCGGTGGCACCTCCCAGCTGGCACCAGCGCCGGGAAAGCCAGAGCAAGCCAGAGCGCGTCTGTGGGCAGACAAAAGGAGGGAAATGCCTGACGGGGCGAGGCCGGCGGCGGCACCTTCCCATGCGCCGTGGGCACGGCAAAGCCCAGACACGGGACGCGCCCACCCAGGGGCCGGCGCATGCACCATCGCGGGATGCTCACGGGATGCTCGCAGCGCACAGCCACCCTGGGGACCTCGCCGTGGGCAGGACCCCCCTGTCCTGGTGCCAGCACGGCCCCTGACCACAGCCCCTTGCCCAATCTCATGCCCTGCAGGGCCGGGCAGGGGCCGAGAGCCGGGCAAAGCCCTGGAGGGCCGCAGAAAAGGGCTCTGGCCATAAGCCCCTTGCCCCGCGCAGCCCCTCTGCCACGGCAGCTCCCGCACCGCCCTGCGCCTGGTGCTCTCCCAGCCCGGGGGTCTCTAGAGCAGTGTCCTGCCCTGGTACCAGGCTCCAGCAGGCAGCAGCCCTGCGCCCACCACAGTAAACACGTGGACACGTGGTTTCTTGGCACCTCCAGGCGCCCACGATCGCTTCCAGGTCAGAGCCGGCCTCGCTCCTGCCCCGGCAGCCCCGCTGGGAGGGGACGCTGCGGCCCCCAAGGGCAGCCCCACACAGGGTCCCTCCAGGGCAGGAGGCGGCCCCCGGCCATGGCAGTGCTGGCAGCCCACAGCAGCCGCTGGGCACACGGAAGGGCTCCGGTTCCCCCAACAGACACCCACCCCCCTGCCCGCACCAGCTCACCCAGGGGACCCGCTGGAGCCCCTGGGCAGCCCCACGGCCCCACTCGGCTGGACTAAGGGCTCCCCCAGCTCGGCCCCCCTCTCCCCCACACGGGGGGCTGCCCGCCGCAGGCTGCACCACGTCCTGCCCCGTGGCTGGGGGGCACAGAGGGCTCCGCACCCACCCAAGGGGGCCCTGCAGCCCCGGGACCATCCCAGCCAGGGGCTCCCCAATGCTCGGCACGGTTCCCAGCTCCTCCAGCGCCCAGGAACTGCGGCCCCGTCCCACAGCCGCACTCACCCGGGGTCGGGCACCCCTCTGCCCCTCACACGCTCCGGTGTCCTGGCCCGGGGCAGCCCGGCTGCAGCTCCGGCAGGCGCTGCCAGCACCGCCGGGCTCCCGGGGCGGCCGTTCACAGGCTGCGTGCCACAGGAAGGCGCGGGGAGCAGCTATTTCCTTCCAAAATGTCAGCTGCCTGCGCAGGGCTGCCAGCGGGGCCGGCACCCCTCCGCGCTTGGCCCCACGCTCCTCCCCGGTGCCGGAGCCGGGCACAGCCTCTGCCCCCGGCGGGTCGGTGGGGCTGAGCCCCCCGAGCCCCCTCCAGCCGCGGACGGGACCCCAGGGACCGGGCAGGAGCTCAGCACGAGGGGAGATGGGACAGACTCACCTGCACCCCCCGGCCCCGCGCACAGCACCGGGGCAGAGCCCGTGCTGGGGAGCAGCCCCCAGACCCACCTGGAGCGGGTGCCGGGTGCGGGGGGCCGGCACGGGGGCTGCGGCACCGGGAGCGGGGCTGCTCGCCCGTTTTATGCCCGTCTGTGGTTTCCAGCTCTGGCGGGGAGGCGGCAGTGCCCGCCGGCGCGGGGGCCGGGCTCCTTCTAGAAGCTCCGTGCTTTGATGGGGTTCGTTTGTCTCCCGCAGCGGAGCGGCGGCGGCCGATGGCTTCGCCCCGGTGGCATCGAGGAGGCGGCAGCCGACCGCCCCAGCCCACGCCAGAGCCCCGGCCCACGCTGGAAACTGCCGGGGCCGGGGGCTGGGGGCTCACGGAAGGGGCATGGCCAGCTCTGGGAACACAACGTGCCCCGCGAGGGCAGAGGCGAGGGGCCGGCAGCCGGCAGCGCCGCGACCCGCCGGCCTTCCTGGAGCTTCAGGAGCCAAAAATGGAGAACTCGCACCGTGACAGGAACAAGGAAACCCCACGGGCGGCCCGGCGCTGCCCGGGGCCAAACCGGCCCCACGCGCGGGTGGAGACGCCCCGGCCAGGGAGGCTCGGGGCCGGGGGCTGCCTGCAGCTCGGCTCACGCCCCGCGCCCGGGGCTGTACCTGCCCGCTGGCATTTGCCGCCCTCGGGAACAGGTTTTCTCCCCTCTTCAGATTTTCCCTTCCAACCACAGAGGCCCAGAAACCTGCGTCAAACCAAAACCACCAAAATACCCAACAAAATCCCAGTGAAATCCCTTGAATCCAGGGGCTGGGACCACCCCGGTGCACCCAGAATCACCCCGGCACGGCCGCGGCCGGGCACATGCGGTGCCCCGGTGCTGGCGGGATTCCCTCCAACGCCGAGCACGGAGCAGCAGCTTCACACGTAGGAACGGGCCAGGAGGTCTGGGACAAGGGAGGAGCCCCCGCACCCCGCAGACAGTTCATCCTTGCGTTGCCCCTTCCAACAAACCAGCCGAGCAGAGCAGCCACCCCCAGGGCCCCCCAGACACCCCCGGGGTCCCACGTCAGCCCCCGGCACCACGGCCACCCCCAGCACCGCCCCGGGCTCGCTGCTAATCCCTGCTCAGCCCAGCACCAGCCCAGCAGGGACGGGCTGGTCAGAAGGACCTGAGGATTAAGCTCATTTCAGCATCGAATTAGTCCCGATTGGGGTCTGGAGACACAATTTCATTTTATCCGCCGTGCGCACACACAATCGCACTAATCCAGCCACCAGCCGGGGGGCACGCAGACACCCAGGGATGCTGGCAGGAGCGGGGACTAGTCAGAAGGGGAATAAAAAACCAAACCACCAATGGCTTCTGCAACAAAACTCTCACTCAGAGCGGGTGAAGCTCACCGTCGAACCTGGCCAGGGTTCAGCGCAGCGCTCACCCCCAGGCGCACACAGACACGTCCAGGGGGGAGAGCTGGGGCTCGGCTTCCCTCGCCCCGGGACACGCCTGCCAGCCCTGGGAGCAGCCAGCAGCCGCCGGCGGTGCCGGGCAGAGCCCCGGCCTCGGGGCCGCGCCGTGGGCGTCCCACCGAAGCGTCTCCCAAAGGCTCGGGTGCCCGGCGGGGATATAACCGGAGCGTGGGCCAGGGCAGCCGTGGTGCCCGGAGCTGCAGCCCGCGAGCGCCGGGGCTGCACGTTAACGCGCCAAACAGGACAGAGATCGTTTCACCGCTGGTCCAGTCGGTGCGCAGGGCTGGGACATGCCGCCAGCGAGAGCTGCCCCTTCCTCTGCCGAGAGCTTTGCAGACAGCCGTCGAGCGAGAGGGACGAGAGGGCAGCCGGAGCGGTGACCGGGGCCGTGCCGACGCCGCGCCGGCTCCTCACGCTCTGCCCCAGCCTTTTCCCCAATTCCCTCCCCGGCAGAGCTGCGCTACAGCCCAGCGTTTACATCTCATAACAACAGGAAGACACGAAGTTGCAGCGAAAAGGGAGATTGCAAAACTCACCAGTGACTGTTTGAACAGGGAGCGGGTCGCGGCCACGTCACGGTTCGGCCGTGCCATCGTGGCCGCCCGCGCCCGGCGAGGAGCCGCCCGGCAGCACATCGCTGCCCGGCTCGGGGGACATGGGTGCTGGTGCCGGCGAGGCGTGGGGCACGCAGCGTGTCCACCCGCGAGCGGCCAGCGTGCCCGGCCCCTCGCAGCAGCTGGAGGGTGGATCCCGCGTTATCAGCACGCCAGCCCGGCGCTATCGGCCAGGAAGCCGCACTCGCGTGCGTGCCTCCCCCTCGACGCTTCCCAACGCGCCGGGAGCCGGCTGGCCGCAGCCTACCTTTTATCAGCCAGCAGATGTTGCTAGAACTGCTGTGCACGCAGGATTCGGGCATGCCCAGTGCCGCCTGGATCCCCGCGCGGCCACGCCGTGCCAGGGTAAACACCCCCGCCCCCTTCCTCCGGGATCAAAACACTCGGGGGTTGCAAAACAGGCACCCCATGAAAGGAAAGGCACGCCACAGAAACGGCACAGCTGCCGGGGCCGCTTCACCCGGAGCCGCGCGGCCGCAGAGCCGAGCCCTGACCCGTCCCGGCATGGGGGGGACCGGGGAGCCCCTGCCTCTGTCCCCCGGCACGCGCCGGCTCCCCCGCGGCACATCAGGCCCCGTAACGCGGGGGCTGCCCCGCAGGCAGCACCCACGGCCGTGCGGGGGGGAGCCGCAGCCCTGCCGGGCAGAGGGACCGCGGCCCCCGGCGCAGGTGCCCGGGGATGCCGAGGGGAGGGAGGTCCTGCTCGACCCACGCACCATCCTGCCGCGCGCGGGCTCCCGGCGGCTCCCGGGGCTGCCGCGGAGCCCGTGGAGCACAGCCCGCCTTACGGTAATTCCTTGCAAACCAGAAAGTCATTTCCCAGCTGACGGGGCCGCTTTACTGTACTCGGCACGGCACAGTCACCGCTCGCCGCCCACACTGTGGAGGGGGACGAGGAGCAGGGATTTTTCGCGAGCAGAGTATCTGGGTTTTGCTATCACTCGAGAGAGAGCTGGGAAACCCCACGGCGAAGAGCTCACAGCCGCTCTGGAGTCAGCACTTCCCCTGCAGCGAGAGGGGAAGGTCCCTCCAGAGGCTCCGTGCAGCCCTGCACTGAGCATCCCCGTCCCCAGCCCCGGCACCAGCATCCCCCGTCGTGCCCCAAAGCATCGGCCTCGGGACAAGGCGGGCGCACTGAAGTCAGCAAGGTGGCTCTGGTGACAACTGCCAGGGGCAAACACCCCCCAAGGGAGGACACTAT
This sequence comes from Nyctibius grandis, assembly GCF_013368605.1. Taxonomy (NCBI): domain Eukaryota; kingdom Metazoa; phylum Chordata; class Aves; order Nyctibiiformes; family Nyctibiidae; genus Nyctibius; species Nyctibius grandis. Next base: position 6,987,665 of record NC_090683.1, read on the forward strand.
CAAAGTGCCACGAAACGCAGTGGGTGACAGCCGCCCGTCACGCCCCGTTCCCAGCCCGGCTCTCCCATGTCCCCGGGCATGGGCTGTTGGCACCTCTCAACCAGAGCTCCTCCTCCACGTGGCTGCACACGCGGCACGGCACGGCCCTCCCTGGCCCTGGGGACAAGCCCCACTCCCCAGGGACAGTTATAAAACCCAAGGAGACGGTCTCCATCCTCACGTCCAGCACCTCCGGGACTGGGGAGCCACGGCAGGTCGGGCTGCGATCCCAATGGCTTCGGCAGCATCAGGGCTTGCTGCAGCCACCTGCGGGCAGGTGACCCCGACACCCGCAACGCCTCCCTCTCACCAGAGCCACGCTCGGCGCTGGGCCCCAAGCGAACCTCCCTCCAGCGCGGGATCGCTGTGTTGGTGCAAACACGTCGAAGCGCGATGGCAAACCTTGGCTTGAAATCACCACCGAGGCAGCACCCCAAGAGCAGCCAGCCCTCCCGCGCCAGCAGGGCCACGCTCCCCGTGACAGGCCAAAGCCTTCATCCCGCAGATGGGGCACAGGGATGAGGGGGAACAAAGCTCCCACAGGGCTGGTTCCCTGGTGCCTGCGGTGGCGGACGGGTTCTCCAGACCACCCCACAGCGCACGCGCCAACTGCCTCCATCAACACCGGCTGCCGAGGCTCGCGCAGCTCTGGCTGCGGCCACGAGTGCCACCGGCGACGTGGGCCTGGCCACCGGCAGCTGGTGGGGTGAGCCAGCCTGGGGCCAGGAACGTCCTGCTGCAGCAAGGTGACCCGTGCTGCGGGGACTTCATGTGCCACGTCCCTGCCACAGGTGAGCCACGCGGCCCTGCACCGCGCTGCGGTCCTGCCACGGCAGTGCCAAGCCCCGCACCCCTCGGCAATGTGCCCCGACCACCGCGAACAGATCACTTGCTGCCACTGCCTGTCGCTCGGCCATGGGGCTCCCTGAGTGCGCCGGGGCGCGCGGGCTCCTGCCAAGCCTCACCGCGAGTCCACGCGAGCCAACGGCCCCAGCTCCGCGCCGCAGCCGACACCAGAGGTGTTACCGCCGTCAGCAGTTCAGGCGGAGGCAGAGCTGGGGAGTCCCTGGCAGCGCCAGCGCCCACACCCCGGTGCCGATGCGAGCTGGGCGCTGGAGCCCCGGAGCCGCTCGGCGTCACGTCAAGGAGTGGCCAGAGCCCGGCCTGGCCCGAGCCCAGCGGGCCGGGCACGCAGCCCTGACAGCTCCCGTATCCCGCCGGACAGGTGGCCACCGCGGCCCCGGGCCCGCAGCCACCCGGCCGCGCAGGAGCTGGGTGACAGGCCCGCCGGCGCTGCGGCCCCCGGGGTGTCACCGCTCCCACCGCCACCGCGGGACGTTTCCAGCCGCCTTCGACCCTGCCCGGCAGCGCGGAGCCGCGTGTCCCACCGACGGCGAGCGGGACCCCGCGCCCACCGCGCTGCCCCGGCCCGGTGGGCTCCCCCGGCGGGACCCCGCCTGCCCGGGCCCCCCCCCGTCCCCAGCCGCTGCTCAGCCGGGGCCCGGCCCGGGCGGCGCGAACCGGCCCCGCTCCGCCGGGTGACGAGCGCCCCCGCCCCGGCCCCACCGCCCGCCCCGGCCCGCGCAGCGGCCGCGCAAAGTCCGCCCGCCCCCCCGGCAGCGGCCCCGCTCGCGGCCCGCGGCCCTGCCCGGCCCGGCGCGGCCCCCCCCCCGCCGCAGCGAGACCGCGGGCCCGGCCGGAGCCACCGCAGCGCCCCGGGCCCGGCCCCGCCGCCGAGTTACGAAACACCCAAAATATTTACGAGGGGCGGCGGGGGGGGAGGAGAGGCGGAGGCGCGCCCCGGGCCCCGGCCGCCCCCGCCGCAGGTGCCCTCGGCCCCGCCGCCCGGAAAGCGAAAGCGGCCCCGGCCCCGGCCCCGGTTCGATGGCGGCCCCGCGCCCGCTCCTACCTGCGGCCGCGGAGGCGGCTGCGGCTCCGCTGCTCGGCGGCTCCCGGCGCTCGGCCCCACCGTCGCTCTGCCCCCTCCGGCCGCCGCCGCCGCCTGCGCCGCCCCCCGCCGCCGCCGCCCGGCCCGGCCCGGCGCGCGCGGCACCGCCCCCCGCGGCACCGCCCCCCGCCCGCCCCCCGCGCCGCCGGCACCGGCACCGGCACCGGCAGAGCCCGGCGCAGCTGCGAGCTTCAGCAGCGCCTACGGCGGGGCACAAACCGGCACCGGAGTGTGGCACCGGGTACCGGGGAAACCCAAACCGGCACCGGGAGTTGGTGCTGGGCACGGGGGTGCTGAAACGGTACTGGGCGTTGGCAGCGGCCTGAGCCAGCACCGGCACCGGCATGGGGCCCTTATGCCCGGGGGATCCCACTCCAACACCAGCACCGGGGGGAGCCCACCGCAGCACCGGGCACGGGCACCAGGATCAGATCCCCGGCACCTGGCGTGGCCGGGACGCCCCCCGGGCACCGGGATCCACCCGGGCACCGGGACCCCCGTCTGCACCTCTCCTTTCTCCCACATCCTCCCCGGTGCCCCGGGTCTCCAGCCATTTCCCCCTCGCCACCGTCCCTGCCCACGGGACGGGCTCTTCCCCGCAGCCCATGGCCACCCCAGGCACCCACCCACGCCACCACGTGCCACCGGCCCCGCTGCAGCGCAGCCCTGGCAGCCGCTGGGCCATGGCGAAGGTGCGAGTGCTGCCCGGTGCACCCGTTAATATTCCTTAACGGTGTCTTTGTGCCGCGCTGCCCGCAGGCCTCGGCTGCCACCCGCTCGCCCCGAGCTGCTCGGGGCAGAGGCTGCGTGGGCTCCCGTGCCTGGGGCAACGGGTTTGCCATGGCACATCGGAGGATGGGGACCATTCCAGGACGGCGGCACCGGCCTGGCACCGTGGGGTCCGTGGGGTTTATCAGCTCCGGCCAAGTACCCGCTGTGTCCCCAGCGCTGCCGCAGCCTCGTGCACCAGTGGGGCGAGGACGCTGGGAGCGCAGGCAGGGAGCGGGCACCGGGGCATCTCCCTCTCCCGAGCTGCCACGTCCCCCGCGAGCTGTAACGGGACCCAAGGCACTACCTGCTCCTCTGGCGTCCCCCAAACAGGGGAAGGTGGCAGCAGCCACGAGAAAACCAGCGCGAGGGGCTCTCGCACAGCTGCCCACCCACACCGAACACCGCCCAGGCAGCGCTGGCACCGCAGGGCGATGGGGCACCCCGGGTGACGGGGCACCCCGGGCAGCGGGCGGCTGCTGTGTGGCGGCAGGAGAGGTGGCTGGGCAGGAAGCAATACTGGGTGTGCTCGTTTCTGCCTGAGCGCTCTCGCCAGCCGCATGGGATCTCCTGGGCTTTCACTTTCGTTACCAGTTAATCTTCTGCGGCCTGAAAAAACTCTGGAGGGAAATTCAGCGACCGCCCAGCGCCGTCCCGCTCTGGCCTGGGAGAAGCGTGGGTGTCCGAGAGAGACGGGCTCGGCTCTCCTCGCTCAAGAGCTGCTGCTGGGACAGGATCGTTCTCAGGACAGTTAATGCGCCCGCAATTAAAGACCGCTCGGCAATTATGTACGAGCACAGCCCCACGTTCTCACCTCCCCATTTTTTTATCTATCGCTTTTGTGTTAAAGCCCTGCTCTTTCCTTCGGGGGCACGCGGCCGTGTGAGCTGGCTGGCAGGGAAGCGTGCCCAGGGCCAGCGCTGCTGTGAGCCCCAACGCCGGGCCCGCAGCAGGACCGCGGCAGGGTGCCCAGGGACCCTTGTCCGGCTGGCAGAGCCGCAGCCTGCCCGGGGTGCCACGGCCTTCGGACTCACTGCCCAGGCTGACAGCCCCAATCAGCCCTTCCCCGGCCCCAGCTCCTCGCTGCCCAGCCCGGCTCAACGTGTCCAAGAGATAAATACCTGCGGGCCGGGCAGGCACTGCCCCAGCACCTGCTCCCACGCGATCGCCAGCCACAAACCGCTGCTTTTCGGCTCGCCTCCTCGCCGCCAGCACTCGCCACGTGCCCGGAGCAGCCCGGGATGAACGGGACAGCCCGGGGGAACGTGTGGCTCCAGCTCAGGCAGCTCCCAGCTCCCACCAGACGCTCCATCGCCGGCACACGGACGCTGGGCAGGCGCCTCGCGCGCGGGGGCTGACGCATCGCCAGGGAGCCGCTGCCAGCAGAGTCCTGGCTGCCGTTCCCGGCGCTCCCGCGGTGCTCCCGACGTTGTGGGGAGGTGAGTGGGGACCGCGGCGGGCCGGGGCCGGGCGCCCAGCGTGGGGCCAGCATCTCCCACGTTGTCTTTTTCCACTAAGACAAAGGAAAGGAATGGGGAAACTGGCGCCCGGGCCGCGCTCCCTGCCCTCCCTCCTTGGCCGGGGACGCTCACGCTCCAGCGCGTTGCATCACGCAGATAAACGGCTTTCACAATCCCCGGCCCACATCACCCACCGGCAGAGCCGCCCAGGGACCAGCTGCCCCGGCTGAGAACATCAAGGTCACACACAATGTCTGCGGCTGCCGGGCCTCCGGCCGGGCACAGCAGGGCTGGGTGGATCCGGAGGGTCCTGGGACGCGGCGCTCCCCGTGCCAGAAACCTGCACGGCCACACGCACTTGGGAGGGCTGGAAGATGTGCACAAAACATCCTCTGTTCCCCTCCCCTTCCCTCCCTTCACCCTCCCCTTTTTGGTAGAAGGGGAAAAAAAAAAAGTGGAGAAGAAATTAGTGATGGGAGAGAAAGTGGAGAGAGCAAAGCAAATCAAACCAAAGGTTCATTTCAAACAAAGCCCAAGGAAAACTCTGAGCTGGCTGGTGGGGATGGTACCCCAGAGAAACGCTTCTTTCTGGGCAGAGGAAGGGAACTGGGGAATGGCAGCTGGAGCAGGAACTGATGAAGAGGCTGCCCCAGATCTGCCCTGGCAGCAGCAGCTGCCCTGGTGGTGGCTCTTGGGGATGAGGGGGCCACCTCAGACCGTCCCAGCGCCAGGCAGCCCCAGGATCTGTCCTGGTGGGATGGACTCTGCAAGCACCAGAGTAGGTTCCTGGGCACGGCCAGCGTTCCCCCCGCCGCCTCCTGCATTGGTCCTCAGTCTCAAACAGCCTCTGGGAAGGTAAACAGTGCCCAGGCTGAGCTGCAGCCAAACACGTTGTCATCTCAGATGAGCTCAACAGGATGCCGGGTGACGCTGCGCATTCAGGGCAGAGAGGGAGCGTGGCCCTTCGTAATTGATTTCCTAGAAAATCGCCTCTGTGTTTGGAGCAGGAGCGCGAGGAGCGCGGGCAGAGCAGCCTTCTGCTCTAAGTGGCATCTCGAGGGTCTTAATTATTTCTCCGGAGTGGAAGCATTTATTTAGGCAGCCTCTGGAGAGGTCCCAAGGCTGCTGCGCTCCCCTCCCCAATGCCCTGCTGGCACATGCCCTCCCTCGAGCTTATCGGTGGGGTGGGAGGACTCGCTGAGGACCCCAGCCTCAACCCACCCCTGCTGGGGGTCCCACGCGGTCCCAGATCTGTGCTGAGGCCAGGAAACCCCGTTGTGATAATCCAGCCCAGCTAATTAAAACCAGATGAATCCCCAAATTAGTCACGGCTTCGTGTTTTCCCGTGGCACCGTGGCACCGCCGCCCCCGGCACGGCACCCTCTGCCCGCCCGGCAGCCCCGAGCCCCTTCTGCTCCGGGTGCGGGTGCCCACGGGCAGGGACCGTGTCACGGGCTCGGCGAACTGCAGCCATCCCCCCCAGCACCCGGGCACCCCGAGGAAGGTGCTGTGTGGGTGCCAGGGCACGGCACAGCCCCATTTCCCTGACACGGGCCATAAACCCTCCTCCAGGGAGAGAGGGCTGCGGCAGTGCTGCCGAAGGGCGCGGGGAATGGCGTGCCCGTGCCAGGATGGCCCGTCCGTCCCTCGGGACCCGGGCGTGACGCAGCGGGGTCAGCCTGGAGCCGGCCGGGCTATTTCTGCCGCGGCCGAGGGACGCGAAGGGGGGTCCCATCGGAAGGGACCCCCCAGGGGCTCTGACCGGGAGGGCGGAAGGAGGTGCAGAACCCCGGGGAGGGAGAGGCCGTGTGCGGAGAGCAGGGCCAGCGGCCAGAGGGGACGGGGCGGGCGGCACGGACCGTGCGGGGCCCGGCCAGCCCACGGGCAGTGCGGGGACATCTGGGAAGCTCGTCACCCTCGGAAGCTGGTCACCAGCACGGGCTCGGCCCTGCGGTGCCTCGTGCCAGCAGGAGGGGAGGATCCGCTCCAGCAAAAACCTGGGAAATGGCACTTTGTCCGAGGGGGAATTTCCACAGGAAACCTCCGCTCCCAGCTGCCCGGGCAAAGGCTCTTTGTTCCCGCGCATCCTTCGTCCAGCTCGGAACAAACACCCGCGATTCTGCCTCTGACAAACACGGGGCGGTGACAGCAGCCTGGGGCTGCGATGGGAACCGGACCAGCATCTCGTGCCCACCCCGGGGCTGGGGGGCATCAGGAGCGGGGGCACCGGGGCAGCACTGGGCCCCTCAACCCGCGCCGGTGCAGCCGCAGCGCTCGCCTCGGCAGCGCCCGGGTTGCCACAGTAACCGCTGGGCCGCAGCCGGCTCCTGCCATAAACACGCTGCCACGGGTCCGCCGGGTTCAGCAACGGCTGCACCGGGGCTGGGACCGTATGGCACCACGGCACTGCTGCAGGCAGGGATGCGGGCACGGCGCAGCGTGGCACAGCCGGGCATGGGCCGGGGCCGGGCCAGGCGGCAGGAACTGGAACAAGCAGCCGGGGCCGAGGAGGAAGCACGAGGGGAGCGAAAGCAGGAACCCGAAAGAAGAGCAGCCCCGAGCCCCTGAGGTGGGCTGGCGGCTCTGGGCACGCAGGGCTCGGAATGGATTGTGGTCAAACCTTCGAGCAGCTGAGCCTGGCAGCGGTGTTTGCCCATGGGGACAGTCAGGAGCCACGGGGGCTCCAGCCCGGGGCCCTTCCCCTGCACTGGGGCGAGGTGAGCCCTTGGCGCTGGTGCCAGCACAGCCAAATGCCACGCTCCGGGCCAGGATGGGACACACGCAGGGAAACAGGCAGGTCGTGTCCCTCTGGCGTGGCAGCCGCTGGCAGATGGTGGCACTTGGGGACCGCGCCGTGCTGGAGCTCCGGCTCTGACCCCTGCCACAGCTGGCAGCGGGCGCTGCCGCCGGGGCCTTGCTTGGCTCAGCCCTGCTGCGTATTAAAGTTTGAGTGGTGCAATATTTGCCTGTTGTTTTTACGAGCGCTGGAGGCAGGGCTGGCGTCTGGCTCGGGCAGCGATGGGCTGTGCTCCGCAGGAGGAAGCTCAGGTGGGCATTGGGAGCAGAGCATCCCCCGCGCTCCCGGTCCCACCCTGACGGCAGCACAGGACTGGACGGAGGAGGGGACCGTGGTGCCACCTCCCCCAGCAAACCAGCAGGTACCAGCAGGATTTCATGGCTCCAGCCGGCCCTGCCTGAGCATGGCCAGGCTGCGGGCACAGCACTGGGCACGGCCACGGCCAGGGGCCAGGGGCTGGTGCAGGGGGACAGCGGGAGCCGGGGCCAGGGCAGGGCACCAACCCCCCGCGCTGCGGCACGGGGCCACCCTGGCAGGTGGCTGCGCGTCCCCGGGGGCCGCCCTGTCCCCGTCATGCGAGCATCTGCGTCCCAAGCGGCTTATCTGCATTTGGAACCCCTAATCCTTTTGCACGCTTGGCTCAGACACCATCCCTGCTCCCTCCCCGCCCTGCTGCCCGAGGGGGCTGCCGCGGCCCTGGGGAAGGGGCAAAGCCGCCCCCCGTGACCTCCTTTCCGAGCCACAAACAACCCCATTCCCCCAGCGCCCAGGTCCCACTGCAGTGCCCAGCACGGGGGGGAGCGGGGAGCCCGGACCCGCACAGACCGCAGCCCCCCGAGACAGCCGGGGCAGCAGGAGGGGGACAGGGGGGTGGCAGGTGCCCCCACCCTGGCTGCCCCCCAGTGCCGCAGGGGTCTGGCCAGCCCCCGGGACCGTCCCCAGGCGCTTTCTCCTGCCACAAATCAGGCCACGGCACTCGCCAACCGCGCTGCCCCCGGGAGCGCTCGCACCAGAGACCCCCGAGATGAGCTCAGTGGCCAGTTACCCCCGTTACTCGAGGGCCGGGCCCCCGGCTCCACCGGGGAGTGGGGCAGGTTCGGACAGGGCTGCGGCGGGGCGCGTGGGCGCGGGGAGATAAGGAACCACTTATCAGGACGCTGTGTTCCTGATGGCAGCTGGCAGAGGGGTGCTGGGAATGGCCAGGGAAGGCGAGGGGGGTTCCTGGGGCTGGGGGTCCCTGGGGCTGGGCTGTGCTCCCATGTGAGCCACCCCCCACAGCCCCCCGGGCTGCGCTCCCAGGAGCGGGCGCACGATCCCATGGGGCTGCCTCGGGGGCAGGAACGGGTTTGCTGGTGCCACGCAGAGCCCTGGTGGGGTTTGACAGTGAAATGGGGGGTTCCTGGGCTGCGGGTGGGAAGTGCTGGGGGTGCAGATCCCGCAGGAGCCCCAGGGCAGAGGCTGCTGCTGTACGGGCAGCACGTCACTGTCTGGCTGCCCCCAGCTCCGCACAGCCAGGCACCCGCTGCCCCCAGCCCCATAGAGCTGGGCACCCACAGCCCCCAGCCCCAGCCCGGGGCAGCAGCGAGGGGCAAGGCTGGAGGCAGCAGCCGGAGGCCCAGAGCCCAGGGCCGAGGTCTGTCCCCACAGAGGGACACGGCGCAGGGCCCCGCGGCACCGAGTGCCAGCTCCAGCACGTCCCCAGGAGAGGGCAGGACAGGCCCACGCCACAGCCATGGCCCCACAGGGCCCCCGGGCAGCCACCCCCCACCCAGCCCAGGGGCAGAGGCACCCGCAGGGGTCCCGGGGCAGCCCCAGGGGAGGGCGCAGCCATCGCAGGGCCCCGGCGCAGCCGCGTCCTCCCACGCTGGCACCGGCGTTTCCTTGACGCAAGCGGAGGGGACGCGGGCGCTGGGCCAGGGCACAGCGATACCCCCCACGCCCCGATGAGGCCCGGGAGCGGGCAGCCCCCGGCCCACGCGGGCCAGGCGCAGGCAGCACCGGCGGGTTCGCGCCCAGCAAACCGCAGCGCTGGCGTGGGGGCCGGCGTGGGGCTGACAGAGCCCCCGGTTCCCGGAGCGGGGTCGGGCGGGCGCCGCACGCAGACAGCTGAACTCGCGCCCCGAGAGCGCCTCGCTTCAGAGCCTTTATTTCGGAGAAAGTTAAAGCCTGTAGATACAGCAATAAAATATACAAAAAAATAAAATTTTTTACAGTATTGAACGTTGCCCAGTGGCTGCGGCTGGAGGCAGCAACACGAGAGCGTAGGGGCCAGCGAGGGGCACGGCCCTTGTCCCCTCTGAGCACCCCCCAGCCTCCAAGGGCCTTCCTGTCCCCGGGGCGGCCATGGCCACGTCCCCTTCGGACCCCAGCGCCTGCCCTCTGGCTCCCTGCCCGCAGCCGGGGGGCTGGGGGGGACGGCCCACGGTCTTTACTGGGCAGAGGAGCCAGAGCCACAGCAGCGTCACCAGGGCAGACGGAGGGTTTCTCTCTGCCCAGGGCCACATCGAGACACATCAGAGGCCCGTGAAGGCCAGGGCTGGTGCCCAGTAAGAGGCTTCTCCGGTGACATTACCCACAGCCCCGGTGCCAGCAGCTCCCACACCGAAGCCCCGGGCCCGGCCTGGCACAGCATGCAGCCCCCTCGTGCCACCCGCTGCTGGGGACGGGGCACGCAGCTCCTCCCTTCCTGGCACAGAAAGGGCAGGAGGGCTCCCGCCACGTCGGTACGTACAGAACCACAACCACGGGCCAGCAGCCCCCAGCCTCCCTCGGCCCCCAGGCGAGGAAACCTGCCCTTTGCCACCCCCGCGGCCCCCCAGCGCCGGCCAACAGCAGATTCCTCCCCCAGGTACATCCTGCTCCCATCAACTCTTGCCCCTTCAACCTTCAACCTTCAACCTCCAACCACGCCGCGCCAAGCCCCCGAGAAGCTGCAAACCCGCTGCCTGGGACACCACAAGCAAAGGGCCAGGCCAGGCCCCCCGGGGCAGGTCCCGTTGGATCCAGCAGCCCCCCCTCTCCCCCGGGTCCGAGGGGTGTCGGTGCCCAGCCAGGGGAGCGCAGCCGTGCTCCTGCCACCAGCCTGGCCACGGGGCCGGCCACGGTCGGGGCAGCTCTGCGCTTACACCCAGGTCCCAAAACAGACCCAAGATGCAAACGCTGCGTGGGACACGTCCCTGCCCTGCCCCGGGGAAACCAGTCGTCCCGGCAGGAGCCACGGGGCTGCTGGACCCAGCCGGCTCCCGGTGCCCACAGCAGGGAGCTGGTGGCAAACAGCAGCGCCTGGGCCCTCTGGCCCACGGCCCTGAGCCACGGGCTGGTCCCTCCTGGCCAGGAGTGGGGCCAGAGGCACAGCGGGGAGATCCCTCTGCCCCAGGGGGCTCCGGGGGGCTGCTGGGCAGCGGCGAGGACCGGCCGATCCCCCCAGGCACCCGGAGGCAAATCCGGGCTCGTAAGATGTTCTCAGGCTTTTGGGCTCTGGCAGTCAGGAAAGGGGCTCAAGCCGGCGGGCAGCACGGCGGGGCCGCAGAAGCGTTTGGAGAAACTGAGGCTGCAGTCGGAGGCGAACAGGCACTTGAACGAGCGAAACGAGAATAAAAAACTGTTATGGAAGGAAATAGAAAAAGGTTCATCGCCCGCCCCCCAAGAGACGAACAGCCCTGGGGAGGGGGGTGTTCGTTTGGGGCGAACAGGGAACCGGCGGCGAGGACCCCGGGAAAGGCCCAGAGCAGCCAGGACCGAGCGGGGCGAGAGCGGGGAGCCTGAGTGCGGGGGGGCCCCTCCGCGGCGGTGGAGCCCCTCACATCGGCGACGAGGCGCACTCCTGGGTCATCTCCATGTCGAAGGTCAGCGACTCTGCGGGGGGACACAGCCGGGGGTCACAGGGCCTGTGTGGGGCGACAGCCGGGACCCCCTCGGGTGCCACGACCCCCCCCAGACTCACCAAACTGTCCCCCTGCGTTGGCCTCTGCGCCCTCGCTGCCGTTGCCAAACTGCATGAGCGAGTCCAGGGTGCGCGGGGACATGGGCAGGTCGATGGTGTTGCTGAAGGAGGTGCTGCCCGGGGGAGGAAGGGAAAAGCACGGAGACGTGGGGAGTCAGGGCCTGGCCAGAGCTCTCCGAGACCCCCTCTCCCCCACGATGGGCCCCAGGGCACGGCACAGCCCGGCCCAAAAGCTCGCCAGAGGAAGGGGGCCCCAGGAGGGGAACGGCAGCCCCACGGTTCGGGCAGCAGCCGGAGCCTGGCGCAGCCGCTGCCTGGGCTGGGGGCCCGACAGCGCCTGGGCAGGGGGGGAAGGAAACCCCCTCAAGCGAGGCTGAGGGCACAAACGCCACCCCCGCGCCCACAGACACCCCCCAGGAGCACTCACGGGGTGACGCAGATGAACTTGGTCTTCAGATACGGAGCAGCACCTGCAGAGGAGCGAGCAGCCTCGTCAGCAGCCGCCGGAGGAGGAACCTGCTCTCCTCCCGCTCCAGAGCACAGACCTGGGGACATCACCCACCCTCCCTGCCCCACGGGGACCCCACCGCCAGCCCCACGCTGCAGCCGTGCCCTCTGGGGACCAGCACAGGAGCCCAGCCAGTGACAGCTCGCCCACCAGCGCTGTCCCTGGAGCCACCACGCGACACAGGAGCGGTGCTGGAACGTGGAAAGTCAACGACTACCTGAGTCGGTGGCTTCAGAGTGCTCCTGGCTCTCGGAGCGGCAGTACTTCCCAAACGCCTCCTCCTTGGGGATGTCTGGGTACAGGTACACCAGGGGGGACACCAGGATGTTGGTGGCATCCATGATTTTGTAGCCCATGATGATCTCCGCGAACGACATGTTGTTCAGCTGCTGCTTGGTGTAAGGCTCCACCGACTGGATCTGGGTCTTCCCTGTACGAGGAGACTTTTGACACAGGGCAACACACCCACGTTCCTCGGGCAGGGCCCTCCTCAAGCACCCCGGGAGCAGCAGGGATGAGGCAGGCTGGCCTGGGGCCGTGCTCAGCCTCAGGAGGTGCCCAGCAGAGCACGGGGCAGGACGGGGACCCGCTGGGCAGTTTCAGGGCCATACAGGCAGCATGTGGGCAGGGGCACCCAGGAGGCTGCGACCAGCAAAGGGCACCCAGCCGAGGGAGACAGGACAAGGACAAAGGACAAATGTCCTATCAGGGGACACTGCCACGGTCCAGGCCCCCTCAGGGCCGTGAACGCTGGCGGGGCAGCAAGGGGAAGAGCCACGCACCGCTGATGTCCTTCTCGACCCAGGTGAAGGTGATGCCGCCCTCCTTGCTGCTCTCGCTGAAGCGCAGCAGGAAGGTGCCCGGCGGCTTGGTGCTGAGGATGGCACGCTCCCGCTCCTTGCTGATGAACCCCATGATGTACCTGGTGAGGAGGGCGAGGGTGCGTCAGGACCCCGGGACACGCACCCTGCGCAGCGGCAGGGCCCGGCCTGGCCACCGGCAGAGCCACCAGTGTTTTAAGGGTTCCCGGGTGGGTTTTTGCTCTGAGCCAGCCAACAGGGCCCGGACGAGCACCCCGGGAGAGCCCACCTGCCCCCGCTGCACCAGGACAGGACTCACAGGACCCCTCCCCAGTCCCAGCCCAACCAGGGGTCTCCGGCCCGACGCTGGCCGAGGCTCACCCCTCGTTCCACAGCGCCAGGATGTACTTTTTCACCAAGTCAATGATGTTGTCCAGCCAGACCCAGAAGGAGAAGCCTTTGCCAGCCATGTTCTCCTGAGGAAGAGGGCAGAGGGGCTGTGAGCACGGCGTGGAGGAAGGGGACAGCCGAGGGAAGGCTCGGGGAAGAGAGGGAGTTGTACCTTGCAGAACTTGGCCCAGGTGATCTGACAGCCCGAGTAATTCACGCCTGGCCCTGGCAGAGCAGAACAGGAGCATCACCGTTTAGATAGCGCTGTTCTTGCAAAGCCACCACCTCCCGGGAGCAGCCGAGGGACGACAGGGACGGGCAGGACACCCACACCCCGTTACCTAGGAGTTTTTCTGCCAGCGTTGTCAGCTGCTCGATGCTGAGGCCGCGCTTCGTGGTGGAGGAGAACTGCCAGCTCAGCACCTCTGCCACCTGGTCCCAGGTCCCGATGGGGGGCTTGGTGAAGAAGTTCACGTTCTGCACGAGGGAAAACACAGCCCTGAGCAAGGCACGGGACAGAAGCAGAGCCAGGTCCCGCCCCAGCCCTGCTCCCAGGCCACAGCTCCCCCCTCCCTGCCTGCAGCCCACTGTGACACTCCTGCCCTGATACTCCACCAGCTGCCCCCACGGCGCCGGGCCCTACCTTGGGGTTGTTGGTCAGCATGTTGTACCACAGGATGGACGCCCAGGCGTTGGGCATCTGGCAGATGTTGGAGATGACCACCACAGGCAGCGAGTGGGTCTGCAAAGACAGGACGTGACCACAGGCTGGGACATCTCCCAGGGCCCCTCTGCACCCAGGCCCGTGGCAGCGAGGGGCAGCAACCCACAGCTCACCTCCAGGTCGATCTTCAGCCCCTGGTGATACACCTCTGTCTCAAAGGTGATGAGGTGCAGCTCCTCGGTGACGATCAGCGAGGCCTAGGGTGGAAGGGGACACGATGAGCACACAGGAGACGCCTGCCCTTGGCCTGACGCCCGGCTGCCGCCCAGGTCTGGGTGCAGGGGCTGGTCCGGCAGCTGCTGGTGCTGCCTGCGGACACCCCTCAGGCAGGGCTCCCGCTCCCCACGGCTCAGCCGCGAGCCAGACGGGGAGCAGAGCTGCCAGCAAAGGGCTTCCCCCACCCAGGGCCCCCCGCACTCACGTCGCAGTTGGCTCTGCCCCCGTTACCGCACCGCTGCTCCCGCAGGGTCTGCGGAGAGAAGGAACGGGCTGAAGCGACGCCGCGAGGGCACGCGGCCTCACCGGGGGCAGCCCGAGAGCTCGTGGTACCCACCAGGTGCTTGAACTCCGCCGAGAGGCTGCCGTTGTTCGACTCCTCCATGTTCATGACCTTGGTGTTTGTCCCCAGGATGTTGAACTTCCGGGACCTCGAAAGAGGGAAGGCAGAGCACGGCTGACCGGGCCCCTCAGAGCACACGGGCGGCGGGACGTTTGCCAGGATTAAAAGCAGAAGCAAGAAAAAAACAAAAAACAAAAAACAAAAACATTGCACTTACCCTCGAAGTGCTGCAACGTCCCCAGAGTCCCTAGGAAAGGGGAGAGACACCCAGTCACGGCCACAGCCCCCCCACGAGCCGGTGCGTGGGGCTGGCTGCATCACAACACCAAATCCCACAAGCCCCCCAGGCTGTCCCCCCACGGGAACGATCCCTTGGGACCCCGTGCCACCCGCACCCTCCCCTTCCACCGGGGTCACGCTGGCCCTTGGTGCAGGGATGGAGCTTGACCCAAGGGCAGCAGGAACCAGTCCCACTGCGGTAACCCCCCAGCGCTGCCCAGATCAGACACAGAACTCACTTGTCAATGCAGACTTTAATTTTCAGCTGATAGTTCAGCTCCGGGAACTTGACCAACAACCTGCAGAGAGTCAGCGGAGCGTGACGTGAACACCCCGCGCACGCCAGCAGCTCCAGCTCAGCACAGCATCTGGCACAGGCTGCGGAACAGCTGGACGGCGGCAGTGCTGCGCGCGTCCCCCGGCAGGCAGCACCGCGGTTCACCCACAAACCCACGGGGACACAGCACCCCCCAGCCCCTCCGGCATCACTGGGCCCGCTGGCACGCAGGCCTGTGCCACGTCAGCCCCAACACCCATGCCCAGCACTGGTGCTCCCCCCAGCACACTGAGCAGGGCTGGTTCGGCTGCTGGCTGCCCACACAGGCAGACATCTGCTCTGAACAAACCATCCACGCTGCTCCGCGGCCAGATGCTGCCCCAGGCCAAGGGGGCAGCGGGGGCACAGCTGGGAGACAAAGCCCCAGGCAGAGCCCCAGCGTCAGAGCAGCCGCAGGGAACACGGGTCAGCCTGGAGGCAGCCGGCCAGGGGCGTGCTGACGCTCCTCGCCGCCCGCCCCCGCAGCGGGATTTACCAGAACCCCGGCTGCCTCCAGGAACACGGCAGAGCCCTCGCCAGCAGCCGCCATCCCTGCACTGAGTCACACGGCGGCACTCCAGCCTGCCAGGATCTGTTCCCCCCCAGCACCGGCACTCCCCAGACAAGCTGGGGGCTGGACCCACCCCAGGATCTCCTTCGGAGAGAGATCCTGCGGGGCCGCAGGGGCCAGTGGCACCCACCTGACTTTGGTGGTGAACTGCACGCCGGTCTTGATGACGAGGGGCCGGTCGGGGTGCATGGGCATGCAGGGCTGCCTCTCCACCACGAACGCGCTGCGGGGGGGGAAGGCACGAGAACCACAGTCAGACCCGAGGCCTGGCCCGGCACGGTCCCTGCCCACCCCTCCGCTGGCCGCCCGTGACCCGGCGCTGCCCGCAGCCCCCTCCAGCCCTCGGCACCTTTTCATCAGGTTCCTGAACAGCTCCACGATCCGCTCCTCCAGCATGGGCCGGTGTTGGACGATTGGGTCACCCTTGTAGGACACTTTCTGCTGCAGTTCTTCCAGCTTCTTGATCTGCTGCCGGGTCTGGAGCTGTGATTCGGCAAGAGAGGTTATCCTAGGGGAGCAGAAGAACCAGCGTTAGCTCCAGCTGCCGAGCCCTGCACGGCCCCAGCCCCAGAGCCCTCCTCTTCATGGTGCTCTCGTACCAACCCAGCAGGGAAGGAGCACGCCCAGGGCTCCCGGCGCAGCCATTACAAACGAAACCTGCACCCCCCCAGCCCACTCCTACCAGTTCTCGAGCCGGTCCAAGCAGATGTTCGGCGGGCCACCAATGCAGGCGATCTGCTGCCGCCTCTTCCAGTCTGCCAGCTCCTCATCCGCCAGCATCTTCTGCACATACTCCATGGCTGACAGCAGTCCCGCCAGCTCGCTCACAATGCCCTGCCAAAACAGAAAGCAGAGCCTTCAACACCCGCTGAGATCTGCAAGGGTCACACTGACAGACACGAAGAGTCACCCCGGGCTGTATCCCCAGCGCCGCTCTCGGGTCTGGCCACGCAGCAACACCGAGCTCGTGCCCCAGGACGAGGGCACCGCCGCACCCCAGGGGTCTGGAGGGCCCGTGGCACGACGTACCCTGCGCATCTGGTCCAGCGCCGTGAGCATCTGTTCCAGCTGCTGCATCTTCTGCCGGGTCACCGACTGATTGTTCCCGTTCAGATCCTGCATGTCTGTGCAGAGAGGCGAGAGGCGTTCAGCCGCGCACAGGGACTCCTCCTGCCCTCCCAAGCGCCGCACAAGCAAAAGGCTCCCACTGCAAAGGGGCAGGCACCCTCGACAGCAGCAACCTCCCCCAGCCTCTGAGCACCGTGCTGGCTTTCTGCCCGCACGGCAGCACTGTCACCTCCACACGCCACCGGGCTGCTGCAGGCAGAGCCCTGGTTCATCTCCCCTGGAGGCAGCATCAGTGTCAGGAACAAGAGACAAGGTTTGTCCAATTGCCATGCAAATGCCCTGAGCCCAAGCCACCCTCCTCGCTCGGAGAGGCTGGAACGTGCCCTCCAGCAAGTTTCCTCGCAAGAACACGCTTTGGTTTGCCAGATGCTAATGAGCTTCCATTACCTCCTTGGCTTTTCAAAGTCTTGTAGTTAAAATCAAAGTCATCCTGGAGATTCTCCACCACTTTCATCTTCTGCTCCAGATCCTGCAAGGCAAGAGATGTGGGTTTATTCAAAGCACTAGATCACTGCGGCAGGGAAAGGAGAAGGCGCCTGGGCAGCACACGTACCTGCACCCTCTTTCTCACGTCCTGCAGATGCTGCTCCAGCATCTGCTGCTTCTCCGTCACTACAGCTGCAGTCGGGTGCGTGGCCTGTCCCCCTTGCTGCAGAGGGGACAAGGAGGGCGTTAGAACGGGCCACAACCCAGGGGTGCTCCCCTCCCAGCCCAAGGAGGCTTTGCAGGAAGGGTCTTCACCCCCTCCCTATAGCTCCAGGGCTGCACAGCCAGGCTGGACCGTCCCCAGCACCACGCAGACACCGTCACTGAAGGAAGCGAGCGGGGAGCTGCGGCCAGGAGCTTCCCACAGCACCCAGCACCGCGCAGTGCTGCGGGGCGGGCGGCGGGTCAGCGGCCCCAGGACACCCGAGCCACGTACCTGGGCCGCAGTGGCGGCTGTCTGGAGGAGCCGCGACTCTTCCCACAGGCAGCGAGCCACGATGCGGGCTATTTCCATCGGCTTCTCCAAGTATCTGCTCTGTAAAAGGTTCCAGCCCCCAAGGTCAGCAGGCACAACGTAACTCCCGGGGTCTCCGCAACCTTTAGGGCTGTGCCAAGGAAGCCACTCGACTTCCACCGGCCCCCCCGGCTCACCTGCAGGAACTGCTTGATGCGCCGCAGGTTGTGCTGGTAGAGGACGTTGGACTCCTGCAGGAAGCGGCTGTACTGCTGGTCGATCTCCCCGAGCAGGTTGTGGAACACCAGCGTGGCGTGCGACTCCTTGCTGGCAGCGTACGCCCTGCGCGGGGGACGGCGGGGTCCTGGGTGCTCCGCTGGCACCCCCGCCGTGTCCCTAACCCGCACCCGAGCCGCCCTGCCTCGCTTCATGGCAATGCACTGAGCCCTCGGCCTGCGCCCACCAGGGCAGGGCGACAGAAAGGTTTAGACTCGGGTCAAAGCCTGGCCTTAAGCCAGGCAGACAGTGCACACGAGCACCTCACCAGTCCCACGTGCTCTCTGGACGGGACACAGGACTCGGTGCTCTGTGTCAACCTCGTTACCACAGAGGCCAACGTGCGTCAGCCCTGGACGGGGACAGCCCTGCCCTGCAGCTCCGCGTCCCCTGGGCCGGGGTCTGACACCGCGCATGCACCGTCCCGCTCCCCCTCGCGCCACACGAGCCTCAGGGAGGGGGACGAGCCTGGGGCACGCGGCAGAGCCCCCTCAGCCCGCCCGGGCCCTGCTGCCGCCCCGGGGCGGGTGTCCTGAGCAAAGTCCCCGCGCCAGCGTTTCACAAGGCCTTACCAGTCCTGGCTCTCAATCCACGGGGCCAGGAACTGCCGGAGCTCCATGGGGAAGCTGTCGCTGTAGAGCTGGTGGAGCTGCTCCAGGTACCGCGTGTCGAGCTGCTGCAGCTGGTTCCACTGCGCCATCCTGGCCAGCTCCGGGGACCTGCGGGGACGGGCACGCGCGCTGCTCGGAGCTGGCACCCGCCAGACCCCGGGCTCCCGCCTGCCAGCATCCGGCAGGACCCAGCCACCACCGCTGGTCCCGTCTGGGGAGGGCTGGTGGGGCCAGAACCGGGGCCAGCCGGGACACAGCGAGCCCAGAGCACGGGGCCGGTGCAGGCAAGGGCCAGGCAGTGCCCGTCCCTCAGGCGGCAGCCGCTGTGGGCGCAGCTCTGGGCCCACGACACTGCAGAGCCCCAACGCATCCCGAGGGATGAGCCTGCGCCCCGTGTCCCTGCGGAGCCCATCACACATCCAGGAGCTGGTTCCTCTTCAGCAAACCCCCACCCTGAGCCCGCAGCCGGTCACGGTTTACGACCGTGTTTCAAGGAGCCCTGGGACCGGCACCGGTTTGTGCCTCCAGGCTGTGCTGCGGCTGGCAGGGCAGGCGCCACTGCCGTCACCATCACCCACGGCAGGCAGAACCACAGACAGAAACCACATCGTTGGTGCGGGGACGGCCCGGCAGCCCTGCTCCATCCCGAGAGCCCAACGCGAAACCCAGCCGCACGCGAGCACGGAAGGCGGCTCCGGCCCCTGCCCTGCCTGGCCAAGGTTCCCGAGAGCAGCAGCAGTAAGGTTTCACTCCAGCCTCCCCAGCTGTGAAGCTGAATAACGCCCGGTTCTGACTCATTCCCTTTTCACAACACGCTGTGAAACTAATCCAAAACCCGAGACCAGAGGAGCAGAGCTCGCGCTGGCAGCCGGTGGCCACTGGCACCAGGTCCCGGGGGCACAGCAGGCAGGTGCTGGCTGCCGAGCTCAGCCTCACCCTCTCCCAGCCCTGCGGAGGGTCTCACTGCCCGCAGACCCCGAGGGCTCGGGGGTCCCACCCGCGGGGCTGGGCACAGCCCCAGGCAGGGCAGGCGCAGCCAATCTCACAAACCCGCGCCTGCCTCCGGCCAAGCTCGCTCCTAGAGAGAGGCACCACTTCCCAAAGCTTTCCTACCTTCGTGCCACCAGGGGCAAGAGAGCTCTTGGGCATGCAGGTCACCAGGGACAGGTGACAGGCTTTAATCTGGTGCCAATGGCTCCCAGGCGCCCCGGGGCCAGAGGCTGCCTCTGCTCGGGAGGCAGGGAAGGGGCTGCAGAGCTTACAGTAAGCGCGGAAGGCGGAGACTGCCAGGAAACAACAGAAACAAGGAAGGAGCAATTTTCGAGTTGGCGACTTGTGTATCGATGGGAATCAAAGTCAGGCTAACGAGGGGACGGCACGCTGCGCTCGGGAGGCGAAGGCACAGAGCTCTGCTCCACGCCAGCAGAAAGTCAGTGCCCTGCAGAAAGCTGTTTGCTTGTCCCAAAGGTCACTGCGGCGAGCGACACACCAGCCGGGGCTGGGGACGGGACAACCGGGGCTGGGGACAGCCAGGGCCGCAGGAGCAGGGCGCGGGTGAGGGGGGTGGCACCAGCCACGAGGCCCAGGCTGGCCCCAGGCTCGGCGTGGGTCAGGTCACTGCACCCCATCCCGTGGCAGCACCAGCACAGGGACCTGCCGGAGCAAACCCCGGCGGTGGGGCAGCCCCAGGAGCTGGCGCGAAGGAGCCAGGAGGTGCGAAGGTCGGGGACCAGGTGGCAGCGGGAGGGGTGTCGGGAGGCACAGAGCATCGCCCCGCAAGCAGAGCCGTGCCACCCTCGAGACAGGATTTATTCCCCTGCAGCAGGTGAGGCTGCTCTGCCCTGCCCTGGGCTCCAGGCCGGGCTGGAGGCAGCATTTCCAAGCTGGGCCCATGTATCGGGCCGCGGCCGCCCGACGCTCTCAGCGTCACTCTGTGTCGTGCTCTTCTGCCATTTGCTGCCCGTGACAGTTTCTCCATTTTTCTGCATGCTTTTTGTAAGAAGACAGAAAGGGAGAACACCCTGTTGTGGGCGGAGACGCGGGGAGAAGACAGACACCGGCCCCTGACATGGAGTCAAAGAGGTTTTAGAGCTTCACAGCTCACAGCCCCAAAGCCAGGAGCAGCATCCACGGGACGCCAGCCTTGACCAGCAGCCCTGTGGTGCAAGCCCCAGAGAAGAGCACGTGAACACGGCCTGTTTTCAATGGGGCAATAAGTGAAAGGGAGGAGGAGGAGAGAGACCACGGCCGGTGCAGGGGCCGGGAAACAACCGCTGCTCCTTCGGCCTCAGAGCCACTTCACTGGACCCCTGATCCCAGCAGATCTTCCACTAGAAAGCCACAACCCGGGTGTGTCAGGGCAGCCCTGGAGCCCCAGGCTGCAGAGTCCGGGGAGGCCGAAGGCAAAGCCCCCAGGCTGCCACTCGGCAGCAGCGTTTGGACGGGAACCAGCCGCTTCTCACCGCCACAAACAGCTGCCGGCCGAGCCACCGCGGCAGCCCGGGCTCCTGCTCGGCGCGAGGTCCCCCCGCCGCGGCGCATGCTCCGCGGCCGCAGGAAGCCGGCGCCCTGCCAGGGCCCCAGCGCCGCGGCGATCCCTGAAAAACAGAACCAGCACGAGCTGCTCCGTTCTGCCCGCTGCAGGCATCTCCTCGCGAGGTGGGCGGCCGAGGACGCGAAGGAAGCCGCTGCAGACCACGCGCCAGCACGGCTCACCCCACGCAGGAACAGGGACAGGGATGGCCGCTGCCTCCTCGCTGTGCCTGTGGCCAGCCCAGGGCAGGGCACGGCCTCTGCTCGCCATCCCCAGGGGCTCCGCTGTGTCCAGTTCTCACCTCGAGGGATCTCTCAGCAGAAGCAGCAAATGGCGCGGAGTTTTTACAGCCCCCAGCTCAACCGGAGCCTGCCCCGGCAAACCCTCCACGCGCCGCCGCAAGAGCAGCGGGCCGGGAAGAGCCTCGAGCTTTGCTAGAGCACGGACTCACGCCAACACACAGCTCTGCTGCAGCGGGGAGGGGGACCTGCGGTGGAGGCCGCCCGGCCCAGCGTGGGGTCGGGGGGATGCAGGAAGCCTGGGCTGGCTGGAGCAGGAAGCGGTCAGGAAGCAGCCGAAAGCCTCTGGTTCCTCCCGAAGGGCTGAGAGGAGACGCTGCCTCCCCCGGCACAGCACCGAGCTCCAGCTCCTCCCAGCCTCCACGGAAGGCAGCCGGGCAGCCCGCAGCACTGGAGGGAACGGGTCCCTGTCCCCCCCTTACTGCCGCAGTCACCAGCGTTAGGGAAGCTCTGATCTCTCAGCCCCAAAGCCCCGCGCCCGAGCCTCTCCCCAGCCAGCCCCGCCGCCGGGAAGCCTCCCCGGACTGGGTTTGAAGATCTGAGGGTTGAACCTCTCTGACTGGGCTGGGCTTGCCCGTCTCTGCGGTCAGCCTCTGGAACGGGGCCAGGGAGCAGCTGACGCAGCAGGGCCAAGCACCGCATGATGCAAGCCCGGGGTAAACACGCTGCCCGGAGCTCAGCACAAAGCTGCTAAAAGTAGCTCGAGAGCTCAAGTTCATCTCGCTTTGGCTCTGCTGCAAGGGCAGAGCACGAGAGCCGGGCCCGAGCTGCACAGCTTCACCAGCAGCTCACAGAGCTCTGCACCCTCCAGCAGCCTCATTCGAGACAGGGCTGCTGCCCCGGGAGCGATCCTGCAGCTGCCCCGTTCCTGGGGCGCACCCGAGAACAGCCCCCGCAACAAGCAGCAACGGGGCAACACGTACAGGGGGAACCACCGGGGAGGGCCTGGAGAGGACGCGGCAGCCCTCGGCCCCCGCAGCGCCGGAGGAAGCTCCGTTACCGACAGCGTTGCACAGGTCACGTCAACAGAGCTGTCACCAGCGGGAGCGTCACAGACCCACGGCAGATGCCACCACAACACTCCGCGGGAGCCCCAGCTGCGCTGCGCCTCGCGCCCCGCTCCCACACACCATCAACAGGCTGGTGAGACACGGCCCCGCTGCAACAAAGCAGCCGATTGCTCCAGGCAAACACAAGAGTGAGTTTTGAGAAGGCTGTTAGGAGAACTTGGCTCCGCTCCTCTGGAATGTTTTCAAAGCCAGCCCTGGGGGTGGTAAAACGGAGCAGCGACCAGCGCAGGGCAGGGGGAGGCTCCGGGCGGCCTCGCAGCCGCAGCGTTCCCTGACACACCACAGCTGGCTGCTCCTCACCGCAGCCCAGCAGCTCTCCAGGGACCATCCCAACTTGTAACCCCTGGGGCTGAGGACGTCCAACCACACACGGCTCCTGTCCCCCGCCACCACCGCTCCAGCAGCTCCAACCCACAGGCAGCAGCAGCAGAGGCTGCCCTGGGGAGGGATGGTGACAGCCATCGCCTTCAGGCTGGAAACGGGCTCAGCTGCCCCCGCCGTGCGCACACAGGCAGGGCCAGCGTCCTGCAGGTGCAGGAGGGACCTTCCCAAGAGCAGGCCCAGGGCAGCCACCCCCCGCCCAGGACACCCCCCCCCCTCTCCTGGGGCAGCGCTGGGCTGGGTGGTGGGAGCTGGCGGGCAGAGCGGGGGCCGGCAGGAGCGATGGGCAGAGCCGTGAGCCCCCGCAGAGCGCTCGGGCAGCTCGGCCACACGGCTCAGACATTCGGTGCAGGACCCGGCAGCTCTGCTGCGCACCCACTCCTGGGCCACTGCATCGCGCGGGCTGCCCGCGAGGACGGTGATCAAACCACGGCCTGGTCCGGGCAGAAGATCCCAAGCGAGATGTTGCTGAGCGGTTCAGTTCAAGGCGTGGGTAAAGCTCTCGGCTCTACCAGAGGCATCAGTCAGGTCTCCAAGCCTCGGTCTGCGCGGGTGCAGGACCCCAGTTCGGCTTTCAGGTACAAGTCATCTCATCAGCATGAAAACCCCACCTCTGGGACAGGCTGCATCAGCACCCGCCCTAAACCCTTGCCCAGGCAACCTCGAGTTTGTGGCCCAAGGGCTGTTAAACCCCCCAAAGCGCACAGGCCCTGTGGGAGCCACCACCAGCCTCACCGCAACCGGGCCAGGCCCTGCTGGCCCCGACGCTCTCCCCTCTCCCAGAGCCACCGCTGGGGTGTGTGGTGCAGGCACCGGTCACCAACACACCCAGCTCCGTGCCGGGGCAGCGGGACCACGGGCACAGGGCACGGCGACGCCGGTGCCTCGGGGGCTCAGCGCCTCCCCGGGCCCCGGGAGCTGCCCCTGCCCAGCGAGGCCCCGCTCCGGGCGCTGTGGGAAGGAAGCAAATCCCCCCCACTATAAGGATTACAGGTTAAGGATCAGGTTAATTGGCGCCTCCCTAATTACGCCTCCCCGGAGCACGGGGTGCTGCCCCCACCTGCTGCCGGGCGCCCGCTGCCGTCCGGCCGCCGGGACGGGCCGAGCCGCCGCCTCCCCACGAAAGCGAAAGCGCCGGCCCCGGCGGCAGGGCCGGGCCCCGAACCGGCGGGGGGCTCCCGGGAAAGGCCCCCGATGCGGCTGGGGCTGCGCCCTCCGCCCCCCGGCCCCCCACGGGCCGCGGCCGCCGCAGCCGTGCCCCCCCCCCCCCGGGCCGCTCCACCGCCCCCCGGCTCAGCCCCACCGCGGCGGGCAGCCCCAAGCCAGCTCCGGGGGCACACCGGGGCCCTGACACCCGGCTCCCCGGTGCCAACCGGCCCCCGGGGCCCGGCCCCCCCCGCGCTCACCGGCGGTCCCGGGCGGGGCGGGGCGGCGGCTCCCGGTGCCGGCGACGATCGCGTCCGGACCCTGCCCGAGGGACGAGAACCCGCTGCCAGCCCCGCCCCTCCCCGCCGCGTCACGCCGGGCGCGGCCAATGGCGGCGCGGCGCTTGCGCTGCCGCGCGAGGGACGGGCCCTGGCGGCCAATCAGCGCGGCCGCCCCCGCGCCCCGTCACGGCTCGCGGCGGCGCGGGGCGGGGGGGAGCTGCCCCCTGCCGGCTGTTCCCGGACGGCGCCGCCTCCCGCCGCGGGGCGGTGCTGGGCAGGGGGCGGCGCGGCGGGGGGGGCGGCGACTGCCGGGAACGGCCGTGCGGGAAACCCAGCTGAGTTCCGGGCAGCGCCGTGACGTCAGCGCGCGCCCGCGGCGCCGCCACCGCCTCTTAAAGGGGCAGCGCCGCCCTCGACGGGCCCGGCAGCGCCCCCGCGCGGTGTCCCCGGCGCTGCCGCCGCCCCACGCCCCGCGGGTCCCGGTTCCCCCCGCGGGTCCCGGCGCCAGGAACGGGCCGCACGCTGGTGGTTTAGAAAAGAGACTTTATTAGTCGCGCTGCTCGCCGGGACGCGCCGCGGGGGCTCGGCCGGGCTCCCGCCGCCCCGGGCCCGGGGGCCGCCTGCCCTCGGCGCCCGCCGCCCCCGACCCCGCCGCTGCGTGGGGAGAAACACCCACGCGAAAACCGCCCGTGGGCCGGGGCCGTGGCACCGGGCCGGGGCCAGGCTGGGTGCGCTGGGCGAGGAGAAGGGAAATAACTCTCGGAGGAAAAGCGCGCTGATACGCGGGGCTGTGCCGGCACCGGCGGCGGGGAGCGCGGGGCGGGCTGGGGGGAGAGCGGCTGCGCCGGCGGGGTGAGCAGGACCGGGCCCCGGCCTCGCCGCCTGCCCCGGGGCCGGCGGTGCTGTGGCAGTGCCCGCAGGCTGCGGTGTGCGGCCCTGGTGCGGGGGACAGCGGGTGAAGCAGCAGAAAGCGGGGACGGGGAGGAAAGCGCGGGGCGTGGGCAGGAGCCTGAGCCGTGCCGGGACCCCCGGAGGAAGCAGGTGCTCAGAAACACTCAAGGTCCGGTGCGGGGCCGGTGTCAGGGCCGCTCCCCGACAGCCGGGAGCCTCACGTGGCGGCAGCACGTCGCGTGGCCCATCGGGAAACAAGGCGCAGCCGGTGGTGGCTGCTCCGGCACCGCTGCGGGCTCGTCCCCTCTCCCTGGGCAGCGAGGCCGTACTTCGCCGCTTGCTGCTGCCATCCCCGCGGGCACGGAGGGGCCAGATCCAGCACCCCACCGCCGCGGTGCTCCCTGCCTCGGCGAGGACTCGCCCGCGGCCGCTGGGCCTCCGGCAGCCGGGTCTGTAACCCGGGCAGGGGAGTGTGCGGCCACGTGCTGCCCGCGCTGCTCCTGCCCGTGGCCCCAGGGCCGTGGCAGCGACGGCCCCAGCGCAGCGGGGAGGAGCAGCGGGCCTGGGCCGGGTGATGCCACGCGGGCACCCGGCAGGGTGGCTTTGGGGCGAAGCCATCCTTGGCATCGCCGCGGTAATCAGTCCTCGGGAGGGCAGAGCGGAGCAGACCCACGTGCGTGCCGCGCGGCTGCCTCAGCTTCGCCCGCGCTCTGCCCGCCAGCAGGCCTGGCTCAGCTCTTCCCTCCCGCGCGCTGGGTGCATCACAGTCCCGCTGCTCCCCGGGAGGGACGGCCAGCTCGGGTCCTGTGAGCTGTTCTGCCGGCGGGGACGGCCGCGCAGCCTGGCACGGGGGGCCGGCGGGCTGCCTGGCAGGAGGCTTCCTTGGCACCGGGTCTTTGCTTACGGAGGACACTTGAGCTTCCCAGGTGTACGGCTGTTATCTTGGCTTTAGCACTCTCCAGCTGGGCCGGGTCCCCGGCGCTCACAGCCCATCTTCAGCTCTGGTGCTCGAAGGCTCTCGGCAGCCTGCGGCAGGAATGGTCTCCGAGGGTGATTTAATAGTGTAAGAAAAACAGTCCCGTGATCCTAACGTTTCTGTGTGCTAAAACTAAAATATAAAATACACCTTGTCCAAGCAGGCAGGGGATTGGCGTCGGCTCTGCGGGGTAGTAAAGATGCATTGTGTACACTTCCCCTGGGGCACCAGGGCGGAGAGAGATCTCGAAACGTGAATGATTACGTGTTCAGCCGTCGTCCACAACCCTTCCGCGCCGCAGCCTGGCCTACTCGCTGTCGCTCTTGTCCACCAGTACCGCGTCGGACTCCTCCGTGATCTCCAGCAGCGTGTGCATCTCGGGGCTCTCCCCACGCAGCAGATCCGAGTTTTCTCCCTCCTCTCCACCGACCTCCGCCAGCTCCGTGGCTTTCACTTCCACCTCACCCTCTCTTATTTTCTTGACGTGGAAGGTGAAGGGTGGCACTTTGTAGACGGCTGTCTTGGACCTGGCATAGATGGTGTGGTCAGGGGTGAAAGACTTCCTCAGCTTGTCCCGAGACGTCTTCATCTTCTCTCTCCTTTCGTTAGTCACAATCTTGGTGCCCAGTTTGTTCATCCTCTTCTCCAGGTTGTGGCGGGTCTTCTCCAGGTTGTGGCGGGTCTTCTCCAGGTTTTCCTTGGTCTTCAGCTTAGTCTTCTCCATCTTCTCCTTTGAGAATGCCTTCTTAAAGTCATCCACTCTTTTCATGCCGCTCCTTTTGATGCGCTCGGCCCGTGACTCTTCAATAATCTCTTCAATCTCCACCTCTTCATCTGAGGAGAGCTGGACGTGGTCCTCCTCTGCATGGTCCTCACCCACGGGCGCCTCCTCGCCCTCGCCTTCCTTCTCCAGCTTCTCACCCTCCTTCAGGGACTTGCTGATGCTCAGTTTAGATGGGAGCTTCACTTCATCCTGCAAGACACAGAGCGGAGCCAGTGAGACACACACCCCAGCCCGGGAGCCAGCCCGCCCGCCCGGCACTGCCGCAGAGCAGCAGCACAGCTGCGATTCCTACGACTCATGGCTAAACGCCCAGGCCTGGGCTCATCCTCCCCTAGCGCACCTGATAAATTACTGTAGAGAGGACCTGCTCTACCCGCAGCAGCTGAGGGCTCTGCTATCCTTAAGCTCGGGTACAGCAGCTCTGCTCACTCCGGGCTGGTTCCAGAGCCATCCGTGACTCCAGCAGTGCAGGAAGAGGCAGAGCAGCGCTGAATCTGGAGACTTTTCCCTTCCTCCTCTGCCCCTGTCACAGTCCTGTCCCCTTCAGTTTCACCTTCATCCCAGGACCTGGCCATCGCACGCCCCCCGCTCCTGCTCCCAGACAAGCCCCTGCCCAGGAGGAGTGCGGGGAACCCACCACAGTGGTGCCCCTTCGCTCCCCAGCGCCTGCCCTGAGCCCTTCCCATCCCCTCCCGCCCACGGCGTTTCAGCTGCCTCCCCACAGGTGGTCTTCCCTCGCTAGGCCCATTGGCCGCCCCCCGGTCTCCGGCCTGGCCAGGGTCCGGCCCGCGGTGGCCCCGGCACAGTGCAGTCCTAGCCGGGCGCCCGGCCACGCCGCCCAGCACGCACACGCTGGCCTGGCCGACCCCGCGCTGCGCTCAGACTTTCCCAAGCCCTGCAGGATCCAGATGTGGGGCTGGGACGTTCCTGGGGATGGAGCAGGCCGCCCTGTTTTTCCCATTTCTCCGCTGGGAAATGTTAGGGACCTTGGCCGAGCCCGTATCTGAAGGCGGAGGAGGCGGCGGCCCCGACTCGCACAGCCAGGTCTGCAAGGTTACGCTGTCCCTCCTCGGGACAGGGGCTGAATTCATTCAGCTTCTCCGCTCTCCCGGGTCAGCCAAGTTGCTGATCCCAGTGGCAGAGGACAAGCATGTGCCCAGGAGAGGGGCACAGGTCTGGAGTGGGATTGGTTTTCATCCGAGCAGCACATAGCGTGCGTCCCGCCTGCAATGAATCACCTCTCAGTTCCCAGGGCAGGCTGGAAATAGCCCGTCACTGTACAAAGCGTCACAGCTGCGGGGCTGCAGCCCACGGCGCCGAAATTCACTGCTGTCCCCAGCTCCTCCTTCCCTCGCACCACTGGGAACTGACATGAGCTTATTGAATACGTGACTCCAGCGCAGCTTCACCTGGGAAAACTTTGGGAGCAATGAAAGTGAGCTCCGCAGAGCGCTGGGCCCGGTGACAGTTAAAACACAGAGTCTGCCAGAGCAGGGGTTTCACCCCGGGTTGTATTCAGAGCAGAACGCTGTGCTGGGCAAAGCTCGTCACCCTCCAGATCACAGCTCAGGTCCCAAATACTTTCTGGAGATTAAGGTGAAGCAGCCAGCATGTGTTTTCTTCATTTAATTAGCCACTTCAAGAGAAAACAATGCACATGCTCTCCAGAGGGTCAGGTCGGTCCAGAACAAATCCCCATCACCGGGAAGGCCGGGATCCTGTTCTGCACAACAACACCTGCTGGAGCAATCCCAGCGACTCGCAGGGACCCTGCCCCGCCGGGCCAAGAACATCAGGAACTCCAGCCACTTCCTTCCCTCGAGTCAACACAATGAGCCAGAACAAAGGCATCCCCCTCGTGCCTGGCACGACTGTCACTGGAAACAGGCCATATCCTGCAAACTCAGATACTTATCAGCCCCTCGTTAGCTCCAGAACATGTGTGTGCAGACAGAAACACCACCTCAAAACCTCCACGTCTGCCACGTAAATAACCGCCTTGCCCCACGTTGCACCAGCAAATCCATCTCCTGACTGATTTTTCTGATGTGGCTCAATGGGCTGCACCAGCAACACGCCCGCCCGACCTCAGCAGCATCCCGCAACTCCTTCCTCACAACTGTGAGGACGTGCCCAGCAGCAGGTCCTGGTACCCGGGACGGCCGGAGCAGCCCCTGTCCGGGTGACGGTGCGGCCGCCGCTTCCCCCCGAGAACAGCCATCGCCCGGCTGTTTGGTCCCAACTCCCACAGGCGGCACTCGTGCAGACCCACACGTGTGCTGTCCCACGCACCGTCCCCGTGGCAGCTGCCCCAGCCCCAGCGGTGCTCAGGGACTGGAGCCTCTGCTCACACCTCTCAGGAGCCACCCTCGTTGCTCAACCACAGAGGCAGAGGGAGCACAGCTATTCCCATCAGGAAGGGCGCCAACAATCCCAACCTCCCCCCTCGAGACTGTTTCCAAGAGCTTTTCTCCAGCTGCGCTTGGGAAACCCTTTGCAGCCTCCACCCGCCCCGTTCCCGCAGGGCCGGGGTGGCCAGGGTGACATGCCCGCTGCAGGCCAGCCGGCCCAGGGCCCCCACAGAGTGCATCTCTCTTCCCTACGCCTGGTGTAACTCCTGCATTTTTTCCCCCTGACTCTTCAATCCGATTGCTTCTCCGAGCCGCAGACAGCCAGCTGGAGGACAGCTGGGGGGTTTTCAGCCCCGTGTGCCACGGGTCACTTTCCAGACCCAAAGCCCACCTGCATCCAGGGTCTGGCTTAGGCACAGGACAGCTGGAGCAAGAGCAGCCACAGCTCCGGCACGGCTTAACGGGGACAAGTCCATGGCTGCGGAGCGTCCCTCGTGTGCAGCTCCCCACCCGCACCCAGGCACGGCCCCGGTGCCGGCAGGGTCTCCCCCTCCCCGCTGCAGAGGCGTTTCTCCCCCGGGACGGGCAGAACGTGCCTGCGGACACAGCCAGCTGCCTGCGGCGGAGGACAATGGGGCTGGAACAATGAGGAACCATCCCGGGTCTAGGGGTGGCTGCTACACAAATCCCCGCTCTGGGCGAGGCACTGTGATCACTTTATTTCGCTCATGACTCACCCAGATGAGGCACATTTTTAACAGCAGGCATTCCAGCTACTCTATTTTTACTGGGAAAACACTGACCCTTGAAGCGGGCGAGTCCAAAACCCCGGCTCTCGGCATCCCTGCCTGCTGGGGTGCCCAAACCCAGGTTCCCAGTTAGCAGATGCAAACCAGTTCTGTTCTCTAAGACAGCCTGGATCCAGCTGGCACAAAGACAGCGGCTAAACAAGATTTCTCAGAAAATTTTTATACCAGCAGAAGAAAAATCTTGCCCTGCTCTGCGCCCACAGCAGAGCTACGCCCAGGACAGGCGTGTGCTGGGACCGAGCTCGCTGCCATCCGATGCACGTCACGTGCAGGTTCAGCTCCGACCCAAGTTCTGTGTTTCTTTTACCCACTTCACTGTGCCACCCCCAGCCCGTTTCACCGTCTGACGTGTACAGCAGTGCTGTCCTGCAGAGCGCGTGGGCACCTGGAGGGGCCCCGTGCCCGCACCCCGCGGCGGAGGCAGCTGGCTGCCAGCTGACGGGCGCTGGGCCGCTCTGTGTTCCTCCTCCTTCAAACAGCTCAGAGCTGTTGGATCTGCCGGGCAGACCTCTGCCTCGCTCCACTAAGTGGGCTTCTTATCTGGGGTTGTTTTCGAGCCGAGTTCCCTCGCAGTGAGTCACCCGGCAGCCCCCACGGCCATGGACACGCCGCCTGGTTGCTACAACACATGTAAACACTTCCCCTGGCGTATAAAAGGCCAACGAGACACAAAGCTGAGCTGCATTCCCAGCCCAGCAGAGCCCTTCGAGCACCGCAGGATCACCAGCAAACCTGGGGAACGTTCCCACAACGCGAGAAGGGCTCCGGGACGGCTCTTCGAGAGGGTCTTACGGTCAGCGTGTAAAAAAGAGAGTCCCAGCACTGCCAGCCACTCCGAGCTCCAGTTTGAAGGTTTAATGGAGGGTTTTTCACACGCGCATGCTAATCACATCTGCAATTCATTTCGGTCAGTTATTTTTACACAACTGCAACAGCACAAACAGTCGAGGTTGGTTGACATGCAGCCGTAGCATGCAGCACACGACCAGCTCCCATCCCCAGGCTCTGCTGTGACCAAAAAGGGCCAACCCTGGCTGCTGCCGGGTGAGCCGGCGCTTGCTGCACCTCCTGCCCCACGCCAGCCCCTGCTCAGCGCACCCAGGGCAGGTCAGGCAAGCTCTGGCCTGGGGGAGGATTGAAAGCATCTGGGCAGAAGACAGCCCTCCAGGTCAGATGAGCCCCGCCAGAGAACAGGGAGTTCTGCACTCCCATTGCCACGATAACCGTTTGCTCTGCCAGTCCTCAGAGGATGCCTCTCTGCGCTGACCTCCCGTCAGTGTCACGGGAAGGAGGATTCAGTTATTGAGTAACAGCAACACACCTGACAAGCACCCGCAGCCGAGCAGAGCCCAGGGATACCAGGACGCCCTGTGCAGGCAAGAGGAGGGCTGTGCTTCCCTCTCCAGTGCCTTGTTGGAACGGGCTCTTCCTGTGGAGGTTATAATTGCTCTCAGACTCTCCTGCTGTTTCACAACAAACTGCCTTTTTAAAAATCTTGTCACTCGCCTTGCAAAGGAGACTTTTCCCTGGCAGCTTCCCCCAGACACTCCGATTCCCGGGCTGAGCTCCCCTTCGCCCAGCTCCCGGGGCAGCCCCATCCACTGGCCAACGTGGCCGTTCCCACGGGCCAGCGCGGCACACGCCGCTGCGTGACCACCCAAGGGCTGGCAGCCGGAGCTGGGGGTGTTTGCTCCAGCAGCCACACAATAAGAGGAAGGCGGACAGGGCCCTGTGCTGTTACCAGCGGCCTGTGTGGCACGAGATAAGCGTTAGACAAACCGCAGTTAAAGTCTCCAGCAGCCCCAGTCTGGGTGCAGCAGCCGAGCCCCAGCGAACAGCACCGGGAGCTGCCGCCCAACAGAACCGGGTGCTGCAGGGCCGACCCGAGACAACTCTAGTTTTACATCACACAGTTTGTGCTCTCTGCCTTTTACCTGTTTAAAACAACAACTTCAGCCCATTTCACAAACACTTATGAACTAAACCTTACAAGACGCCTGGGGAGGCAGGTGTCACCAGGTCTGCATTTCAGAGGGAGAAACTGAGGCTCAGAAAACAGGTAGGATTTGCCCAGTCACAGCAGGCACCAGCAGAGCCAACTGCTCCGGGCTGCTCGCCCTTCATGCAAGTTCCTCCCTCCCAGACTGCAGAGGTAGCGCACGACAAGTCCCGTAACGCCTGAGAGAAAATCCCAGCTCCTCACCCCCCATTGCGACTAGGGCAGCAGCAAGCAGCAAGCAGATTAGTCAACGAGCGGAGGCATTTCTGCCAACAGAAAGGTCAGCCTGGCAGGCCTGGAGGCTCGCAGCAGCCACAAGCAGGCGGAGAGGCAAAGGCTCTGCAACCAGCAGCTTTCAGGGTTTCAGAAGAGGTTCAAAGCCATCTTCAGGGCGTGCTGCTGCTGAGGCCCTGAACCGCTGCCTCCTCGCGTGTCTTCTGCTGATTTGGGCCGTGGCACTTTCTGCGGCGCGGGCAGAGGGAACCGCTCCTGGAGACGGCTCAGAGGGCAGTCCCCGGCGAAGACTCAAAGCGCACACTCGGGATCTTCTCGGGCTAAGATGAGGAAAACTGCGTTTCAATGGCCGGCGGAAAGGAAGCACAATGGAAAAACTTACCTGTCCCCGCTGGGAGTCTGACCAGGAGCATCGCCGACAGAGTCATCCGGATTAGCGTGAGAACAGGCAGAGAGAAAAGGCACAAGGGGATGGTTTAGTGCAGGGAGAAGCCAGGTAGCAACATCTGACAGAAAAGACAGTCAGCAAAGGTTTATTAGAAGGAAGAGTGTCCTCCTCTAATTCACGGCAGGTCCCAGGAGATGCAGAATCCCTTCTACGGTTTCAGGCACGTTTACACTGAACACTGCCACAGGGCCAGATTCTGCTCTCTTTTCACACTGCTGTTCACAGAGCGATCTGATGTCAGCTGTTCTGGAGATATCGCCGATTCCTGGGGGGCAGCTGAAAGCAGAGTTTGCTTGTATGGGTAAGATGATGAGAAGATAGTGATTTTAAACCCCTTCGTTTATTAATTCAAATACAGAAGCTGGAGAGAGCGAAACGGCCAGGGGTGATCCCAGAACTCCATCCGCTGGTTTTGCCAGCACACTGCCCATACCCCACACCAACGCTGGGCAACACCCAGCAGCTGACAGATGCCTATGCCCAGTGCCGCAGCAAACACGCTCACCACAAAATCAAAACCTCTCTCTTCTGCTAAACACACCCTGCGGACGGGGGGTGGCTGCTCAGCAGCATATAAAATTAACCCCTCCATATGCACTAGGCATGGCCTCGACTCTTAGGTTCCAAAGGTTGGACAGATTTTATCTCCCATAGTGCCAAGAGGTCCATAAAAAGAGAAGCCTTGAGTCCTTAGAGAGAAGACTACTGAATCCTGCAGTAAGAAGTCGCCAGAGAATAGCCCTGAGACAAAGGAAAAGATCTAAAATATGAGGGGGAAAAGCAAAATAGGTTGGGATTAGGTAAATGTTAAAGGGATAAGACAGTTCGTTCTCAAGTAATATCTCCCTGACTAGCAGAAGCCCTTCTACCCTCTGTAATTTTGTGTATTGTGCAATCCTCTTGGCACATTTTTCTACCAGGCGTGTCTAGTTCCTCTGAGTCCTGGAAGCTACGTCCTAAAGGCTGCGTCTTCTTCACTAGCTGGTGAGAATGGGCGCAGGGCGCAGGCACCGGAGCTGGTTCAAACCTGGTGGTGAACGGCAAGGGAGGAACGGCGTGGGGAGAGGAGGAGGCTGTGCTTGGAAAAGCGCTTTTGCCTAAGAGTGAGTCAGAAGAAAGGCAGGGCTGTAGGAAACAGAGAAGTAAATAGATTGCAGAGTGGAAAGGCTTTATATTTTTTTTCCCTCTGACAGCAGAAAAAAGTTTTGCTCCTATTCTCAGTCTGTTTGTACAACTGGCTTCACTCTCAGAACTGCTCCTCCCGGATAAACCTGTCTCCGCTGATTAATAACTCCAGAGCTATTTCTGAACAGCAAACCAGTAAAGATGGAGCTTGCATTACAGATGATTTGCAGATAGATCTGTGCTGATACTGACATTTGCAACCTCACATAAAGCTATAGACTAAACATCCTGAGACTTTTTATTCTAAATATTTGATTTTCCTTCACTGACACTGAGCATCTCTGTTTCTGATCTTTGTCTTATCTTGCAGCTGGACAGTGGACCCACAATTCTTCAGGTACTTTCTAAGTTGTAGAAGATCTTGCGGAATCAAGAGGACAGCACTGTCCAAACAGGACAAAAGAGGGCTAAGCGTGTTGCCGAAAAGCTCAGGAGTCATTGCCGTGCTTTACACGGGTCACAGACACAGCCCGTGTGCAGTGGCCCCGCTGGCATCCCACACACATCGTGACCAGTGCTCAGAGCCACTGCTGATGGGCACGAGAGAGGCCTGAGAGAGGAATGTGTGATCAGAAGGAATATCACCTTTGGTTTTATTTTCATGAGCCATTAATTGTCTGATCTAACCCTATCCTGACTGGCCAAACAGCTTCTGGCCCTTTGCTCCGAGACAATTTATTGCTGCACAGCTCAGCATGTACCTGTAATGCTGAAAGGATTTCGGTGAAACACCCAGTCCTGGCACTAACTGCTCATAAATAATACCTGAGCAATGAAATATTAATGCAGTTGATTCCAGGCTGCAACAGAGAAATCCACGTTCTAGAGCTGCCCTTTGGTAGAAAGACTGATAATGTGCACTAAGAAAAATCCTGGAAGTGAGAGCTATTAACAGCCTGAAATTTTTTTAAGGTTCACTCTCCTGTGAATTATTATCTCAAGACTCTTATAATTCAGAAATGTGCAGAGAATATGAAGAATTCTTTGCACATCTGGATATTAACACGGTTCTATAATAAAATAGAAATTTTATTTTAATTTCTATTTATTCTTTAACGTTTGTAGCCGGGCAAGCTCCACCGAATCCAAGGCACGTAACCCCCACAGGCTGTCCTTTGGGACTGCAGATCGCGCTGGCTCTCCTGAACACTCTGCTGTCATTAGGCTCACCAGGTTTTTGCTTCAGAATGATTAATTTGAAACAAACCCATAGCTCAGGGCAGCCGACACGCTGCTTGGGAGGTGGAGAGCGGCCGCAGCCCGGGGCAGTGGGTGCGGCGGCTGCGGTGCGTGGGTTTGTACGCCCTGTGCTCCCTGCCCCATGCTTCGCGTCAGCCCCTCCAGCTCGTGGTCTTTTCCACGCTCTCCTCGGAGGAGCACAGACCTAAAAATGAGGCGGTTCAGGTCTGGCCTCCGAATCTGTCGCGTTAACGTGTGGGTTTGAAACTCATCCCTCCTCCCCGCGATCGACAATCGTGTTGCTCTCGCCCGTATAAGGCCCCCTCAAGGCACAAAAGCCGAGCTGTGCTATTTATATTTCCTTGTCCAGCCCAACCTACCCTACACATTGTACGGCTGAGGCTCATGCTCTGCCCTGCTCTCGTAACCGCCCGGCCCTTCCCAGAGAGACTCCACGTCTCCCGAGGCTCTGAGCGGCCGCTGGAGTCACCTGGGGAGCAGAGGAGCCCCGCGGGAGCCCCCCAGCCTGCCGGCGTGGGAGCAGCCCCTCCGCACACCTTCCACAAAGGCCGCTCTCTTTCCAGCAAACAACGCTGCCCATCACGAGCCAGACTTCCCTCGAGCTCGGCGCCCACAGGAGCCTCAAAATAAAAGGACCCGCACACTCTAGAAATGCAATACTCAGTATGTGTGCTGAGTGCTGCGTTTGTCTGGCTGTAAGAAGATCGGGGCTTTGACATTTGCAGGAATAAGTTTAATTGTTTAAAAATGTTTGGAGGAAAAATGCCGTGCTCACGTAAGTGCTGACACGTGCCGTTCTGCAGACAATGTGGCACGCTGCCTGGCTTTAGAGCAGCAGCTTTTTGCATGGGACATCCATTATTTAATCATGGACTGTAGCAACCAGCCCCGGGTTCTTGTGTCCTAACACCAGGAGATGTGGGATGAAGTCACTTTAGTTTGTTTTTATTAAGCAACCACTCTAACCAGCTTTGTTGGTGTCCTAATTCCTCTGCAAGGCAGGAGCCCAGGACAGAGGGCACAACGGAAGCCCCGAGGAGCTCTGCTCCCGCGGGCTGCCAGCGAGTGCAGGTCGTCATCTGACATCAGACCTTTTCGGAAGGCAAGTCCCGGTGACGGGAAGAGCACTGACCTGCTGTTCACACAGCAGCTTGTCAGCAGTCCCTCACCTTTGCTTTGGGGGGATCATTTTCAAAACACAACGATGTGGTAATGGGGAGGTGGGTTGGTTTTTCCAAATTTTATTCTCCAGAGTCGGTCTAATTCCCTATGTTAAGTCAGTACAAAAACTCTTACCTCGGCAGAAATCAGACCAGCTCCTGGCAAAACCAGGTAAAAGTGTATTTGAGAGAGGGAGCAAGTGAGAGAGCACCCGCAGGTACATAGTGACTGTGGGTAACGGCCCGTAAACACTCCGCTCAGTGCCTCGCCCTTGGCGGGCCCCAGGGGAAGGGATCCTCAGTCCCGCACTCTCTCCCCCAGATTCTGAAGCTCCGCAGGCAGACGTGCTCCGGGCTCGCCTCCGCAGGCCAGGCTTTCCCTGAGTAAAATCTGATTTTGATTTCCTCCTAATCTAACAGCCAGCAAAGCACAACTCCCGCACGGAGTTTGACCTCTCCTCCCAAGGTGCCAAAAGGTGTTATTTGCGCTCCTGAAATAGTCCCTCCACAGCCGCTGGGGACTCAGCACTAAACGCTGGGAGAAAAACCAAACACCTATAACTGGTAAAGAGCTGATTTATCTTCACCTCCTTTTATCTCTTCGTGCCGCAGAATCCTGAAATATGAAACCCCTTCAGAGCACGACCACTGTTTTACTCAGCTATCTTGCTTGAAAATAGCCACCGCTGGGTTTATGTAATATTTTACGTCTCTTAAGATGAGTTTATTTCTTGTTCTCCAAAAGAAAAGGCTGATAAATCTTTGCATTTTTAGCCGTAGCAACTGAAAATGCAGCTGCACAGAAAAGTTAATCACGGCTCTCTGAAGGCAGCTTTTTCTGAGTTAGAAAGTAGTAATACTGTTGCTCACGATCACAGAATTAATTACATTATCAAGAAAGTATCTAACATAAACTTTGATAGGTTGTGGGTCTTCAGAACTGAAACACTGAATCAGAAACGAGTTATTTTGTAATTTTTTTTTTTTAATGATAGACGCAGTTCGGAAAACAGTGAATTTCCCTCATTTAAACTCCCAGGGTAGAGCCCACCATAAAGTTTTGGTTTTACAGACTCCTGATAATTTTTTTTTTAATTTCATTATTAGTAATACTGAAACACAAAAGGATATTAGTAAATGGGTAATCCAGCGGGAATCAACAAGGCTTCTTGCAACCAACAGCGTTGTTCAGTATCAGTAACGCAGCTGAATATCATCCTGGATTCAATAAATACCTTTGCAATGTACACACAAATATCACGTCCTTCTGTAGAGGGTTTTATTCCTTCAATGCGTTAGCATGGTCTGTTGTGCATAATCCCAGACAAAGCACTGCTGTTGTCACTGATGGGCCTAGAATCACTGACTCTGATAAAATATTCATATGAATAAATCGGGACATAAAATCGTAACCTGATGTTTTTGCAAATCCGCTGTGCAGCCCCCCCCGTCCGCCTGCGTCAGGGATTTCGAAGAACGGCATCTCCGTACTTACAAGCTCTAAAACCCCTACCCCTCCCAGGGAAACACAAAGCAGAATAAAACCCCCAAAGCCAAAAGCAAAACTTCTGAGATCCCCCCAAATGTTAAACTTCTTCAGAACAAAAGCTCTCCACAAATAACAGACTCCTCTATACAACAGGTTATTTTTCCTTACTCCAAGCCACACAATT
Organism: Nyctibius grandis; assembly: GCF_013368605.1. NCBI lineage: Eukaryota > Metazoa > Chordata > Aves > Nyctibiiformes > Nyctibiidae > Nyctibius > Nyctibius grandis. The sequence continues at coordinate 7,025,142 of NC_090683.1, forward strand.
GAGGTTTCTGTACAATGAAAATTACATGGTGATGTCTTTACGGGCTGCAATCTACAGAATAATGCAACTATTAAGCAACGCTATTTTCTACATGAAAAATAATAATTAATGTAGCTCTGAGTCTGCAGATTGATATAATTTAGAAACATTCTCTGTTGAGCAAAAATCTACATTTCCATCGTATGCAGGAAAGAGTGGTTACACTACTGCAGAGGACTGCAAAAACATAGCCCATCCTTCCAGAGGATTCCCCGTGGGCCATGTTTGGTCATCAAATCCTCATTGTAGGGTCTGTCTTTGCCACAACAATGCAGCACAACATTACTATCGATAAAAGTATTTGTTACTCAGGCACATTAATATTATTATTGCCTATTTCTTTCTATTATTCAAACATCAAAAACTCATCGTGGATTTTGGTTTTCAGTTTAAGCACCAAGTTAAGAGACAATCAAGAGTTTCTGCTCCCAGAGAGGCCTTCACTCGCCTCAGCAGTGCCCGCTGCAAGCCCTCACGCCTGCCGCCACCCCTTCGCCCCCCAGAACGGGGCCCTCTGGGGCCAGCTCTGCTCGGGACTCCTGCAGGATCTCCACGAGGGCACGAAAGGCCCCCCCTGCCCATGAAGCCAACCTGGAGAATTTCTCACTTGTGCTCTCTGGCCTCACAGTCAAACCACACTAAATTCCCTGCTGGGAAATTGTTCTGAATTGCAAATAATTCATTTTTCCCCCCCTAATATCTGCATGATTCACAAAATCCTGCCGTAGTCACTTGTCAGCTGATTCACTCAGAGGCTGTTCTGTCCTCATTACATCAGCAAGAGTGTTGCCCCTCATTTCCTCTAGAAGCAGGATCGCTTTTTATATTCAAAGAGAAACTCCACTCCCTATTCCTAAGCAGCAGCAAACCAGAACAAACAGCTCACAAAACGCATCTGCCGATGTTCAGGATGCTTCCAAAGGACCCAGAAGGTTGACAACGTCCTACCTCTTTCTGTAACCCACACGGAATGTTACGTTCAAACAATTCACTCATTTTGTGATGTTTGTTGCTTCTGCAGTACGCCTAGAGCTCTATTTTATTGCTCCATGGATAGATCCATCCTCTCCCAAAAGCCTGATATAAATATATGTACATAACTGGTTGGGTTGCCTGTATGATCTGAACAGGCACGAGTATCTCAGCCTTTCAGGCATGATAAAACTACAAATGCTTAAGCTCTGAATCAGAGTTACACAGGCCCCCGTACTTGTGAGATTCCTGACCCTATTATGATCAGCTCTCCCTCCAAACCCTGTAGTAAGACGTTCTTTCCTTTTTTTTTCTGTTTTTCTTCTCTCTCTTCCTTTGATCAGCACTGGATGCTTCTCTATTTGTCCCTGACGCTGTCTATTATTAACCCAGAGGCTTCTAACTGAATCATTAACTATTTCACTCACTTTTCTTCTGTGGCCCAACATTAGTGTTTGCCCTGCTAAGGAAGACTAACTCCAGCCAGGAAAACGGGCAGAAGCATATTCCTCTCTTTCTTCTTGTTTAATATTAAAGGAAAAATCCAACACTTAGCTCAGGGGTTGAACACCAAGCAAACCAAAGCTGTGATCGAAACCAGACAACTAGAAGATTCAAGACTCGCAGGTTGCAAAAAAAGAAGGTGGAAATCTGCACAAACGCAAGGGCCGAGGCAGAGCCGAGGACTAACGAGCTCAAGGATCTGTTCTGTATTTTCTCTGATGTCTCTGTCTGTCCTAGTCAGTGAGATTAACCCTGATGCTGGGGTTACTGTCTCTTGTTGTTACCAGATGCATGTCACAAATCTGAAATATTATCGCTCTCCACGTAGCAATACACATGTTGCCTCCCAGTAGAAAATACACGGGCAGACGGATTTACAGTGCCCCCTTCCAGAACCCAGCGTGTTATTGATCTTTCTTTAGTTAAGCAGTGAAATGAGGTTATTTTGATACTTTTGGTCCACTGCAATGAGTGCTTAGGGCCATTCTATCATCGTTAAAATTCCTGTTAAATATAGCAACTCTATCAAGCCCTGTCTTAGATCACACATAGACAATGTTAAGTCATGAATGAGAGAGCTACTTCGGACCCGCCTCAGCGTGGACTGCCAGACAGTCAGGGGAGTCTGGGAGAGTAACGGGCCGTGCCGTGTGAGAGAACCCTTAGCAGAGACAACACCCACTAACAGCACATAAAGAAGTCATGAAATAGCTCCTTACCTGGTAGATCATGACTTTGAAGTTCCTGCGCTTCAGGAGCTCCGCTTCGTTGGCCTCCAGCTTCTTGATCTGCCCAGCTTGCTTCTCCAGGTTCTGCCGGACGGTTTTCACGTTGACGCTCACCTTGCGCACTTTCTCCAGCATCTTGTTCACGGTGTTGCTGGTGGTGGTGTGTGCCTTGGTCAGCTTGGTGAGCTCTCCTTGGATGCTGGTCACTGCGCTGTCCATCTCTTGCTGTCTCTCCTCCAGCTGTGTTTGGGTCAGCTGGATCTGATCCACTGCTCCAATGATCTTGTCCAGAAGGGTCAGCACCATCACACCATTGATCTGGTCTGATTTGATGGGCTCGTCAGGCACTTGCTCCTCAGAGGCCTCAGAAGCAGTTGGTGGTTCGATAATTTGCAGAGTAGTATCCTCCATGATCGCTTGGGAGTCCTGGCTAGCAGAGCCCGGAGACGCTGTCACTACAGGGAGAGAGAGGAGGGAGAACTAAACCCGAGCCTCAGCTAAACTCTGCGCTGGGAGACACGCCAGAAATGGAGAGCACAGTGTGTGGATGTCTGTGCTGAAATTCAAATGGCACAGCTCTGCAAAGCCGTCCAGTGAAACTGCCCTGCAAAATTTTCCAGGCTTGCAGGTCATTGGCTGACTCCACCTCAGCTATATAAAAGGAGCCCGCTGCCAAATGCCTGATGACCCACCCTTTCTGAAATGATTAAAATAGTTGGAGGGGAGGCGATGGCTTTGCCTGCAAACACAGGCACAGATCAGCAAGGAATGCAGAGCTCTGGAACTGCAACCGCCGCGTCTTTACCATAAGTCTAAAGGCACTACAAGTAACGAGAGGAAAAAACAAAAACCTTGAGTAAAGGGCTCAGGAAGCCGAGCCCATCTGGGCACAGCTGTATACATTAAAGGAGGGCTGGTTTAAAGAACTGCACATGTTAAAGTTCAGCTGGAAAAGTCAGATCTTTTGCCAATAGGGAGCTTTTTTCCAGGACTAGGAGAGCCTGATTTTCAACGCTTTAACTTTGCATGGAGTAGTTATGGCACTTAACTTCTGGATCACAAATGCACACTCCCATGTGCGTGAATGTACACGTGATATAGACAGTGTGCACCACGCCTCTACGCAGATTTAACACAGAAAGAAGTATAATTCACCCCTGAAGTGAAGCAGCCGGCCGCTCCCACCTAAAAGCAGCTATCCCAGCTCTGCAATCCTCTACCCATCGACAAATCTAGTCACCAGACTTTTAAATGCAGGACATGCTTCAGCATGTGCCTTGCAAAAATGTACTTGTAAGCAATGCCCAAATACCTTGTCTTACATAAGGCTTTACTGTGAAAAAAAAAAACCTCATTGTTTCAGAACTCAGTACAGTACATATTGCTTTGGAAAACATGAGGAAGAAATAATCCTTATTTTGCTAACTTGTAACCTCAGTGTTGACACAAAGCAACGCACGGAGTCTTGTATAGCGTTGGCAGAAGGTGATGCCCCGTGGAGCCATCATCAGCTCGCTGCCTTAGAAGGCACTCTGGAGGTGCTACCAAGGACTGGCTGCAACGACCCAGCAGGACCAAGCACAGGACCGTGGAGCAGGAGAATTCAGATCTTGAGGGTGCCCCTGGGTGAGACCCTCTGCACTGCCCCCGGTGTGGGCTCAGCCGAAGGAAATCAAGCTCCCACGGAGAGAAGCGCTGTGCTGGGGCAGCAGAAAGCCCGTCCAGGCCCCGCTGAAGGGCTGTGGGCAGACTGGGAAGGCTGCAGTTTCCCTCCTGTCCTGTAGCCTTGACAACAAGCAATTCATTCTCAGCACATCCTGCCTCCCAGCAGGGTCGAGCCCACCCTTGCAATCTGCCACAGGCTGTCAAATAAAACGAATGCCCCGCAGCACTCGGTTCCTCACAGCCTACCACAGGGCAGCGCTGAAGAAATGCTTAATTCCAGGCACACAAGCTGGGAAACCCGCGACGCACAGACAGATGCACAGGGGCATTGTTTAGTGATGAATGCTCACAGCAGTCAGCACTTTCCGTGCCCGTGTTCTCTGCCATGTGACAGCTCGCTTTTTACTGCTGCTGTACCCGCCCTGCGCCATTGATCTAGATTCGGTTTCCCTGTGCATCAGTAAATTGTGCTGTGCGGCTTCCACAATAGGTATTAGGTCATGTATTAAAAATAGGTTGCTTTTCTATACCCTGTTTTTTCCTGGAGGGACCTTTTTCCTGAGGATTTATTTCCAGTGTTTGCTGCTGATGAGTCAGTTCCATGAAAAAAATCCTCCCTCCAGCCAGACAGCGCTGAGGCTCTGCAGTTGTCTCTCTCTGGGGATATCTGCCTCACAGTGGATTTCCACAGATATCTGCTGCGAAGTTTCACGCGCAGGACAGGACGCAGGCAGACCCGTGCTCTCTTTCTGGGTCTGCCATCTATTCCACGTGTGACTTCAAGGCAATCTCTGCGCCTTCATTTCCCCACTTGGGAATAATTTTTAAAAATCAGACTGAGTAGGTCAATCTAGATCGAATCAGACAGAACAACCGAACAGGAATTTGTATTTGTTCTTGATACTCAGTCGAAGAGATGAAGTGCCACACTCAGCTGCGCACGCAGCAATCACACCCCAAGCTGAAATGCGATGAGTAATTTTCTATGTCAGGACTCACTTCATTTCAGCCATTTTCTGCCGTGGGGACATACCAGGAAGAGCCAATAGGTGGCAAACGGCAGCCTCCCCTGCGGAGCGTCACACAGGACACCGGCATCTGCCTCAGTCTCTTCTAGTGCGAACAATTCACAGAATCACAGAATCGGTTTGGTTGGGAAGGACCTTTAAGATCATCGAGTCCAACCGTTAACACTACCAAGTCCACCACTACACCTCCATACCCACGGGTGGGCCTTCGGGCTGCTGGAGGGAACTCCTCTACCGACACGTGCTTGTACGACACCCGGATTTAACCCCAAAGACGTGTTTTGTGCCCTCTTGGGCCCCGTAACCCCACTGACTTCAACAAGGACACCCGTCCTGTGGGCCGGCTGCACTGAGGAGGCAGCGCAGCCGCGGCGCGAGGCCAGGGCACCCCACGGCGCCGAGGTGAGGGCGCGGGGCTCGCCCGGGCCGCTCGGCCCCACGCTGAGGAGCCGGCGGAAGCGTCCGGCCAGGAACGGGCCAGCCAGGCCCCCCCCGCCACCGCCCCGGCCGGGCACGGGGGAGCCAGGAGCGCCCCGGGGCTGGGGGAGCCCCCCAGCACCGTACCTGCGGCCGCCGCTGCTCCCCGCCGCCACCTCGCGCAGCCGAGGGCCGGGACCCGCCGGCGAGGGCAGGCCGCGCCCTCGCGCCTCGGCCATGCTGGCAGTGACGTCACTTCCGGCGTCACGGCGCCACCAGTGGCGTCAGGGCGGGCAGGTGACGTCACCAGCCCCTCCGGAAGAGCGGGCGCGGCGCCGGCCCGGTGGGGCGGGGTGACAGGGCCGGCCCCGCCCCCTCCCGCCGCCGTCACTTCCGGCGCGGGCTCAGCCCAGGCGCGCCGTCGCTAGGAGAGGTGCCCGCGTGACGCCGTCCCGCGTGCACGGTGACGTCAGGGGCGGGAGCGCCGCGAATCAGCTGGGGACGGCGCTGCGGGCCCGGGCGGCTGCGGCAGGTGACGGGGCGGGATGGGGCCGGGGCCGGGGCCGGGGCCGGGGCCGGGATCGGGATCGGGATCGGGATCGGGATCGGGATCGGGATCGGGCTGGGGCTGGGGATGGGGCTGGGGCCTGCGGGCCGGCCGCCCTCCCGCCAGGCAGCGGGAGCCGGCGCCGTGAGGGGGCGGCGGGGAGGCCCCGGCGGCCCGGCCGGCCCCTGCCCCGGCCCGGTCCCGCGCCCGGCCGGGCTCCGTCCTTACGGCCTTTCTCCTCAGAGGCCGCGGCGGGGCCGGCGCCGCCATGGGGGAGCTGTTCCGCAGCGAGGAGATGACCCTGGCCCAGCTCTTCCTCCAGTCCGAGGCCGCGTACTGCTGTGTCAGCGAGCTGGGCGAGCTGGGGAAGGTCCAGTTCCGCGACGTGAGTACCCCGCGGGGAGCGCCCCGGGCGCCGGGCCGGCGGCTGCCGGCACGCCCGGGCCCGTCGCGGCGGTGCCGCCAGAGCAGAGGCCGCGGGGGCCCGGCGACAGCCGCCCCCCGCTCCCGGGGTGGCTCCGGCCCCGAGGCCTTCGGCCGCGGCTGTCGCTGAGGAGACGCGTCTCTCTCTGCAGCTGAACCCGGACGTGAACGTGTTCCAGCGTAAATTCGTTAACGAAGTCAGGAGGTGTGAAGAAATGGACCGAAAGCTGCGTACGTTTCTCTCTGGGTTTCGCTGTGGGTCTGTGGCTTTTACAGCAAAAATCAACACGAGGCAGTGCTAGAAAACAGAGCGCTGGCCGGAGGGGCGCAGGCCGCCCTTCCTCTGTGTGCCGGGCAGTCACGCTGCCTCCAGGGGTTCGCTTCCCGCCTGAAGGATAACCTTCACCAAGAGGAGGTGACAGAATTCACAGCTGCTGATCGGGCGAGGTGGAGGTTACGGTTTGACATTGAAGTATCTTTTTAGTTAACATTAACAATGCTGTCTCTCCAGGGTTTGTTGAGAAGGAGATTAAAAAGGCAAATATTCCGATCATGGACACTGGTGAAAACCCGGAGGTGCCTTTTCCACGTGACATGATTGACTTGGAGGTAATGATGTGTGTTAATACCCGAGTAGTGTTTGACTGTAGATGAAAACAGGGGAAATTCGCTCCGTGGGTCGACACCCCCTGAATTCAGTGGCAAAGGTGCATTAAGCACAGTCCCCAGCCGTCACGTGAAATGCCAGCTCTGCTGGCCCCCATCAGCCTGATTCTGATCCACGAGCACTGTTTTGCTTGTGCATTTATCCAAGTGCAGGTAGAAGTGAAAGTACTTAAAAGAAATTTCAACCATCTAAATGAATGAAAAGCTGTTGGCACGGCATCATTTGTGGTGGGTCTGTGTCAAAGCTAATGAGGTTTTTTTAATGATTTGAAGAACACTACATAAATCCAGTCTAGAAAAGACTGGCTGAGTAGGAAAAGTTTCAAGTTGCCTGAAGAGACTGTCACACGGCTGGGTCTGTGTGCCATAGCAGACTGGAGACGCGTCTGTATTTGCATGGGGATGTAAAGCATCTCAGTTGCTTTCTTGTTTTAGTAGACTTAACAGCCCTTATTTATGGAATTGCTTTAAGTCCTTTTTCCTTCTCCTTTTCACATCTTGCAGGCAAACTTTGAGAAAATTGAAAACGAACTTAAAGAGATCAACACAAACCAGGAAGCTCTGAAGAGAAACTTCTTGGAGCTGACAGAATTAAAATTCATACTGCGTAAAACTCAGCAATTTTTTGATGAGGTCAGAATACCGGGGGTGGGTTAACACTTGGGGAGCTGGTTCTTCTCCTACAAATTACCATTTTTATTCTCAAATATATTTTAGTTGCTGTTTTGGACAGCAGGGTCATTTTTCCGCTTTGCTTAAGAAAGCTGCTCAAATTATTTTCCATTTTTCATGCAGTACACATAGCTACCCATGATTTACCTCTTACGGTGTTGGTTGATTTTTTTTTTTTCTTTAGTTAAGCAATGGTTTGTCTAAAAGTTGTGTAAAATAACTCAGGTGCTAGTAGTTTTTAAAGTACATCAACGGACCAAAAATTTGGCGCTGCAGTGAGCACCTTCTTCAGTGGGTAAGAGTTTCTTGGGTACATGTGCACATAAACAGTCATGCCTCACTTACACAGAGGAATTACAACCAAGCTTAATTTCTCCTCAGCCTTTGAAATATATAGAGATTACTCATTAGGGTCATAATACAAAGTCCACTGAAGTAATAGATTATTTATTTATTTATTTATTTGAGCCTTTGATCAAAGCCTGAGGTTTTCAGAGGTAAATCCTGGAGCAAAGCTGCCATTTAAAATCTTCAGTGTTTTTTCAAACACCAGCTAGGCCAGAAACTGGCAGCTCTTTCCCTGGGCCTGAGAAGAGCTTCTCTGATGTCGTTTGTGATGCAGACATGCAGCCTGCATGGGAGGAGGCGTAGTCCTTTGTTGTAAAGCTCAAGTATCTCGAAGTCTGGGGAGTTTTCTCAAAGAGCTCCTGTGTTATGATTTTTAGAACGGTAAGGACGTGTTTTTGCTGAGTACGTGTCCTGTTTCCTCTAACCCAAGGATTTGATCAAAGAGTTCGTAACGGAAATGGCTTCTGGCCTTTACAAAGGCTGTGACCAAGGAGAGCTGGGCTCCTGCAAACTTCAGCCCCTTTATCTAACGGTTTGGTGTTTGGTTTTTGGCACAGGATGCCGCCTCTCCAGGCACTAAGGTTGTTCCCGTGCCAGCACGAGTTTTAGTCACTGCTGATCTAGATACTGCTGCTAGTGTGATCAGTTGGTTGGTCATGGGGTTGGGTTCAGTACAAAACAACCTTGTCTTCGAGTGTTGAACGTTCACTTACAAGTGTCTTCTTGGACACACGTTAACCTTATGGTCTATTACTGAGCTGCGTTAAGGTGCCACTGCCTGTTCTGAGTATGGAGTAAAACCAAGCACAGCTACTGCTGTGCGCTTTTTTATTAATTACTCTCCTCTCTGGTGGGAGCTGCCTACTGCTTTTGTCCAAGTGCAGTATGATCATACTAAATTTAAAGGTCAACATCAGTTTTCTACTGAAACAATCTGTGTCAGGCCACCCACAAAAGCGAACTCGTGTCAGACTTAAATGAACACGGAAAGTTTAGGTATGTTCCCACTCCTGCTGATTGATAACTGTTTTCTGTGACAATAAAACAAAATACAACAAATAAAATGTACTGCTGTATCTAAAAGCAAGCTGAACAGCTCGTGTGTGAAGTTCAGTAAAATGTAGGTGTTAAAAATTTGACACTGTTTCAGTTCACACTGTAAAGAGCAAACAGCTGTGCCTGAGAGCTCCCGGCTGGGCCGGGGCTGTGCACTCTGCTTGTCAGCCCCACGGAGCGAGCGCTCCATTTCTTCGTGCTGCCCTTTGCACAGTGCCTTCAACACTTGAAGACTCCGATAACTTGTGATTAAGATTGTGTTATTCATAGTAACGAGTTGCACAAGAAATGGCTTGCTAATGAAAGTACTCGATCCTTGGCATTTGCTCTGCTGGGGGAGGGAGGATGGCAAAATCTTATGGCGGTTCTAGTCAAAGCAGCCATTTCTTGTCCCAACATACCATGTTGATGATTATGCTCCTTTTCTCAGTCTTCTTGTCTTTGCTTATGAAGAACAGTTTGAGCTGGAGAGATTTCTCTGAAAGTTTTGCCTAGAGTGTGAGCGTAAAAGAAGACTGGAAAAGTAACGGTTAATGGCATGCAGTCCCCTGTCTCTCTTTCCTCTAACTCTTCTCCCCATCTGCTTTTTTCTGTTTGTTTTGCATCTGTCATTTCTGTCTGGGCACTGGGTTAATAAGTTAGGGGGTGAAATGAATCCTTTTTAGTTCTTGTGAAAATTGATTTTTGTTTTCTTCGTGAACTGGAAGGGGCTTGAATTGTATGGCGTTGCGTGCAGCGATCCAGAGCTGTTAGAGAGCAGAACTATAATCAAGAGTAGGGAAAAGGAACCTTTTTTTCAGGCCTTGAGATTAAAGGTGCTGAACTGAGTGAACAATAAGCAATTTAAAGATGTTTAATAAGGAAGGGTCTGCGTTCTAATTACTGATGTGCAAATGCTTGGGGTTTTTCAATCCTGAACAACCTGTTGTAGTAAAGAATACTTCACAGTAACTCTGATGTTCCCCTCGCTGCTGCTGAAAACTCTTATTCAAACTAAATTTCCTGGAGTCTTGTTTTTCTGCATTGTAGCTGGATAGCTCTCTCATTCCACATAGTCTCTCAATGTTTTATTTCTGTTAAATCTTACAACACTGCTTTAGTCACCCTTCCAGAACCAGAGCTGATGGTGCTGTGCTGCTTCCTTTCTAGAAAGGGCGTGATCATCAAATCAAAGTAGTTGAGAGGTGAATTTAAACAACATAGGGTTTTGTTACGCAAATAAACCTTACGTAAGAAAGTTCTTCTTTAGCAAAACTGGTCTAATCCAAATTTATTCTAAGCTGCTTTGTTTTGTAATTTCAACCCCTCTAAGCAGGACTTGTCTTTGTTTTATAGTGTCCTGAATAAAGGACGCATAGCCCAAAAGGGGCAGATGTAATATTAAACATTTGTAAGAATTACTCTCTCAAGTGAGGCGGATCCCAAGTTTTCACATGTGCTATCCCTTTTTTTATGTTTCATATGCTAAAAGTGTGGTCCATCTCACAAAATTACCACAGAGAGTTCCTTGATTACTGATAAATACAATACAAGCCTCTAAAAATTGTAACTTTCTTCTTGTTTTTCAACATCCTGACATCTAGCTATCAAACAATCACTGGTGTGTTTGCTCTGTATCTTTTGGTTTGGGGTACTAAACTTTCTTATTTCGGTTGTGTTCTCTATGAAGCAAAATTTTCATTCAGTTTTGGATGTTGCAACAAGTTGCCTTAAAGTTGAAAGGATCAGAAGTTCTCCCTGTTGGCTTTCCAGCCTAAATTAAGGGCTCCCTTACTTTTGTAACACCTGTAAGCTAAAGCAAGTGTGTGTACAAACGACCGAGCTTCATTCGATGTCAGCCTTGCAAAAGCTTTTCTTGTATATGGTAAATACTTTTATTTGACACACAAGTAAAATGTTGTGGTGTGTTTCACTAAAATTATGACGCAACTATTGCACAAGTGAAACGATGGCTGAGCATTAAACTTGCTGTGTGCTTTTGCAAGGCTGCGCTCTGTGTGTGCATGCATTTAGGGTCAAACTCTACCTTCAGGTGTATTTTAGCAAGTTCCCTTGATAGCTCTGCGGGGAAGACCTCCTGTGTGCCACAGAGGGTAGACTTTGGCCCTCTGTTTGTGCTAAGGAACTGTAATTTGTGTCATTTCATTATATAAGCTGCAGAGGTAGAGATAACTGTGACATGGGATTGAACCAAGCATGAAGATGATGCACAAAAGGATGTGATTTGAGCGTCCTTCCTGACCTGAATTGCTGACACTTACAAGCTGTATTCCCAAGAATCTTAGCCTGCAAATGAGTTGCAGTGAAGGACAGTATAAATCCACGTCCTGTTTTAATGCCTGGCTAGTCAAAAAATGAGCAGCATCGTCAGACTGCCCTAAGCAATGCATCTTATGTGTCTGGCGATAATAAATATAGTGAATACGATAAATCTCTTGAATAATTAATAGATTTAATCAGTAAGCACGTTTTTAAGACGGAAGTGTTGTTTGTGGAGGGAGAACTTTGTAAAGCCAGTAAAGAAAATTACCATCCAGTACTTCCAGGTTTTGTTACTGATTCTGACCCTGTATCTCCGCTGATGTGGCAAGTAACATGGAATCAATAAAACCATCATCACCAAATTCCAAAATGGATGAGGTATTGCCTTTGCTTTGGAGCGTGGCAGAAGGCTGACACGTGTAGGGTGTGCAGGTCTTGCATGACTGGCGGGAGGGTTCCAACCTTGTGAGGCTGCCCTAAGGTCAGTTAAACTGTCTGTGGAAGACTTACCTGAGCATCGCTCTTCTGTTGGGTAGAACAAGGCTCCCAGGCTACTTTACATGCAAGTACGATTGCCCAGACACCTCTTGGAAACACCTTTTGCATCTTCAATATGCAAAAATGCACAAGTAGTGCAAGAGGGAATCAGCATCTGCTGTCACATTTTTCTCCATTTAAGATCTAGGGAAAGATGAGAGTAAGGTGTGTCGCTCTGTTTTGTGCCATTAAAAAAATGGTTCTTGGGAACATCACTTGTATTTAAAACTTGATAAATTTTTTTGAATTCTGCCTTTCTTCAGACTTATATATCCCACAGCCCCTTTGTTCTGTTGCAGCAATCTTCAGACCTTTCTTGTATGGAAGCTTTGCTGAGCCATTCCACTTCTCCTCTTGTTTTTCTCCTTCCTTGTGTGTTTCTTGCTGTCTTTTCTATCATCTAGTTCCTCTTTCTGCTGTCTTATGTTCGTACTGTCTTTTTTTTTCTTTTTTTAATTTTTTTTTTGTCTCCCCCAAACTAACTCCTGGTTCCTGGTTCCCTGCATGCCACTAACTAGTTTCATTAGATATTAATTGATTTGTGAATTCAGGCTGAATTGCATCATCAGCAGATGGCGGATCCAGACCTGTTGGAGGAATCCTCTTCACTCCTGGAACCAAGCGAGATGGGAAGAGGTGCCCCGCTACGACTTGGGTAAGGGCAGTTTGTGCGTGCTGCTGTCCTGTGTTAGGGCTGCTGGCTTACGGTCACTCCGCAGCGATTTGAGCACAGTTGTGGAACTTTCCAGACTGGCACATCAACCAGATGAAGCCTGATCTAAAACCAGCTGTTGGTCTCTGGTTTTGTCCCACCTACATTAACTCCCCAGTTCATGTTGTGCTTCGCACATTTCTCTCTGCACTGGTTTGTTCCTGGTAAATCTGTTCCGGTTGCTTTTTCAGACCTTCTGAGCTCTCACAGCTTTGATGAAACTAGTAACTACTGTGGGCACATAATAGTCTGAAAAATCTGTATAGTTCTTTATCCTCTTCGTTTGCTGCTTCCAGGCTCTCTCTGTATGTGTGTAACTCTTTACCTGGGCGTAGGGGTTTGAACCAGTGAGGTCTTCTGAGGCACGTGCCTAGAACATAGTCAGTGCTAGCCGTGACTGCTGTAATCCTTGCCATGTAACGTACCAGGAACCTATTGAAATGAAGACTAGGAGACATGGAAACTGTGTGCTCACAGTGATTTATTTATGGTTTTTAATAGACAATTTCATTCTGGTAAAAGGCACAGCTCTTGCTGTAGTGCAGTTGGTTTTGTTGTGGTTTTATCTCTGTGTATTTGGAGGACCTTCCATTTCGCCTAAAGAAATAATTTCAAAGTAAGATTTTTGTAGCTTTCAATCTGATGCTCAGCTCCAGTTGCCATCAGTGGTTTGGGCGTTAGGCTGGGTGTTCTTCCAGGTGGGAACTTGCATTTATGCTGCCCCCTTTACAGGTTTGTGGCTGGTGTGATCAACCGTGAGCGGATCCCCATGTTCGAGCGCATGCTGTGGCGAGTGTGCCGAGGGAACGTGTTCCTGCGTCAGGCAGAAATTGAAAACCCCCTGGAGGATCCTGTAACGGTAAAAGGAACCATTGTTTACAGCAGCAAAAGTCTCAGATGCGTAAAAGGGTTTTCTTGTAGATCTAAGCCTTTATCCCCCAACGAGCTCCACGCAGTCAGATGTTGGTGTTGCATCCCTTCACGGGAGCCCTGAGGCTTTGGTGGCAAATGTTTTCCCATTTTATCAAAACAAAACCAGCAGGATGGATGGTGAATGCTGTTGAAAGGGGAAAAAACAACTCACCATTTGGACTGCAGCAGGGCATAGTTGCTTCTCTGGCACAAACTACAAGTGCAACTCCTGTATGCAGTTGTGAGTAAGCAGTAATCCTCCTTGAAAGAGGCCATTCTGGACAGCAGCAGTGTAACATCTGTAGCTCATTCACTTGGACCTTTTGTTTTTCTTAATTTGCTAATCAGTAATTTAAACACCCACCTGAGAATTGTTGGCTTTATTGCAAATATAAATAGTAAATGTTGTGATTGGGCCTGTTTTTACATTCAATGTCCTCTTTGCTCAAATCAATGGACAATGTCCAAACTTGGGGAGCTCTTGCTCTTAACCAGTAAAAAGAAGGGCTGTGTGTAGGCTGCACTGGCACAAAGACAGGAGAGCTGAACTCGGTAACTGCCCCTTTGTTTCTCGTGTGAGGCTGACTTGTTCTCTCGTCCCACCGACCGCTGGCAGTTGACCTGTCGAATTATCTGTCTACTAGGAGAGACTTTGTTCTTATTGTGCAACACTTCCTTAAATTGAGGTTACACCTAATGTAATTATTCTTGAAACATTACGTTAAGATTTCCTAAGTAAGGTGGAACAATAACTTGTCAACAAATGCAGGAAAGGGGACCTGGCTACCGACATGAAAACAGCTGTACAAAGAATGTGCCGTTGGCCTCCCTGGAGAGCCAAAGTTGTTAAACTCCACTTCGTTGTATTTTCATTCACTCTTTAGCTTTTTGCTTGATTCTGTAGGTGAGCTGACTGCAGTAAGTGCTGATAAATATTTCATTGCATCTCTGTTCCTTTGGAGATCTTCCCAGGTTTTCCTGTTTATTGTGTTACGTAGAATAGATAACCTAGAACATTTTGCTTCAATAAACACAAGTACAGCGGAGGTATTCTACACTGAGGCTAAGAAAATTGCTTTCCTTGTGACTGTTTCAGTGTTGTTAAGATGCATTCTTGACTCCCTGTGCAGATACGAGCTCTATATGTACAGATTCAGAGGAAGGAAAAGTAGGACTCTTGTCATTTGCTATAATGCTAATTTCTGTAAATAGCTGAGCTGTTACAGTGCACTCTTTCTTCTGTTCTAGGGGGATTATGTGCACAAGTCTGTGTTTATCATCTTTTTCCAAGGTGACCAGCTGAAGAACAGAGTCAAGAAGATATGTGAAGGGTATGAAAGTCTTACAGCCGGGCAGCTCTCTCAAATATGTGAAACACATTGACATGAGTTAATATTGGTATTTTTCAACTCTTTATTTCGCAATGACTGTAGAAATACGTATTTTGACAGCAAATAAAACGTATCATAAGTAGCTGAAACATATTTTACAGTCAAACTAGCCACTCCCCAGGCCTGTAATGCTCAAAGTAGATGACTGCTTTGCTAGAGAAAACAAGGGAGTTCAAGTGTTGAACTCTTGGACGTTAGTGGAATGTCAGCGGGTGATACTCTCACAGAGGAGACCAACAGTGACTGCTCCAGCAGCAGCTGCTTTGCATGATAGCAGCACCCTGGACTGGGATGGCTGATCAACTTTGGGACAGTGCCTTTGGGACACTGTCAGTCCAGGGAACAGAGGATTTTCTCCCACTTCCATTTCCTTAAGCATTCAGCTTCTGTTTTGGCCTAAAGCAAGCTTCTGTACCCATTTAAAGACTGAAACTCTGCTCGGCAGTCTTTGCTGATCAGAGACTTCTCTTAAGGCGCCTCTTGCTTTATTTCTGTGTTCAGCCATCTGTTTCCCTGACTGGTTTATCTTCTTTCCATCTTTGTTACTAAGGTGGCTTGCATGTCTTTCAGATTCCGTGCCTCCCTCTACCCATGCCCAGAAACACCGCAGGAGCGGAAGGAAATGGCTTCTGGTGTCAATACCAGAATTGATGATCTTCAGATGGTAAAATAACCAGGGTCAATGCCCTTTTTTTCTTTTTTTCTTTAATAATATAGTTGAAAACATCTTTGGATCCCATCAAAACAGGAGAATTTTTGGCCCTGTTAGATGGTCATATTTTGAGCTCCAGGTAGCTTGAGACCAGCAGCTCAGCAGTGCAAGAAAGATGTTTGGAGACTGCCTGCTCATTGTTTTCTTTGTCAGGGTTTAGGATGGTGGGGTGGTTTGATCCCTCTGGAGGGCTAAGCAGGTCATTATATACACGTGAGTACAGCATCGATAGAGAACTGCATGCCAGGGAGCAGAGAGGAATATGCACACATAGGGAGATACCATGTTTCCAACTCTGAAAGCATGTTTTTATAATTGCCTGATTCATCTGCAAGAACTTTGAAAACTTTTATTTCCAAGTTGAGATAACAGTGCTAACTTCAACTTAGCTATTCTGTTTTTCTGCCTATCTTCACATTTTCACATTGTGCTGTCCTGAAGAGCTTCTGCTTTACAGCTAATCTCTTGTGCAGCAGCCTGAGTGTTGATAAAAAATAATCAGCACACAAATCTACCGGGTGCCAGCTCTGAAATATTGACGCTTGCTTCAAGGAAGAAAAGCAGTATGTTATAATGCAGAAAAATTTAAGGGATTTGAGACAAAAAATAAGAAAAGGTTCAGAAACTAAAAGGAAAAATGGTTGAATGTGGACTGCATATTTGATACAGAAACTGTCTCAAGCTGGGAGCTGTGTAGTGCAGCTGTTTAACAATTTTAAAGTAGACAAGAACTCAGAAGCAATTTAACTAGTAGGATTCAAAGCTGCATGTGCCCTGTGTCCTCCCTTTCCCTTCAGTGTAAGACTTTCCAGTCTGGAAATCTGACTTGGCATGAGTTAGGTAAGTTCCAGTTGGAAACACCCTCAGTGGAAAACACTTTCTCCTTTTCCTTTCAGTAAAAAAATCTTCCATTGTAATCTTTGTGTGTTTTCTTACGGCAATGTACACCTCACTTGTAGAACTCTTCTCTGCTCTTTTAACCTGGGTGGAGGAAAAATGTTCTCTGTGATCTCTGAGCAGTTCATTGTTTGCAATATCCACTGACCTTGGAGTTGGAGAAGGAGAGTAGTCAAAAAGTATCCCTAGAAAGAAGCCTTAAAACCTTTTAGGGGAACTAATTAATATGGAGACTAAAGCGTACATCGCAGGCATGTGGCGGTCTTGTGCATGGGATGGGGGCGAGGGCTCATCCACCCAGCCTCTGGTGGGAAGGGCTTGTCTTGTTGGTCAGCCCCATTTCACTGTGCATTTCTGTGTGCTTTGAGTTTTGGTCAATTATTTTGCCTCATCTTTACCCTACTCTCTGTGAAAGGTGCTGAACCAAACAGAGGATCATCGCCAGAGGGTTTTGCAGGCAGCTGCTAAAAACATCCGTGTCTGGTTCATCAAAGTACGCAAGATGAAGGCCATCTACCACACCCTGAACCTGTGCAATATCGATGTGACACAGAAGTGCTTGATTGCTGAAGTCTGGTGTCCCGTTGCTGACCTCGATTCTATCCAGTTTGCTCTCAGGAGAGGCACTGTGAGTAACGGCCGCACTGCTCCTGTCTGCTGCTCTTCGAGCAGACTAGCAACTGTCGGCTGACAGCACGGATTAATTGATTTTTCCGAACTGCGTTCTCTGAAAACCATCCCTTTGGGCTGTTTGAGTGAGTCCTCACAGAGGACAGTTTATTTAACATGCCGGAATCATGGCTTATAGATAAACTCTGTGACAAATACATTGTGTAAAGCTTTAAGGTCAGGAAAATGCTGTAACGGTAAGGCATTTTCCTGTGTTTGAGGCCTTGGGTACATTTAGCTAAGCTGGCGGTGCTTTGTGGTCCTGCTGTTTGGATATACGGGGGAACTTACTGAAAGGAGCGATCTGGGACATGAGCAAGCTCGCCCTCAGCTCAGATAGACAGATGATGGAGTTGGGTGTCTTGAAGTCCTTTCATTTGCTCTTTGAAAACAAACTCTTGCACGGGTTTTCTCGCCTGTCCTAACCAGACAATTTTCATCCTTATTACAAGTGCTTCTCCTCCTGCTGAACAAAGTGGAGAGCAGTGGAAACTTGGCAACCTTCCTCAGCTGCTCGAGTGTATTTCTCATCGTGCAAGCACACTACAAAAATGCAAGCTTGTAGTTTTCCAGATGCTAACGAGAAAGCAGTGGTGTACTCTGTCCTCCAGTGCTCTGAGGGTGGGTTTTCTCATCTTCCTTTTTTTTTTTAAACAGGAGCACAGCGGATCCACTGTCCCATCCATTTTAAACAGGATGCAAACCAATCAGACCCCACCAACATACAACAAAACTAACAAGTTTACTTCTGGCTTTCAAAACATTGTTGATGCTTACGGCATTGGAACGTACCGGGAAATAAACCCAGGTAAATCATGCTTAGAAAAGCCCAAGACATCTGTCTCAATTTTTTTAGTCATGGTGTTTCTCTGTATTGTCTGTCCTGTGTGAAAATTTCTAATGGAGTACTTAACACCTTTCAGAAGCAGGGGAGAAGCTTGGGAATTATGTTGCTAAATTGCATGAATTGTACTGTGGTAAATCTGGGCTTGCTCAAATACAGTGCACTAGGAGCGTCCTCTTTTCTCTTACAGCACCGTATACAATCATTACCTTCCCATTCCTGTTTGCTGTGATGTTTGGAGATTTTGGCCATGGAATCCTGATGACTCTGATTGCTGTCTGGATGGTGCTTAGGGAAAGTCGTATTCTGTCACAGAAGAGTGACAATGAGGTAAAGTGGCAGGTCAAGCTGAGCTGTGCATTTAAAACAAAGAGCTGCAGCTTGGTTTGCTCGCATCCTTCCCCCCTCGAGTTGAGAATGCCCCTTTCTCATTGCATTTGAAATTTGTGAAGCACACAGACAGAGTGAGAAGCTTGTAGACCACAGACTAAGTAGCAGCATTTCGTAATAGTAATGAGTTCCTTTGGTTTTCCTTTCAGATGTTTATAGGAAGTTATTCCTTTCAGTTGTTTGAAGGAAATTCTTTATCAAGTGTAGCAGATAAACTGTTGTAAACAAATCACCCAAAACTTGGTTGAATCCTAAAGGGGTTCAGTCAGTGCAAAGCTCCTCGTTTCTGTACACGTGTATCATATTTCCAAGGTTCTTCCTATTTGCTGATCTACGTGGGCTTTGCTTGCTCAGGGCTTAGGTTGACAGGAGGTGAAGCAGAGTTAAGATACATTGACAGAGGTGGAGAAAGCTGAGCAGGGTCTGCACTGCCTGGTTCCAAACCAGTGCTGCCAGCTGGGGGCTTGCTCAGTGTGTGGACTGCGATTTATCCTCTTCAGCTAATCCCAGATTCTCCGTGGACGATCACGCTGCCTGTTTATCCTCTGTTCAGATTCTGTTCTGCAGTGCTTCCTCTTGCACCCTTAATCCCTGCTGTGGGGAGACAGAGACTTTGGGCTTTTAGTCCGTGTGGCCGATATTGTGTGTCCTGCAACTGGCTGATTTTACTGTTTTGTCTGTATGAGAGACCTTCCTTGTTCTCATGGACTTTATTTGTTCCCCTTTTTTTTAACACTAGATGTTCAACATGGTTTTTAGTGGTCGATACATCATTCTGCTGATGGGAATGTTCTCCACTTACACAGGCCTCATCTACAACGACTGCTTCTCCAAGTCCCTCAACATGTTCGGTTCATCGTGGAGTGTCCGGCCGATGTTCTCCAAAGGCAATTGGTCGTGAGTAAATAGTTGGTGACTAGATAAAGAGTGACAGTGATAAGCAGGTGGCTTCTCTTTCCCCATTGTCCTCCCAGCTCAGGAAAACAAAAACTTATGAACTCAGGCTCAAGTAGAGCTGGAAGAGGGCTGTAAAGGTGATACCTATCAAGTTTCAAACCAGCTTTTTTTTTTTCCCAGAAAACTTGTAAAGATGCAGTTTAGCACCTTTCTCCTCACAGACACAGCAAGATTCCTGTCCTCTGCATCTTTCTTCTTGTGACACTGAGTAACAGGTCAAGAGACAGGTTTATTATTCATTTGGAAAATCTCTAGGACCACGCAGGAACCTTAAAGTTCTCTTGATTTGAGATATTCCTTGCTCTCACGAGGGAAGAATGTTTCGTTTTTACAGAAGGAGGACAGTGCTGCTTGTGTTAATGTTTGTATGATCTACTTATTCCCAAACAGAGATGCCTTGCTTGAGAATACTCCTCTGCTTCAGCTGAACCCTGCTATTCCAGGGGTGTTTGGTGGACCCTACCCCTTTGGCATTGACCCGGTAAGAGCTTTTCCTTCCTTCGCTGGCCTTTAAGAGCACCCTCTGTGTCAACAGAAAGAGAAGTGCCTGTCCAGTCCACAGGGAAAGATTTCCACACCCCTGCCATTCCCTTAGCAAACTCTTTATCGATGGTGGAAATACTCCTGAATGGTAACACTAATTCAGTTCCTGTTGAGACACTAGATTCAGGGTAAAGAGACTTGTTCTCAAGCCCATTAAAGGCTTCTTGCTCACCCTTTCTAACCTGCAGCGTTTTAATCAGATCTGGTTAGACTTGTAAATAACTTTATGAAGTTACTTTTTTACCTTGGGGAAAGTTAGTCATATCTTTTGTCAGTCAGCCTCGGAAATGTAAGTTTCCAGGTAATCCTGTCATTTTGTGTCTGCCTACATCAATAACACTGTTCCACAATAAAGAGGAAGTGCAGAAAATCAGCGCTATGTGTAATTGTTCATTTAAATGGATAATCACACTTCTTCTCTGTCAAGGGCACAGCCCCCTTTTTCCTGCAAGTTTTGCCTACCGTAAAAGCAAGCAAGGTTTGGTTCCTGCTCTGATGGTGGGATCGGTTACTGCACTGTTCCTAGCAGAAAAGGTGGTCTGCTCATTTCCCCAAAAGATATCCGTGTGACAAACACGTCTTTAAAAACTGCTCTTGCAGCCTGATGCTTCCTGGATGGTTGATACTGTTTAGCTTAAGGCGAACAGTGTCATTCTCCTCTGTTTTCCTTTCACGCGGGGTTCGGCTGACTCAGGGTTGTTTTTCACAGATTTGGAGTATTGCCAGCAATAAGCTGGCCTTCCTCAATTCGTTTAAGATGAAAATGTCTGTGATTCTTGGCATTATCCACATGCTCTTTGGTGTCACATTGAGTCTTCTCAACCATATGTAAGCACTTTGCTCTGTTTTTCTAATGGCGGGGGGGGCTTCTTTGGGTGCCGTGTGTGTGTGAGTTTAAGATGCAGGAGCCTGTCAAGACTTTAACTTCGACTGAGGGGTGCAATGCAGTTGTTTCTGTCTGTGTATGTAGAACTATGCATGTCAAGTAGTTACTGTGTTTAAGTCCCAGCTATTGTTGAAATGCTGACACCCTGCAGTTTTGTTCCAAAGATGCTTTTCACGTTCTCATTAAAAGTTTCTGCCCTACGTGTGCCTAATGCTAACCAAATGTAACTTTAAACTCTCTTTCTTTTTTCTGTAGCTATTTTAAGAAGCCACTGAACATATACCTTGGATTTATTCCAGAAATGATTTTCATGTCATCACTGTTTGGATACCTTGTTATTCTCATTTTCTACAAGTGGACAGCCTACGATGCTCACACCTCAAAGGATGCACCAAGCCTTTTAATACATTTTATCAACATGTTTCTGTTCTCCTATGGTGATACCAGTAATAAAATGCTTTATAAGGGGCAGGTGCGTGCTCTTGCTAGAATAAGATCAGAGATCCTTCATGATTAATTAGAGTCTTTCATTGACCTTATAATAATTGTGAAATCAAGTGTGAAACTGTTTTTCTCTGTGATAAATGTGGCATAATTCCCAAAGCCTGACGCTATGTAGTGTTGAAGAAGGAAGGACTACTCCCTATACTGGGAATTTATATGGGGCTGAACAGAAGTCCACTGTGGCTCCAGAACGTTTGGATCCAGACTAATAGTGGAAAGCAATTAGGAATATTGTCCTGCATCTGCAGTGTGGTGCCTCTGAGCTGAGCTAAGACACAGCATTTCATCCCAGCACTATCAGACCTCGGCCAGACTGTCATTCCCTGCGGAATCTTTTGGATTCTTCCTTAATCTAAACCAGTCTCAGCGTTACACGCTGGGTGCAGTCAGATGGGGCAGCTGCAAGCAGGCATGAAGCACAGCACATCTTGCTGTTCCAGGGAGAGAGGGAGGTCGTGAAGAGTCCACGTACTCTGGGAATTCAGTGGTTCAGTGTCACGTTAGACCTTTTGGTGGGTGTTGTGTGTGTGTTTGAGCGTGGACTGCTGCTCAATCATCTGAGACTTGTTTCTTTTACAGAAAGGGCTCCAGTGTTTCCTTGTGGTGGTGGCGTTACTGTGTGTGCCGTGGATGCTGGTAGCTAAACCCCTGGTCCTTCGCCATCAGTATTTGAGGAGAAAGCACTTGGTGGGTGACTACCTCTCATATTTTCAGTATGAAAACTAATTACGGTTGAAAAGCTGTGTTCTCCATCTTGACCCTGGATACGTAGGTTCACACTGCTTTGTGACCTGTAAAACGTTTTCGTGTGTTCCTAGGCATAAAGGCAGGTGGGTTTTACTGGAGACAAAGTATTGCCTGCCTGCTTCTCAGAACTGGATCCAGCATCAAATCTGCTTTTAAAAACCCTGTGTGTTGGTAATGATAAAAACAACGGACCTGGCTTGGGCTTTGTCAGCTGCCTTGGAAACCCTGTCTTACTAGTTGCTGGATGCACTTCTGTCCTTCGCTAGGCTAACGATGTAAAAGCAGAGATATAAGCTTAATTGGTTGGCAGACTTACCAGCCATCTTTGTTAAAGCAGTTTGGATGGTAAAAAATATCAATCAAAAGGAAGAAAAATAGACTTACGCAGTCATTTTGTGAGAGGTTGTCTTCTGGGGTACTCTCTAGGTTTCCAACTGTACTGTAAAGTGTCTGTATAGAAAATGCAGGACCTGGCACACGTGCACTGAGGATGGTTGAAAATTCTCCCTGCATGTATGGCAGACAGCTTTTAGGATGTTAAGTGAGTCAAAGATCAGTTCAGTTAAAGTCACTCCCTCTCCCTTCTCTGACCATCTTTCATCCTCCCATGTCCCCTCCATTCGTCTCCCTTTCTCTTTTTGTTTTCCTCCTCCTCCCTTTCTTTTCTTCCATTCACTATCAGGAAGGGCAGCCCGTGGAGGCCCAGGTCAGCACAGTCCCGAGCGAGCAGGCACTAGAGGCAGCAGCGGCTGCAACAGTGAGTGGATTTAAAAATCACCTGATGGATTTAAAGATGGGAGTTGGCTTTCTATCTAATTATCGAGAGACCATGGAATGTATCTGAATTTCATAAGGGAATGACAACTGCACCTTTAGGGTGAAAAACACTTTCTCTTGGAAAGAGCAAAGTCCAGCAAAATTGATACATTCTGGAAGAACTACCAGGCTGAAGGATCATAGTTCTGTGTGCACAGATTGCAGAGCCGCTTTGCAGGAGTGCTGCTGAGATCAAAGCCTGCAGAGCAGCACCAGAGTACCTTGCTGCCACAGCCCCCCAGGTTAAGTTCCCCTTTTTTCCTTTTCTTGCATATTTGTTTAAGAGAGATTAGGATTCTTCTCAGCGAAGCGTTTCTGTTTGCATTATGTGTTCCCAAACATCCCGTGTATGTGATGGCCTCCCAACAGCTTCACATCGGTCATTACTGGATTTCTGGCACCTGTGCCCTTGTAGACACTTAGACGTGAAACTATTATAAAAGGGTTGTGCACAAATAAGCCTCTCAGTAGTGGGTTTTTTCTGCTTACTTGTATCTAAACCTATAGACAGCCCTTTACTGCTGAAGCTTTTCTGACAGAGTGGAGGTTGCAGGACTTTGCCCCTTCCCCAGTACTGCACATTTCAACTTGTTTTTAATTGTGAATGCTGCCTAACGAGGAAGCTTAAATCTCACAAGCTATGTGAGGCACATTGTGTGCTCCTCATGTCACAGGCACTTTGAGGCACTTTTTAGCTGTTGGCCAGTGTTTCTGTCGTGACATTTTAAATAGCCTCACGGAAATGTCAGAAATTAAAATGGATCTTTTGTGCATAACCCATCCAGCGTATTAAGTGCATCTCGATACAAGAAGCAGTGAGGGAAGGTCTTTGTATGAGGTGTGGCTAGAAGAATAAAGTAAACAATTAGTGCTTTGGGGTTTGTGTTTAGATTGGATAGTTTACAGAGAACAGACACAAGTCGAGAGCGAGGGAAAAGCTGCAAAAGTGCAAATTCACACAGGCTAGAAATAAATAAATAGAATGCTGATGTTTCAAAGATACTGAAAATCCTAATGAAAGCATTGTCTTACTTATAATTTTTTTTTTAATTTTATTTCTTTTTCAGAGCATAAACATCTATCTAATTTGTTTTTAGAAACAAAAATCCTTAAGTCACATCTGGCATTTGGGGCAAATTTATAGTTCAGCCTAAAATAGAAGTAGGCTTCTAAGAACAAATGGGTTAAAAGAACATGGAGCAGCTGATGTGCCAGTGCGATGCACTGTGAGAGTGGACAGGTCACGGGAGCTTGAGCCTCCTTGGCTTGCACCATCAGCCCTAAACTCCTGAAGTCCTCCTGTGTCGAGCTGGCCCGTTCACATTCCATGTCACAGATGCCCCCAGTACGGTGCTAGAGCTGAGTGCAGCGCTCTTCTTTCCCTTTGTGGCATTTCAGTTTGGTGGGTCAGGCTCACAGGTCTTAATATATAGCCCCTCAGATCAGTCATGAGCATCTCCTGTCTTGGGAGCATCAGGAGCTGCTCGCTGAACAGGAATCCAAAGATAGAGCTGTGCAAGGTACGCCTTCAGTGTCCAACATGCATTTATGGTGCATAAAAGCTCTGCTCGAGGGCACTGTCGCAGGTTTGTGCTTCCTTCCCTGGTGGTAGGGCGGCCTGGAGGAGGAAGCCTGCCGTAAATCAGATGTTACCTGTGCAATGATTGCAGTTGTCAAGTGAGAGGAACTCCTGACTCTGTCAAAGTTTCAGCTCGGTTTGTAAACGATCCTTCTCTGTTCGGAGCGTGGTGGAGTTACGGCTGAGGGTCAGATGTTGGATGTCAGAACAAATGTCTATAAAAGGGACTGTTTGCACAACGCAGTTTCCAAGTAAGGGGAAGTCTGGTTTCCCACGTGTGGTGTCAGTACGCCTGACGCTGGTGGGGGCGAGTGTGTGTGTGTCCGTGTCAGTCCGTCGTGCTTTGTGTTGCCACCGTGTGACGTGTTTCCCTTAGCGCTGCTGTCCCGGTGCGTGTCCGACAGCTGCTGGGCAAAACGTGGGGCTGTGGCATGTCGGTGCCAGCAAATGCCCCCTCGAGAGGTGTGCCTTTTATTTCACTCAGGGTTGCAATTACTTTGTAGAAATGTATCAATTATTCATTCAGACAGACTTTTTTTTTTTCCCCAGCCCTAGCAGGAATCAGCATCTTTCCCATTCAAGCTGGGAAATAGAATTGTCCACCTGGCTCAGCCTGGGCCTTAATACTTAATGTTTTGTTTTCTTCTGTGAGCTGCTGCTGCACGTGGAGTCGTAAGAAACACGCGCTCGTGCGGTAAAACACAAACAACACTTTGCTCTTTCTCTTTCTGCACGTGTTAGGGAACGCAAAACTTTGGTGGGATCCGGGTGGGCAACGGCCCGACTGAGGAGGATGCCGAGATCATTCAGCACGACCAGTTATCCACCCATTCCGAGGAGGGGGAAGAGGTAAGCGCCTGGCCGCCCTCGCTCAGGGCAGAACCTGCTGGCGTTTCGGTGCTATTTACTGATTTCTGAGCTGTTTAAAAATAAATAGCAGCATTTTCAGTGAAATGTTTTCGTGGCAGTTTTCACACAGACTATCTCTTGGCCATTCCCAGGACTCCAGAAAAAGCAGTATAATTTGCATATAAAGGGAAATGTGGCTCTGTTTGTCCCCATTAAAAAGAGCCATCCTACGGGCTCTGGCTGGAGCGTGGTGCGTGTGTGCTGCCCTCTCCCCCAGCGCCAGCCAAACCCTCTATTTCTGCAGCAGTGACATCTTGCTTATCTAGTCATTTTGATTGTTGGGGGTAACATTAATTGCTCTGCCTTACCCTCTGGTGGAGAAGAAAAGGGAGTTGATCTCACGTAGTTCGGGGGTATTCTGATGCCTCTCAACAATTCCGCAGCGGGATCTTGCCTCTGTGGTGCATGTGACATGTTACTGCTCTACTGTGTCGGGTTTAGGAGGGAATTATTGGATGTGTTCATGATTAATGTTGTGATCGAGACACCGCACTAAATGTAAACTTATGTTTTCAAGCCTACAGAGGATGAGGTGGTAAGAGTACAGCCAGCTTTGCGTTCACGTGTATCTGGACCATTTCCCATTGGTGTAAAACACGTGCTGAGTTACACACGTTATGTCACGACATCTTGTTTTCCAAAAGAGCGAGCTAGTCACGTGTTACAGGCCATTTTTAGTTCTTCATACATACGTGCGCATTAACAGACCTTTAATTACTTCACCTATACAGCTTGTTTGTCTTATCCCCTGTCTGCAGATCTCTCTTAGTTTACCTGGAAAGCTGTTAAGCTGGAAGCCTGAAACTGAAAAGTTTTTGCTTTTAAACTTCTGAAGAAGTCGTCTCGTTTGCCTTATGTTGTGTCTTTGGTAATTCTGCACTGCAACAAACTGTTTAAAGATATTTTTCCCCAAACTATCTGCAATTTTAAGGATGATGGTGGTTGTTGCCAGTCAGCAAATCCAGCAAAACCAGTCGAGTTTCATACATTTCAACAACTAACCACTATCTTCCTGTGAAAGAGCAGCTCTGTTCTGAGAAACTGCTTGTTCATAAACACTTGTAACAAGTGTTAATAAATGGCTTTTAGGAATACTCATACAGGATTGATTGTAGGTTTCAGTGCTACCAGGTAACCAATTTATTACAAAAAAAAAAAAAAAGCCATGAAATTAGAGTAGCTTCAGAACAATGATGCTGTTGTAAATTGTGCTGAAAGTGGTTTTGATTAGAGATTATTATGCACAGGCCCCTCTAGAATTGAGGGGGGCACAGAAACAGTGTGCTGGTGTACCTGTTAATTCTATATACATCACTAAACCTGTGAAAAAGGTGTAAAACTACAAATACTGTGCCACAGCAATCCTGCTGACTCTCCCACTCCCTAGCAGAGCGGTAACTCTCTCCAGCAGTTGCACATGGCTGTAAATTGTCATTGTTTAAATATTTATCACATTCCCTTTGCTGCACACTGACTTGCCGTGTGTGTTGGGAGGTGGTGCTGCTCACTGGAGCAGGCTGTATTAAAGAACTTTGCAGTTCACGTTCTGTGGAGAAAGAATTAGGCTTTTGACAGCTAATTTAATTGTTTGAAATATTTATTGCCCTGGATATACTAGGGGAGAAATAAGAATATAAATAGCTTTCTGTGCATGCCTAGAGCATTAGTCACTTGATGTATTTAAAACACCATGTTCACTTAACATAAATACGAGCAGTTTCTGGAGCATGGATTAAATTCAAAATGTAGGGAATGCTTTCCCAAGCTGCAAAATAAGAAACTGTCCTACATGGCAGACTTCCTTATAAGTTCTTATTGTATTATTTCAAAAAATTACCAAGACACAGAGACTTTGCCAACGAGTGATGCGCAGATGTGACTTTTTCGGGATTGCTTTGTGTGTTATTTTTGCTTTCAAAAAGGGCAAGATCACATCTTGCAAAGCGTTCTTGTTGACCCTGTAGCAAAGGCACACACACAGTATCGACTCGGAATACTGTCTCCTTTCTCGTAGAGGTACATACGATTTACCAGTTAATTCATATGAATACTGTGTTGTTGCTGAACAGTCTTTTCCTGGCAAAGTCCATGGCTGAATTTGACATGCCTTACTTTCGCACGATAGAATGTGAAAACAATAACATTCAAGCTGCAGCAGTGACCTGTCATTGTTACAAAACGTAGGAAGACAAGAGAATTCATTTTTCATTTGTAAAACTGACATGCTAAACCAGGAGAAGACAGTATCAGTGTGTAACTTCAAACACGACGTCCTTGGTGGTAGCAGCAGGTAGTGTGCCCGTTGTCCCCGGCCAGCCCGCCCTCGCTGCGTGCGGGGCTCGCAGCTCTCCTCACTTGTGTTCTCGTTGCAGTTTGACTTTGGTGACACCGTGGTGTACCAGGCTATCCACACCATCGAGTATTGCCTGGGCTGCATCTCAAACACCGCGTCCTACTTGAGGCTCTGGGCTCTCAGCTTAGCCCATGCACGTGAGTGTTCCTCGTGGAGCGGGGGCTTGGGTCCGTGTCTCTGATCACCCTGGGCAGGCGGTGGGTGACAGGCAGGAGTGCGGGCAGCCTCCCTGGAGCTCAGCTGTCAAGCGCTGCTGGAGGAGGACAGAGCTGTGCGTGCATTAGCTGGGACTAATTAAGTCTAAACACCGATGTCTACTTGCATAGCGCTCTGCTAAAAGCTGTCTGCATCTAGACGGGAGGGATGGAGTTGGAAGCAGTGGATGAAGCAAAGAGCTGCTGAGCAAGGACTCTGCCCTGTGCTGTGCGACAGTTGGAGGCAACATCCTGACGTACTTGGCTGCAAAAGCTGTTGTCCCTCTGAAATTTCCCACCTCATTGTAGTGGGAGTTTGCTTGACTTTAGTTTTTGCTTTGTGAGTAGACTGTAACCACCTTCTGTTCTTGCTGAATGTTCTGAAACGAGCCCTCTTCTCCCCTTTCTCCTGGCAGAGCTCTCGGAGGTGCTTTGGACCATGGTGATCCACATTGGCCTCAGCGTGAGGAATCTGGGTGGAGGCTTCGGCCTCTTCTTCATATTTGCTGCTTTTGCTACCCTGACGGTAGCAATCCTCCTGGTCATGGAGGGGCTGTCTGCTTTCCTCCATGCTCTTCGCTTGCACTGGTGAGTTACTAGAACATGCAGAAACTTCAAAGCTCTTATAGCAAGAAAATTGTTGTCACCTGGACTACACAGAAATGCCATCTAGAAAATTGAGCCTTACGTAGGAAAGCTAAGGCTATAAAATCGGGGTAGTGGATAATGCTGAGCCAAGATCAGCCATGTTCAGAAGTGCTGGAGTACCACAAACCTACCTAAACGTCTAAATGTCCTGCAGCAGCTGTACTCAGACAGCAGAGAGTCTTTAAAAGGGTCAGAGATTTCAGTCGTGTTTCTAGTGATACACCACTCTCTCCTGATGGTGTGCATAAACGTTGCTTAGAAATTGTGGAGAGTAACTGATCTCTGCTTGAAAATAAGTCAGACTAAAGCTTTGTGAACAGTGGGGTGGGCAGGCTGTGCTAGGCAGATGAGCATGCTTGAGGCTTTCAGTAGGGCTCTTCTGTTCGATCCTTTGGTCCGTTGCCTGGTTCTAGTGTTTGTTTTCCTTCGTGTGCAGTAGCTACTGGCTGCAGTTCCCTTCACGAGGTCTTGCTCATCTCCGTAAGACCTTGCACTGAACAGGGGCAGCTTCGCCCGTCTGCCCTTTGGGGTGCTGTGGGGTAGTAGCCACTTCTTGCTGGTCTTGCTTATTGGCTGATGCTTTTGTAGCCCCATTCCTGTGATTCTGAAGCTCCTGTGTATGCAGACAGCCAGTAAACAAGAAGGAATTACTCACTAGAGTGCTCATCACTTTCTCTGCACCCAAGTATGGAAAGTGTTCAAGAGGCTTCTCTAATCCGTGTTTGAGAGCGCTCATTGTTTCACTTCAGATCCTCTGGGTAGTGCACTGGTGGGATCAAAGGAGCGGCGTGGGAATGGGTTTGGCTCGCCTAGGGTTCTCTTCAGCCTGAAGTGGAGCAGAGTGTGTCTGTACCTCTCCTCTGGGCCGTTCTGGTTGCTGCCATCTCTTCAGGTAGTTTCTTTCCTGGTAGGTCAGGAGAAGAAGGTGAAGTCCCATAAAGTTCACAAGGAATATTCTGTCTTGCTTAAATAGGAGGAAAAGGTTGTGAGCACTATTTAAAAGTAGTTCTGTAAGTGAAAAAGGAAGCCAGTGTGTGTTTAAAAAAAAAAAAAGGGAAGAAAATCAGCCTTTTTGCACTTTTCCCCTATTTCTGGGGAAGGAGGACTTTGTCCCCTGTCCCCTCTGCTGGCAGCCTGTGGGGTGCAGACTGCAGTCTCCTGGAGCGCCTGGGTCTTTGTCGCTCACGTGGGTCGAGCTCCACGCAGGGATTCAGGCGTGTGGCCATCTTGTGCCGAGGGAGCCCGGGGGGGCCGCTGCTGAAAATGGCTGCTGGATGGTGCTGCTGTTTTTCCTGGCATCCAGCCTAGAAACCTTCGTACCAGTCACTTGAGCACTTCTTGCTGGCTGGTGTTTCCTCATCCCGCTGTCACTGTACTACACCATTGCATCAGTGTGAGAGGAGGGGATCTGCAAGCCCTGCCTGGCGTTGCTGCAGGCAGGCCAAGAAGAGCAGAGAGCGAGCAGAGCTCCATCCGTGGTGTTTCTGATCTGCTGGTGCTCAGGAATTAGTGGGTTTTCAAAGTCTTGCCTCTCTGGACTGCGGTGCTGCGTGGCACGTTCCTGAACTGTAGTAGATGAACAGTTCTGAACGGCTGTTCTGCTTGGCAGGCTCTGTGTTTTCTTTCTTACCCAAAGGGATGGGCTGAGATAAGGAACATGTTTTTCTGGAGATACCTGTCTCGTGCTAATAACCACAGACAGCACGTACGGATACAGCACCTGGAACAAGTGTGAGCTGGAGGCTGCAGTTCAGCCAAGAGGTGGCTTTTCCCACTGCCAGGCTGTCTCTAAAGGGTGATTAAAAAATTGCATGGACATGTGTCCAGGGAAGGTACGTGTCACTGAGGTGGCAAAGAGAGAAACCCAGCTGAGCAACAGCAGTAGGCACCTGGATCGCTGGTGCCGTGCAGACCAGTGCAGGGCACTTGCTGGGGAGCTGCAGAACTGAAACTCTCCAGTGAAGTCATATTTTCCCTAAATGTATGTTTTGAAGTTGTAAACTTTAATATACATTGTCTAAGAGAAAATCTGTCCAAGCTTAGGGCCTGAAGAGCAAGTTTAAGGCAATATTTCAGACTGAAAAAAACCTGAAATTATTTTGGGTTTGTTGGATTTCTGTTATCAGTGGAGAGGAAGGCACCTGCAGTTGTTCAAAGAACATACTGTTAACATTCCTTTTTGCTTCTGAACACAAAATCAGGATGTTTCCAAGGGTAGGTGTTCCCTTTTTAGAAGCAGGGTGGGGGGTGTCAAGTACAGCTGTCCTGGGAGGAGCAGATGGGATTTTCTGGCTGTGGGAGAGAGTCACCTATCAGGAATCCTGAAGGTGTGGGTGGTTCAGCCTTCCTGGAAAGGAGGAGGAATTTAGCATGTGTCTTACTGGTGGGAAATAAAGCACAGAGTGTTCCATGTGCTCTGCCTATCAGTCCCCAATGAGGGAGGTTTATTTTGTGCTTTTTCTGAATGCGTGCATTCTTCCTGCAGGCTGGGTTTCTCGGGTGGAGGAAGCGCTCCGAGTGCTGCCAGGATTGCAGGCGTGTGTCTCGGGGGTCTGTTTAAAGTAACTCACCTTTTTTTATGCTAGTCAGCTCTCGTAATGTGAGCAAACATAGACTTTGCCCAAAAGGAAAAGTTTGTAACTGGATTCCAAGTAGGGTGCCAACATCATGGGTTGCTGCAGGAATACGGTTTCAGTGGAGCTCTTTTCCTGTGTAAAGCAGTATTTTTTGCCTCAGTTTTAGGCCTGATTTGGACTAGGAAGCTATTGTCCCAAGACCAGGCCACAGCTAGAAAGAATGGATGACAGAAGGCATAATACAAAGCAAATGAGGTGAATTCAGAGCAGAGAAGAGTGGGGTTTGTATTGCTCTGTAGGGGAGAGGCTGGTGCTAAGTGAGCGTCGTGATGTGAGGGGTTCAGTGCCAGAGCCTGGAGCAGTCAAACCACGTTGTTCAGGCTCGGCTCTGGTCACCCCAGTGGGTCTGTCTCAGCCAGTCTCCCCCACCCAACAAACGTGGTCAGTGTCAAACAACCGTGCGGAATAAATAAAAAGCAGCAATTGTGTGGCACGTCGCAGACGGCTGTTCCCTGCTGTAAGCTGAGCACGGACAGGCCGACTCTCCCCCGCCCGGGCAGAGCTCCTGGCCCGCGGCCACCCAGGGGGGGCGAGTGCTGCTGACCCAGAGGCGTGGGCGCGCTGGAGGTGCACCCCGCGCCCAGTCCGGTGCGTGGGAGTGCTGCAGCCCAGCTCCCCACCCGCTCGCCAGGATTTTATTTTTCTCTGTAAAGGTCATGAGCCAGAGCTTGTCTTTAGTGCAGCCGTAAGAGACGCTGCTGCTCTACAAGGCAGTGTCCTGTAAGGGCAGGGCAGTGACCCACGGTGCCACGCACGGAACCACGGTCCTTTCTGGGAGAGAGTAACTGCAGCCATCTCTGCACAAACACCCCAGTCGCGTTCTGAGGGTGGGGTGTGCTGTAGGCTGCCCTCTCCGAGGTGTGCTCTGCATCGCAGCCGACCCCGGGCGCTGGCACACGCCTTTAGGAACACAAATGCCAGGTAGGAATTTGCACTTGTACCAGTGAAGGTCAGGGTTCCTGTTCAACAGCTCTCTCTGCAGTTGCTTCCCACGGGACTGCGAGCTGCCGAGCTTTCCAGGCAGTGCGGGGACTCTGTTGGGTTGGAAAATCCACATAACTCCAGTCCAACAAGCACTTCAGCTAATTATTGCTACAGAAAAGCTGAGGAGTGGGTTTTCTTTAACACCAACTGCCAGACTTCCAGTCTGTTTGGTGACAGCGCAGGGCTGACTGCCTGGTAAATCCTTCTGCAGAACTTGGTCACTGGCGGGAGACACGCGGGGCAGAGTTCAGCGATGGAGCTGGTACACGACAGATCCTGCAGACAGCAGCGGCTCGTGCCAAAAAGGGACCTTGGATTCTGTGTGTTCCTGTAGACAATTGCAGAAAAAGCCATGATTATTTGGTTAAATAAACTTTTTCACTAGTTCCCTGGCCTTACAGCAGCCTCTCCTCGAACTTCAGGCATCCAGTTGTGGCCAGTTGTAACTGAGCGTGTCCAAAAGGAGCTTTCAGATGTCAGGGCCAGCTGGAACAGTTAATCGTCAGGGTTAAAATGTCATTTACAGTGGGTTCTGTGTGACTCAGATACCCAACCCTCTGCCTCTTGTTTCCCTTTGCTTACAGAATAGTTACTTAGTCACAGGATACTTATGGAGATTATCGGGGTTCCTGAAAAACAGGAGCGTGTTGGCAGGGAGCCCTTCCTCCCTCCCACGCGGAAAATCCTGCTCATCCGAGGGATTCCTCTGCAGGGCAGCGTGGGATCCGCGTGAGCAGGCGGCACAAGATGGGGCACAAAGCTGCTTTTCTGATCATCTCCCTCCTGAGCTCTGCTGGGAAATCACTTTTTGCCAACCGAAGTGCCAGCAGCTCTGGAGTTTGCCGTGACTCCTGATTTGGAAAAAAAATAATTCAAGTCTGCCTTTTTGTGCTTCATAAAAATACTTCTGAATTGTGTTAAATTGCTCTACAATTTGCTGTCGCTTGATTCCTACAGAGACCTTGTTTTTTTAGTGGGTCACGCAATGGAAAGTGTTTCTCATGAGGCTCATGAAACACTGTGCTTGTTTTTACTGTGAATCACGGGATTATTTTTTTCTTTCCCTATTTGGCTGTTGCTGACCATTGGCCAGTTCTCTAGAATGATTCTTTTTTTAAACTGGGTTTATTAGGGGAAGCAGGCAAACAAGGCTGAGCTAATGTTCAGCTGGAGACAACAGGCACATCCCGCTCAGCAGAAGTCGTCATGTGGGGATGAACCAAACAGGCTCCAGTAAATGCAGAGAAGCAGCTGATGGAGGAAGTCTGAGCGCAGTTGAGGTTTGTTCTGGCTAAAACGTGAACTTCAGTGGTGAGATCTCACAGGAACTGCTCTGGGCTCCCAGTGCCTGCGTCTGTGACACCGCCCTTGGGGAGTTCATCCTACTTCTGCCCTTTTACTGCCTGTGGGGGTGGGACCAAAGCACCTGGACAGTTCTCTGCTCTGCTACAGAAACAGCAAACAAAAACGTGGGGTTTGTGCCAAAGATACGCTACATCATAACGCCACTTTTTCTCGTTAAAGCTTTATTTCTTCATAGTCGATAATCGTACTTTTAATGGAGTTCTTGCTAATTGCTAACTCATGTCCTGAGAGCTGCCTTTTTAATGAACAATCCCTCTCCCCTCTCTTGCAGGATTGAGTTCCAGAACAAGTTCTACACTGGCACTGGATTCAAGTTTCTCCCGTTCTCCTTCGATACCATCCGTGAGGGGAGGTTTGACGAGTAAAGAGCCCTCTCCTCGCGCAGTGTTAAACATCGTGTGTTCATGGCTAGCCCTCTCCCGTGTGTCCGAGTTGCATGTAATCCTCCCATAGTGAAAATAACTTATTGCAGCACCCTCGAGCGTTACCACGGCGTTTCAAAGCCGAGAGCTTCGACGTTCTCGGTAAGGAGTGACACTGGATCAAAGAAACTTTTTGTTCCTTAAGTTTACCACTGACGATACCAAGTGCATGAAGTGTCTGAGTTTGGTGTGTCGTAGTGTACTTCTCGTGTTGTGAATTCCCTGGCAGCCTTATCGGGGCAGTACAAGAGCAGTGCAGCTATGGCTGGGTGGGCGTGCAGGCACGTGGAGAAAAGGCACGGCGCCTTCAGCTCGCACAAAGCTTGCTGCTCGGGAAGAGATATTTTTTTTAAAGAAAGTTTTACACGTGGATCCCACGTGTCTCTGCCTCTGATTGAACAAATGATGAGCAGTGGGCAGTTGACAATCCAGGGCGTGCTTCTCCTGCCTCCAGGGCTGCCACACGTGCCATGTTTTAATCTGGAAAAAACAATGTCTCGTCCCGTGCAGGGTTTCAGCTCTTGGAACTCTGGCTGGGGCTTGAGGAGCCGATATGAAGGGGTAGGACTCAGCCTCAGGTGCCTCTGTGTGCTCTAGTGCTGGGGAAACACCTTGTCCTTGCACGAAAGGCTGTTCCTTTCCTCCGTGGAGGAGAAATGCTCCTTTGAGTGTGCAGCTGCACGCTCGTATCCCAGGCAAAGCCCTGAGCCCAGCAGCGAAGGGCCCTTCCACCTCTTGTTTCTGGAGGCAGGGGTGAGAGCAGGGGGCCTGGCTGCCTTGCTGTGGCCTGGGGCGAGGTGGAGGAGGGACAAGCTGCGGTGCAAACTGTCACCTCGGTAGCTGTTGCTTTTTCTCCTGTGCAAGATGTGAGTAATTTCTTGCCCTCCTCAACTCGACGTAGCTGTAGGAGCTGTGGGGTGTGTGTGTGCGTGTTAGTGCTGTGTGTAACTGTCGTGTTTCATTGTCACAGTGGATCTGGAGTATTTGTGCATGAACAGATTAGAATGATAATGAGAATCATCGTAACCTGGAATTGAAGGGGAAATGCCACGCAGCGCAGGGCTGTTTACAATGATGTGAGAAAGGTGTGTGTGCACTGCACGGGGAGCGTGCACGGAGCGCGGGGAGCCTTGTGCTGCGCGCGGGCGGCTGCTGGGTGATCGCTGTGGTTACGGGTAGACGTGGCTGTGTGTTTACAAGGGTGTTCGCAGAGCAAAAGACAGAGTCCCACCTTGTCTGCAGGCGGAGCAGTGGCACCAGTCCTGCTGCCTGGGTGAAATGTGCTGCGGACAGTCACTGTATAAATTAAACTAACTGCATAACGAGCGGTGTGGCCTCTTCTCTGCTTCCCCGCGCTCTCCCGAGGGTGCTCCCTGCCAGCGCCTCTGCCCTGGCCCACACGGGTTTGTAAAATGAGACCGGCGTGACCGTGCCTGGGCCGAAATGTCTGCGCTTATCAAGCCCGGTCTGACATCCTGAGCGAAGGCCGGCGGGGGCCAAGCAGGGGCCCTTTTGTCCTGGAGCCTCCTGCCTGCCCAGATAAACCTGTTAACTGAGTGAAACGAGGGCTTACGCAGGAAAAACGAAGGCTTGGTTAAACCTGGGTGTTGTGGATGTGCTTTCACGGGGACTGGGGCAAACGCGCTCTGCTCAGGGCTGCTGCCCTGCTCCCGGCCCCCCGAGCTGCGGGGTGTCCCCCCACGGGGACCCGCTCCCCACCCGGGAGGGACGTGTTTACTCAGGCCTTTCCTGCGGGGCCGGGAGGGGCTGGAGGGGTTTTTCCATGTGCGGGAGGAGCGGAAGGGAGGTTTCTGTGGGGCTTTGGCAATTGTGTTTTTGAGGTTGTTGCAGCCCGGCGTGTTTCCCATCTCCTGGTGTCTCTGGGAGGGCGAGCAGCCAGAGGCCGCCTGCCCCTTGTCCTCCTGCACCCCTCGGATGAGGAGACGGATCCCCCGCTGCTGCGGGTGCCAGCTGGGGCCAGGGGTGCTCTCCCCCTTCACCCCGTCCCCTGCGCTCTTGCCCCACTCCCGTCTGCAATCACAACATCTCTGCCCGTTTCCATGGCGCTGCTTGGCCGCTCCCACGGCGCTGGGGCCGCACGGGCAGCCCTTGCTGCGGCCTGGCGGGGCAGGGAGCCCCCGGCCCCGGCCGTGCTGGGGAGGTGAGGGAGCCCCGGCCCCGCTGCGGAGCAGCCCCGGGCCCGTCCTGCGCCGAAGGGGGCGGCGTGGCTGAGCCCGCAGCCGGGCTCTGTCCTGGGAAGTGCCCACGGAGCGCGCCCGGAGCCGAGAGGGACCCTGCGCCACCCGGGCGAGCCCCCGGCCCCGCTCCCTGGAGGGGTCCCGCTTGTGCCCCCCAGCAGCTCTGCGCGGAGGCCCGGCCGTGCCGCGGGACCCCTCCCCGCCGCCGCTGTTCGTGGTTTCCCCGGCTGGGGCCCCGCTGGCACCGGCTCCGCCTGCCCCGGCCCTGCCCGGGGCCCCGCCGCAGCAGGCAGCGCTGCCGGCCCTGCCCGCACCGGATCTGCCTCGGGGGCCGGGCCGCCCCCCCCGCCCCGGGCACAGGCCGCGGCCCCGGGGTCCGGCGGGGCCCCGTGCCCGGTCTCGCAGCGCCCCCTGCCGGCCGGAGAGGCCCCGGCCCGGTGGCTGCGCCCCGGGAGCGACCCCAGAGCGGGTCTCGGTCGATCCCGGGAGCCCGGAGCCGGGCAGCGCCGGGACGAGATACGAAAACAGCCCCGGCGGCTCCTGCTCCCCGCGGGGGTCCCGCTGCCCCCGGCAGGAGCTGCAGCCCCGGCCCCTGCCCGGGCACCCAGAGCGGGCGGGGAAGGGACCGCGGTGGTCCCGGGGCACGGGCAGCGCCAGGACCATCCCCGCCCGGTACATCCCTGCGTCCCATGCTCTCCGCTCCGGGCGTCAGGTGGACCGGGACCCACCCGCGGAACCGGCCCCACCCGCCCCGCGCCGCTCCCGGTACCGGCTCGAGCCTGTTCCGCCCCGGCCGGCCCCGCCCACCGCCGTGCCCCGGGGAGGGAGCGGCGATGGCGGCGCGGCGGGGGCTGGCGCTGGGGCTGGCGCTGCTGCTGCTGCCGGTGGCGGCGGCGGCGCGGGGGGGGCGCGCGGCAGGGGCCGGTGCCGGTACCGGGGGGACGCGCGGCAGACGGCCGCGGTGCGGGCGCTGGCGCGACGCGTGCTGGGCGCGCGGGCCGCCGCCGTGTCGCTGTCGGTGGAGGCGGCGCTGGCGGCGGGCGGGCCCGACACGTACCGGCTGCGGTCGCCGCCCGGCGCCGCCGTGGCCGTGGCCGTGACGGGCTCCAGCGGCGTGGCGGCGGCCGCCGGCCTGTACCGGTACCTGCGCGACTTCTGCGGCTGCCACGTGTCCTGGTCCGGGGCGCAGCTCCGCCTGCCCGACCCGCTGCCGCGGCTGCGGGCCGAGATCCGCGCCGCCGCCCCCGGCAGGTAACGGGGCCGCGGGGTCCCGCGGGGGCGGGCGGGGCTGCGGGCGCGGGGCCGGGCGCTGCTCACGCCTCGTTAGCCCGGGACAAGGCGCCCTTACGTAAGGGAACGGGAACGGGAACGGGAACGGGGGGGCCCATCCCGCAGCCTCCCGCCCGCTCCCCCCAGGTACCGCTACTACCAGAACGCCTGTACCCAGAGCTACTCCTACGTGTGGTGGGACTGGGCGCGCTGGGAGCGGGAGATCGACTGGATGGCGCTGAGCGGCATCAACCTGGCACCCGCCTTCGCGGGGCAGGAGGCGACTTGGCAGCGGGTTGAGTATCGGGGCCGGGGGGAGCGGGCAGGGCAGCGGGGCGGCTGTGGGGCAGCGGGGGCACCGGGCAGGGCACTGGGCAGGGCAGCGGGGTGGCTGTGGGGTGGCTGAGCCCCCGGCGCCCCGCGCAGGTGTACCGCTCCCTGGGGCTGAACCAGTCCGAGATCGACGCGTACTTCACGGGGCCGGCGTTCCTGGCCTGGAACAGGATGGGGAACCTCCACGGCTGGGCAGGGCCGCTGCCGCCGGCCTGGCACCTCAAACAGCTTTACCTGCAGGTACCGGGGGCACCGGGGCTGCCCGCCCACCCGGGGCTGACCCATGCAGCCCCCTGCCCTGGTCCTCCAGGCTGAGACCATGCCCGTGGAGGCGTGGGGGCAGCTGCTCCCTTCCCCAAGCTCCAGCAGTGCCCAGGGGCCCCTCGCAGGGCAGTGGGGGCTCCTCGCCCCCTGCTCCCTCCCTCCTTCTCTCTCCCAGTACCGGATCGTGGAGAGGATGCGCTCGCTGGGGATGATCACGGTGCTGCCGGCCTTCGCGGGCCACGTGCCCCCGGGGGTTCTTCGGTAGGTGCAGCCCCACGTGCTCAGACCCCCAGGGCAGGTCAGCCCCGGCTGCAGCTCCCTCACGGTGTCCCAGCCCTCCCGCGGTCCCACCTCCAGCCCGCGCCGGGCGCTCCTGGGGCCAAGGCAGCTCCCGGCCCTCATGTGCCCGTGCTGCCCTCCCCGGGAGGCTGCCCTGTCCCCACAGCGGTCCCGTGTCCTGATCCCCGTCTGTGTGCAGGGTTTTCCCGCGCGTGAATGCCACCCGCCTCGGGGGCTGGAGCCACTTTGACTGCACCTACTCGTGTGCTTACCTGCTGGACCCGGAGGACCCCATGTTCCAGGTGATCGGGACCCTCTTCCTGAAGGAGCTGATCAAGGACTTTGGCACAGACCACATCTACAGCGCCGACACCTTCAACGAGATGACCCCCCTCTCCTCGGACCCTGCCTACCTCTCGAGGGTCAGCAGCGCCGTGTTCAGGTCGATGACGGGAGGTGGGTCAGCGCGCGGTGCCGGCCGGGCCGCGGGGCTCTAGGTGGGGACAGCGGGGGCCGGGGGCCGTGTGAGCGCAGAGCTGCCTGCACTGGGCAGACCCTGTTGGTGCCGGACCCTCTAAGCAGGGCGGTTGGTGGCCCTGGGATGCCTGCAGGGCCCGCCTGCAGGGGACCTCACTCCCTGCCCCTCTGTCCCCAGCCGACCCCGAGGCGCTGTGGCTGATGCAGGGCTGGCTCTTCCAGCACCAGCCGGACTTCTGGCAGCCGGCGCAGGTGCGGGCCCTGCTGCGCGGCGTGCCCCTCGGCAGGATGATCGTTCTCGACCTCTTTGCCGAGTCCAAGCCCGTCTACCAGTGGACGGAGTCCTTCTACGGGCAGCCCTTCATCTGGTGCATGCTGCACAACTTCGGGGGCAACCACGGCCTCTTCGGCACCGTGGAGGCCATCAACCACGGCCCCTTCGCGGCTCGCCGCTTCCCCAACTCCACCATGGTGGGCACCGGGCTGGTGCCCGAGGGCATCGAGCAGAACGACATGGTGTATGAGCTGATGAACGAGCTGGGCTGGTGCCAGGAGCCCCTGGACCTCCCCGCCTGGGTGACCCGCTACGCCGAGCGCCGCTACGGTGCCCCGAACGCCGCCGCCGCCAGCGCCTGGCGCCTGCTCCTCCGCAGCGTGTACAACTGCACCGGCGTCTGCGTCAACCACAACCGCAGCCCGCTGGTGCGCCGGCCCTCCCTGCGCATGGACACGGCGCTCTGGTACAACGCCAGCGACGTGTACGAGGCCTGGCGCCTGCTGCTGGCCGCCGGCGCCGACCTGGGCGCCAGCCCCACCTTCCGCTACGA
This sequence comes from Nyctibius grandis, assembly GCF_013368605.1. Lineage (NCBI taxonomy): Eukaryota > Metazoa > Chordata > Aves > Nyctibiiformes > Nyctibiidae > Nyctibius > Nyctibius grandis. The sequence continues at coordinate 7,064,723 of NC_090683.1, forward strand.
CCTGGTGGACGTCACGCGCCAGGCGGCCCAGCAGCTCGTCGGCGATTACTACGAGAGCGTCCGCCGCGCCTTCCAGAGCCGCGCGCTGCCGGAGCTGCTGACGGCCGGCGGCGTGCTGGTCTACGACCTGCTGCCGGAGCTGGACGGCCTCCTCGGCAGCCACAGCCTCTTCCTGCTGGGCCGCTGGCTGGAGAGCGCCCGCGCCGTGGCCACCAGCGACCGGGAGGCCGAGCAGTACGAGCTGAATGCCCGGAACCAGGTGACGCTGTGGGGGCCCAGCGGGAACATCCTGGACTACGCCAACAAGCAGCTGGGGGGGCTGGTGCTGGACTACTACGGCGTGCGCTGGAGCCTCTTCGTCTCTGCCCTCGTGGAGAGCCTCAACTCGGGCAGCCCCTTCCACCAGGACCAGTTCAACCAGGCCGTCTTCCAGGTGGAGAGAGGCTTCGTCTACAACAAGAAGCGCTACCCGGCCGTGCCGGCGGGGGACACGCTGGAGATCTCCAGGAAGCTGTTCCTCAAATACTACCCCAGCGCCCTGCGGCGCAGCCGGGCTGGGCCAGCGTGACTGCGGGCCGTGCCTCCGGAGCCCCCCGGCAGGGAGGGCAGGGACCCCGTGCCCAGGCGCCCGCAGCTCCGGGCCTGACGGCTGCGTCCTGGCCGTGCTGGAATGAAGGCACAGAGCCCCGGTGGCCCCCAGCCCCGGTGGCCCCCCCCGAGGGGGGCTGGCAGCCAGATGGGGGGCAGGCTCTGCCCCAGGGACCCATCCTGTGCCGTGCTCAGCCCTGCCGGCCCCCCTGGCTGTCCTGAGCCTGTCCCCGGGAGAGCCGGGCTGCCCCAGGCGTGAGCCCGGAGGCAAAGACTCCACTGCCCCAGTGCTCCCAGCTGGAAGCTCGGCGGGAGCTGGGACTGTGCAGGGGACAGGGCACATGTGTCCCCACCATGGGGCCCGGGACTGTGCAGGGGACAGGGCACACGTGTCCCTGCCGTGGGCCCTGGCTGGTCGGGGCAGTGATGGAGAAGCTGTCAGGAGGTGGCAGCGGTGGGGGGTGCAGAGCAGCCCCTGCCCCAGGGGAAGGGGGGACCGGCCTCACCCCTGCTGTGGTCCTGGGTGCCTGCACCAGGTGCTCGCTGCCCCACGGACCCCAGTGCCTGCGGGCACCCACTGCTGCACGGCCCGGCCACACTTGGTGCCTTTTGTATCGAAAGGGACTTGGCGGAGTTGTCTGGGGCGGTGCTGGGGCCGCGCTCCCCGGGACGGGGTTTTCTCGGCCTTTCCCCCGCGCTGGGGCTGAGGCAGAGCGCGGCCATGGTGCTGCCAGCCCGCGGAGCCATTAAAGCCTGACTGCTGAGCGCTGCCCTCCGTGTGTGTCCATCTCCTCTCCCCGTGCAGGACTTGTGCGAAACGGGGAGCGGAGGAGCGGCGCTCGGCCCCAGAGCCTGCACAGCAGGAAAAATGCGCTGGCAGCCGGGGTGCCTGGCACGGCACGGTGCGGCGTGGCTGGTGCTGGCCCCAGCTGGTGCCCACCCCTGGGGCTGCAGCTCCCCTTGTGCCCCAGAGCCTCCTCCCGCGGGGGGTCCTGGCTCCGCGGGGCCGTTATCGCAGCAGCTGCGCGAGCATCAAGGCGCAGGGAGGCAGGTGGAGGGGCCTTGAGATAAGGCGGCAGACACAACACGCGTGGTGTGGGGCGGGGGGACCCCCCTCCCAGCCCTCTTAAACGGCGCGGCCCCCTCGGCCGGCACTGCCCGCCCATGGAGAGGACCACGGTGCTGATCACGGGCTGCTCCTCGGGCATCGGCCTGGGGCTGGCCGCGCGCCTGGCGGCCGACCCCGCTGGCAGCTTCAAAGGTAAAAGGGGCGACGCTGCGCCGGGGGGACGGCACCCCCGGGGGGCTCCCGGGCTGGGCCAGGGGCAGCTCGGCGGCCCGGCTGCCCCACGGCCCCGCTCTCCCCCAGTGTACGCCACCATGCGCGACCTGGCCAAGGGCGAGCGGCTGCTGCAGCGCTTTGGGGGCTGCTGCCCCGACACGCTGGAGGTCCTGCAGCTCGACGTCACGGACCCGCGCTCGCTGGCAGCCGCCGCACGGCGGGTGCAGGGGCAGCGGCTGGACGTGCTGGGTACGGCTCTTCCCGGTTCCCCCACTGTCCCCAGGGTGGCTGGGGGGACCTCTCCAGGGTCGCCGACCTCCCCAGGGCACTGGGAGCAGATGCCAAATGACGGGAGGTGCTGGCGGTCCTGGGGCTGGGATGGGTCGTGTCCAGCGGGGCAGGGGTGCAGGAGCTGGGTCTGGCGGTGCCGAGGGTCACTGGCCATCAACAGGGAAGGTTCCTGTGCGGGGGCTGTGGTGCCCGGCTCACTGGTGCTGTGCCCGGCAGTCTGCAACGCAGGGGTGGGACTGATGGGTCCCCTGGAGACCTGCTCCGACCAAGCCATGAAGACCGTCTTCGACGTGAACCTCTTTGGGGCCGTCCGCACCATCCAGGCGTTCCTGCCCGCCATGAAGCGCCGCAGGGCCGGGCGGATCATCGTCTCCAGCAGCATCGGGGGGCTGCAAGGTGGGACCTGGCCCCGCTGCGGCGGGACCCCCAGCACCCTGTGGGGACGGGACGCGGTGCTCAGGGTGCGGCTCTGCCCCAGGGCTGCCCTTCAACTCTGTGTACTGCGCCAGCAAGTTTGCGGTGGAGGGGCTGTGCGAGAGCCTGGCCATCGTCCTGCGGCCCTTCAACATCCAGTGAGTGCCGGCAGCGCCACGGGGGCACCGGGACGGAGGGACGCCGGGACCGGGGGTACCACAGCGGCTCCCGCGCCCGGCTCAGAGCCGCCGCTCGCTCCCCGCCGCAGCCTGACGCTGGTGGAGTGCGGACCCGTCAACACCAGCTTCCTGGCCAACCTGCAGCGCCCGGACCCCGAGGGCAGCGAGCTGCAGGGCCTGGACGCCGAGACGCGGGGCCTCTACCGCCGGTACCTGCAGCACTGCCAGGGGCTCTTCCGCGACACGGCCCAGGAGGTGGAGGAGGTGCTGCAGGTCAGTGCCCGCGGGACGGGGACGGGGGGCTGCGGGAGGGCTCTGTGCCCCGCCGGGGACGGGGCTGACCCCGCTGTGGTGCCAGGTGTTCCTGGAGGCCATCGGCACCCCCTGCCCTCCCCTGCGCTGCGTCACCACCCGGGCCTTCGCCCCGCTGTCGCGCCTGAGGCTGGCCAGCCCCGACGGCTCCGCGTACGTCCGGGCCATGCACGACTTCGTGTTCGGGCGCGGCGAGGCCGGCGGGGACCAGCCCTGAGCGGGGCCGCCGCGACACCGGGGGAGCCGCGCTGCCATGCGACCCCCAGCCCCGCGGTGTCCGGTCCCACCGCGCCGCCAATAAAGCCCTTTGCAGCCGCACGGCTCCCGGCTCCGTCCCTCCCGCCGCAGCCCCTTGCCCTGCCCGGGGGCTCAGCCCGGTCCCCGGGGGCTCCCCTGCCTCCGCTCCGGGGTCCCGCGGGGGTGGCGGGGACCGCGACGGGGCCGTGCCCGGGGGTGCCGCGGGCGGGGGCCGGGTCTGTCCGTCTCCTCCCTCCGCGGGCGGAGCCCGGGCCCGACGCTCCCCTGCGCTGGGGCGCCCCGCGACCTCCGGTGCCCGCTGCCGGGCGCCGTCCGGGCTCCCCGAGGGGCGGGCCCGGGCCCGGGGCGGTGCCGCGGCGCGTTCCGGGGCAGCGGCGGCGGCTTCCGGCGGGGCGATGCCGCCGTTCGGCGCGGGGCTGCTGGTGCTGACGGCGCCGCTGCCCGCGCTGCCCCGGCGGGCGGCGGCGGCGGTGGCGGCGGCGGCGGGGCTGGTGTCGGGGCCGCTGTACGTGCACCTGCAGCCGGGGCTGCGCCTGGCCGCCCCCGCGCCGCGCCCCGCCGCGCCGCCCGCCGGCCCCGCGCTGCTCCGCGCCCTGGCCGCGCTCTACGGGGCGGCGGCGCGGCGGGGCCTGGACCTGCGCGTCCTGCTGGGCCCCGGCCGCCGCCTGGCCCGGCCGCCCCGCGTCCTGCTGGCCGCTGCCGCCGAGGCGCCGGGGCCGCCGGGGCCGGTGCAGCGGGGCCTGCAGCTCCTGGCCGCCGCCGCCTACGGCTGCCCGCCGCGCCTGCCCGCCGTGCTGCTGGGCGGCCCCGGGGACGCGGGGGGCCCCGAGCAGGACCCGCAGGAGGATCCCCAGGAGGAGCCCCGGGAGGCGCTTCCCGACTTCTCCGACGTGGTGGTCGGCGGCACCTTCGACCGCCTCCACGGCGCCCACCGCCTCCTGCTCAGCGCCTGCTGCCTGCTGGCCCGGCGGCGGCTCCTGGCCGGGGTGGCCGACGGCGACCTGCTCCGCCGTGAGTCCCGGGGCGGCCGGCACCGTGCTGGGACGGGGGACCCGGGGGCAGCGGGGGCGAGGGGAGCTGGAGGCGGCAGCCTCCCAAAGTCACGGGCGGGTTTTGTCTCCTCTCCGGCTCTTGCTTTTCCGTCGCTCTCCCCGCCGCTCCGGGAGCTGAGTGTCCTTCACCGGACGCTCTCTTGCTTCTCCGCCCTCCCGCCGCCCGGCAGACAAGGTCCTGACGGAGCTGATCGAGCCCTACGAGCTGCGAGCCGCGAAGCTGCGCGAGTTCCTGGAGGACGTGAAGCCCTCACTGCAGTACGACATCGTGCCTCTGGTCGACCCCTACGGCCCCTCGGTCACGGACCCCGACCTGCAGTGCCTGGTGGTCAGCGAGGAGACCCGCCGGGGAGGGGAGGCCGTGAACAAGAAGAGACTTGAAAACGTAATGCCTGCGCCGGAGCCGCTGAGCCCCCTTCCCTCGCGGCGTCCCGCGGCTGACGGCCCGCGGGGCTCTTCTCTCGGCAGGGGCTCCCCGAGCTGGCTCTCTACGAGATCCTCTTGATGAAGGACCCCGACCACAGGCAGAACGAGGAGGAGAAGATCAGCTCCTCCAGCCTCCGGCAGCGGCTGCTGGGGACGCTGCTGCGGCCCCCCCGGGTGAGGGGGTGCCCGGGGAGCCGTGGGCTGCGGTGGGAACGGTGTGCCGGGAGCGGGGGGCAGCCTGGGGAGCTGCAGAGCCAGCTCATCCCCGTGCCGCAGGGGACGGCTCTGGGAGCGCTGCCTGCGCTGGCCCCGGCCCGAGCAGCCCCTGCTCTGCAGGACCAGGACCCTTCACACCCATCTCCAGGCCGGGTGGTCAGGATCCTTCTCCAGCAGAGCCCGCGTCCTGGCTGCTGGCAGCAGCTTTCCTTCTTCCCTTAGCAAGACCCTGCCCTGCCTTCGCGCCCGTACGTGATCGGCCTGACCGGAGGAACCGGGAGTGGGAAAACCTCCATCGCCAAACTCCTGGGGCAGCTGGGAGCGTTCCTCATCGACGCGGACAAGCTGGGCCACGCCGTCTACGTCCCCGGTGGCCCTGCCTACGAGCGGGTGGTGGCGGCCTTTGGGGCAGGTAAAGCCACCGTGGGCTGCGGGGGAGACGGGGAGGAGGAGGAGGAGGGAGGGGTGTGCCATGGTCCTGGCGTCCCGGGGAGCCGTCCTGGCCTGCGCTGCCCTCCCTCCCCGCGAGTTTTGGGCTCCGCACCACCCCGATGGGCTCTGCAGCTGACGGTGATGGTCGGGCACGAGCGGGGCGAGCCACGGCTTTCCCCGTGTCCTGCACGTCCCACGTCAGAACCGCTGTGAAGTGGCTGGTGTGGAGGGCTGAACCGGGCGGCCGTTTAGGCAAAGCTCTTCCCTGTCCTTTTCTGGAGTAAGGTGACGAGCTGCCAGGTCAAGTCCTGCAGCTCCTTCCTGGGTCCCTTGGAGAGCCCCGAGCTGAAATCCTTTCCCTCTGACGTAGGCTTGCTGCAGGGAAGCGAGTTGGGTTCGTTCCTCCCAAGCCTGTTCTGCTTCTGTCTTGCAGAAATCTTGAATGAGGATGGGACGATTAACAGGAAAGTCCTTGGGGCCAAAGTGTTTGGAAACCAGGTGAGAGCAGCACGGACTGTCGATGTTTAACCTCGGGAGCGGGGTTCTCTCTGGGTGCCCTCTGCGACTGCTGCTGCCACCAGCGAGGCCCTTGTTGGCTGCCCCGGGGTGACCGAACCCCGCCGTGGTCCCTCCTAGGAGCGGCTGAAGAGTCTCACGGACATCGTGTGGCCTGAGATGGCCCGGATGGTCACGGAGCAGATCAGGGAGGCAGATGCTCAAGGTAATGGGGGTGGCTCCCGTTGCAGCGCGAAGGTGGGATTGGGGTGCGTGGTCTCGTGCAGGACCCCCCGAGGTGCGCTGCCTCGGCCTGCCAGGCGCTGAGCAGCGGCCTCGCTCCGCAGGAAAGGCCGTGTGCGTGCTGGACGCTGCCGTGCTGCTGGAGGCTGGCTGGCAGGCCATGGTCCACGAGGTGTGGACGGCCATCGTCCCCGAGGAGGAGGTGGGCGATGCCCCTTGGCCCTTTGCTTGCCCCTGGGGCTGGTTCTCAGCTTCTCCGAGCGCCTGAGCGTCCCCTCTGGTCCCGCCAGGCCGTGAAGCGCATCATGGCCAGGGACGGGCTGAGCGAGGAGGCCGCGCGCAGCCGGCTGCGGAGCCAGATGACCAACAGCCAAAGGGTGGAGCAGTCGCAGGTGGTGCTGTGTACGCTCTGGGAGCCCGACGTCACCTGGCAGCAGGTGAGCCCCGGGCCGGCCGCGGCGCCGGGTCTGCCTCGGGTGGCGGAGGGGGAGGCGAGTGACCGTGATGGGGACCGGAGGGCTCAGTGCTGTGCCCGGGTCACACACTGTGTCTGGGTGTGCTGCCCACCATCGAGCCTGCCTCTGGGCAAGGCCACGAGGGATGAGCTCGGGGGTGTGAGTGCAGCAGGGAAGGGAGGGGAAGTGTGGGACCCTCGTGTCCTGCTCCTGCCCCTGCCGTGGGGCCCCTCGCCCCGGCTCGGCCGCGGGCGCTGAGGTGCCGCCCCACGGGGGTTCTCCGGCAGGTGGAGAAGGCCTGGGACCTCCTGCAGCAGCGCCTGAGCCAGGAGCGCGGCCCCTGAGGGGGTCACACGCCTCTTCACTGTCACACGCCGACCCCGCGGAGCCCACACCGGCGGGACGGGAGGCGAGGGTCCGTCAGCGAGGCGGCCGTGCCAGGGCTGAGCCCATCCGCCACGTCCAGCCCCGCGGAGGGGCCGGGGGCGTCCCGCCGACCCCTGCTGAGGGGGGGACGCTGCCGCGGCTCCCGGGGCCGACGGCTGAGCCTGCACCTCCCCGCGGGACAGTAAAGGGGCTTCTCCCTCTGTGCGTGTCTGTGTGCCCGTCCTGCCCCCGGTGCCCCCAGCCCGCCCCGGCTCTGCGGGACGGGGGGGCCCGTCCCCCTCCTCCCTTCCCCGCTCGGTGCCGCCGGGTCCGTCCCGTGGGCGGGGGGCGGGTGGAGCGGCCGGTCCTGCCTCCGGCGGGCACCGGGCGCGGGGAGCGGCGGGTCCCGGCGATGAACCCCCCGTTAACGAACCGCTCCGGCCCCCCCCGGCGCTCCCGCGTCACCGTGACGTCACGGCGGGCACCGAGCGGGCGCCCCCTGGCGGCGCGGGGCGGGCTGCGTTTCCCGGCGGCCCCCGCGGCGGTCACATGACCGGGGCGGGCGGAAGATGGCGGAGCCGCCGGGCGCCGCGGCCGAGGACGCGTGGGGGAAGGTGGGTCCGTTCGGCGGGACCGGGGCTGAGTGCGGGCGGGGTGAGCGCCGGAACGGGGAGAGCACGAGGGGCGGGGGCACGGCGAGGGGCAGGGGCCGGGGGTCGGGGGGGGCCGGGCCGGGGCGCGGGGGCGGCGGGCGGCGGCCCCGGCCCTGCTGACGCCTCTCTCCCGCCCGCTGCGGCTCCGCCGGTCCCGCGCAAGGTGGACGCAGCCTACAGCGACAATGGCCTGGACTCGGGTAGGTGCCCCGGCAGCCCCACGCGGCCCCGGTGACGCGGCTGCCCGGTGGCCCCGCCGCAGCCCCGGGCCGTGGCTGACGCCGTGGCTCCCCCCTCCCAGCGCTCTTCATGGAGAACGCGCGCAAGGGCAGCGTAGTGTCCCGCGCCAACAGCATCGGCTCCACCAGCGCCTCCTCCGTCCCCAACACAGGTGGGCCGGGGTCTCCCCTCCGTGGCCGTGGGCCGGGGTCTCCCCGCCGTGGCCGCGGGCCGGGGTCTCCCCTCCGTGGCCGCGGGCCGCTCCGCCCGCCTGTGCCCAGAGCGTGGCGGGGCTCCCCGCTCCCCCCCGGGAGCTCCCGGCCAGGCTGCTTCGCGCTTCAACCCGCTCCCTCCGTGCAGACGACGAGGACAGCGATTACCACCAGGAGCCCTACAAGGAGTCGTACAAGGACCAGCGCAGGCGGGCGCACACCCAGGCGGAGCAGAAGAGGCGAGGCGCCATCAAGGTAACCCGAGGGGCTGCGGCTGCTGTCAGCGCGGCGAGCCGCGGGTTCCCGGGGCCCGGCGGCACCCAGCACCCTCCTGTTTTCAGCACCTTCCCCCTTGTGCTGCTGGGCACACCCTCCCCCGGGGAGTCACCTCGGCTCTGGCCGGCTGCGTGGTGGGGGCTGGGGTTTGACACCTTTTGAAACAACCAGCTGGGCTCCAAGGGCGTGCGCTGTGGCTCTGCTTCCCCACAGAAAGGCTACGATGACTTGCAGGCCATTGTTCCCACCTGCGAGCAGCAGGATTTCTCCCTCGGCTCCCAGAAGCTGAGCAGGGCCATCGTCCTCCAGAAAAGTGAGTCTTGAGGGTGGGGAGAGGGAAGGGGGTGCAATCAACCCCCTAAACACCCCGCTAGAGCCACGCGCTGTGGAGGTGCAGCACCACGGGACCTTCTGGTGTGACGATGCTCTGGGGGAGCCCCGGTGCTGGTCACCACCCTGGGGAGAAGCAGGGCAGCCAGGAGCTGATGCTGCCCAGGGCCAGACACCTTCTGCGGGGATCTTGGGGGCTTGTGTGCGCTCTCGAATCCTCACTCTGTATTTTTGTGCTCAGCCATTGACTACATCCAGTTCCTGCACAAAGAAAAAAAGAAGCAAGAGGAGGAAGTATCTACTCTCAGGAAAGATGTGATGGCCTTGAAGATCATGAAAGTGTAAGGGAAGAGCTGTTGGTTGCTGCCCTCTTCTTCCTGTGGTTTCCCCCTCGTCCTTTCAGGGCTCCGTGGGTGCAGGCAGTGCTTTGCAGGCAGCCTGGCACCTGCCGTGCCAAGCCTGTCCCCGCCTGCTGTCAGTGTTTCTCCTTCTGCAGCTCGGTGTGGGTTTGTCTCGGGTCAGTGGTGGAGTTAGGTCCACCTTTGTACTAGAGTCAGAAAATGAACCTGCTCCCAGTGTCAGGAGAGGCTGCAGCTTCCCCGTGTTCGTTTACTTGCAGGACCTCCTGCGAACTCCTGGTCCTCCCCACCCCTGCAGCCCTGCTTAACGGCCAGGGGCGGGCACTGAGCTCTGCCCCGCAGCTGAGCGGGAGCCGGGGCCGAGACCTCGCTCCGCTGCTGAACACGGTTTGTTTCAGGAACTACGAGCAGATTGTGAAAGCTCATCAGGACAACCCGAACGAGGGGAAGGGCCAGGTCTCTGACGAGGTGAAGTTCAACGTTTTCCAAGGCATTATGGATTCCCTGTTCCAGTCCTTCAACGCCTCCATCTCAGTGACGAGTTTTCAGGAGCTCTCGGCTTGTGTCTTCAGCTGGATCGAGGAGCACTGCAAGCCCCAGGTGAGCGGGAGCCGCGGGCGGTGGCAGAGGGAAACGGGGCCAAGCCCCCGCGGCGCAGGGACAGAGGTGCCCCCGGCCCTTGTGGGAGTCACCAGGGACGGGCCATTCCTCCACGGGAACAACTGACCGTGTCTCCTCTGCCCCAGGCGCTGCGGGACATTGCCATCGGGGTCCTGCACCAACTGAAGAGCCAGCTCTACTGAGCCCTCCTGCCGCCTCCACGCCCACGGGGCATCTCCTGCCTGGGGGCCTGCGTGACGGGCACCAGGAGGGGCTGGGCTGTCTCCTTCATGGCGGTTCTTAAAGTTTATTGTATTAACTACTCCACCAAAAGGAGGCCATGCAGGGCCCTGCTCTGCAGGAACCATCACAGCCAATAGTACCAAATATTTGTAGGGACTTGGCAAAGGCGGGGGAAAAAAAAAAAAAACGTGTGTATTGAGTAGGGGTCTGCTCAGGTGCCAGAGAGTCTTTAGCTCAGGCAGGCGCACGGGGTTTGCCTGTGCCACTGACTCTCCTGCTCTGTCACCTCAGCCTCCAATACACCCCCTCCTGATCCGGGCAGGGCAGCAGCTGCTGCCCCGGTGACACTGGCAGCAGGATTTGCTCTCTAACCACGTTCGTGCCCCGCTCCAGGGGTATCGGATATTTATTTTAGAGTTTCCCCCGTTGATGAGGGCGTGCTCAGCGCCAGGCTGTGTGCTTTGACGGAGTTTTACAGACCTCACATGTGAAAGCAACATATTTTTCTATTGTGAAAAGTAATTAAATAAATTTTGCTGAATGTTTTAATGATTCTTCTGCTTTTTATTTGTTGCCAAGTTCCCAGAGCCTTCCCCTAAAGATGGTCAGAGAGGGGGACACAGTTTCTGGAAGCCCAGCCCAGCCATTGTGGCTCAGGTTCCCCCCTCCTGCCTCTTGCCTGCCCCAGCTGGGCTCTGATGCCCCTGGAACAGAGGAAAACGCCCCAGCAAAGCACAGCTGAGCCACCAGCCCCGTGTTTAATGGGTCGTGTTCTCGTGTACCCCGTGGCCACACCGTGGGGAGCAGCTGACACGCAGAGCTCTGCAGCAGTAACAGGCACCAGTTCTTTCACCTCGCTGAGGCACTCGCCTCCTCCTCTGACTGTAACCCCAGGGACCCCACAACAGCGTCCCCACACCTTCCCCCACGCCGCCCCGAGCACACCCGACCTCAGCAGCTCACTGCGCCGAAGGGCAGGAGGAACTAACGTTCCCTCTGCCAGGGAGACAGCGAGAGGGCCCCATGCCCAGTTACTCCCTCCAACCACCCTTCCAGCTGCAAAGCATTCAAAAACAAACACATAAAGCCACAGGACAAGCCCAGGCCCCGCAAAAAACAGGGAAAAAAAACAACCCAACAGCTGAGTTTCACCATCAGCTCCTGCCACCTGGGGCAAAGACGCCCTCAGCACCTCACGGAGCCGCCGGCAGCGTCACGTTATGGTCCTCGTCCGTCTCGATCCCAACCTCCTCCTGTGCAAGCAGAGAGCGACTCAGCGGGGTGGGGGGGGCAGAGCCAGCGCCGTGGGGCAGAGCCTGGGCTCGGCACTTACAAAGAATTGCTTCTTGCTTTTGGGGTACCCCTCCAGGATGGCCTCCAGCAGCTCGGTCGCCTGGTGAGACAGGGGCACTGTGAGGGCTGCGGGGCGGCCACACCGAGCTGCCAGCACCGGGCAGCCCCGCTCCTGCCCTGGGGGACTGTCCCCCATGGGGTGTCACAGGCCAGCACAGCTCGGGTGATGGCGTGGGAGCGGCTGTCGCTAACGCACGAGAGCCTGGTTTGTTTCCTGAGGACAGGCAGAGCCCTGCAGGGACACGGCCTTTTCCCAGGGGATCACCCTGGTACCCCCGAGTCCTCCCCAAACTTGGGCGCCGTGAGCGCAGCCCTCCCTGCTCCAGCTACAGCCTTCACCTGGGGTCTCCCCACTCAGCACCGCAGCAGCAGGAGGGCGCTCAGCTCAAACAGCGGCTGCTCCCCAAGCTGCCCAGCGCACGCCACACCTCCATCAGGGCACCAGCGTCACCCCAGGACTGTCACCGCCACCTCCCTGGCACTGCCCACCCACCCCGCTCGCTGGCACGACCGTTACCATTCGCTTCCTCCTCCGCCACTCCTTGCAGTACAGCTTCTGCTCGCTACAGACCTGCAAACAGCACGACAAGGTGAGAACCAACATCACCAGCACGGCACACGCAGCCGAGGCTCGGGCACAGGCTCTGCGGAGCAGCCCGGTCCCGCACAGCCCCACCTCTGTCGCACCGGTCAGTCGGACCGGGGACCGGATAACCCAGCAAAGGGTCTGGTACGACTGGCCCAGCCCTGGCCCCAGCGCTGCTGCTGGTGCTCGGCTCAGCCCCTGGCACCTCTTTACCTTCTCTTTTTCTTCCGGAGTCACGTGGTTGGTGGCAGACTTGATCCTCTCCAGTTTCTCCGTGTAACTCGCACAGTCCTTCCTCAGCTCCTCAGTCTCTCTGGCCAGCTCAGGGGTTGTCATGGAGCTGTTCAGGTCCTTCAGCTCTGGAAGGCAGGCACCGATCACCGGCCAGGCCGGTGGCCAGGGCACAGCCGCCCGTGCCCACGGGGCCCCCAGCTGCTCCCGGCGCCGCGGGGGGCTGGCGGGGCGGCAGGGCCCACTCACCCGCCTCCATCTGCCGGCAGCTCTGCTGCAGCGCCTGCACCTTGGCGGAGAGCGCGGTGATCTCCCCGTCCAGGCCGCGGAGCTCCACGTCGCTGGCGGCCGGGAGCTGCTCCTGCGGCGAGGCGGCGGGTCAGCGCGGGCCGGTGCCGGCGGAGGCGGCGCCCGGGGCCGGGGCTCACCTGGTCGGCGAAGTAGATCTTCTGCTTCCCGTAGGCCTTCTCGCGGATGCGGCCCTGCTGCGCCAGCTGCTCCAGCGCCTTCACCACGGCCTGCGGGACCGGCGCCGTGAGCCGGGCCCCGGGCCCCGGCCCGCCCCGCGCCCCCCGGCCCGGCCCCGCTCACCGCCTTGCCCAGCCCGTGCTCCCGCTGCAGGTTCCCGAAGGCGTCCTGGGCGCTGTACGGCCGGTTCTGCTCCTGCAGGTACCGCAGCAGGACGGCGGCGGCGGCGGCGCCTCCTGCGGGGCAGCCCGCCGGTCACCGCGGCCCCTCGGCCCCCCCTCACCGCCCGGGCCCCCCCCCCCACACCGCCCGGCGCCCCCTCACCCCCCGCCGCGGGGCCCTCGCGGCCTTTGCTCATCCTCCGCCTCCGCTCGCCCCGCTCCGCTCCCCGCCGCTGGCGCTGACGCACTTCCGGCGCGCCGCCCGGTCCCCGCCAATCGGGGAGCAGAAAGAGAGGCGGGCCGGCGGATGTCGTGCCGTCCCGCGGCAGCCCCGCCCCGCTGCACCGGAGCGCGGAGGCGGCCCCGCCCGGCGGAGAGCGGCGGCCCCGGGGCGGGAGAGCCCGTCCACTGCGGGGCCGGGGGCTGACGGCGGATGGAGAGCGCCGGGCCGGCGGGCAGGGGGCTCTGCACCCCCGGGCAGGGCAGAAGCCGGTCCTCCGCCCGCTCCGGTGAGCGGCACATGCCGTCCCCTGCCCGCCGGGACACCGGGCGGTGCAAGGCCAGTGCGGGGTCTCACGGGGGTAGAAAATACCCTGCAAACATCCCCCCCCCGGGGCCAGCCGCCCCCTGGCCGCACGTTCGGGCAAGCGGAGTCAGACACCGGCAGCCGGTCCGGGGCTCCCTGCACGGGCACGTTCTTTGCTACACAAACGCGACGGGAACGGGGCTCTACGGCTTAGGAAAAGCAACAGGGAGGCTCCGTGAGGCGGGAGGGGCTCGGCCCCCCACCCCCAGAACGGCTCCCTGCAAGCTGCTGGTTTTACGTGACCGCGTCGCACACGAGCTCCGCGGCCGCTGGTGTCCCGGGGTGGTGTCCCCGCTCCGGTTCCTGCCGGTGGGCTCTCAGCTGCACGGGGCTGGGGAGCAGCGGGCTGTGCCCAGCGCCAGAACGGGCCGGACCGGGCAGACCAGCCCCCCTCTTCCCTCCTCCAGAGAACCCGCGCGGCAGCGTCAGCACGCTCCACCCCCCCCGCCTGCTCGGGGAGCACAGGGCGCGTGTAGCCAATCGCTACTCCGTTGTTTTAGGAAAGCAACACAAGCGCAGCCGGCACACGTAGGTGTTCTCTGCAGGACTCCAGTCACCGCAGGAGAGGTCTTATTGCCATTACGTCTCTTACAAAACAGCATCACCAGAGAGCTGCCACCGGAGGTGAGCGGTCACCGCAAGTACAAACGTGGGCAGACGCTGTCGTGTCCACGACAGGAGCAAGGGGTTTGTTTCTACCCGAAGCTGGATATTGCTGGGAGAGAAGACTTGGATTCTGTGCACACTTTAGGAGTGGGGAATGGTTGTCCGAAATTCAGAACAGCAGTAAGTCCCAGACACTGAGTCTGAGGGGAAACCCATCCCTGGAAGGTCGGCTTCAAGATTGTCCTTGGCAACGCTAAGTCGGTCTGACCAGTGCTCTCCAGAGCTGCAGACACCGATTTATTGTCTTAGGTGAGGAAGTTTGGAGCAAGCAGCATCCTGGCAGACGGTGCAGGGCAACGCATGGGTGATTGTGGAGCTATCACATCAACGTCTTTTCCCTATGAATTACCAGTGTAGTTTATTTTAAAATCCAAGCGAGGCTACAGAGTCACGAGTCACAGTGGTGTTCCCAGCCAGGACTGGCCGTCACGTCACTCACACTCACACAGGAGACGATCTAGGTAACTGTGCAAGGCTTTTTCCTTCCAGGATTCCCCTCCACGACGTGCAATAGAAAACCAGAGGGAAGTGGTGGGGTTGCTTACTGGCCCCGAGAGCCAGCAGGATCCAGCTGGTTCAGCTCGGACTGATCCAGCAGTTCAAAGTCATCCCCTTCCGCATCAGTGTCCAAGTCCGAGCTGGCCGTTCTGAGATAAGTCTTTGCCCCTCTCTGGGGATTGTCGCTGCATGAGGAGCCTGGCTGAGGGGCTCCTGACAGCGCCAGCTGTATCATCCCTCTGGTGACAAACCCGGCTATGTCAGTAGTAAGATTCTGTACAGATGGCAGCGCGCCGGACTCCTCCTGGTCGTAAGGGAGATGCAGATCTTCTATCACCTGTGGGCGGTAAGCCAGGCTTGGGATCCCAATGCTGGTGTCATCTTCGTCATCTATGCCGGTTACTTCTGGGTTTATGGAAGGGAAGTCGGGGAGATCCCTGGCAAAAGATTCTTCTGGGTCACTGTGGCCGTCCAGGTCTAGAGGAGGAGAAAGTGCTTTAAATACACAGCACATGCCAACACCCCGCAGGCGAGGGCAGCGCAGCACACACAAGCTGGGCCGTCACCTCCCCGACACAGGCGGCCTCTTGTCACCTCACAGACCCAACGCCCTCCAGCCTCCCCCTCCCGCAGCTGCTCGGGATGCTGCTGAGCTGCCAGGTCCCTCGCGAGGAATGTGGTGCTGAACCACACACCTTCTGCCAGAGGAACACACCCCCTCCAACCCGCACCCCCACAGCCAGAGGCTGGCAGAGCTGGATCTGCCTTTGAAGAGCAGCTGTCATCGCTCTGCTAAAGCGCCACGGGAATTAAGAAGGAAGCTCAGTTCTGAAAAACCAGGCAGTTGCATCTCATCTCAGCCAGCAAGGCAGACATCAAACAGCTCGACCTCAAGGGCAGCAGGCAGCGAGCGCATCCTCCCTCCCACCCGTCACACCGGCGCCAGCCCAGCACTCCACACCTTCCAGAAGCTGCCCGTTTCCTCTCACCTTCTGATCCCTCTGTCAGGGGAGTCTGGCCCCTAGAAAGGTTAAACATCCCGTTTTCAGTGTAGGAGACCTCAGCATCCGAATGCTCCGAGTCAGAGATGGTTAGCTCCTTGGCGACCACAGAGTCATCCAGCTTTGAAAGAAGAGATAAAATTGAGAACATCAGTGCTGGAAAGCTTATTTGTGCCTCAAGACAAAACACATGATCCAGTGGCCACCAGTTAAACCCAGTCCTCATGGGAAGCTGGTATCTGAGGCTTTATTCATGCTTTACCACCCAGCCTAGGAGACTGTAGTTGATACAAGCAGTGCTGGACATACTTGAGTGAGACAGAACAGGACAGACCTCTCTAGGAGAACATCCTCGTCTGATTTTCCATCACAACTCAGCTACAACGTGCTGGCTACAGGCCACGCACTGCAGCGAGTTAGTTCTATTCAGCTGAGCTCTTCTGTGCCAGAGGCGCTCCGTTACCTTGGGACAGAACGCGGCGAGCTCCTCCTCGCTGTCGCTCCCATCATCCACAGCCTCCTGATTAAGGGATCGGCGACGCACTGCCAGAAACCAGAGTCAAAGCTTATTACTGCTGCTGGGACAGGGGTCTGTACAGGACCGGCCTTACACCGAGCAGGAAAACCCTGAACTGGCATGCCTGGACACAACACAGCATGCTTTGTCCCACAGCAGAGCAACGTGGTCATTTCTGACTTGGGTTGCTGCAGATCTTCTGCTGTGATGACCACATTCAGCAGCTACCTTGCACTGAGCCCCTCCTCTTTTTTCAGTGCATCTGTGATATGGGACACACAGTTCTGGCAGCTGAGGAATGGAGCGGCTCAGCACCGTGAAGAGCTCACACCAGCTGCTAACTGGGAGATGCCTGCGGAGGCAGAGCTGCCTCGCTTCCTTCCCAAAGCAGTTGCAAGTATTTGCCACGGGCACTGGAGTGACAGCCGTGCCATTCACGCAGCCCCATCCCACTCCAAGACCAGGGGCTCATCCACAGGCTGTTGCAGGCACCAAGGGTCAGAAACAGCACAGAAACTTACGTTGCTTCTCCCGCTGCTTTGATATCATGTAGCCTCGAACGCTGAAATCCAGCCGCTGCAGAGCTGGCTCCAGCTTCATGTACATGCGCTGCCCCAGCCTGTGGTACACAGTGAGGGGCCACAGCAGGATGAAGAGCACTGAGGTAAGTGGGAACGCTGATTAGAAGTCTGTTCAGGGTGCTGCCTGGCAAACAGCTTGCCCATATCGTGATGCAGTATAACACACACAGTACACAGATCTGAGTACCGCAGGCAATGCCGCGGGAGGCAGATAGAAGGGGTGCAATCACCTCCACCAATTTAACAAAACTGAGAGGCCAACCTATTAGTGCTCAGATCTATAGTTACTAAGCACTCAAACATGCTCTCTCTGGACCAGAGACCTCACACTCCTGGTCAAGAACCACCACATTCCACGCAGAATGTATTATTTTAAAGCCATTCACACAAGCTTTCCTTTTGAGCAGAAGAGCCCCACCCCTCAGACACTCAGATCCCACTCATCTCTGCCCCTTTTTACTCGTAAGTCTGTATTGGCACAGAGATCTACTTACACAGCAAGTACGAGAGCAAGAGTCCAGGGATATACCGGCCCAGGACAGCCAGGAAAGTAAAGACTCCACACACTAGAAGGCAAAACTGAAGACATGGGAGACAGTGAGCGTCCAGAGTTAAGCAGTGGATTCACTCAGTTCTTGACTGTCTTGTTCTCTGCAGATTCTACATCAAGTAATAACTCTAACGACAGCGAAGCCTTCCTAGCGTTCAACTACCCTGCTCTAGGACTAGTGCAGACACAGGAGGTATCTGGCTTCAGGTGACAGGAGCACACCAAGGCCTCTGCTGCAGAACATAAGGAGTTTCCCAAAGCAGTTACGCTAAAAGCAAGGAAGAGGCTAAAGAAGACAGAACTCTTCGAGGTGAAAAGGACAAGGACAGTACCACCGTGTTACAGGCTCCTCTTTGCATAAGCCTCAAAAAAAAGAAAAAGAAAAAAAAAAGCTTGACACGCTTTCTCAAACTGTTAAAATCCAACGAGGGAGACGAGTTTGACAGACCCTTTAGAAAGCCAGAAACCTCCAGAAGGAGCGGCTACCTTTCCACTTCACTAGTGCCATCAACATGCTGACACTCGTTTTCTCCTCCCTCCTCCACAACCTAATTATTCTGCCTGTGCTTTCTATTCCTCTCCACCACTTAACAGCCACGTTGTTGTGGGAGACCTCCCGTGGCAACCTCCCATGTCTGAACGCATTCAGCCGACGCTGGATGCCGCCACAAAAGGATACCAGCGGTCAGCAGAGGCTCCACACGGAACATTTCATTTGCTGAGGTCTGTACATTCTTACCTTTCCAGGGTTCTGCCTCTTGAAAATGAAGAGATTACTTAAGAAGTCGGTCCCAGCCACCCATCCTTCAGCCAGATGGTGACAGAGCTCTGGCACTCCGAGCAGCCGAGGGTGGACGTAGCCCCAGCTGCAGCGAAGGGAAGAATTCGGGAACAGATATTACTGCATCGACATCCGTGCAGAAGTCACTTGTTACACACACTTGTCTCAATGCTGCCTTCTCCTCTCCCCCAGCTGCTGGGCTCTAGGGGTGAGGGCCAGCCTGCCTTCCAAAACACCACCTTGCCAAAAGCAGCACTTCTCCGTACCGCTCTACGAGCGCCCCGGTTCTCCCGTAGCAGCTAAGGAGCAGTAATTCCGGTCATTCAGCCTCGTGGCTTAGACTAGTTTCCATGCTACCAGAGGGAAAGGGCAGTACAGAAGCAAACTGAGTGAATCTGCTTTTTCTGCACTTAATTGGTTATCAGCAACCCCCAAGAATTCAGCACGAGGTTTACAAGCAGCCTTGTACCTTACTTAATATATCCAGTTACTTCGGAGGCATTGTCTTTGGCAAGATCTATTAGTGCTTCTTAACTGCTAGTCACGAGTACTCGAAGGTTAGGAAGAACAAATCCTTTTGTACTTGGGCCTCTTGCAAAAGAAAAAAAACCAAACCAACTCATTTGGCAACAGCTCAAGTGATTTAATCTGGAGCTGAGCACCCAGTGCAGCACAGGCAGGCAGAAAGGCGTGCCCAGAGAGAGGAAGGTGTTATTAGTAAGACAACACCCCAGCGTTTCTCAACCCATTATTAATGCTGCAGTCAGATCATAACTATGCAGTAACAGCTTCTGGGACAAGCCTGTTAAATGTTCCCTATGGAGTCTCAGAAGACTTCATTATTTTAAATAAAATGCTGTTTTCATAGATTTGTTTTGGTTGGAAAAAAAACTTTAATATCATGGAGTCCAACCCGCTACCGAAGCCCATACAAAAGGAATTGCTCTTAAGGCAGCACCTCTAACTTAAGGGTGCAGGGGGGAAGTTCTACAACACTCAAGCAAGCATTACTGGAGGTCAGTATGAGGCAAAGATTAAGTACAATATAATGGCTTGGGCGAGTCAAGACTCATCACAACGGCTTGTCAGAGTCCGGGGTTCCGTTCTCCCTCCACTAAGCAGCTCCCTCCTCCCCTGCCTTCCTTGCTCAAAGGAGCCAACACTACAGGCACGTGCAGGTAATAATTACACGGTATCACAGCAAAGTACCAACCAGCAGAGGAGTCAATTAGTTTCCTACCTCTCATTGTCTAATTCGTCAGGTCTTGCCACTAAAATATTAAGAACAGACACTACATTAGTTGCAAGGAATTTGCCAGGAGAATGCTTAGCTTTTGGGATTTAAGCAGAGCTTTAATGAGCTGGGGAATACCTGGAAAAGACATTAACTGTAATTAAGAGCTGGAGATGCATCACTGTAACACATTTCGAAGGTGTACGTGTGACAGGACAAGACTGCAAGGGAGTCTCCTTGTTGCTCCTCAATATTTGCCACCACAGCGGCCTTCCAGACAACGTCCAACAGTGCCAGGTATTAGCAAAAAATACCACCTTCCCCCCCCTCCCTTCCCCTGCACACACCCAGACGGGGAAGGAAGAACAGCTTGCTTACGGAGAGGCACCAGAGATTTAGGTCTTTTGATACTTTCTCATCCAGGCTGGGATTTGAAAAGTGACCCAGGGATGTACCAGTTATCCTGACAAATCCAAATCAGGGTTATGAGGGAGCCAGAGAGACACTTCCTCATCACTTCAGCTACAGAGCCTGAGCCACACTGCTGCCAGCAACCGAGGAAAGCTTTAATGTCTTCCCAAGAACGACAGAGAACACACACTGAAGCAGAAAGCTGGGAGCTGTACTTGCTCGTTAGTCAGGGAACCACCTCGAGAGCATGCAGACCACCCACACGGCTTCCAACCGACCTGTCCATGCAAAGCCAGTGAGATCCTGAGCTGCTGAGAGGGGTAGTGTTCGTGAGGATATTAATACCACGAGTGACACACCTGCTTTGTTTACTGAAAGCTTTAGACTAACTTCATTAACAGCCATTAAGACGCCTCTCCTTTCAAAGAAATCTCTACTCAACAGCAAGGCTGGGACTCATCTTTGTCCTGAAACATGAAGTTGTTTATTACAGATTCTGAGGAAAAATCCAGACGTATTCCACATACACCTCAACTTCTTCCTCTTGTACTGAATGCTCAGAGGGTGAATCACTGCTTCAAGACCTGCCCCAGCTCACGTACACCAGATGTTTCAAGGTTATGAGACAAATACCAGTGTCACAAGCATGAAAAGCTCTTCTTATGCTCATATAAGTTAAATTTTCCAACTCCAGGAAGAACATGCCTACAGTGTTGCCTGCTTCTAGATGCACAGAGCAAAACCTCCAGGATTTGAACTGTTTAACTCCAGGCAGTGCAGAGCCTATATACCTCTAGGGCTAAAAACAGTACTTGATCTGCTGGTATCAACTCAAACGTTGCAACTTACCTCCAATTTCAGGCCAGATTTTGTGCTTCCACTGATCTAGACAAACTGCTACTATAAGGGTCAACGCAACCAGGAACAGCAAGCGAAGAGAAGTCAGAGCAAAAAACCTACGTGGAAGAAACAAACAAATCGGTACCGACACACACAAAAGGGCTGACACAAACTAACTCAAAACAAATCAGTCGCTGGGTATCAGTTACAGCCAGAGAAAAGCAAGGGCTAATCGGCCAGCGCCCAGCCTGCCCGCGCTGCCTGGCGGGAGCTTATCGGTGGGTGCCGTCAGGCTGCTGTAGGGACCCTTATCTGCTCGCACCCTTCGCAGCGGCCAGCCCTGCTCTCCCCTCGCCCGTCAGAGGCGCGCAGAGCCCGCTGCCCTCCCTCCACCGCGCACACAACAGTTCGGGGTTTGCTGACCAGTGTTTCGCTTTCAGGGAAAGCATTCCGAGAGGGACAGAGCTGGGGTGGACACCAGCGCTGCCAGGGTCCCTCGTCTGCCCAAATCGGTCACGGACTCAAGCCCTCGGGCTGCCCGCTCGGTTCCACCCCCCCTCACCGCGAACCGTTCCCGGCCAGCGCGGGGGGCCCGGCTGTTGGGCACGAAGCGGAGGGCGCGTTCCCCCGGAGGAGCGGCTCACGGGTCCCGGGAGAAGGGGTACGGGGAGCCGTGACCGCGCCGGCAGGCAGGGCACCGGCCGCCAGCGCCCGCCGAGCGCCGGCCTTCCCGCCTGCGCCCACCCGAGACCCACCGCCACGGGGGGACAGCCCGGCAGGGCAGCGCGGCAGAAAACAAACACCCCCCCCCCGCAGCTCCGAGGCGTCCCGGCGGATCCCGAGCGGCCGCGGGGGCACCGGCCCGGCGCCACCCTTCCCCCGCCGCAGCGAGGGGCCTCGGCGGGACGCACCGTCCGACACGGGGACGGCTACACGGCCCGGCGTCCCCGCGGGGAGTGGACCCGGCCCCGCCAGGTCGGCCTGCGCCCCGGTCCGCCTCCTGCCTCCCCGCCCGCCGCGGCCCGGGCCCCGCCGCCGCCCGCTCACCAGAAGAGGCCGTGTGCCGCCACCCACCACAGCGCGCTGCGGCCCGGCCGCTCCCACACCAGCGCGGCCTGCGCGGCGCTCAGCAGCGGCTCGTAGGGCCCCAGGCGGCCCCGCAGCGCCGCGCTCAGCGCCTGCACCCGCCGCTGCCGCTCGCCGGGCCCGGGCCGCGCCGCCGCCATCGCTCCCGCACGGCACCAACGTCCGGCCGCCGCGGGCATGGCGGCCCCCGGCACCGGAAGCTGGGCCGCGCTGGGCGCCGCCATCTTGGCGCAGGCGCGGCCGCCGCCGTCTGCCCGGGCGCCGCGAGGGGCGGGGCCTGGCGGCCGCTCCCGGAAGTGCGCGGCGCGCAGGCGCAGGGCGGTTGGCGGCGGGCGGGAGACGCGGCGGGGCCGCGGGCGGGGGAGCGGAGCGGGGCCTGGGCCGCGATGCCGCGGGAGATCATCACCCTGCAGCTGGGCCAGTGCGGCAACCAGAGTGAGCGGGCGCGGCGGCGGGGCAGGGCCGGGCGGGGGGAGCGCGCCCGGGCGGGGCCGGGATGCTGCGGGGGGCGTGGGCGGGGCCTGTGGGGGCCGGGGCGGGGCCTGACGCGGGGGCGGGGCCTGAGAGCCCGGGGCGGGGCCCGCCGGTCCGGGGGTGCTCCGGGCTTTGCCGGCCCCCGGCCCGGCCCCCCCCTCCCGGCTGACCCCCCCCTCCCGGCTGACCGCCCCCCCCGCAGTCGGGTTCGAGTTCTGGAAGCAGCTCTGCGCCGAGCACGGCATCAGCCCCGAGGGCATCGTGGAGGAGTTCGCCACCGAGGGCACCGACCGCAAGGACGTCTTCTTCTACCAGGTACCGCCGGGCGCTGCCCCGGTCCCTGCCCGTGCGCACTCTGGGGGGGCCGCGGGCACGCTGTCCGGGGGATGCGCCGCCCTCAGCCCCGGGTTGCTCCGTGCCGGGTGGGCGCGGGCAGGGCTGTCCGTGACGGCTTCAGTCCCGCTCAGAGTGGTGGGCTGACGTGGACCCCGGGCTGGTTTGCGGGGCAGCCTCAGCCAGGCGCTGCCGGGGCTCCCGTCTGCGCCCCGGCCTCTGGGGACAGGTGTGACAGGGAGGCAGAAGTGCGAGGCTGAGGCGGCCATAGATCCCACCTCACGTCACCGCTGCCCGCGCAGCCCCCTCCGCCTCCCGGCACCCCGGGTGTGCTCTGGGGCGCGCACGGCGGCTGCGTTACGGACAGGCCGTACAGACAGTTTTCCTCCCTGCTCTCCCCGGCAGCCGCCGGCTCTGCCGCACTCAGCCGCGGCCAGGGGGTGGCACACGCACTTGCAGTTTCTCTGGCTGTGAGCAGCGGCGCGGAGCTGCG
Source organism: Nyctibius grandis (assembly GCF_013368605.1). Lineage (NCBI taxonomy): Eukaryota > Metazoa > Chordata > Aves > Nyctibiiformes > Nyctibiidae > Nyctibius > Nyctibius grandis. Next base: position 7,087,474 of record NC_090683.1, read on the forward strand.
GCTGCATCGTGATCTCACTGCTCCTCGTTAAAGGCAGACGATGAGCACTACATCCCGCGAGCCGTGCTGCTGGACCTGGAGCCCCGCGTCATCCACTCCATCCTGAACTCCCCTTACGCCAACCTCTACAACCCAGAAAACATCTACCTGTCCGAGCACGGCGGGGGAGCAGGGAACAACTGGGCCAGCGGCTTCTCGCAGGTAACAGCTGTAGTGCTCCCGGGTGCAAACACGGGTCAGCTCGTTAGGTGTGAGGCTTTATCGTGACTTGCTCACGTCAGGCTCAGTGTGCAGTGTCTGAAGAATACCTCATCATTCAGCAGGGAGTTACGCCTGACACTTCGTGGCTCCCTGGGCGCGGGGTCACATTGTCAGTCTGACTTGGGTTCGCACCAGGCTCGAGGAGCTCTTCTCCATTTTCTGTGGGAAAGGAACAAATCCTGGTCTGGTCTCTCTTGCAGGGAGAAAAAATCCACGAAGATATTTTTGACATCATAGACAGAGAGGCTGACGGGAGCGACAGTTTGGAAGTAAGTAAACCAGGGGATTGGGATCCAGTTGCCCTGCTGGGTGTTTTCAGAGCCAGGCTGCTGTTCTATAAGGTCAAGCTCAGCCCTTCGGTGTACGCAGACTTGCAACTTGCTCCTGGTTGCAGAGCAGAGGGGAACTAGGGAAAGGAGGTCTTTCCCACCCCTACTGCATCTGCCAGCCTTCCCCAGAAATCTCACTGTGTGCTCAGCGGGGCATTTCTCTGCCCCAGACACTGCTTGCATTGGGCACGTCCCGCAGGACACAGTCCGCAGGAAGAGTTCCAGGCATTATGGTGCTTTTTCCTTTCCCGTTCCACCTCCCTCCCGTGGCTCTCCCCCGCGTCAGCTGAGGCAGGACACGCGCTGTGAAGGCCTGGTGGGTCAGGAGGGCTGTGCTGGAGCCAGGGACCCACTGCCCCCCTGCCTGCAGCAGAAGAGGGAGCCGTGGGCTGCCAGCCCAATGTTGCCGAGTGCTTTGAAATCCACGGAATGAGCACAGGCAGCGGCACCTTCATTTTCTCTCCAGCCGGGTTAAGGGGCAGCAGGGCACAGACAGCTCTTCGGCTGCTTCACCCTGTGCCTCGGGCAGGACCTTGGCCACCGTCCCTGTAAACCCGTTTCCTGTGCATAGACGGACAGGGCTCCCTGGGGTTTGTGTCGGGCTGTCACATGGCAACAGGGGAAGGGAAAATGGCATCATAAAATACGTTGGCAGAAGATCCAAGAGCCCGTTGTGGGACCTGCAGCAGGTGGGAACTGCCCTGGAATCGGGCAGAGGGAGTTTGGCCTTGAGCACTCTAGGAGGAGGGGAAGGGTCTGAGGTACCTCTGCTCTGTGTGGCCAGCTGGACCCTGAAGGTGACGTCGGAGCTCTTCTGAAGTCTATTCTGGGGGGGGGGAGGAATCCAGGAGGCTCCTGAGCAGCAGTTGCATTTTGTGGTGCGTGCAGAGACGTGGATTCCAGCCACGCTGCAGAAGTGGCCTGAGGAGCGTGTGGCCGTCGCTGTGGTGTGGAGGAGCCAGGGCCAAGCTCCACTCTGTCCCCAGGCACCGGGAGCTCTCGCCCTGGCTGGCGAGTCCCTGTGGGAGGCGGCGGTGGCACAGCGGGCTTTGCTCTGCCTGCGCCTGGGGCTGAGCTGGACCTTGAGCTGCCCCTGTTCTGCTTCCTTCCAGGGGTTTGTGCTTTGCCACTCCATTGCTGGTGGGACGGGCTCCGGGCTGGGCTCCTACCTCCTGGAGAGGCTGAATGACAGGTGAGTGTTCGGCCTCGTCCCCTCCCTCGGCTGGGGCACCCTGCTGCAGCGGGGAGCTGGGCGCTGACTCAGAGCCGCCGCCCCCACCCAAACACTGCCTTGTGCAATCCGTGGCACGCTGCCCGCGGGAGGGATGGCTCCTGAGACGCCTGGGGACTTCAGAGGCTCCGCGACTGGGCTCGTGCTGTCCAAACTCTGCCTTCCCGCAGCCTTTCTTATCAGGCAGCTGCCTTCTGACACCCTGACCGTGCAGGGGAGGGTGGGAGGCTCTAGCTGTGGGCTCTGAGCTGCCACCCCTGCCTGTTCCGGCTTGCAGCCTCTTGAAAAGGCTCATAAGCAGCTGCTTAATCAGCCTGCGGATGGCTCAGCCTCGCCTGTAGCTCCGTCTGGCAGCCTGCTCCCGTGCTGCTGGGGTAGGCACTGCTGGGACAAACTCTCTCCCTGGGAGCCGACTCTGGCACGCAGTGCTGGTGACTCACTGCTGTCCTGAGCCCTGGAGACTGCTAAGGGAGCTGGTGGGAAGAGAGAGTGGTGCCGCCGTGGTGTTAACCCTTGAGGTGGCTGCGCTTTCTCACCAGGTATCCCAAGAAGCTGGTGGAGACCTACTCGGTTTTCCCGAACCAGGATGAGATGAGCGATGTGGTGGTCCAGCCGTACAACTCTCTGCTGACGCTGAAGAGGCTGACTCAGAACGCTGACTGCGTGGTAAGAGCCCCGCTGCGCGCCAGGCCAGCGGTGCCGGCAGCTCCCGCGGGCAGCCCCGTCCCCAGCTGCACACACAGCCTTTCCCTGGTCACGTGCGGCACGCCCGCGGAGCCGCAGCGATGAGCACAGCCCGGTCCCGAGGGCTGAGCAGCTGTGGTGGCTCCAGGGACAGGGGCTCCTCGCTGACCCCCGCTGAGCTGTCCTGCGTGGCGGTTCGGCCTCCGGGATCCGGCAGATTCTTCCCGTGGCAGCGAGGACTGGCTGCGCTGCAGCCTTCCCCTCGAGCTCGATTCCAGCATCGCTTTCGGCACCTGCAGGCCCCAGCCAGGCAGCACCTTCAGCCAGGTCCTGACCAAGGCGCTGCTCGTCCTTCCCAGCTTGTCTCTGCCCACGGCAGGGCAAGAGCAGCTGCACCAGCACTGCTGGGGCGCCGGTGGCTGCGAGGTGCCGGCGCAGAGGCTCTCAGGGGCAGTGCAAGACGGGAGGGAAGAGCTTCCACTGACAGTGTGGGTTATGCTTCGCAGATGAGTCAGCGTGTGGTTTGGAGTGTCTGCCATGGAGGGCTCCTCCAGGCTGGGCGCTCGGTGCCCTGGGACACGTGGCCGGGGCTGCCCGTCCTCAGGCTGCCGCTGAGGCTCTTCACAGAGACGGTTTTTCTCGTGCAGGTGGTTCTGGACAACACGGCCTTGAATCGGATCGCGACAGACCGGCTGCACATCCAGAACCCATCGTTCTCTCAGATCAACCAGCTGGTGAGAAGGGCTCTTCCCTCTGGAGAAGCTGGCGTGGGGCTTCCCCGCTGTCCTTGGGTCGGTCTGAACCTGCTCCCGGGGCTGGGTGCGGTGGCGGCAGCCTGGAGCCATGGACGAGGGTCGTTCCTCCACGGGCGCTCCAGCTTCCCCTGGCGCGGCTGCGTGCAGCAGGGTTTGGCGGCCGTGCGGTGGCGGGGACGCTGACCCCGTCCTCTCCCGCAGGTCTCCACCATCATGTCCGCCAGCACCACCACGCTCCGCTACCCCGGGTACATGAACAACGACCTCATCGGGCTGATCGCCTCGCTCATCCCCACGCCCCGCCTGCACTTCCTCATGACGGGCTACACGCCGCTCACCACCGACCAGTCGGTAAGGCAGCCCGCCGGGCACCCCTCCCCTTCCCCGCGGGCCGGGGCAGCCGCCGCGCTCGCCCCGTAACGTCCGTCAGTCCCACGGTCTCGGCGTGAGCTGTCATTGCACGTTCCAAACCCCGGGCCCGTGTGCCTGCACCGTGTGTGATGCGAATCAGATGTGAGCTAGTGCTGGGCTACCTGCTGCGTGCACCGGGGTGGCTGTGGCAGCGTGGGGAGAGCTGGCGGTGGCTGGTGTGACAAAAGCCACCCTTAGAAACGAGGGGAGCGAGCCCAGCAAAGCGGCCCTGCCAGTCCTGCCGCCCCGTGTGGGCCAGAACACTGTTGGTTGTTGTCGTGCCAAGACTGATGGTGGGCTCCAGGCGTCAGCCCCTTCCCGGGGCTCGCTCTGTGTTCTGGAGGGGATCGCGCTCCCGCTTGCGCTCAGCTCGTCCCCAGCCGGTGCCCCCAGCCCCCCCGGGGGAACGGGGCCGTTCTGCTTCGAGAGGCACCCACCTGCGCTGGCCGCGTGTCCGTCCCGCCGGGCGCTAACAGCTGCTGTTCTCCTCTCGTTGTGTGCGCTTCCTCAGGATGTTGCTCAGAGAAGCAAATCTGAAAAACTGCTGGCTCTGAAAAGGGTATCGAGTGTGTGAGCTGCCCTGGCTGGAGGGGTGCGGGGGGGCGCAGCCAGCAGCTGGGGTGGGGACGGAGCGGGGCTCTGCGCAGCCGAGCTGTCCGTGCTGCTGGGCAAAGCCCGTGAGGGCACTCAGGGACTGCAGTGGCCGCTCTGCCCACGGGCTCGGGGCAGGGCAGGGTGGGGAGGGGGTGCAGTGACCCCTCTCCTGCCCCCCAGCCCCGCTCCTTACCTCGGCAGTGGAGCAGGACAGAGGTTAGACAGCAGCGGCACAACCGTGTCCCTGCCGCTCTGGTCTCGGCGTTGCCCCGGCCCCTGCTGTGCTGCGGGGGGGCAGCTCAGCGCCCTTGTCCCGGAGCCTCCGCCCACGCTCCGGTTCTCAGCCTGGCTGCGCCCGCTGTGTGGCTTTGGGGTTTCCCTGTCCTGCATGTGGCCTTGCACGTGGCTCCATCCCCGGGGCGAGGGCTGCTCCGTCCGGCTGCCCTCCGCTCCTGTGTGCGTGTGCAGGGCAGCGGGAGGGCCGGGGAGCAGCGCGCCCGCCCCCTGACCCCTAGCTGGCGTTTGCAGGTGGCCAGCGTGAGGAAAACCACGGTCCTGGATGTGATGAGGAGATTGCTGCAGCCTAAAAACGTGATGGTGTCCACGGGGCGAGACAGGCAGACCAACCACTGCTACATCGCCATCCTCAACATCATCCAGGGGGAGGTGGATCCTACGCAGGTGAGGAGCTCCCGCGACCGCCTCAGAGGCTGATGGCAACGGCGTGGCCTGCCTGGGGAGGGCACGGTCACCGTCTTCCTGCGTGGGGACCCTGGGGTGAGGCTGAGCGGTGCCCGAGAACTGGCTCTGAGTTGCTCCTATGCGAGCTCTGGCCTTGTGGAAAGGCCACTAGTCCCTTGTCTTGTGGGAAGGTCACTAGTCCCTTGCCATGAGGAGCCTCCCTGAGCCTCCTGACCTGCTGTTGGCTGAAATCCACCTTCCTGAGCCCGTGCATCGTGAGAGGAGCAGCTCCTGCGTCTGCTAGGACCAGGCTGCTTTGCCCATCACCCTGCTGCCCCTCGCTGCTCTCGTCCCGCCAGGTCCACAAGAGCCTCCAGCGGATCCGGGAGAGGAAGCTGGCCAACTTCATCCCCTGGGGCCCTGCCAGCATCCAGGTGGCCTTGTCCCGCAAGTCCCCGTACCTGCCCTCCGCTCACCGCGTCAGCGGCCTCATGATGGCGAACCACACCAACATCTCCTCGGTGAGTGCCTCCCTCTGCGCCCGGGCAGCGCTGGGGCCCTGCAGCTGCGGCTCCGACGTCCTGTCGGTCACAAACGTGTCTTCTCTGGGGCTTTCACAGAGCCAGGGCAGGGCCCTGCAGGCGAGGGGAGGGTGGGAGCTCCCAGGTGGGGCACAGCAGGGCTCAGGTCTGGGCTGGGGTCCCCCCCTGTCCTGCTGCCCCCCGGTGCCGTGCTCCCGGCAGCAGGATTCCCTCTCCCTGGCCAAGGGCAGCCTCGGAAGCACGAGCTGATCCGGGAGCTGGCTGGGTGTGGGGTAGCAGCTACTGCCCGTCCAGCGTGGGGCTGTGGGGATCCCCGGGGAGCTCCGGCCCGTCTGACGCTGCTCTCCAGCTGTTCGAGCGGACGTGCCGGCAGTACGACAAGCTGCGCAAGCGGGAGGCCTTCCTGGAGCAGTTCCGCAAGGAGGACATCTTCAAGGACAACTTCGACGAGCTGGACAACTCCCGGGAGATCGTGCAGCAGCTGATCGACGAGTACCACGCGGCCACGCGCCCTGACTACATCTCCTGGGGCACGCAGGAGCAGTGAGTGCCCTGCCAGGGGACCGGAGGGTCCCGCGGCCGCCCCCGCGCACGCCGGCAGGGCTCGTCTCTGCCGCGCCCACGTTTATCCCCCTCGGCGCTGCCCGGCCGCACGCACGCTGCGCCCCCCCAGCGAGGCCGCTCCCGCAGACCCCGCCGGGGGACAGCCTCCCCCACGGCCCCGGCCCAGGGTGGGACTGGGGCAGCTGTGCTGGGGGGAACCTCCACCCGTGGGAGGAGGAGAGCGAACCCGGGGTCTTGGAACGGGCCTGGCCCAAAGAGTTGGGTGCACGTGACCCCTGTGGCCAAAGGCTCGTGTGGCTGAGCTAGTCCTGGCCCTGGGCAGGAGCCTTGTTCCTCTTCGCCAGATCAGGCCTGGGGCACAGGCTGTATCTATATTTTTGTAGGTTATTTTGCTTTAATAAAGGCTGTTCCTGCACTGACACCGCCTGCACGGCTCCTGGAGCGAGCAGCCGGGCAGGGAAGCAGCCGCAGACACTGCCAGGGCCAGCGCTTGCCTTGCCCAGCTGGCCAGCCCCGCGGCACAGCCACAGCCCGATGGTGTCCCAGCTCCGTGGGAGCGCGGGACCGGGGCTGCTGCTTACCTGCGTGTCCCGGTGGTGCGCGGGGACGGCCCTGCCCCAGCCGGCAGCACAGCCACGGCGGCAGAGCCAGAAATACTGGCAGGACCTGCCGGCACGGCTGACCAGGGCCCGGAGCCGGCACCACCCTGCCCGCGCTGCCTGCCCTGCCCGCGCTGCCTGCCCTGCCCGCAGAGCGAGCCGTGTCCACGTTAATGTTTCACAGGGGTGAGCCCCGAGGGGCCGGGGGTGCCCGCACCGCTCCGGACCCCGGTAAGGGGATGGCACCGCTGGGAAGGACGCGGGCTCGGGGCTGGCGGTGTCGAGGGAGGGGGACGGATGGACACGGCAGCCCCGGTCCTGCCCGGCGTGACTCAGGCTGCGGGGCAGGGTTGGCCCCGGCCCAAGCCCAGGCAGCCCAAGGTGAGAATTAGCCTTTTCCTCTGACCCTGCGGCACGGCGCAGGAGGCTAAAAATACCGGCCCGCCATGGCAGCGCCGGGCTCCCACGCCCTCCTTGGCAGCGGCCCCGCGGAGGCACCCGCAGCCGGGGCAGTTCCCCCCGCCGGGGCGGGCAGTGCCAGGGGGTGCCGGGGAGCTGCTGTTGATGAAATGCCAAAGGGCGCCGCGAGCAGCCCGGGCTGGCCGGGGGACGGCTGTCCCTGTCCCCAAGGACACGCTGTGCTGCTCCTCCCGCCCCGCGGCCCGTCCCAGGCCCCGCTGCCCCGGGATCAGCCCGTCCCTGCCTCCCACCGCGGCCGAGCTGCGGAGCAGGAGGCCCAGCCCTTCCTTTGTGCATTTATTTAGAAAAAACAAACAACCCCCCCCCCACCCAAGACAGAACCGACAAACTTTACAGAGGCAACACTGAGGGGCCGAGCCCCACCGTACCAGCCGCCACCCCCCGGCCACCCCCGCACCACGAGCCCAGCCACGGGGCCACCGTGAAGCCGCAGGGCCTGGCCACTCGGCCGGGAGGAGCCCGCTGGTCCCCAGGGCGGCTCGGAAGCCGCCCGCAGCTTTCCAGGAGGGGTGGGCTCAGCGGGTGGGCACGAACCCCCGGCCCCGGGCAAACCCCCGGGGCAGGAGCCGGGGCGGGCAGAGCTGCCGGGCAGCACAAGCTGCAGGCGAAGGCACCGGGGTGCAGGGGAGCAGGGGACGGGGACAGGCCTGGGGGCAGCGTGGGGACCGTGGCACGGCGGCCCCGCTGCCCGCCAGGGAAAGTGCTGGGAGACGTGGGGGGCGCGGGCGTCTCGAAATAAATTAAGGGAATAACCAGAAAGGCAACAGCAGCGCAGGGAGCGCGAGCCCCTGTCCCCCTACTCCAGGGACCAGCACAGACCTGCCGCTGGCTGCCGGGCCGGCCGCCCTCCCCGCGCCGGCCGTCGGGAGCACCCTGCGTGGCCACCGGGCTAGCTGTGGAAGGAGCCCACGGGCGGGCGGTGCTGCCGGGGCCCAGCCACGGGGCAGAGCCCCTGGGGTGGCGCAGTGGGCTCGGGGGGGCTGGTGGCCAGCTCCTGGGGCCTGGGTGGCTGCCGGGCGCCCGCGGAGGCGAGGTACGTGTTGAGGAGCTGGGCGATCTCGTCCACCTGCGGGGCAGAGGGGACGCGCCGGGTCAGCGCGGGGTGCCCGGCCCCCCCGGGGGCAGGAGGGACGGAGGGAGGGCTGCCCCGTACCTGGGAGGTCTCGAAGAGCAGGTCCCGGTCCTCCACGGAGAGGCGGAAGGTGCCGCTGTCGGAGGCGCCGAAGGAGGAGATGCGGCCGTAGCAGAAGCTGTCCAAGGGCTCGGGCTCCCCTGGCTTGTAGAGCGAGACGGCCTTGGCCCCGACGCCCAGCCACAGCCGCTGTGGCCCGGCCCCCACCGGGCTCTGCGGGGAGAGCGGCGTCAGGGCTGCCCGCTGCCCGGGCCGCCCCCCAGCCCTGCCCCGCCGGGGCCTCACCGCGCGCAGGTCGACGTCGAAGAGCGTGGAGCCGAAGCCGGGCCACTCCCGCACCAGCGCCACGTAGGCGGCCATGGCCTCGGGCCGGCCCATGCCCTGCAGCAGCTTCCACTTCTCCACGATGGCGGCCATGGTGCTGGCCCCCTCCTCCCGCAGGCGGCCCCGCAGGCGCTGGTCCCGCTCCGCCCGCTGCTTGGCCAGCGCCTGCCCCCAGAGCCCCCCGGCCAGCAGCCCCGCGCGCAGCCGGGCCCCCCGGCACTTGGCGGGGGGGGTGGCGGCGGGGGGCCGGCAGGCGGGCGTGCAGCACGCGGGGCGGGAAGAGCTCGTCCAGGCGCGGGAAGGGCGCGTGGGTGGAGAAGTCGCTGTTGAGGCTCTGCAGGCGCAGGGCCGCCAGCGTCTGCAGCGTCTCCTCCGACGTGGCCACGTAGCCCCGCAGCACCATCTCGTGCGCCTGCGGGAGGGCGAGGTGAGCCAGCACGGCATGGCAACCGCGGCATGGCCACCCCGACACGGCCACCATGGCATGGCCACCCCAGCACGGCACAGCACGGCCACCCCATTGCGGTTCTCACCTGCTCGAAGAGCAGAGCGAACTCCAGGCTGTCGCGCGGGACGTTGTCCGTGTCCAGGAAGCCGTAATGCTTGAAGCAGAGCCGGCACGGCGGGTCCTGCTCCTGCTCCTCCCCAGCCAGGCTGCGGCAGAAGGGACCGGCCCCATCAGTGCAGGGCAGGGGGGCAGAGGTGTCCCCGCACCGTCCCCTCCCGCCCCTCTCCCCCGTAGGCAGCAGAGCGGGACATTTACTTTTCAAACCTGGTGAGGACGTCGGCCAGCAGCGTGGCGCGGCCCACGGGCTGCTCCCGCCGCCGGGACTGCTCGTAGAGCGCGAAGAGGTTGGGGCTCTGGGACAGCCCCAGGCGCGACACCAGCTCCCGGGCCACCTGGGGCGAGACAAAGGCAACCGGCGGTGACTGCGCGTCCCTGTAGCGGCGCTCAGGGCTGCAAAGGGACGCAGACGGGTCACGGCGGGCAAAGGCAGGTGGCCCCCGGCCCCTCTCCGCTGCGGCTCAGCTGGGAGAGACCCACAGGAGCCCCCCACCTCCCACAGCACTGCCGCCCGCCCAGCCCCACGCGCCAAAGCGTCCCGAGCCCCTGCCCGGAGCGGCCGCGGCCCCTCACCTCCTCGGCCGTGGTGTGGGAGCTGATGGCCACGCTGCAGGCGGGTGCCCCCGGGCAGTGCACGGTGCAGACCATCTCCTGCCGCCGCATCAGCACCAGGATCTCCTCCAGCGAGGGCACGCACTCCCGCCCCTTCGTCTTCCCCAGCGCCTCCCGGATGAAGCAGGCGTACTTGGCCATCTCCGAGGCGGGGGACCGGCTCTCCGTCCTGCGAGAGAAGACAGGAGGGTCACGGCAGCACTAACCGAGGGGTCCTGGGCCCCCGGCGAGCCCCCTGCCCGCAGCCAGCGGCTCTGCCGGCACTCGCCTGTCCAGGTGGAAGCGCAGGAAGCGCAGGACGGGCGGGGAGGGCAGGAAGGTGCAGCTCATGCAGGTGAGCAGCTGCCAGTAGTGCAGGTCGCCCTGCCCGCCCGGCGCCGGCGGCTCCGTGGTCTGCTTCACCAGCTGGCAGTAGATCTCATCCACCAGCGGCGGCAGGTCCAGGCAGGTCTGCAGGACGCCCTGCATCAGCGGCACCGGGTCCCGCTCCAGCTCCAGCTGCTGCAGCGAGTTGAAGAGCTTCACGGCCTCGTCGCGCAGCGTGGTGTAGCTGCGGGGGCCGGGGGCTGCGGCACAGGATGGGGGTTAACAGCCCCGCGGGCTTCCCCAGGCCCCCCCCACCAGCAGCCGGGTGCTGCACCCACACCGGACAGAGCCCAGCCCAGCGCCCGCCCGCCCCGCGCAGCGCCTGGTCCTGCCCGGCCATCGCTCCCGCCAGCCCGGGGCGCGGGACCAGGCCGCGTGCCCCCCGCACGCCCCTCACCGCTTTGGTCCAGGCTGCCGTAGGGGAAGGGCAGCAGGGGAGCGTAGAGGGGGCTGCTGGTGTAGCGCAGGATGGGGTTGCAGCGGTAGATCTGCTCCAGGACCTCGGGGCTGCCGCAGTGCTCCTGCGAGGGCGACGATGGCAGCAGCTGCAGGGGGGCCGAGCGCCCAGCACGGGCACCCGCCAGCGCCCCAGGGACCCCGGCCGCCCGCCCTGGCCCTGCCGACGGCTGCAGGCAGCCCCGTGCCCCGGGCTCACCTCGATGTCGTGCATGAGCAGCTGGGTGGGCGTCTGGACGGGCGCTTTGCTGTCGATGACCTTCTGCACGGCGCACACCCAGCGCACGGCCTCGGTCAGGTGCTCCGTGTACAGGCGGTAGCAATGCTTCCTGCCGAACACCGTCACGCCCCAGTAGCCTGCGAGGGACAGGCAGCTCGCCCGCTGCCCACCAGCGCCCCGGCCCCAGGGACCCCCGCCCCAGCCCGGCCGCTCGGTGCCCTGGGGCTTGGCCCCACTCTGGGCGACAGAAGCCGCCCGGGGCTGGGAGGGTGACGCAGGGCACGAGAGGCACAGCCCGACCGAGGGGCGCAGACCCCCTACCCATCTCCTTGTAGGTCTGCTTGTCCGGCCAGAGCACGGAGCAGAGGCTGGTGAGCACGAGGGAGCCCAGCCGCCGGGCCCCCTTCTCGCTGCTGCTGTAGTAGTCCAGGGAGTCGGGCGTCAGCACGAACCAGTACTTCCGATGCCGGATCCAGGGGGTCTTCACGCCGCCCCGCACCTCCCGCTGCAGCCAGCCTGGGAAGGGGAAGCCTCAGCCCCCGCCACCGGCACCACCCGCCCCCCTGGCTCTCCAGCGCAGGGCAGGGTCCGCCCGGCACCAGCCCCGCCAGGGGGTCGGGATCCAGCCACAGTCGGGGCACGATCCTGCCAGCCCCGGCTCTGCCCACCTTTCACGAGAGCGTCGGGGTCATCCTCCACGGGCCCCGGGCCCTTCTCCACGATGAGGCTGCGCATCTCCTCCGCAACGAGCAGGGACCTGGGGACGACACGGGGCTGAGCCCGGGTGCCTGCGGGTGCCTCCCACGGTCCCCGAGCGGGGAGTCGGATGGGTTGCTGGGGTGAGCCGGGGCCTGAGGGGCTCTGGGCACCCCACAACCCCGCGGTGGGAACGCGGCAGAGCCATCGGGTGCAGATGACCCTGGCTAAAAATAAGCTGTTTGCAGTCGTGGCCCTGCCAAGGAATTCGGAAAATGAACAACCAGGAAGGAATGTTGGCAGCAGCGTCGGCACTGGGAGGACGGGGAGCAAGCAGGCCCCTGTGCCCCGGCACCCCAGCTCCCCGGGCACGCACCGTGCCAAGGCAGGGCCTCCGCCGGTGGACATGGCCTGGCAGAGCCTCCCGGCAAGGGAAGGGCCACACAGGGCCCCTGTCGGTTAAGCCTGCGGCAGCCAAGCCACCCGGCATGGCAGAGGGACGGAGACGTGCCCGAGGGTGCACGAGGGCTGGGGACAGGGCACGGCAGGGCCAGCTCTGCCGTCCCCTGCTCTAGCCGACAGACCGGCCCAGCATGGTGCTGGCCTGGTGGGCAGGACGGTACGGCGCCCACCAGCACCAGCGCACCCTCCCGCGGCGTGCCAGGCCCCAGCTCCCACAGCACCACATGAGGGACACGATGGGGTGGCCAGGGGGCCGGAGGCAGGGGTTACTCACCGCTCCGAGCCGCTGCTGCTGCGGGTGGGCTGGCTCAGGCTCACCTCCAGGGACCCCTGGGGAGGAAGGAGACGTCTCAGCCCCACGGTCTCCACCTGGCACCCCCCAACGTCCCCCCGACGGCTGCTCGCCTCCTCGCCAGCCCAGCTCCGGGCCCAGAGGGACAGGCTCGCGTCCTGCTGCCGCGGGGCAGGGAGCCCCGGTGCCCCCACGGCCGCGGCAGGAGCCAGGGCTGGAGCCGGGGCACCCCGGGGGCGCGGGGGCAGCCAGCGGGCGCGCGGGCTGCGTGTCCTCGGCTGACCCAGCAGGCCGAGCACCGTGCAGAATTGCACAAGGTCAGTGCTGAGTAATACGCTTACGGCACAAAGTCCCATTGTGATGGGGCCGCTGACTTCCCGCCCGCGGCGGGGGGACGCGGAGCTGGGAAGTCCCTGGCCCCGCGGCGGGACGGGGGCCGGTTCCTCCTCGCGCAGCACAACTTGACGTGCACGGTGCCGCTCACGTGACGCCCCCGGCACACGTGCTGGGACACGAGGCAGGGCCCAGGCACGGGCAGGCACCGGGGCGGGCAGCCCAGCGCAGCGGGGTGCGGGGACGCGGCAGCACCGGCGGATGCTGCCCCGGGGGACGCGCGGGCGCTCCCGGCAGCTGCACCCGACGGGGCAGCCAGCGGCGCGACAGGCCAGAGCGCGCCACGAAACGCCGAGAAAAAGAGACGGCTGCTAAAAATAGCGTCGGGGGTGGAGTGGGGAGGGGGGAGCTGCCGCAGGTACGGCTGCGCCGCGGGGCAGGCCCGGGTGCCGCTGACCCGTGGCATTAAGGGCACCTGTCGTGCAGCACCGGCACCCGTGCACGGGGCCAGCTCCTGCAGCGACCGTCCCGCTGCCGAGGCCGGGGAGGGCCCCAGGAGCTCCCACATGGCTGTGGGCACAGAGATGGTGCCCAGCTCCTCGCCCGCAGGAGGCGGCGGCGGCCAGGTCCTTCTCAGGGATATAAATAAACGGGAGAGAAGCCGCGGCGGCAGGGCCGGGGCAGCTGCTCCCACGCTCCCAGGAAGGGGCGGCCGCCGCTGCGGGTTTCCGAGGACTCCCCGACCGCGGCGAAGGGCTCCCCGGGGAGCTGGCGTCACGGCCGCCCACGCCAGCCCGGACCTCTGGAGCCAGCGTGGCCCGTGGGACACGGGAAGCCCAAAGACGGCTCCTGCCATTGCCGTGCCCTTGGCACTGCCACCGGTGCCCGGAGGGCCCAGCTCCGGCCCTGCCACTGTCCCCGCTGCCCACCGTCCCGTGGGGCTGGCACCGCTGGGGAAGGGGACCCGCTGCCAGGGGACGGCCGGAGCGGGGGGGCTCAGGGCCACGGCCCCGTGGCTCCGGGTGCCGGAGGCAGCCGGGACGGGCAGAGGAACCCCCGGGGGCCGGGGCTCCCCCCGCCGCCCGCGCTATCAGCCGCCCCCCACGCCGCCCGGCCGGAGGAAGCGCCGGTTTCCGCCGCTCCGCTTCCCCAAACAGAGGAAGCCGCCGGAGCGGGGGGACCCAGGCCCGCTCCCCCCCGCACGTGCTCCCGGGACCGGCCCCGGCCTGCTCCGGCGGGTCCGGGCTGGAGGAGCCCGTCCCGCGGGGACCCCCCGTGCCCCGGCCCTCGGCAGCGGCACACGGCAGGTACGGCCCCGGTGCGGGACCCCGCACCGCCAGCCCCGCGGCTCCAGCCCCGAAGGGCGGGCAAGGCAGCACCCAGCTCTAGGGGGGCTCCGCTGCCCTGCGCCCCCGGCAGCGCCCCGGCTACCCCTCAGCCCCCGACGGGCGCCCGGGTCCCTCCCCGCACCAGGAGCCCCGCGCCGGGATCCGGCCGGCAGCGGCCCCCGCACCCCTCGGCGCTGCCCCGCGGGCTCCGGGACCCCCAGCGCCCGCCCGGAGGCTGCCCCGGGGCAGCGGCTCCGCCGCACCCGCCGGGCCGACTGCCTCCCCTCCCCGAGCCCCGCGGGGACCCCCCGGCCGGCGGCGGGACCGGCAGGGACGTGCCCGGGCAGGCGGCGGCCACGCTCACCGGGGCGGCGGGGACCGGTTGGGGGCCGGTGCCGGAGGGCCGCGCCGAGCCGGGCCGAGCCGGGCCGAGCCGGGCAGAGCCGTGCGCCCCGGGCGGGAGGAGCCGCGCTCCGCCAGTCCCGCCGCGCCATGCCAGGCCGCGGCTCCGGTGCCCGTCCCGGTGCCGGTGCCGGCCCCACCTGGTCTCCCTGGGCGCGGAGCTCGAAGGACGCCTCCTCCTCCTCCTCGGCCTCGCCGTCCGCCTCCCGGTCCGCCTCGCCGTAGTCCCGCCGCAGCAGCGTGAAGCCCTGCCGGCAGCACAGCAGCCACCACAGTCCGCCCGGGAACGGCATCGCCCCGCCGCCACCGGACGGCACCGGCACGGCACCGGGACGGGACCGGCCCGCCGCCCGCCCGCGCCGCGCACCGGCCGCCGCCGCTGGGACCGGCCCCGCCGCCGCCGCCCCGGGCGGGCCGGGCCGCGCGCGCGTCACCGGGCGCCGCCAATCGCCGCGCGCGGCCCGGGGCGGAGCCAGCGGGGCGGCGGAGCCGCTGCTTGCGTCACCGGCCGGGGGGGGCGCGCGCCGAGCGCGGGGAGCGGCGGGGGCCGGTGCTCCCGGAGCCACCGCCGGCACCGGGCACCACCTGCACCGGCACGCTGGGTCCCGCTGCCCCGGGGTCTCACTGGCCACCCCGGGGTTTCACTGGCCACGGCGTCGAGCTGCCCCGCGGCCCCGGCACCACGTGTTGCCGCAGCCCCTCTGCACCACAGCACCGACGCCCGTCCCGGGGAGGTGCCTCGGCCGGCGCGGTGCCGAGCCGTGTGCCGGCGGCAGCACCACGGGCTGCTGGCGCAGGCCAGGGCTCCGCGGGCAGGAGGGCTCTGTGCTCGGGCAGGCCTGTCCTGCTGGCCCTCGTGGCACCTTCCCACGAGACGAGCTGGCACAAGGGCCCGTGGCGGGGTCACGCGCGGTGCCGCAGCGACGCGGTGCAGCCCAGCTCGGCCCCGGGCCCTGCCCGGTGGCAGAGGGTCTGCGGCACCTCGAGCCGTGGGTGCCGTGGCAGTGCCTGGGCCCCGGCCCCGCTCCCAGGGCCCCAGAAGGGGTTAAGCACATCAGCCACGGCTCTGGCTTTGCTACAGCTGTTGGGTCAACGCCGTCTCCGGGAGCCCGTGGTGCCGGGATGCGCACGCAGGAAGCGCCAGCTGCCAGCTCTCCTCCCACGCAGCCAGCGCCAGGCCTGTGCCGCGCCGCGCCGGGGGCTGAGACCCGGTGTGGGGCCGGCGGGGCAGCCGGGGCAGACATGGGCACCGGGGCAGAGCCCACCGCCCGTGGTGGGGGACAGAGTCAGTGTGGGGCCCAGCAATGTGGGGAGATGGTGGCACGGCTGTGGGGCAGCCTCAGGCACAGCTGTGGGGCCGGCTCTGGGGCGAACCCTGGCACTGCCATGGAGCCAGCGAAGGAAGGGAGCGGGGCAGCCCGAGGCCACAGGCTGGGCAGGGAGGGGGGCAGCTGTGGTGCCCGGCCAGGTACTACCCAAATCCAGCCCTTGCTCCTTGCTCCCCACCGCGGCAGGGTGAGCGGAGGGTGCGGGGAACGGGGCCCATCACCCTGGCTCTGCGGCTGCTGATTCAGCGGCAGTTGCGTTTCCAGCCCAGCAGAAGGTGAAGGCTCCATGACGGCTTCTTCCAGTCGGAGCGCTGGGCAAACCCCGAGAAGGAGCCGGGGGGCAAGCGGGAAATGGCCTCCAGCCCTGGCAGGACCGGGGTGCAGGGCACGGGCAGGGGACGGGCAGGGGACGGGCAGGGCACAGGCAGGGGACGGGCAGGACACACGAGGCTCTGCTGCCGCCTGCAGGCATCCCCCGGCCAGCGCCGGTGGGCACGGGCAGGCACGGGGCCGCCCCCCACTCCCCCGCTCCGCGCACCCCGGCCCCGGCCCAGCAAACCCCCCCGGTAGCACCGTCCCGTCCCGTCCCCTCCCGGGGCAGCCCCGGCCCGCACGGAGTCTGCGCTCGCCCGTCGGGACTCGGCCGGGGTTTATTGTGAGGGTGGGAGCCAGCCGCCGGCCCGAGCCCACAGGCCCCGCACGGCCCCCCCGAACACGCGTGGCATCGCACAGCCCCCCGGCGCCGGGCTGGGCAGCGGAGGCTCTTGCAAGGCTGGCGCTGCGGGGCGGCTCTTCCTTCTGCCCACGCGTGTGGGACCCGGGGCAGGTCCGTGAACAGACGAGGGTCTCCCCGGGGGGCCGGTCCCTGCCCCGGCCGCGGGCGCCGTGTCCCTACACCACGTCCTGGCAGGTGGAGAGCGATGTCCGCCGGCGGGGACTGGGGCAGCCGGGGCAGCGCGGGTCGAGGGGCCCCACGCAGCCGGCGTCGCTGGCCAGCAGCCACAGCTCGCGGCGGAAGCGCTGGCCCAGGAAGGCGTAGAGCAGGGGGTTGAGGCAGCAGCGCAGGTACGCCAGCCCGCCCGTGACCAGCAGCGCCAGGTCCTTGCGGCGGCTCTGGGCGCAGCTCACCTCCCAGCTGGCCAGCAGCTCGGCCGCGTCCAGCAGCACCATCAGGCTGTGGGGCAGCTGCAGGGCCACGAACACCAGCACGAGGGCCAGCAGCACCCGCAGCGCCCGGTGGGGCTGGGCACCGCGGGCTGCCAGCAGTGTCCTGGCCACGGCCGCGTAGCAGCTCGCCATCACCAGGAAGGGCACCGCGAAGCCCAGCACGACCTGCACCAGGTTGGTGGCCGCCCGGGCCGCCCGCGAGACCTCCCGGGGGAAGACAACACGGCAGAGCCGGAGGTCCTGGTGCTGCTCCGTTCGGCCGTAGACGAACTGGGGCAGCGCCAGCAGCGTGGCCAGCAGCCAGGCCAGCCCCGCCGTCAGCCAGCCGCGGCGGCGAGCCCGTGGGCGCAGGCGGCAGGCAGCCGGCACCCGCACGATGGCCACGTAGCGGTCCACGCTGATGCAGGTGAGGAAGAGGAATCCGCTGTAGAAGTTGAGGGCGTAGAGGCCCTGCAGCGCCTTGCAGGCGGCCGTGCCCGGGGACCAGCCCTGCAGCGTGTCGGTGACGGCAAAGGGCAGCGTCAGGAGCAGCAGGAGGTCGGAGAGGGCGAGGTGCAGGAGGCAGACGTCGGTGACGCTGTGAGCCCGGCGGTAGCGGGTGTGTGTGAGCAGCACCAGCCCGTTGCCCACCGCGCCCAGCAGCGAGAGCAGCAGGTAGACAGCTGGCTGGTAGGTGCGGGCGAAGCCCTGCACTGCCTGCTTCTCGCAGAGCTCGGGCAGCACGCCGTCCTCCCACCAGTACCCGTCCTCCCAGGGGTAGAAGTCGGTGGTGGCGGTCGGCTCGGTCGCAGCGGGGCTGGGGGTCGCCTGCGCAGAGGGAGGCTGAGCGAGGGATGCTCGGAGGGGGGGGCCCGGCTGCAGCGTGCAGCACACCGCGCCCAGCACAGCCCCCTCCACCCAGCCCGGCTGTGGGAAGCCCGGGCGTGCCGCGGCCCCCGGCCCCGCGCTCGGGGCGGTTTCCGTCTCACACCCAGCCCGAGGCAGCGGGAGGTTCGCTGCGCTCAGTCATTGCGAGAGCGACCGCACGCTTCCCCAGCAGCCGCCTGCGGCGCAGAGCTGGTGGGGAGACGTGACCCTGGCCGCGGCGTCCCCGGCACAGCACCACGTCCCACGAACTAACCGTGCACCCACCGTGGGGGAGCTGCCCCTGGTGCCCCCTGGGACTCAGCACCCAGCCCGTGGCCCCGGTCACCCAGTGCAGCCCCAGGGCTCCATGCTGGTATCCACAAGCGGGTGCTTTGGGCAGGTCCCAAGGGTGCGCACGGGGACATTCCCAAAGCACCCCCCCACCTATGCACCACGCTAGGGACCCCGGTGCCGGCACAGCCCCACGCTGCCCAGCCCTGCTCCCAGCCAGGGGGGTCCCGGGGCACCCCACTGCCTTGCGGAGGTTGCAGGCGGCTGTGCACAGGGCTCCCGGCCCCCGACCTCTCAGCCCTGCTCCGGGGCGGAGGGACAGCGCTGCAGCCTGGCACCGGACAGCCAGGACCCCGCTGCCACGGAGGTCAGGATCCAGCACGGCGCTGACTCAGAGCAGCCTCACGACAGCAGTCTCACTCCAGCTCCCACCAGCGAGCCCAGGCGGCTGGGCCTGACCCCCCCGCCCGCTCCAGGGCCGCAGGTGGGATCTGAACCCAGCACCGGGGCAGGCTGAGTTCCCAGCAGCTCCCCCAGCCCCTTCCCTGCTCCGGGCCATGAGGACCTGGAGCACCGGGCACTGCCCTGCGTTCCCTGGGGTTTGCCTTTCAGCCCAAACCCACACAGCTCACGAGAGAACCATTTAAAAGCAAGAAGAGCCAGCAAGGGGGGTCCCCACCCGTTCCCCAGCGAACCCCTCGCCCCGTGGCCCCTCACCTGCTCCTGCATCGCGCAGCGGGACCTTGCCCCTGGCCGGCGGGTCTGGAGGCGTCGGCGTCTCAGCGCTCTGCAGCCTGTGGTCTGACCACGTGCCGCTCCCGATACCGAGAGCAGTGCAGAGCACAGCCCAGCCCCAGGGGAGGAAGGCGAGGAGGCAGATGCGACCCCGCTCCGGAGCCCATCCTGCATCTTTTACTTTGTGGCCAGCATCTGTGTGCCAAGGACAGAAATAGCAGCTCGGCTCAGCCCGTCACGCGGGACACGGGGACAAGCCTGGGAGCGCCCGGCCACGGGGAGCGGGGCCTGGCCGAGGGCAGCCTGCACGTGTGGGAGACCCCAGCCCGCCCCGGGGCTGTTTGTGGCTCCTGCCCCGCGGGGGGGGCTGTGGAGGGGAGGCTGGAGGCAGCGGGGCCAAGGAGAGGAGCACGGGGTGCTGGGGGCTGGCGCTGAGCTGGGCACAGGCAGGCTGCCAGCCCAGCAGGACCAGCAAGAGCCGTGTCCCGTCCAGGGATGGCTCGTCCTGATGGGAAACATGGCGGCTCCAGGAGCTGGGGCAGCCGCTGGCGCAGAGCGTTCCCCTCACCCAGGGGTCCCAGCCCTGCCCTGCACCCCCGTGCCCCCGCGCCCCGCGGCGCTGGGCAGGCGTGTTGCTGGTTGTTGACAACAAATTTCCACGCCTCATTAAGGGTCAGATTAGTTCCCGTGGGGCAGAGGCCCCACTTTCCTCTCCGCGGGGGGAGCAATTGATCTCCGGCTTTAACGGGCTTTCACGGGCTTTCTGCCCTTTGCCGCGGTAATCCCTCAATCCCCCTTTCTCCTCACTGTGGCCGTCTCTGCCGTGGCTTATCCCAGCTCTGCCCTCGGCCTCCTGCTGCCTCCGGCCGGGGAGGGTCCCTGCCAGCCCCCGGAGCTCGCTGCCGGTGCCCGCGGTGTCCCCAGGGCTCTCTGCTGGAGGGTGTCTCCCCCTCCCCTGCTCTTGCTGCAGCGCAAGGACGCTGGCTGCAGCCCTGTGCCCTGCGCGGGCACTGTGGGTGCCATCCTGCACCCCGCGTCCCGGAGGGAAGGGAGGCAGGAGGGTCCTTGTGGCCAGCTGTGGGTGCAGAGCAGGGAGCCTGCGTGGCCCGCCGGGGCCATCACAGACCTGACCCAGCACAGGGGTGGGACGTGGGGCTGTGGCCAGAGCAGGCAGCACCCCTGGGGTGTCAGGATAAGGCCAGGTGGGGCTGTGCCTCTCGTGGGGACAGACCCGCAGGCGAGGGCACGGGGGGGTGGTGGCCTCATCCCTGGCACACGGCTCCAGCTCCCGGTAGCAGAACAGCCGGTGTGCTGCCAGCAGCCCCGCGGCCCCGCCGCACCTGGGGCTTTCTGTTCCCACTTTCACCCGCCGGCCCCGGCGCTGCCTGCGCAGGAAGCGGCCCTGGCACGCGCTGCCCGCAGGTGACAGCCAGGTGCCCAGCATGGCACTGCCAGGCCTGTGGGCAGTGACCTCGTGCCACAGCCAGGCCAGACTCCTGCCCACCAGGACCCTGCTTGGACCCAGCGGCCCCTGGTGCATCCCCATCCCTCGGGGCTGGGCTCGGGGCGCTGCACCGGGCTCCTGGGGCGTGGGGACTCCCCACAGAGCCGGGGGAACACGGGGCACCGCGGGGTCTGTGGGGCAGGCAGCGTATGTAGGCCACACAGCTGCCAGCCCCCCCGCCCCCTCCGTGGGTGTCTGGGGATGTTTGTGAACAGACACGGGCTAAATCCCATCCTCTGCGCTGCTGGAGACGGCGACCCCGAAACCCGCAGGCCTTAATCTGCGGCGGGATTACAAACCGCCCCCACATCTGCTGCGGGGGGGCTGGCGGGCGCCTGGGCCACATCTGGGGGGGTAACATCTGGGGGGGTCACATCTGGGGGGGCCGCGCCTGCGGGGGGTCACACCACCCAGCCTGGAGGGGGCCCGGGGCAGGGCTGGGCACAGCGAGGGCGGGGGGCTGCACGGGAACCGGTGACGCCCGGGGAGCCCCTGCATGGCCCCGCTCGTGTCCGCCCCACACCCCGCTCTGCCCACACGCCCCCACCCCGAGCCCACCCCCGTCACGGGCCGCGGCCCGGCTGCAGCCCGGGGCAGCGGGAGCCCCGCACTGGATCCGGCGCCGAGCACCGGGGGAACCGGGAGCATCCCCCGGGGACGCGGCAGCAGAGGAGGCTGGGGGGGTCCGGGGCTCTGCGCTGCGCCCCGCCCGGCCCCGCGCCCCCCCCCGGGGCCGCCCGCCCCCCCGCCGCCGCCGCTGCCCCCCCCCGTGGGCGGAGCCCGCCGGCCCCGCTCCGCCGCGGCTGCAGCACCGGGAGCGGCGGCGCCGGGGGCGCTCGGTGCGCTCCAGCATGGGCGCCCGCCGCCTCCTCGGGCTTCTGCTCGCCGCCTGCGCCGGCCTCCTGCGCCCCGGCCCCGGCTGCCAAGCACGTAAGTGGGGCCGCAGCCCCGGGAGCGGCCGCTCCGCACTGCGGGACCGCGCCCGCCGCCCCGGCCCCGGGCCCCCGGGCCGCCCCAGCCCCCCGAGCCGCCCCCGGCCCCCCCGCTCTCCCGGGCATCCCCCGTTCTCCCCCCGGCGCCCCGGTCCGCGCCGTCCCCAAGGTCACCGCCGGACACGGGCGTCCGGGCCCCCCCCGCCCCGCCGCAGCCCCCCCGCCGGCGGCACCGCACCCGCCCGCAGCCGCGGGGGGCCCGGGGGATGCGGGATGCCCGGGGATGCCCGGGGATGCCCGGGGGTGCCCCGGGCACCCGCCGCAGCCCCGCGCCCGGCCCCGTGTCCGTCCCCGCGGGACCCGCCGGGCGCCGCCCGCACCTCGGCCAGCGTCGCCGCGGGGCTGCACCGGGCCGGGAGCGGCTGCGGGCGGCTGGCGGGCACGGGCACGGGACGGGGGCCGGCAAGGCCCTGGCCCCACCGAGCAGCCCCCTGCGGCCCCTCTGAGCCGGGGCCCTTGGCCCCTTCCCCCGGGGCCGGGGTGGCCCAGGGACGCGCTGGCTGCGGGGACGGAGGCGGGGGGCGATGCAGGCAGGGGCGATGCAGGCAGGGCGATGCAGGCAGGGGCGATGCAGGCAGGGGTGATGCAGGCAGGGGTGATGCAGGCAGGGGGTGATGCAGTATGGGCGCAACGCAGCTGCCCTTGGCCCTGCAGTGAGGGCTGGGGGTGCAGCAAACGCTCCTGGGTTCCCCGGGCTCCGTCGACCCGGCCGGGGGGTCCCTACGAGAGGGTCGGGGCCGAGGTCCCGCCGGACCCTCCTCTGCAGACCCCGCGAGGGCTTGCACGGCCCCCTCCGGCCTCCCACGCGGGACCGTGCCCCGGCAGGGCGGGGCCGGGGGGTCCCGGCGCCCTCGTCAGTGCGGAGGCGGCTGGTGCGGGCGCCGGGCCCCGCAGAGGTGTGTCAGCTCCGCTGCAGTGGGAGGGGAGAGCGGGAGCTGGACCGCCGCGCCGCCGGCCCGCAGGGTCCCCGGGGTCCCCAGATCCTGCAGAGCCCGCGGGGTCCGCAGGGCCGGGCCGGGTGGGTCCACTGCAGGGACATCGCCCAGTTCAGCGCCCCGAGCCCGGCCCCCAGCCCCCCTCTCCCCGCAGGACCCTGCTACGATGAGCTCGTCGCTCCCCTCTACTCCTCGTCCATCGGTGCCTCCTCCAGATACAACATCTTCTACTCGGCCAGCTTTGCCCGGCTGCACAGTGAGTCCCCCCGAGGGACCCGGGTGCAGATGGGGCGGGGGGTGCAGGCTGGGGGTGCCCCAGCAAAGTCTTGCTTTGCGTGAGGCTAAGGGCTCCTCAGGTGCCCATGGCAGAGCCCTCAGCATCCCCCGGGGGTGGGGGAGAGCCCCGCAGCCCTCCAGCTCCCGCCCGCAGTGGGGTGCTGCGGTGGGGCCGAGCAGGCAGCCCCCACCCAGCCGGGAGCTGCTGGGTGCCGGGCTGTGGGGCTGGCTGAGCTGCTCCCCCCCCTCAGGCACCAGCGGCTGGTCCCCCGACCCCCGGGACAAGCAGCCCTGGCTCCAGATCGACCTGATGCAAAAGCACCGGATCAACGCGGTGGCCACGCAGGGGACCTTCAACACCTACGACTGGCTGACGCGCTACATCGTGCTCTACGGAGACCACCCCACCAGCTGGAAACCCTTCTTCCAGCAAGGCAGCAACTGGGTAGGCGCTGCTGGGGTGCCCGGGGGTCCCTGTGGGTGGGGGTCCCTCTGGGGGGGAGCAGAGACCCCCCAGCCCAGAGCGAGATGCTGACGGCGGCCCCTCATCCCCAGACGTTCTTCGGGAACGTGAACGAGAGCGGGGTGGTGCGGCACGAGCTGCACTACCCCATCCTCGCGCGCTACGTCCGCATCCTCCCGGTGGCCTGGAACCCGCGCGGGAAGATCGGGCTGCGCCTGGGCCTCTACGGCTGCCCCTACCGTGAGTACCTGGCCGGGGGCTCCGGCAGCCCTGCGCGGGGGGCGGACCCTGGCCCGGCCGCCCCCATGGCAGAGGACCAGCCCCTGGCTCCGGCACTCCCGGAAAACCCTTTCCCAGAGGGGGCTGTGTCCAAGCGCTGTGCAGTCATTCGCTCTGGCATAAGAGGAGCAGGGAGGAGCGTTCCCCGTGCCAGGGCGCCTGCTGCTGCGGGCAGTGACGCAGCTGGCGCCGCTCTGCTCTCCCCAGGGTCCCACGTGCTCTACTTCGACGGGGACGACGCCATCTCCTACCGCTTCCGGGCCAAGAGGATCAGCACCCTCCAGGATGACATCTCCTTCAACTTCAAGACGCTGGAGCAGGACGGGGTGCTGATGCACGGGGAGGGCTCGCAGGGCGACTACATCACGGTGGAGCTCAAGCAGGCCCAGCTCTTCCTGCACATCAGCTTAGGTGAGCCGGGGCCGGGGGGCGCGGGGGGCGCGGGGCGGGGGGCCGGGGGCTGAGGCTGCCCCTCCCCAGGCAGCAGCCCGCTGCACGCCAGCGAGGGCCACACGACGGCGGCCGTGGGCAGCCTCCTGGACGACCAGCACTGGCACTCGCTGCACATCGAGCGCTACGGCCGCCACGTCAACCTGACGCTGGACGGGGAGGTCAAGCGCTTCCGCTGCCACGGCACCTTCGACCAGCTCGACCTCGACACCGAGGTGGGTGCGGCGGGCGGGGGGCTGCCGGGATGCTGACCCACGGCATCCCCCAGCGAGGGGCTGACCCCCTCCCTCTGCCCCCCAGCTCTTCTTCGGGGGGGTGATCGACCAGGACAAGCAGCACCTCACTTACCGGCAAAACTTCCGGGGCTGCGTGGAGAACATCATCTTCAACGGGGTCAACATCGCCGACCTGGCCCGGCACCGGAGACCCAACATCCGCTTCGAGGTCCAGCCCAGGGGGTGGCCCCATCCCCGGGGGTCCCGTCCCTGCTGTGGGGGGACCCCTCTCCTGGAGGGGGGCCAGGTCCTCAGCCCCGCTGTGGGGTGACGCCTTCCCCGGGGCCAGGCTCCCCCCCCGCTGTGGGGTGACGCGAGGACAGGCAGTGGCCGTGCTCAGCCGAGCGGCGCCGCATCAACCGTGCAAGGTCGTCCCTGGCCCGGGGCGCCCGCCCGGCACTGCCAGGCAACGGGATCGAAGGGGGCAATCGGGGCCGGGGCTGTGGGGAGGGGGGGTCTCCCCGCCACGGGAGCATCCCCTCCCTCACTGCCTCCTGTGGCCACCCCCAGGGCAGCGTGGGCCACTACTGCCAGGACCAGCTGACCACCCCCCTCACCTTCGCCGGCATCAACAACTACGTGCGGGTGCCGGGGATCCCGCGGAGGAACCGCCTGGCCGTCAGCTTCCGCTTCCGCTCCTGGGACACGGCCGGGCTCCTGCTCTACACCAGCTTCGCCGACCGCCTGGGCTCGCTCGAGGTGGTGCTCAGCGAGGGGCAGGTCAACGTCTCCATCACCCAGCCCGGCAAGAAGAAGCTGGAGTTTGCCGCAGGTGAGCTGGGGAGGTGGCACGGGGCCGGGGGCCGGGCGGGCGGCGGTGCCCCCCCACGCACCCTCCTCTCCCCGCGCAGGGCATCGCCTCAACGACGGCTTCTGGCACTCGGTGCAGCTGGTGGCGCGGGACGGCTCGGCCGTGGTGACCATCGACGACGATGACGGTGCCGAGTTCCGCGTGGCGCACCCCTTCCAGCTCCGCACCGGCAGCCAGTACTTCTTCGGAGGTGGGCGGTGGGGCGGGGGCCGGGGGCGGTGGGTGCCCGGGGGCCGCTCACCCCGCCGTGCCTTGCAGGCTGCCCCAAGCCGGCCTCGGTCACCGGCTGCCGCTCGAACCAGACGGCCTTCCACGGCTGCCTGCAGATGCTGAACGTGGACCTGCAGCCCGTGGACGTGGAGCTGCTGGTGCAGCACCGGCTCGGGCAGTACTTCAACGTGCTCTTCAACGTCTGCGCCATCACGGACAGGTATCGGTGGGGACAGGGGCGCTGGGGAGGACCGGGGGGGCCGCGGCGGTGCCGGGACAGGAGCCCTCTGTGCCCCCAGGTGCACCCCCAACCTGTGCGAGCACGACAGCCGCTGCGTCCAGTCCTGGGACGACTTCATGTGCATCTGCGACCTGACGGGGTACAAGGGGGAGACCTGCCACAAATGTGAGCCCGGGGCCTCGCGGGTGGGGGGACAGGACGGGCACCCACGGCTCCTCCCGCGCCCCCCTCGCACTGACCCCGGCCCCGTTTCCCTCTTCCAGCCCTTTACAAGGAGTCGTGCGATGCTTACCGGGTCAGCGGGAAAACCTCGGGGAACTACACCATCGACCCAGACGGCAGCGGGCCGCTCAAGCCCTTCACGGTGTACTGCGACATCCGAGGTGGGGCGGCGGAGCGGCGTGGGGGTCCCTCTGCCCGGACCCCCCAGGGACCAGCCCCCGCTGTGCATTGGGGCCGGAGCAGGATGGAGGGAGCGGGGGTGTCCCGGGGGGGCTGGTCCTGACAGCCCCCCGCCTCCGCAGAGGACCGGGCATGGACCATCATCCGGCACAACCGGCACTACGCCACACGCGTGACGGGCTCCAGCGTGGACCAGCCCTACCTGGGGGCCGTGGAGTACTGGAACGCGTCCTGGGCCGAGGTGTCGGCGCTGGCAAACGCCTCCGAGTACTGCGAGCAGCGCATCGAGCTGCACTGCTACAGCTCCCGCCTGCTCAACACCCCCTGTGAGCGCGGGGCAGCGGGGCTGTGCCGTGGGGCTGTATCGTGGGGCCGTGCCGTGGGGCCATGTCCTCACCCTCCCCTGTGCCCGCAGCCGGGCTGCCCTTCAGCTTCTGGATGGGCCGACACGACGAGCGGCACTACTACTGGGGGGGCTCGCGGCCGGGCATCCAGCGCTGCGCCTGCGGCTTGGACAAGAACTGCGCCGACCCCAAGTACTTCTGCAACTGCGACGCCGACCACGCGCTGTGGTGAGTGGTGGGGGCTGCGGGGTGGGGGCTGCGGGCACAGACTCCGGGGGGTTCAGGCGGGGGTTCAGGTAGGGGTGCGGGCTGGTGAAGGAGCAGAAGCCCCTCACGGCCCCTCCGAACCACGCGCCATCCGCAGGAGGACAGACAAGGGTCTGCTGACCTTCGTGGACCACCTGCCCGTCACCCAGGTTGTGGTCGGAGACACCAACCGCTCCGGCTCTGAAGCCCAGTTCCTGCTGGGGCCCCTGCGGTGCTACGGAGACCGTGAGTGCCCCGAGCCGCGGAGGGTCCCCTGCCCGCGGGGGTCCCGTGCCCGAGGAGGGTCCGTGCCCGTCCCTCACTGCCCCTCCCGCTCCCCGCAGGCAACACCTGGAACACGGTCTCCTTCAACAGGGGCGCAGCCCTGCTCTTCCCCACCTTCCAGGCCAACCACAGCCTCGACATCTCCTTCTACTTCAAGACCACCGCCCCGTCCGGCGTCTTCCTGGAGAACCCCGGCTCCCGGAACTACATCCGCATCGAGCTCAACAGTACGGGCGGGCAGGGGGTGCGGGGGGCGGTGGGACCGGGCACCCCTCCCCACACCGCGTCCCCGCAGCCACCAGGGACGTGGTGTTCATCTACGACATCGGGAACGGGGACGAGAACCTGACGGTGCGGTCGGCGGTGCCCTGGAACGACGACGAGTGGCACCAGGTGAAGGCTGAGCTCAACGTCAAGCTGGCGCGGCTGCGGGTGGACAAGCTGCCCTGGGCGGTGCGGCCGGCCCCGCCGCAGAGCTTTGTCCGCCTGGACTTCGACAGGCCCCTCTACGTGGGTGAGAGCCCCCAGCCGCATGCCCAGATCCCCACGTCCCCGCATCCCCCGGTCCCCGCAGGGCGCTGAGCCTCGGCCCCGCTGCAGGCGCGGCGGAGCACAAGATGCGCCCGTTCCTGGGGTGCCTGCGGGCGCTGCGGATGAACGGGGTGACGCTCAACCTGGAGGGCAAGGCCAACGAGACGGAGGGCGTGCGGGTGAACTGCACCGGGCACTGCCAGGACCCGCCGGTGCCCTGCCAGAACAGCGGGCTCTGCGTCGAGCGCTACAGCCACTACAGCTGCAACTGCAGCGTCTCGGCCTTCGACGGGCCCTTCTGCAACCACGGTGAGCGGCTGTGCCCGCGGGCACCGGGATGGGGGAGAGGGGCCGGCGGTGCCGTCACCCCGCGGGTCCCCCGCAGACATCGGCGGGTACTTCGAGGAGGGCACCTGGGTGCGGTACAACATCCTGCCCGTGTCGCTGTACGCCGCCCGCGAGTTCGCCAGCATCGTCAGCAGCCCCTGGCAGCCCCTGCCCGGCTACAACCTCACCAGCGAGGAGGTCAGCTTCAGCTTCAGCACCACCTCGGCGCCCGCCGTGCTGCTCTACGTCAGCTCCTTCGTCAGGGACTACATGGCCGTGCTCATCAAGGACGACGGTGAGGGCTGGGCTCCCCACCCCGGGGCTCCCCCAGAGCCCACGGGGACCTCCCCAGGCGCAGCGGCCGC
The DNA here is from genome assembly GCF_013368605.1 of Nyctibius grandis. Lineage (NCBI taxonomy): Eukaryota > Metazoa > Chordata > Aves > Nyctibiiformes > Nyctibiidae > Nyctibius > Nyctibius grandis. The sequence goes on from NC_090683.1 coordinate 7,115,096, forward strand.
ACGGGACCCCCTTCCACCCCGCTGCCAGTCTCCAGCCCTGCGGAGAGCCCTGGGGCTCACCCACCGACGGCCCCGCTCTGCCCGCAGGGACCCTCCAGCTGCGCTACCAGCTGGGCACCAGCCCCTACGTCTTCCCCCTCACCACGAAGCCGGTGACGGACGGGAGGCCCCACCACGTCAACATCACCCGCCTGCACCGCACACTGTACACCCAGGTCCGGGGCCAGGGCGTCCTCCCGCCGGGGCCTGGGGGCTGCGGGGCTGGGAGGGGGCACGGGCAGGGGGGCAGGAGGCGGAGGAGGCTCGGCGGGTGCTGACGCCCTGCGCCCGCCTCCCAGGTGGACTATCTCCCCGTCACGGAGCAGCAGTTCTCCCTGTTCGTGGACAGCAAGCTGGACTCGCCCAAAAACCTGTACCTGGGGCGCGTGATGGGTGAGCCGGGTCCTGCCCTCAGCCGCCCCCTCCCGCGCTGGGGCCTCCGGGGTCTCTCCTCTGCCCGGCGCTGTCCTTGCCCTCCGCGGGGGATGAGCCTTCTCCTTCTGTGCCCCCGCAGAGACCGGCGTGATCGACCCTGAGATCCAGCGCTACAACACGCCCGGCTTCTCGGGCTGCCTCTCGGGGGTCAAGTTCAACAGCCTCGTCCCCCTCAAAGCCATCTTCCGCCCCACCAGCGTCGTGCGGCCCTACAGCATCCGCGGGGAGCTGGTGGAGTCGAGCTGTGCCTCCATGCTGCCCCTCACCACCATCCTCATCCCTCCCGAGATGGACCCCTGGTACATGGGCACAGGTGGGTGCCCTGGGGGACCCCAGTGGGGAGGGACCCTGCCGCGGGGATGCTCCAGCACGAGACCCCGCTGCAGCCGGTCTCAGCCGCCCGCCCTGTCTCCGCAGAGTTCCCCCACGTGCACGACGACGGCTGGATCGGGATCATCATCGGGTGTAAGTGAAGCACCCGGCCGGTGTCCCCCCACCCCTGCCCCGGCCCCGCGCCCCCCGGCCCCTCTCCAGCCCCTCACCGCCGCCTCTCCCCGCAGTCGTGACCTTCCTGCTCCTGCTGCTCGGGGGGTTGCTGGTGCTGCTCTACTTCTACTACCACCGCTACAAGGGCTCGTACCACACCAACGAGCCCAAGGCCATCCAGGACTACGGCGGCGCCGCCAAACCGCTGCCGGCGCGCAAGGACCAGAACCTGCCCCAGATCCTGGAGGAGGCCAAAGGGGACTAGCAGGGCCGGGGGTGGGACGGGCTCGCAGCCCCCACAGCCCCGGGAGCCGCCCGGGGCCGAGCGAGCGTCGCGGGACCAAAGGGCCGAGCACACCTGAACTGCCAACACCCGCCGCCGCGCGGGCGGCACCGCGCTGCCCACCGCCTCCCCCCGCCGCCGCCACCGACCCGGCCCCGGCGCGCGGCCGCGACCCGCCGAGCCCCAGCCCCGCTCGCCCCGGGCACGCCGAGCAATACCCGCTGCTTCGCTCGCTTCGCCAGAGCCCCGCGGCCCGGCCGGGCGCCCCCGGCAACACCCTGCCCGCGGGCAGCGGCCGCTGCTGCCGCATGACGCCACCGCACCTCGCCAGACGCTGCTTTCCTACGCTCAGGTACGGATCCTTTCTACCATTTTTGTTGCTGGATATTCTACTACACCCCGAGTTTTTTATTCTATCGGTTTGTATAAAAAACCAAGCGGAAGCTCCCGCGGGCGCGAGGCCCTGCGTGCCGTGGTGCGTGGTCTGTAGTTCGCTCCCTCTCTGTACGAAGTGCCGGTCCTGCCCACTGCCTCCAGCCCAGGGAAAGCTCCTGGTCACTCGCTGTGTTGTGGTAAGGCGACGTTACAGAAATGCATTTATCTACCCAAAGGCCTGGCTCCGCTGGGCACGTTATTTTTAAAAGACCCGTTTTGCTGACCGAGATGTGATGGTTCTCAAATAAAGGCAGAATGACGGCGTCTGACACTCCCCTGCCCTCGCCTCGGCAGCCTGGGCACAGAGGGCAGCAGCTCCTCTGCCCCCGCCGCGGCTCAGCCTGCACCCGGGGGGGACCAGCGGGGACAAGGGCAATTCCCCCTCCCCGGGCAGGATGTGGGATGGGGAGAGCCAGGGCTGGACGCAGCTCAGCCCGCTGCCACGCTCATACACACACCAGCACGTCCCGCTCCCCACCGCGCACCTCCGCCGCCCCCCAGCCCTGAGCCAGAGCAGACTGCGGCAGCACCGGGACCCCCCTGGGCCCCGGCAGCACCGGGCAGCACCCCGCTGGGCTCTGGGTGCCAGTGGCTGCAGAGGGGGCAGCCAGGCCAGGCCCACAGCTGGCAGGGGACAGGCAGGGAACGTGCCGCTGCCAGCTGCCCCCGCGGGTGACAGAGGCCAGCGAGCTGCAGGGGGACGTTTGCTACCACTTTATTAGGACGAAGGCTACAAGCCACGTTATTTTTAAAGTGCATTATTATTCACTGTCAACAAACCACAGACACAAGCCCGGCATAGTGCAGATACGGCCCAAGTGGCAGAGGACGCTGAGCTGAGAGCAGGGTCGGGGGGAGCCGGGGGGACGGAGGGGACAGGGAGGGGGCTCAGGCAGGTGCCGGGTACAAGCGCTGCTCCAGACAGACCCAAACCCCTCTGTGGCCCAGGAGGGTGTCACGGACAGCAGGACGGACAGACGGACAGCCTCGCCTGGCAGGAGGCTGGGGACGACGCAGGGCTGTGCCAGGGAGTGCCCGGCTCCCAGGGCAGACCCAGCACCCCTCTGCCCTCGTGGGCCCCAGGGCCGGGATGGGGCTGCGCCCTGGGCGCCCCACGGCTCCCCAGAAGAGTGGGGCGAGGGCCCCCGTGCCGCCCACCTCTGCGCCATGCCCAGGACAACCACTGCCCACCCTCCGCCCCACTGCCCCCCCAAGGGGTGAGGGCTGTGGCCCCCTCGCTGCCACATCAGGGCTCAGCCGGGCGCCATCCCGGAGCACCCAACAGCACCCAGCATCAGGCCGGGCAGCGGCCAGCAGCGTGTGTGGCTCGCAGGGGACAGCCCCATCCCTCAGGTCACCCAAGGCCCTGCTCAGGGAAGAGCCCCCACCCAGAGTGCCCTGTCCCAGGCCCGCAGCAACGTCCCTGCAAAGGTGCCGCCGAGGAGCGACAGGGCTCCCTCCACCCCGGCGCCGCACCTGGGGCCCGGCTGCCGCCTGAGAAGGATTAAAGTGCTTTTTTCTTTTTCTTTTTGCATGGGGTGCTAACGCCAACCCTCACCCTGCCAGGGAGGTTATCCCCTTATCCCCAGGGCTGGAGTGTCAGCTTTTCTCCGAGCCCCAGCCACCCCCGTCCGTGCAGAGCCAGGCTCCAGCGCCTGCCCCAGCCCCGGGCTGGCAAAGCTGCCACCGTGGCAGCAGCCGCTCGCACCCCTGCCCCGAGTCTCTCTCCGGGCGTCTGGATGGGAAGCAGCACTTGTGACACACACAGCAACGGGAGCAGCAGAGTCATGTCAGCGTGAAGCGAACATGGCGTTGCTTACAAGGTGCAGCAGCCAGGCGTGTGGGGACCGCCCCACACACAGCCTAGATGATATCCGTCTCCCTCTCTATGCCGACATACTTCAGGGCGTCTGCCTGGCTGTACCTACGAGACAGGAAGGTCACGGCTGCTGTAGCGACCTCCCGTGCTCCCCACAAACGTGCGCACAGAAAGCGGGGTCAACCCTGCAGCCCAGCCCCCAGCCCAGCGCTCCCCCAGGCACCTGTAGTCGAAGAAGAGCTCCTCTCCCGCCTGGATGGCCCTCTTGGCAAAGATCCCGATCCGGTGGTCTCCGTTCACCATCACAACTGCAACCAGAGAGGCGACATCAGAGACACGCAGCTCCCGCTCGGGCCAGGGGGTCTCGCAGCCCTTCTGCCCTGCCCGGCCGCCGGCCAGCCCCCGGGGCCACGGCACCGAGCTCCTGCCCGCAGGAATGTGGTGCTCCCCGGGGCCCCCCAGCCGCTCTCTAGCAGCGATGTCTCCCTGCGAGGCCAGGGCCACCGCGGAGCCGAGCGGGGCCCTCACCAGCAGGAGCTTGATCTGCTGCAGAGAGGAGGAGACTTGCCCAGGGCTTTGAAGTTCTGCTGCTCCTACAGGCTCAGGGCCGCTCGGGACCCAGGAGGATCTGCTGCAGTATCAGAGCTGAGCAGGACCCCATAAAACCTTCTCCCTCCCCAAGATCTGCCTGGGCAGGTATATCTCACCTTTGGCGTAGCAATTGGGGTTCACCGAGTGATTGGCAAAGCGGATTTTATTTCCTTTGCGGGTGGCGTCGACAACAAAATCTATTAGGAAAATAAAAGAAGAAAACTGTAGCGTAAAGACAGGCCACCAGCCCCTTCCCAGGAAGCCCAGGTCCCCTCTGGCCCTCGAAGCCCCAGGCCAGTTACCGTTGTTGAGGTTGAAGAGGAAGCTGGACATGTACTTGTCATAGACCTTCCCTCGCCGGTCAGCCTCATCCTGTGAAATAAGCTGGAGAAGGGGAACGCCTTGAGGGACTGGGCACAGCGGGGTCACTGCGAGGAGCAGCGCCTGGAAACCCCCTCCGGCCCCTGGGTAGGAGCTCGCCAGGGCTCCCAGGGAGGGAGCAGAGAGGAGCGCTGGGCTCCCAGGGAGCAGCACACACACAACACGCTCCTCCACGGCGGAGGGCCTGGAGGCACCGAGATGGGTCCCAACACGGTGCAAGATTCAGTGTCTAAAGCTGGCCAGAGCTCCCCACGGCCACGGCTGGGGAAGGCAGGGCGTCCCCGCAGCCGAAGGAAGCACTGCCACCACACGTGCCACCACACGTGCCACCACACGTGCCACCACACGTGCCCCCGCGCGGGCAGCGGCACTGACCTCACCGCAGTACTCGGAGATGAACTCGTTCTTCTGCACAGACTCCTTGATGAAGGTCCCCCAGCCCGCGACATCAGACGGTGCCAGCAGCAAGTGCTGGAGCCAAGGTGAGAAGGAGACGGTTACGGTGGGCAGGCCCCCCCACCCCTGGCACCCAGACCCCCCCACCCCCGTGCACCAGGCAGGCCAGGGAGCAGGCGGGCAGAGCTCTGCACGTGCCGGGTCAGGGCAGTGCTGCGCTGGCTGCCACGCTCCCAGTCCCGTCACGGGGTCAAGTAACCCCAAGGCACGAAGGGGTTAGCCGGGGCCTGTCCAGCATCCCCTGGTTTAAGGTGACACACAGCTCCCTGTAGACTCACACATCGTAGCACCACGTTGCCTGACACCCACTAATTCACATCTTTCTCTGAACTTTGGTCTCTGTTACATGCAGTCCCTTGCCCTGACCAGCAGAATTCAAGACCTACATTCCTCTGGAGTCACTTTTTACACCCCCTTGCTCTCACCCTTCCTCATGTAACTCCCATCTCCTGATTTTCACACCCATAATCCATACTCCAGATAAAGTGCTGCAGAAGCCTGGGGCAGAGCAGCTTCTCCTCCAGACCTCCTGGCTCAGACAGCCGCGGGTGGCTCGCACACCCTCCCGCCCGGGAGCCCTGCTCGCCAGCTCTGTCGGTACCTTCTTGAGACCTCGCTGGATGCTGCAGTTCTTGCAGGAGACCACCTTGCAGTCCCAGTGCTCCGAAGCCCCGCAGGTCAGGCAGAGGTCCGGGTCGCACTCCCGCACGGCCAGGTAGCAGGGGCACTGCTTGGTGTTGCACTGGGTTTTACAGCGGCAGCCTGGGAAGCGGTTCTGACCTGCAGCAACACAGCCCGCGGTTTCGCACCGTGAGGTTTTTCAGCCCCGCAGAACACAGGAGCTCCTCCGAGCCAGGTCTCACCCTGGCAGGCCCCGGGCAGGCACAGAACCAAGCCCATCCACCACCAAGGGCCACGCCACCCTGCTGACCTAAGGAAGGTGCCTTTGTGCTCACACAGAGCCCTACACCCGCTCTGCTCTGGGCAGGAGCCCCCACCCCGCTGTCCTGCACCCCGAAGTCACCAGGGCAGCGCTCACTAAGAGCACAACGAGAGCAGGGGAAGGTGAGGCAGCCCCGACCCCCAGGAGCTGGAAGCAAGTCACAGAAAGGCTCTGTGTGCCCAGGAGCTCTGAGCAGCGCCCACGCCGAGCAGAGCACAAACTGTGCACAGGGTCCTCCCCGTCTGCGTGGCTGGAGGTGCTGATCTACCTCTTGGGACTAAGTACGTGCATTTGAAAATAAACCCGGATAATATAAACATAACAGACTGGTACAAATAATCTTGGAGCCTGAGCTGGCTCCCTGTCACCCTGTAGTCCTTCCAGCCCCAAGCTGTGTCATTACCCCTAACGAATCCGCCCTCAGCAGCCCCACTGATGTGGGCAAGCGTGGCTAGCTCCACTGCAGAGCTGGGAATGGAAGCCCAGAGAGGAAAAATAACCACAGCAGAGCAGTGACCCAACACCCACCCTAACTCCTGGCCATACATCCTGCTCTGGGGGAACCAGCAGCATCACCCGTGGGTTCTCGGTGCTGGATACAGACACACGGACGAGCATTCTCTAACAAGAGCGCGTGTCTCAGCTGCTGAGTCATGGGGCAGCACGGAACAGTTTCCCCCTGGACCGCAGCAGACTGCTAATCTAACTGCTGCAGACAGTCAGAGCAGCGAACACAGGAACAGAGCAGGCCTCCTGCAAGCCCCAGCCCCGCGCCCTCCCTCTGGCTGCTCTCCTGCCCCACCGTCCCACGTCTCTCCTTACAGTCAGGGTTGCACTGGCAGAACTTCTCACAGAAATTCTGAGTCATGATGCAAGGGCAGGAGCTGTCACAGGGATGCTCGGGGTGGTCGCAGGGCTGGTAGTTGTACACCTGGGTAGGTGAATTATCTACAACAAGGGGAGAAACACCTGGATTAGAAGCTGCATATTGCAGAGCCGAGGAGCCCGGCTGGGGGAAGCCGCTCCGGGGGCTGGGGAGGAGGACGAGGCCGTCCCACTGCGTGAGCCAGAGCCGGAGAGCTCGACCCCGCGGGGAGCAGCCTCGCAAACCGCGCGTGCCGCAGCCACAGCAAACGCTACCTTTCTTCAGCTGGATCTTCCTGCAGTGCGCGGCCCACAGCCTGGAAGGGAGCAGAGAGGGTCTGAGGGACGCACAAGCTCCGTCAGGAAGAGCCGCCCACGGCTGCTGGGCACCGCGAGGCCGTCTGGCAGCTTCATGCATTAATAACCACCAGCGGCCGTAAAGCCCAGAGAGACGAGACCGAGGCAGCCGCAGCATTAGTTATTTAAGGCAAATCCCAGAGCCAGAATAATACTGGACAGACTGGGACCAGCCCACAAGAAGTAGGCTGTAAGTCAGGGAGCTAAGGCCAAGGCTGCTGCAAGGACGGCGGCACCGGCCCCCCCGCAGCAGCACGGCACCGCAGCCGAGCACCGCAGCCGGGCACCGCAGCCGGGCACCGCGCTGCCCTCGCTGTGGGGCTGAGCCCCCCCCAGAGCCAGGGCAGCAGCACCGGGCGAGGGGCCGGTGCCCAGCCAGCAGCCCCAGCAGCCCCCTGCGATAGCGGGACGTGCGCACAGATGGGAGCCAGATGGGGATTACCAGGAACGCTCTGGCACAAAAAGCAGTGGATCTGGTTGCATTTTAAGAACAAAACAAGCTTGTCCAACACTTGCCTGTGCTTCCTTTTCTTCTTCTGGGATGGATTCATTAATTCGTTTGTTGGCAGTTTTGTTATAAGTGATTCTTTCACTGCAAACTGAAAGACCTACCAAAGAACAGAGGCAAAAAGAAGAACAAAGTTCAGTGTACTCAAGTTGGTTTTATCTAAAGCATAAACAGAGTGTAGGCAAGAACACAGCGGGGTCCCAGTCCCTGGACAGGCAAGCGGGCAGTTCTGCCCCACGCTTCACCGACCATGGCTGTCATTGCTTCTCTTGCCTGGGAAACAAGAGCGCCCGCCCTGCCAGCGTGCCCGGCTCACGCGGGGCAGCCAAGAGCAGCGGGCACGCACGGGGCTCGTCCCGCAAGCAGCAGCAGCAGCGCTGCAAAGTAACCACGCTGAACTGCACGAAGTGTTGACGCAACACATTCCTCGAGGCGGTTTGTGGCACAGAAAACAACACGCAAGCAGCAGGCAGGGCCCCCTCCTGCCCCCCCCCAGCAGCTGGCCCTCGCCAGGCACCCACCTGCCTGCACGTCTTTGTTCCCAGCAGCCTGGCGATGGAGCAGAAGTTGTTGAAGTAGGTCCCGTGGAAGACGCGGAACAGCGACTCCTCGGCTCCCGTCCACTCCACGGGCTCCTGCGGCGTCTCCACGGCGAAGAGCTGGGAGGAGGCCGGGCTCAGCTTCTGCTTGGTGGGGGTCTGGCAGCGGGAGTTCGCCTCTGGCAGGGAAGGCAGATGTTAGGCCAAGCACAGCGTGGGAGAACACACCCTGGCCCTCACAGCTCCCGAGGGCAGCGGCCGCCCCAAGGGCCCGACGCTGCGCCTCACCCCTGCCCCTCCTGGCAGCCCCGCGCCCCCTCCCCGCCGCACGCTCCAGCCCCTCGTCCGGCAGCACCAGAGCCACCCTGACACCTTCCCCTTCCAGGGCCGGCGCAGGACAGAGCCCCCTGGGCAGGGCAGCAGCACCAGCGAGGCCCGAGGGCGAGGAAGCTGCTCTCTCCTCCCCTGCCCAAGATGGGACCCAGATGCACGGGAGCCCTCTGCCCCCCAGGAGCTCCTTCTGCCCCGGCCACCACCACATCCCTCGGCGCGGCAGGAGCAGCTCGGTGCTCATCTGCGGCACCGAGGCAGCGCTCGCCCCTGGCAGGTCCACGACAAGTCCCCGGCCACTGCTCCGTGCCGCAGCAGGGACAAGGGCATGGACCGGTGCTGCCTGGGCACTGCCCTGCCGGGGGCACTATCCCCGTGCACAGGGGGCAAGGGCTTGGGGCCGAGGGCTCTTGGCTTCGCAGGTCCCAGCAAAGCTCTGGCTTTGCCTGGCAACATTCCTCCTTCCTGGGAGCGGACAGTGAATCCCGCAGCGAGGGCAGGGCCTGGTGTCCCTCGTGTTGGTCTAAGCCCAGCTGTAAGCACCAGCTCGGTTTGCTAACTCTGAACTCCGCGCCCATGCGGGACGCAGAGGCGAGGCAGGGAGAGCCGAGCTGCGAGGTGCCGCCTGCCCTCCCTGCTCGCACGGACGGGGCGTCTCTGGGGCGGCATCGTACCCGAGGAGCTCGAGGCCCACTCGTTGCCCGTGTCTCGGTCGCTGTCGCCCTCCCTCGTCTCAGCGACGGTGGAAGCCGGGGTGTTGGAGCAAGAAGCACCCACCACGTGGTGCCTGCGGCGGCGCCGGCCCGAGCACTTGGACCTGGGGTTGTGCAGCACAGCGAACTCCTTGGCTCCTTCCTGCAAGCAGAGCAGAAGACAAGGCAGGTGGCAGACCAGGGAACACAAAGGCTTTTGCACAGGCCCTGCGACCCGCCACGCGTGGTCACTCCAGCGAGGGCCAAGGCCCTGCCAGCTGCCCGCACTGCACGTTCCTGCTCTGCTTCCTTCAGCATCGCTGCCCGGTCAGGGGGGGCTCCCCATCCCTGTCCCCCCATCTGCTCCCCTGCCTCCTGCCCTGGCAACACGCTTCTCCTGCCCTCTTCCCCCCCGCAGCTCCCCAGGACACCCCGTGTCCGAGCCAGCAGACCGGCTCCGGCTGCACCAAGCGCACCCACCGCCCTGCAGCCAGCTCCTCCGCTCCGAGCTCTCGTCCCCAGGAACAGCCAGGCTGTATTCCTGACAGGGCGTTTTTAAAACAGTTCCAGCCTTCCCCACACACGCTAGATTCCTTCCCCAGCATTTTTAACCTGGCCTTCATTTTTCAAACACTGCACTGAGTCCAGAGAAATCATTTGTCACCACAATTTCCCATCTGCTAGCTAAGAAATTAAGTCTTTCTTGGAGATTTGCTAAAATATGCATCTGGTAAGGTCTGTATTTGGATTCACGCTCCCCCGAATCCAATGAAGACTAGAACTAATTCTGAAAAACCATGAAAGCTGTGAAAAGGACCCACAGAGTTCTGCAGAGCAGGGCTGGCCAGGCCACTTCTCTTGTGGTGTCAAAAGCAGCAACGCAGAAACATACCAGCCAGAGGAAACAGTCTGCTCCGCACGGATCTGGCTCGATCTTGGTCTCTCTATTCTTTCGTTTGTACACATTAGGAGTAGCATGAAAAGCTGTAAAAATAATAGTTATCTTTACTATTAGCATCCTCCAAGGGTCTTCCCCCATGCTGCAAGGGACAGGGGCAGCACGAACTCAAGGAAGGTAAGCGGGAGCCTGAGGCCATCAGCAAGAGCGCCCGAGCAGCACGCCCAGGCAGCAGGACCTCCTGGCCAGCCCGGCTCCAACCCAGGACAGGGACCCAGCAGCACTGGGAGAACACTCGGGAAGGAGAGGCCATAGGAAAAAGATCTGCTTTCAGACTGGAAAAAAAAGACCACATGATCTTAATATTATATCTTTTAATAAATAATTCACTGGAAAGAGTCCTGTGACTTTCCAAAGACCTGGGAAACAGCAGGTCCAACAGCTAACCAGTATCCAAAAGGCTTTGGCAGGACAAACCGCAGGAACACGACTAAGATGAAGCTGTAAGTTCCAGTGAGGCAACAAAACACAGGGGCATGTCCAGACTTTGGAAGTGAAACATTCATGCCTTTCCCTGACGAGCTTCTGCAAAGCAAGAGTAAAGTCTAGTCACGGCAGTATTTCTGGCACAACCTGCCAGGAGGCTCGAACGCGGCGTGCTGAACACTGGTGAGAAAGAGGGGACGGCCACGCAGGTCTGTTTACCATCCGCTTGAGGAAACGAGCGGAGCCGTCTTTACAAAAGGCTTCTGGGCACCTGTCAGCTCCTAAGGCTCCACTGCACACGCCGGGGAGGCACCACCCTCCAAAGGCTGCAGCACAGACACTAAGCAAGGCGTGCAGAGGGATGAAGCACTGAGGAAAAATGAGGAGAAAAGGGCTCTAGGGAAGCGTCCGGCCGAGACTGCACTTACGATGCAGAAAACAGTCGTATTTGAAGCAGCGGCGGCAGAAGAGGGTGTGGAAGGAGTGCAGGGACTGCTCCCGCTGCACCGACTTGGCGCACGGCCCGTCTATGTTGGGGGTGCACTGCGGCGGCAGCACGTTCGGGTCCGACACTTCCGTCAGCTCCCGGTACCTACGTGACAAAGAGAAACACCCACGGATGTGCCTGCTTCCCTGATTCGGGGCATTTCACACGGCTGCGCTGCTGCCTGGGCCAGCAGGACTCTGGCCCGGGTACCTTGAGGCTAAACTACAGCTCCTAACGCTCAAAAATCGCCCTGCTCGCGGCGCCTGCGGGCAGCCGAGCTCTGCGCTCTGGTCAGAGTACGGTGCTGTTTTCCAAAATACAGACTTCAACTGTTGCTAACAAAGGTAACAGACAACAAGCAGAGATCTTCTACCTCTCCTTCATGTCATCCGGGAAGCCGTACTCAGGAAACATGGAAGAAATAGCAGTGAATATCATGTCGTTGGGAAACCGCTTCTTCGAACACTTCTTGTTACCTAAGGGAAAGGAGAGAGACAATCCCTCAGCTAAGCTGGATGTGGACATGTCTCTCCTTCTTCCACACAGAGCGACTCCAGGAGGTGTTGGGGATTGTATTTTAAGAGACAGAAATGTAATCCCACGTACAACGGATAAACCTTTTGTCCTGCAACTAGGCCAAGACATTTCCAGATGCAACGCGCTCTGCTGCTTTCAGAGTAGCACAACGTACTGATGGAAGCACTAACAGTTTCTTAGGGACTGTTACTATTTATTACCACGACAGGATTTGCAGGCAGTGCTCTTCTACACCTGCACAAGGTCCCGGTATCTGTGCTACCCGCATCGCTATAAACCAAAGACAAAGACAAAACTACCAGTCAGCATTCCTAAGGTCATGCAGGACACATGAAAATCCCACAAACCAGCGCTTCCTCTGTGCAACAAGAACTCCAGGTGGCACAGGAGAGGGAAGAGGAGCACTAACACATGGAACTGGGTCTGGAAGGGATTTTAAAGGGTCCACCTCCCTGGCCCACTGCAGAATCAGCTCGGCCTACAAACCACTGACAGCTGCTTGCCAGACCAGCACTTTGAAACCTCCAAGGGCAGAGATCCCACAGCCTCCTCAGATAATACCCCGCTGCTTTGCTAATCTTACCATGAAATCATTTTCCACATGACTCATCTAAATTCTTCCTCACCACACTTTAAGCTGGTGACTTCTCACCCTGTCCACAGGGGGCAGGGAGAACAACCCATTTCCCTTCTGCTTTCAACTACAGTACCACGGCCTGCCAAGCTGGTTACTGCCCTTAGTGACATGTTAACAACCAAGAGTGACGGCAGGAGAGCGCTGGCCAGTGACCTGGGCAGGGCAGGATGGAAACGTGACCGACACAGCCCCAGTTTCTGTGGCCAAACCCACCTTCCACTGCAATTCGCTTTCTTTTCCTCGTGACTGGCAGCTCCTCTTTCCCATCCTCCTGTTTAACCTCGGAATCGTTGTGTCCCTCCTCTTCCTCGTCCGAGTACTGATTCAGGGCGTTCACCAGCTCCAGGAACACAGCATCGCTGATGAGGACTGACCCTGAAATCATTTCTGAAAGACAGATGTCAGCCAGCTTGTGGGAGAGCCATCACTTTTCACACCCCTCGTGGTGGTAAATCACAAGCCGGTCACACGACATTGTCAGCAACTAGAACCTGCCATGCAATTTTGTAGGGATAGGTGGGATCTTTAGAGTCACAAGAGCTGTGTATCACTTTTAGCAATCTGAGGACAGGCCATACCAGAGTTTTCCACTGCCCTCCTCCCTCCAGGCAGAGTTTTATGATGGGGCAGGCAGCACTGGAGGGAAACACACTGGCTTTTCATTTCTGAAAAGACTGATTAAAGTCTTGGCTAAGGTCACAGGCAAAACGAGGTCGCTGAGCCCCTCCTAACCTCCAGCACGTTTTTCAGCACCCCAGAGCACTCCTGTGAATCCCCATGAACAAGAGCATCGGCTCCCGAGCACCCCAGGCCTAGAATGGAGCAGGGTATCAAAGGGCAGGACTGTGCCCTTGCAAACCAGAACAGCAGGTCTGTTCCTGGTTTTCTGCTCTAAGAGCTCCCCCTGAAAAGCTGGTGACTGCTGCCACCTTTTGACTTCTTAACTACTTTGATATGTCATTTGCAAGGGACTGAATGGACAGTGCTGACCGCTCCCAGGTTACCTTCCTCTCCATGAACCTTCCCGTCATAGTTATTAATAAGTTCTTCAATGAAAGTTTCATCCTCTTCCTTCACCTCATCTCCCATGTACGGGATATTGCACAGAACAGTTTCATCCTCCACCTGAAGAGAGACCAGACACAATTCAGAGAGCCAGCGCGTGCCGATCCCCAGCCAGGCTGCTCCTGTCCACTCCGACCCGCAGACAGCGCAGCGCAAAGCAGAGGCTCAGCCTCCCTGGCTGCCGTTCCAGATGCCTCATCACTGACATCTCATTGTTATCCCGTGCCAGCAGCATAACCCTGACCCTTAAAAGTGCAATTTGCTTTAAAAATGAAGAGCTGTGCCTCCAAGGCTTACAGACACTCAGAAACACACATACTGCCAAGAACAATAAACAGCCAAAAAATGTCAGAGAGGCTGTGTTCAAGGCAGAGCAGAACTGCCACAGTGGAAGGCAAACGGGCAGCTCGCTCCCGGGAGGAACACAGCCAAAGCTGAGGAGCGTCCTCGCGTTGGCCACAGGAGCGAGGACATCGGGCCTTCACTGCCACCGCACCACCGGCCGCCTCTGCATTAGTCCCTGGTGTCACGACTCCCCCAGTTCGCTGCGGGAGGCTCCGGAGAGCCCTGCAGCTTGCAGGAACACACCCACACGGGCAAAGACTCGGGCCAGCCACAGACCACCTGTCTGGGTAACAACCCACCCCAACGGCACCACGCCGACGTCTGCGTTTAAATCACTCCCCACACTGCTACCACAGAGGAGCTGATCCTCAGCAGCACCCTTACAACGAGACCAGCACGGTAATCCAGTCATGAAGGAAAGGACCTGCCTAAGAAATAAAACTCTACGTTTAAAAGGGAAGAAAAATCTTAAGAAAAAAACAAAAAAACCCCAAACATATTTACTCCTTGAACCCTGTGAAATAATGGCGGCACCATCAAGGAGTGAGGTGTAAAGGAGAGACAAGCTGGGTAAGGCAGCATGGATACAAGGCTGTTCTATGGGATTCAACAAAACAGCAATTAAAACAATACTTTCAGTCATCTCTCGAGCAGACATCACTTGAAACAAGTGGGCTGCAGAAGTCATAATCGCTCCACAGCCACGTAACAACCACAATAACCGCCCCAAGATCTTGTGCCCCAGAGCCTTCCCACATACCATGAAATTCTGCTGAAGAGGGGACCAGGAGTACATAATGGGCACCAGTGCCACCGTGTTCAGGGTCCTCATGTACAGCGTCTGGCTTGGAAATCCCGGGAAAAGGCTCTCCACAGTACACTGGGACAGGAGCACAGAGAAGGGCAGTGAGGAAACCGCCCTGGAGGCAAACACAGCCGGGGGAACCCGCACTTCAGGACAGACACAGTGGAGCCCTGCACTCCCTCTTTGGGACTCCTTCACAGGACAGGCCTTTGGGTTTGTTTTTTTCCCCCATTTCTGCATCCCAGAAGAGTGCAAGGCATGGCCTGGCACTGACATAGCACAGCACACACAGAAAAACACCCCGTATCCTCACAGCTCCCTGCAAAGCCCTGGTTCTCATCCACCCCTGCTGCTGCCGTGCCCTCCTTCCTCTCCACACCTGTTTCAGGAACGGGTGCCCGCTGACTGGCTTCATCAATTGCACCGGCTGGACCCGAAGCTTCTTCCAGTCTTCATTCAGAATCTGAGTCTTTTCATGAACCTTTGCAAAGTTGGCCACAAACAGAGCCTGAAATGAGAGAACGCAGCACTCAACATTTAAGAAGTCATGTTGGGCTAAAACCCCTCCTGAGATTTTGTTTCAAGCATCAAAACACGCGCAAGGCAGAGCATTTCAAATTGATGATACTCATCAGAAGAACTTCTAATTAAACTCAGTATTGGTACAAAACCGTGCTGAAAATCTACCCAACAGCCAGTAGCTTTTAACTCCTGATCCCAGCCGACCTCTTCTAAAATCCTGCCTGCCAAGGAGAGGAGCATCAGAGCAAGTCATCTGAAACCCACCAGCGCGGAGAGGGTTCAAGCAAGGTGATACTGTAAAGAACAAGGGGAAACGAGTCCTCTCGCTGCAGTTATGCAAGCGCTCGGTCAACGGACTTCTCTGTACAACAGACGCTGACTGCACGGCTCTAGGCTAATAAGGGGAGACATGGTATGTCTTCAAACTCATCCAGCTTACAACTAAAATATAGCTTTGCAGTTTACAGGATGAAGCACCATCTGATCGCTGCACAAAGACTAAAGTAAAGCGAAGTCTCTAGGAGACACCCCTCCAGCTAGAGCCACCATCGTTATGCCTTTACCTTCGCTCCCATGTTCGCCTGAAACCTCTTGAGCTGCCGGAGACGCATGTATTCAGACTTGACTTTTCTTTTCCAGTACATAATACACTTTGACGTTGGAGGGGTGGCGATTTCCATTTTTCTGTACAAATACAGAAAGAATTAATGTCAAACAGAGAGCTTAATCCTGTAAACAAGCGCTATCAGAAAAAAAAATCCCCGTGGATTTTAACTGCCTCACAGGCTTTAACTAGAAAAACAACTGCGTAAACCTGCAGCAGCCCTATTTATGGAACAACCACGCACCGAAGAGCCTGGGGAGCTCATGGACCTCGGCCGCAGCCGGGCACGGGGGGTGCTGACCGGGCACCGGCCGCTCCTCCCCCCTGAACCCCGCCACCCCTCCACGGGCTGAGCCGTCCCGCCTGCCCCGGGTGCCCCGCTGCACCCCGAGAGGCCCCGGGGGGTTTGCCCTGCTCCCCCCCGCTCCCGCAAGGACAGGCCGCTGGAGAGCCGCGGGCCCGGCGGGGGCAGCAGCGGCTCTAGGCCCGTCGGCGGGGCCGGGAGCGGGGCCCGGTGCTCCCCCGGCCTGGCTCGGCCCCCCCGCGCCCAGCGCTGCTCCCCCCGCCCGGCCCCGGGCCCCCCCGCGCTGCGCTGCCAGCCCGGCCTGGCACCGGCGACGGCACCGGGAGCTCCCAACCGCCCTCCCCCGGCCCCAGCCGGTACCACGGGGACCCCCCCGGGACCCCCCTGGCCCGGGCCCGCACTCACTCCTCGGCCATGGCACCGGGGCGGGGGAGGCCGCGCGCCCCTGCGCAACTGCGCCTGCGCCGCGCCTGGCCCCGCCCCGCCGGGGGAGAGCCCGGTACCGGCCGGGGCGGGGCGTCCTGGGCCCGGGCCCGGACCGGCAGGACCCGGGCGGAGCCCCGCGGAACCGGGCCGGGCCCGTTCCCTCCCGGAGAACTCCCGCACCAGCTGCGGGGAACGGGCTTCACCCGGCGGCTCCGAGCCCGGTTGCCCGGTGCCCAGCCTGCCCCGGTGCCCGCCCACACTCGGGCTCTTCCCGACCCCACCGTGCTGCGGGTCCCGCGGGGAGCGCTCGGCGGGGCAGCGCCCGTCCCCTCCCCGGGGGATGTGGGTGCGGTACCGCGGCGGGAGGGTGGCGGGGTCGGTCCCCGCGGCCGGGCGGGCCCCGGGGGCTTCCTGCGGCGGCGCCGGGCAGGAAGCGGCTGTTGGCGGCGGCTTTCCTGCTCCGGGGGCCCCGGCGGCGGGGAGAGGGGGGCGGGCAGCCCCGCCGGGGTGACCGCGGGGGACGAGCAGGGCCGGCCCGTGCCCGCAGCCCCGCACCCCGGCCGGGCCCGCACCGGGTGCCTTTGGAGCTGCGCTGAGTCAGGCGGGGCGGGAGCCCCGCGCCCCCCCGGCGTCCCCCCGACCTTCCCGGGCATTGGCTCGGGCAGCGCTGGGACGGGCCGGGCACCGGGATAAATCCGCGGGCGCAGCCCCAGCCCGGCCGCAGCGGTGCCGGCGGTGGGAGGATGCTTCTCGGGGTGCAGCTGCTCTCCTGCCTGCTCCTGCCTCTGCTCCAGCGGGGTAAGGGCAGCCCGGACCCGCCGGGGCTGCTGCTGCGCGGGCGGCCCCGGGGGTGGCAGCCAGGGCTGCACGGAGGCGCCCAGGGGGTCGGGCACAGGGTCTGCCCGGGCAGCGAGTCCCCACGGGGTCCCTGGCCCGCTTCTCCCCTCCGTCCCAACGTGTCCGTGATGGGTGGCCACTCCCCTGGCCCCCCCGGCCTCCCCTCGGATGTTTGCCCCCTGCCCACGGGGCTGGTGTTTGCTCAGAAACTGCTCTGCCCCGCTTGCAAGGGCCAAGGCAGAGCCAGGAGCCTCCTGCTCCCCTCGGCCCCGTCACCTCTGCTGAGCTCAGCTCGGCCTGGGGGAGGAGGGGTCTCCGGTGCACTGGGACCACCCCAGCTCGTGCCCCAAGGCCGGCTGGGCACTGGGGCTGTCCCTGGCTGTGCAGCCCTGGCACCCTGTGTCTCCTTGCTGCAGGGCGTGGGGACACCGAGTACGGGGACCTCGAGGACGAAGGTAAGAGCCCGGTGCCATCTTCCCAGCGCAGCTCTGGCCCCGGCTGCCGCAACATCGCTGTGGCCACGGGCTCTGCTGGTGGCGGAGGTGGTGTCCGCACCCCTGGGGCACGGGGCCCTCCCCTCGCACGGTCCCCGCGGGTCCTGCCAGTGCCAACGGCACCGTCTGTCCTTCCAGGTCACTACCTGTACCTGGACGAGGACGGTGAGTAGAGCTGCCCTCCTGCTATCCTGGCTGCCCTCCCCACCCGCCCACAGACCTCGGTGGGCTCCGTGCGATCTGTGCTGGGGCTCACGAGATCGCAGGTCCTGGCTTGGCTGAGCCCACGGGGCCCCCGTGGCCACAGGCAGCCCCAGCATGGGACCCCCAGGGCCACGTGTTGAACCCCTGCCTGGCAAATGGGGTGCCTGGCCTGGGCTGGGCAGAGCTGGGAGTGTTCCCCAGGCGTGACCCCAAACAGCCCCCCCACAACCGGGCTCAGGGGGACAGCTGGGTGTGGGGTGGCATGCCAGGGTCTGGCTGGTGCTCTGCAGGACCGCTGGAGGTGCCGGGGGGGCCGGCTCGCTGCCAGGACACCTACCGGGACTGGATCTCCCTCTACTGCTGGGCCCCCTTCCACGCCGCCCTCATGGCCACCCCCGAGGGCAGCCGCTGCCGCTGGGACCAGATCAGCAGGTGGGTCGGTGTCAGCCCTGGCGGTGCCGAATGTGCGCTCGGAGCGGGGCCCTTGCGGGGCCGCCGCGGTGGACGCGTCCCCGTCCCCGCAGACCGGCCTCACGCCGCCCCCTCCGCAGCACCTACAGCGAGCTCTCCGGCTGCACCCAGCTGCTGGCCCAGCTGCTCTCCTGCCCCTGGCCCGGCGCCGTCCTCGACACCTTCTTCCTGCAGGTCCACGCCGAACACTTCACCAACTGCACGGGGACTGAGCCCCCCGGGCTGGGCAGGCAGCCCCCCGGGCTGGGCGGGCTGCCCCCCGCACTGGCCGTGGCTGTGGCCGTGGCGCTCGGCTGCCTCGTGCCCCTTGCAGCCGCCCTCACGGTCCGCAGAGCCCAGAAAGGGGCTCGGACCCCCGCGGGCAGCTGCCCAGCCCCTGCCTGCCCCCGCGCCTGCGAGGGGCCGGCAACAGCCCCCTTCCCTGCCAGCCCTGGGAACTAACACGTGGGACGAGTGGGCCGAGGGTGGGGGGACAGGGCAGAGCAGGGACGGGGGTGTAGGTGTCCCTGGGGATGGAGCAGGTCCCGTGGCACGGGGGGAGGCTGGGCTGGGGCTCCGGACGCCTGCGTCTGTCCCAGGGTGGGGAGCGCTGGGAGAAGGTGCCGGGGTCCTGACCCTGCACGGGCCGAGCCCCTTCCTCGGCACCCCGGGGTGGGCGCTGGCAGGGAGCGCCGGGGGTGCCAGGCTGGGAGGGAGGAGCCCCGGGCTTTGGCTGGCAGCCACCGTCCTGTCCCTGCCCATCCTGTCCCTGCCCGTCCCCTCCGGACGCCCCGGGAGCTGAGCCGTCCCGGCCCCAGGGCCGCGCTGAGATCATTGGGTGTCTCCCTGGCAGAGGCTCCCGCCGCCCAGCCGGAGGCTCCAGCGGCTCCGACAAAGAGGGGACCCGGGGGCTGCAACCCTGCGGCCCCCAGAGCGCCGGGGCCTGATGGCTTCCAGATGTGGCCGCTCTCCCACGGAAGGTCCCGCGGTGCCCGGGAGCGGCGGCTGCCGCGGCCTGCGGAGGGTCGGCCGGCTCTGCCGGGACGTTTGCCGGGGGCGCGGAGCCCGGCGAGATGCCTCTCTGCAGCGGGGAGGGTCCCTCCGGGCTGCGCTTCACCCCGCTCCGGCTCATGCTCTGTGTGTCCCGCTTTAGGGCTGTTACAGGGGAGGCTTTGGGCTCTGCCCCGGGACAGAGGTGAGATGAGCTCACCCGGCCTCAGCCCGGCCCTCGGGCGGGAACGCTGCAGACCCGTGGGGCTGGGGGACGCGGGCCCCTCCGGCGGGAGCTGTGCCGGGGGCGAGCGGCTCCAGCAGAGCCGGGCGGGCACCGGGCTGGGCGGTGTGGCAGGAAGGCGTCGGGGCCGAGGACGGGCAACATCGGCCAAGTCTCTGCCCTGTCCCCTCCCTGCCTGCGGCGGCCTCGCACCCCGGGCATGTCGTGCCACCGCCCTTCCCTGCCCGGCCGCAGGCAGGGGCCGGGGCCGCCCCGGTGACACCGGCCGTGGGGCAGGTGCCCGGGCGAGGCGGAAGCCGCGGTGTCGGGGCCGTGGGTCGCCCCTGTGCCCGGGCGGCAGCGCCCATGCGGGGACATGACGCTTCCCCATCCACTCCCCCCGGCTGCCGGGCTGCCTGCCCTCCACGCAGGAGACGAGGGATTTCACAACCCAGCCCAGACAGGATTAAAGAGAAATACACAAGTAAACAAATAGCGGCCTCGTAAAACTGGACGTGCTGCGCGGGGAGCGGAGCCTCGTCCGGCGGGTGAGGCGCGGGCTGCCGGGGCGCGGGAGCGATGCCCGCGGGGGCCGGCACCGGGGCGCGGGGTCCACCGGCGGAGCCGCCCCACCGCCGCGCTGAGCACTCTCATTTTTCACACGTCTCCCGTAGTCCAACTGCCCCTGTCAGAGGAAAGGAGTCGCTTCCTGTTATTTCCATTGAAATACGGTCCCGGCCGTCGGCCGGCAGCCTGCTCCAGGATGGCACCGCGCGCGCCCGCCCGCTCCGGCCGCCTCTCCCGAGGGCTCCTGCTGCTCTGGGGTAAGTGCGCGGGGGGCGGCCCCGGGGGGGGCTCCGTGCCTCGCACCACCCCGCACGCGGGGCCCGGGGCCGGGGTCTCGGCTCAGCCCAGCCCACCACGCACCCCGGCGCGGGGCCAGCCTGGCAGCGCCGAGGGCGGCCGGGGCAGCCGTCGCCTGTGTGGCCGGGGGCCGGTGGCAGAGGGGCAAGGGGCACCGCGGGGCAGCCCCGACCACGCTTGTCCCTTATCTGTTTGCAAGTGACCCACGAGAATGGCCCCGGGCAGGGACAGAGGGGCTGGACAGGGCCGTCAGGGACAGGGACCGGGACAGGGGCGCTGCCCTCGCCACAGCCACAGTGCCAGCCCGGGAGCGCCCCGTGGCCAGCGCCCGGCCGTGCCGGAGCTCCACGTGAGCGGCCCAGGCAGGGCCCACCGGGGTGGTTCACCGCGCGACCACCGTCGTTGCCCCTTGCCGTGGGCCCTCGGCCGAGGGCAGGAGATGGACAGGGCGGTTTCCTGGGGCTGTGGGCTCTGGTGGGCAGCGGGCAAGCGGCTGGCGAGGTGGAGGAGGCACATGCCCCACGCCCATGGCGGGCCGTGCTGGGCGGTGGGCGGAGGGGCTCTCCAGCAGTGCCGGCTGCGCCAGGGCTTCCTCTTCCTGCCCTGGCCCCGTCCGGCTGCACTGCAGCCACCCGGGGTGGCGGGGCGGCCCCCGCGCTGGCTCCCCACAGGCGGGGGGCACGACTCGCCCCTGTGCTGTGACCCACGGCCTGGCTGCCCCCTCCCCACAGCGCGTGCCGGGCTCCAGGGGCCCTGAGGGACACCCAGAACTGTTTCCCCCGCCAGACCCAGCCTCTGCCAGGACAGCTCCCGTGCCGGGGCTCTGCCAGTGCCTGTCCCCCGCTGACCCTGTCCCCTCCCTTCCACAGCGCTCCTGGGGACCGGGCTCTGCCATGCGGGCGCCGAGGCGGAGGGCTTCGGCCAGGACGCCAGGACGAGCCCGCCCGTGGCCGTGTTCAACTGGACGGCCCAGCTCGTGGGTGAGTGCTGGGGCTGTGCGAGGGCCAGGCAGTGCCACAGGGCCAGTGGTGCCCTGGCTGGGGCCGGCTCTGCACCGCAGGGTGACCCCCCTTTCCCCTGGCCACGTGTTCTCCATCCATCCCCGAAATAGCCAGGCTGTGCCGCGGGGTGCTGCCGGAGTGGGGGCACCCAGCAGCAGCCTGCCCTCCTGCCGGGGCATCGCCCCGGGGCTGCTGCGGGGTCCGGCCCGGCACCGTGCCTGCATCCTCCCCGCCAGCCTGGCACAGGGCTGGTTGCCGGGTGTCACCTGCCGCGGGCAGGGACGGGCGCTGGCAGGGGCACGCTGCCCATGCTCAGCGCCTGTCCCCTGCAGAGGAGACGTACACCAACATCACGCAGAAGTGCTGGGAGCTCTTCGTCGACCTGATGAGGAACGTGACGGCGTCGGAGCTGTGCGAGTGGAAAGTCATCAGCAGGTACGGGGTGGCGGGGCACAGGAGAGCCCTCCCAGGCAGCGCTGACCGGCTCCGGGGACGTCCCCAGCTGGGGAAGCCACACGTGGGGACCCTTTGGCGGGGGCATTGCCTGTGGCCCCTCTGTCCCCATGGCCACACGAGCGGAGCAGCTTCCGAGACAGCGGAAAGTGTTCGACGGGGGCACAGCCCCCGGGCTGGGCTGATGGGCTACCAGCTCCTGGCCCGAGGGACCCAGGGCCACCTTCCTCCTGCGTGGGGCTGGCTGGCGCAGGCAGCGGGGCGCAGGGGAAGCCCTGTGGCCATCCAGGGGGGTCCGTGCCTCTGGTGTCCCGCAGCCCCCCCGTGCCCCCGCGTGTCCCCGTCCCTCCCAGCGCCCCGCCGCTCTCTCCCCAGGCCCTACAGCTTGCTGCAGGCCTGCCTGGAGGGCTGGGCCGACCACCTGCGCTACGGCTACCCCAACGCGCTGGCGGAGCGGTACATCTTCCAGAGCCACCACCGCTACTTCCACAACTGCACCTTGGAGCACCAGGTCTACTTCGACCCGCCCGAGGACGTGCTGCTGGCCATGATCATCGCTCCCATCTGCCTCATCCCCTTCCTCGTCACCCTGGTCATCTGGCGCAGCAAGGACGGCAAGGCCCAGCCCTAGCCCTGCGCCTCCCGGGCCCCCGGGCTGCGGGGGCCGCCCGCCATCCCCCCCAGGGCTGCTCAAGCGGCGGGCGGCCCCGCGGCCCGGGGGGTGCCGCCTCGGGGGGGGGCTCCCGGTGTTACCGGCACCCCCCCGCCCCGCGGCTGGGGATTAAACGCTTCTTTCCCCCCCCACTCGTGGCTCTGGTTCTTCCGCCGCGGACACCCGGGGCCGCCGCCAGCACCGGCACGGGGCGGGCACTGGGCAGGGGCGGGGCTTAGTGCGGGGGGCGGGGCTTCGTGTGAGGGCGGGGCGGGGGCCCCGCGGGGGGCGGGGTTACGTTAAGGTGGGCGGGGCGTGGGCGGGGCTGCGCGGGGCGGGCCGGAAGCGGGTCGCGGCGGGCCGGAAGGTGGCGGCGGCGGCGATGAGCTTCGCGTGGCCGTGGCAGTACAGCTTCCCGCCGTTCTTCACGTGAGCGCGGGACGGGGCCGCACCGGGGCCGGGGCGGGGGGTGCGGGACCTGGGGGAGCGGGGCGGGGCGGGGGTTGGGCCGGGCCGGGTCCCCCCGCGGAGCCGCCCGGCCCCGCCGCTGACCGGAGCCCCGCAGGCTGCAGCCCAACGGCGAGACGCGGCAGAAGCAGCTCTCGGCCTGGTGCGCGCTGGCGCTCGCCTACAGCCAGCGGCACCGGCTGCCCGCCATGACGGTGCGGGAGGCGCAGGACAGCCCGCTCTTCGCCAACCGCCGCCTGCAGCGTATCCTTTGGGGCCCGGCCCCGGTGCCCCGCGCCCCCCGCCCGCCCCTCCCTCCCCGGTCCGTGAACGGCTCCTTAACCCGCGCCCAGGGCAGCTCCCGCTGGAGTCCATCCAGGTGGTGCTGGAGGAGCTCCGCAAGAACGGTGGGTGCCGCCTGTGCCCGGGGCGGAGCGGGCGGCGGGGGGAGGCGGCGGCTCCGGAGGGAACTGGGGGTCTGTGCACGGGGGGGGGTGGGAAGCTGGTGCGGGCGGTGGCGTGGCGGGGAGAGGCGGGGAGAGGCGGGGACCCGCAGGCGTAACGTCTGGCACGGGCCGTGACATCTGCAGGTGTGACCGTTTCTGCAGACTCGTGCTCTGGTTAAACGCCTTTTCCCCGTTGATTTTAGGGAACCTGGAGTGGTTGGATAAGAACAAAACCAGTTTCCTGATCATGTGGAGGAGACCAGAAGAATGGGGAAAGCTCATCTACCAGTGGGTGAGAGCGCGGCAGCCGTCTGCCCCCTGGACCAGGTTTCTGTGTTGGGGAGGGCAGGTGGTGTTGGCTGCGACTTCTGAAAAAGACCATTGTAATATTTTTTTCTTGCTTCCTCACCGCTTTTACCTTTATTCTTCCGTTTCTCTCTGTTGCAGAGAAGCACAGAGATGTAGAGAGCTTTTAACTTGCCGTAAGATGCAGTTTGAGCAGCGGATGCACAGTGGTCTGTTCCGTAGTGAGGACAGGGCAGCGTTGCCTTCATGTGGCGCGAGTCCTTATTGCGAAACACACAGACAGAGCGAGCAGAGGTGCAGGGAAAGGAACCGTCTTTGCTTCCTCAGGCGTCGTTTCTTGGCTCTCCAGTGCCCCAGAGCGCTTCCAGGGTGTTTTTGCTCATCGAGTGCTGTCCACGTTCCGTTCCACTTGCACTGAGATGTACGAGAGATCGTGCTGAGGATGTTAAATCACACAGACGAGATTTGCTATTTGCTTTTATGTTTCTAGGTGTTGAAGAATGGTTTGACCAACTCTGTGTTTACCCTGTATGAATTAGCCAGCGGAGATGATACAGAGAATGAAGGTAATGTCGTGTGTCATGTTCCGGAGCAGGTTTTCAGAGCACGCTTGATTTGAGTGCATAAACAGTGTGTTGTCAGATTATAGTTCTGTAGATTGTATATTTTTTAACTGCTTGTGCAAGCTCACACCGATCACCACTGGTGAGTGCAGCTCTGGAGGCTTTTTTACCGCTTTGCATGAACAAAGTTATCGCTGTTGGCAATTTAAACCTCCCCCTGACCCACAAGCCTTCCTAGTGCCCGGCTCTTTATCTGGCGTGAGGTGCGAGGTGTTTTGGTTTTATGCCGTCTGCGCTGCCTTTGAGGCTGCTGCGACTCGTTCCCTGCTGTCTGTTGACCTTCAGGCTTTGTTCCTGCTGTAGTGATGAGCCTGTCGGCGTAGTGTGACTCTGGATTTGCCGTAGTGTTACGGTGCTGGAGTCTGAAGGGTGCTCTGCCGAGCCCTCTGCTTCGCTGCCACCCGTCCCGGGACTGTGTAAGCCTGTTTGTTTCCTGATGTGATTTTTATTTTTTCCCCTGCTGATGAGGATCTCTGTCCTTCCCTAGAGTTCCACGGCTTGGATGAGACTATGCTGCTCCGTGCCCTGCAAGCCTTGCAGCAAGAGCACAAGGCTGAAATTATCACGCTGGACGATGGCCGAGGCGTCAAGTTCTTCTGATAGGAGCCCCCTCCCTTCCGCCCTTCCCTGGCTGCTGGAGCGGTTCTTGCTGTGAGGGTTCGGTCTCCCGGCCTGGTTTCAAGCCGTGACTGCGAGCAGCTGCGTACTCGGGATTCCTTGGGGCAAGGAGAATCTGTGAAGCCTTCCAAAGACGTGACTTCTTAGAAATATTCAGCGAGCCTCTGTCTGTCCTTTCTTCCTGTTGGTTGTGTTTGAGAGGGACCACCCAGGAGGGAGATAATGGGACTGCTCCTCCTGCCGATCCCCGCTCCTGGGAAGGCCTCGGAACGGTCTCCTCAGCTGGCTGGTTGAGCTTGGCCTCGAAGGGCACCTGCGTCCCTCCTGCCAGCCGTGTGCAGGTGCCCACGGTCCCTGCTGCGTTGCCAAGTGAGGTGACAGCAAGCACAAGGAAATCACTGTCACTGCTGTGGTGTCGAAGCCCTCAGTGGCAGGATGATGTGTGCTTGCTGCAAAGCAGGCTGTGCAGCGCAGTGGGGTGGATGCCGAGGAACTAATTTGAAGTAATTAAAATGAGATGTATTTATAGAGCAGCCTGGGTGTTCTCGTCTATCTTTGTTTTTCCATCAGAAACAAAGCAGCAGCGTAGCAGATTCCTGCCCTTCAGCTGCATTTCTTTACTGTGCCAGATGAGCACAGCAGCGACCCGGGGCGAGGGGGGGCCCGCCGAGCCCCCCCCCCGAGAGGGAAGCAGGCAGCACGAGGGCTTTTCTGCACACACCGGAGCTGCGGACCGTGCGGGCCCTCGCTGCCTGTCTTCAGGGCAACGCTGGACTTTCATTTTCCACGTGCAATCCACTGGGAGCTGATGGGTTTGCTGCAGAGCGGGTGGGATACACTCTGTATGGCCCCAGCTGGTAGAGGGTGACTTGTTAGATTCTCAGTGCTGACAGCAAAGTACCCAGCTCGTCAGAAACCACGACCCAGGTACACTCTCTGACCCGGTAAATCCTTAATCGCTGACCAGGGAAGCTGGACAACCGTGCCAGGGAAGGACTACGCTCGCCTTGCCCGGTCTTTGCCCGAGCGTTCGGTGCTTGCAGGGGGGCTGCAGCGCTGGGGCAACCTCTGATCAGACCCCGCGTGGTCACTCAGGATCCGGTGGAGCGGGCGGTGCCCGTGCCCTGGCACGGTTCAGCCGTCTGCACCCAGCCGGTGCTGAGCAGCTTGTCCTGCCTGCCCTGCCCTGGGGGACGGCTCAGGGCTGCTGACAGCCGCCATCGGCAGTACATAATGTTCAGTGTAGACAAGATGCTGGACTCCAGGCTGAGTTTGTGGGTCCAAAGCAGGGCTCACTGGTGGGACGGGGTGTCCTCCCTCCATGTCTGCAGCCAGGAGAGTCTCTGTGGGAATCATCCACTGCCAGTGTCTGCCCTGGGCTTGTTTCAGCATCCAAGATCTGCCCCTTCCCCGCTCTCCACACTGCCCACACTGACTCCCTCCCTCCCTGGCTGCTGTGCCCTCCCCTCCTGCTGCCCTCGTACCCCTGCAGCGAGCCACATTCCTGGGCTGGCTGCTCTGTGCCTGACGGCATCGGCGTTTGGTCCCCAATGCCTTCAGCAGCCGGGCCCGGGGTGTCTGTGTTTGCTCCCCCTGGACGCGATGCCAGCCCCTGCGCATTGTGCTCCCAGTTGCGTGCGCTGTACGTAACCCGGTGTCCTTGAGCGAGTCCGTGTTCTTAATTAAATTTGCTCCCTTCTTAGGAAATGGCTGATGTGACATTAGATAAGCCTAAAACCAGCCGTTTTCCTTCCAAGGCGCTCCGGGCAGTGATTCACTGCTCTTTTTCAGCTTCCTACTTAGTGAGAGGAGGAGGAAGAGTACGTCCCCCGCTCCCAGAATGAACGTGGTGAAAATTACTTTTTCCGCACGCTCTCGGCCGGTTACGAAAGGTTGCATCCAGCCATGCTGGTGAGGTCCATGTGGGACAGACCCTGTGCCGGGCGCCGTGGCAGCAGCGAGGTGCTGGCAGATGCTGCTGGCAATTGCCGGGGTCGTGGAATGGGACCTGGGGCTGGAAGAGCCGCTGTGGCGCTGGAGGGAGCAGATGCTCCCTGGCCCTTCCCTCTGCAGGGGACGGGGCAATCTGTGGCTCGTGGTGGTGTGAGCTCCTGCCGCAGGTCAAACAAAGCCTTTTAATTGTCCCCTGGAACTGGCTTATCTTTATTCACAGCGTCTGACGATGTGGTCATGGGCTGGGACACAGCCTGGCCCTGCAGCGCTGGGAAGGGGCTCGCCAGGGAAGGTGGCATCTCCTCTGGGGGCTGGTGCAGCCCCCGCCTCGGCCCGTGGCCACTCTGAGGCCGTTGCCATGTCTGGCCACGGCGATTAGGGCTTGCTGGCCAGGGCGAGGCGGAGGTCGGGGGACTGGTGCTGAGATAAGGCGCTATCAGGCCGTGCACACTCGGATCCCGCCAGTCAGGGAAGGAAAAATGCCGGGAGGGTTTTTATTTAATGCGGCTGGTTTGGAGCAGGAGTTGTTCCAGTCTGATAAATTTATGTGTTGGGATAAACTTGCAGGCGGGTTACATCTGCCACTCCAGGCTAAGGAAATCCTCCCAAGTTATCTGCCCAGGTTACAGCCGCAGCTGAGGTTTGGGTGACTTCTCCTCCCTGGACTCGTGTGCGTTAGGGCAAGGAGGGACGTGGCAGGAGAAGGCTGGGAGCTCCCGCGGGCACGGGCGGCTGAAGCCAACGCTGAAGCCAGCCCTGGGTGGCTGCGGAGCCCTCCTCTGCTCTGACCCTTCCCGGGGCCGGTGCCACAGCCCGAGCTGCGCATCCCCCGTCTGCGGGGACGCCTGCATGGACCCGTCCCGGCCCCTCCGTGATCCCGCCCCGAGCTCCGGGGTCGGAACAGACAATTTCTGGCAGGGCTTGCTGGAGCAAGGAGCTGAGCAGGGCTTTGGTCTGTGATCTAATCCTGAGGAGAGCAATTACACAGTCCCCATTCTCTTCCTGGCAGCCAAACGCAAGTGACAAATGGGTTACGTTGCCTGATTGCAGCGGTTCCTCAAAGCGAAGGGCTGGCGCTGGCACCCGCAGCCCAGAAATGTCACCCTGATAGCGGCCGGGGAGCTGCGGCACCGTCGGAGCGCGGCGATGGGCGGCTGATCGAGGAGCAGGAGCCTTCAGATTTCAGGCCAAGCTGGCTCCAGTTTGGTGTCCTGGGCTGGGTCGGGAGGGGACCCGCACCCCTGCCCGAGCTGCCTCCCCCCTGCCAAGCTCGTGGTGTGGGACAGCATTTGGTGTTCACTGGGGAGGTGTGGGAGGGCAGCAGTTGGAGCAAACTTCACCCCGACTTTCCTCTCCTGTCTGCAGGGGCCTCACTGGGGCCGGGACGCTGCTCTGCTCCGCTGGGATCTTCTGAGGCATCTTGTTTCATGATGAAAATACTTGATAAGGGGACGCGATCCTGCCAGAGACCGAGCCGAGATCCCTGCCTGGCTCCATGTCTCCTGCTGAAGAGCTCGGGCTCTCTGCCAGCCTGGGCTGCTTCCCTGTGCCTGGGCAGCATGGGGCCCTGGCAGGGACCCCCGGGCGGCGTGGCTGCAGAGCCAGCCCACAGGGGCTTGGGCAGCGTTTTGGCTGGCCAGGAGCCCTGTGGCCACTTGGAGCCAGGTGGGTTTGGTCTCCCTGCCCAGCTCGGGGCTGGCTGCCCTCGGGCCCCCGTCATGGACGTGCTGGGTCTGTCCAGCGGCTGCCGTGCAGAGGGAGCGAGGAGCTGGGACCGGTTTTCGCTCTCTGGGCTCCCCAGGTGGGGACAGCCGAGCTGGACGCCCCTGAAGCACACGCCTGTGCCAGGGCTGCGGCTGTGCGGGACGTGGCCCGCGGCGGGGCTGGGGCTGCAGCAGCCCTGCATCACCCTGCGTGCGCTGGGTTGGTGTTCGAGGAGGACGTGGCTGCGCTCCCTTGTCGATCCGCTCCTTAATGTTTCCGGCATCGTTGAGTAGAAACAATCTGACCTTAGGAAAAATAAATTAGCGTCGGCCTCAATTGCTTTGTGTTTTGTGTAAACAGCCTCACCGGTAGAACAACCTCCTCCTTTAACCTGAGAGACAACAGGCTCTTGTCCAGGCTCTTGGCTCGCCCAGGGCTGACACACGCGCTCCTATCTTCCTATTTGCGTGACCCTAATTTCAGGATTTCGGACCGCAGTGACCCCGGAGAGGAGCGGCTGTCCGGGACGGCGCGGGGCCGATGGCAGCCCGGGGAGCGGGACGGGGCTCCTGGACACGCTGCTCCGGACCCCGAGCCGGGAGCTCCGAGGAAATGTCTGAGCTGGCACTTTCCTACGGCCCGTCCCGCCCGGGGCTCCAGCGGCAGCGGCCCCACCGCCCGGAGCCCCCCGGGGCTGCCCGCAGGGGAAGGGAGGGCTCGGAGCCCCCCGGTCAGCGCCGCGGCAGCGCGGCCCCGGAGCTCCGGGCGGGAGCCGGGCAGTGCCCCCGGCCGGGGCCGAGCGGGGGGACGGGGCGGGGGGATGATGCCCACGGTCCCCGCGGGCCGGGCCGGGGCTGCGGGGCGCTCGCCCGCTGCGGGAGCCCGTGTTTGCTGCCGCAGCGCCGGGGCCGGGGCCGGGGCCGGATCCGTGCCCGGGGCCGGTGCCCGGCGCCGGTTCCGTGCCCGGTGCCCGGTGTCGGGGCCGGTGGCGCAGCGCAGGCGGGGGGCGGTGGCCGCGCGGGGGCGGGCCCGGGCGGGGCGGGGGCGGTGCCGCCGGGCGGGGCCGGGACCGGGGCCGGGGCCGGGGCCCGGTGGTCGGTCCTGGCTGCGGGGCCGCGGCGGCACCAGGTGCGAAGCTGCGCGGGAGCCGCCGCCCCGGGCCGGGCTGAGCCGATGCCGGCGGCCGATCCCGCCGCCGCCGGAGCCATGTCCCAGCCCGAGGCGGAGCGGGCGGGCGGCGGCTCCGCGCCGGAGCCGGGGCCGGGGCTCCCCGGGCGGGCCCCGCACCGCAGCCGCGCCCGGCGGCCCTCGGGGCGCGACTCCCGCCGCGCCTCCTCCCGCTTCAACCGGCGGAGCTCGGCCGAGCTGGAGCTGCTGGGCTGCCCGGCGCCGGGCGGGGGGCGCGAGGGGTCGCCGCCGCCGCCGGGCGCCGCCGGGCACCGGGAGCCAGAGGAGACGGAGAGCGAGGAGGTGGAGACGCGGGCGGTCGCCACTTCCCCCGACGGCCGGTTCCTCAAGTTCGACATCGAGATCGGCCGCGGCTCCTTCAAGACCGTCTACAAGGGGCTGGACACGGAGACCACCGTGGAGGTGGCCTGGTGCGAGCTGCAGGTACGGCCGCCCGCGCCCTGCCCGTTCCCGCAGACCCCCGCCCCGGGGCAGAGGGCTCGGGAGGGGCAGCCGGACCCTTCACGTGCGTTCCCCTGGCGTGGGCAGCCCCCCCGGCCCCGAGCCCCTCTGCCCGAGCTGCCGTGCGGGAGCCGCGGGGCCGGAGCCCGCCCCGAGGCGCGCGGGGACCCGCGATCCCCCGTTCCTGCCGCGCACGTCGGTGCCCGTGTGCGGCCGGGCAGGGCAGGGCAGCCCCCGCAGCCGGGCTGGGGCTCCCCGCGCCCCCCGCTCAGCCCGGCCCCGCCGGTGCCCCGGCGCAGCGCGGGGCTCTTGGCCCGGGCCCAGGCTCCCTGCGTGCCGCTGCCGCTCCCGGCCCTCCCGCCCCGCACGCACTGTTTTCCATTTGCCTTCTCGCTGCCTGCGCCGTGCAGCACAGCGAGTGCCCCCGCTCCCGCTGCCCGTCCCTGCTCCGGGGGTTTACGGGTGGATCCAGGACCGCTGCCGGGGCTGAGCACCCCGCTGCCGGGGCTGAGCACCCCGCTGCCTCCTCAGTGCACGCCCGCTTGCAGCTGTCCCCTTGGAAAGGCAGCGAGGGCAGGGGTGCCCTCCCCGGTGCCAGCCTCTGCGCCTGTGCCAGGGCTGGAGCTGGCGCCGCGGTTCGCTCCGATAGCCCTCAGCGTGCTCGGGAGCACGTGCCTGCAGCGAGCCTGGGCTGGGCGTCAGTCGGGAGCAGGGTACGGCGTGACCTTGGTGTGCTCTGGCCGCTTGACCTTGGCTGAAGCGGCGTCCGTGGGCACCTGCGTGTGGTTTCTGCGATGCTGCCAGGGGCTCTTTGCTGGGAGCACCTGGGCCCGTGGATTTCCAGGTCCCTGAGCAGTGTCCCCATCTCCTGTCTGCTGCCTCGCTGCTCTGTGCCCTCGCTGCCCCGCGGCCTGGCAGCAGGATGCTGACAGGGGGATGCTGAGGGCAGCGGTGAGGGTGTTGCCCCCGCAACGCCTTCTCCCGCTCGTTGCTTGTGATGGGCCTGATCTTGTCCATGGGGGTGCACGGGGGGAGCCGTGCGTGGGGCTCCCTGTTCTCCTTGGAGCCCCTGGGGAGGGGCTTCGGCGCAGTCCAAAGTCTGCGACAGGCTCCTGCCCCTGGGGTGGCCGCTGTGGCGGGAAGGTCCAAGTCCTTGTTTACACAGAAAAACGTGTCTTGCGAGTTTGTTGTCTTGTTCCTAAAACCTTGGTGCAGCTGCAGGCGGCTGCCCGGGCCGGGTCCTCGGGGCGGCTGCAGCCCAGTAGTGCAAGAAGATCCTGAGATAGCGGTGGGTGATTTCTGGGGGGCGACTGGGGCCTGTCGGCGAGGAAGGTGAGGTCTTGGGCCTCCGCCTGCCTTCACGGGTTGCACAATTGCCTCAGCTGAGAGCCAGCTCCGCGCTCCCTCCCTCGCACAGCCCCCGGCTCTGCCCGGCGCTCCGGAGCTCCACTCGTGTCCCTTTGGGCACGGGGAAGCAGCGGGTGCTGCTGGCAGGGAAGGGCTCTCCTTGGCGAGCCCAGGACCTTCTCGGGCTGCATCAGCTGAGCCAGGCGCTTCCCTCCTGGCTGGCGCCGCGTCCCTCCCTGCAGGTCCCAGCCCCTCGCTGCAGACGTGCCCCAGCTCCCCTGCGCTGGCAGCCGGCACGTGTGGCAGGGCTGGCAGCCCGGCTCGCTCTCTGCCCTCCTGCCCGTCCCCGCGGCCGGGCTGCGCTGCCCTGCGGGGCCCCTGTCCCCACCCCACTGTGCCAGGGCAACTCGGGGGGATGTGGCCCCGGTGCCCATCCTGCAGCCCAGGGCAGGGGCCGTGGGCACGTGGGGCTCTGTTTGGCGAAGCACTGGCCGCGGTGCAGGCAGGGTGTCTTGCGAGGTGGGTGCCGGGGGGATGAAGCTGCACCCACCACGTGGAGGAAGGGGGATCAGGAAGCAAAAATGCTCCCGTGCCCCGAGTCCAGCAGGCACACGCCAGCCCCACTGCTGGGCCAGTGCGGCCTGGAGCTGCGGGAGCCGCTGGC
The DNA here is from genome assembly GCF_013368605.1 of Nyctibius grandis. Lineage (NCBI taxonomy): Eukaryota > Metazoa > Chordata > Aves > Nyctibiiformes > Nyctibiidae > Nyctibius > Nyctibius grandis. The sequence goes on from NC_090683.1 coordinate 7,147,275, forward strand.
TTGGCCCATGGGGGGCTGGCGGGGACGTGTGGGGAGAGACCGAGCTCCTGTCAGGGACCGTCCCATGAGTGTCCCGCGGTGTCTGGGACACCTGGCAGACCTGGCTCCCCTCTGCCACCGCCGTCCCCCTCCCAGGGGAGCCCCTCGAGGGCCGGCCGGTCCCATGCGGCCCCGGCGCCTGCCCCCCGTCACTCCCTCCCCAGCCCTCTCCCTTCCCCAGCCCCTGTTGAGCCCTGTCCCGCTGACTGCTCTTTATCCAGTGTCTCTTGCCCCAAAATCCACATCCCACCAGGGGCTGAGAGCACAGAAGCAGACTTTTAAAAGTTTGTTTTTTTCAGCAATCATGCAAAGAATCAGACACTGTGACACAAATATGGGATTTGGAACCGCAAATAAAAATGGTTGTGGTTCTGCCCTTTTAAAAATAGCTTTGTCCTGTGTCTTTCACAGTTCTCCTTTTATTGCCTTTCAATTCTACGTGCACACGTAACCTCAGCCCTGACCTGTGCCGCTCCGGAGAGCCGTGTCCAGCTGCCGTGACGGCTCCTGATCCCAGATCCCAGCTCTCCGTGCCCTCCTCGCCCTGCCCTTCCCTCCCCGGTGCCTGCCGACCTGGAGGCCGTTTTTGCCTGTCCCCTGCCTTCCTGTGGGACCCCCCTGGGACCTGCCCGTCCCCGTCCCTCGGTGCCACTGCCCCCAGTCCTGAACGCAGCGTCTGTCTTTGCCTCCTGCCCGCGTCCGCAGCCCCGCCGTGACCTGTTTGTGCTTTCCAGCTTTAGCCCGGGGGCTATTTCTGTTGGTAGGTGCTGTGGGCAAGGAGGAAGCGGGGAGGAAACCAGAGGCCCGGAGCGGGATCGAGCTGTAAATACCTGGCCGTGAGCGGTTTTCCTGTGAGTCCCCTCGGGCTCCCTGCGGTGGGCGCTGCCATGCCCCCCCCCAGCTCCCTCGCCCAGGGCAGGCAGGTGACCTCGGCCGGGGGCTGCGGGGCACCTTTCTTCCCAAATTCCTGCATCTTCCCAAAATCCCGTCCATCACGTGCCCAGCCCATCCCACCCGCGCTGTGGCTGGGAATCGTCCTCGACTGAGCCTGGCGAGGCCGTGGGGCGCCCGGGGCTCAGCCCCGCACGGGGCCGGGAGCTCTGCCTATCCGAGGAGATGAGACGTGGGGATTTGTGGGGTTGGGAATGTGAGCCCCGCGGGGGCTGCGGGAGCCGGGGAGCCCCGCGGGGGCTGTGGACTCTGTGCCGGTGCGTCCTCGCGCTGGGAAGAGCCTCCTACCGCAGAGGCGGGAGCCATCCTTGGCCACCGTGCCCGGCGCTGCCTCCTCCCGCGCTGGCCTCGGCTCCCGCCGTTGGCCGTGCCGGGCCCCCCGGCAGCCAGCTCCTGGCTCATGGATGGGGCTGGACCACTGCCACCCAGCTCCTGGCCCGGAGCATCCTCCTCTGCCCTGCACGAGGTGCTGCTAGGAGAGGACACGGTGTCCCTGGTGCAGTGTGGGCGGCGGGGCTCTGCTGGCAGCCCTGCCTGCCCCTGCCCTGCCCAGCCCCATGCCCAGGCCCTGGAGGAGCAGCTCCTCCGGCCAGGCTGGGCCTGGATTGGGCTCCGCTGCCGGTGCTCGGTGGGGAGAACGTTGGGACCCCCATTTGCAGGACCAGCTGCTGCTTTGGTGGTGTGGGAGGAACAGTGCTGGGTGAGCCCAGCAGTCCTGGCACAGGCTTGGGGGACAAGCTGGGCTCCCCCCGGCACCCTGGCCTCGTGCCGGGGGTTCTGGCTGGGGTTGAGGGTGGCACGGTGGGGGCTGCGCTGGCACGACCGCTCCAAGCGGGGTCCCCTCTTGCCGAGCTGGCAGAGCCACAGCTGCCTGTGACTCCCTCCCTGGCCCTGTTGTAGCCCGTGTTGGCTTCCCCCGTGCCCTTGCAGGTGTGTGGGGCGCAGTGAAGCCTCCGGGCTCCTCGGTGGGGAGTGGGGGTCCAGGGGGTCTGGGGGCAGCCGTGGCGCTGGGCAGGGCAGCCTGTGGTGCCGCGTAGGGGCTTCGGTTGCTGTTTTCCTGCTCGGGTATGAAAGGTCCCATTCATGCGCTGCAGCGGGGCTCAGGTTCTCCTCTGGGCTGAGCCGGGTCCCCGAGCGCCTGTTAAAGCCGGGGGATGATGGAGCGGCTCCAGCCCGGCCGTGATGCAACGAAAACATTACGAAAGCTGCCCGGGCTGGGGGGCGGCAGCGGCCGGCGCAGGAGCCGAGCGCGGCTCTGGCAGCGCCTGGCGGTGGGAGCGCGATGGCCCCTGCGGCAGCGCGGGGGGTCCCAGCTGGGCGGGGGTCCCGGCTGGGCGGCCCCCAGGCTCTGCAGGGCCCGGCGGGGTCCTGGGCTGGGTCGTGGCAGGGGATCCTGCTCCTGCTCCTGCTCCTGCTCCTGCTCCTGCTCCTGCTCCTGCTCTGCTCCTGCTCCTGCTCTGCTCCTGCTCCTGCTCCTGCTCTGCTCCCGCTCCCGCCGGGGCTCGGGGCAGGACCCGGCTCCTTGGGGGTCTGGCCGGCTCCCCCCGTCCTGCACTGCGGGGCCGTGTCCCTCCAGGACGAGGGGTCTGTGTCCCCCCCGCTGGCCCCGGCCCAGCTCCGCTCAGTGCCTGTGTCAGCGCTCGGCTTCAGTTTCCATTTTAATTAACTCGAGCAGGAGGAACATGGAAAAACCTGGGCTGGAGCCTCTCCCACCCACTTTCCCCAACAAAGGCCTCATTGAGGCTGCTGGCACCCGGCCGTGCCGGTGCCCGGTGCTGGGGGCCAGTGGTGCCCGGGGCGGGCAGGGCTGTCCTGGGGGCAGAGGGGCCGCGGCTGTCCCCTCCTGTCGTGGGTGGTGGGTGCCAGCTCGGGGTGAAGGGCAGCGGGAGCGGGGACGGGTGGCCCCGGCACGGGGCAGCTTTCACGGCAGGGAAGCACACGGGCTTCTCGCTGGGGGACTTTGGCCGTCCCTCCCCAGACCGGGGAGAGCGGCTCCATCCAGAGCAGCGCCGCGGGGGACGGGGTGCGGGACCGGCTGGGCGGGGTGACACCGTGGTCTGGTGTCCCCAGCCCCGTGTGAGCCCCTGTGCAGGGCTGACCCCACTCTGCGCTGGGGCCACAGCAGCCCCCCTGCCCCATAGGTAGCGCGTGGGGACGAGGATGTGAGGGTCTCTCGTAAGCCAGGGTGTCCCCCCGTGCCCCCCGCGTGCCCCCCTCACCTCCCGCTGCCTCCCACAGACGCGGAAGCTGTCCAAGACGGAGCGGCAGCGGTTCAGCGAGGAGGTGGAGATGCTGAAGGGGCTGCAGCATCCCAACATCGTCCGCTTCTACGACTCCTGGAAGTCGACCATCAAGGGGCAGATCTGCATCGTGCTGGTCACCGAGCTCATGACGTCCGGCACCCTGAAAACGTGAGCGGGGGCCGCCGGGTCGGGGTGAGCAGGGAGGGGACGGGGTCCCTGCGGTGACGGGGAGGCGAGGGACAGGGCTGCACCCCCGGCCTGGGCCCTTGACGTGGGCATTCAGGTGGGGATGAGGGGCTGGGGTGGGATCCGGGTGGATGGTGGGGCAGGGCTGGGAGCTGGGGACACAAATCGGGGGTCGCAGCTGGATGTTTGGAGACCCGGGAGCTTCACTGGCACTGTCCTGTGCGGGGACGGCGTGGCCCGGGCACCCTGGCGCTGAGCAGGGCGGCAGCACCGGCCGCTCGCCCCAGCTGGCTCCCGGTACCGGCAGCTCAGGGAGGTCGGCTCCGCCGGGGCCACATTCTCTGTGCTGCCCGGCCGGGAGGGACCAGGAGGGGACCAGGAGCCCCTGCTCATACCCTGCCTGAGCACCCAGGCCCGGACAGGCTCCGAGGAGGGTGGGCTGGGGCCGGGGCCGGGGCGTGGGTCCGAGCCCCGCGGGTCCCTCGGCAGCTATCTGAAGCGGTTCAAGGAGATGAAGCTGAAGGTGCTGCAGCGCTGGAGCCGGCAGATCCTCCGGGGGCTGCATTTCCTGCACACCCGCTCGCCCCCCATCATCCACCGCGACCTCAAGTGCGACAACATCTTCATCACGGGCCCCACCGGCTCTGTCAAGATCGGGGACCTGGGCCTGGCCACGCTCAAGAGAGCCTCCTTCGCCAAGAGCGTCATCGGTGGGCCCCGGCACGGTGCCGGTGGGGACGGGTTGTGGCTGCGGGGGGTTGGCACCGCGGGGGTGCTGAGCCCGCTGCCCCCCCCAGGCACCCCCGAGTTCATGGCGCCGGAGATGTACGAGGAGAAGTACGACGAGGCGGTGGACGTGTACGCCTTCGGGATGTGCATGCTGGAGATGGCCACCTCGGAGTACCCCTACTCCGAGTGCCAGAACGCGGCTCAGATCTACCGCAAGGTCACCTCGGTGAGTGGCCCCGGGGGGGAACGGGGCAGGGGCTGGGGGCCGGTCGGACGGAGCTGTCTGGCCTCGCTGTGCCCCGAAATGTGTCACCGAGCAAGTTGTGCGAGCAGCTAAAAATAGTCTGGGCAGTGAGACGGGGCCGTGCCGGGGCGGGGGGGGCCGTGGCTTGGCTGGACCCCGGGGCCGTGGCCCCGTGCCAGGCACTGCCAGCGCATTAATGGGGTGGAACGGCAGCGGGTCAGCTCGGCCACCCCCTGCCCCAGGCACCGCGGCCGCCCCGGCTGGTCCCCACCAGCTCCTGCCCGCTGGGGTGGAAACCTGCAGCCCCAGGGCGTCCTGGCCCCGGCTGCCTGTGCAGGCACACGTGTCCCGGCCACGGGAGCCGCTGCCGGGCTGGTGGGACCGGGAGCCCTGTCCCCATGTGTCCCCTGCTGCCGGTGGGGCTGAGCCTGGGGGCGCCGGGGGCTGCGGCTGCCCAGGAGCGTCCGGCAGCACCGTGGCCCCGCAGAACCCGGGGTCAGCCCCGGGCGCCATGGCGGGGTCTGGCACTGACGCCGTCGCCCCCAGGGCCTGAAGCCCAGCAGCTTCTACAAGGTGAAGGTTCCAGAGCTGAAGGAGATCATCGAGGGCTGCATCCGCATGGACAAGAACGAGAGGTGAGGGGAGCGGGGGCCTGGGCGGCGGAGCCCCCGGCCCCCGGCGCCGCGCTGAGCCGTGCCCCCCGCAGGTACACCATCCAGGACCTGCTGGAGCACTCCTTCTTCCAGGAGGACACGGGCGTGCACGTGGAGCTGGCCGAGGAGGACGACGGCGTCAAGTCTGGGCTCAAGCTCTGGCTGCGCATGGACGACACGAAGAAGCTGCACGGCAAGTACAAGGACAACAACGCCATCGAGTTCCTCTTCGAGCTCTACAAGGACGTGGCGGAGGAGGTGGCCCAGGAGATGGTGAGTGCAGGGACGGGGGGACCCTGGGCGCCACGGGGACCCTGCACCCCAACGCAACGAGCCCCCTCCCGTGCAGGTGGTCCTGGGCTTCGTCTGCGAGGCCGACTACAAGCTGGTGGCCAAGGCGGTGCGGGACTGCGTGGTGGCCATCAAGCGCAAGCGGGAGAAGCTGAAGCGCGCCCAGGACGTGCCGTCGCCTGCGGAGCCGGAGCAGCAGCTGCTGGAGGAGCTCAAGTCCCCGGTGCTGCCCGGCACCGCTGCGCCCGCCCCGGCCACCCCCGGCTCCGGGGACTCCGTCTTCAGCAGCACCTTCCCCCCGGAGCCCGAGGAGCCCGAGGCTGACCAGCACCAGCACTTCGCCTACCAGCACACCAGCTACTCCTCGGCCACCTGTGCGTAGGCGCTGGGCAGGGGGACAGCAGGGCGGGGGGGGTCCCTGCCCACCTCCAGCCGTGCTGTGCCCCCAGCCCCACAGCCGTTTCCTGGGGCTGCGGGTGGGGAGGGGGCTCCGGCTCCAGCCGTGCTCACGCGAGCGCTCCTCCGCAGCCGACTGCGAGACGGACGGCTACCTGAGCTCCTCCGGCTTCCTGGACTCCCCGGACCGGGCCCACCGCAGCTTCTCGGCGGAGGAACCCCCCAGCCTGCCGCCCGCCCGCCCCACGCGCTGCTTCCCCACGGTGAGCGGGGCCCCGCGGGGCCGGGGGCCGGGGCGGCTGCGGCGCGGGCTCACACCACGCTCTCCCCGCAGAGCATCGCGGTGCAGCTGCCCCCCGAGCGCCTGCCCCCCGCCAGCGGCTTCTCCTCCCCGGTGGACAGGTGAGGCTGGGGGGGCCGGGCGGGAGCGCGGCGGCGGCGAACGGCCGCGCTGATGCTCCGGCGTTGGGGGTCCCGCAGCTACGCCTCGGACGTGGCATCCGGCATGAGCGACGGCTGCGAGGGGCTCTCGGCCAGCGAGTGGAGCGCGGAGCTGCCGCCCAAGCGGGCCCCGGGCAAGCTGCTGCGGCGCCGGGCACGGTCCAGGCTGCGCATCACCAACGTGAGTGCCGCGGGCGCGGGCGGGCGGGCGGGCGCTCCCCGGGCTGAGCCGGCCCCGCTGCCCACAGATCTCCGACAAGAGCGACCGGGTGGTGGAGTGCCAGCTGCAGACCTACAACAACAAGATGGTGACCTTCAAGTTCGACCTGGACGGGGACAACCCCGAGGAAATCGCGGCCGTCATGGTGAGCGCGGGGCGGGGGCGAGGGCGGGGGTCTGGCTGGGCCGGGTGCTGACCGGCCCCTCGGCCCCCAGGTCCACAACGAGTTCATCCTCAAGTCGGAGCGGGACGGCTTCGTGCACCGCATCCGGGACATCATCCACCGCGTGGAGACCCTGCTGCGCAAGGACGGGCGCGGCGGCGCCGGGCTGCCCGAGAGCCCCGAGGCCGAGCGCGGCGCGGGCAGCCCGGTGAGTGCCCAGCACGGGGGAACCCACCGACGCTGAGCGGGGCTGGGGGTGCTGCCCGCCCCGGGGTGCCCGGCGGGGAGGGGGCCGGGTGCAGGGTCACCCAGCCCCGGGCAGGAGCAGCCCTGTGCCTGCGGCTCCGGGTCACTTGCCCGCTCCTGCAATGGGCCGTGGTGCCCCCTGCCCACGGAGCCACCGGCTCCTGTCCCCGCACGCGGTGGGGCCGGCGTGGGGGGGCGCGGCTCAGCCTGTCGGGGGGCTCTGCCCCGGCGCTGGGCTCAGCCGCGTCCCCCTCGGCAGGTGGACCTGCAGCTGCAGGAGCTCTCGCGCTCCATCTCCTCCTCGTCCTCGCTCAGCGGTACGTCCCTGCGGGCCCTGCCCGTGTCCCCCAGCCCCGTGACAGCCCCGCTGAGCCCAGGGGGGACCGCGGGGCACGTCCTGCCTCGGCTCAGCATTGGCCGTCACCCCTGTGCCGCAGACCTGGGCTGCACCAGTCCCAGCCTCTCCGTCCGGTCCCCGGTCCTGCCGGTGCCGAGCAGCTCCCCGTCGGAGACCGACCTCGCCAGCCCCCCGGAGCCGCCGGCAGCCCCGGCCCCCACGCTGCCAGGCTCCCCCGCAGGTACCAGCCCCGGCAGGGCCCGGCACGTCGGTCCCTCGGGGCCTCCTTGGCTGGTCCCTCGCTGGCGCGGGGCTCGGAGGGGCTGGGTGGCCTCGGGGGTCAGGGACGCTCCCGACACTCCTCTCCCCCCAGGCTCCGCGCAGACCTGGCCCTTCGTCTCTCCGGCTCCCTCCTGGCTGACGGCGTCGCCCGTGTTCCCGCAGACCCCCCCGAGCACCCCGGGGGGGCCCATCCCACCGGCCCTGCCCCCAGCCCTCCTGTCCCCGCTGCCCACGTCCCCTGTCCCCAGCGGGCCCAGCAGCCCCCTGAGCCCCCCCGTGACCAGCACGCCCTGGTCCCCCACTGCCCCCCTCCTGTCCCTGGCCAACGTCTTCTCCCTGGCAGTGATGAGCGTGGCCCACACGCTGCTGCCCGCCGTCTCCTCCATCGCCAGCTCGGGCGGGCACCTCTACCCTCCGCTGCTGCCGCGGCCGCAGAGCCTCGTCCTGGGGCCCCCGCGCTTCGTGTACCCCGACCCTGCCAGCATGGCCAAGCCCGCCCCGGCCGGGGGTGGGACCCCGGAGTCAGCGGGGGCCGATGTCCCCAAGGCCGGGGGGCCCACGCCATCCCCTCCCCTGGCACCAGCCCCACCATGCCCCACAGGCAGCGAGGCTGCAGGGAGTCCCCCGCCATCGCTGAGCACGGCCGCACCGGGGAGCCCCGAGGGCACCACGGTGAGTACGGGGGTGGCAGGGGCTCCCCGGGGCCGCTCGAGGTGGGGCTCAGTGCCAGGGGTGCTGAGTGGGCGGTGGGTCCTGGCGCAGCAGGGGGGGGCAGGAGACATGGGGGCACCTGGGGTGGGCGGCTGACGGTGCTCGGTGCCCGCAGGTGCCGCCAGGCTCCCCCAGGCCCAGCCACCCGCTCATCGTCTCGGAGTCGCCGGCCCCCGGCGTGCCCAAGCCCCGGCTCTCGCCCATCACCGAAGGTGAGGTGGGGAAGGGCCGAGGCTGCGCCGCGACGGCCCCGCAGCCCCCGTGCCCTGAACCCCCCCAACCGCCCCCTGTCCCGGCAGAAGCCAAGCCCCAGATCCTGGGCCGGTTCCAGGTGACGCCGACCAAGGACCTGGCCGTGACGCCCCCGGTGCCGGGCAGCAGCGAGGGCAGCAGCGAGGGCGAGTGGCACGGTGCCGAGCCGGCAGCCGGCGGCTCCCCCCTGCCCGCGGCCCCCGACACCGGGGGCAGCTCAAGCAGCGACTCGGCCTCGGTGCTGGGGACGGCGGAGCAGGACGCCGGGGCCGAGGAGGCGGTGGCTGAGGAGGGCACGGCGGTGCCGGCGGAGAGCGACCGGGAGGGCCCCGGGGAGGAGGGCGCAGAGAGCGCGCCGCAGCCGGCGCCGAGCCAGGTGTGGCTGAGCTACTCCCGCAGCCTCTCCTACCCGAGCAGCGACGACACCGAGAGCGAGGACGAGGAGATCTGGGAGGAGCTGCAGAACCTGCGCCAGAAGTGAGTGACCCCGCGGGGAGCCGGGCGGCGGCTGTGCCCGGAGGCAGCGCAGGGGCTGCAGGAGGGACAGGCCTTGCCCCCCTGGGCGGGAGGACGCGGGGCGCAGGGCTCGGCTGCCAGCGCCCATCTCCTCCGCAGGCACCTGGCCGAGGTGCAGCTGCTGCAGAGCGCCCAGAAGAAGGAGATCGAGGAGCTGTACCTGCGCATGGGGAAGCAGCCGCCGCTGGGCATCGTCTCCCCCGCCGCCATGCTCTCCAGCCGCCAGCGGCGCCTCTCCAAGGGCAGCTTCAACCCCTCGCGCCGCAACAGCCTGCAGCGCCTGGAGCTGGCGCAGCCCCCAGGTGCCAGCCCCCGGCCCCAGCTCCCTCCGAGACGGGACCCCCGGGGCCGGGGCTGCGCTGGGCAGAGCTCTGTGCCCCGTCGGTGCCCCCTGCTCAGGGCCGGCCTGTCCCCGCAGGCATCATGCGCCGTAACTCGCTGAGCGGCAGCAGCACCGGCTCGCAGGAGCAGCGGCTGAGCAAGGGGGTGACCTTCGCCGACGACTTCGGCTGGATGGTAAGGGCGGGGGGCTGATCCCCCCACCGTGGCCCCACGGCGCTCCCGGCGGGCCCCCCCTCACCGCTGCGTCTCTCCCCAGTAGCCGGCTGGCCAGGAGTGACTTCGTGAACTACCTCAACCAAGTGCCTGCTGCCCCGGGGTGGGCAAGAGCCCCCGCGCCAGCCCCAGGAGGACAGCGCCAGCCCCAGGGGCAGCTGAGCCAGCTGGGTGGCCCCCCGGGGAGCCTGGCCCCCGCCTCTGCCCCCCGCCCAGCCCTGCACCCCTCAGCCCTGCGCACGGCAAGGTACCTGCTGCCTGTGTTGGCAGGAGCACAGGCCTGTCCCGCGCTTGTCCTCCCCTTTGCTCCCCCCTCGCGCCCCCCCGGCCCCCTCCCCGCCATTCCCAGCCCGTTTGCTCATGCCCGGCCCAGCTGCAGGATGCGTGCGAGGCGCTGCCACCCTGCGTGGCTTTACCCCGAGCTGAACCCGCACGGGCAGAACCGGGCCTGCTGCCGCCCTGCGCCGCGCAGCCACCCCCTCGCTGCACCCCAGTCACCCCACACCCCCACCCCGCCACTGCGCTGTCCTCCAGCCCTGCTTGGGACAACGCGTGGGGCCCGTGCCCACCGCCCCGGGCTGCCCTGCTCGCTGCCACCCTCACCTCGCTCTGCGCAGCCCAGGACATGCCGGCTGCGGAGCGGGAAGGGGCTTCGCTCAGCCCCGTAGGCGACAGCCGGTGCACCAGGAACGGCAGCGGGTGCACTTTGTTACAAATTGATGTCTGGAAAGTGTTTTCATAAATACAAATTAAATACAAACGGGGTCTGTCTGTGTCTGTCTGGTGGGACTCGTGGACACTGTCCTTGCTGCTGGCTCACAATAAAAGATGATGAAGAGCAAACCAGAAAATTCCCCCATCTGAGCAGCTGCCAGAGTGGGTGGCAGGATCCTGCCTTGGACTCTGGCCACCAGCTGCTTTAACGACAGGCGCTGGCGCAGTCTGCAGAGCGGGTGTTTATTGGGGAGGGTGACGGGCACCGGGGCAGCCCTGCCCTTCCCAGGAGCAGGGCCCTGTCCGCTCTCCGGAGGAAGGCGGCTGCCCGCAGGGGAGAAGACCCCCGGTGCACCGAGCGCTGTGCCGGCCCAGGCCCCGCAAGGGCGGCTGCCCCGTGCTCGGGGCCCGTCCTGCAGCTCCCTCCCGGGGCGTACCGGAGCCGGGCCGGGCCGTCCGCGCTCAGCTCGCTGCGCTCTCGGCCCGCGCCTGTGCCCGCGCCCGCGCCGCCTCCGCCTCCTGCTCCAGCTCGTCCAGGAACCGCTCCTGCGACACCGAGTAGAAGGTGTAGCCGTCTGGGGGGGTGTTAAGGGAAACAGCGGGCGCGGCCCCGGCGCAGCCCCCCCGCCCCGCCCCGCCCCGGCCCGGCCCGCAGGATACAGATGCCGAGCGCCACCGCGCCCACGCCGAGCGCCAGCAGCGCGTTGCGGCCGCGGAGCCGCCGGTACAGGGCGCGCTGGCGCTGGGCGCGCTCCACCCGCGCCATGAGCAGCCGCTGCTCGGGGCTGAGCCCCGGCTCCCGCGCGGGGTCGATGCGCCGCGCCACCGCCGCCTCCGCGCCCGGCTCCCGCGGCGCCGCCATCTTCCCCGCTTCCGCGCCGCGCGGTGACGTCACATCCGGCGGAGAGGCTGGCCAATCGGAAGGGCGCGGGCGCCGCGGGCTGGCTACGCGCAGGCGCAGAGGGAGAGAGGCGTCGCGTGGTTGGCTGAGGCCCGGCGCGTGGCTGGCCGCGGCGGGCGTGCGCTCTGATTGGGCGGAGCCAGACCCCGTGACCAGGAGGCGCGCTATGATTGGCGGAGCCGGGCCCCGTGACCAGGAGGCGCTGAGGCGGGGCTGCCGCGCTCCAGGGCTGGGCTCAGCCTGGGGGGCCGCGGCCTCCCCGTTGTGCGCGGGGGCCCCAAGGCCCAGCGCGGCCGCGGCGGGGGCTGCGGGGCCCTGTCCCACCCGTGGTGCCGTTGAAGTCCTTGCCGTCCTTGGGGTCTCTGACCTGCACTGCCCCATGGGGTCCCAGGCGTGGGCAGCGCCCCGGCGCCGGGACCCGGGCCCCATCTTCAGCGAGGTGGCTCCTGAGGTCATTGAGGGCACGCTGCTCCGTCTGGCCACGGAGAACGAGCGGCACCTGAGTGAACTGCCGCATTGGGCCGGGTGCTTCAAAGAGACGCGGATAGTGGGTGAGACTCGGCTGCAGCCACCCCCTCAGCGGGCCGGCAGCTGTATCCTTACCTCCAGCTACTGCAGTGAATGACTTGTGCTTTTTTGCAGAATTTATATTCCTTTTGTCTGAAAAATGGCACTTGGACCAAGCGGCAAAGTACCACGCGGTAGAGTTACTTGAAAGGTAATAAATATCCTGGATGCTTAGCTCGCTTCTCATTTCTCTCACGTGGTTACCCTGTGCATGCTCTATACCACTCAAACAGTGTATGATGTTTTTGCTTGTCTAGAGCTTTGTCTCTCTATTTTAGTTCACATTAACAGCTATCCGAATATTCTGAGTACACACAGAATTGTTTTTCTTCCTTTTTCTGAGCAGAAGAGAACTGTTTTCTGAGCAACTGTGGGTTTTGTAGGTTTATGATCAAGCAAGTAGAACAAATCTGTAAGTCCTCCAGACAGAAGGTTAAAAGTCGTGAGCGAGGACGAGGCAGCAGCTGGAGCTCTCTGAAAAATCAGATGTACAACACGTTTGTCCTGCGACTTGTGTCGTGCGTTCAGCTTGCAAGCAAACTTTCCTTACACTATAACGTAAGCTAGCTAAACCTTTTCCTAAAGCATTTTTTTAGCAGTGTAGTAAATTGTGTAGTATATTAATCTCCCTTAAAAAATAGGTTTCCTTTCTGAAAGACAGCAGTGATAATGAAATGCAAAGGATATTGAAATGGAGACCTAAATCCCCTCTGTTTAGGGCAGGTTAATTGTCACTCATCAAGTAACAATTTGTCAGGAAACGTTCCCAGTACTGGGGAAAAAAAAGTACAGGCAGCGGGGAGACTTGGAGTGTGGTTGTCAAGAATAGTGTGGCTGGAGAGGGTTCAGAGCTGCCTGGGGAAGGTTTGTGGAGCAGAGGAAACCTGCAGGAAGGAAGGTGCGAGCTGGATTTCTCGTGCCAGCTTAAAAGACAAGTTGGAGAGCTGGGCTAGCGGGCAGCAGGACTCTGCAGTGGCTCATGCTTAAATTCAGTGGGAGGAGTAAAGCGAGAAAGTCTTTGTTCTTAGCAAGTGCCTTATTGCATAGAAGACAATTTGTCTTTTTTTTTCTGTCTTCAGACAGTTACCAGTGACACAGCTTTAAAATTTCTGCAGTCCTTAAAATACTCCTACACTAAACAGGAACTGCTTGAGTCGGAGCTTGCTGTTCTAAACACTCTGCACTTCCAGGTCAACGTGTCCACTCCTTTGGCTTACGTGGAATTGCTCCTAGAGGTTTTAGGTAAGAGTGTTAATAGGAGAGAGTGGGCAGGAACTTTTTTAAGAGTGTAATAGAGCTATTACTGATCTGAACCAAAACGTCTCCTATTACAGATTTTTGCATACTGTGAAAGCACATGAAACCTTTCAGATTGTCCAGGGCTTTATTTTTCAGATGAGAACTCTGTCCTTAGTAGAATCTGATGAATGTTGTTGGACAGCTAGTCGTGACCCAGCCAGTGAAAGGGTTTAAAACCCCCAAAACCTGGTGTAAGGCCACATCTTCTGCAATGACTCACTGTTTTCTTTGCCCAGGTCTGACAATCTGTATTTCAGAACGAGTGAAATTACACTGAGACTGAGAAAGCCTGTGGCACTCAAAACAAAGGGCAGCTCTCACCAGAAGCCTGCATCCCTCACTTACAGTAACTAACGCTTCCTTCTAATCCAGTTTAATGGCTCAAAACATACGGCTGATTATGTGTGATCTCTGCACTAGGACACAACGGCTGCCTGCTTCCTGCAAAACCCTTACATCAGACGTGTGTGCAGCTGCTGGACTTCTCCTGTCTTACAAGAGACACCATCTACGACACTTTGCTGAAGATTGCCATCGAAAATTCAACGCCAAGCAAACTGCAGGTGTAAGTAGCTTACGTGACTATTGCTTAAAATAACTAATTGAAATTAAAACCCTAAAAAAACCTAAGAAATAGTAGCCTAATTTCCATTATGCCATCTCTGGGACATGTTTTAAAAAATTTTAATTTTGGGGGGCTTTCAGCGTTGTTTATTGATCTTAACATGCCAGGCCAAAGCAACATGCTTCAGCACAGTTGCTTTAGGGGCAAGCTAGGAAAGTGTTTAACTTAATCTTAAAAATCCATCTCTAGCCCTGCCAATTAAAGTTAACAGCATCAGGCTTTGTTTGGACTGAAGAAGCTCACATGTCCATAGGCTGTAGAGCCATTGCAGAAGCAGGTGCTTTTGAACTGTAAAACTAGCACCATTTTACACCAGGAGACGCTTTTATTTCTGCAGAGCAAAGTTTCTGACAGTGAAGGAAGATTGCATGCTCCTGGCTGTTGGAATCATCAGCACAAGCGTGTTCATACTAAACCCTGAGCACTGGGAGCAGGTACAGTCGCTTCTAAACACAGTGGCTCTGCGTGGAAAAAATGTGAAGGTTGTTTGTACGTTTAAGCTGAGCAAGAGGACAGGTAGGGTGTACTGGGAGCAGCGTGAGGGAGGTGACGTCTTTTGTTAGTGTTATGAGGGTCCACAGGCAGTTCCACGGGAAGGCCTGGGCTCGCGTGAGCTTATCCTCACGCTTCAGCTTCTCACAGCCAGAGCAAACCCCCCCAGACACCATCCCACTGACAGGTGGAGAAGCAATCCCATGGGACAACTTTCTGCCCAAACTGCTACTGAATACTGTAACAGCCTGTTACAGATAGTAGTTTTTTCATTTTACTTCTTTAGTAGAAGCAATTAAATAAAAAGGCACAAAACAAAAAGAAAACAGACAAAAAACCCCACATAGTGAGAGGCTTCAACCTCTGTCAGAGACCCACTAGCGTACGCCCAGGGAGCACTATTATTATTAGATTTGGAGTGTCTGTAAACTAATGTCTCTTAGGCACTGTAAGTATTTTCATTTTTTTTTAAGGTTGTGGAGCATTTAAACTGTATCACTGGCATTACTTCCCAAAGCATCCTAGAATTTTCTTACGCAGTGCTGAAACACATCATCGGCAGCACCACGCCGAAGCAGCGCTACAGGAGCTGTGGAACGAAAGCTCCAGCACACAGGGTTATGTCTCTTAAATAGAACTACCTTCTACGGCCAGTCGCTGGCCTGTCAGTAGCAGTCAGGCTGCTGCTAATGCTCCGTCTCCTGTGATCCTGCGTGGGGCACCCAGTGCTATTTGGTTTTACTTTTGGTTCTGTAACATTTCGTACGTGACGTGTTCATTAGAAAAGCTCGTCCTTTCAGGCAGTGCACTGGTGCTGTGGAGGGAGGCACGCAGGAGCAAAGTAGCATTTAGGAATAGCTCTTTCAGCTCCAAAAGCTTTATTGTAAGAGCTAAATCTTTTAAGTTACAAATATGTTTCCTTTGAGTAAAGAGAAAATTCTAAGAGTTGTCATGTTTTGAAAAGGCATTAATGTGCATGGTCTGCTTGGTAACCTGCATCACTAGAAGCAGCTCGCACACCCAGTCACTACAAACAGGGCTGTACTTTCTCCACTTGCTGCTTTTTAAAACATTAATTATTGTCTCAGGGAGGAGCCAGGCTGTTTGTTACTGTGTTCCCTCTTTGCCCGTGCTCAGAGGCCAGCTTGTTGACCAGTGTTGTGAAAGGGGCAGAATCCCAGTGTTTTTGAGAGCGATGCAGTTGTGACAGCAGGTGCCCGTTCAGCACGTCCGTTTAAATGCCAGGGGCTGTTTATGCTGTGCCTGGCGTGTGCTAGATGAGAGCCCTCTCTGTGTAGAGTAGTGTTTTATGGTTTACTCAGTGCACCTCTGTGCTGCAGCAAGTATTACAGTTAGTACCATCATAGCTAACAGTATTTTAAACAGCATCAAACCTTGTTAAGTTCAGTGGCACAAAGAAGTGCTGACATGATTTCAAATGACCAAGCAGAGCTTCCCTGAGTTCTTCCACACTGTTCCCTGTTTGTGACACTCTGCTTTTGTGACCCGTGTGTTAAGCTGTAACGCAGCTGTACCAAACCTGCTGCTGTTTTGAAGTTCAACAGTAATTTACACACATATCTATAAACACCACAAGTACCAGTTTAGCATCTATTTTAATAGCTGATTTTTTTCTTATACTGTTGAGATCAATGATACAACTTTACATATTGCTTTTCTATATACTACTTGTAATAACAGTATTTTAAATAAAGTGTCTTGTAGATTTTTGGTATTGTAAACATTTTGTACTGGGTAATATTAAGAGACATCTTAATTTGACTTTCTCCAACAAAAGGCAGACACTCTACAGCTGCCAGGAGGACTTCTTTACGTGGTTACTTGTTATAGAATTGGGATGAGACCCAGGCAAGACCCCACTTCAGGTTAGTTAACATGAATTTTAGTGCTTTTGTCCATTGCTCCTCGGAGTTAAATTGTGTTTTAATAGAGTAAGAGCCACCACTGCCACCTGTGTCTTCAATCTTTCCTTTCTCCACGTCCATCCTGTATCACACACAAAGTGTTATTAGTGCGTTACTAGTGCAAGCATTTAATCTCGATATGATGCCAAGTACTAAAATTTAAATCTGACATTCATGTTACTCTGTGTAAGAATACTTTGTTTTTAAAGGAAATCTAGCAAGCCTCAGGCCCTCACCTGAGGAACTAGCTTTAAATTTCAATTAAACTAAGAGCAAATGTGGTAATCCTGCACATGGTAAAGAACACTGGATGATTCCAGAAAGGCCTGGAACAGCAGGCAGTGCTGTACAGGGGTGCAGAGGTCAGTCAGTGCTGCATGAGGCAGCACACAAGGTGTTGATTTGGCGTGTTTGCAGCAGCACTCACCTGTAAGGCAAACAAAACCGAGTTTCGCCCTTTTCCACTTCCTCTTTAAACTGCTGCACACAGTCCAGGAAAGCCACCATGGCATGGTCAAACTTGTTGTCCCAGAAGAACCTCAGGCCTCCAGAACAGTACAGGGGGAGCTCCTGGAAAAGAGATTCACACTGCAGTTTACATGTGGTCATTGCAGCTCTTTAGTCTTGTGCGAGGCTTGAGTTTGTCACGGGATGCTTAGAAATGGTTTGTGGCAAGTGCCTAGTGCCTAATCACCACCAGTCGCCCCGAGTGCTGCTGTCTGCCTCTGGCCAGCTGTGGTGTTTAGCTCAAGAGTCCTGTTGCTTGTAATGCTATTGGATTAGGGGGTTCTGCTAATGGAGTGGTTTGATAGAGGATAGGGAGATATTATGATGTTGGAGGACTCGGGGCAGCTAGTTCTGCTGCACCATGAATTCACAGAGAGCTGAGTTTGTCCTCTGCCTCCCCCAGCGTGAGCGGGGCTCTGCGGCATTCAAGGTCAACGTCCTCTGACCTGTGCAGGATCTCTTACCTTTGATTTGTCTGTGAGGGACTCCAAGTACGAGTGGTTGCCATATGGAACAAGACGGTATCTGAAGGGAGACAGGATTCATAGGCAGATGAGTCTGTCTTTACCTGTGTCCAAAGCGAGATGTGTATTGTACTGCATGTACCTTTGAAACTTCAGGCCCATTTTGTTAGCCAGGGCGTGCAGCAGCAGCACAGTCTGCCCCCAGGCAGCGTTGATCTCATTCCATTCCACAGGAACACTGGGGAGACGGCCAAGTCTGAAGTTGTTTATTGTGCCAAACTGACCACTGTGCCTGCGATAAGAGGAATTATAAATAAGCTCAGCGGGGCAGGGAGAGCTTCTAGCACGCTAACCAAACAAGGGCCACGCACCACAGGTACAGGACGCACACTGCTCCCCGAGCAAAAGGAGGGCTGGGGGGCTCTGGTTAAAAAGTGCATATAAATACCAACCACTTGTTCTCTTTTTATGACACGCTTCAGTAACAACAAACAAACCCCAAGAACAAACACCCAACCCCCCCTGAGCCACAGCGTCTGCGTTACCAGATGTGAAAGGTTGCGTTGAACACGTTGGTTTTCTTTAATTTATCCAGCTGCATCTGGGCATAGCGCATCTGGTTGTCCACACTTTTCAGCTCATCATCTAGCTCCAGTTGTTGCCTCTTGAATTCACAGTATTCTTTCTGATACCTTTTAATAAAAGCGAGACAGGAAATGCTCAGCGCAGGCTCTCACAGAAAAGGGGCTGCTCACGCAGGGTACTGGGCTTTTTTGCTCTGCCCCACTTCAATTTTGCAACGAACAAGCCACTTGCATTTGGGCATTATTTACAGGTTTCTCCACATCATCATCTCATCCATGACCTAAAGTCCCTGCCATAAACTGCAGTTGTAGTTCACTCACTGAGCTTCCTCCTGCTCCAGCCGCTCTGCCTCTGCCCTGACTCTCTCGAAGTCTTCAGCCACCATCTTGCGGTTCTTCTCAACGTCCTCTAGCTCCTGAATCAACTGCTCTTCCTCCAGCGCAAGTTCTTTCAGTTCTGTTTGCAGTTTCTCCTTATCATCCTCGTTCATCTGTTCCAGTATCTCCAGACACCTCCTAAAGGAGAGCGACAGGATCACCAAAACCGGGATCCCCCGGCCAGGCGTCCCCGGTTCCGTGACAGCCCGTGAGCAGAAGCACAAAGAGGGATTCTGGTCTCACGTGCACCTCGTTAGTCCCGAGCTCTCCGCACTGATCCTGCACCGTGAGTCAGGAACGCGCACGGGAGAGCACGGGAGTGAGACGGTGACGGAGAATCTGCTGCTGCCTGTCAGTGACCGTCCCTGTGAAGCCCTCGACCGCACGGGAACGCTGCCACGCAGGCACCGTGGGCAGGCGGCCTCAGTCGCTCCGATGGGCTCACAGAAGCTGCTACCACAGTACTCAAAAACAAATTTTTCATCTTATTCAAAGAAAACCAAGCGCTGCAGTCAGGGACGTGTGCTCCTGACCACGGACAGCCGGAGCGAGGCTGTGTTCTCTCCCGAGGCTTCGAGCTAAAGCAGCTCGGTCCCCGGTCACCTCCGCATCACTCACTTGTAGTTCTGGCACTCATTCTCCGTGATGTTAAGCTGCGTGTCCAGCTGGTCGAGCAGCGTGTCTGTGCATTCCTCACACAGAGGGTGATCCACGTCCGTCTGCCCGGACATGATGTCAAAGAGGTCGCCGGTGACCTGCGGGAAGAGCTCGTTAGTGCGGGGGAAGCCGCAGGCAGCTGCCAGCTGCTTTTCAAGATGGGCTTGAGCGTCTTCAATTAGCAAAGTACTTTTTGCAGGTCAAATCTTGATTTAAAATAAGCCAGCTGTACTGAAGTACTCACCAAGGAAAATACCGGAAGGCCAGCGCTACAGCAACTGTGCGATTTAGCCTTGGGGAGCATCTAGAAAAACTGACGCTCCGTTCAGAAGTATCCGAGTTTACCCGCTCACGCAAAACTTGCCTTCAGTCTCCGGCTGAGGTTTTCCATCGTGCCGCCATCGGACGCCTCTCCGATCAGCGTGAAGCTGTTGGCGCTTTCAGTTGACATCATTCTTGGAAAGAATTTCAGTGAGAGTTGAGCGTCGGGGGCCGAGGGGCGCGGGCTCCAGCGCTAGGCTGACGCGGAGGCTAGTTCAGGAGCCGGGGAGGGGGAACGCAGCAGGCGCGCGTGCAGGACGGGGAGCCTGCGCTGGGACGGGCTCTAGCGACAGCGGCTGCTGCTAAGCCGGGGCTGACAGGCAGCATCCTACATACTGTGCATTTACATATATGCAAATGGCCGCGCCGCTGCCTGCCCCGGAGCCCCAGGGATCCCTCGGGGAAGCCCTCGGGGGTCCCGCAGCGCTGGCAGACGGGCACCCTCCGGCCCAGGGGACGCCTCGCAGCGCCCTGCCGGGGGCTGCGGGGCCCCGAGCTGGGGGGGGCGCGGCGGCGGCCGTACCTGGCTGGCGGGATGAACCTCCGGGACACGCCATCCTGCCGGTGCTCCGCGAAGGCGTCCTGCGGGGCGGGGCGACATGTCACCGGGGCCCGGGGGGGACCCGCCGCCGCGCCCCGCCGGCCCCGCCGTACCTCCGTCAGGGCGCTGTCCTCCTCCTGCGCGTCCCCGGGCCGCGCCGGGGCGGCGGCGAGCGGCGGCGCTGCGGGAGAGGAGGCGTGAGGCGGGGTGGGCCGGGCCGGGCCGGGGTGAGCCGTGCCGCGCCCCCCCGCCGTACCGGTGAGCTCCTGCACGGTGAGGCGGTCCAGCACGCGGAAGGAGGTGTCGAGCCGCAGCGGCTGCCCGCAGCGCTGGCACACGAAGCTGACCTGCGCCGTGCCGCCCGCCGCGCGCGGCGCCTCCATGCCGCCGGGCCCCGCCCCGCCATGGCCGCGCGGCGGACGTGACGCAGGCGGCGGCGGCGGCGCGCGGTCCTGGCAGGGGTGTAGCGAGCCGCGGCGGCCATTTTCCTGCCGCCCCGCGCGCGGGCGGCCGCGTGTGAGCGGCCAGGACCGCGGCGGCGCGTGCGCGCGGAGCCCGGGGGAGGGTCACGCGGGCGGCGGGCGCGCGCGGCATTGGCGGGCGCGCCGCGTGACGTCAGTTCCGGTGGCGGCGACGCCGGTGGTGGGGCAGGCGGCAGCGCGAGACCCGGCCCCGCCCGCCGCCGCCATGGCCTCGCTGCTCAAGGTGGACCCGGAGGTGAAGCTCAAGGTGCGCCCGCCGCCCCCCTCGCCGCCCCCGCGGCCCCGCCGGGCCGGGCCGGGCTGGGCTGGGCCGGGACTCGGGGCGGAGCGGGCTCGGGGCCGCCCGCGGCGCCTCCCGGCCGTTTGGGCCCGGCCCGTTGGTCCTGCGGCCGCCGGGCGCGGCCCGGCCGCCCGGCTCGGCCCCCTCCCCCGGCTCTGCCCCCCGGCGCCGCCGCCCCGCGGGAGGGCGGGGGCGCGGACGGGGCCGCCCCGCGGCCGCCCCCGAGCGGTTCCCCGGCGAAGGGTGCCCGCTGGCCCAGGCGCGGGCCGCGCGTGTCCGGCCCGGTGCATCCCTCGCTCCGCCGCAGCCGGCCCGGGCGGCAGCTGCCCGCTCTGCGGTTCCCCCCAGCGCCCCGCGCGCTCCCGCTCCTCTGCGTCCAGCCCGTGCGGGCGGGGCCGGCGGGAGCTCGGAGGCTCCGGCAGCTCCGAGACGTTGCTCTCGCCGGGGGATCCGGGGCTCGGGCGGCAGCAGCTCCCGGCTCGCGCTGGGCCCCGCTGTTGAGGGCGGCTCCGAGCTGTTGCTTTTCTCCTCCTGCAGGTCGACTCCTTCAGGGAGCGGATCACCAGCGAGGTGAGTATCGCTGTGCCGCTGCCCGGAGCGCGGCAGCGCGGGGAGGGGGCTGCTCAGCCGCGTGTTCTGATAGACTGGGTTGCGATTTGAGCCTCTCCTGGAGGTCTGGCCGCGCTCAGAGCGTCACTCACCAGCTGGAGTGAGGCTACGCAGCCTCACGGCTCTCCTGGTGTCTGCTCGCCTTGGCTCAGCGTGACGGCAGCAGGCGGAACTCCTGTTCTCTCCTCTTTCCTGCCTCTGGACAGTTGATGTCCTGGTGTTCTCACCTGCTAGCGGGAACCTCGCAGCGTTGTTTCACACCATCATCTGTTCTTTCTCTCTCAGGCTGAAGACCTGGTGGCAAACTTTTTCCCAAAGAAGCTGTTAGAACTGGATGGGTTCCTTAAGGTAAGGTGTATGTTATCCTCTGTGTCCTTTTCTTTTCCAAGCTCCGTGTTGAAGGGGACGTGGCAGGTCTCGCCCTGTGTGTTTTCTTGTGTATTTCACCTTGTTACAAAGAGGCGAAGCAGAGGCTCGATCGCTTGCCCGCATTTGAGCGCGGTTACCTCTAGACCAGCTGCTGTCTTTTTCAGTTTTCTGTGTGTGATCACCACGTTTATCTTTCTTACGTATTCGGCAGCTTCGGGCTGTCCTTGGCGGCGCCGTGATCTCACGGTGACTCCGGCGCTGCAGACAGCTGATAGCCTCGATGGCGGTCTGGAGCTGGCACACTGTTCTTGGGTGGAGGGAGGTCTCGTCACAGGCTGATTGTTGGACCTTTTTTTTTTTTCATTCCTCCTCATTTTATAGTTGGACAAGAGGGAAGTCTGAATCTTTTGTCTTCTCGTTGCGTTTGGTGTGACGGAATTCGTCAGCCCGTACTTAAATAACAAATCTGCTTTATTTTCCAGGAGCCTATCCTGAATATTCACGATCTCACTCAGATCCACTCGGACATGAACCTCCCAGTGCCTGACCCCATTCTTCTCACGAACAGCCACGATGGACTGGACGGGGTAAGGTTACTCTCTTGGCTGTGATCCCTACTTCTGTTAATTAAAACTGCATGGCTTGCTCTGCGCTGGAGTAGGATACTCCTGTTTAGTAACGGGCTG
This sequence comes from Nyctibius grandis, assembly GCF_013368605.1. Lineage (NCBI taxonomy): Eukaryota > Metazoa > Chordata > Aves > Nyctibiiformes > Nyctibiidae > Nyctibius > Nyctibius grandis. The sequence goes on from NC_090683.1 coordinate 7,169,131, forward strand.
TGGCTCTCCCAAAGGCTCTTAGGAATTGGTTTCTCGAGCCTGGGAAGTCTGCTGGAGGTAATGCTGTGCTCTGCGGTCCTCCTTTGTCTTCAAAGGAGGATGCTTAGAAACCAGGAGCGTGGCAGAGGCTCTGAAGTTTTCCTTATTTCCTTTGCAACACTGTTATAGCTTGCGACTAGTTTGTGAGTAAAACGTTTTGTATATTTTAGCCAAATATGAAAAAGAGGAAGCTGGAAGACCGCGAAGAGACCTTTCAGGGTAAGAGTCCCCGAGCCTCTTGTGTTGCTGCCTGCCCCCTGAACCAGTGCACTGTGCCTTAGGGGTATGAAGCCACGTGAACCCCACTTGCCCTGTCCCGACAGCAGCTGCTGCTCATGCAGGCCTGTCCCCACAACCTCTCGGAGCCTGACCTAGGGGCGTTCTGTTGTGGAGGAGCCAGGTTCCAGCTCTTAGAAGCATAATTAGGACTTCTCTGGTAGACATAAGTAGTACGTGCTTGAGCCTGACCTGCTCACAGAGGCAGCTGATCTCCCTGTGGCTCTGTGCTGGAAGCTCTCCTTATCTGGAGGAAGATAACAGGCTTTGGATTAAGCTGAAGCAGAGACAGCTCATACACGTGCATCAGGAAAACCCTTTGTGCCCAGCCTCGGCAGCCTAGAGCTCTTCAGCTCTCATCTCCGTCTGTGCTTTCTCTTTTCCTTCCTTTATGGTGATCACTGTCACCCCATGTCCAGTTTCCCCTCCCCACAGGTTAGCTATAGCCTGGCTCAGTGTCTGCTACTGCCCTTTGTGGGAGATGAGGCGCTCAGGTGGACCTTCGGTCTGATTCCCCGGCGCAGCCATTCCTGCGCGGCGCTGACGCGAGGTGTTCTTCTCCTCTGCCAGGTACCAAAGTGTTTGTGATGCCCAATGGGATGCTGAAGAGCAACCAGCAGCTGGTGGACATCATTGAGAAAGTGAAACCAGAAATCAGGCTGCTTATTGAGAAGTGTAATACGGTGGGTACGAGCGCTGGAGCAAGTGGAGACAGGAGGATGTTTGGCTCCTGGAGAGGCAAAGCCGCTCAGGGTGGGAGGAGCGGGCCCCTCTGTGCTCTCTAGATGAGGAAAGGCAGGATTTGTACCACAGTGTTGGGTGGGTGTAGGGAAATAACGTTTTTCTGAGCCCTTGGGGAGCTCTGTAGTTCACCTCCTGAAGGAGGATGATGTCTGTTACGCAGGCTCCTTCCTTGAGGCTTTTCTTTACCCTCCTTTTGCGCAGTCTCAGGCACCTGCTGAGAGCCGCTGCGGCACAGTCAGGAGAGCTTCCCAGGGGAAGCTGTGCTTGTGCTGGCTTGGGTGGCGTCACAGCCACGCGGGACATGATCTCCTCAGAAGTGTTGCATGAGCATGAAGGACCTGGGGTTTATCACGAACTGCACGGCAAAGCCAGGGCCCTGGGGGGCTTTTGGTAAAGCTTTTGAGAGAGGTCTCTGTGGAGATGTTGGCGTTGATCGGTGGTGTGATCTTTCCACCACAGGTGAAAATGTGGGTGCAGCTTCTCATCCCCAGGATAGAAGATGGAAACAACTTTGGTGTTTCTATTCAGGTAAGGCACCGCTGGCTCTGTGCCCTGCCATGGGAGAGAGCTCTGCTCCAGGGATGTGGGTCTCTTGGGTTCCTCGGAATCTTTGATGGTACCCAGCAGCTGCAGTCATGGGGGTGGGTTAGGTTTTAAAACCCAAACCTGAGCTTGGCATTGCACTGCTGAGACGTGTTGCTGCCAGAGCCCCGAGGCCAGCTGCAGTCTCATGAAGCTCATGGCTTCCTTGTCTTCCCTGCAGGAGGAAACAGTTGCTGAGCTTCGAACTGTGGAGAGTGAGGCGGCGTCCTACCTGGACCAGATTTCTAGGTAGGCGTGCAAGAACAGGCCTCATTTTTTGGGATCCTCTTGGGAAAAGTAAAATGCTTGGGGAAGGTCCCCCAGCTTTTCTAGGGCAGCTTGGGCCTGAAAAAAATCTTGGTGCTATTTATCTGACCTTTAGTCTCTTCTTTTTCCTACCAGATATTACATCACAAGAGCAAAGTTGGTTTCCAAAATAGCTAAGTACCCTCATGTGGTAAGTAAACGGGGAAGTGGAGATTTACCTGTTAACTGCTGCTGCTTGTTGGGACTCCTTGGGCCGCTTCATCTGTGTCCTGTTTGAGCTGAGGGTCCTGGGGGAAAAGGGGGGATTGTACGAGGATGCAGGACATTGTGTTAGAGGAGAGCAAGCTGAAGGGGGGATGCCTTTGTAAAAGGTGGGACCTTCAGTGGTGTATGGGAGGCACAGCTGAGCTCAGGCCACTCAGCCACGCGTCTCCTCTCTGTAGGAGGACTACCGCCGCACGGTGACGGAGATCGACGAGAAGGAGTACATTAGTCTGCGCCTGATCATTTCAGAGCTGAGGAATCAATATGTAAGTGAAGAACCAGAGCCCGCACTGGCTCTGTGCAAGAGTGGAGGGAGCCCTTCTGATCCTGCTGCTGCGCTCCCCTTTCCCTGTTCCTTTCACCTCTGTGGGAACCTGTGGTCCTAAACTCTTGAGGCAGTACAAGCCATTCCTGGGGTCTGTAAAGAAATCTCTTCTTGGTGTGACTTGCAGTGGCTTCTGTAAAGCCTGGCTGAAAGAAGCCCGTGTCTTAACTAGTGTTTGCACGCAGGGGTTGAGGGTGGTGCCAAGGTGAGCTGTGCTGCGGCTCTAACCAGTGCTCACTGTGAAAGCTGAACACGGCGTGACTTCACCCTTCTCATCTGAGTCCTGTTCTCCCTTTTTGCAGGTCACTTTGCATGACATGATCCTTAAAAACATTGAGAAGATCAAGAGGCCTCGGAGCAGCAACGCTGAGACCCTCTATTAAGTGTCAACGTTTGAACTTGAGAACTGTTCAGTCAACTAAAGACCGTCATTGCCTTGGTTTGTTACGTGACTATCGAGATGGGAAACTGGCTGGAAATAGTATCGCATTCTTAGTTAAACTCTAAAGAAATTCTCGCCTAGTTTTGTGATTGGTTTTGTTCAGGTCTCAGGAGCTCTCCCTCCCTCTAGTAACTGGTAACGAGAAGGCCGTGCTGCTTCGGGGTGCCCTAGAGGCTACTGCAGAGCGAGAGCAGCAGCCAGGCAGGAACATTCCTTCATGCCTTTCTTCCTACCTGAGTAGGAGCGACACTAGAGACCAAGCCCTCGTGCTGTCCCATCTCTTGGCCAGAGGCTTCCCTGGGGTCTCTGGGAATGGGGCAGACAGGAAAGCGAGCCCAGGCGGCGGTGGTGAAGCTCGCTGCCTTCACTGCTGGCTGTAGCTGGGCCCCTCTGCTCTGCACTGACCACTTGCAAAGGCAGGGGAACCTGTCCCTTCTGGGCCGGTGGCTGCAGCCACGCTCCGGTGCTGCCGGGCAGCCTGCACTCCTTTTCTGGCTCTCTCCTGACTCAGCAGAGCCTGCCCCGTCTGTCTTTGCTGTGCCAGTTCTGGCTAGGTCAGTGCAGAGCACAAGGTGGTGCTTGAAACCAGGGCTGGGTGCTCTCCTGGCTGGTTGTGAGCTCAGGTGGCTTCTGCTCCTGTTTGTGATTTGACTAGAGCCGCTTTCTTGGCTAAAACCAACGTTACTTCACGTACGTCCTAGTGCCCCTTCAGCACGAGGTGCTTCTGCCCAGGCTGAGAGAAGGGAGGGGCCGGAGGTCCGATGCTAAAGTCCCGATAGTGTCTGCACGTGGCCAGCCCGAGCCCCGCTGTCTCCTGGCAGTGCTCCCCGCTGCCCGGCTGCGGCAGCTGGTGCTCGGGGCGAGGATGGCCAGTGCCCGCCCGGTACCGTTGCAGACCTCGTAGTCTTTCCCCTGCCAAGGGCACACTCGTGTGCCTGGTGACTCTTCTAGGCCGCCGGAACGTTTCATGGTCCATACAAACCCCTTTGGAAATGACTGGTTGGGTTGCGTCAGTTTTTGTGTGTGGCAAGTGGGCCCATAACACTGCAGGCTCCAAAATTTTCTTATTTATAGTATTTCTACTTCAGTCCCCGTTCAGGGAACGTTAAATCATTTGTTTCAGGAACCTTGCTGTTTCCCAGGTCTTGCTGTTACACCCGTATATTCTGATTGTGCAGTAGCCCTAATCGTTGTGTTAACCTTGTAATAACAGTGACAAATGGAATGAACTTTCTCCCCTTCTTTTTTTTTTTTTTACTTTGTTTTTGTTTCTTCTGCTTCCACATCTAAGAGCCATGTTGTCTCTTGCTGGTTTCCCAGGGATTTGCCCAGAGTGTGGGGGGCTGCTGGCCCTTGCTATAGACTCTTCTGTTGTTGTTTGTAGTAGGTCAACTCTTAGTCTTCCCGCTAATAAATATTCAGTAACAAACCAACTGCATTCTAGCCGCTGTCTGGGAGCAGCACTTCCCCTCGTGTTTCTTTGTATCGATTCCTTTTAATTTGTTCGGCTCTCTTTGCCAGATGAAAGTATGTAAACTTTTACCATGTCAAGAAATTAAAATGAGGTCCTTGGAATTCTTTTAAGGCAGCCCCTCGTGTGTGGTACTGAGCTCTTAGGCTGTGCAGTGTTAACGTCCGTTCTGGTCCTGCCTTTCTCACATCCAGCTTGCTCCTTCCCTGCGTTCTCATGCCTCTTTCTGGCTGTGTTGTAACTGCCGTGCGCTGCTTTGTGGGTTGTTTCTGTTCCTTGAGCGTGCCTCACGTTAGGCCCATGGTCTTGGGTTTAATGTGACCTATCCCATCCCAACCCAGCGCGCGGGACTCGGGCCATCTCACTTAAAACAGACGCAAGAGGTTTGCGTGGTGTCTCCGAGCAGGCGCCTGGGTGCCGCACCAGGCACGTGCGTTGGGTGCACGGGCCGTTGCTCTCTTGGCTGCTCCGTGCACGTGGTACCAAGGAGACGCGGGCTGCCCTGCAGTCCCCCAGCCAAAGCGTCCTCTGCTTTCCCCAGGGGATCGTCCTTGTTCTTGTTGCGCTTCCCCCCGTGCCTGCTGCCCCACGGCCCCGGGTGCAGGGACCTCTCCGGCGGCACTCCTGTTCCCAGAGCGTCCTGTCCTCTGTGGGCCTGCCCCCCGGGACAGGCAGAGCTGGGGCTCGGCCGGGGCTGGGCCACCCTCCCCGGGTGGGGTTCGCTAGGTGGGGCCCATGCCGGGCCGGGGGTGGCCGCTGCAGCCCGGGGCTCCTGCCCAGAGCTCCTGCTCGGCACCTCCAGCCTCGCAGTCTGCAGCTGCTGAGAGCAGGAGCCCCCGCTTGCGGACAGACGCTTTCCACGGTGTGGGAAAGTCCTGCCATGCCCAAGCCGCGCCAGGGAGGGTGGGAATCGAGCTGGAAACAGGTTGCTGGGAGCCGAGGCGGCTGGAGCCAGAGCCCCAGGAAGGACTGTTGCTGGCAGGACTCGATGTGGTGCAGCACGGGGGGTTCCTCCTCACCACAGCCAAAAGAAACCGCGCTGCAGGAGGCCTGTGCCAGCCGTCCGGTGGGAGGAGGAGCGCCCAGGAGGGTTGTCTTGGCGGGTGCTGGCAGGGAGCGCGGTTCATCCCCAGGAGCAGGGGAGGGTTTGTTGCCCGTGGTCGTCACCCCGCGGTCTCAGTGCAGCGGTTTCTGCTTTGCTCTCCAGGAGAAGCGGCAGCGTGCCGTCAGGGCTCCAGCTCACGGGCTCTTGAGACATCCCAGCTTATACGCAGTGACCGTTAAACTTTGAGAGGAGAATAAAGGCACAGCAGTTGTGTGCAGATGCAAACACTGCCAGAAAGGCAGCCAGCATGGGTAAGGGTCAAGCAATTCCTGCTGTTCGGTTTTACACAAGCTGACCCTATGAGATGAGAGAATGGGAGTGGGAGTTTTCCAGTCTGAGGTCTGGCTTGGGCTACGCTTTAGACTAGCCCGTGTCAGGAGAGTTGGCAAGGGGTTTTCTGTACCGTACTCTTTACTCAGCTGTCTGGCAGCCACTGACTCTGAGTTTCCCTGAGCCACAAGCTGTCTGTCTCTGGTTTTGGTTTCTATAAACTTCAGAGACTATTTTTTGCCACCTCTACCTTTCTGTGCAAGCAAAAAACAGCAGACTCCTCTCTTCCTTACTTTGTCTGGGAGACGTGGGCAATTTAGCAAATACAAGATGCACTGATGGGCAGTACCTAAAAGCAACCCTGTAGCCAAAATAAACATTGGTAGGATGTGAATTCTCCGTATTAGGTGTGGGACAGTGATGGGCTAATCAGGAGTCGAGTTGTGGGAAGAGGTATGTGCACCAAACAGGTCATAAACAACTTATGCTGTTAGTGAGACGTGTCATTTTTTAAATTCTAGGTTAGCTTTAAGCTGCTTCAGGCTTCTTTTGGAGAAAGAAGGTACACAAGCAGTTCAGGGGTGTGTGTGGCCCTCAAAGATCCCTGATCGCTTCTCGTCAGTAAGGTATTGACACAGGTTTCCTGGCTCTGCGGGCTCAGTTAATTACTCTGCTTCCTGAAATTTCTGCTGCAAGGTGGAGATGGCTTTAGGGCTGTTCATTCTGAAACAGCTCCCAGAAAGCGCAGGCTGGTTCTTGTGTTGCTTGTGATAGGCTTTAAAAGTCCTCAGCTTGAAAAGTGCAGCAGGAATGGACAGTACTAAATAACGAGGTGTTAGACACGGCGTCCGTGGCACACATCCTGTAGCGGGGCGCAGGCAGCGCAGAACGCCTCGCTCGTGTCATCTGTGTCCGGCAGACCTGGGGTGTGTGCTGTGGGCGGGCTGTCGTGGGGGTGTCATTACAGGTCAGGCTTTCTCTTTGCTTACGAACATCCAACATGCACAGAACTTAGAGTGTTCCCACACTTTATTTTCAGACATCTCCCAGGCAGGCTGCAGGGCTGAGCTGTGATTTGTGGGGCAGTCAGGCCTGTGGAGTTTGTCCAGTTCTCTTAAACTACTGCTGTGCTGCTCAGAAAATGACCGTCTGTAATTGCAGCCTGTGCCTTGGCTTTTCGGGACTTGGGATGCAAAACCAAGAGGCCAAGTCAAAACTGAACGGTCTGCTCCTTTTGTGCTTCAGGGAAATGACAACGTGAGCGCTGTGCACGCAGCCCCAGAGGCTGGGCAGCAGTCCCGGCTCAGCTGTGAGGCGCGCAGCAGCAGAACGCGTGTCGAGCGCCCGGCAGGCAGGAGGCACGTCCTGGCTCTGCTCTAAACCTTAGCTGGGGAACGGCGCTTCCTCTGCGCGCCGAGTGACACGGGTGCCATGTTCTAGCCTTACACCAAAAGGGCGTTTTTCTTTCAAGCCTGACCCCAAGAAATCCTTGAAGCCTTTTTGACTTCGTGGATTGAAAGGCTGGCTTGGAAGTCAGCGCTGCTGTGCTTAGTTTGGGGCTACTTGGAGGTGTCTGATTCTGCCACTGGAGGCAGTTGGGAGCCGATGGGAGCGCGGTGCCTCTGCAGCCTGTAGCTGTTGCATCCCGCGTAGCCGAGGCTCTCTTCTCGTCTGCCCTGCCTCTCCCCATTGCCTGTGTCCGTGCCACAGAGCGAGCCCCTCTTCTGGCACCGTGGCCACGTGAATTGGCTGCTGTGGCTCTGCGGGCTTTGCTGGTGCAACGGCCAGTGGGGCAGAGATGATGCGTGCTGGCACGGGGTGGACGTGCGTGTCCCTGACCTGCGCAGCCGCAGCCTGGGCTAAAGAAAGCTGAGGCTGCTGGCCGTGGTGGGGATAATGGAGTGTGGCCTGTGGCAACGTGGCCTCCTGTTTGCCAGCGTGGTGTCTGTGAGCAGGGCCGGAGCACCACGGAGGGGCTGAGTCCGGGGCAAGATCCGCTGCAGAGGAAGAGCCGGAGGCAGCGCTGGGCTGGGGGTGCTGCGTCCCACCAGGAAACTCTGACAGGAGGAGGAAGGGAAGGCCAGGGTGAGGTGAGGCTGGCAGCAGGAGTGGAAATGTTGGGTTCAATCTCCAGCCCTGGTTCTCTCGGATGCCTTGTGCTTCCCAGCAGCAGCTCGGGGGTACGCAGGGATTGTAGCTAAAGCGGTGGCGGGATGGAGCACCGAGTCCTGTTGTCTGGCCGCTCCACTCTGCCAAGGCCTTTCGAGGTGGTGTGAGACCAGCAGAGAGCTCTGCGGTGGGGCTGGCGGGGGGCAGCTGTCACAGCCTGTGGTAGGAACGCTGGCGGTGGCTGCTCAGCCTGGCAGCGTGGTGGCAGCGGGTGCTGCCATCGGCCGCCTGCCTGGATGCCGCAGGCTGGAGGTGGCTTTGTCCTTGAGGGAACTTCCCAGAAGCTGCTCCTCAGTTTGTCTTTGAATTGGACGCAGAGACAAAAGCCGCGCGATCTCGTTTCAGTGAATGCTGGGGGATTAATTAGTTCGTAGCTGTTAGAGGTGCAAACTAAGAGCTAGCTGTTCCCAGCACATTGGGGCCAGAATCTCGTCCTGAACTACATCGCTCCACGCCTGCCAAAGCTTTTCTACTGCCACACAGATGGATGTGTTGTCAGCAAAGGCTTCTATGTGGAAGAGTTAAAAAAATAAAATAAAAAGTCACTCCAAGCTTGGAATCATGCTGCCAGGGAGAATGTTTACAAGGAAGCAGCCTGATAAACAAGGAAATTTGGTGAGTTGCAAAGAGGTGAAATTCTACAGTGTGGCAACAATTCCCGGCTTGTCAGAGTCTGAGTGGTCCCAGCCACCTCAGGCTGACTTACAGGATCTTAGTTTTCACAGGCAGCCTCAGGAAGCTCGGCTGGCCTGAAAAAGTAACAGAATTACGTGAAACTTGTCTGAGTCACCTACCCTGCATCTCCACTAGTTCTTTCAGGGCACTGCTGGTGGAGGAGCTGCAGCTGAGAGAGGAGATCTGCCCTTTCTGGTCACCACGAATTTCAGATCTCCTCCCCTAGCCTCTCCCAGTCTTTTGTACTTGCCGTGCTAATCCATCCAGCGCAGCGTAAACTGACAGAGGCAGCAGCTAGAAACCCTGCTCTGGAGGCTGCTGTGAATGCCTCAGGACCCGCAGCACCATGCACATGAAAACGGTGCTCATCCTCCTCGTCCTGGCTTTAGCCACGATATTTGCCTTAGTCTGTGTGCTGCTGACCAGAGGAAGGGCCCCCAGCACCTGCCAGCACCAGCCCCCGGAGCAGGAGGGCACCGATGACGCCCAGAGCCTGGTCTTTGCCGATCTGACGCCCGAGGAGATGGTGCAAGTGGTGCGGTACCTGCAGGGGAACCTCGGCGTGCGGCTGGTTGACGCCCGGCGTGCGAAGCCCTCCGACAACTGCATCGCCTCCGTGGACGTGCAGGTGCCCGCCAAGGCAGAGGTGCTGCAGTTCCTGGACGGCGGGGGGGCTCGCCCCCCCCGCGAGGCGCTGGCCGTGCTGTACTTTGGGGACCAGCCAGAGCCCAACGTCACCGAGTACGTGGTGGGTCCGCTGCCTACGCCGGGGTATCACCGGGACGTCACGGTGCAGAAGTACGGCGGGAAGGTGCCGTACCACCGCAGACCAACTCTGGCTGTTGAACACAAACAGATTGCGGGTTTTTTAAAAAGCCGAGTGTTCCCCACGGCTCCATCTTTCATGCGTCAAGTAATGGAGTATGATGGAGCCAGCCTGGCAGCCCTGACGGCCGCTCCCCGGGGGTTCCGGTCTGGAGATCGCATCACCTGGTTTGCGCTGTTTCAGAACGTGAGCGGGTTCTTCGTGCACCCGGTGGGGCTGGAGGTGCAGGTGGACCACAGCAGCCTGGACGTCTCCCGGTGGGCGGTGAGCAGGGTCTTCTACAACGGGCAGTACTACAGGGACATGGCTCAGCTGGAGAGCGCCTACGTGCAGGGTCGTGTCAGCGTGGCCAAGGTGAGGAAGGCGCCGCGGGACGGGGGCTTCTCGTCCATGAAGCCCCGAGCGCCTTCGGCCGCGCTGTTCCCTTTGCAGTACGAGCCCCACGGTCCCCGCTACAGCGTCAGGAGCAACCACGTCCTCTTCCAGGCCTGGAGCTTTGCCTTCGGGATGAGCGTGAGCACGGGCCTGCGCCTGTTCGACATCCAACACAAGGGGGAGAGGGTTGCCTACGAAATCAGCGTCCAGGAGGCGTTGTCAGTGTACGGCTCCAACTGCCCCGGAGGGATGTCCACGAGGTACATGGACGGGAGCTTTGGCATCGGGCGCTACGCCTCCCCCTTGGTGCGAGGGGTCGACTGCCCGTACTCGGCCACCTACGTCGACACGCACGCTCTGTCCGAGAGCCTGAGCCCCAGCAAGAGAAAGGCTTCGCTCTGCATCTTTGAGCAGAACCTGGGCTCCCCGCTGAGGCGCCACTACTCCAACTTGCACTCGCTCTACTACGGGGGGCTGGTCAACTCCGCTCTCGTCGTCCGCTCCATTGCGACCGTGGGCAACTACGACTACGTGTGGGACTTCCTCTTCTACCAGAACGGGGCCATCGAAGGCAAGGTCCAGGCCACGGGGTACACGAGCTCGTCCTTTCTCCACGGGGATGGTCTGAGATACGGCAACAGGGTTTGGGAGCACACGCTGGGTACCATACACACCCATTCCGTCAACTATAAAGTGGACTTGGACGTGGGAGGTAGGTCTGGGTCTTCCTTTAATGTCTGCCATTACACTGGTAAACCCCAGAGCTTTGGGGGAATCGCCTCCTAGTCTGTGCAATCCCTAATAGCTGCCATCAGAACTCTGCTTTTTCCCTCTCCTAACCTCTTCTTTCATTGCTAAACTATTTTTCTATGTATAAAATAGTCTGTCAAGGTCATGGAGTTGAAGGCAGTGTGAATTGTCTGGGAGCTCTGTGTTCAGCCCGGGGAAAGCATGAAGGGCAGGAGCTGAGCGATGTTTGTGTTTCCTTGAGGCCTCACGTCTGGCAGGGTGCGTGTTGCCCCAGGCGCGGCCAGGCAGACAGGGAGACACAGCCCTGTCTGCGGGGCGAGGGTGTCAGCCGGCTCCTGCTGCACCTGAGCCTGCTCCTGGCGCTCCTTGTAACCTGGGAAAGCCCTTCTGTATCCCGGCTGCCCAGGGCGAAGCAGGGCAGCCTGGCCGGCGCTCCGCGGGGCTGAGCTTGTGCAGCTCTGTCCCCGCTCCTCTTTTGAGGAAACACTCGTAAGCTGGATCCTGAGTCTCGGGCTGCGAAGCCGCTGCAGTGAGCCAGTGAACTCCCCTGCTCCTCGCAGCGGCGCGGTTCTTGGCGGCGGATCCCTGCGGAGGGTTATTTGAGGCCAGGAGCAGCTCCTGGCGCCCGCCCCGGAGGCGCGGGGTGCTCAGCCGGGAAGGACAGCTCCGCTTCCCCTTGGAGGCCGTTCCAGTAACCGCAGGGCGGGAGGGTGCGGGGGCACTGGTGGTGCTGGGGCACAGGCTGGCAGCGTTAGGTGTCTGTTACTGAAACCTGCTCTGTGAAAGGCAGGGGAAAAAATGTTTTACATCTGCAGAGGACCAAAGAGATCGCTGGTAGGCAGCGGGCTGCGTCTGCGCCAGCCCAGGGAGAAGCGCAGCTCCGGTGACGCATGCTGCCTCCGGCACCGCGGGGAGCAGCCGCAGAGCTGCGTCCGTGGAGCTGCAGCCGGCTCCAGTGCGAGCGTTCAGTCCTGGCACGCGTCCTCTCCTGTGCCTGCCTGCGATGCAGTGGTTTGTGTGGCCTTGAATGGTGCTGCTGCTGGCGTTACGGTCGAGAATAGGGCTGGTACCGGTTCCCTTCCTGTAGGCAAGGCTCAAAAACGTGCTAAAATACAGTTCCTGCATGGTGGTAAGGTCCTTTTCCGTGACTGCTGTGCCCCTCCGTTCCCTGCTCTGTTCACAGACCCTGAGCCCCAGCTGCTGCAAAATGCTCGTGAGAAGAGTTGTGTAAAATCCTGGGTTTGTTCCCCGTGGCAAGGGAGCGGAGCCCTGTCCCGAGCGGTGGCGCTCGGGGCCCGCAGGGTGCTCGGGAGGTGCCCGGCAGGGTCCCCCCGTCCGAGCGCAGGGAAGGCAGGACTGCAGTGCAGAAAAATGGGACAGGACATCTCCCGCACAGGTTTCTTGGATCCTGATCTGAGGCTGGTGTGGGACCTGCAGGGAAAAAGGGCAATTACTCCCTGGCTGGAAGTGGGAATGAAAATGTAAGTTCCTAAATTAACATGATCACAAGGGGGTAAATTGATGGGTGCTGTAGTGGTTTCAGCCCCTGCTGGAGCCGGGCTGGAGCGGCCAGGTCCCTTCCCTCAGGGCTGGGAGGGACTTGGGGGCGACCGAGAATGGCGACAGGGAGAACAGGCGCGTGGAGGTGCCGGGGAGCCGGGCAGGTCTTGGGCTCTCCTGGAGCGCCAGCCTAGCCCGGCCCTTCAGGGCAGCGGGGCTGGTCCCGGGGCACCGGGGTGCGGAAGGAGCAGGGCCGGCCAGGCCTGTCCCCGCGGCATCGCTGCGCTCCCACATGAGACGGGACGGGGAGTCCTGGGAGACGCCGGGAGAAGCAAAGGCCCCTTGGGCAGACCGAGGCCGGGGCTCTTTGTGGTGTCACCCTGCAGCAGAGAAACCCATCGGCAGCTTGGGGAGCGAGTCAGGCGCTGGCTCCCCGCTGGCTGCCTCCGAGTGTGGGGTGGGGAGAAACAGGCTGAACTGGCCGGGACCTGTGATCTGCTCTTGGAGCCCCACGCGAGCTCCAGGCTCCATCCCCACCTCGCAGGCGACGCCGTTACGCCCACGGTCGGCAAATGAGTTAAGAGCCTGGTCTGCAGGCGAGGGACGTACTCTGGATGCTGCAGCCGAGCCCTGCGTGCTGCTGCTGCCCTCGGAGAGATGAACCCCAGACTCCCCTACGTTCTCCTGGTCGGGGCTGCGGTGATTATCTTCATTCTCTCCTGCATGCTGCTGAGCAGGGGCGGGAGATCACCCGGCTGTGAATCCCAGCCCCGCGTCATGGAGGAGACGGGCTCCGCGAGCCAGAGCCTGGTCTTTGCCGATCTGACGCCCGAGGAGATGGTGCAAGTGGTGCGGTACCTGCAGGGGAACCTCGGGGTGCGGCTGGTCGACGCCCGGCGTGCGAAGCCCTCCGACAACTGCATCGCCTCCGTGGACGTGCAGGTGCCCGCCAAGGCAGAGGTGCTGCGGTTCCTGGACGGCGGGGGGGCTCGCCCCCCCCGGGAGGCGCTGGCCATGCTGTACTTTGGGGACCAGCCAGAGCCCAACGTCACCGAGTACGTGGTGGGTCCGCTGCCCGCGCCGGGGTATCACCGGGACGTCACGGTGCAGAAGTACGGCGGGAAGGTGCCGTACCACCGCAGACCGATGCTGGGCAGCGAGTACGAGCAGCTGGGAGCATTCCTAGAGACTGTGGCGTTTGCTGCAGCCCCGACCTTCCTGAAGGAAGTGTTGGAGTACGACGGCACCAACGTGGTGTTCCAGACCACGGCCCCTCACGGGTTCCGGTCTGGAGACCGTAAGTCCTGGTTCATCGTGTTTCAGAACGTGAGCGGGTTCTTCGTGCACCCGGTGGGGCTGGAGGTGCAGGTGGACCACAGCAGCCTGGACGTCTCCCGGTGGGCGGTGAGCAGGGTCTTCTACAACGGGCAGTACTACAGGGACATGGCTCAGCTGGAGAGCGCCTACGTGCAGGGTCGTGTCAGCGTGGCCAAGGTGAGGAAGGCGCCGCGGGACGGGGGCTTCTCGTCCATGAAGCCCCGAGCGCCTTCGGCCGCGCTGTTCCCTTTGCAGTACGAGCCCCAGGGTCCCCGCTACAGCGTCAGGAGCAACCACGTCCTCTTCCAGGCCTGGAGCTTTGCCTTCGGGATGAGCGTGAGCACGGGCCTGCGCCTGTTCGACATCCGACACAAGGGGGAGAGGGTTGCCTACGAAATCAGCGTCCAGGAGGCGTTGTCAGTGTACGGCTCCAACTGCCCCGGAGGGATGTCCACGAGGTACATGGACGGGAGCTTTGGCATCGGGCGCTACGCCTCCCCCTTGGTGCGAGGGGTCGACTGCCCGTACTCGGCCACCTACGTCGACACACACGCTCTGTCCGAGAGCCTGAGCCCCAGCAAGAGAAAGGCTTCGCTCTGCATCTTTGAGCAGAACCTGGGCTCCCCGCTGAGGCGCCACTACTCCAACTTGCACTCGCTCTACTACGGGGGGCTGGTCAACTCCGCTCTCGTCGTCCGCTCCATTGCGACCGTGGGCAACTACGACTACGTGTGGGACTTCCTCTTCTACCAGAACGGGGCCATCGAAGGCAAGGTCCAGGCCACGGGGTACACGAGCTCATCCTTTCTCCACGGGGATGGTCTGAGATACGGCAACAGGGTTTGGGAGCACACGCTGGGTACGATACGCACCCATTCCATCAACTACAAAGTGGACTTGGACGTGGGAGGTAGGTCTGGATCTTGTCTCTCCTTTGTGTCCTCCCTGAGTACTTTCAGACTCTGAAAACTTGGCATTTTTTGCTCCACATACAGTTTTTTCTTTCCGTGTGTCAGGTAGGATGGTGTGCAGTCACAGAGCTGCCTCCCTTCTGTTCTTAGAGCACTGAAAAGCTGTTGTCGAACAGGGAGGGGTTCCCCTCTGTCCCCTGTGGTTACCCCTAAGTGCCGTGCGGGGCTGCAGCCTCCCGGGCTGGGTAACGCCAGCACCGCCCAGCCCCTGCCCTTGCCCCAGGGTCCTTCCCCTCCTGCCTGGGCAGATAGACCCAGCCCCAGCCCTGCCCCGCTGGCCTCAGCGCCGCTGGGGCTCTGCAGAATTTGGGGTGTTTCCCCTCCCTCCCTGTCCTGAGCCCCAAGTGACAGTCAGAGTCGATCAAGCTGGTTTGTTGGGATGGGGTTTCCAGCTCACATTCCTACATCCTACAGCTTTGTCGAGCTGCTCCTGCTGCCCGTGTGCGCGTGGGACAGGCAGCTGCCCGCTCCGCAGGGCTGTGGGCGCCGCAGGCGGGCGCTGGGCTGGCGGCCAGCTCTGGGCTTAGGGCTGTGCTGCGTTTCGCCAGGGGTACGAGGGATCCTTTGCTCACAGCAGCAACGGGAGCGTTGGCTGCACTTTTCTGGGTCTGCCCCTGCCATTTATGCCACAAATCTGTCCTCACACTCCTGCTGAAATTGCATTTGCTGCCATCTATTAAAAGTTTCCCAATTTCCTTTTAATTGGGAAACACAAATGTAGAGACTGTTCCGTGTGGTTTTAGGATGAGTTTTGAGTACTCAGGCAAAAACGGGAGATTGCAAAACTGCAAGAACAGGGAAAAGGAGATGAAATCAGAGTGTCGCTGCTGTCACTGGAGGTGTGGGGTTGGAAGTTTTGTTCACGTCAGAAAAGGGAAGAAAATGAGCACGGTGGCAGTTGTTGGTCGGGGATCCCCTTCCAAGGGGCTCTGGCTTGTGTGAACGGCCTTTACACAAGCTGGAAACGCGCGCAGGGCCGAGGGGAGCGGAGCACGGGACAGGCTGGGGGGTGAGCCCCAGCCCCTCTGCCAGAGCCACGCCGCCACCGGCCCTCCAGCGCGCTCAGCCAGCTCTTTGCTGCCTTGTCCCCAGGTTTATTTGCTCTTGTGCCCCTCCTGCTGCTCCGAGCCTCTGGCTCACGACTGTGGAAGGACCTGAACTGGGCGGCACTGCTCCAGTTCTGTGATGTGCAGATGCACTCGGAGCCTGGGCCCGTCCCAGCGCTTGCCAGCTCGCAGAGCACGTGCTGACGAGCACAAACGCGGTGCCTGGGCCGCCAGGCGCTTGAGCTCGTTAGGCTGTGCTTGCGCTGGGGAGCAAACCTGCCCTCCTGTGCCGGGACGGGGCTCCTCTCCTGCCCCTCGCACAGGGCGAGGGTCCCCATGGATGGTGGCGTCTGCCGCAGCGTGGTGTTGTCTGCGTCGTACAGCCACAGATGAACGTCCCCAACGTGCAGTCATGCTGCCGTGGAGCTGTGGAGCAGGAGCTGCTCTCACGAGCAGGAGCTGGTGCTCGAAGCCCAGAGTGCAGGAAGGGAGGATGGGGAGCACGAGCTCTGGGTGCAGCGATGTCCATGGGGAGCAGGTGACTGTGGGGATGCTCCTCAGTGACTTTGCTTTTGCTTTGCAGGAGTGAAAAACTCCCTGGTGGCCCACGACATGGCGTTTGAGATGACGCGGGCTCCCTGGAGCCCGGAGCAGCAGATGGAGCGGCCACGACTCACCAAGAAAGTCCTGGACACGGAGGACCAGGCTGCCTTCCTGCTCCAGTCGAAGATGCCCAGATACATCTACTTTGCGGCCAACAGCAAAAACAAGTGGGGCCACCAGCGTGGTTACAGGATACAGATCACCAGTTTTGCCGGGGACCACGTCCCCGAAGCCAGCTCCATGGAGAGGGCCATCAGCTGGGCAAGGTCAGGCTGCTCCGACTGGGGCGGTGGGTTCTCAGAGACACCCCCAGCCTCACCGGCTGGAGAGGCATCGTGTGGATGCTCCTGGGTGGGGAGGCACAGGGCAGACACTCTTCTGGGCTGGGGTTATTCTGTAGGGGCAGGCTTGTGCTCTGCCCTGACCAGGGGGCTGCTCTCATCTCTCTTCTTGTCCCCAGGTACCAGCTGGCTGTCACCAGGCGGAAGGAGGAGGAGCCCACCAGCACCAGCATCTACAACCAGAACGACCCCTGGACACCCACCGTCGCCTTCGCCGACTTCATCAACAACGAGACCATCACCAACGAGGTGGGTCGGGGTCCCCTGGGCTGGAGCCATGGTACCCAGCCCTGGGCAGGACAGCGGGCTCAGCTGGGAGAGCCGCAGCCCCGGGGAACAAGGGGAGCGGGTCTGAGGATCCCCTTTTCTGTGTATCTGCTCGGTGCTTTGGTCGGAGCGCGTGGGTCGGGGTGCAGAGCAGGAGCTCGTTTCTCCCTGTGGAGAAATGCTGGCAAAACGTCAGGAAAATCTCTGCGAGGCCAGGGCTTGGCCGTGGGGTCAGGGGAAGGGCCCTTCTGCTGGGTGGATGCCCGTGGCCGTGGGCAGGTCTCAGGGGAAGGGAGGGGACATTTCCCAGGAGCGGGGAGCTCGGCGTGTGGGAACGTGGCCGGGCTGGTGCCCGTGGGATCCCCTCCTGCTCTCCTGTAACTTCCCGTGGCCCCGGCGCAGACTTCGGTCGCTGCTGCTGCGGCTCCCGAGATAACTGCGGTCCTGTGGCTCCTCCCTGCCTAGGACCTGGTCGCCTGGATCACCGCTGGTTTCCTTCACATCCCGCACTCCGAGGATATTCCCAACACTGTGACGGTGGGAAATGCCGTCGGCTTTCTCCTGAGACCCTACAACTACTACGACCTGGACCCCTCCATATACTCGCACGACGGTGTGTTTTTCACCAGCGAGCAGGACTTCACGGCGTGTGAAATCAACCCTATCGCGTGCCTGCCCCAAACGGCCTCATGTTTGCCAAACTTCCCCCCGTTCACCTATGATGGTTTCCAGAATATGAGCAGGCTTTAACGCTACGGGACGACGTTAGGAGGTAGTCAGAGGCACCAGCGTGACTGTTCTGTCTCAGATTTTCAGTTTTTTAGTGAATTTGTCTCAATTTCTAGTTGTGCAATGACTTCACTTTTTATCATTGCTTTTAAAATAGTGCTCTTTAAAGGGGAAGCATAATCTTCCTGGCGCGACGCCAGATGGGAGTCTATGTGATCTCTGTTAATTGCTGAATTTGAGTCTGTTGCAGGAGGAAAGTGAGGAGAAAATCCTGTTTCTCTGCTGTAGAAGCAAGTGCTGTGTAGTGCCTCTCTCAGGTTAAAAAAATGGAAATGATTCCGGTCCAGTGCTCTCTCCGGTGTCTTGTTCTTACGACTGATGGCAGCATCTGCTGAGGGCATGATGCTGGGTCTGCACCATGTTCCCTGCACCCACAAACCAACCCAGCAGCGAGGCTCTGGGCACCCGCCCGGGCACAGGGACAGTCTGGCTGGAGGGACGGGCTGGGGACTCTGGGGGCTCCGGGAGGGGACCAAGGTGGGCGCTGGCACTCAGCTCTGTGGGTGCTTGGGGTGCGGGGAGCGGAGGGGGCTGTTGCAGGGAGGGGTCTCGCTGTCCCTCACCAGCACCATCCCCACGGGTGCTTCTGCATGAACCAGCTGAGCCTCAGCCCCGCGGGCAGCGCGTGGGGCAGCTCAGCCCCGCTCCAGGCTCCCGCTGGGCCGTGGGAGCTGCGCGGCTGCTGGCAACGCAGCACGGCCCGTGCCGCTGCCCCGTGGCCAGGATGCTCGGCAGGCTCTGCAGCCCTCATCCCACCTCGCAGCCCCGTCTGTGCCAGGATGTAGCCCAGGACCAGAAGGCACCTTTGAGGGGGTGACAAGCAGCTGTCCCCTTCCTCCCCGCCGGCTCCAGGGCTGGTGCCTCCCCACACGGGGGGTCGTCGGCAGCAGCGTGCGACGCTACGATGTCTCTGCGTGGGCTGTAGCTGCGCTGCTGGTGACGTGGGGCCGTGGCGGGATGGGGCCGCGGTGCTGTGCTCAGCGGTGCTCCGCACAGGAGCGTCATCCTTGCAGTCTGCTGCCTGCCCTGCTGTCTGCGTCTGCGGGGTTAAGAGAAGGCGGTGCAAGGAGACGTGTTTACCCCAAGTGACCGGATCCGTCCTCGCCGAGGGCTGCAGCGCGGCTGTGGGACAAGAGGGGACGGACAATGCAGAAGCGTTAAGTTTACTTAAAGTTATAACCCACTGGGGGAAGCAGAGCAAAGTTGCCTTTTATGGTTCCCAGCAAATCCCGGGCACGTCTGAGAACATCCCCCTGCAAGCTCCTCCGGGCTGTTCCCTGTTGAGAAAACAAGGGAAAAAACAAACCCAGCCCAACCCAGCCCCTTCTGTCGGTGCGTCCCCGGGAGGATTCTGCAGCTGGAAACCCGCCCTGCAGGACTGCGGGAGCTCTCAGTGCCTCAGCAGCCATGAACGTGAAAACCGCGCTCGTCCTCCTCGTCCTGGCTTTAGCCACGATATTTGCCTTAGTCTGTGTGCTGCTGACCAGAGGAAGGGCCCCCAGCACCTGCCAGCACCAGCCCCCGGAGCAGGAGGGCACCGATGACGCCCAGAGCCTGGTCTTTGCCGATCTGACGCCCGAGGAGATGGTGCAAGTGGTGCGGTACCTGCAGGGGAACCTCGGCGTGCAGCTGGTTGACGCCCGGCGTGCGAAGCCCTCCGACAACTGCATCGCCTCCGTGGACGTGCAGGTGCCCGCCAAGGCAGAGGTGCTGCAGTTCCTGGACGGCGGGGGGGCTCGCCCCCGCCGCGAGGCGCTGGCCGTGCTGTACTTTGGGGACCAGCCAGAGCCCAACGTCACCGAGTACGTGGTGGGTCCGCTGCCCGCGCCGGGGTATCACCGGGACGTCACGGTGCAGAAGTACGGCGGGAAGGTGCCGTACCACCGCAGACCCGTTACTGGCAAGGAGTACGTGGATATCAATGCCCTCATCCAGCGGGAGCTGGGAAAGGCACCACACTTCCTTGCTGCGTGCTGCGAGTCCGATGGGACCGACCTGGCCGCCCTCACGACGGCCCCGCGGGGCTTCAAGTCTGGTGACCGCATGACCTGGTTTGTCCTCTTCCACGACGTGGCTGGCACGGGCTACTACCTCTCGCCGGTGGGGCTGGAGGTGCTGGTGGAGCACAGGGACCTCCGCGTCTCCCGCTGGCGGCTGCGCCAAGTCTTCTACAACGGCCGGTACTACCCCAGCATGGCGGACCTGGAGGACGCGTTTCTGGCCAATTTCATGGAGGTCGTCAGGATCGAGAAGCCGCAGGCTGGAACGGTGCTGGGCTCGATGAGACCCCGGCGCCCGCCCGGCTCCCCGGGGCCGCTGCAGTACGAGCCCCAGGGTCCCCGCTACAGCATCAGGAACAACCGCGTCACCTTCCAGGGCTGGAGCATCGCCTTCGGCATGAACCCCAACTCCGGCCCGCGCCTCTTTGACATCAGGTACCGCGGGGAGAGGATTGTCTACGAGCTGAGTCTCCAGGAAGCCTTGGCCCTGTACGGCTCCAACTGCCCCGGGGGCATGTCGACCCGCTACCTCGACGGGAGCTTCGGCATCGGCAGGTTTGCCTACGAGCTCGTCCGGGGCCTCGACTGCCCCTACACGGCCACCTACGTGGACCGGCACTACCTGGCGGAGTCAGAGACCCCCAAAACCAACCAAAACTCGCTCTGCATTTTCGAGCACGACGCTGCCCTCCCTCTGCGGCGCCACTTCTCCGACTTGCAGTCCTTGTACTACGGCGGGCTGCGGAAAACCGCGCTGGTCATCCGCGCCATCTCCACTCTCATCAACTACGACTACGTCTGGGACTTCATGTTCCACAGCAGCGGGGCCGTGGAGGTGCGGGTGCACGCCACCGGCTACATCAGCTCCTCCTTCCTCCACGGCCGCGGCACTGACTATGGCAACAGGGTTGGGCCCCACACGCTGGGGACGATGCACCTCCACCACATCCACTACAAGGTGGACCTGGATGTCGGCGGTAGGTCTGGGCGCCTGCGTGCAGGGCCGCGGTTCGCTGGGGGCTGCAGCTCTGCCTGGGGTGTGGAGCTCGAGAGGGTTTTCCCTTTTGCTTCACAGGGCAGCTGAACTCTCTGGACACCCAGGACATGGGCTACGAGGTCGTGAAAGACCCCTGGAGCGCGCAGAACACCATCGAGCGGCCGTACCTCCGCAGGGAGAGGCTGGCGAGGGAGGAGGAGGCGGCGTTCCCCCTCAACGCCCCCATGCCCCGCTACGTCTCCTTTGCCAGCCCCGAGCCCAACAAGTGGGGGCACCCGCGCAGCTACCGGATCCAGATCGCCAGCTCCGCCGGGGAGCACCTGCCCGTGAGCAGCGCCATGGAGAGGGCCATCAGCTGGGGCAGGTGGGTGCTGGCTGGGGCGCGTGTGGCCCTCGCCCCCGCGCCTCCCACCCTGACACTGCGTCCCCGCGAGCCTGCGCCAGGCTGCAGGGAAGGGTTAAACAGTCAACGCATATTTTTTTGGCTCTGAAAATCCCTTGAAAAGTTGCTCAATGACATCTGTTCATAGCAGTTCGCAGGCAGGAATCTGACCCTAGATAAGATTAATTTAGAGCAATCACATGTGTTTTTTCCTGTGAGGGCAGCGAGGCTGTGGGGCGAGCTCCCCGGGGAAGCATTGGCATCCCCAGGTCTTGACGTCGTCATGCAAGGACAGAATGTCTGTTGGAAAATGCTTGGGATGAGCACAGAGCTGGGTCACTGCCAGGGTGAAATGCAACAGCCCATGGTCTGGGGGAGGTTGGAGGGGTTAAAAATGGCTGTGGCTGAAGGGAGCGTGCCGGGCAGCGAGCAGCAGCGTCTGCACCTGGGTGCGTTCACGCAGTCGCGGGCAGCGAGCGATCCCCAGCAAGCCCGAAGGTGCCGGGGTTGCTGCTGGGGGCTGCCGCACTGGTCCCTGCCAGCCCTTCCCTCCCTGGCCTGGGACAGACCGTGTCCCTGGGCACGCACCGTTTTGCCGGTGCATCCCCAGGGCGATGCCGCAGCCGCCCTGCCCCATGCCGGCACGGACGGGCCCCTCTGCTCCCGTGCCGGCAGGTACCAGCTGGCCGTCACCCGGCGCAAGGAGGAGGAGCCCACCAGCACCAGCATCTACAACCAGAACGACCCCTGGACACCCACCGTCACCTTCGCCGACTTCATTGACAACGAGACCATCACCAACCAGGTGGGTCGGGGTCCCCGGGGCGGAGGGGGCCCAGCACCGCGGCGCTGCCCTGGCTCCTGCCCCGGCCAGAGGCTTCCCCCATCCTACAGCTGGAGGGCTCCGCTCAGCCTGACGGCACCCGGCTCCCCTCTGGCCCAGGACCTGGTCGCCTGGATCTCGGTGGGGTTCCTGCACGTCCCCCACGCTGAAGACATCCCCAACACAGTGACTGTGGGCAACGGCGTCGGCTTTTTCCTGAGGCCCTACAACTACTTCGACGAGGATCCCTCGGTGGAGTCGCCCGACAGCGTCTACTTCAGCCCCGAGCAGGACGCCGGCGCGTGCGGGGCCAACCCCCTGGCCTGCCTGCCCTCCGTCGCTGCCTGCGCCCCCCACCTGCCCCCCTTCCGCTACGGGGGCTTCCTCAACCTCAGCCTGGCCCCTCTGCCCGGCGGGCTCTGATGGGGCCGGGGCCGCCGCTGCCCCTGTCCCCACCGGTGCAGGCGGTCTGTGTGCGGCTGTCGGGTGCGTTCTTGGAGGGGCTCCAGTGTTGGGGGGGGCACGGGCTGGCCCTGCCGCCGCACCGGGACCTGCCCTCACCATCCCGGGGATGTGGCATGCTCAGGGTCAGGTCTTTGGAGGAGCTCAGCTCTCGTTTCAGCGCCACAACGCTGCTGAAGGCAGACTCAAAGCCTCTGAAAAAACAGCCCCTAGGAGTGAGTTTTGGAGACCCCGTCCAGGAGGCCACCCAAAGGGCTGCGGGGTGCCCACGGCCACCCTCCTCCCCCGGGGCCAGGGCTCCTGCCGCCTCCCCAAGGTAGGTCAGTGCGTGCTGGGTGATGGTGCTGGCCAGGGCTGGGCGCCGCACAAAGCCACGGCTCGCCTTGGGGCTGGGGTCCGCACCGAGGTTTTGCCCGGGGGGGCCGGAGCAGGTGGCGTGGAGGCCGCTGTGGCCCGGCCTCAGCCCGGGGGCGTTGGGCCGCGGGGATCCAGCAGCTCCAGGATGCCCAAAACGTCCACCCCGGCCCCGCGGCCGCTGCAGCTCCAGGGCTGCTGGGGCCCGGTCGACGCTGAGCTCTGGCTGCTGCGGCGGTGCCAAGCTCTGGGGACGGGGACAGGGACGGTGCTGGGCTACAGTGGGAGCACGCTGCAGGACGGCGGGACGGGCACGCCCCAGCTGAGCTGCCTGATGTCCCCCCATCCCCAATAAACAGACACCCGGGTGCTTTTTCTGACCAAACTGTTTGTATCTCACGGGTGCTGCTGCGGCTCCTGCGGCTGGTGGCCGGAGCCCCGGCACTGCTCATGCTGTGGGCGCTGGTATGGGACGGTCCTGGCTCTGCTCGGTGGCACTGGCGGGGGGCCAGGGGCTGTGGGGCCAGCACAGCGCCTGGCACAGCTGTGGGGGCACCAGCCACGCTCCTGGACCCCGGGCGCTGGCGGGAGGGTCCTGACGGGGAAATGGGACAAACACGGGAGTTAATGTGTAACGGCCGGACCGAGCACATCCCTCGGGCCTGGCCTTGGCTGCTGCCCAGCACGCTCAGCCCCCGCTGCAGCGGGGACCCTTGCTCCCGTGCCCCCGGCTGCACACACAGCCCTGCGCTGAGGGGTCCCCCCGCTCCGGAGCCCGTCCCCGCTGCGCTGGGCTGGGCTGGGGACACGGAGGGGCTTGGTGAGGGCGGGGGGAAGGTGGCAGCCAGCCGGCTCCCGGCCTCCGCTGTGTGCCCGTGTGTTTGCGGGCGCTGCCTGGACTCTGCCCGCGTGCTGACATAGGCAAGGCCAGACCCGGCTCGCTGCCCAGCCCCGGACCCTGCGGTAGGCGGGGAACTTTCTGGATGAAACGCTGGCACCGTGTGTGGCACGGTATGTTATGGCACCACGTGTGCCATGTGTGTCACGGTGCGTTACGGCACCGCATGTGCTGCACCTCCCACGGTGCCTCGGGAACCGCGGGGACACCATGTCCCGCAGCCAGCCACTGCCGCTCCCCAACCCCCAACCCCTTTTGCCCCCGTTTTCTGCTGTGAAATCTCTCAGGGGGATTTATTGCTGACTGTTTCAAAATACTTCTGGCGCAGAAGCCAAGTCTGGTGCATTCCTTCGTGCTGGCCAAGCCACTCTTGGTCGAGGACCCTGGAATGAGCTGTCGGGGAATTTGTTTTGCAAGAGTAATTCCCTTTCTGTGCAAGCTTCTGCTTTGTTGGGTTTTTCTGTAGGTTGGGAGCTCGGTCCGGGGGCTGGACACCCGGGTCCGTCTCCCCCAGGCGCAGCGAGGCCGGGCTGGGAGGCACAGGGAGGAGCAGCCCAGGGCGGGGATGTGCCTGCGGCCAGGGCTGATCCCGCAGCGTTTGCACCGGTTCCTTCACGTGTGTTTCCCGTTCGCTGACGGCAGCTGGGAAACCGCCGCTCGACAGGGCCGGCGTGAGGCCCCCGGGGCTGACCTGGCCCCGCTCCCTGGCACGGTGACGCTGCCGCAGCCACGCTCTGTCCCGGGGCTGGAGCTGGGTCCGGCCAGCCTGGGCCAAGGGTGCTGAGCGCCCAGCCAGGCTTTTGCTGCGCCCTTGTCTCCCTGCGCTCGGGAGCGCCAGCCCGGCGTGGAGCGAGGGTGCCAGGAGGGATCCCGGCCGCCACTGCCCGGCGGGCAGCTCCCGGTGCCAAGGCCAGGCTGCCCACGGAGCACAGGCACAGGCTGTGGCTGCGGATCTGCCCTGGCAGCCCCAGCCTGGCGCTGCTGAACGTGAGGCCGACCGAGGCAGAGCTGTGACCATCCGGCTGCTGTCAGAGCGTGGGCGTCTGCAAACACGATCCCTCTTCCTCAGCTGACAGCTCCAAGCGTGGCCCTTGCCTGTGTTCTGGGGAGGAAGGTTTGCCGTGTTTTTGGAAGGTTTGCCGTGTTTTTGCCTGTCAGACCCCACGGCCCCCGGGGCTGCCCGCAGCCCCCGCTGTCTGTGGGCCGGCCACGGCGCTGGACACGACCTCTGCCCACTCTGCGCCCTGGCCAACAGCGCAGGGTGGCGGTTCAAGGATCTTGACCTGAACTTTCTCGAGGAAGGAGATAAGTGATGCATTTTCACTGGCTGCTAATCATTAACGCCGCGTTGCCCGTCCCCCCCACGGCAGCTGCCCACTCTGCGGTGGGGGCTCAGGCTGGTCCGTGTGCCGGCAGCCGTGGTGGCCACCAGAGCTGCGGAGGGAGGTTTCTCCTGCCAGGCTGACCCTGTGTCCCCGGCTCCTGGACACAGCTCTCCCTGTGCCTCATTCACTGTTACCTCCCTGGGGAGAACAGGGCGATAGATCTGTGGTGCCGGCGCTGCTGCCAGCGCGGCGTGGCCATGGGCAGGGACCCGGCACCCACGGGATGAGCGGCGTGTTGGGCTCTGTCCCCTCAGCCGGGGTCTGACAGGGCAGTTTTGTGCCCGAGGGGGTTAACCCAGGGGAGCGGTGTTGGGAGGAATGCCTGCCCTCCCAGGGGACCTCACCTGCAAATGGCCTTTAACCCCAGGAGACCAGAAAAACATCACTGGCAGCCAGCAGCTCCCCCGGCCTCCCTGTCTGAGGCTGCGGGGAGCTCCAGGAACGGCTTGGAAAGTTTCCCATTACACGGAGCCCTGGTTAAATCAGCCGCGGCAGTGAGGCGCTTTTCCATCAGCTGAGGTTTCAGCCAACGTGGAGGTGGTGGGCAGGCAGCCCCCCACGCCACACATGACCCCGTCCACACTCCTGGGCATCCCTGCGGTGCTCGGCGGTGCCTGCGGTGATGGCAGAGAGAACGTCAGAGCCCGGGGCTGCGGCAGGGCTGTTGGCAGAGCGCGGGTGCTTGAATCCCCTCCCCGATCACAGGGCAAACGGAGGCTCTGCAGGAGCTGTGGGACTGTTGTAGCGGGTGGCAGGAGGAGCGGGGGCTGCGGGACCCCCGAGCGAGGCAGCCGCCTGCGCACTGCGGGGCGGGGAAGGGCCGGGGGGCTGGTGCCGGAGCACCCCCCGCTCCACCAGCCCCACGCACCCTCAGAGCCTGTTTTTTCCCCTTTACATAAGTTGTTCCAAACATGTTTGTAACAACCCCCCGGTGATGCACCTTTGGCAAAAGTGGTTTTGGGTCCAAAGATCAGTGCTGGGACAAGTGACCTGCCCGCAGCAAACAAGAGCCCGCAGAGTATAAAACCCCGTCGGGGCGGTGGAGTGCGGGACAGCCCGAGGGCAGCGGCTACGGAGGAGGATGGAGGCCGGCATGGACGTCCTGCACGACACGGGCCTCCAGGCAACGCGCTGGCTGCAGCAGCACTTCCAGGGCTCCCAGGACTGGTTCCTCTTCATCTCCTTCGCCGCCGACCTCAGGAATGCGTTCTTTGTCCTCTTCCCTGTCTGGTTCCACGCCAGCGAGTCGGTGGGCATCAGGCTCGTGTGGGTGGCCGTGATCGGAGACTGGCTCAACCTCGTCTTCAAGTGGTGAGTGGCCCCGTGTGCGTGTGACAGGGACGGGTGCCTCTGCCGCTGATGCCACCACGAGACAGTTGCTCTTGGCCTGAAAAAGCCTCAGAGGGAAGGGACGCTGCTCCTCTTGTGCAGTGCGTTGACTTGCTCCTGGGAAGTTCTTGCTCTTCCCCTTCAGGGACCGGGGACGGGGACATGGACCGGCAGTGGCGGCTGCCGGGACCAAGCGCCCAGCTGGGTGCTGTGTCTGTCGGGACGCCCTGGACCACTCATGGGTCCTTTGCCTCTTCCAGCTCCCAGGCCAGAGCTGACACCGCAGCCGTGCCCAGCTGCTCTGGTGCTCAGGGCCCCCACATCCCCCCTCTCCTTTCTTTTCAGGATCCTCTTTGGAGAGAGACCGTACTGGTGGGTCCACGAGACTGACTATTACAGCAACTCCTCCGCCCCAGAGATCCAGCAGTTCCCACTCACCTGCGAGACCGGCCCCGGTAGGTCCCTGGCCCCAGTAGGGTCCCTGGCCCCAGTAGGTCCCCAGCCCCAGCGGGGGCAGAGGGCACTGCCCAGGGGGACCTGCCCACCCCGGTCCCCACTCTGGGTCTCGGTCCCCGCTGACCGCACACCCTGAGCTGGCTCTTGGCGGGGGGGCGTTGCTGGTCCCATCCCGGGGACGCCGGCCGTGCCTGCAGCGGTGGAGGCAGGGCAGCCCCTGTGCAGAGCAGACCTTGACCCTCGGTGCAGACGTGGCGGTTCCGCACAAACCCTGGCCCGTGCCGGGGCCGTGCTCTGCCCTCCAGCCCCAGGTGGCAGCTGCCCCATGGGGAAGGGTCTTGCCTGGTGCTGGGGCAGCCCTGTCTGTGCTCCCCACAGGCGCCGGGGCAGGGCTGCTGGCATCCCCGGCGCGCTCGGCGCAAGCCGTCAGGACAGTCAGTGCCCTCTGCCCAGCCTTGCATGGCAGACGGGCTGCGGAGCCCCGGGCTGTCCCCCCGCCCCAGCCTTGCCTGCACCCGGGGACGGAGCTGGGCGCCCACCGCAGAGGTGGCACCGCAGCCGCCCAGGGATGGGTGCTGGGGGCCGT
This sequence comes from Nyctibius grandis, assembly GCF_013368605.1. Classification (NCBI taxonomy): domain Eukaryota; kingdom Metazoa; phylum Chordata; class Aves; order Nyctibiiformes; family Nyctibiidae; genus Nyctibius; species Nyctibius grandis. The sequence goes on from NC_090683.1 coordinate 7,196,217, forward strand.
ACCACCCTGTGCTGCAGCCCCGGGGCTGGGCTGGTGCCCGGGAGCCGCCCCGGCACAAGGGCACAGCTTGCTCTGAAGTGGGGGTCTGACCTGGGACTTTCTTCGCCCAGGGAGCCCCTCTGGCCACGCCATGGGCGCAGCAGGCGTGTACTACGTCATGGTGACAGCCCTCCTCTCCAGTGCCGCGGGGAAGAAGCCGTCGAGGACACTCAGCTACTGGTAAGCTGTGCACCAAAGCCACCCGTGCTGGGCCGGGGCTGCTCCCGAGCCCATCGAGGCACAGGGCCATGGGCAGAGAGCGGGGCCGTGGCACCCCAGGCGGGGTGTGCACGAGGACTGGCTTGGTGGGTGGCCTGGAGCTGCTCGGGGTGCGCGATGGCGGTACCCCGGGCAGCACGAGCCGGCCCTGGCACCGACGTGGCCGCCCGCCCCTCGCAGGGTGCTGTGGTCGGTGCTGTGGACGGGGTTCTGGGCAGTTCAGGTCTGCGTCTGCCTGTCCAGAGTCTTCATTGCCGCCCACTTCCCCCACCAGGTCATCGCGGGGGTCATCTCAGGTGAGTGCATCAGACCCCCCCCGTCCCCTTCCCCATGTCACCGCCATGCCGGACCACAGCACCGGCCAGGACGGGCGCACGGCCTGACGGTGCCCTCCGGGACGTGCCTTTGTCCCTGTCCCATGTGGGGCACGAGCCCCAGTCGGGCGGGCAGGGCACGGCCAGGCGCTCCTGGGCTCTGAGGGATGGTGAGCGTGGCCCCAAGGCGCAGGCAGGGCAGGGCTGCGGTGTGAAAGGGCTGTCACTGGGCGAGGGAGCAGAATCGGCCCCCGTGAGCAACGGGCGCAGCCGTGGCCACCGGGGCAGTCAGCACCGCGCGGAGCCCCGGGGTAGCCCCAGCACGCCCAGGACTGCGGGGCCGCCCGGCTCCACCGCCCTGGGCCGGCGATCTCTCGCTGAGCGGCGCCGCCTCCACTCCCGTTTCGTTCCCGCAGGGATGGCCGTGGCCAAGACTTTCCAGCACGTCCGCTGCATCTACCACGCCAGCCTCCGCCGGTACCTGGGCGTCACCTTCTTCCTCTTCAGCTTCGCCCTGGGCTTCTACCTGCTGCTGCGGGCGCTCGGCGTGGACCTGCTCTGGACGCTGGAGAAGGCGCAGAAGTGGTGTGCCCACCCCGAGTGGGTCCACATCGACACCACCCCCTTCGCCAGCCTCCTCCGTAACCTGGGCATCCTCTTCGGGCTGGGGCTGGCCCTCAACTCCCACATGTACCTGGAGAGCTGCCGGGGGAAGCAGGGCCAGCAGCTGCCCTTCCGCCTGGGCTGCGTCGCCGCCTCCCTCCTCGTCCTACACCTCTTCGACGCCTTCAAGCCGCCCTCCCACATGCAGCTGCTCTTCTACGTCCTCTCCTTCTGCAAGAGCGCGGCTGTGCCGCTGGCCACCGTCGGCCTCATCCCCTACTGCGTCTCCCAGCTCCTGGCCACGCAGGACAAGAAGGCTGCCTAGGGGCGTCCCCGCAGGTAACGGTGCGGCCGCCCCGGCTCTGGGCTCGGGGGCACTCGCCGGACCGTGGGTGCACCCCGGCCACTGTTGGCTCCCCACTAAACCTGCACGGACTGACCCTGCACCGGGAGCGGGCTGTGACAGCCGGGCTGGCGGCGCTGCTGGACGGCTCCCGCGGCACAGACCCACAACGCCAGTCCTGCTGTAGGCTTGGGCGGTCTGCGGCCAGTGATGCCCAGCGAGCCCCGTGCTCCCAGGGCTCTCCTGCTGCCCTTCCCGTGCCCACGCGTGGGGGGCATCAGCCCAGGGCCCTGCGGCAGCAGGGGAAAGAGCCTGCGCTCCCCTTCAGCTGCAGGGCTGGGGATGGTGCCACCGGAGCAAGGTGCTCGCCCATGGGGCTCGGGGTCTGCTGGCAAAGAAACTCTGTCACAGGAACGGGCAGACACGGTGATTTGGAGATAAAGCACCAGCTCTGGGAGCCCCCCAGCCCTGAGGTGTTCGGTGTTCGCTGCTGGGTGGAGCAGCCTGGGGTACACAATGCACATGTGTGTATACATACACACGCGTGTCTATATACACATACACACGGGTGTGTCCGTAAGCACGAGGTGTTTTATTAAAGCTGACGGTGTGTTTAGCTGCTCAGTTCAACCGTCTCGCTGGCCGGTGAGGCGGGATGGGGGATTGGCCCCCGGGCGCAGGGGCTGTGGCAGGGGCAGCTGTTGGTGACTCTCCTGCGGTGCTGCTCCCACCATCACCTGCAGGGCACGGACAAACCACCCCAAACCACCGGGATGGGCAGTGCCAGGCTCCCCCTGTCCCCATCGCCTTTCACCCTCAGGTGCAGTCAGGCAGGGCCAGCACAGCGCGGGGGGGACGGGACCGTGCTCGTTAGTGCGGGCTCACCCTGCTGACTTCAAAGCTGTACAGGCTGCCAATTAACTCAGTTAGTAAACATCCTCTCTCAGCCTGAGATTGTTTCAAACAGATATGAAGGTACAGATGCCTTCTCCCCGCCAGACTGTACGTGTGCACGTGCAGTATCTCTCCTGATCTTAAAGGTCCTTGCCAACCAAGATGATTCTATGATTCTGTCTCCCCAAAACACCCGTTCCTGCAGCATTCACCCTGTACCCAGCTATGGGTTCTCTGCTGCGGCACACCTGAGAAATGCCACCTCCCCGCCAGACCCCCAGTGCCCCTGGGAGATGGTGCCCAGCTGAGCCGTGGTAACGCCCGTTGTCCTGCTGTGGCTCACACAGGCCTGCACCGCACACAGCAGCTTCGCAGCCTCTCCCAGAGCGCGGATGGGAGCCCTCGCGCTGCCAGGCAAGAGAGCACCTTCCTGCTGACCCACCTGCACGCCAGCAGAGCCCCACGCCAAAACCCAGCCACGCCAAAACGCCTTCCACAACAGAGTTTGCTGTGAATCTCACTTGGTGTGGAGCTCAGCTGCAGACCTAATTCTCTGTAGAAAGCTTCTCTAGCTCAGCACACACCCCCACCCAGTCTCCTCCAGCCGGGGAGCGGGCAGGCTGCGCCCACCGATTATTCCGACCAGGAAGGATCGGGACGGGGCAGCCAGACCCCATGGAGGCGGTCGCAGACAGCCCCTCTCTGGCAGCCCGCCGTGTGGGGTGGGAACAAGGGGTCCCCCCCGCAGCAGGGTCCCCAAGCTGGCAAAGGGCCCTCGGCTGAACAGCCTCCGCGTTGGCTGCTTGCAGAACCCCGTGTGCCGGGGCTGCTGCTACCCTGCGTTCGTGACAGACAAACCTCCTTAGCAGAGCGGTTTCTTTTCTTCTTTGTCCCTGTTTATCACCCACATCTGGACCAAACCTGCCAGTCATTTCTAGCAAGGGGAAAAGAAATTCCCAAACTACTTGTGCATTTCACACTGTGGCTCCACAGCGCCCTTCAGTTTCTGCAGCTGAGAATGCAGCAGCTCCAGCACCCACCCTGGCAGCAAAGGCAAGCCGAGGAAACTGGGGAGCAGCTCTGCCTGAGCCCGAGGGATTTCGTATCTGCGTTAGCCAGAGAAACTCCTGATGTTCACAAATGGACCGGTAACAACCGCACCCCAACCAGGGAAAGGACTGACACACGAAGGTGAGTGATTTCCTGCCCGTGGGGCACCAGCTCTCCCCTCCAGCTGCTCCCTGCCCCGGCCGAGTCAGGGGCACAGCGGGGTCAGCAGCGGCTGCTGCCCGAGGGAACCGCTGAGTCCAGGGGCCAGCGGCAGCCCTGCGTGTTGGCCAGAGGGGCCCTGGCAATGGCATCAGCACAAACATCTTCACACCTCCAGCATCTGCAGATTTCTGAGTAGCCAGGAAAAAAGTCAGTTCCTCTTTTTCAAGGGCTCACGGGTCCTTTGGTGCCCCCTCCTTTCCTTGCTCACAGGCTCAAGCTCAACAACAGCATCTTCTCTTCTTGCCTCCCAGTTCTATCTCAGGCAGCCGTAACTGGTGACCAGCTTAGTTTGGTCTTTTAAGGGGGATTTACTGATCTGAGCATCCCTCCAATTCCTGCCACATTTCATTCCTTCTTCTCCCTACAAAATTTCAGCAGCAAAAGTTTGATTCATTTCTCTGCACTTGTTGGCAAATATCATACTCAAACCCTCTGCTTCCTACCAGTATTCTGATATTTTTAAAAGCATCCAGCTTATTATAAATAAATGTGCTCACAAAGCAATTACTCCTCAGCAACTGGTACAAAGTTAAAAAGCCACAGTGTACTGCGAACGGGAGGTCCCCTCTCTTGGTTTTAGGAAGCCTCCAAAATGGTTAAATAATGACTACTTTTAATCACTTAAGAATGTGTACCATTTGTCTGGGGAAATGAAAGAACCCTTGCAGCAAAGCGTGGATGGCAGATCCCTCCCCAGTTTTCCATGAGCACCACATCAGCTCACACGCAGCATCTGCACACCAGCTGTTGTTTCTACGTCTTTATTCTCTGGGAGAGAAGCTGGTGGAGCTCATGCAAAGCAGGGAAGACAGCCCTACTTCAGGAGTTGTTTCTTACACTTCAGGGCTCCGATGGCTGATGAATTCCTGGAGCAGAGCTTGCGCTTCTCCTCGCCGACTCATCTTGGTTGCCTTGCCCTGAAAGCGGCCTCGCTTCCCAGCTCCTTTGCCTCCCAGCAGCTCTGCCACCCTGCAGTGACAACACGGCACGCTGAAGGCCGCTCGCTCGCAGAGGAGGGTGGCCTGGCCCAACCTGCTCCCGAGAGCAAACGGGGATCCATGCCCTAATGATACTGCTCGGCTGCTTAGCCTGCAACATTAGAATCCTTATTAACTTTAAAGAAACCATAGAACACATTACCTGGGACCTAAATTCTCAACTGCTTCAACAGGTCCAGCCAGAAGAAAGAGTCCTGCTTCTTTTTCATCTCCCACAGTCAGGAAGAGCAGGGTTTCCTGCGGACAGAGACGAACCTTGCTCCAGAACAACCAGTGTCCTCCTCTTGGAAAGAGGACAGAGACACCGGCCACGGCTCCCACCCAGGCATGCAAACGGCGCAGAGGTCTGTGTGCGTTACCGAGACACTCAGTTTGCAGGAAGTAAAAGGGAGGGGGGCTTCTGAACCTTTGATGCTCAATCATATGTTGTGGGGGACAGAATGGGTAGTGGGGTACCCTAGTTAAAAGGATAAGGTTGGCAGTTGGACTGGGTGATTATTGTAGGTCCTTCCAACTGAGACAGTCTGGTCTGCTCTGTTCTGTCCCGTTCTGTTCTATTCTAAACCAGCCGATGAGGTTCTGTACAGCTCTTTGGGGAACAGGCTCCTCTACGGTGCTCTGAATTGTCGCTGTTGTATTTTTTGACTGTTGAGGATTCCTCTGCAGCCCGAGGCTGCTGGGGACAGTAACTCATGTAACTTTTGAAAGGAAACAGCCCTGTAGCTTGTGACTACGGTACAAACAGAAGCCTGGCCCTGCCTGTGCTACAGCTTGAATGAAAAAGCCAGTGGTGTCAGGTTAGTCTGCATCAGTGACTCACCTCTGTCCCAATCTCATTAGCGATGATATTCATAAATTCAGAGTCACCCTCTTTCCTGTATGGATGGGTAAAAGAAACACTTCAGAAAGAAGCAAAAATTCCCTCTGGAGTCCAAAATATCAATCAGAAACCAAAGGCCTGATCAGGCCTGGGGTTTTGGCCTCTTGCTGTTAGGGTGGAGATTAGGTTTTTTCTATGTATCTAAATCCTCATTGTGCATTCCTGGGGACGTGTTAGAAATTATTCAAGTGTTTATCTTTAAGAAATAGAGCTCCTCAGTTTTATTTGAAAATATCAAGGGCAGAGAGAAATCAGAGAGACACAGTTATTTCTTAGCTATAAAACCAGAAGAATTCAGTGACTGAATTACTAACACATTCCTTTAATTACAAAACCTTCCCGCAGGCTGAGGCAGTTTAATATTCTATTCACCTTGTTTATATTCTTCCTTGAGAAACAAGCCTGAATAGGTGTCAGAGAGATGCAACTGCCATAAAACATTTAAGGTAACATTTTACCCTTTTCCCTGAACTCCCCCATACCTGTGTAAGACAAACAGCTGGCTTTGAACAGGTTTGCTCTTGAAGTCCCGGGCTATCAACACAGCCATGTCTCTAAGCAGGTTCAAGTTATTCTGAAAGAAAAGCAAATCAACTGTGCTGCAGATGGAGAAGTCAGTGTGAACACTGAGTTGTGTTCCCAGAGCTGGGAGCAGTTTTCATAATATCCACGAAAACTGATGTCTACGATTCAACTCCCAGTTCTCGTGACTGAAGCTCAGGTCTAGAGGAAGCAGCCACAACCTGCTCTTCTCAGCCATCACCATACCTTCTGAAGCAGCTTCACAGAACTTTGCAGTCTCTTCACAGCCTCTACGTGCTCACCTGGTCCATTTCTGAAAGAACAAGTAGAATTTGGATCGCCACTCAGAGGGACAAAGAAAGGATTTCTTAAAGGAGCAAAAGCAGGTAACATCATAAAAAGCACGGCGCAGAGGTACCCTGAGGCTCACGGGGGTATTTGTCAGAAGGAAAAGTAAAGATGAAATAATCAAAGTGGAAAGGGTGTTACTTGAGCAGTGAGGTTAGAGCCTTCTCAGCGCTGTGACTTTGTTCGATTGACTTCAGCACTCTGTTTCCTGCCAGGAAAGCCAAGTTGGTCTTGTTCTTTTTCCCTTTTTCTGTGCCAAGGAGTTTAATAACCTTAAAAAGAAAATCACCCTGGTCAGAAAAGAACAGTACTTTGCTTATACTCACACAGGTGGTCAGTTCCTACCAGACTATGCCTTGTTGTGAATATTGGCTCTCTGCCAGTGAAAATAAACTGATTACAATCAGCCATAAGGTCAACAAACAAAAAAAAAGAATGGTGATACAGTGGAATTAATACAATTTGCCAGTCACAGGCTGCACTCTGCAGTGCATCTGGATGTCCCTGCTGGGATACAGACTCCAACAAATGACTGAAAAGACAGAAACACTTCAAGGCAGCTCTAGAATTTCATCTCCACCTCCCTGCACAAAGGATTTCTGCTGCTGAGTTCGGTTACAAAGAGAGGAAGGAGCCTGACTGACCGGACGAGGACTGCCGACCCGAGTGCAGCCCTGCTGGGGCTCGGCCAGCACACGGGGCCTCGCCGCCCCCTTCACCATCGGGACAATTTCCAGCAGACCTGGATCTCGAGGACTTCTGCTGCGCTAGGGCCGAACGTGTGGAGCGAGGCCCCCCCAAGGCAACGCAGCTGCAGCCCCCACCTGCAGGTCACTCAGGTTGGAGACATGAGTCCCACAGCACATGTTGGAGTCTATGCCTTCGATGTCAACAACTCGCACTGGCCCCGCGTGGTCATCTGGCAAACCACGGCTTCTCACCTAGCAAGAGGAGGACAATGGCAAACAAGGTGACATCCACACCACGGTTATTTTGGTCCCACGGATATCATCAGTTCTCTCCCCACTACTCACTGTCTCAATTTCAGGGTCATCTGCAGCCAGTTCCCTCACCATCACGGGTACCCTCTCCCGGATTTTCTCATTCACGCTCCTCTCCAGGGCCTCTATGTGCTCTGCTGTCATGGAGGGGGTGTCCAGCTCAATGACACTTCGCTGACGGCCCAGCTCCCTGCACCGATGAAGAACATCTGCTGGAAGGTCCCTCTGTGCAGCACTAAGTGCCATCCCACTGCTGGGAACGTGGTGACTGAAACAAAACATACTTCCCTCCTCTCCCTTTATTTACACAGCACCAGATGCATACCAAACACTCGGAGGAGGACAAGACAGAACAACTACTTTGCACAGTTTCTCTCCAGTCACCTCTCCCAGGCCCTCTGAGCTGGAGTGAAACGTCCAAGGGCAGAAACTGCTTTGATTTATCAATGTTCAGCTCCTTGCGGCCCAGCACGGTGGCACACGCCAAACAACGTAAGACTGGGCCAAAAGGAGCCTCTTCCCTGCTCACCATGAAGTTGTCTTGAATCCAAACATCTGCTCTGTGATGGCAGTGATGAGATGCTGTCCTGCAAGAGACGTGCAAGCAGCAGCTTTGAGCACTACTGGACACAGGAAGAGATTTTCAGCCAGAGTGTGTTTTTTCTGCTGACATTCCCCACGACATTTGCAGATGCCCAGGCACGTGCTCGGCGCTGCGGGGCTTGTGCTACTGCTTAGGAGCAGGCACAGGAGACAGCCATCGCCACCTGCCTCCCCCAGCGGCCCCGGGGACGAAGCGTGCGTGCAGAGCTGCCGGGGCTCCCCCTCCCCTGCCCGGGGTGGGACAAGCTGGGCGCTGACGGACCCCCAGCCCAGGGCCCGGTGAAGCCAGGCGCGGCCGCCCCCCGCCCGGGCCGGGCACGCACCCGAGTGCTGCTGCATGTGGTCGAAGCGGCGCTCCCAGTCCAGCGACAGCAGCACCTCGGCGCCCGGCTCCAGCGCCGCCTGCACGAAGTGCACGGCCTCGGGGCCCCGCCGCGTCACGCGCAGCACCGGCACGTCCCCGATGAGGCCGCGGTCGTCCGGCTGCGGGCACGGGGCGTCAGGGCCGCCTGCCTGGCCCGGCCCCCCGCCCCGCCCCGCCCGGCCCGTACCTGCCCGCCGCCCTCGGGGAAGAGGATCGTGTCCTCCAGCACCACCTGGAACCCGCGCACCGGCTCCCCGCCGCCCTCGGGCCGCAGCTCCGCCGCCCGGCACGACACCACCCTGGTGGCGAACTGCGACAGAGACACGGCGGCACCGTGAGCGCCGGCCCGCGCCCGCCGCGCCCGCCCCGGCCCGGCCCGCCGCTACCTGCCGGGCCCAGCTGTCCCGCTGGCACTGGAACACCATGGCCGCGGCGGGGACGGCACCGGGCTGGCGGGGACGGCGGCCGGGAGGGACACGGGGCTGCCGGGGACGGCGGCCGAGGGGGGACACGGGGCTGGCGGCCGTGCCGCAGGGGGCGGGGCCTGCGCGGTGCACGGCCGGGGCGGGGGGGGGCGGCTCCCGGGGCCCGTCGCGGCGGCGGCGCGAGGCAGCGGACGGCGGCGGCGGACGCTCACGTTTATTGCCCCGCGCGAGTAACCGGCACGGGGACACCGGACGGCTCCCGCCGCCCCGGGTCGGGGTCCGCTGCGCTCGGCGGGGAACCGGCCGGGGCGGCTCCGCTTCCCCGGAGAGCCCCGCCCGCGCTGCTCGTCGGTGCGTGCTGCCGGCGCACCGGGAGGCCTCCTGCGGCCGCGGCGTCCCCGGGGGCCGGGTCTTCAGAGGTCGTCCTGCGGGAGGGAGGAGCAGGGCGCCAGGGAAGGGGCCCGCCCCGGCCGGGCAGCCCCCGGCACCGTGGGAGCGTGTCCCTGGTCGGCTCCGGGACGGGCTGCCCGAGGGGAGCGGCTGGCGCTGCTGCCGGCGTCCCGGGGCGAGCGGAGGGCCAGAGGCTCAGCGCTGCTCGGGGGGGGCGGCTGCAGCGTGTAGCAGCATCTGGGGGAAGCGGCTGGCGGGCAGCACTTACATCCAGGTCGTCCATGGCCGGGGGGGGGCCTTTGTCCGTCACCTTCTCCAGGAGCTGGACGGGAAACAAACGGCTGTGGGAACCCCGGGTGCCCGGCTCCCCCCAGTCCCGAGCACCCACCCCACACACGCCCCGGGACCCCGAGGCCTGCGGCCCGGCTCACCTCGGCGTACTGCTCCACCATGGCCCTCTCCACCTCCTCGTCCCCTTCCCAGTCTCGCCAGTTGTCAAAGTCCACGGAGAGCCAGGCCGGCTGTGGGCAGAGAGCATCTCCTGAGTGGGGGAGCGGCACGGAGCGGACCACGCAGCCCCGTCCTCGCAGCCCGGGATCGCTCTGTGGGGCGAGCGCAGGCTGCTCCTGCACAGGCGAGGGGACTGGGTGGGCTGGGGAAGGGCAGGACGGGGAGCGTGTCCCTTTGCCTGCGGGTGCTGGTCCTGACCCTGCCGCATCCCTCCTGGAGGGCAGCGGTCTGTGGGCTGGCAGCGACCGCGACGCTGGGCTCTGTGGGAGCTCTGTGTTGGGGTGCCCACGTGGGGCCCTCGGTGTCTGTCCTGGGGGCAGGTTGGTCCCCAGGAGCTGCGAGGCTCTGCGTGGGGACAGCACACGTGCTGAGGCTGGTCCTGGCTGCCGGGCGCCGCGCACACCTTGATGTTCTCCTTGGTGATGCGGGGCCAGGCCACTTTCTCCTTCCACTTCCTCATAAAGCACGTGATGGAGCGGTCAGAGCGCTTCTCCCGTGAGTCCTGCCAAGAGATCAGGGATGCCTCACCTCCGTGTCTGCCAGACTCCTCTCTGTAATCCACTGCAGACACGCACAGGATTAAAGCTCAGCCATGTGCAGGCTGTGGGACACACACAACTGCGGAGACAGGTTGTTCCTGGCCCAAGGCAGCACTGCGAGTGCCAGGCCCAGGGTCAGGGCCCCCACGCTTGTGCTCACCCCACTCGGGCTCTCGGAAAACGGGCAGGATTCAACGCTAAGCAGCATTGCTCAAGACTGCACAGGCTGGGTTTAACTCTGAGCCTGATGCAGGCTGTCGGAGAGCAGTTTGCTGGGGGAAGCCTCACCTTGGAGTTGACTCTAGCATACAGGTTGATCTCATTGTAGAACTCCACGCCGTCTGCATTTTTGCAACTGCCAAAACACCGTCACAGCCTGGCTTAGGATAGGGCTGAGGCCACGCGTGCCCTGCTCTTACAGAGCCCTCCCCGTGCCCCAAACCAGCCCCAGTTCAGGGCTGCGTCCCAGGCTGGCAGGGCAGCCACAGCTCACCTGAACACCAGCCGCTGGTCCTCAATGACGACCTTAACGTCCGTGCTGTCCTCGACGCAGAACTCCAGGTAGACGTACCGCGGGCGGTCGTACCACAGTGTCTTTGCGGGTTGCCTTGGGGAAGAGCAGACCAGTGGGCATTTCCACAGCGCCCACCCGCGCTCCGCAGGGACCGCGCGAGGCACGGGGTGGGGACCGGGGCAAGGAAGGTGCCCCAAGTGTGCACCCTGGGCCGAGCTCCGGGGCTGGCAGCGAGGTGCGCGCAGGGCCCGGGCGGTGGGCACGCAGCGCTCCCCCCTCACACCCACGCAGCCCCTCGCCTCGGAAGCCGGCGGGGCCTGGCGGGCCGGCCTGCCCCCGCTCTCCCCTGCCATTCCCGGCGCCATTCCCCCGCTGCCCCGGGCCGGAGGGTCCCGGCCGGTGCTGCCTCAGGCTCTGGCCCCTGGGTGGGCGCCCCAGACCCTCACCGGGCGCTGCCCCGGGGGCCGCGCGGGGGTCCCGGGCGCTGCCCGTCCCGTCCGGCCGCGCTCACCTCGCCATGGCGGTGCCGGCCCCGCCCAGCGCTATTTCGGGCCGGGGGCGCGGCTGTCGCGGGGACGGAGCGGGGGCCGGGAGCGGGGGTCGGGCCGGCCGGGCCGGGCGCGGCGCGGCCACTTCACGGCCCGGTCGCCGGCCCAGCGCCGCCCCACGACGCCCGCGGTGGGCGCGCCCCGCGCCGGGCCACGCGCCCGGGACCCCCGGGACCCCCGGGAGCCCCGGGACCCCCGGGACCCCGGGACCCCGGCCCCGCCGCAGCCGCCCCGCCAGGCCGCGGGGGGGCGCGCTGGCGCCGCGCAGGCCCCGCCCCCGCCAGGCCCCGCCCCCGCCAGGCCCCGCCCCGCCCCGCGGCGATAAGATGGCGGCGGTGTCGCGGCGCCGGTAGCGGCGGCCATGGAGGCGGAGGGCGGCCCCCTGGGCCCGGGGGAGCGCTGGGCGCCGGTGGGCGCCGTGTCGGTGGTGACGGCAGAGGAGGAGGAGGACGAGGAGGCGGCGGCGGCGGGCGGGTCGCCGCAGTCGGTGCCGCGGCTGCGGGCGGAGCGGCGGCGGCTGCACGGGGCGCTGCTGGCGCTGGCCTCGCACTTCGCGCAGGTGCAGTTCCGGCTGCGGCAGGTGGCGCGCGCCGGCCCGGCCGAGCAGCAGCGCCTGCTCCGCGACCTGGAGGAGTTCGCCTTCCGCGGCTGCCCCGCGCCGCTGCCCCGCGGCCCCGCCGGCGGCCCGGTGAGTGCGCGGGGGAGGCGGGACGGGGGGCGCGGGCCGTGCGAGCCGGCTCCGCGGGCCCGGGTGAGGAGAACACCGCCCCCGGTCGGACAGCGGCGTCGCGGGGCTTTCCGTGCCTCCGAGCTGCCTAAAGCCCGTTAGCGGCGGCTGCGGACCCGGGCACCGCCGGGCGTGCGGAGGGGCTCGGAGGCCGAGGCGGGGGCTGCCCAGCGGCACCGCTCGCCCCGCTGTGGGGAGGGACCGGGCCGGCGGGTGTGCACGAAGCTCGGGCCCGGGGCCGTGCAGGCCCTTGGTGACCCGGAGCCAGCTCACGTTAAAGCCCCGCTTTGCGTGATACGGCTCCGCTGCGAGATCCAGCGGTGACTCGGGATCTGCACGTTATTCTGCCGTTTGCAACGGCGCTTCCCGGATCCCGGCCTTGTGAGACCGGGCTTGTGTGCAGGACTCTGGAGAGGCTCCTCCTGTCAGACGAGGTGCTGTGGCCGGTACCTCTTCTGGATGTACAGGCACGTCTTTTTTCTCAGACTGACGTGCAGCGTTCGCTAGTTAAGTGCATGAGCTGAAGGAAACACTCCACATACCACGATCCTGTTCTCTGGGGCCTGACTATGATGCTAAATCTTAAATTTTTTTTTACTGGTAACTTTTTTTCAGAGCGAGCGAGAGAAGCAGGAGCAAATTGAGGTCCAGAAGGAGAAGCAGAGAGAGCTGATCCTGCAGCTCAAGACACAGCTGGATGACCTGGAGACATTTGCTTACCAAGAGGGCAGCTATGATTCTCTGCCACAGTCTGTGGTTATGGAAAGACAACGGGTAAGGCTCGCAGAGTCCTTCTGCCTGTATTTATTAGCATTTGTGAGCCTCGTGTATACTGTAGGAGTTGGTCAGTCCATACTTCTCGCTGGCAGCTGTAATAGAGTGTCAGTAGTTTGTCTGCATGTGTAAACCTGTCCCATGTCTTCTCTTGCAATTTTCTACGTGCAGCAAGGGTGGCCTCTTTCCAAGGTAATGAATGGGTGAAGGAGTATTTTGAAGCTCATGGGCAGCAGCACCACAGGGTGAGATCATGCTACTAACTCATGTTTTGCAGATGATTATAAATGAGTTGATAAAGAAGCTGGACATGGATTTGAGTGAAGATATTGCAATGCTCTCTCCAGAGGAATTGCGACAGCGTGTGGATGCTGCCATAGCACAGATTGTTAACCCAGCCAGGGTGAAGGAACAGCTGGTGGAACAACTGAAGACACAGATAAGGGACCTTGAAATGTTCATCAACTTCATTCAGGGTCAGTGCTGAGTTCTAGATGAGCAAATTGAATGGCTTTGTAATGCCCAGACAAAGTTATGAGAGGGAGGTCACAGATGTCAGAGATGCAGGAAGGGTTTCTGGGTCACGAGGAGGTACAGATCTCTCTGACCTGATGGTGGGGAGAGCGAGAGACTGACAAAAACGGTGCAGAGAGGTCTGAGGAATGTTGACCTTAATACTTGGGATACACAGCTTAAATTCACAAGTGTGAAATAATAGTGTGAAATTCTTGTTCTAGATGAAGTTGGAAGCTCTGGTAAGGCGGAAGATGGACCCTGTGAATGTGCGGGCAGAAAAGATGGCGGTGGCTCCTACAAACCACATACGCGGCCTTCGGGAAGCAGAGGTGAGCACTGCTTGGCTCGGAGCTCCTGGCACTGCTCCTGCCGTCACTCATTTGAGGTTGGGCAAGCATGAACCAGCATCCAGTCATGCTGGGCTGCTTCGTTTTTTTCCTGGCCATTAGTTTCTGTTCTTTCCTACTCCCACTGACAGAAGGCCTGTGTCCAGTTCTTTCACCCTTCCTCCATGGGATGATGACCTGATTGTTGAGAACAGGCCATGCAAATGTTTGCTTTTCTGGTTGGCTTCAGTGCTTTGAAACTAGAAAAAGTAGCATCAGCCCTAGTGAGAAAACCTCCCGAGGAGGAGAATCCATGATGGAGGAGGAGGAGGATATGTTTGCGCTCCCTTTGTGTGCGTGAAAGAGCAGAGCTGTTGATTCCTTAGTGACAGTAATTTTTTCTCTTTTCTAACCTGATCAGTGAACCCAGAGGATGCCAGAAAGATGCGAGAGACGGGCCTGCACCTCATGCGTCGCATGCTTGCTGTGCTACAAATATTTGCCGTCAGTCAGTTTGGTTGTGCTACTGGTCAGATTCCTCGCACCCTCTGGCAGAAGGACCAAGCCAACAAGGACTATTCCCCCTTAATTAAGAAACTGGAGGTGTCAGTGGAGCGGGTGAGGCAGCTCACTCTGAAGCACCAGCAGGAAGAGCACGTTATCAGCTCCTCTGAGCTGCAGGACGTTCCCTTAGGAGGCAGAGACGAGCTGACGCTGGCTGTGCGGAAGGAGCTCGCCATTGCGTTGCGAGACCTGATGGCTCACGGGCTCTGTGCCTCCTCCCAAGGAATGAGCCTGGTACTGGCACCCATCGCGTGCTTGATTCCTGCGTTCACCTCGTCCCCGCAGACCATGCACCCCTGGGAACTCTTTGTGAAGTATTACAACACTAAGAACGGACAAGCCTTCGTGGAATCCCCCGCTCGCAAGCTCTGCCAGTCCTTTGCCCTGCCTGTCACGGGAGGAGCGGCCATTACCCCCAAACAGAGCCTGCTGACGGCGATTCACACTGTCCTCACGGAGCACGACCCCTTCAAGCGCAGCGCAGACTCGGAGCTGAAAGCTCTGGTGTGTATGGCACTAAACGAGCAGCGCCTGGTCTCCTGGGTGAATCTGATCTGCAAATCTGGAGCTCTCGTACAGTCCCACTACCAGCCGTGGAGCTACATGGCAAACACGGGCTTTGAGAGCGCGCTCAACGTTCTCAGTCGCCTGAGCAACTTGAAGTTCAACCTCCCGGTGGACCTGGCTGTCCGGCAGCTGAAAAACATCAAAGATGCTTTTTGATGTGTTTTTTATTGTAGATCATCCATTTCCCACAAGTAGGCAGCTGTTGGGCTCACAAAGCCTGGCTTTTTTAAGACCAAGTTTGGGCTCTTTGAAATTGATATTTGCTTTTAGGGAAGTCTTACAGTGTCTTGATACTGGAAATCTGTGTTTTACAAGGCTGCCTCTGCAAAGCTGCTGGAGGCTGTGCGCTGTACAGCCCCTCACCCTGCCCCTTCCATGCTGCTGCGCGGGTGAGCAGATGCCGGTGAGCGCTCGGTGCGTGAGGCTGGCTGCCCCGAGCGTGGCGGAGGCCTGGCCCCGGGCCCTGCGGGGGGGGACAGCCCCTTCGACCGTGCAGCGTAGCTCCTGCGCTGCATCTACATGGTTATTTCTCACGGTTTGTGGTCTAAATGACACCCCTACGAGATGGGGGGAGAGCGAGGCAGGCTGGCAGGTGTTTGGCTGCCTCACGGGGGCCCGGGGGCAAGGGGCCTGCTCTCCGCAGTGTGAGAAAATGGCTGTGCTCCTCCGGTGGCTCACCTGGCCACCGCAGCAGCCTTGTTCTTCAGGCTGCCCGGTGAGGGGCAGGGACCAGCGGCTTCGTCCAGCCCTCCCGGAGCTCCTGTTTGTGCGGGGGTCAGCGCACCGGTCGCCCGGTGTTGTGTGGGGGAGGCATTAAATCGCTTTGGCAAGTGTATGGTGGGAGAGCCCCTCCCCGGTGCCCGTGTCTTAATTTGTGTTCGTTACTGGCCTTCGTGGTGCCGGGGCGCGAGCTCGGGCTGTCAGATTTGTAACCGGAGTTTAAATTACCGGCGGTTCCCGCCGGGATGGGGCCTCGCTGGGCGCGGGGGGCTGGTGGTGGCTCCCCCCGCCCCCCCCCCCCCCGGGAGGTGCTCCCGCCGCGCTGCGGGACCCGCTTTGCCGCGGCCACGGGGGCAGGCCGCGCAGCCGGTGTGTCCCCGGCGGGGATGGGGGGGGGGGGGCGGACAGCCGGTACCGACGCCCGTTGCCCGGCAACGGCGGCGCACCCCTGCGCATGCGCGACCTGCGCCACCGGACGAGGCGGAAGTGACGTACGTGACACGAGGTGAAAGGTCGGGGCGCGGCGGCCGCTTCCTCTTCCGGTCTGGGCGCCATCGCGGCGGGAGCGTCGGTGAGTGCGGGGCCGCCACCCGCGGGATCCGCCGCCATCCGCGCGCGCGGCGGGCCGGGGGCGGCCGGGGCCCGGCTGTGAGCGCCGCGTGCTGTCTCCGCAGAGATGGGCAAGTTCATGAAGCCGGGGAAGGTGGTGCTGGTGCTGGCCGGCCGCTACTCGGGGCGCAAGGCCGTCATCGTGAAGGTGAGCGCGGCGGCGGGGCGGGCCTGGCCGCTTCTCCCGGGCGGGCCCGCAGAGCGGCCCAGAGCCCGGACCGCTGCTGCTGCCTGTTCCGCAGGCGCCCGCCCAACCGGGGCTCCTGCCGGGCTCTCGCGGCGGCGGCTGGTGCTCCGCGGTGCCATCGCCGGCCGCGGTCGGTGTGTTGCAGAACATCGACGACGGCACGTCCGACCGGCCGTACAGCCACGCCTTGGTGGCGGGCATCGACCGCTACCCGCGCAAGGTGACGGCCGCCATGGGCAAGAAGAAGATCGCGAAGAGGTCCAAGATCAAGTCCTTCGTGAAGGTTTACAACTACAACCACCTGATGCCCACCCGGTGAGTGGGGCTGCCGGCGTGCCGCCGGCGGGGCTGCAGCCCGCGGCTGGCAGGGCCGGAGGGGTCTCGTGTGCCTTCAGTGATCGTAGCTCTCGTGTGTTCTCGATAGTGAAAGCTGGGAGCCACTGAGGTCCTTAATTATGTGGCGGAACAAACTTGTGGCGTGCACTCTGCAAAAACAGGGACTTGGGAGCGTGAGGCTGAGGGGAAATATTAGTGGATTTCTGAAATGAGGCAGCTGGCCCTTATTTCAGCCACACTCACTTTCCTCTTGATCACGGGGTGTCAGTGGGTGAGCCTGAGACAATTGTGAGGGTCTGGGGTGCTGGCAGAGCTGTTGTGGCCCAGTGACTTTTCTCCCTGTCCCTGTGGAGCTTCCGCGGGCGCAGGCTGCCGCATGCAACGCGCTGGACAGAGCCGCTGGTCTCTTGTGAAGCGTGGAGCTGTTTCATCTGTAGGCTGGACTGAGCGACTTTGGATGCTGCAGTGCCGTGGGGGTCTCCAGAACTGAGAAGGCTTTGAGAGCTGTAGCCCCCTAACGCAGCACTGCTACGTGCATTTGGCGGGTTCGGGCTGCCCGCTGTGCCTTCGCCCCTGCGCCAGGTACCCCGAGTGCTCCGCACATCGCTGCTCTCTTGCCCAGGTACTCCGTCGATATCCCGCTGGACAAAACGGTGGTCAATAAGGACGTGTTCAGGGACCCCGCTCTAAAGCGCAAGGCAAGGCGTGAAGCCAAGGTGAAGTTTGAGGAGAGGTGAGTTGGAAGCTCGTCTCTTCAGTGGTGTCAGCGCCCGTCCCCGGGGCGAGGACTCGGCGCGGTTGTGCCACAGCCTGGGTGAGTCCCAGGTTGGACACTTTTGCCCCAGCTTTCCTGAATATGTTTTTGGCTGAGTGCGTCCCCCCTCACCTTCTGTGCGTGTCGACACAGCTGCCTGCTCGGGGGGTGGGTGGGTTGAGGTGGGGAGCGGTTTATCAACAGCGTAAACTGGGGCTGATGTTTATGATGCTGCAGCCTCGTGCCAGCGCGAGCGGGGCCTTTCAGGTGCCCGATGACGGTCTCTTGGCATCGTGCTCCAGTTCATCCGCTGTCACTGGGCTTAGTGGGACCGGGCAGCGCAGGCGCTTGGCCCAGGAGCGTTTCGGGCTAACGGTCCTTCGTTCCAGTTCTCTGTTCAGAAACACCCTCAGCAGGAGGAGCTGTGCGGCCGCAGTGGGACGCAGGGTGGGACACGGGGCGTCTCGCGGGCAGCCCGGGGCTCTGGCTGTTGTAAAGCGCCCCGTGCACGGGCTGTTCCCCGAGGGCTGCCCTCCACGTGGGGTCTCTAGTGGGGCTGCCGCACGCTGCTCTTATCTCTTGGGGTGGAAACGGCCGTAGTGCAGGCGCCGTTCACGAGGTGGCTTCCTGAGAAAACCTGGGAGCTGATGTTCGCTCCCCCTGGCAGTGTAAACGTTTAGAGCGGGTCTCGTTGCAGCCCGGGCTGAAGAGAGCAGCTGAGTTACCTCTGGGGGGGCCGGGGCTGCATCCTGCCTGCGAGGGAAGGTGGGGACAGCTCGGGTGCGGGTCCCGTGCTGCTGCAGAGTGTTCTCTGACCTTTGTGTTCCTCCTCTTCCAGATACAAGACAGGCAAGAACAAGTGGTTCTTCCAGAAGCTGCGATTCTGAAGGTGTAACGAGGTTGCATCAATAAATGTTTATTAAAAACCATTTTGTTTTGTTGTATAAAAGAAAGTGTTGCTGGGCCTTTTTCTCTGGTGTGGGCGTTCTTGCTCTGTCTGTAGGAGCTGGGGCGGCCAGCGCAGGCCGGGAGCGCTGCGGGGTGTCTGCTGGGGTGAGCTGAGGGTGCTGTCCCGGGGGGACCGTCCCTGGGGGACCGTCCTCGGCACCTCCCGCTCCGCGGCGGCGGGGTCTGCCCCTTCCCGCCCCCGCGGGGGTCTCGGCTCGCAGAAGCGGGGGTCCCTGGGAGAGGGCAGGCCGGGGGCAGCAGGGGGGTCGGGTCCCGGTGCCCGCTGCCCTCCCTCTGCTCTGGCTGAGGGGCCCGGCGGGTGCGGGGCGGGGTGCGGGCACCGGGCGGCAGAGCGTTACGGTTTCCGTTCCCTTCGCGTGCGTCCGGTACCGTGCGGGTGGGAGGGGCAGGCGGCGCGTCCCCCCGGGGCAGCGGGGAATGGGTGCAAAGATCCGGTTTTGGGGTCGGCACCGCCCGCCCGGGGCGGGGCCGGGGCGGGGAAGCGAAAGCGAAAGCGAAGGGCGGGAGGAGGCGCGGGGTCACCGGCAGCGGGGTCCCACGGGCAGTGGGGTCCCGGGCAGGCAGGGCGGCCCCGGTGCCCGGCCCCGCCTGACCCGCTGCCGTTCTGCCGCCAGCGCCGCGGAGATGGACTCGGAGGAGGTGAGGGGCTGAGCCCCGGGACCGGCGGGCGGGGGCCGAGGGGAGCGGGGCCGGCCCGGGGGTGGCGGGGGCTCGGCGCAGCGTGGCTGAGGAGCCTCCTCCCACCTTTAGGACTCCTTCATCCGGCTGCCCCTGGTCGGGAGCCTGGAGGACGGGATCCCGGAGGCGACCCTCGAGCGAGCCTGGCAGGAGATCGAGCGCTGCAAGGTGCGTCCTGCTGCGTCCGGGAGAGCTGGGCCGGGGGGATCCAAACCGCCCCGGTGTCCAGCCCCCTCCTTCCCGAACGAGCAGCGTGTGCTGGGGCCGGGCAGCCGGTCGGGGGTCTCGCTGTCTGCAGGGTCTCGCTGCCTGATGGTTCCTCTCACAGGAACTCTGTAGTGCTCTGGAGCAAGACCGAGCAAAGCTACAAATGAACAAGGAAGCTGTAGAGCAAAGGACACGAGAGCTGAGGAAGGAGGGAGAGCTTCTCAGTAAAAGTCTTGAGCAACAAATGTCTTTAAACAGAGACGAAGAGAGATCGTGCCAGGTTGGTGGTTGGAGGACCCGTCTTGGGCTTGGAAATGTGGCAGTGGGTGGTGGGACTGCATCACTCAGCTCACTGCTCTGAGATGACTTTGCTGTCGACCCGGTGGAGGTTTCACGGGACGTTACGTCAGGCCTGTGCTGAGAAGTGCCGTGGTGGTGGAGGAAGGGCTGGAATCAAAGCGTGAGGAGCCAGGGCAGGGCTGCAGTCAGGAGCAGAAAAGCAGCGTGGGTGGAGCTGTGTCCAAGCACAGCGCTGTGCTTAAATCAGGGAGCGTGCTGCAGCCCTCGCACCCTGGTGGTTCCCTTCCTGCCCCGTCTTTCTCTCCTTCCAGTTGGGTGTTGTTCTAGCAAAGGAGGAGAAGAACAAACTGAGGCAGGAGAAGCAGGTGCTGAAAAAGAAACTGGAAGAAGTGAGGAAGAGGGCCCTCTTGGAGGATCCGGCAATGGTAACGGAGCGTGTGTGGGCACTCGGGTCTGCTGGCAAGGGCACGAGCCTGGCTGGAGAGGCTGCAGGCGCATGCAGCTGGGCACTGGGTGACGACTGGCACAGCTCCTGCGAGCTCTGCCAGAGCCAGAAGCTCCAGGTATGGCTTTGGGGCTCTGGGCACCGCCGGACCCCAGGAGAGTCTCTGCTGAGGCTCTACAGCTGTTTATTTTGAGCCATGAGCTTGTTTCTAGCCTGTGGGTTGGCAGGGACAGGTCCTGTGTGGGGTACAGTCTCCTACAGACACTGTCTGTGTACTTGAACCTAGATGCTGCCTGCCTTGCCAGAGAAGAAAATGGTGTTTAAGGGACTGGTGACAAACAAGGAGGACATGAACAAGCTGATGCTCACCCCAGTGATCCGCTACCCTCTGCTGGGGGGCTCAGCTCTCATCACCTTTGAGGAGGCGGAGGGTAAGGGTGCGAAGAGCACTGCCACAGCCTGGCGTCCTGGTCCATCGGCTTTGCCCCGCGTCCCCTCCCTGGGCCACGGCTCGGAGCTCTGTTTCCTCTGCCGGCGTTGCGTGGGGTTATGCCCCCTCCCCAAAGCGTTAGCTGCCCGTGCCCTGTCCTGCGCCGCGCTCGGAGCAGGCGGTCACCCCCCGGTGCTGGGGCTCTCCCTGCTTGCAGTGGCCCAGAGGATCATAGAGGCGAAGGAGCATGTGGTGGAGCTGAGCTGCGGGGAGGAGCTGGAGGAGCTGGACCGGTGCAGAGTGCGAGTGCAGGCAGCGCCCGTGGACATACTGCTGCCGTCTGCCCTGGAGGTAGGTGCAAGGGCCGGCTGCTCCCCCCACCGCGGCCAGCTGCAGAGCTGCCCTGGGCACGCGCCAGCTCTGCTGTGCCCTGCTCGGCCGCTCCCCGAGCTCGCCTCTGCCAGGTCACCGGCACCTGCCCAGCTCAGTGCATCGGCACCGCAGCTCTGCGCTGCTCCCCTGAGCTCTGGGGCCAGCCCTGCCCTGGTGCTACCCGGCCTCTGCCACCCCCAGATCAGAATGACTCGGAGCAGCAGGAGCATCCTCGTGTCTGACCTGCCCAGCCTGGGCATCCCCGAGGAGTCACTGCTGGACAAGCTGGAGCTCTTCTTCAGCAAGACGAAGAATGGGGGTGGCGAGGTGGAGAGCAGGGAGTTCCTGGACAACTCGGCCCAGGTGGTGCTGACCTTCGCACAGGACGGAGGTGCATGGGGGGTGCTGAGCTCGGGCTGCGGGCCAAGGGGGAGCAGCCCAGCCACCTCTGGGGGGCACAGGCCTCCTGAGAGCAGATGGAGCTGTGTGTGTGGGGAAAGGGAAGGCAGGGTGAGCCCAGGCTGTTCTGTCTCCCCTGAGACTGTGCTGGTGCAGGTGAGCTGGGGCAGGGCAGTGCCAGCCTTGGTGTCTGTGCCAGGGATGTAACCTCCCCCGGAGCTCGGCAGGGGCCTGGGCGGCTCAGGGCTTTCCTCTCCATCTGCAGTGGCAGAGCCGCTGATTGCGAGAGGACACATCCAGGTGCTTATTGGGAAAGGAAAATATGAGCTCAAAATATCACCGTGCATGAGTGGGGACATCACTAACCTGCAGGTAAGGGCACAAACCCTGGTGCCAAGCAGCACCTGCCAGCCCAGGGCGAGCCAGCACGGGCAGGGGCTCCTGAAGACCCGCTCCCCAGGCTGCCGTGCAGCCCGAGGGGACCCTTCCCTGCGCCCTCCTGGCGCCCCAGGGACCTCAGCTCACCCCCGCTCTGCCCAGTTCCAGCCCTCCCGCTGCCCCAGGACCGTCCTGCTCTCGGGGATCCCGGACGTGCTGGGTGAGGAGCCCATGAGGGACACCCTGGAGATCCACTTCCAGAAGGCCAGCCGCGGCGGGGGAGAGGTGGAAGCGCTCGCCTACGTCCCGGCCGGCCGGCAGCGGGTGGCCCTTTTCACGGAGGACGCGGGCTAGCCCTGGCCAGCCCTGGCTAGCCCCCGCACCCCAAAGCCGGGGGGTTCCGCGCGGCCGCCGGCCCCTGGGCACGGTGGGGATTAAAGCATCTGCCGGGAGCGCCGTGTCTGTCGTGCTGGGGCCGGGCCGGGGGCAGGGGCTGGGCCGGGCCGGGCTGTGCTGGGCCGGGCCGGGAGCAGGGGCGGTGCCGGCCGGGGCGCGGCGGCCCCGGTTTCGCTTTCGTTTCCCGGCGGCGGCGGGGCCGGAGCGGGGCGCAGGTAGCGGGGCCGGGCCGGGCCGGGCCGCAGGGCTCGGGGCTGCGCGGTGCTGAGGCCGGCGGGGCCGAGGCTCGGCGGGCGGGCGGAGCCGGGCCGGGGCGGGTGAGCGCCCGGAGCAGCGAGGGGGGGCGGGCCGGGGCGGGCGAGGCCCCGCGGGCGGGGGCAGCTGCTGCCGGGGCTCCCGGGCCCCCGCCCCGCTGCCCGCGGGCATGGCGGGCCGCACGGTGCGGGTGCGGGGCCTCCCCGCCGAGCTGCCCCCCGACAGGGTGGCCGACAAGCTGACCATCCACTTCCTGCGCTCCCGCAACGGCGGCGGGGAGATCGCGGACGTGCGGGTGCTGCCCGGGCCCCGGCCCTGCGCCCTCATCACCTTCGAGGCGCTGGAAGGTAACGGCCGCGGCGGGACGGGCTTCCCCCGGGCCGGGCACGCCCGTGGGTCCCGCCCGTGGGTCCTGCCCGTGGGCCCTCCCCGCTCCCAGCGCCCGGCCCCGTCCTGCCCCGCGCTGGGGCAGGGACGGGGCTGCGGCTCCCCGGCACCGGCCGGGCTGACGCGGGTGCCCGCGGCTCTTCCCACCCAGTGGCCCAGAGGATCCTGAAGGCCAAGACCCACGTGCTGTCGGTCGGAGGGAAGGAATACGCGCTGGAAGTGACGGCACACGCCGAGGAGCTGAGCCCCGACGAGGTGCGAGGAGCAGGCGGCTCCTGCCCGGCGGCCACGACGGCCCCGCTGGCTCCCAGACCCGCCTGTGCCTGGCAGACGTGCTGGCAAAGGGAGACCTCGCTCTCTCCTTTACTCTTAATTAGACGTAAAGCAAATCCATTTTTATTCGTATGCAAATGAGGAATTATTTTTCTCTGTGCTGCTGACGCAGGGGCAGCCAAGCAGGCTGCACATTCAGTGTTGGTGCCTGTCAAAGCAAGGAGGAATAGCCAGACTGGAGGGAAGGGGCACTTCTCCCCAGCCCATCTGGTGATCCCATGGGGGAATCTCGTTAATACCTCTGCCGTGTCATTAGCTGGACACGCACAGTGTGTTTTTCCTCTCTCCTTCTCAGGAGAGCACAGGAGACAGATGTGCTGGTGTCTAGGAGGCACTGGAGAGGTCTTGCGTCTTCCTCCAGTTTCAAGAGAGTGTGACAGTAGCCACGTCTCATGTTTTCACGTCTGAGCACTGAAAGCAAGGGCGTGAGAGCTAGCCTGGCATTGCAGGCCTTTCTGCAAGCCTGTGGTGCCAGACTGAAGGTCTGCAGCCGAAGCTCTGGGAGAGCAAGAGGGTGACTTCAGATGCAGAAGGGACAGTGGATTTCTTGGGTTTGGGCTGTTTGCAGAGCTCCCAGCGTGTGGAAGTGGGGCTGCATCTCTGTGCAGTTTGCCCCTCGTGTTCCTTGTTTGCAGAAAGCGTTTCACTGTGGGTACAAGGTCCAGGGGTTGCTTGGGCTGTGTGGGTCTTTCAGTCCTGGCTGTGTTATGCTCCCATCTCATCTGAAAGCAGGATGCTGAGAGAGAGGTGGCAGATCGTGTTGTCTCTTCTGTCGTAGTAATGCGGGGGCTGTGGGGAGTGTCAGGTGCATTGTCCTCCCCCTGTGCCTTGGAGGGGCTTATTTTTGGCCCTTGCTTTCACTCCTTTGCTATCTACTTGCAGATCTTCATACGCGCTTGTGTGATAGTTGACTACGGCAAACTTCCTGATGGCAAAACCCTCCTGAGGAACTTGCATAAAGGCTACACCAACGTGCAGTTCAGCTTCGACTCCAAGAACACACACTGCATAGTCAAGGGACCATTCACTGAGCTGCAGGCCTTCAGCAGAGACCTCCTGGGCAGCCTGAACCTCAAGGGCCAAGCCGCTGGAGAGATCCTCCTGCCAGGTTCCAGCCATGTGGCCAAAGAGACCAGAATGTACGGTCAGCAGCAAGTGCCTGACTCCACCGAGTCAGCGCACGAGACACCAAAGCTGCTGAATTGGGACCAGGTGTGTGAAAAGGCAGCTAAAGTCCCATCGCCTCGGGGCCCGGTGGACGGGGAAGCTGCGGAACAGCTGGAGGACTTTTCCCTAGTGATGGACTCGGACATTTACTTGTACATGCAGAGGTTCTGCAGTGCCGAGTACCAAGGTGTGCTACGCCAGCATCGTGTGGATGTGGTGGATGTTAGCAGCGATGGCATTGCCATACTGTACCTCCAGCCATCTGCAGGTATGTCTGGGGACACGGACGCCTTGGGGCAGGCCCGTCTGGCCCTGCAGCAGCTTTACCAGCAGCTGGAGGTGAGCTTGCGCAAGGAGAAGATCACCAAGGGAGGACTGGATATGGACAGCGAGGCACTTAGGGCTCTGACACATGAGCTGCAGGAACTGTATCCCCAGTTGCTCTGCCATGAGGATGAGAAGCAGCTTTATCTTATTGGAAACCTTGTTGATGTCTCCCAGGCCAAGCAGTACCTTCAGGATTTCAGCACCAGAAGTCGTGCTGCACGCACGGTTGGCATGCTGAGCAGCTCCCTGCCCTCACACCCAGCAGCCTCCTGTGCCACAGAGGCTGCGCTGCACAAGCCCAAAGCGCCTGCGGACACCTCAGCCCCCAGGCTCAGCCCAGGCAGGCTGGAGCTGAAAGGTGAGCTCAGGCTGGCTGCCAACTTCGGCACCCTGAAAGCTGACAGGTCTCAGGCCAGCCAGGGCCTCTGCCTGAATCAGGACTCTCCACCAGTGGGACAGGCACAGGTTTCTGGAAAGCCCTTATCAGAGACGGATGCTCTAGGTCCAAGTGACCCAACAGTGCTGACGCAGCAGTTCCAGCCTCGTGCCTCTACAACAGATGTGGCTTTGAGGTCAGCAGCAGAGTCTCAGCAGAAGGTCCCCAAAGAATGGGACCACGTGAAAGGAGGTGCCAGGCCTACAAGACAGAAGGCTCTGTCTCCCTTTGGGGGCAAAGAAAACAGCACTTCGCAGCATCCTGGGGACTCTAAAGGCTCAGGTCCCGTCAAGCACCACCCTGTCGCTAGCACATCTGGTACCTTTGACATGACAAGGACCTCTTCTGCTTTAGACTCCAAACCCTCTGAATCCAGGCCTCTGCTGCGACGGTCCAACAGCTTCTCCCTGCCAAGGGCAAAGGAAAGCGACAAGCCCCAGGGCACCGGCAGGGCAGGCAGTGGAGACAGCAGGGTGAGTGAAGAGATGAGCCTGGACTCTCTGCAGTGGTCCTACCTGAAGGACGTTTGCCGCTCTGCTGTTGATGAGGTGTGCAGGGACGTGCAGCTCTCGGAGCGCCGTGCTGGGGGCTGCACCGTGCTGACGCTGCGGGCGGCGGACAGGAGCAAGCTTTGCCAGGCCAAATGGAAGGTGGAAGCTCTTGTGCAGAAGTGTCCCGACCTTGTGTGTCAGAGCATGAGCTACTCGGAGCTCGCTGTAGATGGTCCGGATGACAGTGCCCTGAGTGAACTGTGCAGCCTCTTGCGAGGAAACTCCCTCCAGGTTGGACTCAGCAAAGACAAGTACAAGCTATATCTTGCCTGCCCCAAGGAGATGCTGCCAGGAGTGACTGAGGCCTTCCACGTGTTTTCTTCCAGGAGGCTCCATGCCCTGAAGTCTTCATCCTTGTCTCCAGGACCAGAGAGTTCAGGGCACTCAAGTGTCATCCAGCCGAGCAGAAACCGGGACGCGGTGCTGGGTGCAGCCCTTCCTGGCAGCCTGGAGTCCCTGCAGATGGGCCTGCAGCACCTGAGCAGCAGCGATAAAGCAGACCACGCAGATGTGCTCAGGGCTTTCCAGCTGCCAGAGGCTGAGGAGAAGAGGCCCCCCAGTCCCTGGAGGTTCCGGCAGGCACTGGGGCAGGAGGAGGCCAACGACCACATTGATTCTGGGTCTGTGCAAGCAGGAAGCAGCCCTCTGAGCCCTAGCGCAGTGGATAAGCCAAGTCCTGCTGGTCTGAGGGAGTTCCAGGAACAGCTGAAGACAAAACTGTCTGTGGGGGAGCCTGACATTGCACGGCTAAAGCAGGTTTTGCCAGACAGATTCCAGTTTGCAAGCGACAAGAGCAGAGGAGGCCACAATGAAGCACTGGGACAGCTGCGGTCCCCAGGTCCCATAGCAGACGGTGCTCCTCACTCCCTGCCCACCTGGCTGTACAGGGCTGTGGCTGCTGAGCCACCTCAGGCTGTAGCCGAGCCCAGGGGCCAGGAACGGACCCTGCTCCCAACGGGCAGGAGCGATGTGCAGGAGGAGCCTGACCGCTCATCACAGCAGACAAGAGGCCCCAGCCCTGGACAGGAAAGCGGCAAGACCCCTCTGGGTTGGTGCGATGCTTGCCAGGGCTCAGGCGTGACCTGCCAGGCCCCCTGCGGTCACGCCTTGTGCAGGGCATGTTTTGCAGCGGACAGCACGCAGCCAGCTTGCTGCAGCTCCCCCTCAGTTGCCCCAAGCCGCAAGATCTCCGGGACATTCAAGATCTCCTCCCTGTCTCAGAGTCTGCCCGGCTACTATCGAGACCTAACGCTCCAGGTTGCCTACAGCATCCCTGATGGCGTGCAAGGGGTAGGTACCCACCATGGGGTCTTCCCCATCCTGCTGCAGGACATGCAATGGGTTCTGTCAGTGGGGCTGGAGGGGGGGGTGTGGAGGGGGGGCAGCTACAGCTCCATGCCCCACAGGCAAAGCAGCAGAGGTGTTGCCCCATGGAAGGCAAAAAGCTCCACACCAGGTTTGGGAGCAGTTTGCTGCCTTTGAAGAGCGTGTGACCTCTGGTTTTAGTGCAAAGCGACTAGCAGCCCATGGGGGCCACAGTGGTCTGTGTATTTTCAAGCTGGACAGAATCTCAGATGCCAGGTCTGAGGAACAGCACTCAGGTGGTTGTTTAAAATGCTTTCTTCTTGTTCTAAGGTTGGTGACCCCCGCCCAGGACAGCCTTACAAAGGGGGGGATTTCTGTGCCTTCCTGCCTGACACCAAGGAAGGGCAGAAGACAGCAATGCTGCTGAAGAAAGCGTTTGAGCGTGGGCTGACATTCCAGATCAAGTCCTGCAAGGGAGAGGAAAGAGTGACATGGGGCCTTATCCCACACAAAACCTCCTGGGATGGAGGCAAAGCAAGGTATGGCCCGGCTCATCCCAGCTTCCAATTTGGGTTGTTTGTTTTTTTTTTTCTTTTTAGCAGTCAGAAGAGGAGAACCATGGGCTCCAGCTCAACAAATCCTGGTGGGGGGGTGGCTCTTCCAGGCTCTCCCCCAATGGCAGAGTTGGTGCCTCCCTTTGCTTCAGCTCACAGGGCAGCTGGGGTGCGGCAGACCAGCCCTGGCACCCTCCAGCTGGAGCACCCTGCCCATCCTACACCCCCTAAGTTCCCCACGGCCAAGAATTCTGGGCCCTGGTCCCTTACAGCTTCAGCCAGCTCTGGGTGCCTGCGGGCAGCAGCAGCTCCCCAGGAGCAGGACTTCCCCCAGCCCCAGCCCCTGTTGAAGAGATGGGGCAAAAATAAACTGCTGCTCCCCTCCCTGGTTTTAGTACCACAGCAGGATTTACAGCACCTCCCTCTCTGCCCCACAGGAACGGCTATCCCGACGCCCAGTACCTCCGTGAGGTTTGCACAGTACTGAAGAAACTGGGCATCGCCTGAGCCTCCCTGCCCGAGCAGCCGCAGCCCACGCCTTCGCTTCACCTTCCTTTGCAGCTGACAAAAACTGGATAGCCTCTAGTGGAGAAATCCACAAATAAACGATTTATTCCCACATTTTTTTAGTAGTGGTTGTTCACACCTTGTCTTACCATCACCCCAGGCACCCATTTCAATCTCAACTGGCTACAGAGACACCCAGACCAGCGCGGAGGCCAGCTAAGGGCTTTGTGAACAAAACTCCCCATAGCTGCCCTCCAGAACAGGGCATTAGAAGATCAATGCAACACTCGAGGCAACAATTAACAGTTGTCCTTGAGAGCAGAGTCATCTTCTCACGCTGGCAGCGTTAGAGTTTATAAACTGAATGTGTCCACCCACTGACTGCCTGGAAAAGCAATAAAAGTGCCCCAGAGGCTGAGCTGGGGGCAGAGGGTTCGTTCCAACAGAAGATTGAGCAGCATGCCATTGAGGGTTTTGTTATGCTTTTAATTAACATTTGAAACACATAAGGCATATGGTAACATTAGACAGAGGAGCATTACACAGCATAGTCATGTAAACAGCATTGGCACACTTGCTTTCTGTCCAACTTGGTTACACGCACAAAGCAGAATATATATTTTTTAAACAAAGATTTTCCATGTGTCTGTAGGATGAATATCACTCACATCACATATCTGCAAATCAACGCGACTCAGACAGTGCAGACCAGAGCATACATTGTAAGAGGCTCAGAGTCTAATGCATTTCACATCACGCTCATGTACCACTTGCCAGTCACGCTTTGCCATCACCAGGGCTTGGCACGCTGGAGGCTTCGTTAGGCAACAAGAGTGGTTTTACACCTATGACAGCAGCTGTAAGTGGGCCAGGATCCTGCACCAAGTAAAGCCTGAGGCTCGCAGTGCTGCTCACTTCTCCCTGGTCAATCAATTCTAGTTTAATACAGGTGTCTGAAGTGAAACGTACAGCTAAACTCCTTCCCCCGTCCCCAGGTGCTTGGCAGGGCTCCTGCTCCTCTGCACAAGCCGAGGCTGCCGCCGCTCCCATCCCCTCCTGCAGCCAGCGTGCAACACGGGTGTGATAAACCAGAGTCAAAAGCATGACAAAGCTGTCTGGTGATAGCAAAGGAGCTGCGTTTTGTCCAAGGCCAGCAGGCCCAGTCTGGGAAGGCAGGGCCGGGGACGCCTCTCCTCTGCTCATGAACTCCTTACTCACGCTCTCCATTGGACTCCTGACAGCACAACCTTTGGGTCAGACAATCAGTAAAATAAACACTAAATTGCACTGCTAATAGCTGGAATGGCACATGTGATCTAAGCACAGAAATATCCCAGTTCCTCAATAGCACGACTTTGCCCTAAACAGTTAAGCAACATTGAGTGGAATGATTTTTATCCTAGGGTTTTTGTTTGGTTTTTGCTTTGGTCCTTAGTATACAAACCTGCTGGTTAACTTTATTGAGTTAAGACACTTGAAGTTGTTTTACATAGGTTCTATACGTATTGGCCCATAAAATGTTTGTCCATTAAAAAAAAAAAAATACAAGAAACAAAACCAAAAAACAATGAGCCACAACCCCCTCGAGCAGAACACTGATGGGTGAGGCAGCCAAGAGCAGGGTTAGATTTGACCTTGGCCTTTCTGTAGAAAACATTGTTGCTACCAAGGGACATAAAAGTCAGTGCTAAACTCCAACAGATAGTAACCGCTTAGCACTCCTGCCCTGATAAGGGCTTCAGGAATTTGTAGGTAGAAGATAAACAAGCAGCTACCCAAAGAGAGTCGGGAGCCGGGATTGTTTCCCGAGAGCCAAGGCTGGGGCAGCAGATAAAGCCTCGCGCGAGGACTGGCCGGAGCCAGCAGCTGCGCCGGGGCAGACAAGGGCTCTGCGCTGGCTCTGTACCCCGGGGAGCACAGACCCACGAGGACGGCCCTGGAAAGGCTGCAGCACACGGAAAGGGAGCGTCTGATTCACAGTACGTCAGACTGCATCACCGGTGCTCACAGAGCGGAGCCGGCAAGAGTCCTAACAGGTTTTTGGCAATACTTTGAAAGGCCAGAAGGGAAAAGGCTCCAGTGACTTCCTAGTCCTTAGAGGCACGCGGAAGAAGGCACTGAGATACTGTGTGGTGTACTGCAAGGCAGCGTGTCAGAGGGGCGCCACGGGAAGCTGCAAGGCTCCCGCCTCCCTCCTCCACGCTGCGTCTGGAGGGACAGGCTGCGAGCGCCTCGCTGCGCTGCCCGGCCCCGGCCGTCCCGTAAGGCACCGAGCACGCGCTGAGCGAGAGTACAGCGAGGAGGTGTTACTGTGAAACACAACGTGACAGCTTTCCCCTTTACAAGTGTGCAGAACCTGAAGACGTGCGGGGTTGTGTGCCATTTGAGCACGCTGCTCTTTCATCAAGGTGAAGTCCAGTTTCTCAGAGGAACAGGTCCGGACTTCCCATTTCAGCAATATAGACAGTCCTTCTGTTGTCACACCTGGTAAAGCAGCATTAGACACTGTTGGACTTAATCTGAATTAGCATGACAGGGCAGGCGGAAAGGAGAAGCAGCAAGCTTTTGGATTCAGAAAGGTTAAAAGTTGTGCTTGTGAGTTTCATCAGACCATGTTTATGAAGTTCATGTATCAAGTGCGAGAGACGGACTAAGAAGGGTCTGTGGCAGGGCTCAGCCCTCCTCTGAGGTCACAGGGAACGGGGTTGTTTTAATACTCAAAGTTAGCCAGGGCAAGCTCCCTAGAAGCTGTGCCTACACATTTCTAAAAGGCGGCAGAACCAGGGACCGAGCCCACGCACCTGAAATACAGCTGCTCTGACAGACAGGAGCCCCGCTGGAGGACAGAGCTGGCCGAGGAAGCAGCCCCACTCCTCACCTGCCCAGGAACCCCCAGCCCTGCGCAGTGCTTGGCTGCTCTCGAGCAGCAGAGGAGCTTCGCACACGGGGCCCTTTGCCCAGCAAACGCCTTCCCTCCTTGGGCTTTGGTTAAGCAGGACCCCGAGTAGCAAGGTTTTGCTCCTGGAGCCTGAGCTCTGCCAGGATGGGCAGCTCCTCTTGGTGCCCTCAGGTTTACCTTTTCAAATCCAAAGTGAAGCCTAAAAGCCCGCAGCACCTACAATCCATGACAAAGCCTCAAAGCAAGCACGAACAGCACCACAGTCACTCAGGGCTGCAAACAGGGTCCAGCAGGAAGGGAGGCACTGCCCAGGACGTGAAGTGCTCACAGAACTAGGCTTGGGTCTCTGCACAGCTGCATTTCCAAATGCACACAAGAAGGAAAAGAGGAAGAGAAACTGAGTTCTGGTCTGGGAGGAGCACTCCAGGCAGCTCTCAAACCCTCGGTGCTGGAAGAAAGCCCAAGGGTCCCAAGACCTCCAGTTTCAGGGGAAGAAGAGTCAAGCCCTACTGCAGCACTGACCCACGAGGTGAGAGCTGGGCTGAGCGGGTATCTGATGAGCTAGGAGGGAATGGAAAGCACAATTTAAACTGCTCAAGATGCCCAGGCCAAGAGGCTTGATGCAAAGCTGGGCAGTTTACCATCTACGCTAGTAACCTGGCCATAGCTTTAGTGAGTGGCGTGCCCCAGCCAGAGCCAGCCCCAGCTCCTGGGACGCAGGCTTACGGGACTGGTTCCTGCAGGTCACTTCCCAAACTGCAACACGGCCCCAGCGCACAGGGCACGGCACAAAGCAAGCGTTAACAGGGGCTCATTTTGTTCCCATCTTGCTGAAGTCCAATTCAACACTACAGCCCTTGGAAATGCAAACACGAGGGTGAAGTTCAGCCTTAACAATACCAGCTTGGAGACCAACATTAATAAAGCACAGGGCCAACATCAATAGTTCCAGTCATTTGAGACACAGTTGAGTCCCTGCAGTCTCTAGAAGTCAGACACGGTTTAGATCTCCCTACACAGTTTGGAATCAGAAAGTGGACAGGACCGAGTCACCTAACTGACACTTTTCTGCTGTTTTCAGCCACAGACCAGCCCAGCCCGTCAGGCTATTTGCCGACTGCACAGAGAAGTGACTGCAAATATGCCACAAAGTGCCAGGGTGGTTAGTTACAAGGCAAAGACATGACCTGTTACTGCCTGACTGGTGTTAGAGGCCCACGGAAGCAGAGGGGAAAGAGCGTGGTTAGTGTAAACAGAGGAGTAGCCTGTGCCAGAATTAAACTAGGCCAGCCGTGCTTTCCCTCTGGCTGTGAGGAAACACCCTACGTTGGGCCCAGTCTCCTGCTGAACAAGCTTCTCCAAGGTGACAGCACAAAGGCTTCAGCAGGGCTCGGTTTCTGTGGGGATGCCTGGCAGTTCCTACAGTGTGTTACATCCCGACTTTACAGTGACAGGCTACGCCGCTGTTAATCTCCACCTGCCTGGAAGCTTCAGCTGCACTGCCAGAGAAAAACAAGGTTAGTTTGGAAATTCAGTAGAGAAACAAGTGATTAGAAAAATGTATGAATTAAACAGGTTTCAAAACAGAGAGCTAGGGCAGGAGGCATATCTGGCAAAGGGTCAGTCACAACGAGAGCATGCAAACCTCATCTGAACTTTAACCACGATGTTCTTGTACTGGTGAAGATGGAAGCTACTGATCTGTCCATTTCCAGGTCCCAAAGATCAGGGAGTTAAACCATGAATTCACAATCTGCACACATCTCCTCCTTAGTTCTCTTCTTTTTTGGATCCTTCCTTGGGTGCTTCAGGAACCAGGATGACCTTTCCAATATTCTTCTTCTCTTGCATCTGCCTCATGGCATCTGCCACCTGGAAGCAACAGGAATCTCGTGAGCCCCACACTCGCCACACAGCGCAGCCATGCCCTTCCTGGCCCCTTGGTCCACCCAGGCTAGTCTGAGGGCCAACCCACAGGCAGCTTTCCCGGCAGCCCAAGCAAGTGCCAAGCACTCTGGTGCCTCTGCACAGATGCATTTTGGACAGAGCTGGGCAGCTACCCCAGCCTGCCCACGGTAAACTCCTCCAGAATTCACACAGATCAACCATAGGATGCTCTGCTACGCAAACCATGGAAGAACGAAGTGTGTGTCACCACAGCTTCCTTCCCAAACAGAGGGGAGCACTGCAGAAACCCAGCCAACAGCCAGAAGGACAATGCTTTTACCATCCACACAACCACAGAACAATACATGCACAGATTTTTATTATTATATTTATTTTTAAACAAAACAGCACCTGGGCCAGGCCTGGAATCAACAGAGTTTTCCTTAAGCATTTGCATCAGTCTAGTTCTCGGGTACTAACACCAACTGATCATTACCAAGTCCTTTGCTCCCCTGCAGTAGGTCCTACCGCAGCAAAGGATTTCCAGGGGAAGAATCTGACTCTGCCTGGACATATCAGCTGCTGAAAAACCTGCCACTCCCTTCCAACATCCTCATTCTGCTTCACTGCGTGGGCTCTTCTTCAGCCGTGGAAGGGCAGCAGCAACCTTCCCATCTGTCTGCTTAATTACAGGGTGCAGACGCAGGGCAGTCTCCAGTCTGATGCACAACCCAGCCCCTCCATGGGCTGCTGCTGCCCACGGAGCACAGCTGAGCACCTGCCCTATTCCACAGGGACGCTGTCTGGCATTGCTCGGCTCTGTGCACTGGAGCAGAAGAGCCCAGCCACTTTATCCCCCCTTAATATGTTAAAAGGAAAAAGGCACCGAATGTCTGAGAACAGATGGTTATTAAACATTTGCAATAGTTCAGCCCCCATGAACACGGTGCTCACGCTGATCCAGAGCTCACTGTGCAGAAAACAATCGCCCAGTAATTTCTGGGTGCTGCCAGCCTGTATGTTAGCTCAGACTCACCTGATCAAAGGGCCACACGGAGTCTATTTTGGGCTTGATTTTGCCTTGGCTGTACAGGTTAACCAGCTTGGCTACAACACCTCCGATAAGCTCAAATTCTTCATCCATATACCCCAGGTGGTAGCCACACACAGCCTTGTTATGGTGTAGGAGCTGCAAGGCGTTGATGCTGAACTGGTTCCACCAGGTTTTAGCCATAGCCATGAGGTTCTTCTTTTGCCCAGTGAGCAGGTTTGCTACCCCTAAAAAGAAGGCAAGCCACAGATGAGCTGGAATCAACCCAACCCAAGAGGCAGTGGGCATCCCACGTAACAGCGCAGACAACACGCAGGGTAACAGCTGCTCACACAGTGAGGGAGGACAGAGGCGAGAACCGGATCGCATCAGGATCTGCCCAGTTGACCTTCAGTGGAAACAGGTACCTGCCTCGGCCTCAAGATACGCAGAATTTGGATTATCAGCACCCATATATTGCAAAAATATAGAACAGCTCCTCTTTTAGGAGGGCAGCGGCAGCACAGCTAGAGTGGAGTGCGGGCAGAGGCAATAGGGTTACAAGTCACACCCAGCCAGGCTGGCAGGACAGCACTCCCCTTCTCCTACAGCCAGGCCTCTTCAGGGGAGCCACACGCTGCAATGGCTGGGGCAGCAGCAGCAGCACACTGGTGCAAGTGTCTGGAATCCCACTGGGGGTTGTGTGAGGGCTTTGTCTACAGGACAAAATCACAGTGTTTCAGGGCTGGGGAATGGAGAGACAAGTATTCAGTAGCCTCAAACCTCATCACCCACACATCCTCTAGAAGAAAAGCAAGGCTCTATTAGTGCTGTGCATTAAGTCAGCGTGGACAAAGCAGCTGTGCCAGCGTTCCTCCGTGAGGACATTCCAGCTTCCCCTGCAGGCACCGGCTCGTGCTTGAAGAGAGGTCTCGCCATGGGAGGGCAAAGCCTTGGAGCCTGTGACCAGAGCTCTCGGGACAAGGCACAAATCTCACCCCCCCTCAGTGCCTCACCCAGGCGAAGCATCCTAAAGACCTTCATGAAATAACGGAACTACAACACCCGCAGCAGTCAGCAGCAGCGATGCTCCCTCGCGGCTGCGCGTCCAGGCACGGGGCAGCGCGGAGCGTTCCCGTGCAGACCCCACCCCGCCATCGCACGGTCCCCCCCACGCAGGCGCTGGGCTGTGGGCACGCTGCTCACGCTTACCGTAAGTGATGAGTTTGCCCATCGGCTTCAACAGGTTAAATGCTTTGGACGTATCGGATCCTCCCAGGGGGTCCAGGACGATGTCAACACCTAGAGGGAATTGAAAGTAACTAGAAGTTTCTTTGCACTTGAAGGAAATGCAGGGCAGTTGTAGAACTCCTCCACCACACGGTACCTTTGGGAGAGATTTTCCGGATCTCCTCTGCGTAATCCACCGCTCTGTAGTCAATGGGGTGAGCGACTCCGCTCTCCTTGAGCGAGTCATGCCTGGAGGCAGACGCAGTGCCAAAAATGGTGACATTTTCTACAGTCTTGCACAGCTGGATGGCAGCAGTTCCCACGCCACCTGAAAAGCAGCAGGGAGAAAGACTTAGAAGCAAACAGCCCCAGCAGTCAGAAAAGCCTCTGAATAGGTAAATTATCCCTGCTTGTAGCGACGGCACAGCGCCGCGAGGGTACGGAATAAAGGCTTTGCCTGGGGCAGGCTGACGCCTGTGACACATGCTGGGGGAGACCGACTCCAGCTGCTGGGAAATGGTTCAGCATTTGCCAGCGCCTGGGTCAGCATGAAGCCCGCATCTCTGGCAGGCGACGTTTTGTCAGTCCAGCCCCATTCTGATCCCTTCCTCGCCCGTGCCACCCGTTCAGAAGCTGCATGTTGAGGCCAAGAGTCTCAGCACGGGCTGGCAAGAACTATTCACCTGCAGCCATGTGGATGAGGACACTCTGGTTGGGTCTCAGGTTTCCAAAGTCAAACAGGATCATGTAGGCAGTGATGTAGTTGACAAGAAGAGCAGCCCCTTCCTCAAAGCTCATCCCCTCAGGCATTAGGAAAGTCTGACTGGCTGGCACGTTCACGACTTCTTGCCAGAGCCCCGAGCGAGCCAGGACCATTACCTTATCGCCAACCTAAAACCAAACAGAGGACAAGGTGGTCTGAAACAAGCCCCAGGTTAGCAGAATTCATCACACCCTTGCCCTCCGTACGCCAGAGCCAGGTACACGTGCGCTGTTCTCTGCGCAGAGGTCTGCAGCACCCCGGGCTTGGGCAGGAGCCCGCAGCCTGTGCTCCACTCGTCGGGCAAACCACACCACAGCACCTCTCGCCACAGACCCAGGCACAGGCCAGAAGCCTCAGAGGGACCGCAGGTGCCACCTGACTGCCAGCTGCCCAAACCAACAGACCCTCAACGAGGTAAGAGGGATGGGGGTCATGCCCTGCCCTCCCTGCCCAAGCTGGGAGCAGGAGTCTGAACACCGTGAAATATTACTGCTGCTCCTTGCAAGGATCGTTCTGCCCGCAGGCAGGAGGCGTGGGGCAATGCTTAACAGGATCAACCCTGGAAACGGCATGTCCAACCTTAGCAAAACCTCCCATGTCTAAGCCTCACGCCTGAAGTCTGAGGCATCCCCCAAAATCTGCACTTATCCCACTGGGCAAGAAACATCTGCTCGCTGTGCAGGAAGGAGATGGCAACACACCAAGCAGTCGTATCAGTAAGCAAACAAGAGGCAGAGCCAAGGCAGTGAGCAGAAAGGCTCCTTGGTGTGCTCGAGTTTGGCATTTACACTTGAATAAACCAAGATGTTTTCCTAGAGGGGAGGGAATCATCTTTGGCACACTGGGTTTTCTCGAGACACTGTTTTGCTAGTTGTGCACCCAAGAATCATCTTAAAGCACCGTAATTGCAACAGCACTAAGATCCAGAGGCCTGGGACGTGCAGAGCCAACTCCTCTGTCCCCCGAGCTGCTAGAAGTGCAGCAGCCACAGGCTCGCGGGCCGCACACCCAGCGCCAAGAGCAGCTAACCTGCCCGTGCCCACCCCGCACCGCCCTCGGATGGCCCTGGACAGCTCTGCAGCGGCTGGAGCTGTTCCCTTCACGCTTGTGCAGTTTAAGAGGTCGGTCACAAACGTGTTCAGAAACGGCACCGTCATGCTTCAGCCCAACATCCCACCAGCGCTCGCCACCAACAAGCAAATCTCGTGCGTGCAGATACACCGTGCGCTCCCCAAGGAACACGACGGCATCCAGCTTTTCCACGCGACTGCAGAGCCCAGAGACCCCGGCCCGCAGTGCGGGCAGGCAGCGAAGCTCCTGCCGCCCGGGGGCGAGGGCAGCGGGGCCGCGGGAGCCCCGGGCGGGGCCGCGCCGCGCCCGTCCCGCCCGCGCAGCCCCTTTGTCCGGGGGCTTTGTCCGCCGCCGCGGGCGGGACCGCGCAGGGCGCTTCCCGCGGGGCCCCGAGCCGGGAGCGCGGCTCTGCGGGGCCGGGCCGCCCGCCCCGACGGCGAACGGGGCTGCCGGCGCCGGCCCCCGGGGCTCGGGGCCCGGGCGGGGCACCGCAGTGCGGCGGGGCCGGGCAGGGCCGGGCCGCCCCTCACCTGTCGGTCGCTGACGCCGTCGCCGAGGGCGCGGACGGTGCCGGCGCACTCCATGCCGGGGCAGACGGGCAGCGGCGGCAGCCGGTCGTACAGCCCCTGCCGCGCCAGCAGGTCGGCGAAGTTGAGGCCGCAGGCGCGGACGCGCACCGAGACCTCCCCGGGCCGCGGGCCGCCGCCGCGCCGCGCCTGCACCTTCACCTTCTCGTAGCCGCCGAAGCCCGTCAGCACCAGCGCCCGGTGCTCCGCCGCCTCCCCGCCGTCCGCCGGCGGCTCGGGGCCGGGGACCTGCGCGGGGGCGGCGGCGGCCGGGGCCGGGGCCGGGGCCGGGGCCGCGGCCGGCTCGGCGGACATGGCGCAGCGGAGCGGAGCGGCGGGAGCGGCTGCAGGCGCGGGGCGGCGGCAGGCGGGGAAAAGCCGGGGCGCGTCCGGGGGGCGGAGCGGGGAGCGGAGCGGCGGGCGGGGCGGCGCCGTCCCCGGTCCCCCGCCCGCTCCCGGGCGCCCCTCCGCAGCCCGGTGTCCCGGGGGAGGCCCCGCCCCGCCCCGCTCCGCCCCGCCGGGGCCGCCCCGAGGGGCCGCTTCCCCGGCGGGTCCGCGGCCGGTGCCGGGGAGGAGGGCGCAGAGCGGGGGGCGCAGGGCGGGGGTTTGACCGTGCACCCTCCGCCGGGGGTTAATCAATAAAAATCAGTAATCAATAAAAGCTCCCTCAGGCCGCAGCCCTCGGCCTCTGCCGCGCTGCGCAGCCCGGCTGCCCTCGGGTCCCCGGCCCCGCTGTCCTGCTCGTGGCGTCTCTCTTCCCCCACACCACCTTTTTTTCCTTCTTTTATTTTTTTTTTTTTTGCTAAATGATTCCTTTCAAGCAAACAAACGGCTTCCATCTTTTCTGGAGACACGTTTGAAATGGCTGTTTTGCTGGAGTGTCGTCTCGCTGAGTTACTCCTACAATTTATTGTAACTGATGTCACTCGCAGGGAGGTTTAATAAACATCTCTCTGCTCCTAGTGCTGAAATGGCTGCGTGCGGCAGGGATGAGGCATGGGCTGGCTCACAGGCAAGAGGGAGGAGTAGAGCTCTAGTCCTGTAACTAAAGACAAATAAATAAGGCAGGGTGCGTAGACGGATCGATGGATCCAGCCCCTCTTTCTGCTCGTGAAGCATCTGCCAGCGGACAGCAGCCCTCAGGTCTGTGCCCAGCTCCCGTGTATCGCTCCGGCCATCAAGGCTGCTGCTTTGGTGCAGTTTTGTGTGTGAGAGCACAGTCGGATCCACACCTCGCTTGTCCGCTCTCTGGTGAACACGTCCTCGTCCCCAGTGACCCGCAGCCCTTGCAGGGTGACCGCTCAAGCATACAAGTCAAAGAACCCCTGAAAAAGAAAAACATCCACCCCCAAAAAAGAAAGCAAAGACCACCTGAAGGATAATCAAAACACATACTGGGGGAGTTTCTGTGTCACTCCAGAATCCCCAAGCCAAGCACAGCTCGGCACAGAGCCTGCTTTGGGCAGGGCACTCCCAGCGCTGCTGACAGCACTTGATGTAAGCTCTGGCCAGCCCACGGATTAGCAAACCCCAGCGTTTCCAGGGGCTTTGTCTGCGACAGCAGCGCCGCTCTCTACGCAAATGCAGTCTGCTGACCAAGGCCAGCGGGAGCTTTGCATGAATGTGACCTTGTCCTGCAGGGCTGCGCCCTGGGCTGGCCCTGGGGCTGTGCTGGCCCTGGAGCCGAGCGGGCCGGGAGGGCTGGGGCTGCGCAGGAAGCGGAGCACAAAGGCAGGAAAGCAGCCAGGAGGGCAGAGGCCTGGAGCAGGCTGCACATCATCTGGCTCTGCTGCGTGGCATATTTATGGGTGTTTGGATGGCTGCGGTGGGAACAAGGAGGAGGCTCATGTCCCGTTGCACGACAGGACTGCAGTCCGGCTTGGGCGGTGACTGTACACCTTTGTTGGCTGTTGATCAGCTCTGAGAAATACAGATGCGCCTTCCCGATGTCTGGGCATCTCCCACGCCCAAAATCAGGAAGAAGCAGTCAAAGCACAATCCTCTGTCTCCTACTGCTCTTCCTGAGAGCTTTCCTAGCATTTATCCTTTCAGTGATGTATTTTCACAGTTGTCAGGGCTCTTGTGGTGGATGAAACACGCTGGCCAGGAGGGAGCCCCTGCAGACACCTGAGATAAGGGGATGACTCCCAAAGGCTCACAGAGTGCTAGATGAAGGCAGTGGGATTTGGGAGTCAGACTCCTCTCCAGCTGTACACAGCACTAACGCAGATTAGATGGAGGTATTTTTGTGTAGTGGCAGGTCTGATTGGGCAGGCTGCACAGCTTTGTTCCACCTCCCTTTATTTTCACACAGGCTCTAACAGTCCCTCTCCTCTGCTCTCAAGGACACGGGAACAATGAACAGGCAGAAGATAAGAAAGCCTGGCAGTGGTTTGCTGGTCAGCAGCCAGCGGAGCTCAGCCTTGGCCCCGGGGCTCGCTCAGGGTGGACTCCGGGAGGGCCAGGCCCACAAAAGCCCTCCCTCACCCGGCGAGGCTCCCCAAGACCCCGCTCAGGGCTGGAGGCTGACCAGCACAGGGGGTTGGCTCTGGAAGGGGCTTCAGTCAGACCCCACGGGGTGCCAGGGCCCAAAGTGCTGTTTTCAGGGCTGTATATTTTGGCATCCTGGGTCTACAGCAAGTGTTGCCCTTGATCCATCTATGTGGGTTTGTTGTGAACTCAAGAGAGAGATTCCTCCTGCCTCTATTCTGCCTTTTCCTCACCTCTGTCTGCAGTGTTGGGATGCACACAGAGGTAGACACAGAGGAGATCTCCCAGCTGCATCACACGTACCAGGAATGCTGTGCCTCCTGTGCGACACTGTGCCTGCATCACAGCAAATTACATTTAGATTTGACAGGTAGAGCAGCGGGTGGAAGAGATCAGACACAACCACTCAGACGTACCTGCCACTCACAGCCACCGTTCCCTGCACTGCTGTTTTGATCACAGCGACAATGGAGGCGATTGTCAAGTGGTACCTGATGCTCAGTGAACGTCAGTTCACTCCTCATGGTGACAGCAGACTGCTGAAATCCTCCCAGCACAGAGTATCATTCCCACAAGGCACACTGCCTTGGCTCCAGCGTCTTCCCCTGCACGAACCCAAACAGCAGAGGCTGAGGAAGCGGCGCAAGCAAGCGGCACGGCCGTGCGAGGCTGGCTTCCAGGTGTGCACAGAACAGCATCCCACCACATCCTCCTCCGGAGGCAGGCACCTTCTCCACTGTGGTCCTTGGAGAAACCCTGTGAAATGAGAATCCTTCTCCTCAACTTCAACCTTCCACCACAGCATCAATAATTCACTGACAATTATAGTCCTCGAATTACAGGCTTAGCACACCCACATGCTGTGCGCCCACGAGAAGCCGATTATTTGGTCAGCATGTCTTACCTCGCTAAAACGCACAGACTTCCCCTCCGTGTGCTCATTGTGGCTTTCAAGGCACTAAGTAACCCTACGACAGGCGGGACCGGGTAGCACGGTGTGTGCGTTGCAATGGGAGAGGGTTTTCTCTGCACCGCTGAAAACCGCGGCTGCTCCAGGGCCCCGGGTCCCCGCACTGCTGCGCACCGACAGTGCCAGCTGCTCGGCGTGCCCCCGCGTCACCCACGTCAGCTGCTTTGCGAGGAACAGCGAGCGTGGTCCTGAAACACAGTGGGATGCAGCTGTGGGGCCGCAGAGCCCGAGACCCTCACCTGCGCCCAGCCCGGCTGGGGCAGCCCCCCTGGGCAGCCCCCTCCCCCAGACCCAGCAGGGACCTTCCCACCAGCCTGTGCCCCCCTGGTCAGGGCAGGGACCCGACCCAGCCCAGGCACACACCCCCAGTAGGATGCTGCCTCACACTGTTGGGCCTGCTTAAAGGGAGACTTTATAAAGAAAATCGTTTTTCCCCAATTTGTGTTTGGGATATGCAATTCATGTTTGAAATTAAATGGAAAAGAAACTGAAGTTTCATGGGTTTATTTCTGTTCATTCCCTGCCCTCCCCATCTCCACCACTCTCTACAGGAGTAAGAATTGCAAAACTGAAAATATTTCATTTTGAGGAGTGTTTTCAAACATGAAGGTGTTGGAGATCACTCCTGCTGCTGGAGAAACCACGTCTGCCAGGGAGTGTCCAGCTGGGCTGGCTCCGTCACCCCAACAGCCGGAGCCAGAGCCGGAGCCGCAGCCGTGCTGGCGCGTCCGGCAGCTCCGGCAGAAAGGGTGCGACGGGAAGGCCCGTGTGCTGCACTGCCTCCACCCACAGCAAGGCGAGGGGAAGGCCAGCACAGCCGTGGAAGCTGCCTTTCAAGTAGCTGGATCCGGCGTGGGAGGGGATGTGTGTGGCAAGGAGGTTTCCATACCCACGGGAACAGAATCAGAGAATCAGCCGTTTTCCTCCCCAGCCCTGACCCTCTCTGTGTGCCGCAAGCCCCTGCCCCTCCGAGGAGCTGCTTGTTCCCTGTGGGAGAGCGACTGGTCTGCAGCCAACCTGTGGAGCCCCACACACACCCACGTCTCTCCAGCTGGTGCTGAGCCCGGTGAATCCTAAGGAGAGGTGTCCTAAGAGAGCAGGGAAAAGGGAGCTGCTTACCTCCAGAGGAGTGTTACAGAGGCTCCCGGTCACTTTCTCGGTACAGAGAAATCCGCAGCAGTAATTGTGCCTCCTCAGCCTGTAACACACGTGCTCCCACTGCAGTCTTTCCAGCAGAAGCCTTGTCAGTTGAATGCCTCCTTGCTTTAATCCCTGAGATTGCTGAAGGATGCTGCTTTCATCTGATAGCATTTATGGACCGCTATAATGAGCTTTGGCTTGCTGAGATAAATTAAATTGCTCACCCAGAGGTGCAAACTTCATTAATGCCAGCAGTGAGTCAGATCAGTGTTATTCCAGCAGAATGTAAACAGGCTGGACACATGAAAGGGGATTTGGCTGGGATTTTTTTCTTTCTTTTAACCTTCCTAATTGCTGTTGATTTGTATCTTTTTGCTGTGTGTGTTCAAACTCTACTGCTTCTCCATCTCTTCATCTTCTAGGGGAAACCATCAAATAACACACCATTTGGGGCTGAATGATTTAACGGCTGAGTGTTAACAGTTAGCAATACTCTGCAGTTTTGCCTGGCAAGTTTCTAGGTCTTTCACATATTTGACAAGTCCAAAAAGATACTTAAGACTAGATCTGATGAGAAATTAAAGCGTGTCCCTTATTTCTGTCCCAGTTTAGAACTTACCAGTGGAAATAAGACATTGCAAACCAAGACAAATGGCACAGAAAAGGTATGTATGAAGTTAACAATGAATGTGAAGTTAACACATCATGAAAACACAGAGGAAGTGTCGCTGCGTACTGTGATGGGCATGAGCTCTGTCCGTGTCCTCAGGGGTGACACTCGTGTCTCTCATTAAGTACATGCGTGCATCTTGCAGGGGTCACAGCCATACGACAGAGTACAGGAGATTCCTCACTTGTCACATTCACCCGCTTCATCACATCTAAAATGAGGTCTGGAGCCTGTGACTGGCTGCAGAGGACCAGACTTCAAGGCTCTGTGCAGGCACAAGCACAAGCTGTCACAGGCTCCAGGGTTCAGACTGTGGGTCCTTTGGTAAAGGTTGTTTTCTCCCCATATGTTTCCCTAGCACAGGTCCTGAGGATGTCCTCTAGCTTCTTTGTATAGGAAATAACACAAATATAACGCAATAAAGTTAATTCATAATAGCAGTTAAAGTCCTTGAGAGCATGGATCAGCGAGGGAGGACCTAGCCACTGGGGAAGCATTTTCAGGAGCAAATGTGTGGGAGCCATCTGTCGCCTCACCAGCCGCGGTGATAGTCACAGCATGTCACTCTCTGCATCCTATTCTGAAAATTTACACCGTGACTGTAGGTTGCCTAACGTATTTTGCAAGTGCTGCCTGCCAAAAGGTGCATTGCACCAAATGGGACACAAGGCTGAGCAGCGGCAGTGCCCCAAGTGGCTCTGAGCAAAAGGCACTCGCAGCTGCTTTCCCTCCCCGGGGGAAGTCAAATGCCGGTCTTGAGTATCCACTGCCAAACGTTTCCTGCTTCCTCTGAAGCAGGGTCACAATAATCTGTTGGTTGGAAGCAAAAAAATAATTCCTATTGAGAACTACAGTGAAAAGCTTTCAGAAGAAAGGGTATCGGCTGGGGGAACAGCTTGCTCCAGGTGACACCCGTGGCCACCCCGCGCTCCCCTACCTGCAGTCACAGCACAATGAACTTTTCTTTCCGTTCCTCCACATAAAAGCTGAGCGACGTGCACACGTGTAAGGCAGCCAGAAAACCCTACAGGCCTTACAAAACATGACACAGTGCTGCACAAGCTCCTTTCCCTGGGGAGGGTGGAAGGAAATGAGCGTGTGACAGTTACTCATGACATCGCTTAAGGCAAGACTGGGAGGCACAGAGATGCTGCAGCAATACACATCACAAAGCTACAGAACGAGGAATTGACTGACAACAGTTTCCTGGCCCATATAATGCTGGAGTCAGACCAGGTGAGGACATGAGCTACACTACCGTGATCCCAGGACAGCCTCATGCTCTGAGGTCTTGCCTGGTATGTGATGATAAGATGAGGGGGGACCTGAATTCTCATTTGACCAACTGAAGGAGCTGAGAACACGCCTTCAGTCCCACTTGCACTTGGCCCCTGCCCCGGGGGCGCATCCCAAGACACAGGACCTCTGTGGCCCATGACCACGCAAAGGCTCGCAGGCGGACGGCTCTCCAAAGCACGTGGTGACCGAGGCTGACACATCCCAGCTGGTGCTCGCCGGGCAGGCCCGGCAGAAAGCAAAGCAGCTCTCAAAACCACTGGGTACCCGTATGTCACCATGCCTTGCACCATGTCTCTGTTCTTTACTCATCCCTACTTCATGCACAGCACCAATATTTATGTATGCAAAATGACTGCAATTTCAGCAAAAACAAACTGCCCCCTCAGTCCATTAATAAATCCGGTTTCTCTG
Organism: Nyctibius grandis; assembly: GCF_013368605.1. Taxonomy (NCBI): domain Eukaryota; kingdom Metazoa; phylum Chordata; class Aves; order Nyctibiiformes; family Nyctibiidae; genus Nyctibius; species Nyctibius grandis. The sequence goes on from NC_090683.1 coordinate 7,240,445, forward strand.
CCAAAACATTAATTTCCACTTCTTCAGGCTTGCTTTGTCTTCATTGTCTCTATTTTTACTGCATTTTGTGACAGACAGCTCGTCTCTGACAAATGAAAGTTTGCCATTATGGTAAATCTTTCCGCAATATGGCCAGCAAAATATTAGCAGTAGAGGAGCCTTTCCTTTTTCAATAATTCTGCTAATTAAAATCACTGCCTGTAATTTATAGATGCACCGTCCGTACTCGGGGAGGGATGGAAAGCAGAAATTGCTGCCCTCTTTGCAGAAGGCTGTGAGGCAGGCCTGGGGCGGTGCAGCCCGTACAAAAGATGGGTCTGCTCCTCACCAGTGTAACCTGGTCACGGACGTCGGAGATTCGGGATTCTTAAAACTCGCGCAGAGCTGGCTGAAATGCCGGGGGAACGAGTCCCGTTCCTTTGGCAGCGCCAGGTCTGAAGGACCCCGGTGGGACAGGGGGCACCTCCCGCGCAGGGAGCGGCAGCCGCTGCCCTGCCCGCACGCCTCGGCAGCGCGGGGCTGCGGGGCCGGTGCGTCCGGACCGAGCCCTCTGGCCGTGACGCGGCGGGAGGTACCGGGCAGGGCCCGTGGGGCAGCGGGAGCCGGGCGGGGGGGGCCGCGGCCGGGCAGTGGCAGCGCCGGCGGGGCCGCGGCCGGTGCCGGGAGAGGCCCCGCTCCGGCCCCCGCGCCGGTCGCGATAAGCCGCGGCTGCCCCCGGGGGGACGCCCCGAGGGGGCGGCGGGGGGCGGCTCCCGGGGCCGCGGGTGGCGGCGGGCGGCCGGGGGCGGCGGGAGGAGGCCGGGGACGGCCGTGGCGGCGCGGCCCTGCCCAGCGCCGGCTCCGCTCCGCGCCTGGTTGGTGCCGCCGGGGCCGGGGGCGCGGCCAGGCCGGGGCCGCCCCGGTAAAGCGGCGGCGCGGGCGGCGCGGCCCCGCACCATGGAGGGGCACCTGGCGCGCTGCAAGATCGTGGTGGTGGGGGACACGCAGTGCGGCAAGACGGCGCTGCTGCACGTCTTCGCCAAGGACTGCTACCCCGAGGTGCGGCGGCGGCGGCGGCGGGCGGGCGGGCGGCTGGGCTGGGCTCCCCTCACCTCTGCTCTCCCCTCCGTCCCCCCAGAGCTACGTGCCCACCGTCTTCGAGAACTACACGGCCAGCTTCGAGATCGACAAGCAGCGCACCGAGCTCAACATGTGGGACACCTCAGGTGGGCACTGCGGGGGGCGGCGGGGCCGGGCGCGTCCCCCCGCCGAGGGTCTCCCCCGGGGCGGGCCGGGCGGGGGCTGGAGCGGGGGCCCCGCGCCCCAGGCGGGGTCCCGGGCAGCCGCCGCGCAGCCCCCGCTGCCCCGGCGTGGCTTCCAGGCACCGCCGCGCCGGGCGGTCTGGTCTCCCTCCCCGCAGCCGGCGCGGTGCGGGCTCCCAGGCGCGGCTCTGCGCTGCCTTCGGGTGCTGCGTTCGCGTGGGAGCGGCTCCATCCGTGCCCGTGCCGGGGTACAACCGAGTAACGCCAAAACCAGCTCTGGGAGCCAGGTGGGGCCGGGGGGGGAGCGGGGAGAGGCAAGGCGCAGCCCGAGAAGGGAGACCTCACCTTGGAGAGGAATGCGCTGCGGGAATGCGCTGTCCTTTCATCACTCCCTGTGACACAGCGTCTGGGGTTCTTTGGGGTTTTTCTTTGGTTTGGTTTGGTTTTGCCTCTTTGTGTCCTCAGCTGTGATTCTGCATGAAGCTGTAGGCACAGCTGTCCCAGCCCACCGAGACCCTTCCCAAAGTTCATGCTGTCTTTCTGTGCAGGCGCGAGTTGCAAGTGAAGTGCTTGATGCAGAGCTAATAAAATATTGGCATCCAGCAAAGTTCATGTGCACCTTTTAATTTACCTCTGACAACCTTTTTGGACTGCTGTGTGCACATGGTGCAGCTGAATGCCATGCTCTGTTGGTGTACGTACATCACAAGCTTGCTGATGCTCTTTCCCCATAATTTCTGGAGTCCTTATGACAAATGAAGTCCTCTCAGTGTCCAAGAGCAATAGTAAATTAAAGCATGACCTAGGACTTTCTTTGCTCTTGTACACTCAAATTCCATGCTGTAATTTTACATCCATCAAATTACAGCTGTAGGATCGGCACAGCTCTGCCTAGAGTAGTGGCTTTACTGAGTCTTGGACTAGCTCTAACGTGTAAAATGTGTTTGTTGGGTCTGTTTTGGAGCTTCCTGACCCAGGAGACCTTGCTTTTACTGCTTTTTATTCCCTGAGACAAAGAGGGGTCTTTTGCTTTGCCCACACGACATGTGCTGTGATGGGAGCCACAAGGATGCTGGCTCTTAGGGCAGCTCTTGGTGCTGGAGCCGTGGATGAAGCGTGGGCTCTCAGCGTTTGACTGGGACTTGTGCTTGAAGCACAGCGTGGTGGCTACAACGTAGAAGTCGTTGCATGGTGGATGGTGGTGGGCTGACGTGTCTGCGTGAAGTCCCTCAGATGTGGTAACAGCGAAGCCATCCTGGTTGACCTGGGGGCCTTCCCCATAGAGGGTTCCCTGGAGCTGCTCCGACGGGGTGAGTCCGGATCGGGGTGCATTGGGAGTGAGGGTGGCCAGCCCTGCGTGTCACCGGGGTGTGCTTGTGCGTACACCCGCAGCTTGGTCACCCCTGTGGCTGTAGGAGTTTCCAAACCGTGGACTTCTGCAGCCTGCAAAAGGGGACTGGGTCGGTATCTTTGTTAGGCACTCAGTGGCTTTGCTCTGAGGGTCTGTATTTGACGTGAAAAACTTCACCTGTTGAGATTGTGGAAGCACGTTTGATGCATCATCTGCTTTTTAGGAATTCTCCAGAATGTTGGGCTTTGATCTTACCGATGTTAAAGGAAAAGGACATGATAAAAAGTCTTTAAAGCTGTGTATATGCATCTGATACCTGCATCTGATGCTGTCATGCATTCATTTTTACCCTTTTCAACAAGAGATATAAGTTTGTCTAATGTTTATCTCTGTAGCCAAGAGGAAATGGACTTTGATTCTTTCTCCCTTCTCCTTATGAAAAATGTAAGACCTTTTTAATAGCTTTGTTGTAGATAGAGTTCGCTAGATAGTTTTCCAGATAAATTCCCTTCTGTTGCAGCTTTGATTCGAAATACACAGGAGCTAGTTCTTCAATAAACAGTCCTGCAAAGCAATACACAGCAATTTTCCCTAGTAATCAAGCTGATATTTTTAGCTGTAGACTGCAAGCTGCTGTTGAATTTCCACTACCCTTTGGAGACACTTGTGAACAGGAGCTTTGGTAAAAGAAGTTTTGCACAATAGCGAATTGAACCGGCTGAGCTGAAGGGATTGAGTGGCTAATTGCCCTCCTTGCGCAGAATGACAGGCACTGGGGGGCACTTTCCCTTGTCTCTGTGCTCCCTCCTGTCTCTTTTAAGCAGCTTCGCAGGCGGGGGCTTATTGTTCATGATAAATTCCATCCCAGCAAGAGTGCGAAGGGAGGTGCTGGGAAACTGCTCCCCTCCTCCTGCCAGGATTGCCCTTTATATTTTAAACACTCGCCATCTCTTAGATAAGTAATTGGAACTGAAGGTCTCCTCCAGAAGAGAGGCTGCATAGAGGAGCTGACTTGATTTTTTTCTTTAATTCCCCCTTGCCCCGTAGTTAGTTGTGAAAGTTGTCGGAGACTCTGGGAGCTGGACCGGGTGAGCTGAGCATCATCTAGCAATGGGTGTCGGAGCAAGAGCAGTCTGCCTGGAAAACTCCCTTTATTGCAACCAAGCGTGGCCACAACCCTCCTGGCCGCTCTGGAGTCCCGTTGATAATCTCTGCAAACCGGTGTGCTGTCTGCTCCCTGGGGCTTGTGCCACCAGCTGATATAAGTGTGTGTGAAAATGCAGCCTTTGAGGCTGAATTTGCCCCTCCTGCTAAGTGGCAAATGCAGGCTATGACATTAGCAGCTGGCAGGCAGTGAATCGAGTTAGAGAAATATTGCCATGGGGTGGACAGAAGTGATGGAGAAATGAATGGCTCCCACATTGTATTGGGACCTCTGATTTCCTTTAAATGACTTTTAACCCTTTGTCCATTGATAAGTTTTCTGAAGCTGGAGGGTGACTCTGGAGAGTTTCCAGCACTGAGAATCCTTCAGGAGGATGAAATCTGTGCTGCTCAGATCTCAAATGCGAGGACCCTGCACTGCCTGAAGTGCCTTAGATCTAGGAACTACCAGGGAGAAAAGTGAACCAAGTTTGAGCTTGACCCCTTGTCCATCATCTGCAGGTGCTTGTTGCATTTCATGTTTGTTTCTAAGTTAGTCCCACCTCGAGGCACGCTGTGGGAGTGACATTGCTTCAGGTGCCATCTTAGAGCACAGCAGGGATGTCCCGTCCCTCCTGTCCCCCTGAAAGCCTGCACTACACGCCGTTTTCTGAAGCCTCCATTAAAAAGCATCTTTGTGTGCGAGGGAAGGGGTGCAGAACCCGCCGTACGGGGTGAAGAGGGTTCCTGCTCCAGGGAGCTGCCGTGCCCTGGCACCCCTCTCGTGAGCCTTACGGAGGACACGGTGCTTTGCTGCTCTTTGTGCTCCCGTTCTGGCACATTCTTTCCTTGCTGCCCGTTGGCTGAAAGTGCTCGGCACACAAACAACTCTGCACGGCGCCAGCGTCTTGTGGCGGGGGAAACTCCTGTTCGACAGGATGCCTGACGGCTTGGGAGTGCTGCTCCCGGAGGGCTGGGTGCCTCCCCGACCCGCGCTGCCGGTGCCCCGGACCGGCAGGAAGAGCGTTCTTCCTCGCGGCAGGTGGAGGAAGGGCGGATGGTTCTGTGATCATTAGCGATGCTTTGCAAAGAGTAGGCGAGTTTCATTTCCCTGCTTCAGAGGTGTGAAAGGGAGGGCAATAACCTCTCGGCATGCACCGGGCAGGCAGGTTTTCCTCAGCGACACGACAGCTGTGTTCCCCGTGGGATCAGCGAGTGTCCGTGGGGCTGATTTCAGCGCCCGCGGGGTCAGCAGTGCCGCTGTGCCCCGCTCCGAGCCGCAGCTCACGACAGGGGAGTTGCACGGCTGCCAGTCCTTCGCCGGGGCTTCTGTCTCTTAAGCAGATGTGCTTTCAAGACAAGCATAACACTGTGAGTTGCAAACCCCCCTCCGCCTCCCTCTTCGCCTGTACTCAGCAAACAGTCTGCCTTGGTATGGCCTCTGTGGGAACCTACGGGCTGCGGTAACAGATCGTTCTTTAGGGGAACTACCGAGGAATGTTGATGAGATTAGTGAGCTGAAAGGGGCCGAGTTTAGTGACAGCATCTCCATGGATGCTGAGGCTGTGTGCGCCTGGATTCCCAGCGCGCGGCTCCGGGATTGCCATGGCTGCCTCTTCCAAAGTGCAAGAGCAAGTTCTGTCTTGAGAAGGGTTCAATGCCACTTGCACTCTGAGGCAGAGAAAAAATGTGGAGCTGCCCTTTCCATACCAAAATAGCTCCTCCCATGCTCCCTGTTGAGGCTGGGAGCCTGAAACCAGCATACTTGTGTTCTGCCTCAGCACAAATACGTGGTTAAGCCTAAAAATATGTGCAGCTGGGTCACATTCTCAGGCAGGCCAGTAACCAGTCGGACTCAAGTTTAGAGTTGCAGCAGAAACAGCAGCAGACATGCTTATGCTGGAGTGGGTGGAGGATGGACCTGAGAAGACATGACATGACATGACAGTCCCTGGGAGGATCATCCTGCTGGGCATGGTGTGGGGTGCTGCGATGCTGTGTGGCTCAGGGACGGAGGTGGCCTCTCCTGCACCCCCCTGCAGCAAGGGCAGCGTGCCCTGTGCCAGCATCCATCCTTTCTCCCCTACGGATCCGGGAGGTTCAGCCTCTGTGGGGCTGTGGGGTGTCCTGGAAGTCACCGAGGGTGCTGAGGAACGGTGCCATTAGTGACAACGAGCCGACCCTGCTGGCTGCTGCGACCTCGTAGGCAAGGAAGGGCTTTCTGTGGGGTGGTTTGTTCCCGGCTCTGATGCAGACCCCTTCCCCACGGCACGGAGGTGATCCGCTCTTTCCTGTGGGCAAGGACAGCACCGCTCTGCTCTCCCCTTTCTTCTGTCGGCCTGGCTGCTCCGTGGCACCCGTGGCACCTCCCGATGCTGCTCTAGCGCTGTTCTAACACATGTTCAGGGCAAGCGGAAGCTCCTTATCGAGGCGGTCGCATAAACAGACCTGCAGAAACTCCCTGGAGCAGGGCAGTCACGCCTCGTCCTCTGCCTGTGGTGGCTTGCCTTTCTAACATCCCTCCCGCAGCGTGGTGCCAAGGATGCCCCTCTCGCCCCACCGAACACTGCGGGTGCGCTTTGGGACGGCTGATGGGGGCTTGTGGGAGGGAGAGCTCTGAAGGAGCCGGTCGGCGAGTGCCCCAGGCCCCCTGTGTGCGGCGAGGACACGGACGCAGCTTTCCTTTTGCCCCACACTCTGAAGATAAAAATCTCCACTCGATTAAACTTCACAAGTGTACAGGCCCAGCCTTCCCTGTGGGGTGAAACCTTATCTGGCAGCCGAGCAGTCAGGGAAGGATCTGCTGCCTATGCACAGCAAACCTGAAATGTGCGACACTGCATAAGGGTAATTGTGGTCGTTCAGCCCTCGGGCGCCTTCCCCAAAGCCACAGCGTGCGCTGGCTGTGCTCTGGGAATCTGTTGCCACTCCTAGTCCTTGTTGTACCCCATAGAAAGGATGACAGGCAGGTTGTGGCAATGCCAAGTGCCCTCGTGACATGGCAAAAGTGCCAGGAAGGGACTTCTGGCTCCCATTTGTCTCCCTCGTCAGCTGCCACAGGCTTGACTTCCAGCATGTGGTGAGAAGCCTGGACCAGCTACTCGGGCTGCCTCTGCAGCCCCAGCCCTCCCAGCCCAGACACTCAGAGATGCTCCCCCAGAGATGCCAGCAGGGTGAGGTTTGCATCTGAGCAAGCTCCTCTGAACCCCTGAGAGCTGCATATGTGAGACAGGGCACAGGATCAGGACAAGGCAGAAGCACCCTGTGCCTGCCCGGGCTGGGGATTCCTCTGCCGGTAAATCCAGCAGAACAGCCTCCTCCTGAGTGACAGGTTTCCAGTAATGAGATCTGGAGAGGGTGCAGCACGTGTCTGTCAGCCCAGCGTTTCATGCGTGGCCGGCCGGGTCTTCGCTGCAGAGCGGAGCTTGGCACGATGGCTGCTCTGTTCGGCTCTATTCCGTCAGGTCTGCTTTGCTCTTAGTGCCACTCCTTTAATCTCTAATGTCACTAATTGCTGCTTCTTTTGTGACACTGGAGCTGTCGGGTCTGGGCTTTGGACCGCAGCATTGCCAGAGCCCGTCGTTACCGGTGTCTCTGAGTCTGTCACCAGGGCTTTAATTCCTGTCTCCACCACTTGTCACTCCTCTGGGCTGGACTCTAATGAGCACTGCATTAGTGTCAGAAACATGTTTTTGTATCATCAGTGGGATCTGCATTATCCTCCCCTTCCAGACAATGATCCGCCAACCAGGGTCAGGGATCCTTAACCCGTCTCTGGGCGCCGGCGGAGCGGGGACCTGTGGGGTGCTCAGGAATATCGCTGCAGTTTATCAATCTTCAAACAAAAAAATCCTCTGATTTTCTTTCAGCAAAGAGGGTCTGATTTCACGCTGGGAGGATGAAGTTGCTCTCTGAACTCATGATGGTTCAGATCATTGTCTCCGTGATGTGCAGCTATTGCAGCTGGGAGGCTGCAGGGGCTGATTTCCTGGTCTGTTTGTGAAGCCCATCAGCACTAATGATAAAGAACGAGGAGGGCATTTGTGTGTTCTGGTCTGTCAGTATGCCAGGCACGCTGAGCTATTGCCCTTCAAACATTGCCTTCTGCCTTTATAAAGGCAACTAAAATCTTCAAGGCAGAGTTTACCACACTTGTGGTTCCTCCTAAGCGAGAGATTGTCTCTGAGAAGCCCTTTGCTGTGGAGACATCTGAGCTCCCTGGCTCCAGCAGGCACCTCGCAGGATGGTGCAAGGGGGACGCACCTGCAGAACCCCGGGGAGGCCGCCGGAGCCGTGCCGTGGGCCTCGCGGGAGGTGGAGGTGGCCGTGGGCTCGGTGGCTGCCAGCGGACACGAGTGACGTGTCATCACGGGTGGCTTCACCCTCGCAAACGGAGATGGGAGCCCGTTGTGTGCTCAGTCGGGGAGCCCCGGGGCCGGAGCCGTGACCTGCCCGTTCCCACAGGCGCTGGCTGCGCCGTTGTACGGTCGAGCTAAGCTGAGTAAAAGGACCACGGAAGAAAAATTTCCTGCCTGGTCTGTCCCCAGCAGGATAAAGGGGCTGAGCGTGACCTTTGGGGCTGTTTAACTGCTGCTCTTCAGTGTTCCCTGAGGCTGAATTCCTCTCCACCCTCCACCATAAACTCTGCCATTGTTTCTCTGGGCTGATTTCCCCTTTTCTAGCAGTGGGAAATATTTTAGGGTGACTCCGTGCCCTCTTGTTGCATCTGCAGAGGAAATGGCAGCTCTGGAGCATCCTGGGTGTCTCGGAAAAGCAGCTGAGATTTTTTCGGGCTCACCATGGGGACCAGCCTCTCCTCTCCGTACGGGGTGTCCGGGACAGCTGCCACTTCTGGCCTTTCATTCGCCGCCAGGTTTTCAATCCAGCATTTTTATGCTTTCCCCTCGATGGTCCTTGGGAGGAGACAATAGCCCGGCTGTGGGGGGGATGTGTGCCTTTCTCATGCAAATAGTGCCTGGCTGGGAGAGCCCCTTCGAAGCCCCTCGGAGCTGGGTGAGGGGCAGGGACCAGAGCTGCCTGGGCTGCCCCAGCAGCACCTTTCTGCGCCGCTGCAGTCTGACCCAGGAGCGGCTGGGTGGGTTGTTCCTGCCTGGCATGTCTGTGAATTGCACAGAGATTTCGTTTTCAGTCTTAAAGGTGTGATATAAATAAAACATTATTATTAACACCTCCATCATCATCTGTCGTGGCAGAGGAACGACTAATCACAAAAGCCGTTACCTTCACTGGCACCTGTGTGATATTAACCAGGTCTGGAGCCACCCACGTGGGGGAAGCACGCGGTGATTTGGGCGTCCTGCTCCCACAGCAGCAGTCGCTGCCCGCCTGGGAGGTGAGGAGGGGGCTCGGAGCCGTGCCTCTGCACACAGCGCCTTCGCCGCTAGTAAGCAGTCGCTCAGATAAATTTATCTGCAACAAAAGGCCCCGTGGAGCTGTGAATTCAGCTCCAGAAAGCGCTGCTTGGCCTCAGGAAATGCTGAGGGTTTCACGCCCATTTTGGGAAGCGCCGGAGGCCGCGAGGCTGGCGAGGGGTGATTTGGAGCTGTGGCAGGGAGGGAGGGGATGGTCTCCTCGGGTCTGGTGCTGGCTGAGAGGTGGTGCGGGCTTCTTGCCACGCATGGGGAGGGGACACTGGGACAGCTGCACCTTGGTCCTGCGTTAACAGCTTTGTCCTCCGGACCAAGGCTTGGCTGAGCTGGCGGTGGGATGTGTCTCGCAGAGAAGCCATCCTCTGTGGTCTCTGAAGGCCACTGCTCGTCTGGCACCGCGGAGCGGGGAGGTAGCCCGAGGCTCGTCGGGCTTGCCGATGCAGCGCTAGAAAGCTGGGATGAATTTCTGCTTCATCCCGTGAAGGATGTTCTTGGCTGTCCCTGCAGAAAGCAGCGTGCGCCGCAGCGTTGCTGGCTCTAGGGGGGAGCTCACAGCGAGCCCTCCGAGACAAGTGCGATGCTGAAAGATTTGGGTCTTGGCAGCGCTCGTCTCCGTTCAAGCCAGAGCTGGCTGGGGCTGCGGGAGCCCCTTGCAGGGCAGATCACGGCTCCGTGTGCATATTTGCTTTCTTGGTTTGTAACGTGCTATTGTTGGATGGAGGGTGCCCATGTGAGGAGACTCATTATCTCTCAGAACAGCTAATAGGGAGCAAATGAAGATTAACGCTATGTTGGCATAGATGAACTGGCACATCTCGGTCCCCTGCCTGAGAGCGGCATCGCTGAGTCCCAGTGCCAGGCGCTGCGCGGGGCTGCCAGCTGGTACGAAAGAGGAGCTACTCATGGCTGTATCCGCCCCTGAATTTCAGACAACAACTGCATGGATTTTATTTTTAAGCTGGTTTTTGGCTTGCTCCAGTTTTCTCTCTTTAATCACGAACAGATGCACTTAGGTCCCGTTTCTTGCAAACCTGGGTGCCAAGTGGGAGAATGACTCATGCTGTAGAGGAAGGCTGGATCTGCCTTGGGTGCGTGTGTGTTCGGAAGTGCCAGACTGTGGGTCTCTGGGGTGTCTTGCTGGAATATCTGAAAGGTGTCGAGTGCTCAGAATCAGTGAAACTGAAGACCTGGAGCTGAGGGAGCTGAGGCTTTTGTGTTTGGGGTTTTTTTAAAATTGTCGTACTCAATGAAAAAGTAATAGATGCAGAAAGTAGAAGAATAAGCCCCCAAACAGAATTTCCTGATTCAGTAGAGCCACCTCCAAAGCAAGCTGGAGATTACCCCGGTTTGGAGCACCCCAGCTCTCCTGCCCTGGGCAGCACTGACCGTCGGTCTCCATCGTCTCCTGGGGTGGGGCAGAGGCTTCTGCAGCCAAGGCCATGAGCGCTGGCTCTTACCTGCTGCCAGAGAGTTGAACTACCTGGGGCTGCTTGTGCGCTTTGGGGTTAGAGCAGAAAGTTAATGAATACGAAGCCAATTTTGATTTCATTAAGAAAATTAGGTTCTTGACCAAGAGCATCCCTTCCCTCAGCTGCTCCCACCAGCACAGGGGTCTTCCCTCCCGTGGTCGCAGTGGTGAGGGCACGGCTCCTGGCACGGGGGTGGGCACGGTGGCGGTTCTGGGGGGACCAGGGGCCGTGCTGTGCTGTGCTGCGCGCCGGCGCTGCGGGCTCTCTGCCCAGGAGCTGGCTGGCTGCGAGGGGAGCAGCGGGTTGCTACGATACAGTTTGCTGTGGCAGTGTCTGTGCTGAACGGAGCCAAAACCACCTCTACAAAAGGAGCATTCCTGGGCTGGGAGGGGACAGATTTATCTGCAGTGTTTATGTAAAGCTGAGGAGCTGCAGGGAGAGGATGTGTGTGGGAACGCTTTCCTGCAGCGCGCTGGGGGCCCCTGTCTGGAGCAGGTGCCCTTATGCACATCGGGGGGGAGCACATGGACCCGGCAAATCCAAGCATGCAGATCAGTGCTGGATCTCACATCCCATCCGGTAAACTCACACCAGGCACGAGACTGACAAAGTCCAAAGGGGAGCTCGGCACTGCTGAGCTCAGCGCTGCCTTCGAAAGCGGCCTCGTCCTCGGCCGGCGCTGGGGCACGGTGCTGCGCCGCAGCAGCACGGGAGGGAGCGGGTCGCTGGTGCCAGCGCTGCCCGTCACGAACCGGAGCAGCTTGAGCCTGAGGCGAGGGCAGAAGTTTCCAGGCTGGGTCGTGGGGTCGCCGGGGCTCCTCATGTGCCAGCCTGCAGCCCCTGGCCCCAGAGCCGGCCAAGGCACCGCGGGGGCTGGCTCCTTTCCGTGCAGGGAACATGACTTTCCCTCTAGGAAGAGGGCTGGGCTCTGCAGAGATCAGGGTCTGCTTCTGCTGTGCTGGATCCCAACTGCTGCTCTTCCCGGTGACTTCGCAGGCACAGAGACAGGGAAATTCGCATCAAAGGGGTGTGTGCGCGTGCATGTGGGGCAGAAGCTGTGCAGGATTCAGGCTGGGCTCTCTGCCTGCTCACTGAGAAATCCTGCAGAATACAGAATCATCCCCTCCAGTTCTTAGCTTGTTCACCAAATCCTGTCACATCTTTTATGTGCCAAAAGAATCTGTCTGACTTTTTCCAGCACAAATCCAGAGCAAAAGGCGATTCTTTTTTTTACCTGTCTTAAATCCTCACAATCTGTGTGAGCAAGCTCTCCTGTATAAAGACAGCAAGAGAGGATAAAAAATAGCAGCAGCGTTCCCTGTCTTCTCTCAGCCACACCTTTCCACTGTTAGTGGTGCAGCAACTGCATGACAAGTAGTAGGGTACATGCGCAAGTGGTGAAGAGGCATGTTCTGCTCTACACCGTCACAGCCCTTCCAAGCTCCCCTCTCCACGGTGAGCCAGCATGCCCTGGCAGCACAGCTCCACCGCCTCTTACTTGCCAGATGCTTCCTAGGGAGGGAGGAGGGTGCAAAACACACTTATTTCCACTCTGCAAAGGGATAAATGTAAGAGCACAGGAGGAAAACCTCTGACTTCCACGCCTAAACAAAGGGACCAAATCCTCTGCAAACCAAACCCTGCTGAAGCTAACGGCGTCTGGTCGCTGGTCAGAAGCGTGGGTCACCATCCTGTATCTCCACCAGAGCAGTTTGCATCACGTGGCATGTTCTTACATGTTAGAGATCTCTTTGCTGGCAGAGGGTGGGGGGTCCTCGCCCGCCCGTTCAGGTAACAAGCAGTCGGTGGGATGAGACTCTCTGCTCACCGCTCTCCTCCCGCTCCTCTCTGCAGGCTCAGCATATTACGATAACGTCCGTCCCTTGGCCTACCCGGACTCGGACGCTGTGCTCATCTGCTTTGACATCAGCCGCCCGGAGACCCTGGACAGTGTGCTCAAGAAGGTGAGTGCCCAGCGTGCCTCCCGGCTGGCGAGATGGCTCCTCTGCAGCAGCGCGCGGAGCCCTGCGGTCCCTGCTCCCTGAGGCTGGCATCAGGGCTGAAAGCTCTGGCCCTGTGGCCAAGCCTTGGCTGGAGTTTGCGTGCTCAGATGAGGATGGTCATCTGCTGCCACTCCCTGCGTGGTCTGTGCGGAAGATATTTCCATTTGAAAGGAGCCCAATGAATGGTGCAGCTCATGGTAGCTTGCAGAATGTGTGTAGGGTCTGTGTGTATGCACACATACAAATGTGGGGACAGAGAGAAATGTAGGGCATTTTTTTCTGTTTTTCGTAAAGACCTTGGAAAGTGTCGTGCACCTCTTGTTAGCATAACCACCAGTGAGTGCTGTGGGTCGCTTGCAGCAGCTGAGAAGGGGCCCCCGGTGCCTGTTTCTATGCAAGTAGAGAGCTCAGTTTTTTGGCTGTCCCCTCAGCTCAGCATCTGCACAGTAAGAAAGACAGTGATCTGTTCCCTGTAGCTTGACAACAAGAATAATGAGCTGTGGCACTGCATTTCAAGCCTGTGAATGAATAAAATGAGACGGCACAATGCCACTGGCCTGGGCAGCTTGCAGGGCCCTGGACACCGTCCGCCCTGGCAGAGCTGACTGGCTGTGCTCTGCGTTACTCACTGAGAGTTTTCTACCTGCAGGCTGGCGCCTTTCAGCAAAGCAGGTATTTCCAGCTGGCAGGTCTGGCAGGTCCCGGAGCCCCCCGGGGCTGGGGATCCGCTGTGGAGCTCCGCTGGCAGCCCTCCCAGCAGGTCCCTGCCTGCCACGCTCGGGGGGGAGCAGGTGGCTCCCAGGGAGAGGTTCGCGTGCGAGGCTTCCCTCCGAGGTGGCATGAAGGCCAGCAACTCAGGATGCTGCTCAGGGGAGAGGGTAAATGGCCTCCTGGCCACTCGCATCCCTCGGTCCGGGCTGTTCCCTGCTTCCTTCCGTGACATTCGGGGAGCTCGCACCGCTGCGCAGCAGAGCTGCAGGGAGCTCGCTGCCGGCTGCGTCCTGCCCCAGAGGCGCGTCTTGGCTGGCGTCTCGTTTGCGAAGCTCTCTGAGACAGGCGTGAAAAGCACTACAGAATAGTGGTTCCTGTTGCTGTCCTCCCCAGTGAGCCCCAGGCTGCCGGGGCTGGACTGGCCACTGCCTGAAGGAGTCACACTGTGCCGACTGCCCTCTTGGCCTCTCCACGATTTGCCAAATGTTGTGCTGAAGCAAGTGCCTCTTACCCAGCTGCTGGGAGGGCTGAGAAGTGGGTCTGTGTCTCAGAGTGTCCTGGTGAGGGGACAAAGACCCTTCAGATAACTTGGTCAATGGCTCAGTGTTCGTTTCCAAAGCAGGTCCTGGGTACCAAGCGTGCTGGGTGGAGGGAGGCGTGTTTCATGTGCACTGAAAGAATTCACTGCTCAGCTTGGGAGTCAGCAGAATAATAATGCAAGCAAATCACACCTTAATGGCATGCAAACCCATCAATAATTAGCTGGGGTTGGGATTTATTTATGTCTCTCTGCACATGCTTCATGTGAGTCCGCACTGCTCAGTGCAAGGTCTTCCCTGTGCAGCCTCACAGATGCTGTGAGTACTGTTAGGAAATGTCTTTTGATACAGTGACTTAAAATAAACCCTAAATCACAGGGGATTTCTTAAGTGCCTCTGAGTAGATGCCTTGTTTCCTTTGGTGCAGGCTTGCAGCCTATGGAGGTGAGGAAAATTCCTAAGACACCATGAAGCTGAAATGGGCTTTAGCTTTTGATATCAGACAAATAAGGAAAATAACACTCCCTATTCAAGCTTCAGGCAAAAATGCTAATTCAGCAGAGAAAGTCTTTATTATTGCTGCCCTTCTGATGCCGGGGCTGCCTGTACAGCATGTACAGTTGAAGGGAAGGAGCATCTGAGAGGATGCAAACAAGCAGCTCTTCGTTTCGTACAAAGCGGGTTTTCGTGGGGTGGTACCTTCGTTCTGACAAGCCTTGATAGCGCAGCAAATCTTCGGCTCCCTGAGGAGTCAGTCACGTGAGAAGAGGGTCACACCTCTCTCCATAGGCTGGGGAGCCCCATGTCATGACAGACAGCCGTGACCTCTGCCTGGGAAGAACAGACCCTATAGCTCAATCCCTTAGAGGACTGTCATCCTTCAGGTAAATCAGGGTGCTTGAGTTCCAGCGCCAAAAGAACTGCATCCTCCTGCTCTTATGGGTGCGTTAGCCCTTGGCGTCGTGTGGCTGTGACACCAGAAATATCGCAGGAGCCGTGCAGCCCGGCGTGCTGCCCGGGTGCTGGGGAGGCGTGTGAGTCCTGGTGGACAAACATCCTTGGCAGCAGGGAAGGGGAGTTCATGGTGAAGATACCTGAGCCCATCTCGTGGTGGAAAATATGATTCTTCCATATTTTGCAGTTGCTTTGGTCTGATATTGGTTGAATGAAACTTGGGTCATTCTTGGCACTTCCTTTCCCCACCAGGTTATGGACACTGGGTTGTGGGGTTGGTTTTCTTTCCCCTTCTAATTGCCTGGGGTATATGCTTAACCATCAGTTAGTGTAGCAGGAAATTGCTGATTCCAAGGGACATCTTTAGCCAGGGGTAATCTCTATCATTTGCCTCCTACATCAGAAACACTAGATGAGTAACCAGGGTGTGGACATGCTGACAGGCTGTACAGGTCTCCCCTGGGGGATGTCACAGGTGATGGTTTGATTTACTGCTGCACTCACTTAGCTGCACATTGGGCATTCATTTTTGGAGCTCTGAAAGGGACCGTTAGTGCAAAGGAAGGGGATGTTTGCCCTGGCCTTCTCCTCCCATCGTTTCAATTCTTTATTCCCCTGGCTGTAGCTACGCTCTGAATGTCTTAATGTCTTTAACATGCAGCTCCCAATAATAAACAAATAATGAGTGTGCTGTGCAAAGAGCTCCCCGCTGACTGTGGTTCAGAAGGTCCAACGAGGCTGACCTGTGGGGTCCCAGATCTGTGCCCCAGACGGTGTGGTCGTTGTTTTTACACAGCCATACCCAGGAGTGGTCTCCCGTGGCTTGGCGCAGGGGACTGCAGCTTATATTTAGCAGGTTTGCGGGGCACATCTGGAACAAGTGAGCACAAAGTTACCCGAGAGGCGCTCTGACCGTTCCCATCCTTGCCTGGGGCAGTCATTGATGAGCTCGTCAGTTTCTGAACACTGTGACCCCTGTTTGGAAAAGCCACACGCACCGGAGTACACGGTCTTGGCCTCTGAGCCTGCTTTCCAAACCTGATCCCGTCAGAGCCTCGTGTTATATTCAGAGCACCGACTGTGGGCTGTCCCTGCTGTCCCCACCTTCAGCACAGTCTGCAGAGCTGCTCCCGGCTGCGTCCTCACCGGGAGCCCCCCTGGCCATGGTGACCACCGTGGCTGTGCCCCTGCCCCGCTTCCCAAAACCTGGGCACGCAGGCTGCCACGGGGCCACGGCCGGCTGCGGTGCTGGCACCGGGCACCGCAGGGCTGGGCAGGACGCCTAAAGGCGGTGGGGCAGCCCGGTCCGGTCCCACGTCCTGTGCAGGGACGGGCCAGGGCGGTTCAGCCGTGCGTGCTGGTGGTCAGGAGGTGCCGGGACCCCGGGCTGCCACAGCCGCCGTTCCTCTGCGGAGAGGGAGGTGCTCTTGCCTGGTGGGAGCGGAGAAGCTGTGGACCAGGCTCGTGGGCTCTGCTGTGGCGGCGAGGCATGGAGGCATCTGGCTGGGTGATACTGTCCGGTAGGAACTGATGGCACAACTCTCCTGGCCTGTCCTTCCCTCCGGGGCTGGGGCGTCTCGGACGGGGCTCTTGGACTCACTGGAAAGGGGCTGGGAGTGATGAGCTGAGACCTTGTGATTGCCTTTGTCATTCCAACCTTGACCCTTTCGCTGGCTGCCGCCAAAATTAACTTGATGTGGAGGTGCTGCTGGGCCTCTTGAAGTGTCTTGTACCCCAGCAGCCCCTGAGCACCTTCTCCCTCTTGTCTCCTCTGCAGTGGCAAGGGGAAACTCAGGAGTTCTGCCCCAACGCGAAGATTGTGCTGGTCGGCTGCAAGCTGGACATGCGGACAGACTTAAACACGCTCCGGGAGCTTTCCAAGCAGCGCCTCATCCCGGTGACGCACGAGCAGGTGTGTGTCAGCAGCTGTCCCCGTGGGGCTCGGGGAGGTCAGGAGGGGACTTTCCTGCAGGACCTACTAGTGCAAGGAAGCTCAGCAGCAAAGGACCCACCGTGCCCAGGTCTCGGTCTGAGGCTGGTTTGATTTTGGCTCATGGAGCTGCTCATGCTTACAGCGCTCTTTTCCCCAGCTCTGGCAGACCTTGACTTACTCCTGATGCTCCCCTGAACAGCCTCCTGGTTAGCAGCTGAAAAGTCTGTCCTCAGAGGTGGTGGAGATACCTGACTTGACAAGTTGGACAGGCTAAAGTGGGGTGTTTGCTTCTGCATCTCCTAGTTCAGTGCAGGTCTTTCTGCTCCCAGTAACTCTCCTGCTCAGATTCTGTGTTGGGGCAACACTGTTGGGGGGGGGCAAGGCACAGCTGGGGGGGTCTGGGGGTCTGCTGCCGGGCTGCTGCGGCCGCCAGTGGACCCAGCAGTGTCTCCAGGCTGGCACACAGACCCAGTCTCTGTGGCGCAGTGCTCTGTGCTGTGCAGGGCAGGTCCCAGATGCCTGTCCTGGCGAGAGGGTTGTCCAGGTCCCAGCTGCAGCGGTGGCACCGCGTTAGCGAGAACGTGCAAGTGATTCAGGGTCCAGCGCCCGGTAGCACTGTCTGCTTGGGGGGGCCACCCTCACGTCTGGTGCTCGCACAGACACTGGCACTTTATTCACAGAGGTGATGAGTAAACGTTGTGAGAGACGCTCCCGGCAGTGCCGCGGTGCTCTGGTGGGGCTGGCGGGGATGTGAAGGGATGCTCCTTGCAGGGCGCTGCTCTCCTAACCTCCTTCCCTCTTCCTCCCGCTCTCTCTGGACCGCAGGGCAGCGCGCTGGCGCGGCAGATCGGGGCAGTGGCCTATGCAGAGTGCTCCTCCAAGGTCTCGGAGAACAGCGTGCGGGATGTGTTTCACGTGACCACACTTGCCTCGGTCAACAGGGTGCACAAGAACTTGAAGCGCAGCAACTCCAAACGGGGACTGAAGCGGGCGTCACAGATGTCTGGCAGGACGGACTTACTGAATGACACGGAGATCAGGAAAGACCGAGCCAAGAGCTGCTCCATCATGTGAAAAACAGGCTGTAAATACTGTGTGTGTGTTGTCCATTTTGTACAGTAGCTGGCTGAGACAAGGGCTTGGTGCTGGCTGCAGGAGCCAGCCTGCCTTTCCAAAGCCTTTCTCTCAGTCCCTGGGGCTGAGCAAAGGTCCCAGCTGCAAACCGGGGTGCATCAGTCACCCCCCACCATGGAGACTTCTGGGTTGGCTGCTGCTGTGCGGGTTGCTTGGGGTGAAGGAACCACTTGTCAGAGGAGTACTCAGGTGCTGGAGGGTCTGTGACTGGGTGAAACAAAGTAAAAGGGAGCGATCCTGGGTGCGTGCCACCCTCCTGTACCCACGGCCCAGCCTCTGCGCCTGCATGGAGCTCTGCAGCACACACCATGTGGGGCGGTGGGCTGTGTGGGACCTGGGCTGGAGGTGGGTGGAATTGCTAGCAGCAGAGTGCGATCAGAAGAAGGTATTCTTCCAATCTTCCTGTAGAAGAGAAATGATGTTTGGGGTGGTGCTGCCTTCAGCTGGGCTGGACAGCAGGTCGCCACGAAAGGTGCAGGTCTGGGTCAGAGCGGGGAGGGAAGGAACCTTAGCCTGATGAGACACCACAGTAGTCCACCTCCCAAGAAGAAAATAGATAGGTGGCTCTTACACAGTATTTTATGAACTCCATTTGAAATACAGCAGAATGGATCTGGCTCCAAGGGAGAGATCTGTCATCTCAGCAGATGCATCCTGAGAGTTGTGGTTCCCTTCAGCAAGCAAATACCACTCAGGAGCTTGTGTGCCAGCTGCTGACAGCCTGGTCCCTCATCAGCCTGCTCCCTGCCACAGGCAGCTGCACTCCCCAGGCATGTAGCTTCCGATAAAGCAGACTGCAGCAACTAACCATATCCTGCTCTCCACCCATCTCCAGCTGCAGCTTGTGTTGCATGGTGCTGTGTTTGTCTGGTACAGATAACCAAAAAGATTACGTGCGTACCTGCGCCCTGTCTCCACTGCGGCAGGGGGAGGGAAGGTGCTCCCTGCCCCTCTTGCCCTGCTGTACAGCCTCCTCCCATCGCCTCTCATTGCTTCTGCTGCTGCCCTCTCTAAATGCCTTTGACTACAGTGTTAGCCTTGACTGAATGTCACATAGACACTTTAAGGAAAAAAGAGTCTGCTCCATTGCCAGATCCAGCTGTGTCAGTGGGCTACAGAAAACAAATAAACATCGTTGGAAAACGTGTAGTGCTTGACTCTGTTAATTTCTAATAGTCAAACCAGGCATCCTCTCAAATGCCATACTGCCTAACTTCTATTTGTGTCCTACTGCCTTTCTCTAGCTCTTGAAATACACTCACACATACACTTGAGTGAAAAACACAGAGGTCTTAGCCGCATGTATTCATTTTGGAGCTGAAACACCTGCCTTTAATAAGCTCCCCCTCCATCCTGAGTCCTTAAAGGCTGTGGAGCATTTGCAGGTTGTCTATGCCCCATCCATCAGTCTGAGCTGACACGAGCTGCCCCCTTCCTCGCTATGTCAATAGCTGCAAGTGAAGATAGCTTTTCACTTATTATTTTGTGTCTACTCTCCCCTGCAGGTCTTAGACTTCAGCTGCATCACGAAGGCTGTTGGGGGAACTGCAGCAGCCGAGTTACCAGCACATGCAAAGCTCAAGCAATGACTGAATGCTGTGCTGGGTGCAGGTTGCAAGACCATGAAAATGCACATCTGCAGTCTGGGAGGAAAGAAACTGAGCGAGGCGCTATGCCAAGAACAGCCTTCAGCATCACCATGCTTTTTTCTTACTCCACAGGGTACCCAGAGGCTTTGCAAACATTAGTGAACAAAACCATGTCCCTGCTTTAACAGCGCAATGGGTGACTCACAAGTGTCACCAGCAAGTCCTCTTAACCTGTGTGCATTTATTCTCATCATCCTTGTGTAATGCAATCACCGTGCCTTCCTCCTTTCCACCTAAGCACAGCAGTATCTGGCAAGCACGTCTCCCTTCCCACAGGACACATTCAGGTGACATCTCCCAGGCATATTCAGCACTCAGCACTGCAGGTGAAGCAGCTGGTGGTTGGGGTTATACAAAAGTGACAGGATCTTTCTTGAAAGCTTCTGGTTCTGGTTTTGTGAATTTGTTTTTCTGTACTGAAGGGAAATGTCATTGCTATCCCCCCACTCTCCTCAGTATAGCTCTAACTAGCTGGAAGCCTGTGGTATGAAAATAATGATATTGGAATGAAAGTAATTTGTGCCCAGCTGCTTCTAGAACAGCCAAAAAAAAGACTACAACGAAAAAACATGTAGCAGCCAAAAAAAAAAATGTGCATTCTGCCCGAGTGAGCAGGACCAGAGCTCAGATGCAGATCTTGCCAGAGCGGAGCAAGACACAGAAATGTACAGCCCGCTAGAAACTAATGAAAACCAAAATGTGGATGCTGCCACGGCCGAACTGAACCCAAAACATGCATCTGCCACACTCATATACAACCCAGCCATCAACTGTTTGAAGCCTTCTTTGAAGTCTTGGGCTTGTGACTTCAGAGTGGGATTGAATTCTGGGCAAGTGAGTGTCCCCGTCCCTTTCTCCCCCCCTCCTAAGAGGACTGTAAGGGCTGCTCTTCGCAGTCACCATTCAGCACGCAGCTTAATATTCTGGCACTCACTTCTCCACCAGCTTGCTTGACTATAAAGAGTATTCGGACTCCCACAGTGGTTCATTTAACCAGACTTTTCAAAGGAGTCCCTCTCCCTCGCTCTCCTCTACATAGGAATAAACAAGATAAAATAGGTGCAGAGTCTGTTGCTCTCTCATCTCACAGTATAAGACTGGCAGGTGTATAAATAGTTAATTCTTGAAAGTAAGGGAAGCCTGATGCGAGAAAGGGGCACAGAGCTGCTTTGGTCCCCCTAAAGCTGGTAACGGGCTTCCAGCCCGAGAGGGGGCTTGGCTGTTGAGGAGCAAAGGCTGCGAAGTTCTCTCGCACACTGAGAAAAGCACGTTTGTGTGTGCTGGATTCGTTCACAACAGCACTATTGTCCGCAGCCCCTGAGCCCAGGCTGCCGTATCTAATCAGCATGTAGAAATCAGCATTCTTGCTCTGCCCCTAATGTCACCCGGGGAAGAGTGACACACTGCCAAGCAGCTTCCCAATGCTGTGTGTGCCCCCAGCCGGGAATGAGCTCTTTTCTCCCTGCATTTGTGCAGGGTTTCTTGGATTTATAACCCTGATAAACACAGGAGCTCCTTATGCACGCTGGAAGCAGGTCGATTAGGACAAGCTGTTGGTGCACCAGGGACAGAGGATCACAAAGCAGCAGAGCTGCTCCCCAGGCGCTTGACCCAGAACACAGCAGCAAGGAATACAAATGGGGAACTCCAGCCCTTATTTTCCCTTCGTGAGTCCACTGCTGTTGACACCCCAACTCTTATTGGACATCAGAAGCACTGCCATAGCCTGCCCAAATATATTTCTCTTTTATCCTAACTGCATTCTGCTTATTTAGCCTCTGGTAGGGATGCAGAGATCCCAAAAGAGTTGATAAAGCATCCCATCACCTACATAGGCTTCCCATTGGGTTCAGAAGCTGGCAAGGTCACAAGAAAAGCACACCTGCATGTTTCCATAGGATTTCTACTTCCTAGAAAGACTGAAAACAGGGAATGTAAGAAGAAAAGGGTTTTTTTGTTCTAAAAGGAGAAGTTCCTAAACCTCCACAAACCACTAAGAAACTTGCAGCTCCATTTAAGCATTAGGCTGGTATTTTATCTAACTCTGACCCTCCCCATTAACATCAGATTTCTGAAGTTCCCTTTATCAACCACCTCTCTTCCCACAAGGGTCCAAAAAGAACTTGAAATTACCCTTGTAATCTAGGCAGTGCCAGCACAACACGCTTGCCAGAGCCCACAGTCCTTTAGTCAGCTTGCACCAGTCCCAGCATAGAAAAGTCTTAGGCACTCTCTATAAATCAGTGCAGTCTCATGAATCTTTGCTCTGCTGTGGGGCTGTGTAGAGAAAGATCCTAGCCAGACAATGCTGCAGCCCCACTGGAATCCAGCTTTGCCTTCTGGAAGCCCTGTGCCACACTAACACATGCACCAAATTCTGCCATCAGTCCCACAAGCAGGGAGCTACTGCTCCTTTGAGGGAAGGAGGGAGGCAAGTTGGAGTTCCAATAAATTAAAGATGCACTTTTGCAATAAAGTCCCTTTCCAAACAATAACAACAAAGTGAAGTGGCAAGGCAGCGAGTGTAGGCTGAAGAGCTCCCACCGACACCCCGTGCAAAAAAAACCCCAAGGAGGAACGAACAGGGGAGAGCAGCGCAATCAGAACAGAGCCTGCTGTGGGAACCCCAGCTGCTGTCTTCTCCTTTCTCTGCCTCCCACATATGTTAAATGGATTTGCCACTTTAATGTTCTTTTAGAGCAAGCCTCAAAGCAGCTCATTTACAATGCATAATGACTACAAGGCTCTGCTAGCAGATGCATTTAAAATCTCTACATTACAGCACAGAGAGCAAGCCCACCTTCACCACCTTTTTGAGCCATAGCTGTCCCCCATAACCTACCAGGAATGGAAAGGGTGTTCCCAGCAAACAGCCACCACCAACACCAATGACACTGTGCACTGAGGAGTCTACAAATCAGGATGCAGAGTCAGAGGTGGAAAAAGCCATATGCTGGCACCATCCTGCACGTTCAGGTTGTAGTAAAAACTGACATAATTTGGCAGCTGTATTAAAGGGGATTCTCAATTATACCCCACCCCCTAACTGCTTTAGCCTTCTCCAGGCTAAACAAACCCAGCTGGAGTTTCTAGCATGTGAACTCTTCCAGCATATCAGTCTTCAACACCCATGCCATGCAGGTGTTTCCAATATCATCAGCAGCAGCTGTGGTGGCCCCAGACTCTTGCATGTTAAAGAGTTCTAAGCAAGCAACTGGACCAAGGAGGGAAAAAAAGAGGAGTGACAATATGGTTCAGGCTCACCCGCTTATGTGGAAAGTCTCTGGCACAGTAAGGAGAAAGGCAGAGGCACTGCACAAACATTTTAGATACTGTCTGCTTCTCTGGAAGTATATCCTTCCTTTAGCTGTTTATTCAAACCATTTCACTTCATTTAAATCTTAAATGAGATGCAGATTACTACAGAAGTTCACAGAGGACACTTAATTAGAAACAGAGTTTCCACAGATCTGGTCTAGTCACCTCCAAGGAGGAAGGGCAACGTCACAGGTGTCATTCCTGCAGACAATTATCTAGCTGGAGCTAGTACTTTACCTGCTATAAAGGACAATCTTTGTGTCAAGACCTGAGGGACAATTTCACAATGGCAGATGCAAAACAGTCTTGCTTGGCCTTTCACTCTCATCTAACAGGAAGCATTTAGTCGTCCCCCCCCAGCTATCTTTTGAAATGCAGGTTATAAAAAAAAAAAAAGCCAACCAATGTGGGCTCTAGAGAAAGAGAAGCATCAGTCTGAAGGTGAGGCTGTGTTGAACAATTGTGAAATATTGTCACATAGAAGAAAACAGTAATGTACGTCAACTCAGCAAATGCTTCCAGCACTTACACTACCAGTAGCAAAGCCTAGTTAAGACTACATTTGCCTCCACCTGGCAACTGCAAGACACTTGATAAAACATTTGCTTCTCACATTGATGGAAATTACAATTCTGATTCCAGCTCTGAAATTCTAATTCACATTTTTGACCTCCTCCAGTAAGTCTCCACTCCCTTCCCCCATTACAGAAGGCTGGACTTCAGATATTTTTTTCATATATGCCTCAGTGCAGAGACCAAGGGACTAATTCACCTAAGAAGAGCTAAAGAATTAAGTAAAGTACTTGCCAAAATAATTTTATTTCCGTTAAGCATTCCAATATTTATAAATACACTTTCCAAGACAACCTAGCAGCATCTGAGCACCAAACAATTCTCTGAACTTCACTACAATTTTTTTTTTTTCCAACAACAACTTTATGAAAATAGGTTCTCTTTCTGCTCTGAAAGTACAACGTTATTTATGAAGTTGAATTGCTTGGCAACAGAAACAAGCAACATTTTATTCCATAAAAAGCAATTTATTTTCTTTGCAGTCTCATTTTGCAGGCAGGGACTATTAGAAGCAGATTCTTATAGGGCTTATTATAGGTCCCTGGGATACTAAAGTGCATCTGTTTATTATCTTTTCATAGGTGCCACATAAACTTCTCAGAAATAAGACTGACCCAACACTGGTATAGGCTTGTGGTTTTAGCAATTGGTTTATGTTGAAAATCAAGTGTTGGCTTTTCAGGGGCTGTACTTGTAGATTATTTTCCTGGTTAGGGCAAGTTGGCACTTTTATATACAACAGGAGAGCTGTTTGTGTAGTTTTCAACACAAGTATAATCCATGGCCTAAGATTGACCAGGCTGATACATTAACAATCACAAAATAAAATTCCATTGTATTGGTATACACCCTTATTCAGGGTATGTACTTATGCAAAATTAATATGGAGGTTACTTGTGAGTGCAAGCACGTTTTAACTCAAGCCCTGAGCCCAATATTACTCTTTTAAATGATTGTCTCCAAAATGTCCTCAAGTATATAAACAGGAACTGGCTGCAATGGTAAATACATTATCATTTCTCTGAGAAGGCAGTGTTCTACATTTTCTAACTTTTACAATTTGTTTTACATTAATTTAAAGGACTACTTTGAAATTTGAAATGTTAATCTTTAAAGAACAGTGGGTAATTCCATCTTTATATGCTAATGTGTAAGTAACTTTATTGCTAACAAAAATGGAATTTTACTCTGAACAAGAACACTACACACACATAATCTCTGCATAACTGACTTAAAAATTCTCAGTCCTTAAAATAATTACCAAACCAGCAGCAGTGATGAGAATTCTCAACAATGGAAAAAGAACTGCAGATCACCCTTAGGACACAAGGTAAGCATCGAACTCCTGGCACTCATAGCAAGCAACACTGTCTAATACCCACTCTCGAGTCACCATGGCAACATTGTTCTTTTGCTGGATTGCTGTAAGACAAAGACACAAATAATAAAACTGTTATCAACGAGTCAAAGCCAGCTTAAGGTGAGCTTACTGATGTCTTTCACATTAAGCTATTTGCTTTATCTTTGACATTTTAAAGCACTGATAAACAAAAGTCTAAAAATAGTGATGTGGCACTACTACTCCTTTTTTAACAATGCAGGGAATATTGCTGCTCCAAAAAGAATAGCTGTTTGGCAAATGGTCAGGCAGGAAGTTTTGAACACCACAGAATAACCATTAAAAGCAAAGAGTACAGTCCTTGTTACCTTTTAATTTAGGACCTCGGTTCTTGTCTGCTCATGCATACTAGTATGAGACAAGCAATGAGTCTCATTAAGACAAAATCAACAGAAAATTACTGAAGTGCTCCCAGACTGCTCTTCACCGTTTCAGGATCTTTTTATTTTCTTATTTTCCCAGTGCCATGGAAACAGCTGCTGTTTTTACATCATCCCCCTGCTTCATTTTTTTGTTGAACTCCACTGTAGCCTAACTATCTCCCATTCATCCCATAACTCCCACTACCTCATTTAAAAGTAAGCTAGTCTGGAACACTTGCACTTTCAAAGTCTCACAGTTTCTCTGGAGCATTTTGATTGGAAAAAAAAAAAAAAAAGGCAAAGCTATATCAGTTAGCGCTTTGTAGCTAAATATTCTTTCCAGACCAAGAGAATCTTGTCCAATCAGAAAAGTTTCTGCAAAGCTGATGATATGCAGGACAACTGAGCCAAGAATAGGATTTGCCTGCCAGACTACCTTTTAAGACTCTGTTGCTGATTCTTGAGATAATATACCTTGTCCTTCCACATTTTTCTTCCAAGACAGACCTCCATCTCCAGATGCAGTAGGATTTTGTTTCGATTCCTCTACAAACCTCCCTGATATTTAAGTATTAAAAGGACTGAGGTGATAAAGACACTCAACCATAAAACCAATGTGCACCATAGAACAGTCCATGACAGTGTGTCGTTTTACCTCTGTAATCCATGTTTTCCACCCAAGCATCTGGCTGCACAACCACGACAGCAGTAGAATTCTAGGATTTCAAGATAAGAAAATAAAAATGCTACTGTTATCTATCTGTCATTAAATCACTCTCACACCTATCTGCAGAGAGCGATAACTGGGCTAACTCTGCTTCAATGCATCACTTCAGAGAGGACTTTAAGTGTTAGCAGAGGGAGAAGACATTAGTTCCTAAGATTTTTCTGTGGTTCCTCTCCATGAATGCTGTGAGTAAGTTAAGGCACTAAAGGCTTTTTGTGCTGGAAAGTGAGGCTCAGTGCTGATTTCAAGAGAGATTAGCTATCTGGCCTACAGGTCTATGTAGAGTACCCTGATCGGTCTTCTACTACAAGTTAGTCTGTCTTCTAACAGAGTGGCCAGAGTCTAGAACACAAGAACTGTTGCCATGCAGTTTGGCATCATTACTGTGCAGATAGTTCTCTCTAACATACCTGTATGCATCAGTCTTTGACAAGCCCACAAAGGCCATGCAATCTTTCAACCTATTCTTTATTACATAACTATAGACCGTCCACTATATTAAGTGTAACATTCATTAACACTTACTGTCATGTGTGTGAACAGATGAAGTTGCTTCACTACAGAGGCACCACAAAGCTCCACCATCCACTCTAGATGTTCTGAATAAATCAGATAAAGTCTATTACTTCAATGTTTTATATCACATTCAAACAGATATTCCCCAAGCCCTCATGTGTTTGTTCCAAGATATAAACTATCATCATTTTAAAGAAATGTAAGCCTTTTAGTAGAGAATAAGTCCTTTCACTTTCTAGCCTGCTGAGGAACATCAACTGTCTCTCTTCCCTCACCCTCTAGTCAGGACTAAACAAAACAAAAAAACCTGAAAAAGCAAAACACCACATGCCCAAAACTTAAAGAGAAAGTCACTAACAATTTATTTCCTCTTATCATAAAGGATGTAAGACATGAAATTAAAATTAAAAATCAGAAGTTAGAACTGTGATTATCTCTCATTATCGAAAGTAGCCAAAGTATTTAATTTCCACCAATTTGTTGAATTGAGAGTGAAGATGATAAATAAGGCTCTCAAGTATAAGAGCCATAATTGATGAACACTGCAGCAGGTGAAAGCACTGCATCCTCTGTAGTAATTACTGTAAATGTCAAGAGATGTGAGGATATTTCACCCAGCCAAAAATAAAGTTATATTGGACAAATCAGAAAGTACCTGCTGAATAAGCCATAAAAATGGGAAGAGAAGTACAAATACTTTAAGTAGAAAAATTCTAGCTTAAATTTTCAAAACATCTACTATACTTTATTCAATTTTAAACTAACAAAAATAAGCTATCCTGCCCAGCTTTTTCTTTGTATATAAACTTCTGGCTTTGTTGTGTGTTTCACTTTAAACATCTGCTGCTAGAGAGAGAAGGTTACACTGAGGATGTGTCAACTGCTCGAAAAATGGTACTTAGGAACTGTTTACTAAGACAGAAGAAAAAATGCTCAAATACAAACTTTCAATAGCATCTAAAGCAATTACCAGACAGCATGATATTAATGCTTTTCCTTCATTGCTGGAGAATCAGAGATAAACTAGATAAAAGGCCTGTTTTCAAATACAGCAAAATTGCCAGAGCAGTTCTCTGAGGACATCCAAACAGAAGAGAAGACCGTTTCTATTCTATCTGGAGATGGAACTGGATAAAGTTCTTTACCTACACTATGCCTCATGTAGGTTTTTTTAAAATTTCAGAGTAAAAGAGGTACAAGACTATCGAAGAAGAGGTCAAGTACAAAACTCTGGTGAATGCACACAATCCCCTCCAAATATTTTTTTATGCTAAGAGTTCATTTAATGCCACTAAAATGACACACCTGTAGTCATATCAGTGAAAGGTCCATAGCAACAGATCTCAAAGTTTTTAAAGATCTGAAAAACAAGGGAGATGTTAACAGAGTACATACGGCATCTTTAAAGGACAATACTTAATATCATCAAAAGCCTGCAACCCTGTGCTATCCTATACGATGTTATAAAAAGATAGCATTCAGTGTAAGCATAGTCAGTCACTTGAGCATATCAGCTCTGCTGCTGACAGAGCTCACCTTTATGTATAAAAACGCTTAATTTGTACAACCCTGTATATATGGAACAGCAGAGAAATTGGAAGAAGTTCCAGATATTCAGCTAGCATAGCCACATATCTGAAACTCTCACAGCAGGACAGGGTTTTCATCCCTGACGTGCTCATACCTTTTCAGTCAGAGACTGTCTAGCCCTCTTAGGACCTTGGTGGTTTCTCCCATTGATTACATCTCCTCTAACTTCAAAGTTCTCCTGGAACATAACATAAACAAGCAATCGGAAGTTAGAGACTGAGAACACTTTCCTGGTCAGAGTCCTGCATCAGAACAGGAAGTTGTCAGATTTCAGAACTGGAAACCTTACAATTAAGACTATAATTAACTTACCAGTAAAGTCTCATTTGATAGAAATTAATTATCAGTGCATAACCTCTAGATCCTCAACACCTATTTTATTTCAAGACATTAACTTAGTATATAGATTAACAACAAATACAGTGCTGCATTTGATAATTTCAGGCCTACATCTGACTCAAACTCCCATTTCTCCAATACCTTCTTGAAACTTCTCCAAAACTTCCATACAGTCTAACCTGCTACAAGAGTATGAAGAACAGCTGCACATTTTCAGTTTACTTAAAAATTTGGTTTTCATTATAATTGAAGGCTCTTCTCCTTGCTTAAAGCAATGTGAGAGTGTATGACAATGTAACAGCTGTCCCATATTCTAGCATTCCCAGTCAATTCTGTAACAACTTCCCCCTTTCACCCCAAGCACAGGAGGACCTTTAATACCCCTTCCTAGGGCCTTTTTGGGGCTAAGATTTTTCTTCTTCTCCCTTGGCTTGACAAAAGGGCATATGGACTTCATATCAGAAAGTGGGAATTTCTGCTCATTAGAGATACAAAATCTCTACTGTGTTACTTATACAACATTCTCAAAAAATCTGTACTAGAAAATGAAAATCCAAATATTACCCAGGAATACAAAAATCCACCTAAATCAGGGTCATATCAAATAAGCCATTTCTACTAGGAAAGGTAGTAAGTGCTAGAACAAGTTTTCAGTAGTTGGCTATTCTAAAGTTTAAAAAAACCCCCCAAAAGTATGTATATAGCCATGTTCCAACATTATTTCCTTAAGCAAACAATAGATATTTTCCTCTATGCTGTAATCCATCGATATTAGCAGGGACACTTAAAAAAATGCCTATAACCTGTTCCAAAAAATAAAAAAAATAGGGACCCATTATGTCTTCAGTAACAATGACTACGTCTAGCCTAAATGTGGCTTTTGGTCCTAGCATTCGGTAAAACTGGAATCCCAGTTTTCGGAGCAAAATTTACTTATATTAAATGTTTAGACAATATCTAAGGCTACTAATAGGTCTATCAATGTAACAGCACTGCTTACACATTTGATATTTCACTCTTCAGATAAAAGACCTACCTCATCCAGTATCCTTCCTTCTTTAAAAGACTGAATTACCCCTAAATAAAAAGATCAAAACAGTACAAATCATTTTATCTAGCAAAATTTTTCTTCCACTGCACATAGTCTGACTTCATTGCTATGTGAAATTGAAGGCATTTGTACTATGGAAAACTGAATATGGTATGATCCCTGAAAGAACTTAGAATTTTTTTTACCTTTTATAAATAATATTAATTTTGCCATACATCTCAAAGATTTAAATTAAAAGGGAGGAAAGGCTTTTATGAGGGTGGGGAGCAATCCAATGTGGTTATTTGAAAGCAGGAAAAATATTAGGAAGAGAAAGAAACTTGATGTTGCTGTGTGCTTGGGGTTTTTTATTTTATTTTAAAGTATGTAGAAGAAACTGCAAAACATCAGATGCCAAGACATTGAGATCCTTTTTTTTTTTTTAACTGGAACAAGCAAAGAGTACATTTGTAGTAGAAGGGCAGAGACCATTTGGCTTCAAACCAAGTTATACTTACACTGGTAACTAACCACCCATTTTCTTCCTGCAATACCCAGAAAGTACTTCAGTGTCCGTTCACACACCAGCTCCTTATCTGCAGAGCAAACAAGGATAAAACCTCTTTGAGTTTTTACCGTTAGTGAAAAAAACAGCTCAGGTTATTTGTGCATCAAAGCAAAAAAGTTTTTTGTTAAGTGTAGCAACAAAGTATCAAGACCACCTACAAAAAGGTTCTGAAATTCTAGTGTTCTGATTCTACTAAACTGAAGGAAATGAGCAGAAACTAATCACATGTACAACTTCTGAACCCTTTTTTAATTATTCAGTAAGGGTAAGAGGCAAGAAAAAGCACAAATACTAGTCAAGACATAGGATGCTTACAGTAGGATTCAGTGCCTAATGTTGGCATAAATTTTTAGATGACTTGCTGTTTAAGATCACCTTCTACTCTACAAGAACAGGCACAACTTCAGAAGATGGTTTATACTATCTGTATTTGTATGAAGACAGAACAATCTACCTCGCCAAAAACATATGGTCATGGTGTCTATGATACACATCCTGAAGAGAAAGGCAAAAATTGAGTTCATAGATTTGGAGTGACAGGATTTTCTGGTTCCTTTTCTATGTTGGTTTTCAAATGCAAGAAAGGCTTATGCGATAGATTGCATCCAAATATGAGCCAGCTAGAATACAGTTAAGTCCCACTTCCAGTTTTCTATTAAAGACAAGTTTCTTTCAAAAATTTAGAAAGAAACATTTATAATCCCTGCAAGGAATTAGGAAACCAAAACAGCATCTTTAATATGCTATTAACATTTCCAGAATGCCTGTATCCCATTTCTTTAGGAACTCTCTTGCTTTCTTTTTGGTTCTGAACTACTTCATGTTAATGTGCTGTAAACACCTGAAAATTGTGACCAAACAGCTGGAGAAAAAAAAATTAAGTAACATTAACTTCAAATCACACAAGGAAACAAAACATACCCTCACTCTGATTCTGCGAAAGAGAGTAAGAAAGACTCCCAAGTTTAAACAACAAAACTGATCGTGAAGAAAACAATACCTTCTCCTCAAACTTATTCAAATTCATTGCTTAACTGTCTGCTTGTTGGTTAGCCTAGAGTTAAAATTCTGTATGGTGTGTAAATATAGGATTTGTTCACATAGCTCCCAACAAACCTGTTTTCATTATGACATGGGTTGTTCCTTCAGTAATGTGATTAGATAAAGTGCTCTGAGTTTTTCTTGCAAACTTCTGGACCATCAACTGAAAAAGTAGTTAGGAGAATTAATAGCTAGCAAAACAGATTAAAAAAACCCCAACAACTCCACTTTATAGGAGTATAATATAATAAGATGGCTACTGTAATGGTTTTATTTGTGTTGGCACACAGAATGTACATTTCCTTAAAAGTCAATAATTTTGGCACCATTCAACAGGCTAATGAAGAGCTCTTGATCACTAGTTTATAAACCAAAAGCCATATCCTCCTGCAAAAGGATTGTAGAAACAGGTTTATTAGCAATTCAGAATTTATTAATTACAGAAATCCTCACTATGGATCAGAATTTGGGTAAAGCAGCAGCATTTGAGAACATTAAGGGAACCAACCAACCAAACAGCCCCCTCCCCTCAAAGCCCCAAGGCTTTCTAGAAACAAAGTCCTCTTGCTTTGGAATAATGTGTTTTTCCCCTAGACAGCAAGCAGTCATTTAAAAAGTTCAGACTTCATGAAGCTTAACAGTGCTGTTCACAGGCAGCATTCTTCATTTTTTAAGAGTGAAAAAGTTTGACCCGAGTTGCTATATTACTGATCTGCAATTCCTTTAAGATTAGTTTCTATTATACTTAGATCTCTCTGCGTGGAGGACTATAGTGGTAATCAGGAACAATCAACAAGTGATCTCTACAACTTCTGAAATATACTTACATGTTCACTTTGATTCAGACCTGATGCCACAATTGACATTTCTTTCCTGTTAGTCACAACTGGACTCGTAGCATTTTCTTTCCCAGATGCATTGTGCAGAACAGATATAGGAAAACACACACTTCTCTTTGATTTACGTTCTTGAGTACCGCTTTTATTAGCGTTCTGAGCTACAACAGAACTATTTGTTGCTTCTGCAGTTTGAGGGTTAAGAAGCCTTACAGAGGAGGAAGAGCTATTTGGACTCCTCGTTACATTTCCAGAGAGATTTGATAAGACAGGTGCACTGTTTAGCCTGGTCCCAGATTTCTGCTCATCTGCATTTTCTGAAGGAAAACAGAAATTACTCCTTGAAACAATTTCATCCTTCTTGTAGTCATAGTGGAACGCTGTTGCTCTACCTTTTAAGTTTAGATGCTGTAGTCACTTCCTCTCCTTATTTGTTTATTACTTCACCTTATTACTGTGGGCTTTGTTCAAAGAATGCTCTATGCTCTGTTGCAGGTAGGCTGTCAGGACAGTAATCTCAGTAGCTGCCTTGCCTTAAAGAAAAACCTTAAATAAAGCCCTCTCACTATTACTTACATAGCTGGCAGCAACTCGCTTTATCCTCAATATACAATAAGCCTGTGGCAATTACTAAAGTACTCTTCACCATTTATTTACTGCCTTGTGCACTTTCTGGCTAGGAACTCCATGTTCATGTCCTGTTCAGGGGATTTACACACCACTATAGGTATTCCCCTCCTCTTTGCCCATCAGCAGCCTGTCCTGTACTGTATTACTTTTGACAGCCAATACATACCTAACCTAATTTCTGTCTTGTTCCTTGATATGCTAAAGTACACTTCCTACCACAGCAATAGAGGCCAAGTCCTTTTGGGTGTTCAGCCCCTCTCCCAGTCCCTTACCCATTCCAGTGAAAGAAAACAAGAGTACAACTAGAACCGACAGAACAGGAACATGGATTAGTACTGCCAAGCCACAAGGCCTGCTCACACCATTTATACAATTACACTGTAATCTCACACAGATCTGTAACAGGAATTTTTTAGACTAAGTGTAGTACCTAAGTTATAAATAAAATATGTATGTCTCACTGAACAGCTGAATTTAGGCAAAATTCTGCTAACGTATCAATTTTAAATTAACACTATAATTTGTGGTAGAGGGAAAAAAGAACTAGCAACAGTCACACAATTGTTTGTAAGCAAGCTAGGAAAGGTTTTCATTGCTATTTACCTTTTTCTTGTCTCATTTGTTCCATTCCAAGCAGTCCTTTTCCACTGGAATGTGGCAGTTTCTTATGGATAGGTAAAAATTCACAGTCCAGACTCCCATGCTGCTTTAGCACTGCTTCAAGTACAGCCATTTCTTGCTGAAGTTTTTTTAGGTTATTTTGCATAGCATTCTTCTGCTGCAAAGGATACACAATTGTGCCAAGGTTAGCAAACTCGGTCTTAAAACAGTAAGATTAAAACCTAAAACCTTCACCATACAGGTTAAAGCAGTTTCCACAGCTCTGCATACTACGTCTGTAGCTCTAGCACTGGCACCATGTGGAATTTCCTTGTTACTGAATCAATAAAAAACCCCAACCAAGCAGAAAACCCCCACCACACAACAAACCAAAAACTCCCCACCAATTCATACTGCCACTATTCCATTCAACCTAGGCATACCCTAGAATCTCTGTCAATGAAGCTACATCAGAGAGCATGTCCTGGCAGTTGATCACATTTTGCACATTAGAACTCACAGGGCTGTTAATATTGAAGAGAGATTTGGTGTAAGACCCACCTCAAAGTTACATAGGACAGAAAAAAACAAAACAAAAACAAAACCACCACACCAAACCAAAAAAACCCACCAAACAAGACAAACCCCAAAAAACAAAACACACAACAAAAAAACCTCAAAACCCCCAACCAAAAAAACCCCACACCAATCACCCAATACATAGTCAGGCCATTAAGCAGTAATCAGGAAATTAATAGTAGAGAAAATATACTGGGCTAGACACACCTTTCATCGGACACTGCCTGTTGGGTCTTATATCTACAATATTCTAATATGGAATGATTTGATTTAATCTTTACCCTTAGAAGGCAAGTCTCCACACTTCTAAATATCATAATGTAGCAAATCCAATCCTTATCACCAATCATTATAAATTCGTATCAATGAAGCTTTTAAATACAGGAAGCTGAGGTGTCCAGCATTGGTCAAGTGCAGAGATTTATTAACTAGCATCTCCCACAATTAAGCACTGTAATCAATACCACATACAAGTTATGGCTATTACAATGTAATGTTACCATGGAAGGCCAAGCTAGACAAATAAAGGCATAGAAGCAGTTTTACAATTCTTCATTAATTATGCTCTTGGAAGTAATCCAGTGACAGAAAGAATTATGATGAAAGCAGTTTCCCACCACACTGACTTCCCAGCTTTCATGTACTTGCTTATACCCTAGAATGCAAACTACTTTTAGAATTTGGTGAATAAACTCACTTACCTGTGTAGTAAGGATTTCACCCTGAGAGAATGGTCCACATGAATCTTCTACATTACTTGTTTCACTGTCATATCCAGATGCTTCACCTTGAAGAAGGTGGAAGAAAATCTGAGTTAGTTAAAGAGAAAAAAATAACCAAACATTATCCATAATCTCTTACCACACAGACCTTTTAGCCAACTGTTAACTATAAAGTGACAAGTTTTGAAAACATTAAAGTTATAAGCACAGATTTACTTTAAGTGAATATTTTGAAGAATACCATGTCACATATATGGCAAAGTAAATAGAACTCAAGGTGTTTCAATAGTGATGAGAGTCCTAAATATTTATGAAAGCCATAAAAAGGTCAAAATAAGTACTACAGGATTCTACAGTCAATAAATATTTCATTTGGGGAAACAGTTTAGGTAGGCTTTATGAAATTTTGCTGATAGATGTAAGTATCACATTGCAGTAAGAAAGCTAGCATTTCACTCAAAAATTAATTCCCATCAGACAGACTCAGTCCAGCCTCTAGTGCCCAGCCTATTCATTTTTGCTCCAAACAAAGAATACTGAGAGAACTTAATTTTCAGGAAATAAACCACTGAGGGTTTTTTGTTGATTGTTTAGGGCCAATACATTCCTTTAAAAGAGCAAGCACCACATAAATACAAAACAAAGTTCCCATGCAAACACCAAAACCCTAGGTGCAATGGCATTACAAACATATCTGCAGAGATAAAAATCTTGGTTTGTACCTAGGTTTGCTCCCATGTTTGGTTCTTCTTGGCACTCATCTTTGAAGTTGGTTTTACTTCTCTTCAGCCCTCCATTACAACTCTGAAGAGTTTCTTTATTCTCATTCACATTGCTCACTTGTTTGGATGTATGAACTTGTATTAAAGGTTTCTTCAGCTCTTGTGCTCCATCAACTGATTCTTCAGACATGTTGGACTGGGAAGAAAATAAGTTGACAGAGCATTCCGACTCCTGTCTTGGTGAAACACACCCATTACTTACGGCAGCTTCAGGCACTTTCTGCCTATTATTGTCATCACGACTTCCACTGTGAGGCAATGTGATGGGACTTAGTGAAGACTCTACCACAGATGTCACCTGTTTATTGATCTGCAAAGGTGTACTTACTGATTTGCCAAATATTAATGTTTGAAAACATGGTAAATCTTCATCCTCACTAGATTCTTCATCTGAAGATTGCAGTTTCTGCACTCTTCTTCGAGATCTTTGAATACCTTGAGATTTTGGCTTAGAATTAACATTTCTACTGTGTAGTTCTTTTACCAGGGCATCGTCACTTCTTTTTACAAACACAGCAGATATTTCTCTCCTATCAGTTTCAGGAAAGCTGGTGTTCTCTTCAGTATCATCAGAGCACAGTAAGCCATCAGGGGTTTCAGACAAACCTGTAAAATCACTATTCCCTTTAAGAGGTTCTTCAATAGCCTCTGTAACTAAACATTCAGGCATCCCTATACTAGCAGTTTGGATTGCTTGTTCTTCATGCCCCTTTGCTTGTTTTCTTTCTCTTTTGCTACTTTTTTTCTCAATGACTTCACAGCTGAATTCAGCAGGCTTCTGCTGACAAGTTGCAGGACAAATCATTGATTTGGACTGAAAATGTAATATTGGTCCTTCGCTGTCAATAACTTTGGCCTTGCCTGCTTGATTGCTTTCTGAAGTGAAGCATGTTTCATTGACTGTGTTTAAATCTGTTCTTTTGAAAATGTGCTCTTCTGTATTACTCTCATCACTTTGGCTTCTATTACTTTTGATTGGATTCTGTCTCAACTCACTTTCTATCCCTAAGTCAGTTGACACAGTCTTTTCATTTCCCTGCTCTCCTTTCTGTGATCTGTTTTTGTCTTCAGTCCTAGCAGTTCCCATTCTTATTGGTGTCAAATTCCCTTGATTTGCAACCTGTGAAATATCTTCTTGATGTTCCCCTGTGTGCACACGTTCAGTGTTGCCTACAAAGCACGTCACAGGACTAACACAAACAGATTCATAGGTCTTAAGCTTCTCTTTCTCACAAACCCTACTCAAGCTTTCAGCAGTTGTATTCTCTTCTTGCAAGTTTTTTGTTTTAAAAAGTTTGCTATGCTTATTTTTTACCTGATCAGCACACGACATCTTTAAAGTTTCAGAAGATGCATCTTCTACTGCACACACCTTCATGGGAGTACGACAAAGGCTAAATGATAGGCGTTTTGAATGCCTAAATATATTTCGCAGATACTGTGTATCTAACTCACTATCTTCAGCTTCCTTGGTCAATTCTGAAACTTTTTCAGCCATTGGCAACTTTTCAGTACTGAAGTCCCCTGGAACATTTCGTGTATCCCGTCCAGTATCCTGGGGAGAAGTAACACATGGTTCAGTCATCTCTTCAGTCGGGTGGGAAACAGTTTGCACAACAGTCATTGAAGGAGACTGTAGGAAGAAAGGGCTACCGAGGATTTCACCTTGAGAACCTGCATCAGGTGCAAAGGAACTACAATTTGAATGCTGACATGAAGATGTAGGATTGATGAGACTTTTTCCAGTTTCTGCAGTGTCAGACGAATTCTTTAGACTAAACTGTATTTCATTTGCTTCCAGATCACCACCCTTCAGATTAGTAAGTGGCTTGTAACTCAACATACCCCGGGGCTCACACAGGTCTTTGGATTCAGAAGTGTGAACCAACACATTCCTTTGGACTTCACCGAAAGACCCTTCATGACCACTGTCATACTTTCTTGCTCCCTTAATTACCACTCCTTTTCCTGTTTCTTTTGTCATTTCTTCAGAAAGTAACTGAAGCCTCTTGCTGCGCCTGACTTGTCTTTGCTCAGAATCAACTTTCCTTGGCTCTTCACTGCTTGGATAGCTATCAATCTGTGGCTCTGCTGGATCAGGGGAAACAGTGTTTCTATCCACTAACTGTAGAGCACACATGGTTCTAGCAGAACGCCTGCATCTTTTTGCTGCAGAATTTCTTTTTTTAGTGCTTTTCTGATCACAGTTATTCAGTTCTAGCTCCTCATCACAGTGCTTGTCAGTCACCTTTTCAGTAGCTTTTTTCCACATGGATCCTCCTCCTTCCTCAAGTTCTGCTAGAGTGTTATCCTGTCTATTCTCAGAAAGGTGACTCTCATTAACAGCAGAATATTCATCACATCTTTTCTTTTCGGCATCTCCAAGGCACCAGTTAAAGCTTTGAGGGCACCCATCTGCCTCTTCTACATCTTTTTTCTTGGTGAAATCCTCAGGTTGCAGGACACAGGCAGTCTTCCTTTTTCGTTTTAGTCTGTCCTTGCTAGAATTATTCAAGCACTTATCAGCAGCCACATCTTCCTTTTTTGTAGTAGGTAAAATGTCTTTCAAAATAATAGGGAGATTTGACTTCCTCTCTCTCTTGTAGGTTTTCCCAAATATTTTGTCTTTGATGCTATCTGCTGTTTGTTTTGACCATCTCTTATTTCCTTCAACCACTGCAATTTCCATGGAATCTACCATAGGGTCAGTCTTTTCTGAAATACAGGAATCTTTATCTGATGAACATGTATCTCCTTCACCTGAAACATCAATTGCTCCAGCAGAATCATCCTGGGAAGAACTGGAAGACAGAATCTCGTTGCTCTTCAAAAACCATTCATTGACTTTCTGAATGCTTCGCTTCAGTCTCTTCCTAGAGACTTGATTCGGGGTAGCACAGTGAAGTGCCTCTGGTCGAAGTAGTGTCTGCATAGGAAGTTCTTTTTCATGGAGAGTCTCATTCTCAGGTTCATACATTTCCACAGCTTCCACACTTCGTACCGCAATATCCGTTTCCTTGCTTCTATCCAACCTGCTCTCTGAGCCATCTTTTAAGTCAAACTCTTTGCTTTTACTATTGCACTGAGTTTGCTCTATATCTATTTCTTCTGTGTTCTTAAAGAAAGATGTGTCCCCATTCCTTGAGGGACAGGCATCATCTCTTCTGTCACATTGCTCTGTGAGCAAGTCTACAGCAAGACCATTTAAAGGAGAACTCTGGTATTCAGTCAGATTCACTTGGCCAGGTTTGGCACATTCAGTGATGCTTCGAGTGCTTTTCTTGCTCAAGCCTTCCTTTGAGAGATCAGTTTCACCTGAAGATTTATAGGTATTATAAATTGTTAAGCCCTATTTTACACACACAAGAACAATGACAAGCTTAATGGCTACTTTGTTTTAAAAAAAACTTATTTGCCCCCCAAAATAGAGTATTACACTGCAGAAGTCTCCCCTCCAGAGAAAGGGAGAAAGATCAAATTACATATGACCTACGTTCATCCAGCTTCTTACATGAATTACCAGACAGTGCTCTCAACTTGTATTATAAGGGATAATATGGCTTATATAGAATAGAATGAGTTTTGCACTTTGACCAAGTTACTTTTTTCCCCCCCTTCTGCTCCTGTGCACAGAATACCCACATTTTAAGTAGTCTACAGGTATAGTCTTGTATTATACTGTCACTAGCTGTAGGCATCAACAAAACTACAATATACCAGGCTGCAAGCATATATATTTAATCATGTGAAACCAAAATATAAACTTGTGATCTTTCTTTCAAGCTTAATCAGTTTTGTCACCAAAATAACAAACACACCTATGGCATTTGGTAGAATTATTTCTTTAGCATCCAGCTTGTCAGGCTGTGCATTGCAAGAACATTCATTCCCCTTCTCAGCACTCTTAAGCTCTTCTGGCTTTTCTTGAGATGAAATCTGAAGCGTTTCTTTGTCTTCTAACCTGTTGGGAAGGGAAATCTACTTTCATTACAGAGAAAAATCACAATAGAATAATAAAAGATGATACTTAGTTTTCTCTTTTTGCTCTCTGAAATAGTTTTTGGAGAAGTGAGGCTTCATGACTGCCACTCACCACAAGTAGATCCCTTCAGAGTTTCAGGCCATTTCTTTAAAAGATTCCCTCCCACATTCCTGAATTTAACATTTACTTTCTAAAGTGCAGTACATGCTTTTCTCTTAAAAACCTAATGTCTGTATAAGCAACAAAACATTTAGAAAACAGCTTTAAAGCATATTATATGACAAACAGATGGGAGTCAGGTACCCATTCTACCCTGATGCCCTCAAAGTTGAAAATCACT
The DNA here is from genome assembly GCF_013368605.1 of Nyctibius grandis. NCBI lineage: Eukaryota > Metazoa > Chordata > Aves > Nyctibiiformes > Nyctibiidae > Nyctibius > Nyctibius grandis. Next base: position 7,279,896 of record NC_090683.1, read on the forward strand.
TGTCACCTTGACGAATTCTATCAGTCCTGTGCTAAGAAACTAAAACATAGGAATGAGAATAATGAACTATTGCCTTTAGAAAATATTAATTCCTTAATCACCTTTACTTACCCAGCATTGCTTGGTTGTTTAAAAAGCTCTTCAGACGAATCAGAGCCTAAAAACAAATCAGCTGTTACTCTGGTTGAAATGATTCAGAGAAAGATGACTTGCCAGATTCAGTGTTTAATATCACAGAAGCATGCATGCTTAGTTCTTGCTAGAGGTAGATGCTTTCAACTTTTATCAGATGAAATCAAGTTCAATTGTGCAGTATTTTACCTAATTATAATGATTTCTATGTATAAATATCTACGTGGCTGCAGCATAAAATTCTGTTTAAATACAGTCACTGGTAACAGAGAGCTGCTAAGCGTTAATGAGCTAAGAGTTAGTTTCTAATTTCTAAATTTATACATGAACAGCTGCTAGTATTTAGAATTTTGAACTGGAAGTCAGAGCAATATATTCGAATATCTGTCAGATCCTTTGATTGATCTTGGCAGAAGCATAAGGAAAAAAAGAGAGGCAATGAACACTATCTGTTAAAAGGAGAAATTCCTTCCTTTAAGGAATAGGGAGAAAACAAACTATGCACAGCATCTATCTTGTTCCTCACAGCAGTCACACCAGATAGAAAGGAAGTTCTGAAAAGCTATGATAGACAGAAATGAAATATTCTTTTCCTCAGATTTCATTCTTATATCTGGTTATTAACTAGAGCCTCAAGCACTGACCACGAGGTTTAATATTCTTTAGAAAACAGTACTTATCCTTAGTTACAACAGTTATAACTTTTTTCACATCTATAAGCATCTTCTCTTCTTTAGATCTTATACACTGAGCCCTAAAGGTTTACTAGAGCAGTGTTATTTCCTACAATATAATAAATTATGTAAAAAAAACCCCTTTGATTTACCAACTTTCAATTGTCCATCATTTTTCCCTTTGTTCTCATTTTGGGTGTTAAGGAGAAATTAGTGTTTATAAAGACTTTGAACTTCATCACCTTTCATTACTTTGCAAGCATTACACATAAGCTCAACTAATGTGGACCTACAACAGATCTTACCGAACTCTATATAAACCCCTTTTTCATAGTCATATTTCTGGGTTTTGTTTCTTAGGGGATGCCTTTTGGCCTTGGTATCTGTAAGCTGTGTATCCACATTAGCTTCCTGCTGACAGGAGAATAGAAAGGAATAGTTATTTATAACAGTAGGCTATTTCCAAAAAATAAGTAGTAATTATCTAAACTACAGCAGGGAGGGCTGATACATATGAACTAAGTATTTAAATTGGCAGCCTCTATACAAAAATCCAATAATGTAATTTATCAAACTCATGTCAGTAACAGAATGTGTTAATAGGAACAACTATCATGCACTTAACAGCTCAAATCATTAACAGTTTTAACTTACTTAACATTCTATTCAGCATCAAGCAGATGAGACAAGAAACAACGTACCATGAACCATCTCATACACACAGTAATAACCTTAAGTTGGGCAAGGTCTTAAGATTTCTTAAGACATATCCATGGTCTTACCACTAAAAAAGTAAGAAGTCTACCAATAGTTAGACAGCCTCATTAAACAGCCAGTACAAAAAAGCTTTCAGAGTATATTATGGCAATATTATCTTTAAGATCAGGTCATTTTATGCAACAACTTTTTACAGTAGGTTATGAAGACAAAAATATTTAGATGTCCTTGTCTGGGATAATATTCAAGTCAAACAGTGATCTGAAAGCAAACCAAAATCTCCTATTCCATTCATTTATGTATATGCATGTATACACATTGAAATGAGACACTAAATCCACAAAAATAAACTGAGGAGGAAAAAAAAATACCGAGGTGCAGTTTTCTTGTCCATTTTCTTTAGCACTTTTTTTCCTGTTTCTGAAGCCCTTACTTTGGACGACAGAACTTTCTTTACACAGGAACTCAGCAGCAGTGGCTTCTGTGCATGTTTTAGGGAAGTGATGACTGTTTAAAACTGAAAAATGTCAACAGGTAAAAAAAAAAAGCAAAAATATTTTCTTACACTGAGCATGACAACAGGTATTATATACTAATAAAATAGCCTTGCATAGACCCTATGCAACTAGCACACATACAGCTAAAATACAATTATCAGAGAAAGAAAACTGCTTATTAGTCTGATTGTTCTTTATGAGTACTCTTCAAGTATTAAGTAAAATCGTCATCTTGCTAACTAATTTTCCCAACCAATTTTGCTTATATGGATAACCTAGCAAGAATTAGCAAGGAACTAATACTAGTGATTTCAGAATGACTGAACAAGTTGAAAACTTTGAAAAGGAAGTCATTTTTTAGAGTACAATATACTAAGGGGAAAAAAACCCAAACAAAACACCAAAACCCAGAAACCATCACCCGCCTCCAACAACATCTTGTTTCCCAGAATATAAACAAGCATGTTATCTGACTTGCCAATACCCTTTACAAGGCACTGAGTACTAGAAAGGATAAATTTTTATTCCAAAAGGATATATCCGAATGTGACAATTTAATATACACTGTTATAGCACTTGCTAATTCAGTCTTTAAGACTGTCTAAGAAGTTAAAGCTGCAAGGTTGGGCATAATCAAGAGCAGGGCTTTGCCACACAGTTATAGATTAAAGATTATCTGATATACATTCAGCTGTATTTCAGGAACTGAAAATAAGATTGGTCGGAGTCATCAAATGCACAGTAAAAACCCTTAATACTGTTCAAGAGGTTATTGTAGGAAAATCTTGGGAACTTAATGGAACTTATGCTTCTACATCCAAGAAGAAATTTCTGATAATTCTTCCCATATTGAGTACTTCTCAGTAAATGAGATACCCTGCAAATAACTATGATACAAATGTCAAAATCTTATTTAAAAAAAAGAGGGGGGTATACATTCACAACACTTACACTTTACTCCAGTGTCAAGCTCAAATGCATGGATAGTTTCCAACAGTCCTTCAATTAGTTGCTTAAATCTGGAATTTTCTTTCAGACTTCTGAAATAACATCACCACACGAGTTGTTTTAAGACAAATGTATGGGTCAACTATTAATAGTTCTCCTACAATTTAGGCTGAACAAAAAAAAAGGAGTAAAACTCCAAAGTGGAAGATGAGATAATGAGAAATTGTTGCCAAGGAATAACAACACAGTTCCCTAAAATAACCATTACTACAGGAATTAAAACTATCACAAAGTGAAAATTTCATATTTTTCCTCACGTAGGTTTAGCACAGAGAAACTAGTTGTAATGACTGAACAATACAGTCTATACTTGATAGCACAAACATATGCTAAGAATGGTGTCTTCACCTGCGATCACTTGAAAAAAGTTTATATTGAGGTACAGCACTAAAGAGTTACTCCTTTAGAAACTGACAGTTTACTTAATAACCACCTTTTCTTGTTTATTTCAGTCTTCTGCTAATACATTTTTAAGACAATGATTAACTTTTCCTTAGAATTCAAACTTCTCCTCCTCAAGCCCACTTGCAAAGATGCATTACCTCTTGGTAACATCAGTCTTACACAGAGGACACTGTATCACACCTTTTTTCTTTTTGCTGAGGAGTTTGAACATGCAGAACCTAAAAAAAGAATAATCACCATGGTAACAAAAGGAAGGATTTTATTTTCTTTAAAACTGAGCCTAGGCATGCACCGAACAGATTGACTAAGCATTGCAATTACAAGTTTTCAAACCTACCTGCAGAATATGTGATCACATTTTGTTGAAACTGGCTCTTCTACCACATCCAAGCTACAAAATGAAAAAAAAAAAAAGGAAAACAAGAACACAGAAGTTACATATAAAATAGAAGCATGTCACAGTTTAAAGCTGGGCCAGCTATTAAACCGGTGACAGATGCTGTCTGTTAACCCTCCCCCCCCCGCCTCCAGAAAGGAAAGTGAAAAGGGAAAGACTCACTTTTCTGAACTTACAAGTTTTAAAATCTTGGTGGGGAAGAGAAGTAGGACACATTTGATAATTTTTCATTTGAGAACCAGGTACAGTAACAAATACTGCCATTATGTGATATATACATATCTACGAGCTCTTCACAATCTTTGCCTGCCTCTGGCAAAAAGACAGCATTTTCTGGAAATGCCAGTTCAGCAGGGCAGGAAACTTGGTGTTAGAACACTAATGTCTTCTTTTTCAACACTGACCTCCCATGACAAGATAAAGGATGGTGTAGTTCTGCTGGGTTCAGGAGCCCACTGGATTCTTACTATGTTTATATAAACCAAATGCACAGATGTGTCAACACAAATAAATATTTGAGTTATTCCTTTTTCCTCCCTGGTTTTCTATTCTAAACCCATTCCTGTCTAGCACAGTGGGAAAATAACATTTAACTTGATAATAGGGCTTTCAGAAAAGCTCTAACCAATTCACTTGTTCAACTCACCTTAAAATATAATCTATCTTGAACACATACTAAAAACAAACAAAAATTTAAAAAAATACTGCTCTAATTTAGGCATACATTGTTACAAACCCTAGTTACATAAGAAAGGTTTCATGAGTTTCATAGACTGTGTATGTACATAGGGAAGCCTCCCTGGGATTGTGTTCTGTCTGCAACCTAGTAGTATGTAAAAAAGTTTATATAATGATTCCAATTAAACTGCCACAACAACATCACTTGGACAAAAACAGCCAAACCAAATATAATGCTATTATTGCAGAACAGTCTATTGTGAATGGCAGTTCAAAACCAGGATTTTAATGCACCTGTTTTCTTGGTAGTTATTAACTGGGCAGAAGGCTGTGAGTATGGTGAGGTTGGGTCTGTCTCGCTTTTATTTCCATATGCGACATTAAGGCATAAAGGTATAATCTTTCTTTTCTATTATGGCAAATTAAAATATTAAAATATCCCAAAATATGAATGAATGCAAAAGTAATGCTGAGGCTGCTTTTGGCTCTTGGTGTATGTTTTGCTATAGGCACAAGTTAGACTGTTCTAGAATCTATGCTATTTGAGCATTTCTTTGCATTAAAGAACTACCTTTTAGAGACAAAGGACAACGATTCAGGCTGCTTTACAAACAATACTCTAATCCAGTCACCTACATTTTTTTCCTAACTGGATAGAGGACTGACACATTTAGGTTGTAACAGAAAAGCAAAATTCACTAGAACATAAGAGCAAAATACAGGTTCTCTCTTCCACTTTCTCACTTAGCCCTTACAAAACTTCAATATACTTTGCCTTAAAGTACAATTCTTTTTGCTTTCTGATAACCCATAGAACTGACAAAGCAACTGAAAAGAAAGGGAGAGACAAAAAAAACCCGAGAGAGTCATTAACAATACTAATATGAAGTTCACATTATTCTCTTGGCATACCATATTGGGCACTCCAAGTTCTTCTGCATAGCTGAAAGCACATTCTGTACATCTCCAATAGCTATCACTGAGACGTCCATCCTTTACCTCCAAAAATAGCCTACCAAAAAAAAAAAAAATCAGTTTTGTTTCTGATCTGTTGCATCCCGTGACCATGTTTTCTCCTGTATGTTTTTTCTATAACATGCTGAATAGTATCGAATACTTCACTGCTATTTCTTGAGTGAGGCTTTACAGCATTGGTGGAGTTCTTACCGTGAATGTTTAGTCAAGCCTGTCAAGTCTCTGGCAGTCAAAGAGGCAAATTGAAAGGGTTTACAGAAGCAGCATTCAGCAGAAACTCAGCCAAGGCACAAACAGAACCGTAACAGAAAAAAAGGAGCATTCTAGGTGGAAAAGGATGTAAGTGAGACAGCAGACACGCTTACACAAAGGACCCTGGAACTCTCTACACCGCCCAGCACAGGTAAGACCCTACAGCAAATACCACAAATCCTGAAAACAAAGAAAAACCACTTACCCTTTACGCGGCGGTAGCTCAGGCACAGGGACGGGCCCTGCAGCAAGGCCTATCAGCAGGCCGATGCGAAGCGGCCCAGCTCGCCACGCTCCGGCCGCCCAACCCTCACCGTCCCGCCGCAAGGAGAACCAGCTGCCGCTAGCGCGGCCCACCCGGACACTACCGAAGCGGAGGCAGGTCGCAGCCGCCCGGCCCGGAGCCGCTCGCCCGCCCTCAGGAGCCGCCCCACACCATCGCATTTCGCGCCCTTTCCACCGCCCCGTGACACAACACACCCGAGCGACCAATCGCACACCCAGCCCACAGCACGTGGGCCCAGAAGCGCCCTCTTATAGGCTCCTTCCTGCCGCGTGACGCTCCCGCTCCGGCCACGGCGGGGCGGTGCCGGGAGGGCACGGCTGATTGGCTGTGCCGCTGCCGCGTGACCCCGCCGCACGCATTTCTGCGGAGTGCGCAGGCGCCGGCGCGGCGCATTGTGGGAGCCGCGGCGCAGGCCCGGAAGTGCGTGTCTGCTGGCGGTGCGCCGCGGGTCCGCTTGCGCGCTCCTGGAGCTGTTTATTGTTGTGGTGCTGCAGCTCCTGGCCCCGCCCCTGGTGGCCAACCAGGGCGTGAGGAGGATGAGTGGCAGGTGGAGCCGCCAATAGTCTGGCACGGAGGGCGTGGGGCGGGCCGCGTCCGGTCCGCCATGTTAGGGCCGGTGGGCCGCCTGGCAGCGCGTCCGTCGGCCCCGCGGGAGCGCAGTATGGAGCCGCAGGTGACCCTCCGCGTCACCTGCCGTGGGGACACCCAGACCTTCCTGGTGTCGGACTCGGCGCACACGACGTGGGCGGACGTGGAGGCCATGGTGAGCGCTGTCCGTCCCGCCTCGCCCCGGGAGGCAGAGCGCTGCCGCAGGCGCGGGGCCGCGGCCGTGCGGAGCCGTCTCGGTGAGGCGCTGGGAGTCCCGGCGCCTCTCCTAGGGCCCAGCATCTTCTCTCCGGGGTTCCTAAGCCGTGTCCCCCGCTGCACAGGCTGTTAGAACTGGTTTATTCTGCTGCGGTCCAGATGTTTCTTTTAGCATTGACAGTAGCTTTTACTCCTGCTTTATATCTAGAGCGGCGTGAAGAGCCTGTTTTGGATGAAGCTGCTTATGGGTCGTTTGTTTTGCTGTATGAGCAGGTGGCCTTAGCTATGTGTTATGGTCGTTTCCACAGTTACGGATACTTGGTCTTGGCACTGTATGCCTATAAAGTACAGTCTGTTCCTCTTATCTCCCATTTTTCTCCTTAATCAAGCAGATATGATGAAGTAATACTCTTCAGTTGCTTATAGAACATTTTCCTGAAGATTTATCTTTGCTCTCTGGGGTACTGAGTCACTAACATACATTTTTGGTTACTTGCCTCCCGGTGCTTGGATATAACTGGTTTTGTTAGTGGGCCATGCACACATAGACACTCGCTTATGAAGGTTTGTATATCATGCGCTTGGAATATTGAAGAGTTTTTTGTTTGGATGTTTTTTTCCAGTCCTATTTAGTGCAAATGCCTCTATTGGCTGAGGCTGAAATTGTGTAGTATAGATTCCCTTGGTTATGATGTAGCTGTAGTGACTCTTTTTTTTTTATTTATTCTGTTGTAACTGCTGTGGGCTTCTTAGCTTACTCTCAAAGTTGCATCTTAAAGATCTTGCCAGTATTTTATTTTCTCTCTTTCAGTTCTTCTCTTAGCTAACACATTCCAGTGCACCTTGTAGGAGGCTCTTGCATTGTGAATTGCTAAAATTTAGAGTTTGAATTGCATCATCTTTACTCATTGTATTTCAGTCTTCTAGAAGAGGCACTAGTTCAGGCTTAAAATACTTGGTGGCAAGTAGACCCTGCAGGAATGTTTGAACTAGTCAGAATCCTGCTTGCATCAAAGCTGGAAGCAGATTGCTATGTAAGCATGGTGTTGCCCTTAATCTTAAGTAGTCTGAGTGAGGGTGTGTTTGTTCAAGGTGTGGTCTTCTGTTACAATAATGTTTCTCTAACCAAGATAGTACCACTGGGTGTCTCTGCACTATGTTGTATGAATTAATGTTTCAAAGTAGCGTCAGTTAAACTGTGTCTTCCCTGTGTTTTAATGTATTATTAAACTTGTCTGGTGTTTATAAGGGGTAACGCGATCTCTGGTTCTAGCTTGACTTTTAGGGGGACAATCTGTGGTACTAGACAACATAGATGTAGACCACAGTTTCTTCTTGACAAGCTGAGTTGGTTCTCTTGCTGCACTCCCAAAATTAAGTTGGGATGTATCACTGGAAGAACCTGCCTGTAGCACATCCATTGCAGAATGTATGTGGCCGTGTCACTGTGCTCTTGTGGTGCTATGTAAGTCCCAGCCGTCTGCTGCCTTCTAAGGCTGCTAGTGTTCTTCTGTTAGGTCTAGGCTAGCAGAATGTGTCTCAGATACAGCAATTTTTCAGAGAGAGTTTCTGTTGAGAAAAACACAGTTTGTGTAGGTAAATGATACAAAAATGCACATGAGCCTCAAAGGCTGTTAGTCAACACAGGGAAGCAACCACCTGCAGTTATGGTTCACTTGCTGCTATTCATTCTGCCCTATTAATGCAAACTGCAAAGTAGCTGCTCAGCTTTATTCTCCTAATTCTGATCTCTGTAATGAGTTTATATGTGCAGATGTACAGTGCCTTAGCCAGTGTGTAGTAGAATGAGATACTTTGCTTTTTTTAGTACTTGAATTAATCCTGGTTTCTCCAAACACAAGTATATTTGTGGAAAAAAGGCTGCTCATCTGCGTGAGCTGTCTCCCTGGTACTTTCTAATGTAAAAGTATTCTGTCATTGTTGGCTTTGGCCTTTGTATATCACAGTGTTTACTGTGACTGAGTTCATTAACCCTGAGCTAGTCCTTTAGTAATGGAAAGGTTGTTATTTATTTTGGGGTAAACATTAACTCAGGAAGGTGAAACATGAAAGAAATTAATTTTTTCTTTTCAACATAGAAAGTTATTAAAGGTTAGAGGCAAGGCACTGGGGAGAGTTATTCAGCTCCGGAAGAATGGATTTTGTAAAACAGTGTTTATTTCAACTGAGAAGCTGAAGGCGGGGGTGGAAGGGTTAAAACATTTTTCCCTGTTAGTAATCATGATTCACTGAAAACATCTGTAGTCCTGTCTCATTGTGGTTTTGTGTTCTTTTTTCCTTACAGGTTAAAGTTTCGTTTGACCTGGACAACATTCAGATTAAATACCTTGATGAAGATAATGATGAGGTAAAATACCCCCCACCTTCCCAACAAGTCTACCCAAATATGACTGGTGTGAACCTTCTGCCTCTTGATAATTTGTAGTGGGTCCTTCGGGAGTGCATATTATGCGTATCACAGGTGATGTTTTTGCCCCTTTGATAAGAAAATAGCTATTAGTCTTTTGGTTTCACTCTTAATGTAGCATACTTATTTTAAAATACTTTTTAGAAGCTACTGCCTTTCTTTTTTGCACCCCATAGAAACAGGCAGTGGGACTATGTGCTCTGAGGGAGGGATGCTTCTGTTGAGGGACTTCTTTTATTTTTCATTTTATCAGAGTAAGGTAGTTGTAACTGTTTGTTTGCAGCCATGGTAAAGCCCTGTCTCTTCAATCTACACTCCTTATTCTGAAAAATGTAGGTCCCTTGTCATTAGCATATATTTGCTTCAGTGATCTGGTGTACTGAAATCCTCTGCTTGTTTTATGCAAATGCTATAATCTCCAAGCAGATTACTGACTCAGAAAACAAATTGATTACTTCTAGTTGTCCTTGTTGAGTAACTTCCTGCTTAGCATAACCTCACCCTTCATATTCTTTCTGTTTATCTAGAGATTCAGAGTAGAATGTGGCTCTCAAACAGAACATAATTTTTACAGACTGTGTTCCATTACTTGGTTTGTAGCTCTACTAAATTGCAGAGATGGGGATGTTTTTATTTTTTTTTTCCCCTAAGGGGAAATGTCAAGATGCTTCCAGCAATGTTTCAGGGAAAGATTCTACCCTTATTTACCAGCCTATATCTATCTAAATACATAGATGCATCTGTTAAAGATCCTTTTCAAGTGCTAATAGAGTAAACATTGTTCAGAATCATGCAATGCTGCAGTGATTAAATAGCTGCTTGCATTAATAACTTCTGTGTGCACATTTGATAAATGAGCACCTGTAGAAGATGGGCTTGGCCTGTGTCTAAATCAAAAGAACAGTTAAGTGTTTTGTGTTGGGCATTAAAAGCAACTGGGTCCAACCTCTGCGTACTTGTATAGCGAACTCGGTGGTACTGGTACTAGCTTACTGCCAGTAGATGAGCCACACTTGTTCTGGATGCTAGTAGGTGCCAGAGACTTTGCTATTGTGCAAATCTAATAAAGAACATGGTCTACTCCAGAACACAACATTGATTAATGATTAAACATGGCAGCAATAACAAATATCTGAAGGAGTGGTATTTTAGAAACTCTGAATAAAAGAACAGTTATTCTGAAAGCGTGTTAACTTTAAGAGAATCGCAAAAGTATATCAGTGGCTATTACTCACTATTATTTCTCGTTGCAGGTCTCTGTGAATAGCAAAGGTGAGCTGCTACTTTACTGAAGTGAAATCAGTAAAGAGACCCCAACTGTTGTTTATGGTTTTGGAGAAGCAGTTGAGAATGCTTGCTCTTTGATTTTTGGGTTTTATGTATGGTTGGGCATCAATTTCTTCCCAAAGGGAGGAGGTTTTGGTCCATAGCAACAAATTGGAAATTACTAAATCAATGGAATGTTAAGTCTTCAGGCTGTGAGAACATGTTTGCTTGTTGCCATATATACAACTTCTTCCTTCAGTAGAGCTGTTTTAAAAGAATTTACAGAAGGTAGGGGAGACACTCCTTGATATAAGCGTCACTAAATACTATGTGCTAAACTTAGATCTGTTGTTTGAGACAGGGAAAATTCACATTTCTTTCCTTTTTTCTTTAGAGGAATATGAAGAAGCTCTGAAGGTAAATGCTGACTTTTTTCAATATATACATCCTTCTCCAATTAAAATTGGTGTGGCTGAGGAAAAAAACCGCAAGCATTACCTAGCCCATGGAAATCAGAATAGGTGTTTTCTAGCTTTGGACAATAGCTTGAATGTTTTGCTACAGTTTTTTTCCATCCAGGCTAATCTTAATTTGTTTAAATTAGTTGAATAGACAGTTGTGGTTCAGGGCCCTGAACAGCCAGTTCATTGATTAAATGACTGGCTTTCTCAGACACTTAAACAGTAATCCCATGTTTGGAGATACTGGGCTCTAATGGGATCCCTTTAAAAATCTTGCTATGTAGACTGTAATGTTGTACTCTCTGGCATTAAACTTTAATTGGTATCAATGCTTAGTTACTTTGGAAGCAGTTAATTTTATTTAGACAACATAAGAATTGCATTCCTTTAAAAATCAGTTGTACAATACTAATGCTTTCAGAACTCTTTGCTCGTGGTCTGAATTTTAAATCTGATAATAATCTGAAAATAATCATAAATTAAAATTTACTGTAAGTTCCTTGACAGAATCTCTGTTGTTTACTGGCTCATATGAACAACTCTATTGATCGAAAAATTCCTGCAGAATATCTGCATAATTAACCTTTTGCTTATAATGAACTTTTTAATAAGCATATTGGTAACCTTGAAGAAAGGCAGAATAGACTATCAGCTGACTGTACCTTGGCATTTCACTCAATTTTTCTTTTTGTGTGTGTTAGTGTTTCCCCAGCCTCTCCAGTGTAGTGCTGTATTTTTTAAAGGATTTTGTATGTTGGTTGTAAGTGGAGTAAACATCATGTATGTACTGTTTATTTAGATTGCAGTTAAACAAGGAAATCAACTTCAGATGAATGTCTATGGAGAAAACTCTTCTCTGAACGAAACTTCGTATTCTTGTTCTTCGCAACTACATGAAAAAACTGCGAGAGAAAAGTTGGCGCTTCTTAAAGATGAGAAGAAACCTCTTTCGCACTATTCCATGCTGGCTCAGGGGTTAGAGGAAGACTTAAAAAATGAAATGGAGCTGACAATTCAGGTAGGATGCAGAGTTAGATTATATATCCATTAAAACAAATAATTCATAAGTGCAATTCACTTTATAGACTGATCATCATCTTTACCCATACATAAAAACTCTTGAGTTCAGGAGTTGGTCTTCATTTTCAGCTCCCTGCCCCTATTGAATCTCACAAAATTGTTTAAATGTCTTCAAGAGGATATTTTGATGCTGCATTTAGAAATACAGATTCTTTCATGTTGACCATTCTTAAGTATTTTGATAAAGCAGTTAGTCTCCTGAAGCCCTGGTTGCCATCTAGCAACTTCTGGTTGACTTAATTTCTTTGGGTTTGATGTGTAATTACACTCAAATGCTAATAAGGCAGAAATCTTTCAGGAGAATGTCAGTGGCTTCCTTGTGTTGCTTTTCCACTGTTTCCTGAAGAACTTGAAATTTTATAAAGACACTTGAGGGAAGAGCTATTTGAAAGTGGTTAACTTGCTTTATTGAGGGTTTTCTTTCAGTTTTGCATACTTAAGGTTTGTGACTTATTTTTGTGTGTTTTGGTTGGTTGGTTTGTTTGTTTTTCCCAGAAAAAATTAAATCACACTAGAGCAAGAAGAACAAATGAAAATCCTCCAGAATGGTTTACTAGCTACTTGGAAACAGTAAGTGTGTTTTCTTCTGAATTTTCGTATTCTTTTAGGAATACATAAGAGGCTGTGGGTGGAAAAGATACCTCTCTACAGTCTAGGTGTTACCTTAAAAAAAAAAAGTTCGATACATACCACTTCCTGTCAAAAGTGGATTGTTTGGTTTATGCACTTGATTGATTTGAGTGTAGCTTTAAGTAGCCGTGCTAGAGTCCTTGTTGCACTCCAGATAGTCATAGGAACTTCAGGGCAGTCGTGATGAGAGAAAGCATGAAATACGGTGTTGCTGTTGGAGGCTCTTGTCTGAACAGTTTCAGCGGGGTGATAGTTAGGGCTTCCTGAGATTTGAAGCATAGCGTTTGATGACCTTGCTTTTCTTGATTGTTCTGTTTAAGAAAATACTTTCAGGAGGCCAATGACTACTAACCTATAGATTAATAAGATGTGGGTGTTAACTTGTTCTGAACAGCTAATAAACATCACCGAGAAGCAGTTACATACGAATGCTAAGAATTAATTAATAACTAGTGAGTTCTTGAAACTAGAAGGTACAGTGATGCAATAGTGTATGTGTTTATCTTTAAGGTGTGGGGTTTTTTTCTAGGATCTCCTTTCCTTTGCCGCTTCTTTGTACAAACTAAAGATAGGGGAACTTAATGGTTGTATGTAAAACATCCCTGATGGACAAAATCAGGAGTTAATGATAGCGACTCCAGAGGGGTTTGGGAGTTGTGTTAATTTTCTCAGAGATTAGTGTCCTTCACTTTATGCAAGGTTATGGAAAACCTTAATATTGTAAACACGAATATATGATTTTTAATTTGCCTTGTTAAAACATATGGGCTGGTATTTTCTAAAATACAACTCTTTGAGGAAGGTGATACTTGTTTAATTTCATCTGTAATTTGCTGGGGGGATGGGAACTGAGATGCTTTATGATGTATGGATTGGGAGACTTGGAACAATGTAATCCAACTTTGAAGCTGCATAGGTGGGTCTCATCCATGACTACTTTAATTTTTTTCCAGTTCAGGGAACAAGTAGTTAAGGAAACTGTTGAGAAACTGGAACAGAAGCTATATGAGAAGCTTGTTCATCACAATCAGTCTCCAGATTTTTCTGAGAGCTGTATTACAGGAGCACCTCCAACTTCAGAGAGCCAATCAGGGAATGCCAACCAGTGTGACTGGCTGATCTCCTGCTGCAACTGCCAGGCCCGAATTGTTGGAGTTCGCTACCAGTGCAGGTAGAATGAGAGGTGGGAGTGTGGGAAACCTAACATGTAGGGCATGTGAATGAGTCTGAGAAGCTGTCTTGGTGTTGTAGACTTCTAGATTTCTAACGTGCAGCATGCTGTACATTTCAGAGTTGTTTCTCTGCAGAAATGTAAGGATTAATTATCCTTCAGTGGCTTTTTCTAGTGCATTAATTCTTTGTCTGCCTCTTGGTAACCTTCTACCTTTTCTGCTTGCAGCCTTTGTCCAGCCTACAATATCTGTGAGCAGTGTGAAGCAGGAACATATGCACATGATCCTAATCATGTCTTGTTAAAGCTGCGAAGACCTGTACTATGTGTTGCTGAGAATTACAGCCTTGCAGAGTTGTCACCTCGCCTGCCTGCTACTCTGGAGCAAGTTAGGTAAATGGTGACACCTGTCAGTACCTGACAAGTTTATCCGGATAGTGAAGTGGAAACACCTGTATTGGGGCTGATGTTCAGCTTTTATTTTAGATTTAGGGATAACAAGAAATGGAAATGGTACTCAGACTTTATTGCAAGTAGCTAAAAATAGCTATATACATATAAATGCCATAAGTCACGAATCTTATGGTGTTTTTAATAACAAAGTAGAAAGAGTTTTGTGTCATAGGTGGGTAGCAAACTTTGAGAGCTTGCTTTTTCTTTGAGCATACTCTAATCTGCCTTTTAAGTTTGCTCTTTCACTGAGGCCATTCAACGTATCTTCACAAGCAACTGTGGAGATGTTCTTTTAAAATCATCTGGTATCCAGTCTAGAAGCACGAGACATTTCCTGAAGTGTTCCCTTTGACACTAAGACTATGTCGGCTAAGCTAAATTCTAATCAGTTTAATGTATTGTAATAAGGTGGCTTATTTTCTCTGCAGGCTCCAGAAACAGATGGATAAAAGATTTCTGAAGGCAGAAAAGCAAAGATTACGAGCAGAGAAGAAACAGCGAAAGGCAGAGGTCCGAGAGCTCAAAAAGCAGCTCAAATTGCACAGGAAAATTCATCTGTGGAATTCTGTCCATGTGTTGGAAAGTAGTGGCTCACCTGCTCTGAAATCTGAGAGTCTCCAACCTAATACCTTCCTGTAAGAGATGTTAGCTGAGCATTTTAGTTGTGCTGTCTGTCCTTTTGTGATGAGACCAAGTTAAAGTAACAGGAGGAACATTATGAAATCGCTCAGTTAAAGTATCGTTTGCCATTGGACCCTGTGAGAATCTGACTAAATGGAATTTGCAAAGAGGAGTGTTTGTATTGCTTTTGCTTGGGAGGAGACTAGGAGAAGAAAAAAACTAACTGATGGTTATTACCAGAAACTTACACATTTATATAGATTTAGGAGGAAGACGAATGCCTGGGATTACATATATATGCTGTATGCACATGCATAAATTAACATTACTGCTAGTTTTAAAAAAGTCTCTGTCTTCCTGCTGTATTAAGTATCTCTGCATAAAGTCAAGTACATTCTGTGTGCTTATGTTCAGTGCTCTTTTTTTCTTTTTCTTTTTTCCTTTTTTATGTGATCTTAGGCTGAGGCTCACTAGACCGCAGCCTTTGCAGGCAGCCACTTTGCATTTTCCATTCCCTTTGATTTTATGAGTGTACAGGTGTAAACTTGTGTAGTTCTAGTTTCTTTAATTCATTCCCTCCATTTGGGGCATTTAAAAGTCAAGTAAACATTAGTACGTTTGTGGGGAGCTTGAAATAGCTATCTTGCTTCCTTTTTGCTGAACAGGCATATTACAGGAACGAAACCAATGCTAATTTACGCCCGATTTTTTTTTTTAAGATCTTTTAAATTTGGCTTGCGTATGAGTTGCTTCACCAGTCCCCTCTCAGTGTGCCCAAATTAGCAGTAAAGCTTTGGATTAAATCTATTTTTGAGCCCCTTTCAGGAAAAAACTGTGGTATCTTGCTGAAAAATGTTGCTTGTAAGGCTAAATAAAAGACACTGGTGCTTAGACTATAGCACAATCTTTTTGATTCGACATCATAAAGATAATTACTTCAATCTCTAACAGAATAGTATAGCCCATAGTGCTGTCAGACTAAATAAAATCAAGTGAAGAACAGTGAACTTATCTCTGTTAAACCTGAGTTCTGTAATTATAATCTTCCAAATAAGCAAATCCTGTTTTGATGTGTTTGCTTTCCTTTGCTTAAAGAAAAAAGAAACTGCTATGTGGAATGTAGACTTAAGATGAAAACAGTAGCTAAAATGTTAGAGTTTTGGAACACTTCTAGAGATAAAAAACCAAACTAAATGGTCTCCTCCATTTTTAGCCAGTGGAATAGCAGCTGAAGGACTTCCTGTGTTTTGGTGATTTTTTTTTTCCCTGTATTTGTTTGTTTCCTTCCCCCCCAATGCCAGGAGTCCCAGTCAGCCTTTCCAAGCAATTGTCCCAACACTAAGTGCGGTATTTGTGGATGAGAATCTGCCAGATGGGACTCACTTGCAACCAGGAACAAAGTTTATCAAACACTGGCGAATGAAAAATACCGGCAATGTGGAATGGAGCTCAGACACAAAGGTATTTTTCCTTTGCTATTACTTTTACACACTAAAATAGTTCTGGAAGATAATATTTGTATGCATTAGGAATCTGAATTCTCTATTAGAACTAGCTTAGGATTTCATTTGGTCTGTTAATTAACAAGCTGGGAGTTCTGGGGCAATAAACTGTCTAGGTATTCTTTACAACTGCAGACTATAGGAGGAAAGCAATCAAGATTAACATCACTGAACGTGTCTTCCAGTGCTGTTATAATGTTTAAGTTCAACCTCATTTACAACAGGTGTGTTGCTTTTCTGACTTCAAAAAGCCTTTCTTCTGTGAGTGACTGAGTTCATGTTGAAAGATGAGGTTATCTTCTTACTTTGTGATGATAGTGACTAATGTGAGAATGCTTACTAGCAGCCTCTCTTCTCCACACCTAGTATCTACAAGGCCTTTCAGCAGAGGAACTTTTAAGTGCTCCTTACTGCCCAAAGTTTGCAGAGGAGCTTGTGAAGTTAACTTTTGCTTTTTCTGTTGTATATTTCAGCTGAAACTTATGTGGGGAAATCTGACCTTGGCATCTTCTGAAAAGAAAGATGTGTTAGTTCCTCCCCTTTCATCGGGACAAGTAGGAACTGTTTCAGTTGAGTTTGTAGCTCCTAATACAGAAGGAACCTACACCTCTCACTGGAGACTGTCACACAGAGGGGAACAGTTTGGGCCCAGGATCTGGTGCAGTATTGTTGTGGATCCCTCCCCAGCTACTGACTGTGTAGAAAGCAATTGGAAGGATTCTGACTCCTGTCAGAAGGATAAAGCTTCCAGCACCAAACAGGCAAGTAACTCATGGTATCTGGGGCAGTTCTGAATTGCCTAGTAGCAGGAGCAGTGGCTATTGTTTGGTGCAATGGCACGTTGTCCCTAACTGTATTGATTTTCAGGGGATTCTTTTAGTTGTTTGGTTCTAATTTTTATTTTTAATAGAAACACAACTTCTGTTGCATTTGTAAGTTCTAAGATGGTCATTCTTTTTGACAGGCATGGCATTAGTTATCAGTCTGTTGCAGCTATTTGTCTAGTTCTTTGACTGAACTGAAACACTGCAGGATTTCTTTGTTAGATCTTGTTCTTTTGACTATAAAATGATTGAATTAAATAATTCTCAAGTTACTTGTGTTGTTATACACTATTCAGTCTTTATATTTCATGTAATTTTTTATTTGCTGCCTGCCTAAGGGGCTTCTGGGACACTATTGTTTTTGCTTTTGCAGGATGCTTCCTTAAAGACAGAAGCAGGTGCTCAACTGATGGGTGAAATCATGGAGCAGGCTGAAATGCCGCTGCCAACTAATCCTTTAAAGATCAAAAATCTGCCAAGTGAGAGAGAATTTTACATCCCATCTGTTGATCTCCTCACTGCACAGGTGAAGTGCTAAAATTCAGGTAGAGATAAGCCACCTTGGGTTTGATATCTAGGTGTGTAGACATCCATAAAAATAAAAAAGCTGCTGAGCTCTAAAATAGCCACTGTATTTTCAGGAAGAGTACATTGCATAGCAGAACTATTTTCTCAAATTAGTATCGCACTGTCACTATACGGAAGGTATGTGCAGGACAGACTAAGATTCTCAATCAGGAGTCACAGGGCTGGGTCTTTCTCTGGCCCCTAACAAGGGAGTACTTAGCTTTGCCTCTTGTTGCCCTAATTTGTGTACCATATTGTATGACATGGATATACATTATGGGAAAACTAACCTCTGTCTGAGATCATGCCAAATAATGAAGTGGAGGAGACTTATTTGTAAGTTAATGAGAACTGATGCTGGGAAGTACAGCATAGGATTCCATTTCAGGGTTTGCTGATGAAAACTGTGGTGTTTCTTTCTGTAGGATTTGCTGTCCTTTGAGCTGCTGGACATTAATATTGTGCAGGAATTGGAGCGAGTGCCACACAATACTCCTGTTGGTAAGGTTCTTCTCATATTCTGTGTGCTGTCTTTAGCATTCTGAGGTAACTGTTTACCCAATGAAAAGCTGAACTCACTTGTGCAAGAGGCTTTTTTGCTTTTCAGGCTAGTGTGTCTTCCCAGCTGTCCTCTCTTTTTAATTCTTGCTGCAGTCTTGGAGATGTTTGGTAGTGCTTTGTATCTTTTGTATTTTTCAGTCTTGGCTTCTTTTTAGCTTTACATCCCCAAGACCGTAAGAATCCAGACACTGAAGGCAGCTACTATTTTCTTTGTTCAACTGGTGCCAGTGTAATGCAAAGCTAGTTATTTCACCAAATTATCTTGTAAGATAACTGGGTTTCTTCAGTATTGGAAGAATATTGCTTTAAAAAGGATAACTTCTTAAAAGGTTGCCTCCTGGGGGAAGGAAGGTTCCTATTCCTTTAGTGCCAATTATCTTTGCTGCCTTTGTTTTTCAGACATGACTCCATGCATGTCCCCTTTGCCACATGATAGCCCTTTGCTGGAGAAACCTGGCTTAGGTCAGATAGAGGAGGAGAATGAGGGAAGTGGATTTAAACCACTGCCTGGTAAGCAGTAGTCATGGGGAGCTTGGGGGTGAGGGGAGGAGGAGGATATTCGCACTTCTGTGCAGTTAGCAGTCTTGATGTCTAAAAAGAATTCTAACTCCTGTCATTCCCCAACTGTGGAAAAACAGTTGTTCAGCTCATAAACCCTGTAGTCTGATGCTACTCTCTGATTGTAGAGGTTGGAGCATAATATACGTAGAATCCAGAAATACAAATGCTTCTCTTGATCTGTCCGACTACTAGAATTCTTGGGAGAATTAACCATTCACCCTTTATAGACCAGATTATACTCAAATACTCCAGGTATGGCCCCCATGCTTCTCAATCACTTTCACATTCAACTTGAACTGAATTCCAAAATATTTCAATTTTTAAAAAGAATTAACACATAGAGTCAATATTAGCTTTGGCTGGCCTGAAAAATTCTTCTTATACTTCCTTGTAGTGGTGTTAAAATAATCTGTTCTATTTCCCTGTCAAAGGAATGACAGAAGCCTGCTTTCCTACAGATACTTGCATAGTGAAAGTGAAAGCTGAACATCCATTGAACCAGGAGGAAGGAGAGGAAGATATGAGTGGGACTCAGTTTGTCTGCGAAACTGTGATTCGCTCTCTAACCCTGGATGCTGCACCTGACCATAAGCCCCCACAAAAAAAGAAAATCCTCCAGAGTAAGCACTGTCTTTAGCTGGCTTCCGTGGCTTTACTTTTTTGCAGTTAGACATTAGCCACAAATTGCCCTGCACTGCAGGTGGTGATACCGCTTTAATTGTTTTTCCTGATTGTTTTATTAGGGTCTTTACAAACATTGCAAGACACCTTCCGTTGCAATATGACAAATGAAGAATCTCCTAGGATAAAAACTAATTCCACTTCCAAAAAGGAAGCAAAGATTGATCAGTCAGAGTCAATCACAGAAAATGATTCTGGTAAGTAAAATAGGTTTGAATTTAAGATAAAGCTGTAGTAAGAGCTACAAAAAAAAATCAGGTGTAAAAAGATCTGACACTGTTCTAGGAAACTGATCCTCATTAGATCAAGAGAAACATTATTACATCAGAAAATTGGTGTCAGTACTCTGGGCAAGCAGCTAGTTTAACAGCTGCTTTAAAAAAAAAAAAAGTTAAATTGGGGCATAAAAGTTCCAGTGGAGTATTCAAATACATGCTCATATGTTAAGCGTGGCTGGTGCTTCCATATTTTGTACATGTAGCTTGAAGTCAGTGCTTTGAACTTTCTGATGCATGTAATTTAGGAGCTGAAAACTACTGCTTAATTTCTCAGTGTAGCTCTTATTCCTGTTTTTATTATAAGCACTAGTATCAGCAGCATATCTGCATAGGCTTAACAGTAAGATCTATTACTCTTTCATACTACACCCCCACCCTCCCCTGAATAGATAAAATTATACCATTAATATGAGCAGCAAAGGTCTATAGTTGTTTCTGAATACTTGCCTTTTATATCTGAGACAATACTGTCTTTGCTGTTACCCATATAAAATGGACAATTGTTAATACTTCACATTTTTTTTTCTTGTTAGGGGACCTTCTGAGAGCAAACCGCTGTAGTGACACCAGCAATTCTGATGAAGAGGAAGATGATGATAAAGATGATATTCAAAGTCAAGGCTCCTCTGCTTCATCAGAGGATTATATCATTATTCTCCCTGAGTGCTTTGACACCAGTCGCCCTTTAGGGGAGTCTATGTATAGTTCGGCTCTTTCTCAGCCCAGTTTGGAAAAGACAGGAGAACCTGAAACAGGAGCAGAGAGTCCAGAAGGGGGAAGCCAGCCACAGATCCACAGTGTCAGTGATATTTTGACAACTTCACAAACATTGGCTGTAGTACCACTAACCCCAGAGGTTGCAGACACCTTACCCCAGACTCAAAGGTATGCTCCTTGACAAGAACAGAATGTGTGTGTTAGTGTTGCTGTAGTCTGCAGGGTGTTGTGCTTCAAGTTCAGTGTCCAAACAGAAATTGTTGCAACAGAAGTTTTGTCACATGTTGGAGTGAATGCCCTAAATCCTGCACCTTTTTATGAAGTCCGTACTCACTGATTCAGTGAGTTGCAGGGAGGGAAAGAAGGGAGCATGTGAAGCTTTTTCTTTTGTCTGTTGACCTTGACTTGCCTACATGTGTACATGTAGAATGAAAGTAGTAAAAGTAATTTTTTTTGCCTTATGTTCTCAGGAATCTTGCATCTCTTCAGAATCATATCGTCCAAGAACCAATCATATCTGCTTCAGAGAATCTCTCTTCCACTCCTTGTAATCAAATAAGAGAAGGTATTGACAGTACTTAATGAAGGATGCATCCACAGTTGTTATTGCCTATTCCTTATGCCTAGTATTGGATTTGATGTCTTATTCTTGAGGAGGGCAGAAATCTACCAAGTGATGATTGTTTTTTCTCCAGGTGTTGAAGTTCTACTATATAGAAGATTTGAATAAAGAAATAATTGGCTTTGTGGATCAGCTAAGAGCATCTATACATTAGAAGTTGTAGGAGGGTACTTGGAAGTATTTGTAGACATCTGAAAAGTTACCCTGCAATGGAGTTAATCAGCTATGTGTTTAAGCTCTTGTTACAGTCGCTGGGAGCTCAGACCACCGTTCATGTCGTGTTAAACACCCGCTGACTAACCAGCCAAATGACTTCTGAAATACTTTTTTGACTGCAGTGAGAATCCTGTATACCTAGTTTGTGTCTGGATAACTAAACTTGAAAGTATTAATCCCACTCCTTTCCCCTTATGTACATGTTACATCTCTTGAGCTTCTCATTGACTGGACATGTTGATATAATATTTTTTTCTTCCTGTTCCAGAGCCCAGTGGTGAAGACAGTCATGGACCAGGATCTTCTGGATTTGTAGCTAGTAAACAGAAGTGCTCAGAATACCCGAGGTAACGAAGCTGAAGCTGTGACTTCACAAATACTGTTTTAAACTAAGAACTGCTAAATTAGGCACCTAGGGAAAAAGCACTGGCTTATGGATTTCATGTAGTTAGTATTTTGGTAGAAAGGCCTCCCTCCTTAAAGGAAACATATGCTGTATTATATAATGCTGTATTTTCAGAAGATCTTGGTTTCTACTTAAGTGCAAATATGAAAGATGCAGAACTGGCAAGCAAAAGTGTATGAAGAGCTCAAGCTGAATCCTAAAATTCTGTGATTTTTTTTTTTTCTGGGAGATCTCAGTATTCTTAAAATAGGGATTTCCTAAGTTAGCTACAAAGTTAAGCATCTTAACATACTGAGACTGGAGGAATAAGACAAGCCATTGAGCAGAATATCAAGTGACTTAAGAATTGATAGAAACAAATGGAAATTACTCTGGCCTGATTGTATATGTCACAGTGCACAGCTTTCATGTATAGATGAAATATATACTTAATTCTTTACAAACGGCCATGTTATGGAAAGCAAACTAATGTACTTAAGCATAAAACCACTATTTAATAGAAGGTATCAAGAAAGAAGGAATGAGCTTCCTGGATAGCTCAGTTCCCAAACAGCGATGATTGCTTTGGATCATAGGTTGTTCGCTCCAACAAGAACTAAATGTCAGTTGGCACATCAACAGGGAGAGACTTGCATTTCATGTGAAACAAGCACTTGGCTTTACTGACCCTAAAGTAATACCTGACTTCTCTGCAGATACCCTCAAGGAAGCAGCATTGCAGGAGAACTAGTTAAAGGAGCTTTGTCAGTTGCTGCTTCTGCCTACAAAGCGTTATTTGCTGGACCACCCATTATAGAACAGGTAAATGTCTTTCCTGTGTGCTACGTGAGTTTCATAGAATGCCCACCTCAAAATTACAGATGTAAGTTTTATAAATGTATCAATATTCTATGTAGGACTTCATGCAACAGTAAAATGTTAAGCTTGATGGCATCCCTTTGAAGGATGCTGCTCCACCAGCAGATAGGGAAATCCATACCATGGTGATAGAAGCATGTCTCTTACAGTGTCATGTAGAAGAGTAATTCACCTTTGTAAGTGAACAGTGAAAGTGAATATAAACAGCTTAATTGTGGACAAAAGGGCCTCTATGCCTTAGTTACATTCCAGTATAATGCAGGACCACTGCTTCAAATGGCAAAAATAAATTATCTTTTTATAGCTTATCTTACTACCTTTTGTTTTCAGCAGCCTGCAGCTACAGAAGAGCACATGGCCAGTCTTCTATCCAGTCTGTGTGAGATGGGATTCTGTGACAGGCAGTTAAACTTGCGACTGCTGAAGAAACACAACAATAATATGGTTCAAGTGGTAACTGAATTGCTTCAGATCAGTAACAGTGAATGGTACAGCAGTAGATGCTGAACCTTCCTGGTGGAGGGAGGAATCGTCTTAATTGAATAAACTCGTTAAACACTGCAGCAGTAGCAGGCTGCTCCTCAGCTGCTTTCTGTTTGGAGGTGTGACTAAAACTTTGGCTTTTCTTTGAGCTTTTGGCTTTTTTTCTCATGGAAATGTCAAACAGTGCTTGTCACAGCATCTTATGAATTGGTGACCAGAATTTCAACTGTTACTTGGACCTCATAGTTAAATGAGTAGTCTTTAAGTCCCTAATTTCATATTGAACCCTTTAGAATTACTTTAAAATTCCACCCAGATGAGAACTTCTCCTTTTATTGTGTGCAAGATTTTTTTCTTTTTTGAGGCAGCTGGAAACTTATTTTATTGACTTTTAACAAGCTTTGGAATAGGAACCAATGTAAAATGCTGCTGTGAAATGTAGTCTTGCCTAATTTACAAGAGATGCCGACAACTATCAAGTTGTTTCTTCTGATATGATTTAGTAATTGATTTGTCCAATGCATAATAGTAATGTAACAGACTTAAACCTTACAAATGATTCTTAGAAGAAAAGGTTGCTCATACATGAAAGCCATATTGAACCATCAAACAACTTTCATCCATAGATAAGTCTTCCGAGTCCAGTCCTCTGAAGGTGACAGCAGTCTTGACTACATTCTTACTTTGCAAACTTTTTTTCCTTGCTGCAGTAAAAGACCATTGATCCTAAAATATTTTATTACTGCGGCTTCAAACTAGGATGTTCTGTCTTGTCACAATGTAGCTGAAGTAGTATCAGTATTGTGACTGACCAGGCCATCAGTAGTAGTAATTTTTTTTAAGACACACTACCCTTAGAGATAAGATACCATTAAAATAATTGAAGAAAATATTGTATCATACCATTTTTCTTTTAAACCTATTTTTATAGATTGTGGAAGATATATTCTTAAATGTTTATTTTGAAATACAGTAGAACTATTTTGCAGTGTTTCCCATCTCTCTGTACACCAGTACAACTGTCTGCTGTGGACCAGATAAACATCTTCCTGTAACTTGAAACTACTGTTTTTTTCCCCACCTCAGCTTACACTTACTGTTTTGAGTACCTTTTGGCTTATGCCTGCTCTAGAAGGAGGAGGAGCAAAGGACAGGGGTGAGGTGCAGTAGCAGGTGAAATTTCTAAACGTAGTGTGATTGTCTGCTTTGATCTGGAATGCCCAGTAGGACACATGTTCTTTCTGTGTGTACCTTCATACTTGGAATGTTAACGATGTGCTCTATAAATTAACAAAACACTAAAATGTTTGAGGAGAAACACTTCATTGAGGATTGGAATATGAAGTGTGAAATGCTGTTTTCTTTAGGTTACTTTTTACTAGGGTTTAGATAACGTATGCTCAGGCTTAAGATATATTTCTGTTGGCTTTGTATATTTTGTTAATGGATGCATGGTATAATTTATAATATATTCCGTAGTGCAGATGTGACCTCTGTGTCTTATTTAGGGTGGGCAGGTCAGCTGTGCTGGGGCTGCAGGAGCGGGAGGACGCCTTTTCCTCCGTCCTTATACTAAAACTCTTCATCCTCCGGGGGTCCCTCGGGCTCCCTGCGCGCGGGGGCGGCCGTGGGGGCCCGGACCGGGCCGCCCCGCCCCGGGCCGCGGCCGCTTCCGCCGGGGGCACGTGCCCTCGGCGGGGCGGTGCCGCCCTGCGGCGCTTTCGGTTCCGCGGCGCTGGGCGCGGCTGCTGCCCGCGGCCGGTGAGCGGGGGCGGGCGGAGAGGCCCGGCAGCGCCCGGTGAGCGGGGGCGGGCGGAGGTGCGGGGCTGGCGGCGGGGCCGAGCCGGGCCTGCGGGGACTGGCGGCGCCCCGTGCGCCCGGGCTGCCCCGTGGTAGCGGGGGCCGGTCCTCCTCCACACTCCCGTTAGTTACCGCCTTTGCGCTCTGCTTCCCCCGTTAGGCCTCGGGACTCTGCCCGGCGGTACCGGTGCCTGAGGCGGGGCGTTACAGGGGTCACGGTGAACCCGAGAGACCGCCTGAGGGCAGTGCGTGACGGGGTTAAACCGCACCCACTGCGCCTTTCGCGTGGTCCCTCTGGTGCCCACTCGTGACTCCCCCAGCTTTCCTGGTTGTCCCAGTTCTGGAAAAAGGCTCCCACTTCTCGCTGCTTGTGTCTGAAAAGCTGGTAAATGCTAACTGAGAGTGTAGGCAAAGCTCCAGCTTCGCTGCCTGGGGCCCTCCAGAGGCTGCGGAGATGGGGACTTGTGGTAGAATAACACGAGGCCCTTCCTAGATCTTTCAGGCGTCTTTGTCCTTCCCTTCACCTCTGCGTGCTGCAAGAAGGTGGGGAAGGCTGAATTACCTTGAGCCTCCGGGCAGCATCTTGCAGAATTTCATAGCCTGGAGCACTGGGCTCATGAAAGGTCCCTCTGTGGCCCTCCAGGGCTGGTGGGCAGCGTGGCAGCCGTGTCCATCTCTGCTAGTTAAATGAGATGCTGGTTCTTCCTTTGTGAGCAAGGAAAACAGCAACTGCCCCTGGAATCAGCCCATGTCCTGCCGTTGTGGTCCAGGTTTGTGGGCGGTGGAATAAGCCCTGTGCTCTATAACTCTGTCGTCGTGGTTCTCCACTGCCAGATGGTGATTTTCATCCCCAGTATGATTTATGATAGAGCCCTGAGAGGTTGTTCATGCAAAGCCTCCAGATCATCTGGGCAAATGTAGAAGCTGCTGTTCATCAAAGCTAAACATCCTACCTATGTCTGAGTTGCTGGAAGAAGACTGCCTGGAGGAAAGACTGGCACAGGTAGGAAACTGCATTCAACTGACGTCTTTGCAATGAAAATACAGTTGCCTTTTAATGCTTTTGGGAGTATTATGAGGAGCTGATGTAAACGTTTTTGATTGTCAGAAGCCTGGGAAAATGAGTTCAAGTGTATTTTTAACTTTTAAAATTAGGCTATCTTTAGATTCTATTATCTATTTTTAGATTCTTTTTGCACACTATTTGATTTTTGTCAGGCTACTGTTAGTAACGCTGTGGTTGATTGGGAATGCCAAGGCCTTGATGTTCAGGTGAGTTCCCTGTTGGATGTGGGTGAATAATGACCAGTCAAGAACTTGGCAGTTCTTCTGGGTTATGTTGTCATCTCAAAACCTTCAGGAGCTTTGAGTCAGTGTTCCCCTCTCTTACCAAATACTAAGAAATAGAGAAGAATCTGGTATGCTGTTCTATAGGGTGGCATTCTCAGACACTTTTCTTGTAATTAGGGTGTCTAGAAGATTGAATGTTTAAATGAGTGAGTGAGCTACACTAACTCAGCTTTTAAAGCAACTTCAGAGCTGTGCTTTAAGAAACTTGCTGAGTGTTAGGATACTTGTGATCTACTACAAATGCTAATGGTGCTGCTCTTGGAGGTTCATTCACAGAGACAATTTTCTTAATGCATTTTTGTGTTGGACACCTAGTGAGAATTCTCCTTTCAACCATGGGTGGAAAACTCTCACCGTTCTGGAAAACACCTGACCAAAAAGAGAGTGAAGGCAAACTGATCTTACCCAGGCAACTGGATGCTGAAGATGAAATCACCAGTTATGCTAGTATCAATGACTCTGCTACGTCCTGCGTGGGCAGTGCACATCGAAGCTACGTCAGCTGTCCAACATGTCAGGGAACAGGAAGGATCCCCAGGGGTAGGTGATTCTTCTGTGTCAGGGCTTTTTGAGCCTTCTGAGGTTGGTATGTGTCTCTTTGCCTAAAGACCTTGGTTGAACCAGTTGGTCTTTATTGTATCCAGTCTAGGAATGTCCTGTCTTGGTACCTCCAGCTCACTTGTGACTTCTGTGGGCTGCCTCTGTTGGGGGAGAATGGGGTGGGACAGCAGGTAGTGCTGTTTCTATGTGATTACTTAAAGTCCACCCTGGAGCCCCTGGGGAATTGGTGTTTCTGCCCAGAGATGGGAATGCCCAAACTGAAATCTTAGTTGTATCACACTTGGATGCGTCTAATTGGACAGCATCACCCATGAAGTGAGTGCAGATGGACACTGGGGTGCTGTGCAAAGTCCTGCGATGTAATTTGCTTTATTTACTTGTGCGCTTAGTGTGGTCTCTGATCTGCTGCCACCTTTTTCAGAGCAAGACAAGCAGCTGGTGGCTCTTATTCCATATGGTGACCAGAGGCTGAAGCCTAGACGAACGTACGTCCTGTTAAATTTTCCCCTTTTCTCATCTGTTGAATGTTTCTTCTGCATATGAAGGAGAACTTCAGTCCTTCGGGTGCTTTGCTCTGTGCTCTGATCGCAGTAAGTTTGGTCTTTACTCTGTCTTTTTAGCAATAGTGAGTGTTGGACAGTCTTCTGTGTGCAGTTGTTGGGGATCTCCAGCAATTTGTACTGTAATGCACGATGTCAGCATGTGGGACTCTACCCTGCTTCTGCTGTGATTTGATAGCTGGCAAATAGTCCTGCACAAACCCATCCCAGTTTTCTGACACCCAGGCTTTTATTGTCTCCTCCCGTTGAGCTGGAGCAGAACTGCAGGTGATTGCAACTGACAAACCAAGAGAATGACTGTGGCCCTGGTGCTGTTTTGCAGGAAACTCTATGTATGTCTTGCTGTGACAATCTGCCTGCTGACAGCGTCTCTCAGCATTTTCTTCCTGTTTCCTCGCTCCATTACTGTGCTGCCTGCAGGGCTGACTGCCTCCTCCGTTGGCTTTAATGCCACCACCACCAGCATATACCTCAACATGACGGTAAGTGCTCAGCTCACAAAGAGTGGATCTGAAGGGCTCCCTGCTTATCTCCTATGCCACTCCATGTGTAGGCTAACTAACTGATCACTGTCTGAAGTTAGTCTTGGCATTCCCACCATCTCAGTCCACTCTCTGGCTGCTTGGAATCGATGTCCAGAGCGTGTTACAGCATCAAGAGGTGTGGCTGGCCTGGCTGCGAGTGAGCAAGTCACACAAAGTGGCCAAAGGGGCTGTGTAGAAACAGCACTGTGATTAATTCTGGGAATCCTTTTGCATCCTTGAGCTGCTTGGTTGTCCCCCTTTGACTGTCACGAGAGACACTGCAGCGTACGTGCCTTTGTGGCCAGGCTGGATGTACGTCTGAAAATTTGAAAGGGATGATGTGGTCTAGTGTTGCTGTAAGGTCATAGCTTTGCAACGGTAACATATGGCTCTGCTGCAAGGTGATTTGTGTTTTGGGTTTTTTTTGTTTGTTTGTTTCTCTCCCTAGAACGTGCTGAACGTAACTAATAACAACTTCTACCTGGTCACTGTTGTGCAGCTAGACATAGAGGTTTTGCACCAGTCCCTGGTTATAGGGAAGACCACCATGAAAACCCTGCTGAATATGAGCCCTTTGCGGAGCAGCCAGGTGAGCTCTGCTGTTTCTTGCGTTTTCTCCTAAACTAGTGTGGATGTCCTGGACAGGGACGTGCTTATTGTATGCTTGATCCACTCCTTTGTCATCTGCCTGCCAAATACTCAGAGCGCTTCCACGTGTAGCTTCCCACTTCACACTTCGGGAAGGCAAGCTTAAAAACAGGTTAGACAAAATCCTGGTGGGAACAGTTTGAGCACAGCTGATCTGTTCTTGGTGTAAAGGTTAGGTGTGTGGCCTAGATGACCTTTTTAAGGCCTTTTTAGATCTGATTTCTGATTCTATTTTCTTACCTACTGTTAAAAACAATTGTTAGGCTAGATCTTGAAATTCAGGTTCAGACACCTCATGAGAGTGCAGTTCTCTGTACTTCACCTCTCTGAATTGTATACAAATGTAACTGTAGTTCTTGTGTACTTCCTGCTTTCTCTTCTGTTCGCGTTTGCAGATCTATTATATGGTGGCCAGTAGGATATTGGACGACAACACCTAGTGAGTAATTCTTGAAGACTTCTTCCCTTAGTTAGCAAGTAACATTAATACTTATAGGCTTTTCATGACGAGATTTCTTGTGCTGGTCCTGTCTGTAGAGTGAAGCTGAGTGAGCATGTTGTTTTCAGTTTAATGTGTGGAGCTGATCTGGATATAAGTCTGGCACATCCATTTTAAACTCATTTCCTTTTGTATTTATTGGTATTCTCTGCATAGTGTTGGCTCAACAATGTCTGATGAGTAAGTGATGATATCAATTTGATGTCTAGGATGTCAATGTTAAATGCTCTGTTTGTGAGCATGCATTTCTCTGCAAATGACCAGCAAACTGTGTGAAGTTCATAGCAACCAAAACTTCTGTGCAGATGGGGGGGTGCATTGCGTATTTACGAGGCCCATGCTTACTAGATCCACAGTTAGTTACACAAGCAAAGCCATGTTTTACTGATATAGATACTGCTGTGCTTGAATAACTTTGTATAGCTGTTGTCAGAATATTTGCAAAGACAGACCTTTTTGGAGAAGCAGAGAAGCAATGGAATAATTCAGGAGACACATGGTGCAGGCAGCTCCTGTGAAATTAACTCTCTCTTTTGTCTTGTAGTAACATTTGCACCTGGACAAAAGTCAAAGTTCACAATGTTCTGCTGCATATACAGTAAGTGATGCCTGGTTCAGAGCTATAACTAACAACCATGTCACCTACGTTGTTCCTCAGCTCCCTTCAAGAAGGTCTGCAGTCAGTGTTCGTCAAGACCAGGACTGCCTGCAGTGTGAATGTTACCCGGATAGGTGTGCTGAGGTGTGAGGAGGAAATAATTCTCCAAAGCCATCGTTGCCCTGAGAAATCCCCTGGATTCAGGCTGACTGACAGCTCACGCTGTCACTGTTACTTAAGGCAAACTTCTTTCTGGAATAGTGATTGTAGCTGTTGGGAAGTAATTCTTTGATCCAGACCTAGAAGTACTGACTGGTTCCATTACGCCTGCCTTCCTTGTGGTGTTGTGGGCAGACTTATTGAGCCTGGACTCTGTGTGGATGATTGCCTCCAAGTGTTCTGACAGCAGCTGCCGAGAGCAAGGCAGGATGAAGCTGGCTCTAACGCAGATTCTGTTGCCTGACGCAGCTCCTGTTCAGGGGATGGACTAGAGGACCATGCTCAGCTTGACTGTGTTGTAGAGTACAACAGACCCTGCTGGGAAAGCAGATGCAGGTTGGCTGTTCCTCCCTGACAGGGAGGAAGGAGCACAACTGCAGTTTTATAATACAGCTCCTGCTGGGACAGGTTGCTACTACTCTGGTCTGAGTTAGAGCTAAACCTGGTGTGTGAGACAGAGAAGCTCTTACGAGGTATAGCAGTGCTAGAACACCTCCATGCAGCCATGAAGGAAGAGTGGTCTTCATTAGCTGAGTTTACGCCAGTTTGGAAAACTGCAGCAGAAGTTGTCTCCTTGTGTAGCCTGTGTGCACTAGAGGGGTCTCTGCACACCTATGGTGACAGACGCCAGATTGTGAGTCCACTCTTGGAAGATGGACCTCTAGGTTCACCATCTGCAGACTGTTGTCACTGAGTCCATGATTCCTTCAGGAAGGAGGAACTGCTTTTGCATCCCGGTCTTTTGTGCTAATCTAAGGCCAGGGATTCACCTGCTGTATCTGGAAATTTACTGTGAATGTTAGCAAAAGCATTTGATTGGAGAAAGTGTGTGAGTCTCTTGGAGGTACGCCAGGCTGGAATTCTCACAAGTAGCTAGAGAAATGTCACTGGTGATCTCCTGAAACATGTATTTAAATCTTGATCTTCTGTTGCAATTTGAAGGGCTGTATTGTTAAGTTTCTTTTTTTATGGGTCTTAATGCAGGTTTTAACTGTAATTAGTGCTGAGTGATGCAAAGTTTAAACTGGTAAAGTGTGCAGAGAAGCCCCACGCTACTCAAAGCATGGTAAAAATGGTGCCTTTTGGACAGCATGGAGAATGGTTCTGGCTTTTAAGGCAACTTTGTCCTTCTTAGCTGATGCTGTGGGCTGACAGGGCTCTCTCTAGCTGCAAGCTCTCCGTTAGCCAGAAGCTGCAGATTATTCTAGTCATCTTTATACTTTTCTGCACCACATCTCCTCCTGATGATGTTACTCACTGATGGATTGCACAGTGTTAGGAGAAACTACTTGATGCAGACAGCTTTTGAGGTGGCAAGAAAGGTAGTGATTGAAAGATATATGCTTTTGTCTAGCTAACTCCGTAAACAACCACCCGCTGTGACTTGCACTAGCACTTTGGGAACAGGTAAATGATGAAATAGCACAGGAATGTTATGCTGAGGTAGGAAGTCTTAACGGGCTTCTAGAATGGCCAACGCATCTGTTGTGATGGTAGTGATCTTGTAAAGGCTTGCTTTAATGCAGTCTGAAAGATGCTTTCCCTCTCCAACACGTGAAATTGAGCTGAGGGTATCTTGACTGTTGTGTTCTGGGGCTGTGTAATAGGGACAAAACAGAATGGCAGCGGGAGTTCGCCATGGGACCTTTACATTATGAGAAGTCTGGGACAATCACAAGTGCAGTTCTGGTCTGCTTTTGCCTTGCAGGGGTACCCTGACCTGCACATACCTGTGTCATTCCGAGCAGCTGGCTTTTGAAGACTACCAGTACGTGGACTGCAGGGGGAATGCCACACCACCTCACCCATTGTACCACCACCTGCCATGACAGAGACAGGTTGGCAGAGCTTTTGGGTGCCGCATATTCCACCACAAAGGCAAGTCGTAGGGAGACAAACTTCTGGGGCTTCTTCTCAATCTATGCCTTAAACAGGAGGCCTGGTGTTTCCTGGATAAGACTTCCATCTCATGCAAAGATGGTAACATATTTTGACCTTCTGAATGTGGACTCTGCTGCCCTCAGATTGCAGCTTTCTTTTTTCAGTGCCTTATCACGGCTGACGCTTCAGCAGAGTGACCAGTGCATGGGGTGTCTCTGTGTGGCTGATCAGAGTGGGCCACACTGTGTTTCCCTGCTACTTTGGAGGCAGTGCCCTATTAGTCAGACTAACTCTAGTTGTTTCCTCCTTGCATAATTTTGCACTTCTGTCCTGAATTCAAGTATTTCATAACTTGAAAAAAGGAAGACTGTGATGAGATGTTTTGGCTGAATTGCATTTACATCACCAGAATCTAATGACACCTGCACAACAAGAGCAAGAAACAGGACTGATGTCTCTATGTCTCTGAGTCTTAAGAAAAGCTACTGTGTGTCATGCCAAAACACCTTGTGAGAGTGGCTCTTGGGTCACGGCTGGTTTAAGCTGTCCAGTACAGCAGGTGAAAATATGCATTTTTGTATGTATGTATTTTTAAAAAAAGCTATCCACTAGCTGTTCCTTAATGGCATCCATTTCAGTGAGAAGAAAATGCATTTTGTACCAGGAGCCAAAAAGCTGCTTTCCAGTCAGTGGTGTGTGGTGGCCAGCACATGCTGTTTGTTGTATTGTTTTCTTGTATGCTTTGGCTTTTAATGCTTTCAACTCAAACAAGCATGAGAGTTCATCTCTGACTGGACAAGCTTAGTTTGCACAAATGTCGGGAAACAACTGGGTTTGGGGTCTGGTGTTTTTTTGTCTGAAGCTGCAAAGCTATCCAAGAGACTTTATAGTAGGAACAGCCCTGGCAGCCTTCTCTTCTCCCAGGGCTGGCAGTTGTATCCCCTAAATGATGGAGGGGTTAAATGTTGTTCCTTACTTCTAATTTAGATGCTGCATGATGCATTCTAGATGGTAAAATAGGAGCCTGGGAGTTGCTGGACTAAAATTTTTACTCAGCAGTTCAGCGCTTTCCTGTATCTGTCCCACTGAAGGATAGAACCAAAGTGTCAGAATAGTTGAAGACTGTTGAAGTCTCTGATCCTGTCTCCAAAATATGCTTCCTAAGCCAGCACCTCTTAGAGAGCCGTTGCAGAGTGCTGCTCCTCACTAAATCATGTTGAGATCACACTGAAAGGATAAGTAGTCAGCTTCCTCCCTGAAGCAGGGATGAAGCAGCTCCACGTCCCATTCCGAAATCCTCCCTGCCCGTCACATCTCTCCAGTGCTTTTTGTATTTGCCACATTGCTGATTCTGCTGTGCACTTCCCTCCCCTGCTGCTGAGTTTCCAGCGGTGCTTCTGCCCTGCTGTTACGCACTTGTACCGTTACCGTCTGCTCACAAATAAAGGGCCTGGTGCAACCAGAGGTGAGTGACGGGGTTTTGTGCAGCGGGTCTCGGCCCTTGCTGTAGCCGCTGTGCAGCTCCGGTCCTACGGCAGCTTGTTCACCAGCGGGCACCGGGGCGTGACGGGAGAGGGGAGACCTGTTGCGGGGGGGGAGGCTTTACGGAAGGGGCAGAGCTGAGGCCAGGGAGCGGCCGTTCCCTGGCAGGTGCCCGAGGCCGGGTCAGGCCGCTCTGGCCAGCTCGGCACTGGACAGGGGAGAGAAGAGCAGCTGCCTGCAGACGAGCTGCAGAGCCGCCACAGCTGCGGCCCGCGGCCCTCCCCAGCCGCTTTTCTTGCGGTGGGCTCTTCGCTGAGGGGGGCCCGGGGGCGGCCACGCCGCGAAGGGAGCCGGGCGGACACTGCCCCGGGAGGGGGCACGGCCCCGGCGGCGCGGCGCCTCCCCACTGCCACCGGTCCGCGACACATCACAGAGCTGGTGCCATAGACTGGCCCCAGGCACGAGTCGTTCTAGCACGCTCCGCCCTCTCTATGGTCAGTGTTGGCGTCACCCGTGCGCGGTTTCTCGTCACTTCCGCCGCGCCCCGGATGCGGTTGGGGGCGGAATCATGGCGGACCTGGCGACGCTGGAGGAGCTCGCGAAGCTCGAGTACTTGTCGCTGGTCTCCAAGGTCTGCACGGAGCTGGACAACCACCTGGGCATCAACGACAAGGACCTGGGTGAGCGAGGCGGGCGCGGCCCGGGAATTGGGCAGGCGGCCGCGCGGCCTGCGGGCATCTCCGTGGCGAGCGCGGCCCGGAGCGCTCCTGGGCCGGTGTCTGTCGCGTTACGGGCTTGACGGCAGCTATGGGAAGGGCTGCTGGAGCCGCTCCTGTCGGCCAGGACGCGTTTGGAGAAGGGGCTTTTCGAATTCAGAAAAAAACCTATGATTTTTCCTCAAAAAAGTTGTCGTGAGCGTGAGAAAATGCCTCGGTCTGGGCTGCTGGGAAAGGGCTGCGAAAGGAAGCCGCTGCCATTGCGAGCAGCGTTGCCGCTTTTCGTAGGTAGATAGACCTAGCTGGCCGCTGCGTTGGTGGGAGATCAGCTTTTATCCAAACATGAAGTATCTATACTGCTTTTAATCATTTGTTCCAATTTATTTTCTGCTTTTTATTCGCAGCCGAGTTTGTGATAAGTCTAGCTGAGAAAAATACTACGTTTGACACATTTAAAGCAATTCTTCTAAAGAATGGCGCTGAGTTCACTGTAAGTGAGATCTGAGCGTTATTTATGTGTTGTTCTTGCCCCGATATATTTTATAGAGCTTTTTGTTTTAGAGAGGTGTGAGGAGTGATTATTGGTTTTCTTCACCTGGAGAAACTATGCACTAATTAGCTTTTGAGTATCCCTGTCTCATCAAGCCAAGTCCTCCCCCTCTCTTTTTTTTTTAAAAAACTTTTGTAGTCTCTGTGAAGCATCCTTCTGACGTCTTGGACTAATTATTGTCTTGTTGAGCATATAAAATATAGAAGAAATAACTTTTTGTGAAAGCAAAAGTTGTTGTAAGTCTTTTTGTGATACTTAGATGCTGGGTTCATGAGTTCCTCAGAAATAACTGTAGCTGGATCAAATAGGTGATTAAAAATGATAAGTAGAAAAGTAATTTAAATTGAATTATAATTATTTTCAGATTCAACGTATTATATCTTTTTAGGATGTACGTGAAGTCTAGTGATACTTTCTAAAAATGAACCTACATCTTCGGAATGGAGGGGGTTTCTTTGTCCTGCTAATAAACCCTCACTTGTGCCTTGTAATAATGAAAAACAGTGTTGCAGTCATTTCTTAAAGTATTTTATTAAATTTTTCAGGATTCCCTTATTAGTAATTTGCTACGTCTCATACAGACAATGCGGCCTCCACCAAAACCATCTACAAGCAAAGGTATGCATAATCTTGTCCCCCTTATCAGTTTAGTGTGAAAAGAAAACCAAAACTCTTAGTCTCCTGTAGTTTTAGGCTGTGTTTGGTGAGATTGATGTAGTTATTGTTCTAGTCTTGTACGGCAACACTTTGTATCTTATTGTTGCAGTGGGAGTATCTCTGTTGTTAGTGGTAGATTAGCAAAGCTGTTTGGGCACTAAAAACATCCTGAATAAGCAATTTAGAGTATTTATGTATTTCACAGATTTACTAATAATCAGAATTTTATTTGTAGGAAAGTAACATTGTAATCTTTGAATTGAATCTCTGTAAAATCTGTGTCAGCCTCTGTAAAATCTGTGTCAGCCTCTGTAAAATCTGTATCGACCTTTGCATTCAGATGAAAGTTAAACTTTATATTCAGTTACAGAAAAATCAAAGAGTGAATCATTCTGGCTCTTCTAAGTTTTGGGGGGGGTTTTGTTTGTTTTTTGTTTTAAATCTCAAAATCAGAGACAGTTGTCAAACCCAAATCGGAGAAGGAAAAGTTGAAGGAATTGTTTCCAGCCCTTTGCAGGCCAGACAATCCCAACATCAGGGTAAGGTCATAATTTCAGATTTCTTTTGTGAGTATGTGAAAACATTTTTTTTTTTTCCTGTTTCTCTTAGTTTCAAGTTTTTTTCGTGTTAATGTGAGTGTCTCCTGCTAATGCATGGATAAAGGCGGCCTATGAGAAATGAAATGCAAAAGAGGCAGAAAGCTGGTATTATAGCATATAGTTAGTGAGACTGGCTGTTATAGCAATTGCCACGTTGATGCTGTTTTGTAGAATACCTGGAAGATGAGGCTCTTGTGACACGAAATTTGTAGCGTGGCCTTTCTTACATAATGTTCACAGTAATGAGGGGTTACAAACTAGATAAAAATTTTGGACGTTCAGGTGTTACAAGGGACTTGCATTTTATATTTCTGTAATAATTTAAGGGGTTGAAATGAAGCTGTCTTTTGTATAAAAGCAGAATTGTCTCAATATTGTGGCAAAATAGGGGGATAGCTTTATTACTTTTTTTTTCCTATACCACGTATTCTGTCTGATCTTTTTTATCTTGCATTACTTCTATAGAGATATGCATGTGATTATACTTTCTGTAGATTGGTTCTCTGTGACAGACTTTTTATCAGCCTTCTTACAGAACGGTTCTCTGTTCTTGTAGAATATGCTGGATGAAGATGACGTGAAAGTGGCAGCTGACGCACTTAAAGAACTTGAAGCTCTGATGCCTAGTGCAGACAGGCAAGGCAAGCAACGGAACAGTGACCACCGGTAGGTTTCTGGTGGGTCTTTGGAGGATGGGTATTGGCAGTTGGTATTGCCTGCTCACTCTGTTCTTATGTGGAATTTCACTGCAAATATGTAATGTTTGTTTGTTAGGGCAAAGAGAAAGAGGAAGAGCCGAAGTCGTAGCAGGGACAGGAAACGACGGCACAGATCTCGCTCTAGGTCTCGTTCTAGAACTCGAGATAGGAACAGGGGAAAATCCAGATACTGGTCAAGGAGCAGAAGTCGGAGTCCCAGTAGGGACCGTAAGGATAGAGAGAAGTACGTCGAGAAGAGCAATGAGAGATGGAGAGACAAGCACGTAGACCGTCCACCACCTGAGGAGCCTTCCATTGGAGACATTTACAATGGCAAAGTCACAAGTATAATGCAGTTTGGATGCTTTGTGCAGCTGGAAGGACTAAGGTACTTCCTGACGTTCACTAGAAATCTGGTACTTTTCCATCCAAGTTCTCTTTTCTGCTATCTTAAAGAGGTTATGAGGCTACAATAAAATATACTGGGTTTTGATGCCAAAATGAAGGTCTGTTTCAGAAAAATAAATTCAACAGCAGAGAATGTTCTCCTTATAAAAAAATAGTTTATGAACACATATTAGCAGTCAGTTGACAACAAAATGTTTTAATCCAGACTCTGAATGATCTGAAGGACAGTCGGTGTAATAATGTACAACATCTACTGCCCCTCTGTTTGTTTCACCTACAGGAAGCGTTGGGAGGGCTTGGTCCACATCTCAGAGCTTCGCAGAGAAGGACGGGTTGCCAATGTTGCCGATGTTGTGAGCAAAGGACAAAGAGTAAAAGTCAAAGTGTTGTCCTTCACTGGATCCAAAACCAGCCTGAGCATGAAGGTATGGAAGACACTATAGTGCTTACAATAGAGTTTGTGGTGCCAAAACTTTTAAAGATTATGCCTCTTTTTGCTATTTTTTGTTCTTTTTGATGAAAACTAATATGTAACCCTTCAAGTGGGAGTTAAAAAAATTGAGTTACTGTTCTGTGTTTAAGTGGACTATTATTTTTACTCATTTTCTGTAGGTTCTTGTTTTCGATGTAATGTTCCTAACAGTGTTTTGACTTGACATGTTAGCTAAGTGACAAGGCAAACGTCAAGCTGTTGCTGTGTTTGTCTTCCTTTTTCAGTATGAGAGAAGCATTTCATTTTAAATTAAATCAGTGCCATTGCCAAGGCTAAGTAGAGTGTTCCAGGCTTGGGGTGTACTTACCTCACAACACCAGCTGAAAAAAAAAGCACACAAAATAGTGTTTTCTGTCTATGGGCTGTTGTTGGCAATAGTCTCTCTCAGAAGTGTACTCTTGTGTTAGAGGAAGCACCAGTGTTAACAGATAAGGAGAAGTGCAATATAGGTAGAGCTGATTGATTAATCAATCTAATGTAGGATGTTGATCAAGACACTGGGGAAGACTTGAACCCAAACCGGAGGAGAAACCTGGTTGGAGAAACGAACGAAGAAACCTCTATGAGAAACCCAGACAGACCCAGTCACCTGTCCCTGGTGAATGCCCCGGAGGTGGAGGATGACAGCCTTGAACGAAAACGCCTCACCCGAATTTCAGACCCAGAGAAATGGGAAATAAAACAGGTGTGTTTTGTACTCAGGGAAATAGGGTGTCAGTCAGTAAAATTGCTAGGGAGTTTCATGAGCTAGAACACAGCTCCTTGATTGTTTGTGTGTGTAATTTATTCCTTACCTCTAAATTGCTGCCTTCTTGTGATTTGGGACTTCTAGCTTAGTTCCATGAAGTTACCCCAGCTTTGAGCAGGAGGTTGGACCAGGTAACCTCCAGAGATCACTCTGACCTGGGGGATCACGATCTTTATCCAGTGACACTTAGGTGCTATTTGATTATCAGTGCGGTCCTGCCATGCATAAGCCAGCTGTCTCATACTGATGGTATTTAGAATAACAAAAGAACTGTTTGCTCAGAGACTGGATGACTTAGGGAGACGTGTTTACAAGTCTGGCAATAGCATTAGAACTGAGACCTCGTGGGCGTGAGCTGTGTTCGTTCATGGGGACAAATTCATGTTGTGTTCGTTCTGTTCCCAGATGATTGCAGCTAATGTGCTTTCCAAGGAAGAGTTTCCTGACTTTGATGAGGAGACTGGGATACTTCCTAAAGTTGATGATGAAGAAGGTAGTATTTCCAAATAGTCTTATAGCTGTTGTAAATTCCTTGTGTTTCTGGATGTGTTTTGATTCAAAAAGAGATGGTCGTATAAGTGTATGTGAAGCATCTCACGATTTGCTGTCGTCTTAAATGTTTGCAACTAGGGTTACTCTAGCCTTAATATTGGTGACATTTGGATGTGCCCTGTCTGGTCATTCTTTTTATTTGTGGTGTTTTCACTTTTAAAACTATCTAATTACTTCATAATCAAAAATACACAGGAAGTACTGTTTGAAGAGGTAACATTTATGTACCTGAAAGATGTTTAACTTTTCTATAAAAATTGTCACTTGTGGATTTTAGATGAGGACCTTGAGATTGAGTTAGTTGAAGAAGAGCCACCATTCCTTCGAGGTCATACTAAACAGAGCATGGATATGAGTCCCATCAAAATAGTAAAGGTAAGAGATTTCCAGGACTAAAACCAATGTACGTGATTTAGTTAAATAGATATTTGGGAATTTAACAACCAGTTTTCCACCTGGACGTTACTGAGAGCCTTGAAAAACATTACCACCGAACTGAAGATCCTTTCTTTACTTGTAAAGCTGTTTTCTTACTTAACTGGTGACAGAGAAGTGGAATAATAGAACCGAAATGTGCATGAACCTGTAGCAACCATTTCACATAAGTGTGTTAGAAAGTAGAAGGTGGTAGAGAAATACTTATTTTTCATTGGTTGTGCCCATAATCCTTCTGAGCGGACAGTGTAGGGGTGCTCCATGTTAGTCATGACCATGGAAGTTCATGAGGCTGGGCTAATGGAAATATCCTGGAACTCAAACAGATAAAAAGTTAACATCTTTTAAAGTATCTTCAGAAGAGGCTTCTAAAGGACAGTGGTAGCAGAGAGATAATTGAAGTTGAAGGATTGGGAGTGCTTGAAATCTTAACTTTTTTCTTGCTTTCCAGAATCCAGATGGTTCCTTGTCCCAGGCTGCAATGATGCAGAGTGCTTTAGCTAAAGAAAGACGAGAACTTAAACAAGCCCAGAGAGAAGCAGAGATGGATTCTATCCCCATGGGACTCAACACACACTGGGTGGACCCTCTCCCTGATGGTATATTTGAACACATCTAAGTGTGAACTGTGCCTTTTTTGTGATAGTTGAGCAACACAGGACAAATGTCTTGATACTGTGTTTGTCTGCCTCACTTTAAAAGTGAGGCAAAGAAGAAATGCTTTTCACCGGGAGTGGAAATAGGAATGTCAAGGGAAATGTACAGGTATATCCTGCTGTCCGTCAAGGATGCATTACTAAAAGGTGCGATGGATGGTGAAGCAATTTTTTACATGGAAATTAATGTAATAGTGGGGGAAATACATGTAGGAACTTAAAAAATACTTAAACACACAAGCATAGAAGCATGGATGACAGAACAATAGGAGCAGGATCATCACGGTCTGTGCTGTGTGAACCTAAATGTAATGGTGAAATTGTTTCTTTTCTAGTGGATGGAAGACAAATAGCTGCAAACATGCGAGGTATTGGGATGATGCCCAACGATATCCCAGAGTGGAAGAAACATGCATTTGGTGGCAACAAAGCTTCTTATGGTAAAAAGACCCAGCTTTCCATCATTGAGCAGAGAGAGAGTCTCCCAATCTTCAGACTGAAGGAGCAGCTGATACAAGTAAGACTCTTGAAATGGCATTCTTGTTTGAGCAAGCAATAATTTAAAATATATATTCTTGGTTTTGCTTGTTGGCAGGTGAATAGCCAGTTGATAATTTTAAGTGCAGAACCGTAGTTCAGAATAAATATTTTAAAGACTTATATATATGTGTATATTTTAATAAAGCTCCAGATATTTATTGACGTAAGTCAAAATTGAAACTAGGATCGTGTCGGCAAGGGATGAGTCAGCTGAACAGTTAAGCAGTTTTCTGACTTGATCAGTAAGAACACTTGTATGATTTTTGGTCTGGGTCAGCTGCAGCAAGAGCAGTAGGTGCTCAGTGTAATCTTAGATATACTGTGTTGATTTTTTGTTTGTTTTGTTTGTTTTTTGTTTGTAAATTTTGACAAGTGTATCTATTATGACCTTTTCTAGGCTGTGCATGGCAACCAGATTCTGATTGTTATTGGAGAGACAGGATCTGGGAAAACAACACAGATTACCCAATACCTGGCTGAGGCAGGGTATACATCAAGAGGAAAGATTGGATGTACTCAGCCTCGCAGAGTGGCTGCAATGTCTGTCGCGAAGAGGGTGTCAGAGGAATTTGGTTGCTGCTTGGGACAAGAGGTGAATTTCTATGCTGAAGAACATGCCAAAATAAGCATGAGGAAAAGCAGGAAAAATCAGTACTGGAGCTAGTTTGCTTGTGTTTCTGTTCCCTTGTAGGCTGTAGAATGAGCTTGCAGAATAATCAAACTGGGAATTAATGGTGCTAATAATTCTGTAGCTTCAGTTTCTGTGCAACTCTTCTTTCTAGGTCGGCTACACCATTCGATTTGAAGACTGCACTAGCCCTGAAACTGTTATCAAATACATGACAGATGGTATGTTACTGAGGGAGTGCTTGATAGATCCTGATCTGACTCAGTATGCCATTATCATGCTGGATGAAGCCCATGAGAGGACCATACATACAGATGTGCTCTTTGGACTCCTGAAGAAGGTAATGTAGCATTTGATTTTTATTGCTTCAGCGTCCTCTGTATGCTGTGTATGGGTAGAAGTGCACAGGGGAAGGCAGGGTCGCACAAGTTGAGTTCATTCATGTGCTCTAGGAGTCTCTTCTGAAGCAAAGGAAATGCTCCTAAGGGTTTGTAGTCCAAATTTTCATAAGATAAGCCCCCTGTGTGAAGACAAAGCAAGCAAAATTCAGCAGAAACAATGAGAACTGACAGTCCAGGATGCTCATAATGATGGAGGAGCAGAGGAGTGTTCTTGCTTTGCTCTTCCTTCTCTGACAAAGGCTTTCCATGATAGGTGCTGCCAAGAAAGGTTTGAAATGTGACCTTAGCAGTCCATTGTTTGAAATTCTGGATACTAGAATGAGCTGCCCCTCTACTCAGACATCAAAACGCCTGATATTACTGGTCATATGTCTCTGACTTAAGTCAAGTGCCATATGTTAATAGTCCCAAAGGCAACAAATGACTTGAGAACTTTCTATCCTGCTATAGACAGTGCAGAAACGGCAGGATATGAAGTTGATAGTGACGTCAGCCACACTGGATGCTGTGAAATTCTCTCAGTATTTCTACGAAGCGCCTATCTTCACAATTCCTGGCAGAACATACCCAGTAGAAATTCTGTACACCAAAGAGCCAGAGACTGATTATTTGGATGCCAGTCTGATTACAGTAATGCAGATCCACTTAACAGAGCCACCAGGTGAGTGGAGAATGGTCTAGGGTGAGTGGTGATTCAAGGACTCTAATACCTATGAGCAAGGTCTTTCTATAAGTCATGTATCATGTGTGAGTAACACGAGCAAAATGCTCTCAGCACTATCCCCTGTTGTTTGCAAATACAGTAAATAAAAAGCTGAAAGAGTTGGGTGAAAGACTGAAGTATGTTGCTTCTGGCTAAGAGTTCTTGCCCAGGGGCTAGCAAAAGTTGGGAATCCTCTGCCTTAAATGGGAAAAGTGAGGGACGGAAATGCAGTAATGCAGGAGTTGTACTGAACAGAATTGATTCTGTGGATGTTTTAATTTACTTCCTGTGTAGGTGACATTCTGGTGTTTCTAACTGGTCAGGAAGAGATTGACACTGCCTGTGAAATCCTCTATGAGAGGATGAAATCTCTAGGACCTGATGTTCCGGAGTTAATTATCCTGCCAGTGTATTCAGCGTTACCCAGTGAAATGCAAACCAGGATCTTTGATCCAGCCCCACCAGGAAGCAGAAAGGTAATTTCAGCTAAGTATAGCTTCATTGTCTGCTGATACATTCTAGTAGTGGGCTGTATTACACTGCTAATCATGTGTCCTTTTTTTTTTTTTTAGCACTTCTGATTCTGTTAGTTACAGCTTCAGACAAAATGATGTAGTTTTGGAGAAAAGATGTCTTATATGTAGCCTAGAGCATGTTTTTGGTTGCATACATGCCTATGCATGTTATCTAAGCCTTTGAAAATGCATATAAAAACATCTGGTGTAGCAAACCTCCGTGTGGGATATTCTTGGTGTGTTTTTTAATGCTCCCTTTAAAGGATATTAACTCTAGTGAAATCTAAATGCAGTTCCTATTGGATGGATGTAAATTTCCTACCAAACAGCTATGGAATATCCAGAGATACATTCTCTGGAAGATTCTTCTCTAAATATGGACTGTGTTTGAGTGATAAGCAAAAATTCTCCCTGAAGTCAGTGTGGTCTGCGTACAAACTTAAAATGATCTTTCACTTGCTTTTAATGATGGATTTTATCATGCTCTTTTCTCATATTGCCCAAATCTAAAACAAATGTAGATACTTAAAACCTGTCCATCTTTGACTATAGATAACACATCTTTCTGTTCCTCTGTGAACACATTTCTTCTTCCGATGTTAAATGATAGTAGTTG
Organism: Nyctibius grandis; assembly: GCF_013368605.1. NCBI lineage: Eukaryota > Metazoa > Chordata > Aves > Nyctibiiformes > Nyctibiidae > Nyctibius > Nyctibius grandis. The sequence continues at coordinate 7,323,144 of NC_090683.1, forward strand.
CCTTTGTAACAGCTTGCATCACATGGAATGGATTGTTTAAGCTGAGCAGCATGTTTGGCTTGACAAGCAGAGACAGAACTCGTGCTGAATCAAACTGTTGTTTGCAGGTTGTCATCGCCACTAACATTGCTGAGACATCTTTGACTATTGATGGAATATATTACGTAGTCGATCCTGGCTTTGTGAAGCAGAAAGTTTATAACTCCAAGACTGGAATTGACCAGCTGGTTGTTACACCAATTTCACAGGTAGGCGTTCTGTGTTTGACTTTTTTTTTACCTGATGGTAATGTGTATCTTGATGATGTGGTGTCCAAGCACATGGAAGCAAAGCGAGGCAATGATAAAACCACATTTTTGATTACTCCCTGAGGCTCCTTGAGGCTGTGCCTAAGGAATACATACTTTCCTGGGTTGTGTTGGAAATCTCTTTCTATTAATACAAGTAAAATTGTGAATAATTAATAGTTTTATTTTATTTTGTTTTCACCTGTGCCTGTTTGCACCTGTTCATTGGATGCCTTGTTGCCTTTAGGCTCAAGCAAAGCAGCGAGCGGGAAGGGCTGGGAGAACAGGACCAGGAAAATGCTATAGGTTATATACAGAGCGTGCTTATCGAGATGAAATGCTAACTACCAACGTGCCTGAAATCCAGAGAACAAATTTGGCCAGTACAGTACTTTCCCTGAAGGTGGGTATTTCACCATCTTGCAGAAAGCCAACATGATCATAAGTGTTTCAGTAAAGGAGTCTCTGCCTTTATGAGCCTCGTGAAATACTTCTGTAATTTCATATCCATCTAGTGAACAGAGGTATTTTGGAAGGGAGACTGCATCAAATGCAATTCTTAGGCACTGAGCTTGCCTCCTGCATTCTTCTGTTGAGGGTTATAATGTTGAATATCCCCCTAAGTTGCAAGTCTCAGCTGCACAGAACAGTTAGTTGCAGGAGGTTTGAGAAACCAGAATCTTACGGGCAGTACACCGTTCCTAGGTGAGGTACACTTATGTTGTTAACAGATAAGACACACTGTTTTAGAGTGATTTTTTGATCTCCAAACATATACATCTTCTAAGCGTGTACCATCCCTCTGGGACTCTGCAAACTGGATGTAACCCAGTACATAGCAGCTGGTGAAGTTACTGCCTTTCCCCCTTTCTGGGAGCAAGGGGAAGGGTGGAGACATACTTAGTGTCCATTGGAGCTGTCAAGCCACACTGGTTTACAAGGCAGGAAGTCCACAAAACCAGCAATTAGCCTGTGTGTCTCCTTGATTGAATTATCTTGCTTGAGAGATGTGTGGAACCATACCAAAGAAACAGGAAAACTGAATGATGGGTAAAAGCCATGGGTTATCTCAAGTGTAGAAGTATAACCATGTATTTGTGACTGTGGTTACAGTCAGGATAAGGACATGAGGCTAGGGTTACTTAAAGTTCTGTAGTGCCTCATTGTTTGATGGTTATATATCTCTGGCTGGAGTTTGTTGTCTTCCTTCTCTGTGTTTTAACTTGGGTTTTCTCCACTCCCTCTGTTCAGGCTATGGGCATCAATGATTTACTCTCCTTTGACTTTATGGATGCCCCCCCAATGGAAACTCTCATAACTGCCATGGAGCAGCTGTACACCCTGGGAGCTCTGGATGATGAGGGACTGCTCACTCGACTTGGGCGCCGGGTAGGCAAAATAGAATATTTCTTAGCACTGGCTGAGTTGCAAATATTTAGGGGGTGACGTGAGAGTAGGTGTATAAGGACTTGCCTAGCGCTGCTGGTTTCCTTTTCCTATTCTCTTGTGTTTTATTGATAGATTTTCACTTACCATAGTTAACGTATCTTCTGCTTTTTAAGGAGCAGCTATTATTTCTACTTATTCATAAGGTTACTTTTATTAATGTCTGAAAGTTTCCTGTAAGTATTGGGATATTCTTGTGATAGTGAATATAGACAGATAACCTATAATTATTGTTTCCCATTGAGTAAAGTTATTCTGGGTAAAGCACACTGCTTTGGAAAGGAAGCAGGGAAGAAAGGACATTGCTCTCTTTTGCACTGAGAGAACTCAAGATTTTTCCAAGATGTTGCAGGGTATTCTGAAAGAGGTTTCTTGCAGATGGCAGAATTCCCCTTGGAGCCTATGTTGTGTAAGATGTTGATCATGTCTGTACATCTGGGATGCAGCGAGGAAATGTTGACAATAGTCTCCATGCTGTCTGTACAGAATGTGTTCTACAGGCCAAAGGTAAGGAATGCAGCCAAGAAGCAGCAGTGTTACAGTTTGGGTGTTCTTTGTGTGCCTGCCTCAGGTGTTACAGAGTGAGCATATTTGCCAAAATAAACCTGTAGCTTGGTTAGACTGTGCTCATACATTACATTTCTGTTTTGGTTAAACACCCTGTAGCTGTGGATATTGGTAATTTCTTTGCAGATGGGAAGATGGAAGTTAGAAGTCCCACATTCTCTTTTGCATTTCCCAGTAAACACTACCCTAACCCAAGTCAGTCCCAGCTCTGGAGGTCAGAATGCCTTTGTCATTTTCAGATACACAGTGTTATATCATCTGTTTCTTGGTAGACTTAAAAAGTCATGGTATGGGTGACAAGGAGCGTGTGTCCTTATTCATGTTGCACAAGGGTTGTTTCTCTGATGTAGGTACCTGATTGATACCTATTTTATGTGTTAGGATAAACAAGCGCTTGCTGATCAAAAGAAAGCCAAGTTCCATCAGACAGAAGGTGACCACCTCACTCTGCTGGCTGTGTACAATTCCTGGAAGAATAATAAGTTTTCAAATCCCTGGTGCTATGAAAATTTTATCCAGGCCCGATCCTTACGCAGGGCACAGGACATCCGCAAGCAGATGTTGGGCATTATGGACAGGTGAGCATGTCAACAGGGGCAAGTAGTGACTTCGTTTTCTTACTGTTCTTGCACTGCAGCAGCTAAACAAAATTTGCTAATCTGATGGTAGTACCTGTACCCAAATCTGAAGAACTCTTATTTTTTTTTTTTCTCTCTAACTCTTGTCTGGCAGGCACAAGCTGGATGTGGTATCCTGTGGGAAGGCAACAGTGCGAGTCCAGAAGGCCATCTGTAGCGGCTTCTTCCGAAATGCAGCAAAGAAGGATCCCCAGGAAGGTTATCGGACACTCATTGATCAACAAGTAGTCTATATCCACCCATCCAGTGCTCTCTTCAACAGGCAGCCAGAATGGTAAGGAAGGCAATATCATGTAATTCTCTATTTCAGTTCAGGCTTCATAACTGAAAAGGTTGTGGTGCACACTATTTGTGGAGTTCAGATCAAAGCATAGCCTGCTGATTTCTCAGCAGTGAGCAGAGTGAGAAAAGTTTAAAGTCTGCTTTTGTCTCTTTCTGCTGTTAAAATTAGTGCCTGTGCAGAGATGAGACTTACCTTTTGAGCCAGGGGCAGGCCTGAAGCCTTCAGTTCTGTGTTTCTGTATTGTGGAAGTGAGTTTAAAACACTTGAGTGTTGGGGCAGGGGAAGGGAGAGGGAGGGAGTGGGGGGGGAGAGAGAATTGTTCTAAATGGAATGAAGTAATTCTACGCTGAAGAGTAGTTGTGAAGTAGGAGGGGAAAAAGAAGATAGCTCTTCTGGATGGTTCTTTTGGAGCCTGCATTGGAGCTTATAAGGAGCCTTATGCTGAAGGAGGGTGAAACAGAGATAAAGGGGCAAGCTTAGATACTCCAGCCCTTGCCTTGTCTCTTCTTGTTTGGAAAGACTAATTTCCAAAGTTGCTGTCCCTTTTCGCAGGGTGGTGTATCATGAACTGGTGCTGACCACCAAGGAGTACATGCGTGAAGTGACGACTATTGATCCTCGCTGGCTGGTGGAATTTGCACCGGCTTTCTTCAAGGTTTCTGATCCAACCAAGCTGAGCAAACAGAAAAAGCAGCAGCGGCTGGAACCCCTGTACAATCGCTATGAGGAGCCCAATGCTTGGAGGATATCGCGTGCATTCAGGCGGCGATAAGCCTGCTTCCCTCATGGACTCTTACTGTTTTTATATTTGTGGGACTGTTTTTTCCACTGTTGTAAATGTCCTGAAACGGAGGTTCAATTGCAGCTTACCTACGAAATGAACAGAAGTATGTTCAGAGCAAAAGCACAAGGGGGCGATGTGGGCTCACGTCAGCCTCCCCTCAGTGCCACAGCTGCACCACGAATGTCCTGGGTCTCCTCAGTGTGTTGCACCATTTCAGAAATGGTTCTTGAAGCACTCCTTTAGTCATCCCGCTTTTAAGAGACAAAACCTAAGACTTGGAAATCTGGGCATTGAGCTGTACAACAACAAAAAGATAATGATTAAAAAATAGCAATTCACCAGTCTAACTGTGTTCTGAATGACCAGACAAATAGAGGCTGGAATAGTTTGTTTCTTTACCCTGCTAAGAGGGATTTATTTCTGCTTATGCCCTTGGACAGTGGCTGGGTTTTGGGAGCTGCTTGTTATCCGTTTTTCCTATTTTATGCGTTTTCCTGTTCAGTGTAACTGTTTGTCTTTATGTAGGCCATCTGTGGTGAGGTATTTAGTATCTGTGGCTTTGGGATAAGGCAGGAAAGATCCCTTGAAACCCAGCTAGAATGTCAGTTATACTTGGACAATGGCACAGGTCAGACTGCAAGTCTTATCCTTCATCACCATCTCCTGTGTGCTGAAGGCTAGTATATCAAATGGAAATTAACCACATCCACTGTGTAGCACGGCTCTGTCTGTGAACATAAGTGGTTACAGATGTTTAGACTTTCTATACAATGTGTCATGTGTTTTATTTCCACTTACAATGTTTGGTGACATCACAGCTGTTGGGTTTTTTTAATAGAATATACTCTTGCAGCTAAAATGTCTGTAAAACATTGTGTAACAGTTCCTTGTTTAAAAAGAAATTGACTATTCAGTGTGTGCTGTGTCATGTGGAAGCTATCTGTAAATTTTTTTTTCTGTTGCAAATAGATGAAACTTATTTGACTCCATAGCTGTAGGTACCCATTTTTTTTTTTTTTTTCTCCAAAGCTGGGACATATGCTAAAATTATTGTTGAAATGAGGAGAATGAAGTTGGCTGGTGGTTTTACACTCAATGAACTAGAAGAATGTTTCACACTGAAAAGTATCTATATTGGAAATCTGTATATGTATACAAAGGTCAGCAGGGATGTTGTATATACTGTTTTATTATGTTGTGTAAATGCCCTGAGCTTTCCCATGGTGTTACATCTTCATGAAGTTAAACAGAATTACAAAGTTCGTAAGTTTGGAGGTTTTTTGCATTATGACATTAGGCAGACATGGTTGTCCTATGGAATATTCTTCCAAGCGTATTTTCCTTCCATGAACTCTGCAGCTGCATCTGTTACTGTTTTCTATGAAAATTTGCACTTGGCTTTCAAAAGTCAAATGAAAGATGTAAAAGAGAAAATGTACACAGTGGTAGTCCCAGTTGTACAGCATACTTCGAGGTGTTTCTGTTCCAAATTCATTTTGTATTTGCTTCTCCAGCATAGCCTCTTTCTGACTTATGGTAGGGGAAAAATGCATCAACAGAGAGGATTTTTTTTTTTTTTTAAGTGAACAATTGTCATATGTTTCGTGTGTGTTATTTCTTTCATTGGTGTAATTTTTTCAGTAATATCTTTTAATTCATTTACAGAAACTTTTCCATGTCAACCTCAGCTGCTTGCTTTGGGAATACCCTGCATCCAAAACTAGCCTGTAAAGCAATAATGCTGGCTTACAAACTTGAACAACTTACACATTGTTTTAAAGCAGGTTTTATCAACCTGTTACTGCTCTGAGGTTTCTGAGTGTAACATCCTAATGTCTTCTACTGTTTATGTGATTTTTAGTTAGTTTATCTTGTGTAAAAACAACAGTGTGATCCTCTCTCCTCCTCAACAACATTGTGGCTTGTGGAACATTCAATGCAAATAGCATGGAGTAAGCATTGCTGCTTCCTGTCCCCGCTGCGGTTCCCCAGAGGTTGATGTGGCGTTCCTTGCCTAGCGGGGACCTCATTCTGCATGTGGAGATGTGAATCGTTCTGAATGGGTGGAGCGGGCAGCCCTTTGTCTCAAACTCTAGCAGCATGGGCCATAGGCCTATTTCCATGGTTAGCTGATTGTCACGAAGGATTCACAGCAAAAGAATAACGCATTCAGGTGTACGTACACACTCACTCACATCCAAAAACAACCTTTTGCCCTTAATGCAAGAAAGATAAATACGATTTTTACAGCCAGCCCCACACATGCTCCATCTGTTATAGTAACTACCTTAACCTCATTAATGGGCTTGTTACTAGAGCCAGTCTGACAGCAATGTGCTACTTACACAATGGGGTTTTTGTTTTTTAGTAATTCAGTTTTCATGAGATTTCTGTGACAATTGCAGAAGGCTGTGATACTGACCCATTAGCAGGTTCATGGAATTTTTCATTTATGAATGCATTGTTCTTTCAAGCCCTCTGGGAATACAGTGAGTGAGTATCTGATTTTAGCAAATGTGTTTTCTATGTGTATGTTCTGTAACCTACATAAATCTTCTTGCTAGTCTGTCTGTGTGCTGGAGGTGGAGAAGCAGAGGTGCGCTGATCTGGATATGCTGGTTTATTGAGATCAAAAATGATCTTGTAGTTCTTGTAGCTGGTAGGCCTGTGGGTCTGTCCAAACACAGGTCTGCTCTGCAAGCTACAGAGAGCTGTGCTTTTTTGTTGAGTGTAGAAAAGTCTACTATTTGAGTTCAATATTAGTTCACTTTTACTATGAAAAAGGCAAGGAGGCGGAAGTGGATCATACCCAGCGGCAGATCCTGGCTATCGTGGAATGTGAATGTTAGTTCCTACCATTTAGGTCTGCCACAGTGACAGCGTCTGAAAAGCCCATTGATGAAAATCCAGTGTTAGATTTTATTCAAGATTAGGAAACATAAAATGTATCAGAGGTGTGGGGAGAAGCCTTATAAATTCTTATGCCTCTCTTGACTTTGGTTAATTCTCCACCATGTCCATTTAGACTTAAACATGCATGTTGTAGAAGTTTCTGCTCTGCCCTCTCCACCTACATGTAAGCCTGGCTCCCTGAAAAGTTGAGGTAGACTCATGGTGCTGAGGTGAATATGTTTTTTTACTTAGAGTAATTTGAATGCTGTGTTTCTCTCCCCAGCGCTCTGGGCTGCACTCATGTTTGAGCTCTTCTCTACAGACATGAAGCTCTTGGCCTTGCTCTGAAGCAGGTCAGTGGGAATTTGCTGGCCACTTTTGCATTCAGGATTTAGGGTGTTCAGAAAAACACCAGCTGTCACCAACCACGGAGCCCGGTCTGTCGAGGCGCGAGGCCTCGGCCTGGTGCTGCCCCAGGCCCCGCCATCTCCTGGGCCCACGCTGCTCGCAGACACGAGCGCGTGTTCGATGGAGGGACAGACAGTGGCTGACAGAGCACGAGGCACTCGGGACTGGGTTTGTTGTGTGTTGAGAAGTAGGGTGGCGTTCAGCTGGAAGTGCTGGTGTTGAGCTGGGGCAGGCAAAGGCATCTTGCGACCGTGGTTCTGTCACAGGGCCGGGCCAAGGTTGGTGGGTGCTGTCAGGGCAAACTGGGGTGAAGCTGTCTCCAGCTGGCATGGACCCCAACCTGGCAAGGGAGTGCACTGACCTCTTTCTCTAGGATCAACTGCTGAGGAAACCTCTACAGAATCGTAATGGCACTGAAGGGGCAAAAGGGTATCTGCTGCCGCTCTCCTCATCTTTTGAGGGGACACTGCTCGGTTCATGTGGCTTTTGGAGTCTTGACCCGGCCAGGCCAGAATTCACTCCTGACAGATCCCATCCTGGCACTCTTCTGAGCACGGCTAGGGATGATGCATCGCCCCTTCCGACCTGCCTGCAGGCCCTGGGCACGTGTGGAGGCTTTGCCTAGCCAGATGACATCAGCCCTCTGTGCTGTGTACAGCCTGAAAAAGATGAATGCACTGTCTAACAGCTCTCTTGCCTTCCCGTTCAGTGCTCAACCTATAAAGTGAGATTTGCTGCTGTCCTTGTTCTTCATTGATCACTATTCATACCTATTTCAGGGCATGGAATCTGGTCATAGAAATATTTCCTGGGTTAGCCTCAGCAACTTGCATCAGATAGTTCAGCTCTGCTTGGCAACCCATTAACAGTAGGGTTGCCTTAGTACATTCTAGGGTACATCTGGGACATGCTGTAATGTTACGTGTTAATTATTTACTATGGCCAGAAAGGAACTTTGCATCATGTTCTGGGTAATAGATTTATGGTGCTTCCTGCTGGGCTTTGTACTGTTCATATAGCAGGAGTAACAGCAAAGCCATTGCAACAATAGCAACCACACAGAAAAAAAAAAAATCCTAGAAAAAATTACATTAGGAAGAAATGACTGTGGAGAATTTATTTCTGGCTGGTCCCAAAGCATCATCACATCCTGAGGAATAAGCTACTAGAATAAATCTTGAATATAATGAGTAAACAATAGTAAAAAAGTGTGAGAATATTAGGTATATTTGCATCCAGATGTCACAGTGTTTGTCATGAGCAGAACTCTGTCTTTAGAGGGTTTTCCATGATGAAGAATGATGTCTGTCTTATCTTCTTACCTGCCTAACGTAGAGCAAAGCTCAACTGTGAATTTGTATAGTGAAGAGATACCGACTTGAAGATGCGTTACACTGGCTGTATATGCTGTCACACAGTAACGTGCACTTCTCCCTCCTCAAGTGCCAAAAGCATTCAGCTCAGGAAAAGAGAGCTCTTGTCTGTAGCAAGACATTGGAACTTTTCTGTATGAACAGGAATGTGAGTGACTGGATAGCAAAGCTGAAACATATTCTGTGGTGGGATGGGGCTGGCACTTTCAGGACCAGCATGAGAGATTTATGACGCTGTATTACCTCCAACATCTTTCCCTAATCAGCTGCCTCCCTGTCTTGCTCAAGTGGAAGCACAGAGTGTATTTATTGACTCCCCGCTCTCTGATCTGGTCATTATAAATCTCTGCCCTTTGGAGGTCACTGCCCCTCAATTATGAGAATCCGATCTTGCAGATTCCCAGAACTGCTCTGCAGCTATTGATCTGTTGCACTGACTTGACAAACCTGAGTGAAACACAGAGCTAAAGTTTCATCCAAATGTGAACTAGCTCACTGAATTCCCTTTCTGGAAGGAAGATTAACTGGGCAGAGGGTAGCCCAAAGAATACTGGATACATGTAAAATCCTTGGGAATCCTGCAGATTGAGATACCAAACAAAAGCAAACTGCTAGTCTTATTCATTAGAAACACAGTGTTGCAGCAGGGTACTGCACCTACATTTTGCCTCCGGAAGGCATAAATATTTCCCTTAGGAGGTACCTGGCTCTCTTGAGGAAGGTGCAGTGTGAAAGGGCTCCTCCACTTCGGGGTAACTCCTGTCCTTGCTGTAGCCTTCGCTGAGGCCCGCGTGGGTGGCTGTGTCCTGGCAGGGCTCCCTCAGCTCTGCCGCCTGGGACAGGGTGCCACTCTCGCTGCTGTGCCCTGCGCTGCCCTGATCATGTCACCAGCTCAGCAGGTGGTAACATGCTCACTTTCGTAGCAAGCAACCTGGAAGTGCCACTGCTCAAGACAGAGATGAAGTTCAGAGAAAGGCTAATTAAAACCATGGAGCTTGGCTCAGGGGCCAGTGTACTGTCATCCTGGGAGCGTGGGCGATGTTCTCTGCAGCTGCAGAGAACTGTTCCCCCGACACCAGGCGCGGCCGGAGGTTACATATTTCATTGTGATCTCTCAGTCCTGGTTGTATGATGGGTTGTGAGGATGTCAAGGGAGTGAAGTGTTCATTTCTTGAACTCCACCAAGATTCAGATGTAAACATGCACCCTGAACTCTCTGGATCAGCTACCCAAAGCTGCAAGCTGGTGCCAAGGAGATGGGCAAAGCAAGCTCGGAAGGGAAGACTAGCCAGGGGCTGAATGAAGGTGCACTGGCCCAAGACGTAGACCAATTTATTAATTATAGTATTTTTACACTCATAAATAGTAAAGGCAGCTTATACCAATGGAAGGGTTCCCCATCACCCTCCATTCTTGGACGCCAGAAGAAATGTGCTCGCCAGGTGGGAGCATGACAAGGAAGGAGGGCCAGGAGCTGCCAGAACACCAAGTCTCTGGGCTGCACGGGGCACACAAAGACATCAGCAGAGCAGGCTGCTCTGAGTATCTGGCCTTGCCTCCGGCAGGGAGAGCTGCCTTTCCTGGCCCTCATACTCGGGGACAAGGCTGGGAGGGTTGGCATTAGCCATGCAGGGGAGAGTCATCAGGGGAAATCAGGCTTTCGATCAATACACAGAATTTCCTCCACAGGCTACCACACTGGCAGCATTGGCGATGCTCTGTATTCAGCAGCTGGAACATCGATCTGAAGCAGTAGGAAACAGGCTTTTTCTGTATGGGTACACTGTACTGCTCCTTGTCTAACTGGGCACATGGTTGGAGTTGCTAACTAAAAAAGTGAGGCACCTCTCAATGAGGATGTGGTGCCCATTATAAATATTTTCTATTGTGGAAAACCAGCCAAAAGTCTAGTTAAGTTGCATGTGCTGCATTGGGCTGCAGAGAGAGCTGCCTTTGCAACACATCAGGATTTCCCTCAAACATCTGTGGAGGCTAAGTCTAAATTCAGCTGTTAAGAACTATGTATGGTTTAGGTTACTTTGTAAAGCATTTTCTTAACACACCTCCACCAGGTTCTTTTCTTGCCTCAGATGATTTTTCTAGCCAAGCCCAGGATGGGCACACTTAAGAGCCTGAGAGGTTTTCAAAGATCCTGAGGATGTTTGTTGAATAAATTGTTCGGTTTGGAAAAGCCACAACACTACAATGAACTGGTGGCTCAGGCCTTGCTGCCTCCTGCAGTCCCTCTGCCTGAAAGTGGCGTTGGCTTTGAACTGTGCCCCAGGCTAATGCAATCAAGCAGCTCTGTAGTTCCCCTAAATTTGTATGTTGTGCCACGTACTCCAGGACTGCTCTAATCCTGGCCAGTGTCTCCAGCTACCCTGCTCAGACAGAGTGCCTAAATACCAGATAGCCCTGCCATGAAATGTTATGAGCAAGAAGGTGATACGGCAGGAGCATGCACATACAAGACAAGTATGCCCCACTCCCACAAAGCAGTTCACAGGGAAGGCATATGATCTGTGACCACTGTGTTGCAGCCGTCCTGGGAAGAAGGCAAGACTGGCCTTGAAGAGGTGAGTCCGTGCGCGTCAGAGCCATCACTTGCTGAGGGCAGGTTATACAGAGGTTCAATACGTGTACTGGAGGAATGGAGTCAGCAGCAGCATTGTAGCATCCTCGCATCTGAAAAAAAGCCCAGTAGGACAGCATCTCCTCCCTCACCAGAGAGAGGGACTGTGACAGACTCGTTTGTTCCAGCTGGAGGCAGCAATTACCTGATAAGCTGCTGAAGCTGCAGCTCCACTGCTCGGAAGATGTCTGCATCGCTGAGAATGAGCCCCATCCTGACAAATATGAGGGTCATCACAAGCACACAAGAGCCCTGTCAACTGTCAGGTGATTATCCACGTGTGTACCTGAACACTTTTCCTGACCAAAGCAGGTATTCGTAGTTTAGTACCACCCTAGGCTGGCCTGGAAAAATGCTTATACTGATTGAATACTAACCAGGCATCTCCTTATATACACAAGCAAGGGTGGCACAGCACGCTCCCGGCAATGCTAGTATGTGTAGCCTTTGCTGTAAAGCTGTGGAGGGAGGCTCCCAAAGTCCGGCAGATACGTGGCATTCTCATCCAAGTGAGAGAGAGGCACTGTGTCCTCCTCACTGATCTGCCGGTCAAACTCTGCCTTCAGAGTTGGCCGCTGATTATCAGGGAAGGCCAGAGAGAACAGGGCTTCAGGCTCACACACAAACTTGTACACGTAGCGCTCTCCAGCCACCTGCAGGGAAGATACGAGACGAATGCTGCAGGCACACAGGCAGAACTAGGCAATGCTCCTCAGCAGTGGAGAAGGCTTGCAAAAACATCTGGCTGCTCTAGCCCATTGCCCTGAGACGTGTCAGAGTTGTAAATTTCTTCTGTGCTGTCTTCCTGCTTCTCTGCTGCTCTGGTCTTCCCTGGAACAGCTCCTGGGAAATGCAATGCTGCCAGCTGACTCTTTGTCCAGGTAGCAACAGCATCAACAGTCCCTGACCGGTCTGTACCATGACATAATTATACTCACAGTTATGCTCTCCAGTGCCCTGGGTCTGGAAGAGACCATCCCTACCACATAGGACCAACACCCAGGCAGCCTTTCTCTCACCAACAGCAAGTCTAGACTGATTATATGTCCTTGTAGCTGCATAAATTCCAACTCTCCTGACTGCAGACATATACAGAAAAAGAAAGAAATTGTGATTCCCCTTTGTTTTATTTCCCATATGTTGCCTGGATTCAGCTCCTTTACACCTTCCTCATTTAACTGCTGCAAAGAGAAGTTACGGAGAAAGAAAGCTCAGCATGCCTGGCTAGCTCAAGTACATTCTGTACCTGTAAGACTTCCTATCTATCTCAAACAAGAGAATCATCACTAAAGGCATAAAAACACCATCCACTTTGCAAACTGACCTTCTGCATGATGCCTTTCTCATAATAGTAGCGAAGGGATCGGCTCAGCTTGTCATAGTTCATGGCTGGACGATTCTTTTGGATACCCCACAGCCTGGCTACCTGTAGAATAAAGCATCGAGGTTCATGAATGTCTGTGAACCCAACCCAAGGGCAAAAGAAAATTAGCCAGCTGATTCTCTTTTGAGGAATGGTACCACAACACATACAAACATTTACAACATTTAAATAATAGACTCAAACAATAATTATTTAGCAGCTTTTCAACAAGAGTAGAACTCAAACTGAAGTACCCTATATCACAGAGTGGCATTCTTCTTGCCACTACAGAGCTCGTTTGCTGTCACCACTTCTTACTCTCCAGTACTCTGCAAGCTTGAGGATGCTAAAGGACTGCCTCATCCTATGCTACACTTTATCTTCAAGGATCACATGTCTACCAGGAGCCCAAGTAAGAGGGAACACCTCCATTGGAAGACCCATGTGCCATTCTTCCTCCTACTACATGATTTTCAGCTTTGTCCATGAGACTCAGAAATCTGTTATAAGCATATGTCAGCCCACCAAAACAACTCATCTGCAGTGGAAGTGCCCATAAAGGTTGATATGTAGCAAGAACAGTGCTAAATGTAGCTCTAATTGGAGCAAAATATGAAGAGATATTACAGACACATCTCTCAGATATTGTCAGATATCATTGGAGTTTTTGGAATATGGCAGCATTAGAAATTATACCTCAGTTAAAGTCATTTTGATATAAAAATATATTTAGACTAGGATATAGTTTCTTCCAGATTTTTTTGAAAACTTCTGCAATAAGTAGGGTTCAAAACTCCAAACCTCAATGTCAGCCTCCAGGACGGAGCGTGCTAAGACAGCACAGGTCACTGCAAGCTTGAGAGTGATGTGTCTAGGGAAGTGGAGGCAGTGGGTAATTTGACTCACTGCATTGCTGACACTCTAAACTTACAAGCAGACTTTTTTAAACCCGATATTTGTGTCACCCAAGTGTTTTGACCTCTTCTAAAAACCTTGACTTGCTGCAGGGTCTAGAGAGTACCACTGGTAGGCAGGAGCCTTCACAGGGCAGAGGAAAAGCCACATGGGAATTTGCAGCCTCAGAAACAGTGGCTGCTCCCCATGAGCCTGTAGAGAAGCTAAATGGTTTCACCTCTTCTGGCTCAATGAGCTTGAACTCCATCCCTCTACCAGTCCAGGCAATGAAGTGGGAATTGGTCGGATCATCCAATAAAGCCACAAGAAATTGCCAGAGCTGAAGAGATCCCCGTCTCTGGTATGGAGGTCCTTCCCGGTACCCTCCAGCTTCCTGCTTGATTTCTCCTGCTGAGAAGAACAAACAAGGTGCTTCTAAGGGTAACAATGCAAAAACAGTTGCAAAAAAGAAAAAAGCATAGGAATATTTCAGTTCACTTAAAACAGAGTGGCCAATTCACCAGCAGCTCTTCCAAGAAGAGCTCTAATGAACCTCACAATTAAGCTACTTATGCTAGAGGGCCTGTTTGCTGCTAAAAAAAGCTCAAGAATGGGATACCAACAAGCCAGGTATGAACCACAGGTAACACACCTGCAAGAACACAGTGTAACTAACTATGTAGGCAGTGGTCAAGTGGCTAGCAAAGATGCTGGATAACCCTATCTTACACCCAAACTGTGAGCCATTCTTTCTCCAACCTTCAAATTTTTCTGGAACAACACAGACATCATCAGCAAAGGACCTCATCTGCTTGTCGTGGCTGCAGCCTGAAAGAGAAAGCAACATAGGCAGCCTTAGACAAAGACAGGGTAGTACTAGAGGGTGATGCAATGCAGGGAAAAGGCCACCGTCACTGAGTTTCTTACCTAATGTATCTTCTGTATTTGAATGGCTTGGATAACTCTCAACATTTATGTACATGGAAGGACAGCCAGGAACATCTACAGAACAATTAACAAACTCATTTAATTAAGAAGCACAGGAGACAGAATGATCTTGCTCTCCAGAGGTGGATAGGTAAGTGCAGCTGTCTAACCAACGTCCTCTTAGGGCCCTCCTAAAGGGATAGTGGCAGACTGATAACTTTTTATGTCTCAGCCATCCCACCACAACTTCATCTTCATCATGCTTCCAGTCATGAATTACACTAGTAAATGTTTGCAGTGCTATCACATGACATCCTTCAGAGTAGCCAGGATAGCCAGTCAGTCACCTATACACCACTATTAATACAAAATCTTGGACAATAGGATGAATTTGTATGACACCTCTCTCTCATCTTAGCTTAAGATAACTATGCACCCTACTACTGTTTTCACAGGTGAGAAGGCATTACATTTTTCCAGGGGTACTATGATGATGTCAATGGAGAGCAGCAGCATCTGAATGTTTACCACAGATAGTGTCTCACAAATGCCATTTCAGATGTCTTAAGTCTCCCTGGCTTTTTCACATCATGACAGGGCATTCTCACAAGCAGTTGAGAAAACATAAAGGAAAAAGTAGCCTGAGTTTGCAAACAAGCAGAAAGTCTTTTCATTATCTCTGTGCAGCATATATTGTAGCCTGGGCACTGCAATTTATATCTTCTGTATCTTGTGTTTTCTGAATCCTGCATTTTCTGAACCAAACTTATTTTCCATGCACAGCTGAAATGGAAACAGTAACTGGGAGCTTTGAAAAGATTTACCTTACGTTTCCCTCATACTTCTGTGTACAGCCATTGCTTTCAGCAGACATTTTGCTGATGCTAAGGGCAGAAGGGTAGTCTGAGCTGACAGACTGTGTATTATTACAACCATAAACTACTCTCACAAAAAGCATTCTTCTGGGTTTGCACATTTTCTTCCCCTGTCTGGACAGAAGGACCCAGTGAAAGTGTAATATCAGCATAGCCACAGTGGTGGACTCTATACCCTCATAGGAGCTTTTTATTTACGTATTTATTTCTGCTAAAGGAAACAATTCAAAATGTCAATTAAAATACCAGGAAGCCAGAAGTAACATTCCCTCTAGAAGAGGGTATTGTGATATCAGGGTAGCAAGTCTTTGGACAGCTCTGCTGAAAAAATAACATTTATCCTTTGTGCAAAAATAAGAGGATTACCTGGTTGACCTGGTACCTAGAGAGCTATTTTGGGAATTATAAACTTTTTTCTCTTGTGATCCTCTGAAATCTCAGCTATCTGCTCTGTGTGCCCTGTTACATGGGAAGCAGCAGGTGGAGGTTGACACTACAAGAGACACAGAGCAGCACACTCGCACTTAGCCGAGTCAACCCAGACCCCGCTCTGCGCTTGTGCCTGTCCTTGGAATTGGCCAGTTTACTGTGAGTCACCCGAGCCTCTTTAGGCTGTTTTAGTTTTGGACTTCTAGATCTGTTTGTCAGAACAAAGCTGGTTTATCTTGCTCGGTAAGCTCCAAAATGGAGCATCAGCTCTCTCTGTGATCTGCTGCAGCGAGTTTCCAGCGGGTGTCAGCTGCCAGTGAGAGACCTAAGCAGGGAAAGCTGACACCCACCAGCGGGACGGGGAGAGCTGCACCTTTGCCTCCATTTCGTGAATTGAATTCTTCTGCCTCCAGTCAGGGAAAATGCGCAGGGCCAGTGTCGTTAGCTGCAGCTCAGGGTTGTGCAGTGCAATCAACCCCTGCACCCAGAGCAGCTTTCCTCTGCCAGTGCTTGATGGTCCCCTCCTGCTGCAGGGATCTGAGACAGTTTTTCCGTATAAGCTCCAAGATATTTGATTCCTTCCTTTTTGCTGCCATTTACAGAACGTTTTCAGTATAATTTCTTCAAAGCTGACCTCGCTTCTCTCCCTTTCTACGACCTACCAGCTCACACATTCCCCTGAAGACAAAAACTCCCTGTGAAACTGGGAATGCCTTTTTCTCAATTTCTGATGGTGTGAGCGGGCTAATTATGAATTTTGAGAGTCTCCCCAATGGCTACTTATTCCCTTGGGAAAAAAATGCATGCCTTTCATCTAGTTTGAATGGGTTTAACATCACCTTCCAGCTCCTATATCTTGTTAAAGCTTTCGACTATCTACCAGAAAGTCCTTCTCAGAACATGGTACAGAAAGTGAATGTCCCAGTCTTCTCTTGGATGCAGTAAACAGACAGAACTGTTCATGTTTCCTGCTACACAGCCAGTTTCCCAGACCACACATGCTCATGAAGATGAAGTAGCAGTGTTTCAAAGCCCAGACCACCAGTGATGGATGCTCACCCAGGAGGTTGCTCACCCCCACTGATGCCTGGTTTATGCAGTCAGAAAGAGCTAGTTCTGCCTACCTGAGTCATACATGTAGTCCACCTGCTCCTGCTTGATCACCACAGCTGCTGGATACTGACGGCTGCTGCCTGCCCGGCTTGCTTGCTCATACTGCAGGTCACGGTACTCCTGTTTGAAGCCCTGATGATGGTACTGGAGGCAGGGCTCGGACATCTGGCGCTGGTAGGCAACGGGGTCTTCCTGGGCCATGCCCTGGGAGGAGGGGAAGGAACGGCACATCTCCACAGGTGGCTGGTACGCAGAGCTAGACGAGGGGAGAGGACATGGGATGGATGCTTTCTTGGCCCTCTGACCTCGGCCTTGGTGCAGGGCTGGTTGAGGGACAGAAAATTCCTCGGCCTCAGCCTGTTACTAGGGCTGTAGGAGCTGTGCACATAGCTGGGACAAGGAGGGGACCCCAGTGAAAGATGTTTCCAAGGGCAGCTACACAGCCCATCATTCACAGAATCTGACAGGCTTAAGGTTATAGACTTCTCCAAACTCTAGGCAGCAGTGGTGGGTCCCAGGTACTTTGGAGTGTGGGGGGGATCCTGTCATTGCTGGAAACTGAGCACTTTAATCTGGATGCTGCAGCCCCTCCTCCCTGAATCACCTAGGAGGGCGATCCTTCTTACCAGTGGCTGCCTCCTCCTGGCAGTAACTCACCTGTTTTCCTTGAGGTATCCACAGCTGGATGTGGGGTGGAGCGGCCCCGCAGGGGTCATGAAGCTCCTGTCCTGTCTAGGGAACTGTTGGAGCGGTGACTGTATCGGGCTTCCTGCGTGGGGGGACTTGATTCCAACTTGTCTGGGTTGATCATAGGCACTGGGACAGTCAAACAGATATTGGAGCATTACAGTTCATCGAGAAGGACCTGTGGCAGCACCTGGGGACAACGTGTCACAGGCAGACACGCTGTCCCTCAATGCAGCCACCTAGGCCAGAAAGATCTCAGCATAAACTCCTTCCTTTCTGATTATTGGTTGCCCCGATGCACAATAGCAATAACCCTTTAAGCAGAAAACTAGAGAAGGTATCTGTACTGAAGAAGCCATACTATAACCCAGGCAAGTGGCTGGGACTGTGGGCAATGGTGTCAGGGAGCTCCTTGTGGGACAATTTTGGAAATTTTGGAAAGCAACAAGGAGAGAGAAGCACATGACAGATGTCAAGACTGCGCTCAGCATCAGGACAGCTGAGGAACACCACTAGGGAGAAAAGAGGCAAGCCCAGATCTACTCTACACAGGTCTGAGCTATCCAGTGCAATAAACAGCAGTCTGAGCAGGCTGCCAGGAGCTGACCCACTGGTTAATTTGTACTGCAGCACATGTGCACTGCCCTTATCCAGCAAGCAGACCAGATTGTTGTCATAACACTTCATTATTAGATAATGCAGTAGGCCTTGATTTCATAACAGCTCCTGTCCCACCCCTGTGTAAGCTGTGTTACCTGGTGTAAAGGCACTGCTCGCCATTGTGGTACTGGATCGGCTGCTTGTGGTTGCAGGACAGTGTGGGGTCCGAGGAGGGACTCTGCGGCTCCTTTTTAATCTTAGCAGGAGGACTGTGAAAAGCTACTGTGGGAGAGAAATGAAAGATCAAGTTGTCACTTTTCTCGTTTATGGAGAGATATTTTCATCAGCCAGTAAAAAGTCAGTTGAGATGCCACCACCTTGTCCTTGTTCAGCTGGCTCTGAGAGAAACAAAATACCAATACACACAACTGTTCACTGGACTTTCCTGAGCTCTGCCCTTGATTCAGTAAGGTTTGTGTGATACATCAGCCTTAAAAGAGCAAACACAACGTAGCGTTAACATGCTCTGTGATAATCCAGAGCACTTTGAAAAGGATTTAGAGTGGGTATTTCCTAAGCTGTTCAGGGCTGGGACAGACATTTTCTGTTAGGTCATAAGGGGTAGCATGCACATACTCTATTTTTCAACACATAAAAGCAAAGTTTTGATTTGCATCACACAAAATGCTCTTTCATTGACATACTTGGTAAGCATGTCTTGTGAGTAGCATTACCATGCAGCACTGCATTAAATTATAATGCACTAATATGGTGACACATTGTAGATTTCCTGATAGTATCGTTTGTCCTGTAGGACAATAAATGTCAGGTTTTTGTAGACACAGCTACAAAAGCTGAAGGTTTTCTGTGGAAAACCACTATTATATGTATTGCATACTATTACAGGCTGTCACCAACTTGCTTACAGACACCTCACACAAGTAATGTTTTCAGAAGCACCTAACCAATCTAGACAGCTAAAATCCCTTTTCCAAAGGAACTGCATCACTGTTAAAGCACAGTACAAAACAGAAGTATGACTGCCAAGTCCTTGCTTTCACTTTGAACCCTCAAAGTTCAAAGAGCAGCTTGCAGTCCTCTCAGTAGTCTCCCTTTGAAGTATCTGATTTCATTAATTGTATCAGGTTTATTGTTCAGCATTCAGGAAAAAGGCCAGGCCCTTCTACGGGGTACTGTGATTCTTGGGCGGGAGGCTGCCACACTGGCACTCAGCAGCTACCCGTATCATTTCCAAATGCGGGTTTCCCTTTGTTGAATCTGTTCTGTGCTAACAGTCCAACATCCCTGAATGTAGGGTTGGGGGAATCTCATAACCACTCTGCTCATCTAAAACACCAGTGACAGTCCAGGAAAAAAGTAAAAACATTCCTTTTCATTTTCAGTGCACTGGTCTGTGGTCATGGCCTGATGCAGACAAGGAAGGATATTTCTGGGCTGGTTAGAATTTCATGAATAACAAATCTGGGTTGCAGTTTACAGCACCAGGAAGTAGGATGTGGGTATTGTTACTTCTTATGCTCGATTAAATACAGCAGGGAGCAAAACTTCCTTCACTAGTTCCTCAGAAAAGCTTATCCTGGCTGAAGGACACAGTAAGCATCTTCTACCTTTGCCTCTGGGCTCTGCTGCTGCTGTTAGGTCACTGACACTTAGGAAGAAAAGAAAAGTAACCCCAGAAACGTACATAGCTCTAGGCTTGTTTTTCAAACAAGGGAAAGATCTGCCCTCCAAATCAAAACTGTAAGCTTTTAAAAGGGCTGGTTCCAGTCCTTCTTCGCCAGCTTACTCCCACCTCTTCAAGCTGACATGATGCTGCTTACAAAGCCTGGGATGCCCAGAGCTGTGATTACAGTTTTAAAGATGGAAAGTAACATCCTGATCTGTTAATACCTCATATTTTCGCTGAGTTTATTTCAGGACTGACTTGAACTGTACGTGCACCAGCCATCCTCAAGCCAGTTCTCCCCCACATAAAGGACATTGTCCCTTCAGAAGTGCTGCAGCAAGCAGCTATCAAAAGGGCTGGAGAAAGGGCTGCTGCTGTCTCCCTTAGCAGAGGATATTAAGGCCACTTTCTATTGCAAATGTCTCTCCCAAAAATTAATATTCCCAGCAAGTGGGGGAAAAAAACCCCAAACCTGACTCCTTTTGCCTGCCTTTGGTTTCAGCCTACACCAGAAAAGCCTGTCTTTACATCACGCCAGCACCCAAAGAGATCCAAACAGCTTGACAGAATTAATATAAATAAATAAATCCATAAGACACCACATATTGTTTCTGGCTTCTGCTCCTTCTCAGGGACAACTGGCTCCCACAGCCAGTCCCGGGGCTGCCATCAATCACAGCAGAGGGGTCTGTTCACAAACAGCTCTTGGCACTGTCCAAACTGAGGGCAGGTGTGAGTGCACTGACCCAGCGGGCCTGCCCCACGCCCGGCACGGATTCAGCATCCCAACCATGACACTCCTGCATCTGTGCAAACACCCCAGGCCCAGGGAAGGGTCAAAAGAGAAAAGGGTCTTTCTATGCCTGGTGCATCCATTTCCCTTTTGTCTGCAGCAGCTCTTTTCAATGTATGGAGTAAGCAGATATATAGAACCCATCTAAAAATACCGATGTGTCGGCTGAGTCTCAGGGGAAAAAAAATAAATTGCTCTATCCAGTACACTGAACTCCATTGAAGTTTCAAGAAGCTAGATGTGGTAGGAGCAGCCAATTCTTTCCGGCCCCTAATAGCTGGAACAGGCTATCGCATTACAACTGGCTCATTCTTTCATTCAGAGTGAAACGTGCGACCAGCCCTCTCCTCAGTTCTAGGTCAAAAAGAGGAAGAAACAAGATATATGACTGAGAGAGGAAGCCCAGCTGTGCTGCAGGGCCAAGCCCAGGGGAAGGAGGTAGACAAGACCAACCAGTAAAAGTGCTTCGTTTTAGTTTTCAAGGGGAAAACTGCCCAGGGCAGAGACGGGTATCAGCATAGGAAGGGCACCAAAGTTGACTGCACCAGCTTTAAATGGACATCTCTACTCTCAGTTAGCTGCCAGGCATGTATATGCCCAGGGGACGCTGAGGCATCTTCTTGTAGCATTGACGTGCCTGGCAAAAGTCAGGCTCTGGGTTCCTGCGGCTGCTTGCAACACAGAGCTATTCAGAACAGTCTGTATTCGCTTCAGGCATGTAGTCGTAGCCCAGCGTCAGCTCCCAAATGGAATGGTGGCATGCTCTGAGGACCAGCTGGAGCAGGCCCAGTGTGAGAAAAGCAGAAAGAGTTGCATGGCCATTGTGCGGAAGGTTCCTATACGTACGCTTGTACCTGTGCAACATTCAGCTCTTTGTAAGGTGAAGTGCTTTAACCAGTTCTCAGAGCAAACATTTGTGGTACAGTCTGTACACTCCTGTGCAAACACACGCAATCTGTTCAGTGGACAGTCCCTAAGAACAGAGAGCGAGCAGGCTAGCGAGCATATCTCTTCAGGGAGACTGTGCCCTCATGCTGTGGCAGGCAGCAGACAGGACAATCATCTCACAGAGGCCATGCTCGCAGCAGGTGCTCAGCCAGAGGCCACGCAGGTGAGCAGAGCCCCAAAAAAGCACCCGCAGGAGACACAGCACCCATAATTCCATGTACAGTCCGATTTCTTTTGCATGGGAGGAGTAATAGCACAAATTTTACCTTTGATTGTCACAGTAATGCATTTTCTCAGCTGTTCAGCGCTGCCTACTTATTCACACATACACCAAATAAAATACACATCTGTTGAAACCACTCTCCATAAAGGACTGTTGTAGTTACCACCACACAGATACTTCTGGATTGTCCAGATGTGGACAGTTAGCCTGTTTTTTTTTTGTCACCATCACAACAATGTAGAAATAAGTACTTTAGCCTCAATGTCTGTGTGTTGCATTTATATATTTGTTTAGTTTAAGTGTGTCCTGCCCTCCTCCCCTGAGATGTGTGATTGCCCCCATGCTACTTACAGTTTTCTGAATGAAAGTCAGGCACAAATTGCTCATCACTGTCTGGAACCTGAGCTGCCAGGGGAGGGAGGGAAAGGAGGGGGCAGGGGGAGGGAGAGCAGGGGGGAGAGAGAGAGGAGAATTAGATTTGCCACTTTATATGGTATAATTAACAGTACGGCAGAAATAAGTCTATGCAGGAAAGATCTGAGCTTTCTGCTGGGATGCACTTTAGTGACTAAGGATAGTTTCCCTTTGGGACTAATGAATACTGTTCTTCTGCCTGCAGATTTACCCCTTAACAGCCTGCCGCTTTCTTTCTCCCTTTCATTGGAAATAAGGACAACAGCAAGTTTATTAGCTCAGGGTTCGCAGTTTTCATTAGAAACATAACATGAAGGGATTTTTAAGCATTTATCATAGGAAAAACAACTACCAACTGGTAAATTTGGAAAGGCTATGCCAAAGTGATGAGCAGAACAGGAAACAGCTACACATACAATCTTTTCAGCAGCTCCATAAGCAGTGGATAGCTTGGCACTAGTGGGATAGGCTACAATTTGTAAATCAGCAGGAGAACATTTCAGAAGAAAAAAAACAATTATCCGGCAGCAGGAGAGGGAAACGGTTAATAGTGCCTTGCATATACGTGTGATTTCGCAAATGGGAAACTCAAGAGGAAGTGCTGGTGTAGTCACAGAGAACCTGACAGCAAACAGCTGCTCTTTCCCCACAAATCAGTGCAGTAAAGCTTATTTCTAGGCATCTAGCATTGTTAGTACAACTCCGAGAATAACAGCAAGGTCTAAGATATTCTCATATTTCAAAGATTGTCTACTAAAGAGATCTGAAAATCTGCAGAGGCTTCATTTACCTTGGAACAGCCTGCCTCACTGGAACAAGGTGTTGTGTTGCTGAATGTGGTAAGTAGTGAAATAGTTAACCACCTTAGCATCTCTATGTGAAGAATCCTCAGGCTTAATGCCTCCTTTAGACAAACTGGTGAGGTTCTGTGTTTGTCTGCTGACTTGAAAAGCTGGCAGCACACTTTATAAGTTGATGCCTCTTCATAACTCATGGGGGTCATATTTATTCCGATTTACATGAAAGACTAGACTTTGCAAAAGCTGTAAAGCCCACATGGACAGAGTTTCCCACAGCATCCAAAAAGTGTTTTTCATCACTTCCTGAGGTAAATACTCATTTTAAATTAAAAATCAAAATATCAGAACTCCTCTTCCTGTGATGACTATGAAAGATGTAACAGTGGTTGGAAGCTGGTATCTGGTGAAGACTGATAGCTGTGCTGACCCTTATGGCATCATTCTTGCAAATTCCTCATCTGCCTGCCTTTTCTGATCTCCAGTTTAGATCATTCTGTTTGTGGATCACCTACCACAATGCGGCCTTAGCCCATGTCTGAGTTGCATTGAAGCCATTGTAAAAATATATAATAAAACAATGAAATGGCACAGTGGAAGAAAAAGAGTTTTATTGTCCTTCACCTACAGGTTGACTCAGCAAGGTACACAGGTGTGTCCTTGAGAGATTATTCCAATATACAAAGTCAAATGTTACAATAGTCCATAGTGCTATTATACTAAAATTCCTGTGAAATCAGTGCTCTTCTGATTTCACAGAGGCATCAGCTACACATAGTCTCCTCTAGCTCCCGCTCCCCTTATTTGCTAAGAAAAGCTTTAATCAACATTGCCCTCACACATTCAGAGCAGGAACAATTCGTTCAGATTTTCCAACTGTAAATATAATTGTGCATGCTTGCACCATTCTCCAAGATGATTTGTGCCTGTCTTTCCTTTGCAGGAACGTACACCCTAGGGTACTTGTTAATTTATTCTACAAGCACTCTGCTACTGACAAACATATTGTAAGAGATTCTATGCAAATTATTCGGATTAGTGAGCTAAAAATATTATCAAACATTAGAAAGCCTAAAACTGAAAGTCTACCAGAAATCAATTCTGAGGCAAAATTATGTTATTGGCAGCTCAAGGTTTTTGAAGATTTAAGAGAAACCAGTCTCAAGCATGTGTGCACATTCAGCAGATATATTAGATGACCAGCAATTAAAACCTATCTTTCTGCTCTGATGTAAGTTAGGTGAGTGTTTCAATCCTGGAACAGCCTCCAGGTAATTCCTCATGCATCCTTAAAATTCTCACACTCCTGAATACTGCCTGATCAATGTCATTTCATTTCAGTTTGAAATGAACATAAAACATTTGATTTTTTTTTCCTTAATAATCATCTTACTTGGCAAATACCTTTTTGAAGGCTTAAAAAAAAAAACCTGTTTGACAGGATTGTCCTTCACTTGTGGTAAAATTAGGGGAAATAACCCTGCTCAAAATGTCGTGCATATCTTTATGTTATTATTGTTAAATATTTGTTAAGTACCTGTATCACAGTAAGTACTTTTATATTTATCCAGAGTCTGTACTTGAGAATATGTTTTGAATTTTCTAGAAAACTGATCATTTTTAGTACTGGAATTAGAGCAAATTCACTATACTGTTTAAAACTAGTTTCACTTGGAATCAATGGGACCCCCTGGGATTCGGAGTTTTCTCTTCCTCGAAGTCAAAAGGCAAAACAGTGTGTAAATCCCAGGAAGGTCCCTTCAAAGAATTATCTTTAAAAAAAAAAAAGAAAAAAAAAGAAAAAGTTGAGCACCACTTTGTTCCCCAAATTAAAAGAATAGTTTATTGTTTGTTTAAGAAAAATATCAATGCTCTAGCAACCAACAAAGACAAGTGACAAATTAGCATAAAATCGAACTAGTTACAAGTAGCCTGAAACGAAAATTGTAACCAGGAAAGTGGGCCAACTGCCAAGTTCCATTCATAAGCAAATACCCAGCACAATAATGTGATTCATGCGCCTTCATTTACACAAGCCAGAGGCTGGCAAGTCTGAAAAAAATACTTAATGAGTTAATGTTTGGAGCTAGGCAAACAAAGTAAAGGAGCAGTACAAACATCAAAAGACAAACAACTGAAAGACGAACAAAACACAGCAGAACAAGGGGAAGGAGCCTACCTTCTGTCAGCCAAGTCTCCTGGAACTGGCTCAAATCCTGGAAGAGGTCTGCAGGAGAAGTGAGAGGTTTCCTCAGCGGAGCGCTGGGGAGGGACAGCGGGATGCTCCAGCGGCGGGGATGCCGGGCGGAACGAGGAGGTGGGAGCAGAGGAACAGGGGGAGGGCCTGATCCCTGCCCAGAAGCCTTCGCCGTCCCCATCCATCCCTCCACCCCCCCAGCTCTCCTCACCTTCCGAATCCTGCGCCGGCGGCAAGCCCGCGTCTCCGGGTCCCTTCCTAGCGCCCGTCAGAGCTCCGCCGCCGGGAGCCGCCTGGCCCGGAGGCTGCTGCGGAAGGAGCAGATCAGCGCTGGGCTCCTGGCCGGAGCGGGCCCCAGCCCGGACCCCCCGCCCGGCGGAGCCGCCACTCACCCGCGGGAGAGTGAACGGGACCTGCTGGTCCGGGTGCCCCTTCATGCTGCCGCCCGTGCGCCGCCTCCGCGGGCGCGGGGCTGCCGGCTCGCGGCGGGCACCGCGGAAGGCACGGGGGCGGGGGGCCCGCGGCGGGCCGGGGCGGCACCGCGGGGCGGCCGCCACCGGCCGAGGTCAGGGGCCGATGCGGGACAGCCCCCCGCCGCCGGGCGATCGCGAGAGGCGACGATCGCGCCGCAGCTGCCAGAACTTGGGGTGCGAGGCGGGACGGAGCTGCCGGCGGGACGAGCCCCCGCCGCCCCGGGACAGCGGCCCCCGGCCCGGCCGGTCCCTGTCCCGCACCGGCCCACGCGGAGCCCGCAGCAGCCCCGCCCCGCCCCGCCCGCGCGGTCAGGCCGGGGGGGCCCGGGGGCGGCCTCCCATTGGCGCAGCGCCTGGCCCGCGGGCTCGGCCCGCCCGCTCCTTTGTTTCCTTGAATTGTGAATGAAGCGCTGGGCTGGGACACGCCCGCCAATCCCGGCTCTTTTTGGCGCTCACCCAGCGAAACGTGGGAGCAGCTTTAGCCTTCAAGGCCAATCAGATCGCAGTACTCTGGTATTCATTCACGGACGGAGCTCCCATTCATAAAAAAAAACCCTCCCGAAGTTCATTCACGAAAGGCTGCAGAGGCGCTGCAACTGTGCCTGCTGTGCACGGCAGGAGCGTGCTTAGCTTGCACTTTCAGACTCCCACCCAGCGTGGCACACGACCGGGCCTGCCCGTTCTCACGCACGCTGCAGGCATTTTAAAAGAGTCTTCAGGTATGTTCAGTTCTGTTCCGGGGAAGTTCTTCAAGTTTCAACAAGATTTGGAAAAAAATCTCAGTCATGCATCTGGAGTGAAAATAATTAAAGCCCTGGCTACCTAAATCAGTTTTACTCTTACAAATGTTCAGGGACAAGAACATAAAATAAAAATCTAGTCCTGGGATTTGCACATCAAAAAAGTGGGTTTGCGTGCTTTTGTGCATACCAGGTGCTGGCTTCTGTGCCATTCACGTGCATCCTGTTATTTTTTCGAATTTCTCCTTTAAAGTTCCATGATCATATTTAACATTTACTGATCCTATTTATCCTACAAAAAAATATCAGTAACAGTTGGGACGCGGCGGTAATAAGATAATCGTTCATGGAACGTCATCACCTGGAGTAGTAGATACCCAAGAGAAAAAGAAGGAAAGGGGAAAGTTATCCCTAAAGCTAAATGGAAACTGTACATTTTTTATATGTCTTCTCTATAGCTAACACTGCCAGTGTGATGTACTGATACGCTTACTATGAAAGGGTTATCTGTTATGCAGAATATCATGTTTAAGTATCTAGTCAATATATATTTTGATCTTTCTGCTAGCAGGTTGCAGCTCCAGTGTTCCCAGGACCCCAGTCTGTCAGGAAACCTGACAGAAACACAGTTCTGACCTGTCTATAGAAGCAGAATGAAAACATGCAAACTGTCAGGAAGTTTACATTCAGCAGTTGGTCCCACATCAAAACAAACGTAGACATGTGATTAAATGCAGCATTGGAATTTGAACTTACTCTGGTTTGAGAAGATCACTGAAGCATATGAGACATATGGAGCTAAATTGATAAATTTATCATTTAAAGAACTTCATGATTTTGAGTCAATTTCAGGAGTTTTGGGGAAAATTGGTTTTTTTTAGTTTCAAATAGATGGGTTTGACATTAATATAAACTGATATATTGTTCCTTGTGTCTTTAGGAAACTTTCTGACTCCACCAAGTTGGATTCAATAAGCTACTTCTGGGCTGCAGTAGCCAGGCAGTAATTAGTGATAAAGAGAAAAGAAGCATAAAATTCACAAAACCAGAAAAAATATTTTTCCTCCACTGGTCTGGGCAACTTAGTCCAATTATTTGACACATTTCACTTACTTATATTATGAGCTCTTAGGCTAGAAACAAAAAGCACATAGTATGTCGCCTTAAAAGCAAAGAAACCATTAAGCAACAGTACAAGAGGTGCAGTAATAGAATGGGGCAGTCATTATCATGGCACAGCTGATCTTGATGGTGAGTTAAGTATCATAAGGTGAAACTGATGCTGCTGATCATGAGCAAGGCCAGTCTCTGATTTATACTTTGATGAGAACAATGGCCTTGGGGGATGAATCATGCTTTAAATCAGTTTGCCTGTCTACCTACTTCTTTCTGTGTCCTGTACTCTCCTTAGTGATCTATGGGAATCCTTCCCTCTGTTTTCATAAAACTGAAATAGTAAAAATATTGTTGATTAATAATTTGGAGGATGCAGAATTTATAAATAGGCTATGAGAGAAGGCTTGGATTCCTGGGAAAGCTGCCTACTTCATATCAGGAAATATTCAGGATGGGCGAAAGGTTAGTAGAAGCTACAAATAACAGATTATGTAGCTTGCTTGCTTGATAGTTTCTCCTCTGTTCCTCATGTGTTTGTGGTACAAATACATCATATTTGTTTTCAAAGGCTGACTAATCAGACGTGGGAATATGATTCTGGAGTTTCTATTTGCTGTCTCAGCAATTAACATTCAGGGTGATTAATTACCTTCTATTATTTTTTCCTTAAAATATAGAGTGTGTGAAGAGTTCAGAAGTTATATACAACCAGAGGGGAACTGATTCTTGCTTATGAAGTATTAGCAATAGATTTATTCCAACATTGTAATCCATACTGCCTGAGATGTTTCTTCCCTAGGCTTATAACTTATTTTTCTTAGTTACCAACTGAGTTCTGTGTCTAATCCCCCTCCCCCTCCTGTGTCCACCCCTATGATTTTACTGTTTCCATTTATTGTACTGGTTTTAGAAAAACCAGTCCTGAGTTTCAGATGCAGCCCCTGCAATCCACACCAGATAGGGTTAGTGCAATGTATAGCTCCCAGTGATAGATCCTGACACGAACAGGAACAAATGGCAAATGTCTTAGAAAGCGACAAACTGAAAGCTGAAAAACTCTCTGTACTGTAGAACGGAGCATGAACAGACCTGCCATTTTAGAAAAATAATAATAAATAAACAGCTGAAGAGCTCAGGTTTCTTAACATCAGGCATGAAATCAGCCCAGCCACTCTTCAATACCCTGTTGTTCCTTGAACAGGAATATAATGAATAAGGTGCTGAGTCTAGTCATTGCTTATTGATATCAGCCATCTTTGCCTAGTAAGGTGATGCAATACCTGAGAAAACACAGAAATCCTGACACTGGAAACACCTGCCAAATCGTTGTGTGCGGTTCCAACTCAGCCTTGGTAATGACAGTGTGCAAAGAAGAGGCTAGGGAGAAGGAGCATGTTCCCTGAGCTGTCTTAATCCTCCTCTCTCAGTCACTGCTTCTCTGTCTCTTGCCATCCAGCATGTGGCAGGAAACATCAAGCTGGTTTCTTACACTGCAGAGAAGCAAAATGCAAGAGCCTGCTAACGGAATGAAACATCATCTAAAGAATGTTCCTGGAGGGAATGTCTCTGCTTATGTTTTAATGAACAGTCCAACACACAGGCATTACACGCGCAGATTCTCTTGATGGTTGTTTCACTAGGGGAAAATATCTTGTCTGTGTTTCTAGCTACTTTTCTTCTGTAGCACACATGATAGTAGCCTGCACTTCGACATGTCCAGTCGGAATCTCCCTAGGAGAAACTTGTATCCATTACCCCTTATCTTTTCCATGTGACTCTTTGTAAAAAAGGAGTCTTCATCTTCTTTGTAGCCACCCTTTAAATACTGGAAAGTGGTGATAAGGTCCAATCCTGTCCTGGTTTTGCAGGGATAAAATTTATAGAATCACTCTCTGTTGCATTTTGTTTCAGTTTGTGGCCAGCTGTGGGCTGGTGATCAAGGTCATTAGCAGTTAAATCCAGGGCAGCTGTCCCAGGCTGGCCCACAGGTGTGTTCTGTAACATTAATGTCATGTTCACTATAAATGGGAAAGCTGCTGGGGATAGTTGGGGTTCTTTGTTCTGCTGTCTTCTACCTTCTATCTTTCTCCTCAATAATTGTTATCCCTGGAGCCACTTGCCACCACTCTGTAGGGTAAGTATAATTTTGTGTCTTTTATATTAGCATTGATATTGGTTTCCTTATTTTATTAAATCTGTTCAAATTTTAACCCACAAATCTCTCTCCTTTTCCCAAGTCCCTTTCTCTGTTGGGGAGGGGTCTTGGGTGATACTTTTGTTCAGTCTTTTTCCGCAATTTGCAAGAGGATCTATGGTAGCATGACTTACTTAAAATTTGAATTTCATGTTTTAATTTCAAGATGTTGTATAGGGGCGATATGACAGGAGATTTCTACTAGCCCACAGAACTTTGTTTATGAGACTTGGTATGCTTCTTAATGCTAGGTGACTTTCTATAGTGAAAGTAGTCCCAAGTATGCAAGGAAGTGTTCTGGGTAGGCTTCTTGCACCTTTGTGGTTATCTGAGACACAACACAGACTCTGGAGAAAGACTTTTCTGTAAGGTCTTGTGAATAAAATGGCCCTGCTTAGGTATTCATGCCAGCTACTTTTTATAACGTTCTGAATGAGAGAAGACAGTTCAGGCACTTTGTCTGCAGGAAGGAAGCAATTAAATTGTTAGCACTTTGAGACATTAAATGATGTAAGTTATGGCAGAATAAGTCTAGCAAAATGTTATAATGTAAGAAAACAATTTAAAAGAGTTATATAAGGTTGGGTGGCTTCTTTATTGTGATAGAGTGAGCAGTTAATTGATTGTCATATTGCTATATTGTATGAGGGCAGTTGTGAAAGCAAATAGAGAAATCTCTACTCAGGATGTATGGAGATGAAGTGCAGAGAAAGAAACATGTCTTCTAGGGAAATGGGAGTGAGCAGCAGTCTGCTACCCTCAGTTCATTTTCTCTATATCCTGTGAAGAGACATGAAGTACAGAGAAATTCCCTATCATTCTCTTCAGCTTCCAAGGCCTGATGCTGCAAGATTACATCTAGCTCTCCTCATGATAGTGATGTGGGAAGCAGAAGTGCTTCAGACTTGGATCCCAAAAATGGGGGAAGCACAGAGGTTGCTCTATCAGCACTGGCAATGGAGCCATGCAGCTTTTTACTAGCCCTGCCACAGGCATCATGTGCCTTTCTGAGAGTGCTCATGAAACTGCAAACCCTCCTGGGCTGTTAGAAGTTTTGTGAAAGAAACTGGAAGAAAACTATATTCTTTCACATAAGCCCATTGCACTTTGTTTAGCACAAAGAGAAGCATGTAGTTTCTGGCCAGGAAAGCAGCTGTATTAGAGGAAAGGAAATTAAGCTAGAAGTAGCAAGTTGCAAATCACTTGTTTTGTTGCTCTGAAGGATCAGTTTCTCACAATCGTTGAAGATAACTGTGCTTGCTGGTACTTACAGATTTTACACTATGCTCAGGCAGTACCACCTCTTCTGCTTCATTTTTTAGTATGGCTTGTACCTTTGCTGTGACAGCTTGGGTCCTGCCTTGTGCCTTCATGAAGCTCAGAAACAAAACCAAAAAAGCTAAACTAGTATCAGGTCATAGATGGCATCCCTCAAGCCATATCAGGAGCATGTGTGCACACAAGCAACTCACCAGTCTGTCTGTGGGGCTGGGAGGAACATTGGGGCAGGGACTGGCAGGGAGGAGTCCTGCTTGTGACTCCACCACTGTCTGTATCTGGGTGAGCTCTCTCAAATTCTGTGCCTCAGTTTCTCATCTGCAGAGGGGCGAGGTATTTGTATACTTCATGGACACTTGAGATGCATCATTAATTAGTGCTTGCAGGGTACTGAAGTTGACTAGAAGGGGGAAAGGATTGGGTTAAATTCTTTTGCAACGAAGGTTATCATAATTATAATCATAGTAATTGCTTTCTTATAATACAGTTTGACAGCTTCATTGTTCTAATTGCAGAAATCATAGCAACTTTCCTCTAAATGTCTACATGTTACCACTTAAAACAAAGGCACTGAAAGGCATATGCAGGTGAAAGATATGCATGGGCCATCACTCTGCAAAGTGTTATGGGTTTGGGGTAAAGCCTGGGAGGCTGTAAGAGAGCCATGCAGCTTGAGCAGAATAAAGAATATGATGCTGAGAAAAGCTTGGAGGAGCTTAGAGCATGGAGCCTGCATTGTTCAGGAGTTGAAAGGGAGCTGTACCTTTTTTGTAAGGCATTTGAAGAAATGCCGCCTTTGATTACCAATTTGTGCTTCTAACAGACATGACATGACTCCCACCTTCCTTTCACATAGGATAAGGCAACAGTATGAAGCATTAAAAGGCAAGAGTACAAGAGGAGGGCTCCTCGATGTAGTCAGGTCTGCAAGCTCTGCTCTTCCTTTCTTGGCTCTACTCCTCAGTTTTCACTGTTAAAAAAAAAAAAATCTACCCTAGAACACTCTGCTCAGTTTTGCCATGAAAATGGTGATCTGGTTTCATCTGTTCATGTGATGCTGGCTGGTATGCAGCTCTTCAGTTGGGGGATATTTTTGTGACTGCAGGGGTGACCAGAGATAAACTCAGAGACACTACTGGAATAAGGTGCCACATGCAAAAAGTAGGGGATTTTGTCAGCAACACTTGGCCATGCAGCTAACTTGCTGTACTGAAATGAATAAGGACAAAAGCAACCGAGGTAGTAAGGAGGTAAAGAAGGTGCTAGTAATTACTAAGCACTCAATCAAGGTAGGAGAGAGGAACCCAGACTTCACTTGCAGATGTGCAGAGCCAGGATACCAAAGCAAGACACACAGCTGTTAGCAGGTACTAGCAGCTTATCCCATTACGGTTGAAGTAACCACCAATAAAACCTAATCAATGAAATCCCTTTTAAGTTTGTTGGATCACTGACCCAGAAAATAGCTCCCCTGCAGAAAAGGAAATGATAGTCTATAAAGTGAGAAGTCAATGGGAAAAATCTATTAAAGCAAGTGAGCTATAAGGAGACCTTTGGTGTTAACTGAAACCTTTTGGAAAGAAGCCACAAAACTCACAGCAGACTTTTAACCCCCCAAATGCTGTGACGCCAGGAAAGGGCCGTCGGCGCCGCTGCAGCCCAGCAGAGGGCAATGCGGCCAGCCCGGCTCCGCCCGGGGAACCGCACGGTCGCGGGGAGAGAGATGCGGCAGAGATACCGGGGCAAGCAGTCAGATTTTCAGGCTCAGCTGAGAAGTTCACAACAGGGAATTGCAGAGTGCCCAACAGTGTGGGTGGTGATAACGGTCTAGTGACAGACTCATCTTGCAGGACTTTGAACTAATTTCCCCACCTGCCAAACAGTCAATTCACAGTATACCTAGAATTTTCACTCAGATTTTTTTATGCTAAAGTCAGCCAGAAGCCTAGTAATCAGCATGGCATCTCGAGCCTAAGACAGTACAGAAGATGAATCTGGTGGACACAGGAGTCTGTTATGAAGGAAAGAGTTTTCTGGCACTCAAATTCAAAATAATCCACCCAACAAAAGAAGTTGAAAAAATACATATTCCACTTCTCATAGGATTCTTCTTTTGGTCCCAAAAGCAGCTTTCCATTGTCTAGCTTTAGACACTATTGATGGATTGTTAAGGCTAGAAGACAAAAAGCAGTCTCTGCCTTGCTATAGCCTCTTCTGAGGAAATTGTTCTGTTATGTCAGAAACTAAACAGGAATCCAACAGACATGGGAACGTAATTAAATCAAAACTGGGAAAGGCATCTTGAAAGAAGTTATTAACACAGACCTCCTGAAAATCTAATAATTCAGATTATGCTATGCATTGAATTCCAGCTAAGCTTAACTTGGCTCAATTAACTTGTAAAATATTTTTACAAAGCGCTAGATCATCTGCCATCCCCATTCATTACGTAAAAACGAAGAGAAATTCAGTGATGCAAAATGAGTCAGGTATCTAGGAAAATTAGTTATCCAGAGCTAGATCTTGATCAACCAATACAGACTTTATTCTTGTGCATAAATCACAGTAAAGAAGCTAACAACATCCGTGTGGAAGCAGAAATATCAGTCAAATCTGTTTCCACATTTTCAATTTTAAAAGTATTGGAAGTAATAGACCAAATTTGCCCCCTGGGACACTTAGCCCCTTTTGCTTTTTTCTTCACTTGCTGCCTCTGACTTTTTTATTACATGTAAGCAGAAAAGAGCAGGGGTCTGGGAGAAAGCTTGTAAACACCAGGAGCCTGGGTGAAAAACGTGTAACCTCTGCATACCCTTTTTAAAAGTAGTAAAGAAAAATCCGTAGAATTACAATTTGAGAAAACTTATTTTCTAAAGAAGCTGCCTTGGGACTGGAAGGTCATGGAGCTGCAGGAGCTGAGATTTTTCTTCCTGTAGTAACAATTATATTAAAACTCCAGATTCTGAAAGTCTGAAAAGAGGATCCTACTTTATCAGATTTCTACCTTGTTTTCTTTATAAACTGTTTAGTTCTGGTGTTTGGCCAAGCAGGCTTGCCAGAGAGAACTTGGTGCTTAGTGAGGGGAAGTGAGTCATCCATTTAGAGCACAACACATTTTCTGAATGAAGCCCCTGATGGGGTGGGGTTCATGCTTTTTTGCCGGACAAACTGGTATATGGCATACGGAAAACCTAAAGATATACATATATAATATGTATTTTATATGAAATTAATTTTAAATTCTCTATTTGAAAGCCATTTGAAGTCAGCATAAATGTGCCTCACAGAATAGTCCGTCCGCTCTTGGTCTTGAAGGAGTAAATAGTGTCATCTTTTTGTGACTGTGGATATATTTATATGGGGAAGTTAGGAAAATCCCCTCCTAACCTGACTGTAAGTAATGGTAAAAGACACTAGGAGATACCATTGGCCAAGACGTGTGCCCTCCTTGGAGCTGGGGAAGGGGGCAGCCCTGCATGCTTCGGGGTGCAGGGATGGTGAGGCTCCTGAGCAGCAGATGTGGAGAAACAGCCTTGTCCCGCCAGATCAAAGGCCACATCCTGCTGGAGCTGCAGGCCCTCATGCACCGCTGCCTGCTGGGCCAGATCCCATGTCTCCCCCTGTAATTTCTCTTCCATGTAAAGGGCAGCAACAGTGCAAAAAATCCTCAGCTCTGAACAGAAATTATTTTTTCTTAGAAGCCCAAAATTTAAAAAAAATAATCCAAGTTTTTGAAATAAGCCTTTATTTTTTCCTTGCAGTAATTTTCAGTGTAAGAATGTTTTAGGAATTGCTCACAAGAAAAAAACTGATAAATTTCCCAACCAACTCTGACAATATTTTAAAGCACCTACTAATTACTTCTGTTTGTCAGAGTTTTCAGTGTAAATTCATGGTGATGTACTGGCCAGATACTTCTTAGGGAGCTCTGCTGTCTGGTCAGGTTGTTGCAGCATCTTTCTCATTTTCAGAGCACTTCCCTTTATGAGAGACGGTGACAGCCCCTTCTGAAAGCTGCTGAAGCTGTGGAGTACAGGGCCTGGCAAAGCCATGTGTTTAATATTAGTGACACAGCAGAGCACTGGGCTGCTTTGAACTTTCACTCCATATACCCTTCCCCATCATCCAAATGTTTGCTTCTCCCTTGGCGTTTAATCCTTTTGCAGACTTGGGCAAAGGAAAAATACTTCATTGGCTTTAAGAGGCTTCCAACTAAAACGAGGTCAGGGATGGTGGTTCCCTGAAATGCTGCGTCAACTTGTCTTATTTGCCCCTCTCAGAGATAGAGTGGCCCTGATCGCTCCAGTATCAATACATCTAAGTCATTCAACACAGCAGCCGAGGCTCAAAGATATCATGGTTCTCTCCTAACTTGCGGCATTTGCAGTGGTCTGAAAAGTGAAGTTAGAGTATGCCTGGATCCTGAAAAACAAGTCTCCATGCTGTCCTCGCCTCAGGTGTCAGAGGCCTTCATGGAAAGGGGCACTTCTTTGTGCCTCATGGGGGAAGATATACACTTTAGAGCAGGAAATAAAAAAATCCACACCCAAACCCCTGGATCCCAGAAGCTTTTGCAGCGTGGGAGTGTATCCTTGCTCCTCTGACACAAATCAGACAGGAGCAGGGAGTAGCTGATCCACGTTCTTTTTAATGTCTGTGTGGTAAGAAACAGTTCCCACCTTGGGTTCAGCACAGGGTATGCCAGTCAAGATGCTGCTTAATCTGCTGGGAGGGACAGAAAGGAGTTGTTTGACCATGGCTCAGTCCTGTTTTGTGCTTCCTTTATAATCTGTAGTCACCCCAGCTCATCTCCTCCTTCCAGTGAAGGAACTTAGTGCTCTTTTAGTGAAGGTGTCTCTTTCCGCAAACCCTATGTATTGCTGAACCTCCTGAGCAAAGACAACCCCCTGTGGTTCCTCCTGTTTACTCCAGCAAAGAATGAAGTGATTAATGAGGTCAGAACATATCTTTTCTCCCCAGGATCCACAAGAGAGGCACAGCTGAACAAATACCCCATGTTATTGTGGTCTGCTTGGTTGGGAGTTAAACTGCAGGTAGCAAAGGGCACTGCCAAATGTAGTTATTGCCACACTCTGCATCCACTGACAGTCTTGCAGATGATAGTGAGTCAGAAAGATTTACAAGGACAAAATTACATTCCTGGCTTTCCCTGTGCTGGAACTGGAGTGCTCTGGGCTTTCACTGGGGCCAGGGTATGACTCAGTCTCATGCTATTCTGCTCTTTCAGCATGTACCTTTAGATGAAGTCTGTGAGATATAGCATAGAGGACTCAGTGTAGGCTGTTTTTTGCTTTGTTGGTAATGTCTGCACTTATACAGCATTTTGCACCCCTCCATAGTGAGAATTCATTTTCCTAAGAAGCTTTATATGTTTTGGACTCATATCCCTGTGGAAGAGTATGCAAAGACCCCCTTAGGGCACAGGAAGGTAAAGGGTTAATGCACTCTGCTTAGCCAGCAGGTGAAGGCATGTGTAAGCAAGATTGGGTTCAATAAGGAGCACCGGATCCTGTGGAGAGTTCTTATAATGACCACTTTTGGGCTTGCAACAATTTTTCTTTCTCTCCTTCCCTTCCTCTGCCTATTTTGATGGACATTAACAGAACAGAGATGATTTTTCTGTGATTAAAAAAAATAGTATCTTTGGACAAAGTTTTCCTGTGAAAGGACTTCGGTGCTGACGAAATCTTCCTATTTCATAGCTAGGGAAGTGGTAGCATAGAAAAAGGTGGGTGTGCTGGAATGAGTTTACCTCACTTTCATTTTTTTCTTGAATAACATGAGTTCCAAAACAATGAGTTCAGCTGTGTTGCTTACTTTCAGGTAGACTAGTCTTCGGAGTGGACGATATTTTCCTGTGACTCCTGTCTTCTCTTCTCTTGGTGCTGTTTTTGTCCAGTTCAAGGTGCTCCTCTGCACTTTGTAGCTCTAGAATAATTGTGAATTTGTCTTCCTAAATGGAATATCAAATCCTTTGAGCTGAGGCTAACATTATGTAACACAAAGCTATTAAACCTATGAAAGATGCTGTTCTGTATCTCAGTCAATATGGTGGCTAGAGTAACATGAATGCACAGTTCCATAATCTATAGGGGGGTTTTAAACTTTTTTAAAACAAAAGACCAAAAAAGCCCAAGACCTGCAGTACCACATCATATTCCTGTTGTCTGGGAGGTATGTCAGTGCTGGAAGGAGTAGGAAAGTGTTGTCTGTGAGATTTTCAATCTTTGTTAGTGCTTTTGCTCTCCTCAAGTTGTTTCATAGACTATTGTCTGAATGCCAAAAAAAAAAAATGGAGATTAAAAACTAAACCAAAACAACAAAAAAGAAACAAAACTAAGTCTTCAGGGTTTGTACAGTGCTTAGCTCTCAGTAATAACATGCTATCAGGAGATGACTGCTTCCTTTCTGGTCTTCTAGAAAAGCAGTACACAGCAGGCTGATTCCCAATGGCTGCAGACTCAATATACCACATATTTCCAGTCTTTCACAGAATGCATTAAAGTTAAAACTTTCACTAATGTCTGGAGGAATCTGGAGCAGCAGATAGAGTAATTTGAACAGCATCTCTGTCTGTTTACAAAACATGATCATTGTCAGTCTTGCACCTATCATTCTTCTGTGATGTGATAAGGCAGAGCCATTTGTAGTTGCTTTAGGGGCAATGCTGTCTGGTTCCTGAAATCAGACATTTTCAGGATTGATTGTAAGACTCGGGCTCCTTGCTGGGCTTTCCAAACTTTCTGAAGTACCTCTTGGTATTGGAGGGCAAAAGGGGGTATGCCCAGAGTTTGTATTCAGTCACTGGTTTCACTAGGCTCAAGAATGGTTGCATCTTGTGTAATTAAGAACAGCACACAAAGCTGGCAAGAATGGAGAAGCAGAGCCATAACTAGAAAAGAAAACAGCAGTGAAATTTTTTCAAAGAAAATCAGTATTGAATGAATTTATTTTCATGTTGTATTTAACTTCTGAAGTGTGTTAAAGTGCCTTGGACTTGAAAATAGAGTATCTCTTCTGTAATCCTTTTGTAAAGCCCGGAGAGAAAAGAAAGATGTCGATTTAAGATGTACAGCAAAAGGCATGGGGGAATCTGCTGAAGGCTCCTGCTGTTTGGGGTCATGGGTTACACTGCACAGCCTGCTGACTTGGGAGCAAGCTCAAGGTTCTTGAGTGATGGAAAAACATTTGACACTATTTTTCTGTGAGCGTAACTTGCTAACTTGAGCTGGCTCAGTGAACACAGAGACATTGTAACTAGGAAAAATCCCACTTTCCTCTGAAATTTCCAAACCTCTTTCTTTTTTTTTTTTTTTTTCTTCCTGTCAGATTCCAGACAGATGAAATTTTCTTGGCATAGACCCATTCCTGGCAACATCTCTCCTCTGAGTTGTGATAAATCAGGACTTGAAGGCTAACTGATTGTCAGTGTGGGAAGAGAAAGTGCCTGGCTTTGTAGATCAAATATGGCCTCATCTGCCCACTACTCTACCTGCCTTTTTTTTTTTTTTTTTTGAAAATCCCAATTTTAACTTGATTCCAAAGGCTGCTGAGCCCAGTTGATACTGTTGTTTGTATGATAGTGTCAAGAGTGAGTACATTCCTCAGATCATAAATCATCTCAACCTGACCCCAATTAACTACAGACCCTGGATTTCATTTCTCTCAGTCCTTTACCAGCCATAACAAATTAGGTCATTCCGTGTCAGTGAGACATTGGAGCAGACACCACTGGGAAAACGACAGGGGACTCTGATACGGTTATGTTGCAGGAAGAGTGAAGGAGAATGAATGGGTCATATCTTTATGTTGCTTTCTAAACAGGATCCATGGGATACTTGGCAGCATAGTTAAAGGATTTCCATAAGGATAAAGGAAAACTATGTATCTTTAAGTTTTATTTAAAATTTGGTCACATAGAGAATAAGGCAATCTTTGACACCTATGGCTACCTACCTTGCAAAAAATGATTTAGTTTTACCTGTCCAAGCCCTTGTGCAAAAATCCAGCCAACCACTCAAACACATCATGAGCTCAGGTGTACATTATAGATATCCAAACTGTCTTTCACTGTTGAAGACTCCTTCATTTTTATGCAACACGTTGCAAAGATTGCATGGGGCTTGTATAAGAGACTGTGCATCTGACTTTCTTAGAAAATTGTTAAAGATAATTGGCAGAGTCCAATAAAACAGGAACAAATGTCATGAAAGCAAGTCAGAGCTGCCAAGCTTCAGTGCATTTGAACATCACTCTCCCATAAGCAGCTGTAGGACAGGTAAATATGGCCATTAGTGAGTTGTGTGCCAGTCTGGCAAGTGGTGGGGTAAGTTATTTAGTGTTTCAAGAAATGCACTCTCAACATTAGCAGCCAGTTTCACACCTGCAGAATAAAGCATTTTCCTTTTGTTTCCAATAAAAATTACCTGCCTTTAGCTCTGTTGTCTACCATTGCCTGCTTCTCAATAGAGTAATGTAGTTTTTATTTGTGAAAACTCATACTGTTAAATGCAATGAGCTCATCCTTTTTCTTGGCATCATCTCATCTTGATTCTGGCAGAGACACAATGAAATTACAGCAGAGAGAAGACTGTAAAAAGCTCATTTTTCTCCTAAAAATAATGCTAGTCAAGTTGGCCCTAGCAACTGTGAAGGAAAGTGAAAATTCAAGCCAAGCTTCATATTTAAAGTTATACACAGATTCCAAATCTAACTTTATTACCCTTGTATTGTTTTCCCAATGGTGAGTTATATTCTTCACATATGTAAAAGATGGCGAAGCAACTGCAACTGGAATAAATAGCTCAGTTGGAAGGGACCTGCAACAATCATTTAGTCCAACTGCCTGACCGCTTCAGGGCTGACCAAAAGTTAAGGCATATTATTAAGGGCACTGTCCAAATGCTTAGAAGAAATTATTATGTATAAGAAGTAATGAGATGCTGTGGGTCAGACTCTCATCTCTCAAAGATGAGTACAGTTATTCCTTATAATAACATCAGGATAAGAAAGGTGTTGTCCTTGATCTACCAGACAAGGGCTCCAG
The DNA here is from genome assembly GCF_013368605.1 of Nyctibius grandis. Classification (NCBI taxonomy): domain Eukaryota; kingdom Metazoa; phylum Chordata; class Aves; order Nyctibiiformes; family Nyctibiidae; genus Nyctibius; species Nyctibius grandis. The sequence goes on from NC_090683.1 coordinate 7,363,269, forward strand.
ACATCTCAGTTCTCTTACTAGCGCCCTTCCAGCCTTGGATAAGTCCCCACTTTACAGTTAGAGAAGGAGGGCACGTAGGACTATTTTTGCGTTCTTAATATGTACCCATTTTAAATGACAAAATCCCTTTGAGACAAGGCCTGCTCTGAGTTGAACGCTGTGAGGCTCTGATGCTAACTAATATCTCATGGTGCTACAAAATGCAAATGGTAAATGACTCAGTGTTTTCCACTGAGTTTGTTTCCCTTGTGGCTTTCTTGGACTTCATGAACAACTCTTCTAGAATTGGGAGGCTTGTTCTCTAAGAAGTCTTGCAAAAGCACGAGAAGAATTTAATTATTGTAGTAGAATGACTTTTTTTGTGCTTATTTATCTAATGTTTGAATGGTTGGAAATGTCTCCTCAGTATGTGTATTAAAGACTTCCTGCCTGGAGTGTGCAAAGGACTCGGAGCATTCACAGGATATTAAACAGATTCATAATGGAACCTAACAGTATAAACATGTCTTCAGAGCAGACAGAAATGCCACAAACCCTTATGTGGGGTAATGTAAAACATACCCCAGTTGTGTCTGCATTCTCTTTTGCAAATAAACAAGGGAGAGATGTGCCTAAGATGTTTACCTGAGACAGACAATTTATTATCCATTACTTAATTCTCATTTTAATCCATTTATTTTTTAAGATAATAATTTAAAGAACTTTATTATAACTTTGCTATAACTCGAACCAGCTAAATTAAAGCCACCTGAAGGCAGCAAGTAACCTGACACAAGTCTATCCTGCTAGTCCTTTTAAATAAGAGGCTTTATTTTACACTTTGTGTCATTTTCTTGGTAGAATGCATAGACTAGAGTATGGGATACATCTGTATCCAACGAATGCTGGAAATGTTTAAACAGTCCTATGACTAAGAGTGTTATCTTCGAATTACTTTTCTCCTTACTTTCTATTTGCAAAATCTTTTATGGAGATTCTTTTCCTCCATCTCCTCTGTGGTGTCTGACATCACTTTTTTCCTTTTTAACCCCCTCAGCCATTTCCTAGAGCTGCACACAACTGCATTTGCTCTGCTCTGCACTTTCTGTCAGGGCTGATGAGCAGTTAATGTACAGTCAGGGGAAAGGTACCATCTTTGCAGCCAGCAGCCAACAACATACCATGCAAAAGAAAGAGGCACTATTGTCCTTCTCTCCTTCCTGTATATAAGACTGATCCTATAACATGATTAAAAAGGGATGTGAAGAGTACAAAAAGAATATACTGATAATTGTTCATGAGAAATCTGACATAAAGGAGCATCTGTGCTAGTGCTGCTGCAGAAAGATAGAAAAGCAGCTATGCTGGTACTGGAGTGTAAGCTCTTAAAGATGAGGGTTCATCTTGTTTGTTTTTTTAAACGTTTTTCTTATTGCCATTCTCTCAAACTTCCCGTTTTCCTCCTTCCCAACATGTGAGAATGCCCTGCCAGGTCGGATCAGACTGTTCTGTTTGTCTTGTTACCTTTGTGGTGGGTCTAGTACAGGCTCTACACAGCCCCACTGGTGGTGCCTGTAAGTAAATCTTTAAGTGCCCCCCAAACGTGATGGCACCACGCACTGCACAGCGTACCTGCACGGCTGAGCAAGTCCAGTGGGCACTTGAGGCAGGCTCTGTTCTCTTTCAAGTGCTTACGGTGGCAATTGTGGCTCAGAGGAGCTGTGAGGCTTGCTAACCCCAAGAACTGACATGGAGAGGGTAATGTATAAACCTGCCTGAGGGCAAAAGTAGTAGCAGATTCCTCTCATACTTGCATTTGGGTTCTGTTCTGGACTCCACCTGTCACAAATAAGGGTAGCAACCATTAGAACATGTAAGGCAGAATAATCAGGGAATGCAACTTTTGGGTCTTTCCTATTGGGAATGTAGTATTCTTTATTTTTACTTGCTCTTGTCTTGTTTGAATGCCTGCTTCCAGCTTTGTGTGAAAATCATGAGTTTCCTTGCCACAAATTTCATGGAAATTCTGTATTATTTTGCCTCTCTTAATGATGTGTAAAACTGGAGATTGCAAACAGGTCTGAGTACATTAGATTAGATTACTTGAGGAAAAATCAGCTAATGATACACAAGCATAGACTGAAGTTAGCCTAAAATAGTTACACTGCAGGAAAGAAGAGTAGAGTTGACATTGTGTGCAAGCAGAACTTGAGCTGAGCAAGAAATCTCAAAACACTTGAATGAAGCTCAGCTTCTCGAGCTACGCTTTTTTCCCAGAATCTCCTTTTCAACTAACTTCAGACAGAAACAATTGTGAATAATTATCATGGAGAGTGATCTTTTCCCTGGAAAATATCTTCCCTGCCAGATTTGTTATTGACCCTGACACTGGGACCAGAGGTCTGTCCTTCTCCTTCCCCGCAGCTAAGAAAAGTGGATGGAGCAAAGAAACTAGATCTGATAGTTTTGTTTTTTTTTTTTTCTGAATTGGAAACTGTGCACAGATCTTCATCAGTTACATCACTTTTCTTGATTTCTCTCATGAGAGAAATATAGAGCGGAAAGAGTTGAAATGTAGACATATAGAAAAGGGTCGAAATACAGAATGAAAAGTAGATGAAAGTATAGAACTGTAAGGATGTTTGTGGTGAATATTGAAAGGAAGAAACAATCCTTTTTCTGGTATCTCTCTCATCATTGACTTCACTGAAGCATTGCTGGGCTAACGCTCACCTGGTGATAAATTCCCAAGCATAGGAAATACTCTGCATGTGGGACTCTAGGTGACAGATTATCATGGGGTATGATTGTGGGGCATCAGAATCTTTCACCGAATTAGAAATTAAAGGCTGTAAGACAGTGTGTCAATTGCCATGTCTGTTTCCAAAGCCAGGGACCCACAGCATGATTGAGGGAGGTTTGAAAAGTCATGACTCAAATCTCCATGGTATGAAGTCACCATCCTCTCTGTTACTCACTCCTGTTATCTCTTTACAATCTGTTCCCAAAGGAACTTCCAGACAACCAGCTGTTTATCCTTGTGTAAAAGTTATTTTAAAAGAAAAAATAAAAAATTAGAGTATAGAGGGAGGCAATAGTGGTGGGAAAATATGGTGCTGCATGGAAATCCTTCCTTCATAGAAATTAAACCAACGTGGCACTGTCGGGGGAGAGCGGGGAAAAGAAGCTGTAAGGCTCTGCAGACACCTGCCCATACCCAGTACTGTAGAGGAAACTCCCCATCATAATTCACAAATATAGCCTGAAAGGCGATAGCCTGATGCTGAGATTATTTTACAGCCACACCAGGCAAGTTCCAGTCAGACAGAAGCCCTTCTACTGTAATCACTGAAGGAAAATGGATTTTCTGTCTATCTGCCTAGAAGTGCTACATGGATCCAGTACTCAGAGTCCAGTCACTAATGCAGACATATAATATTTCTTCAAGGGCCTGTACACTTTCCTCAAGGGAAGGGAATTACCCAAAATATGAGATAGTGGCTGCTGAAAGTTAATATGACCACTGCTAGAGGTGGGGGAAGAAAGTGGGGTAATTGAAAAATTGTGTGTCTGTTCTGTAAGCTGCCCTGATCCGTTCTGTGTGCTTGTCTCCATGGGTAGGAAATTCTACTGGAAGTAGGATTTGTAAGCTTTGCTCATGTAGAATACGACTAAGTCAAAATCTCTGGCTGTGAAGCTTTTCCTAAAAGGGCCCTCTTGTTTTCCAGACAGTGTGAACTGAAGGGTTTGGTTCGTTAGTCACACCGTGCCCCACCAACCAGGAGGACTGTATACATAGGGACTTCAAGGACTCTTCTCATTAGCTCATGACGGGGTGGGAGGTTGGAGGAGAAACGTGCACTTCCAATAGCTATCAGGCACCCCACGTGCCCCGTGTGGTCTGGATGCAGCCACATTTCTCGCTGCATCCTCGGTGCCAGCTGGGGTGTGTGCCAGGTAGGGAGCAGCAGGACATCTTTGTGCCTCCAGACCTGTTTCATCTGTGAGTGGGAAGAAATGACTCATTTCCCACTGGATGGGATGCGAAAGACTACTGAAAGGTGGGGGCATTAGGTGTTCTTGGCTAGGAGGGGAGGAAGTCTGTTTTGGGTGACAATAGAAGCATGAGATAAAGGTGATCAAGTGGAGCTCTGGCCATCCCCAAGTCCACTGCTTTAGTGTCAGTAATAATGGCTCACTCTTCCTAAAAATCTAGTCATTGCTAAACACATAATTTCCACTACTCTTTTTGTAAAGCTGAAATGGTTGTGTGAAAGCTGAGCAGCTAGCACAATATCCTAAGTGAGGGCTTTACATGTCTCCACAGTGTGTCATATACATGCAAATTCCCAATGTTCCCAGTACATGGCAGCTCTAGAGATCTTTAAAAGGCAGTAGGACTTTCAACGGTTTGCATTCAGACCATTTTTTTTTCCTGTATAAAATGCTGAGAAACCTCTGATCGTTCTCCCCCAGATTTCCAGCCTGATGTATTTTCAGCTGAACACTTGTCCATCTTTCACAGAAATACTTTTCTCTGCCATCTGGTGTGCGTTAACCTTTGCACTCCTTAACAAAACATTAGGCTTTTCTAGCCATGTGATAAGGTGTATCTAGTGAAAAGAGAAAAATGGCAGGCTAGGTTTTTTCCAAATTACATTGACAGAGACTGTTGTTTCTACAGCAGAGCAGCATCTCAGCAGAGATTAATGTCTGGTGTCACTCCCCTAGATCCAGGAAGACATGATCAATCTTGGCTTTAGGAGGTGGAAAGGGAGAGCTTCTAATTCTGAAAGAAACTGCAGGATTGCTTTCATAATTGATAAGAAGGAAACAGCAACCAGGGGAGTTGCAGGGCAACGCTCTCACATGCCACGACCGGACTTACGTATGTCTGTATGCAGACTCAACCCATGTGCCAAAGATTTTTCCCTTTCTGTCCACACTTGCACAGATCATCTATACAGACAACACTCAGTAGCTATAAAGTATCTGTTGTCAGAATTGCTGCATCATTTGTTTATTAGTGTAAGATACCTGCTTCTCTCTGCTAGGTCTAGAAAAGATACCTATTACTCCTAGATGTGGAAAAAGCAGTATCACAATTGCTTTTATAGGGGCTGTGGGATTTGACAATAAAATATAGGCTATTCTAAACTATATGGGGTATCTAGACATGTTATCTGGGGCATCTACATTATCTCATATTGCACAGCTATTCAAAGAACAGTGGTAGCTTCCTCTAGAAGGCATAGGTTGCTTGTATCATTTCAGTGCACATGCATAGCTGGCTATAGCATGATTGCCTATGTTTATCATTCCAGCTGAGAATTCAGACATAGTTCTTCTAGCAGTATTTACAGCGTTAATCAATGGTCCTGTGGCATAACCATCAGCTGTGTGCTTTGTTGAAGCTGGCACCATTGCATCCAACACTAACTTTCTTAGTCACCTCTGGGTTATTTTTAAGTTGTCCAGGAAGCTTCATTGACTGGAAAAATCACTAGCTTAATGCTGTAGAAAGACATAGAGAAACTGAGGGCTAGAGACAGAGGAGTCATGGGATACAGAAACTAGGTAAAACAACTTAGGGTCTATGCTAGCTACATTGGCATCTGGCTAGGTAGATAAAATGTCCATGAAACCATGACTCTAAGGAAAGTGCTTCTCTTCCTGTATTTAGAAGAGGCAGCACAGATATAAAGGGCTATAACACATATTTTTGTGTTTATAGAGATACCTGTATCCCTGTGGGCTATATGCACTGGCCTTATATGGGAAGAAAGTTTTGCTTCTCTGTCTGCACGTGCTTCCTGTGAAAGACCTGCCAGACCTTTCCAACATTATGTGGGTGATGGTGTGCTCAGATTATTTATTGAGAATCAGGCATGGGAAGCCTTGCCAAACATCCCCAGGTAGCTTACTTCCCTTCTGTGAGGAGAATAAAGCCTAATGTGTATTTCTGCGAAGAATAATTGCAGGTCAGAGATTTTGGTCTCAGACGGCAGACTTTGCCTGAAATTTTCTTGGCACCAGAGGTTCAGGGGTCAAATGCTTTGATGTCAGGAGTGAAATGTTCCTTCACAAAACACTAAAGTCTTAGAATAAGCAGATGGTTTCATGCAGAAACTGCCTAAGCATAAAATGATCTCACAGGTGGCTCGTACCTTATTTCTCAAAAGCCAGAGCAAGAACTGTGTAGGAGCTGTAATTATGGGTACGGACTGAGATCCCATTGAATAGCTTTTAAGTGAATTAGGATGCACTATGCTACTGTTGACAGCTTCCTTGAAAGGGAAGATTTATTAGCCCTCTTTCTGGGTGAGGAGCTGATTTTGGTTTATGTTGGTAACCAAGAGCCCAAAAGTTTTCGTCACAAAATAAGCTACTTCTGCAGCTTGCAAACTGTCTATCCGCAATGAGGAGGAGGCAGTGAGGTGATGTACAGTGTGTAATTGGCCTGAGAGCTTACAAGGAAATGAGTAACAAAAAACTCCTGCCCCACAGTGTTTTGTGTTCCTGGAGATGAGGGTAGGATGTCTGAGTTAGCACCAGAGTTCTTTACCAAAACAGCTTTCTTCAGTGTTTGCCAAGAGCTAAACTAGTGAGTTTAGTCAGAAGCGTAATCAGAAGGCAGCAAGGTTTAAGCAGAGCCATAGACATTTTCTGCTCCTGAAGTTACAGTAACAGTAGCTTCTTCTCATCTGTGCACAGGCGATTTTTTCAGCTGACTAGTTTTATGTAACCTGAATAGAAAGGCTGTTAACCTTTTATTAACATCAGGTTTGTAACCCAAATAATACTGCTCTGTCATCGTACACCTCAGCTTATTGCTGCTGGTATAACTGGGATCCGACCATAACGTCCTGTCTGCAAGATCCCGTTTCGAAATATCACACCACTCACATTCAAATGTCCTGGGAGGAAACTGAGGGTGGTATTTCCTTACCATAGAGACCTGAAGAGACATGGGTAGATCTAGCTCAGAGAGAGGGCATGCATAGTCCTAATTATTTTAACTGATTATTTATTCATTATTAATTTGCTTTAAATGCAGCATTCATTTAAGCTTATAGTGGCAAAGTGCACGTTTTTTTTTTGCAGAGAGATAGGTGGACCCTTCAGGGGTAACAGTGCTTGCTGAACATCTGTCTAGCTGATCTGAGAAGAAATGGGAACAGCCCTCTGTGAACATACAGGTTTTATGTACATTTGCATCCATGCTGTGATCACAGCAGAGTTTGTGCAGAGGCCCTGTGAAACGTCAGTGATGCAGTTTTTTTTTTTTGGAGGGGTGGGGGGTGGGTTTTTTTGTTCATAGTGGGTAAGAGTTGTAGGCATGCTACAAGTAGTATGGTGTGGGAAACCATACAGTAACACAGCTAACTCCTTTATCCTGCGGGCTGGTGGGTGGCAGGCGGCGGCTGCTGCTGCGGAGGGCTGGCTGGAAGGTGCCTTGTCCCTCAAGCTAGTGAGGAATGTCCTGCAAAGGCAGGGCCTTGTTTTTCTGTGCATAAACATCATAAGGACATCCTGATGTTTGTCACCACAGAAGACTGAAAGAATTCTCAATCTGCAGTGTGTCAAACATATAATAGATTTAATGACTCATTTTTAATGAGAGACTCTCCTTTCTCCATTCCACCTACTGGGTTTTGTTTGAAGTGGAAAATACACTGTATAGCTTTTCACTTCTCAAGTTCCTTTATTTTTAAATAATTTATTTTAAAAAATAATTATTTCTTTTTAATTTGTTTTGCACAAATATATACTCTAAACTGTTCATTTTTTTCATCTGTCAAATAGAGTTTGGACATGTTAAAGAAGGAATGTAATGGATGTTTTTTCTTAGTAGATACAGTAATCAGCTCTTTGAAAAGAATACAGCATCTCCGTTCCAAAAAAAAAGTTGATATTTATCTACTTTGAGGTCTTTTACAAGTGGAATAACCACAGATAACTTAACAAACATATCATCCAGATACGCAACTTTATATCCAGCATATCTGCAGTTCACGTTAAACCCCAATAACAATGCATCCGAGTAAGGTGAAAGGAAGATAGTATGCCATAGCTGCGAGTAATGGTTACCTTTCAAATATTTAAACTGAAGTTTCAGTATTTTCAAAAGTCATAATGTGATACGCTAGTGTAAAATTCTGTTTAAAATACGGCATTAGTACGTTCAATAAAAAGACAAAAGAAATGGAAACAGACACTATGCTTTTCTAAAACTTCATAATTTGATATACTACAAGTTTCAGCTGAAAGGGGGGATAAATTTCAAGTGGAAGTGTTCTTAAGACTTCTGGTAGTGCCATGGCAGTTTATTATTCTGAAAAATTGAAAAGCTGCTTTTACATATTATTTGTACTAGAAGTATGGGCAGTTGGCTGTGTCAGATTTAGTGGCTTTAAAGATTGCTGGCAAAGTTTCTTGGTGTCCTCAAAACCTGTCAAAGGCAGAGGTGATCAAAGACAATATGTTTACATGTTTTGAAAAGCACAGATACTATTCATTTGTATGAAACATTCGAACAGTTTCAAACACTAAAAAAAATTTATCACAAAAAATAACCTATTAGTAGGAAGTTTGCAAAAAGGGCTAAGTTGGTCACTTAACTGTAAATTTCATAAATCCAGATATTGATTTAGAAGACAATAATGAGTGTAAACCCACACAGTAACTAGATTAACAGATGTTTTTATATGTAATTTAAATATACACATGTACATGTTTATTCAAAGAAAAGTTTTGTCTCCAATGAAGAAAGAAACAAGAATTTGTAGACAGTAAACTCAGTTAAATCACTCCAGATAACATAGTTTTCTGCTTCTCCTGACAGTCCTGAATTCACAAAGAAAACCGTGGGTTTCCAGAGAGATTCCATAAATCCAAAAGAAATGCAGCACTAAATAGTAGTTTTCCTTTAGTTAAATAGATTTAAATGTTGAAAACAAATAGCGATAGCTATTTTGTTGAGGGCTTAATCTTTGCTGTACCTGCTGTGACAGTTGGAAGTGACTGCTTTGAAAAAATATTTGAAATTGAGATCTAGCAATTTAATTTCAGGATTTACAGTAAGCGTGGAAGGAATCTCCCTCTGCAAATCGCTACAATCAACAAGGCACATGTCCTCTTGGACTGGCAACGTGAAAGCCTTCTCTCCTGAAACTGGTAAGCAGAATTCTGTGTTTACAGTTTTGGTCGCAAATTTTTATTTTGTAATATTACTGCCTAGCCATACAGGTGTTCAATTCATATTGCAAGAAAAATCAGTGACTATCAAAGTATTTATTTCTCTTAAAGTAAGGCACAAGGAAAACGTGCCTTGTCAAGTCCAAATGCAGAGTGAACAGATGTGACCAGGGAAAGGCTGGATGAGAACAGAGTTGCATTATCACTTGCTGACTGACAACCTGTATTTTGTGAGTGTTTGAGAGCCTAGACAACCTTACTCCTGTGTTATATTCAGTGTTTCTTAGCTTTTATTCTGAAGACACATCTGTGGTAGTAAGTCAATTCCAGAGAGAGTTAAATTCATTCAGACAAAAATCAAAATCATGCCCTCCTTTGACTTTTTCCCCCTGTGTTCTTTAATTGCCTCTGTAACCTAAAGCATCATATCCCTTTTAAAGACTCAGGGCTACAGGTTTTGCAAGCAGGATCATCTCATGGTGTAGCTGACCTGGAGCAGTGGTGCATCCACTTTCTGATCAATTACTTTTTCCATACCCCTCTCCCATTGCTGCAAGGACTAGTCAGAGCTGGGGGAGGCAGCAGAGTCCACATCTTCTGTGTCGTGTTCATGTGGGGACAGTGGTTGCCCACCTTTAACACGTTTCCACTTCATCCTTCTGTTTTGAAACCATACTTTGACCTGGGTAATAAAAAGGAAATAATTACTTATTGCCTCAATCTGAGGCATATATGCATATACGTGAGAATCAGTAGGCGGGTGTTTTGTGGAATTCTAGAAGAAAAGGTGAAAGGAACCTCACAAGCTCAAGTAATCCATCTCTCTAACAAAGGCAGGAACAATTCTTTCTAAACTGTTCCAGGCAGATGTTTCTTTGAGATCCGCAAAGGTGGTACAAGTGCTTTGCCTAGAATCTGTCTTTATGTCAGCTAAGCATGTCAATCCAATGGGCACAGTGCTTCTAATGTCTTTTAACATCTACTCCATCCAGTCTAATGCTTCAGGAATTGTAATTTGCTTCACTTAATTAAGCATTTCCTCTATTGTCCACTGAGCTTTGATAAGGAAACTCTGACTGAGTTCACAATGAGAGAACAGAAATATCTCTCTCCATGGAACTCAGCATTTTTATCTTTACTTATCACCTCAAAATACTACCTGATCCAGGAAGAATGCATATATCAAGCATATATAATTCTACCAATTTCCTGTTAATCACAGTCTAAGGTGATATGCATATTCCATCTGTACGCCTTGACATATCAGTATGTACCAATGAGTGGTGGTAAACAACAGCTCAGTAGATATCAGTTATTCCCAAATGCGTCTTTGGTTTAGCTAAACATAATTACATTTATTAACTACTTACAGAAATTTGTAACAAATATGTTTTAAAAGAATGTGGAGGCTTTGTATTAAAATACCTCTGTGCCATTGCAAAAGTACACCCTCGAGTAACATATCTGGTTTTTAGCCTTAGGGAGAAGTTGTGGGGGAGGAAGAAGAAGCAGAGGAGGCAGGGATTCGGGAAGTACTTGTCTCTCGGTGAGATCCAGGTTCACAGCTATCTCATATCTCCTGAGTCTTGTCAAGTAGTTATGGTGGGCAAATTCAGCTTCCAGCTCCCGTAGCTGCTCCTTTGTGAAAGCTGTCCTTTCCTTCCGTGATTTGCTGTTTGTTTCTGCCTTGTTGCTTGAGTTCTGGTTTTCTAAGAGGCAAGCACACACATTGTGTAATTTGCAGTTACGTTGATCTGTGTGAACATGTGTATTGCAGAGGTCTGACACAAACTACCAATTGAAGTGCTCAGTGGAAGTTTTAAGTTTGTGTTGTGCCCCCTCTAGCTCAGCATGACTTACGGGTGTTGTCAGTCTTGGGCTCAAGGGAACAAAGGTGGGACAGCTCAGAGTCAGGGAAGGGTGTATGTCAGAAGGGCAGAAGTGCAGGCCTGAGTCTGCAAGGTCAGAAATGAGCAGCTATGGGAAGGAAGCTCTCGTTCCTTGCTACCATTGTATTGAAATAGTTTCCTTCCCCACACCTTGCAACAGGCAGCAAAGGTAGCGCTTTGTGTATGTGATGTGTAATGTGTTACGAGTGCGAGGTGATGACCTCTCGTGCAGGGTGTAAGGTAAAGTCACTTAGGAAGCATCCTAAGCTAGTGTATGGCCTGGAAATACTGTGTGTGGCGGGGGAAGGAACGTGGTAAAACAAGCAAAACCAGAGAACCAGAGTTCTTTGGATTGGCACACAATACTCCAGGCTTTGAACTTCTAATCCTTGCTAAACGAAAACTACAAGGAGATCCAGTATCTGTGTGCACGACTGGCCTCAGTATCATCCTCGTCACTGTGCTATCCTAAGAAATTTTTTGGTATTTGTGCACTTGGCTGCAATGTGGTCAGGAGTCATACTTCAAAGCCAAATTTCAAGCCATAGCCAAAGGGATGCTGCACCAATTATGCTAAAAAGCAAACACAAACTGACTTTTTTTTCTTTTCTCTTTTTTCTTTTCTTTTTTCTTTATTGCTTGCTTTTCTATTTTATTTTTTTTTTCTTTTCCCTTTTATTTTTCTTTTATTTTTTATTTTATTTTCTTCCATTAGCTCCCATTAGTGATAACGCGCACAGGGACCAGTGTATCCCATGCTGCAGCCATACTGCTCTCTATTTCAAGGAAATTAGTCTTGTTTGCACCAATATTGTTCTTGCTACTTATATTTCAAAAATCCCCAAATAAAGTTGGGGAAAGTATGAAAACAAAACCCCAGAAATTTCTCCCCATGCTTTTGCCCATAGTTGTACAATCCTCTTCATCCTCATCTCTTACTGAAGAAACACACCATTACATGTTTCCCAAAGGCTAACAAATGTGACTTTTGAGAGAGTGGTGGGGAAGAGTGATTTGAAGTGTGGATCCCTGCTGGGAACTTTGCCACCAGCTTCTGGGAGCCTTGGCCTTAAGGGCTTCCCCCTGGGTCTCTGCTCCGCTAGCAAACATGTGGAGGGGTGAAGCACCTCTCCAATGCCAACAACACATTGCAGGAGCTAAAGCCACCTCTGTCAAATTAACCTGGGATAAAAATAGCTAATGCAACCTGAATATACCAGTGAGCTTGCCACTTAGCACCCTGTGCGAAGGACATCCTTTCTAAGGGGCAGTTTAACCAGTATTCATCTCCAAAAAAACCAACACGAATAATTTTAAATAGCTAAGTATTTCTGGGAACAGAGCAGAATGTGTAGCTTGGATCCTGTCATCCAGGCTGTGTGCCACGTGGTGTTGTAAAGAGACACATGATTATTCATGGCTGGAGGTTTTGTGATATTCCAAAAGTGGAAATTGGGCCTAGCTGCTTCAGAGTTTTGACAACAGCATATGGAAATGGCGAATGCTGTGTGAAAGGACAAATCATCTTGGAAAGATTTTCCTACTGTACTGCCAGTTTGGGGGGGAAAAAAACAAAAGCTGCTCAGGAATCACAGGAAGATCTGTGTCTCTGCCATGAAGCATGCATACTTCCAGGATCCCAAGAAGTTTCATTGTGTGGTTGAACTGAACAGCTGCCTTTCCCCAGGGCTGCAGCAAAATATGTGTAGGAACCTAAATGGTATATGTTCCTATGCTGTAAAGTTTCCAAAACAAAAACTCTGTCAGGCACTAATACATACGTGTGCGTATGAAGAGGCAACCCATTCTCTGCAAAACAATGGGCCAAGTTCAGCGTTTGGAGCTGGTCAACAGAAGTCGACTTTGCTTTGTGCTTACAACCAGCATAACTGGATCAGAATCTGGTCTCATGAGGTAGTACTCACTCTCCCTCACTGGGCTGAACTGGTCTACTAACACTAGCCAGTAAACAATGCTTTGGAGGAAGGCATAAGGACTCTGCACTGTGCAGATACAGGATTTTGGCACCACAGAGGCTATTTGTATTGTTCATAGAGCTGTTTAGGCACAGAAACATGGGGGTCGTGCCTGTATGTGGAGGATCCTACCTGCTTGTTAGGTGTTTGTGGTGATCCACAGCCCAGATCAATGCACCTGGTGTTTGTTATTCTGCAAACTACTGTCAATTTCTGCAATTCTTCCCTCAGTAGAAGAAAGCAAAATAAAAATATGAAGCATCTGCACAATGTTACTTTTTTTTCCCCATACTAAAGACTTTGAGGGCATATTTATTCTAAGGGGTTACATCAAATAGTAAGACACTGATAGATTTTGCTGTTATGGAACATAAAATTCTGAAAGCTATCAGGAACATTGGCCAAGTAAAGTGATCTTATACATAGTGAATTCATTTGGCAGCTGATGATAAAGTGTTCAGAAGTTACTTCAATGTGCACCTCATGGAATAATGCTCAATGGAGGGTGCATACAGAGGGCTGTGACACATGCCATTCTGCACCCAGACCAATTTAAACTGATCAGGGACTTGCCTGTACTTTGCTTTTCTGTCCTTTTCAGGTTATCTGCTGCTACCTGCTGCTATCTACTCTTACCTACTGCTTTTTATGCCACCATGACTGTAAATGGGAATTACAAGCTTAGAAAATCCTCTTTAGAGTTAGTGGCAAGACTGAGTAAGGTTGGCAGGTCGGAATTCAGATCAGCTCTACATATTTTAATACAAAGTTTTCCAGAATTCTTCAGTTAAGGACATTGTATGTCTAATGTTGTTAAGGGAGTCATTACACACCATTATCACTTTCTTATTTCTACTGGAACCTCACTAACATTCTGCCTTGTTTCATTCACATAAAGTTGTCTGAATTCTGTTATGTATTATACTAGCACTGTTGGAGATCTGGGCACTTCAGGTGCGTAATAATGCAAGTACAATTTAGGACAGGTCAGACAGAAACTTTATTGAAATTTTATTTGAAAATGTTAACGGCTGTGGCTTGGACGGACAGCAGAGGCAGCGGTGAAAGCTAACACTAGGTTAACTGCTATCTTCAGGTCATTTGGTGAGCCTGTGAAGTGAAGACTGAATATGGCATCTAAATAAGTCAAGTCTGTAGAGGAAGGGAAGGGTGTGTGCATGCTTATCCACGAGTACTTGTAGTAGATGCCACTGTTGTTATTGCCATAACAAAGCCGTTCTTTAAATGTTTTTAATATATCCATGCTTCAAAGAAAGTTTTAAAGATTGACAAACGTTTTTACTATTTTTACACCATTCTGCTTATTTGTCTGAGAAATATGCTTATTTTACTTTTCTCAGAACACTCTGCAAAGAGCTGTGTTCCAAGATGTTCACTGTGTATCTTGTAATAACTAGGGTCTTCACAAGAATCAAAGAGTTTTGCATGCACTAGTACAAATCATGGTAATGCTGTATCTATATTGCAGTTCAGGTAAAATGGTGGTGGATAAGGCACCGAATAAAAGAAAATAGTTTATTTTGTAGGTTTTGTCTTCAAGGGATTTCAATATATTTTCCTTTACTAGCCCAATCTTTGAAGAGAAGGCTCTAGGTATGTAGATTTTTCTAAAGTTGTTAAGGAAAATTCTCAAAAGGAGAGAAAAGATTTATGTTCCACTTAGAATAAACAATCAGTATGTTATATGTCCAGCTGCACTTCTGGAACTGCTGTAAAAGTGAAGGAAATCACAATAAAATTGCTCATAGATTTTCCCTTCATTTGTTTTAGTTTGACTGGGGACAGAAGGAAGGAAAAGCTTGCAGGGGGGATATCAAATAATTCTATCTCCTGTCTGGTAAGCAAAGAAGGGAGGGAAATGAAAAGCCACAGAATCCCCTTTGGGATGTTTTCATTATTCTGCATTTGCTAGAGTAACAACTTGTACAGGCAGCAACAGTTGCTAGAAGGTAGGAAACACCATAGCTTTCAATGATGTCATTGCTTACAGCTCCCCTGTAAGGACAAGTATATGGGACAGTAGCAAGTATGAAAAGAAAATGTCAAGGGTGCTGGTAATGGAGAATAGAAGGAACATTTTTATTCTAATTAAAACAGGGAGATGTGCTTTGGAATCAGTCTCTTTAAGAATAAGGATATCCCTCTAATCTGAGTATACTGAAATCTGCTGTTTACTTATGACTAGCAAATGTTTTAATAAAAGCATTGGTCACTTTTAATTCTTTTTTAAACTTCTCTGCATTTGGATTTTTGGGAAATTTTTGCCCCAAACATGCTTTTTCAATAGAAATTAAATTCTGTAAAGCTGGGTTTCTAAAGAAAAAACAGATAACTGAGGAGAGTAAACTAGATTCTGGGCACTAAGAAGTTTGGAATACTAGTTATTTTATGTGTGCCCTGGCAGCCTATTTGTATTGGAAGAGAACAGAGATTAGGACTAATTGTTTGACAGAGAGAGCACAAATACAAGATTGTTGTTTAAATTGCAAAATGGAGAAATGAAAGTTGGATTACAGGTGGCTCTTCTGTAGCCAACCTGTAAAACCTAAAAATAAATAAATATTTTTAGCACTGTGTTCTCTACCTGCAAAATGGGGATAATGGAAAATATCCCCCACTTCATAGCAGTGCTGTGGCAAAAAGCACACTGTAGCTTGTAAATGAATACTATAGCAAATGAATGCATATAAGCATCTTAATTTTTAACAACTTCCTTAGGAGAAAACAATTTTATGCATATTTCACATATCTGGATTTGAGACAGCAGCAAATCAGAGGGTATATAACTATGAAATTATTGAATATTGCACTGTAGAAAGAATATGTTTTGCTAACTAGGATGACACAATGAAAACTACCTACGTTTCTGTAATGTTGGACATTTTACTGATGGGCAAACTTTTAGTACCTCCTGTTTTGAGGTAAAACCATTTAATATTTAGTGAGGCCAAACAGAATTTATATCTAAAGTGAGACTTTGCATCTTGTACTTCTTACCATCAACTGAGATGTCAAAATCCTAGTATAATGTTTCCAACTAGCATAGGCAGCTAAAGATGAGAGATCTTTGCTCTTTGACTGCCATTCTCTTAAGCTTGGACAAATGGCAGGTATGTGACACATAACTCCACATCCTAGGACTTTCAGCTCAGTGTATACATGCTGTGTGATTCCTGTTTAGTTACAGCAAATGTGCATTCTGCTGGTGAGTAAAATGCCTGGTTCAGTAAACAAGATCTGTGGGAGTGAAATACAAACACCAGCGGTCATCAAAGAATAAGCCCTTTAGTTTCAGTGTTGTTATTGTGTAAGCTTCCCTGGTCAAGAATTACAAAACGTTTTCCTCATCACGTTTATTTCTTAATTCCTAATCTTACAGGTGCTCTCATTCTATAGCCTGTACTACCCCACAACCTTGATTTCATATCACCTACCTGAGTTTTCCTTTTTTCTTTTGGATGACTTTTTCTCAGTCTCATTTGTAGTATTTACTGGTACCTCATCATCTTCATTCATACCCACTGCCGCACTCACTAGATTTGAGCTGCTGCCTTCTGACTCCCCAGAACCCAAGGCCAGTCCTGGATTTAGTTGTCTTCTGGCCTCAGTTGCTGCAAAATGCCAGTCAGTGTGTTGGAAAGAGGGGTGCTGCTCCACAAATGCCCGTTCCTCACGTCGGAAGCTATGGGGAGCAGTCACCAGGCAGGAAGTTGAGAAATCAGAGTAAGTAGCAAAATCTGATTTTTGATGGAAGGAGAATGCTGCTGGTGGGTAGTGGTTCAGCCCTGAAGCTGTGGTGACATCCGCAGGGGTGCTCCGCAGGCACCCCCAAAGCGGGGCAGGAGGTTGTGGACTGCGCATGCAGCTGCTGCTGGTGGGATCCATTTTCTTCCAGTCCTGTCCACACTCCAGTGTTTGTGACTGGTTATAGATCAGGCTTCAAAAGCAGAAGAGGAGCAGAGGTGAACTCTTCCAAATTTTACAGAATAGATTTCCTCCCTAAACAACAGTTTGTTTGTGGGTTTTATGCCGTTGTAGATTTGTTACTTTGGGAACTCTTCTAAAAGTCTTCATTGTCCTGACTGGAAAACAGTAACCAGATCTATGCAGTGATTGCCCTGAAATTGCTTCCCAAGGCCTGAAGCTTGCTTCCTTGTGAAGTGCTGGACATGAGTGAAACACTTTTTAAATACTGTGCTGGGGAGAGAGTGACAAGTTTGTGAAGTGAAATGTGAGAGAGGGGAGGGAGGGGTTAACGTACATGCACTCAGTCCCTCCAACCAAAGCAAAGCAGGCAACTATTAATCATCTGAAACCTTATATGCACATCTAATGGGATTTGCAGATGGAGCCTTTTAAAGAAACAATGTCTGTATTTTTTTTTTTTAAAAGGGAAAGAACAGCACACAAAAAAGGCTTTAATGTTTCCCTGAAACACTGTGAGGCTATTTTTATTGCACTGTTAACAGAATTCCCCAAGTCTTGGACTTGGAAAAAGCCCTAACACATGAGTTCAACAGATGCCAAATTTCAAGAACTAAAGTGGGAAATAAAAGAAAGGACTTCACTGATTATATATAGTTTAAGGCCCAATACTAAGTTTAAAAAAAAGTATTAAACCTGGCTTGTGCACACATACAAGGTTTTGACTTATTTTTATTTGTTTGTTTTGTTAGCTTCCTAACACATGTATTTGCTGAGAGTTGGAGTTTGCTGCCAGTGGCAGTTAGTCTTTCTGTATTCTACTTTCCAGGGAATTTTCAACATGCCACTCCTTCCTGCAAGGAAATCTTCTGCTTTTATGCCAATGGAAGACATGTTTTTCATCTTCTGTTGAAAGTTTTATAGTTTTTCCTAACAGAAAGCAGATTCTTAGACCCTAGAGCCATCACAGTTGAAAAGACATTAACAGGGAATCTGTTCTCAATCCCTTTTTCATAGAAGTGTGGCAGCTGGGAATGCCCAAAACCCTGCTATGTTAGTCACTGCAACTTCTCTCAAGGTTGTTCTCCATGTTTTTAATGACCATTTATGTGTGCATGTGTTCCATGTTTCCATAATCTGCTTGCAACCATTGCCAGTACTTATTCCCCTAGGCCTTGCTATGTGTTGTGTACGCCTCTTTCCCTTCTCCCACCGTTTGTGCTGGGTTTTGTATTCTCTCATGGACGCAGAGATTTAGCAGATGGACATGGAGCCTTCATTTTTCACAGAGGCTTAAGTGATACTTTCATTTGGCTTCTGTATAATTCAGAATTGTAAAATTTCAAGGAATCAGGAAGGAAAAAAAAAAAAACAAGAAAAAGGTGTGCTTATCCTGATATATTTGTTGGTTCTTAGAGCTTGACCTTTTCCAAGAAATCAAGTGGGTTTAGTTCAGATCTTTCTGAACAAAAACATCAAATTCTATCTATCATGTGATTCTTGACTTTCTTACAAAATACTAAATATGTGATACCTAATTCATTCTCTAGGAAGAACTCTCCTAAATATTTGAATCTGTTGTTGTGTTGTATTAGAGAATAAACATTAAAACATATTTCCTACTCACTGGCAGGAGGAAAACCCCCAGACTGCTCTTTTTCTGCAAGGCCAGGTTATAATGAATTTATGAATGCTGCAAATGTTCCAGGCACTGGCAGAATCTAAGTCAGAGTCCAGAACTTTTTGCCAATGCCAAGTATTTCACTTACATTCTTTGTGTGTGTTGTCATATGTATAACACCCACTCACTTCAGTCATACAGGTTGTTAGAGGTTTGTATGAATTCAAGCCTAGGTCTGTTGTTTTTCAGTCTACAAAATTATCTAGGTAGGGGGATAGAAGGGAAGGGAGGATTGTCTCTTAGTCTAGTATTCACTTCAGCCAGGAGTATCTTTGCACTCCCATTCAGGAATCCTCATGAGGTCCGAGCAAAGGTTTGTCTGCAGGGCATGACTCGTTTCCTGCACATCACTTTGCATTCTGAGTTAAACTGCTTGGACCCTGTTTTCCCAACGGAGCTCTCACTGTTATTCCTCTGACTTCAGATGTGGGAAAAGGAGATGGCATACCCTTCCCAAATGTGAGAACCCTCAGGTCTTGCATGGCTCCAGCACCCTCTGCAGCTGTTGCTGTCATTCAGCTGCTCAGCAGGGGCCTGTTTGACCTCTAGGTCTTCCTGACACTTCATTCCTGAAAGAAGAAAGAACAACAATCCTCCCCTCTTGCTAAACCCCATTTGTTGGTTGAGGCAGCCACCTTTAACCTTCGTAAAGTCAACATCTCTTCAGTCAAGCACTGTGCTGGGTAGAAAAAAAACGGTGTGGATGGAGATTGGTTTTTGTAATGAATGCTCCCATAACAAGCTGAAGGCTGCAAAGTGGGGATCTATCTTTGAGCTTTCTATCAGGTCATTCTGTGACTCCCCTAGGAAAGCATTTCTCAGCCATCTCGCAGATGGGGAAACCTCTGAGCTTTGGCTCACACTGAGACCTTGCACAGTAATTTGCATAACTTCATGAAGGTGAAATGATGAAAGTTGTGACATATCTTCACATCTTTTTTTTTTTCTGGCAAGGCAATGTTCAATATTTTAAAATACCTTGCTTTCTTCTCCATTTATATCTTTTCATCCCCTACTCTTCTTCTTCAGTCCATCTATCCATTTTTTTTTTTTTGCAGTCTTCAACTTCTACCCTTCTGCCGCTTAAATTTTTTACTTTCCTTAACTTTCTCAGGTTTTCCCCTAAATTTTTAAAGACATCTCTATGACCTTAGCAGTATGATTCTCTATAAGATCAGAGGATGCTATTATAGCCTTCATTAGTTGTCAGGAGCTGTACTGTCAAACCACTGAGCAGAACTATTAAGGCTTTTTTCCTTCTACAGTCTTGTCTGATACTTTTACTGAGATTCAGCGTCTGACTCGCTCTGTAGATGAGCTGGCATCACTACCATAAGAATTTCTAATTTAATGATAATGTTTCTCTTAGCACTAAGTCAATATTTCCGGTATTAATTAAACTTGACGGCTTCACAGTAGTAAAAAAACCTGCTTCAGGTACAGGAAACATCAAGATGTGTTCAGAGATGCTTACATGATAATTTATCTTAGGACAGAGAGCAGCAGAAGCAAAAAGCAGAAGAAAGAGGTGGCCAGCTTTAAGTTTGCAGAAATATTAAAAGGAAAAAACACTAGCTGGAAACTGCTTAATCACATTGCACAACGCATAGTCTATCCGTTTTAACACTTTTTGTTTGAAAGATCACTATTTTTGTTTTGGTTTTTAGCTGTTTTTATTACTACGTTTACTACAATAAGGGATTTGGGCTTTAGAAATGAAAGGCATGATAGGAGTTAGAGGCACATGAGGGCAAACTTGGGTTAACTGGATTCAGTGGGTTCGCTTGCAGGAAAAACTCAGCTGGATCTGCAATAATTATATTGAATAAATGAGCTCTATCTTTGTTTTACCGTTTTGCGGTTTGTTTTTCCCTGGTACTTCTCTTTTACCAAGGTAAAAACAATATCCTGGCTCTTCTCACTGAAGTAGTTGCTACCTCGTCCAACTGTATAAGTAGATAAGAAAGCTGATGATCAAAAACCTGAAGTCTGCAGAAGATGAGTAAGCAACTAGCAATATTATCTGAGCTCTGGAGAAAGAACGTATAGCAGAGACATTGGCAATGTCTTGTTCCTAAAAAAAATTGACATAAAACGCTCAAAAAAAATTGGTGGTACTGCTGTCATTGAAACTGGGAAATTTGATGCAGTAAATTCTAGGATGGGTAGATGTGTACACATTTCTCTTGTACCTTGGATCTGTTCCCACCTAACTGGGATTTTCTGGTGTAATTTGTTCAAAACATTGTCTTTTGGTTTCTCTCTACTATTAAGAAATTAATATGAACGAAACCAGGTAAATATATATCCATGTCTTGAGAGGTGGCAATTACAGGAGGCAAAGTATGTTCAGTTGTTTCAGCAACTGTGTGCTAAGCTCTGCTAAGGGAGCAAAGATCTCTGTTTGCAAGTCTAGACACCAACTTCTGTATTCCTTGCTTGTCTCTCCTCTTTCAGGTTTTTTTTCTGGATTTAAGGCCCAGTGCCATGTAAAGATGAGAAATATCCTTTCCTTGAAAGGTCATAAAAGCAAGCAGTGTCTCAGCTACAACATTAATCCTTAAGACAGGAAAGACCATTTGCCAAAAACGTTGGTAAATCATCTTTTTAAACATAATGAGTCCTGTCTTTACATTGTACATGCTGTTGTGGCTGTTTCATGAAGAGCTGAATGTCCTGAACAAGGTCCAAGGCATCAGAAGCTTTCTATTAAATCAATAATATTATTTAGGATCAGCAAAGGAACAGTTAAAAGAGTTTGATGGGCAAATATTTTGAAAAATACAAAATTAGCTCAGCTTTTGGCAGATTGGAAAACTCATCTGTTGTTTTCATCAGACCACATGAAAGAAACAGGAACCATGGCATCCCCAAGGAACAGATAAGAACAGAACATTCAACCTTTTCAAACTATTTTTTGTGGGTATAGATTAACAAATCTACACTTATGCTCTAGTGCATGGTTCATGCATTTTGAGGCAGAACAGAGTGCAACATTTTCATTTTGAGTTTTTGTTGTAATAAGAATCCCATATGTTTCTGGAGATCCTAATAAATTTATAGGATTATCTGCCAAGTGATAAGCTTTTACATTTCTTCAGTGCTGAGACTTCTGCACTACTTTTCTTGAGACCATCCTTTGCTGATGCTTTTGTCATTGTGCTGTATGATCTCTTTCACTGGAGCTAGCTGAACTAAATGCAACTAAATGAAAATTCTGGAGAAGATTTTTGGAAGAGCCAGAATTCATTCCTATTATTATAAATTATAAAATATTTATTTTTTTAAATTTGCCTGAATTAAAAAAGTATTCTTTAAATTCTCGTTATTTGGACTATAATCACAGAACGTTTGTAGTTTTGAAGAGATCAGCATAAATTCTGGTATTAAAGATGTCTTATGGAATCCTATGTAGTAATTATAGTTCACTCAGTTACCATTTGTCATTTCGTTAGGAAGTTCTGCTGAAACCATAGAACATATTAAAGCTATTGTATTTTATTGTCTTGCACCTTAGAGCTAGAGCAATGAGGACCTGATTCTGTTCAGTTTAAACTCTTCTTTCCCTAATTTCTACTGCGCAGGAATTATTAGTGGTGGAGTGTCTTCCTCTCCTGGTAGCCTTTGTAAATACAATGTAACCGTGTGCACCAATTCCAGTTTTCACAGAATCACACACACACACACGTTGTATGTTACGTAGCCCATGAAAAGCAAATTTACACTAATCAGCGCTTCAGCACGTGTACTAAAACTAAAGCCCCTGATGAATGCAGATCATGTCTGCTTGTGAGAGCAGAGGGTTATGTGCTGGCCTTCCTTTTGGTATTTTTTCTGTAGCCAAAGCCTTGAACCGTACTTTCCTTGTTCCATTGCCTGTTAAACTATCCTCCAAGAAGTTCTTTCCAAATGAGTGATTTCTAAAGGAAATTCAGGGGAAGTTTCTTAAGTGTATATATAACGAAAAGGCTGTTTTGCTTTTCAAATTTTTAGAGTATCAGGTAGAATATTAGGAGATATTGTGGGACCGTTCTACAGCCTGTCATCTTACATGGGAAAATAATGTTTTGACAGAGACTGAGAAAAATGGATTTTTGATAATTTTTTGAGAATTCATTTTGCATTATCTGTTTTCCAGTAGTATTTGCAAGTCGCCATCCCATCAATGTAAGTGGAAACAAAATGCAATGATTATCCATACACCTGGAGACCTGGTGTAGTCTAAAGCCTCCCACATCCACTGCTCAATAACTAATGAGAAGTGTGTAAAACCATAAAGTCCTCCTACCAACTGCTAGATTTGTTGTTTCTATAGAAATAATGTGGTTCATGAATTGGCACTTAAGACATGTATTTTTCATCTTGATTTGGCCACTGATCTGCGTTACTTTATGTAAATCATTTTTATAGTGCTTCTATTTTTTGTATCCTCAATTCTCCTTTTTTTGGTGTATATATACACACAATATAAATGGATACTTTATTTTGTATTTGACTAATGTGACACCAAGACTTTATTAAATGCCAAAATTAAGAACAAAGGATGCTGATGTAAAGTTAGGAAACATAGTCAGTACAAAGGAAGACTTAATAACCAGTAGGACATATGATCAATCCCATGTTACAATCCTTTTCTGTGACTGGCAATTCCTGTGCCCTGGAAAGCCTGATTTTAGCTATCCTCTATGTCAAAGCCTGTACGTGCCTTCAGCAAGTGGTGGATGCTTGCTTAATAGCTTGGGAAAACTGAGCCATTCTGATCTTTGACTCATTTTATTTCTTTTGATGAATTATTACTTTATCATGAGAATTACAGTTACAAAAATCAGTTAACCATTTATAGATCAGCCAAATGAATTTGCCAAACAGGAATTTCTATTATAAACTGGGAGCTTACCAGCTGGAAACAATAAATGGGATGGAGCAGGGGGACAGGACCTGCGTATATAAGCTAATTCTAAGATGATTGTGAGCTGTCCAGAATACGGTTATGAATAATCATATACATTCCAGAATTGCACAGAGTTAATCAGGCTGTAGTTATTATACTTTTTCAAAGCCTAGATACTTAAGTGACTCAAGTGACTTGAGGAAAAGTTGAGGCTTAAACCTTGTTTTCTGATTAAATTACACAGAACTGTCCTAAACACTTTTTTTTTTAAACAAATGAAATAATAGTTAAAAGACAAGATGCTTTAAACCTGGCATCAAAAAGCTATTCATGTTGTGCAGGATACGGATCATTGTATACAGAAAGGGTAACTGAACGCAGCATGCTTATGTTATACGATGTACCATCATATATGTATGTGTGTGGTCAATTTTCCATAAAACCTTTTTCTTCCCTGCCTTTTTGCATAAGCACGGTGCTGACAAGCACAGTGTGCCTTGGAAAATAATTTACATAGGTGAATTTGACACGTTGCCTTTGCATAAATACAGTATTTCAGAATTTTTCTAAAGATACTTCAACTTCACACCACGAGGTGGAGATGTCTACCTGCGATTCTTGATAAAGTTACCCTCATTTTTAACTGCGAAGTTGTAGCCAAGGTTTAAATAAAATGCTGCCTTCACCCTCCCTGCCTTCCACTTAAAAATAAATAAAATAAAATAGAATAAAAGTATGCAGATGCTTTACCAAGAAGCTCCATTCTTCTTTTGTTTTGCACTTTTAAAAAAACACTGAATTGTAGCAACTGTCTGCTGCTGGGTGGATGTGAGCATTTCCATGTGATGTTGCAGTGTCCATTCCATAGACCCACAACGAGATTAGCTTGCACAACCCCCAAGCTGCAGTTGAGAGCCGGGGAGCACACTTTCAAGCTGAGAGGCAAGGAGAAACAGTGAGGAACTCCTTTCCATGAAAGAAGTCCACACCTAAGCATATGAAGTAGTTAATAAATTCCCAGCTGGACCAATTCTTTTAGGAAAGGCCAATGCCAAAAGCAAAAAAGTTCAGACACCCTACACTACAGGTAATGGCAAAGGGTGAGGTAAATCACGGCCTCAGATAGGACAATTATTCTGGGTCACTCAAGAGAGAAATATGAAGACTCGTTTTTGTGATAGGAAAACAAGGGCAAGCTCAGGAGCTGGTACCCTTTCAGGCTCCTTGAGTCCTGTGTGGCCATAGGGTCCAGGGGTAAGGCTATCCACAGATTTGCTGAATTCATGCTTCCCTCTCTCTAGCTCTACAACCTTTGTCCCATGGTTGTATCCTCATTTGGTTTTATGTTTATAATTTGTACGCTCCAGGCCCCTTCAGCAAATTATAAGTGTGTTTGCCAGATTGTTGTCTGGGAGTAAGGGAAGGAGCTATTTTTTTCTTGTCATTGGACTGTTGCTATTGTGGGAGAAATGTGTCTGAGGAACAAAATCCTTTGCTAGAAGGTGTCTGCGACAGTCACTCCTGTAGTTCGTTGCTCAAAGACAGTGAGGCACCATGGTTCCTGCTGTGACTCGGGATGTAGCAGTTATGGTTCATGGAGAAAAAATTTGATTTTCACATTTTCTTGAGTACTACATGCCTTGCTCTTTTTAGTTCAATTTACGAAAAAAAAAAAGTACGTTTCTAGTGGATGCCTTATTTTTAAAGTGTCAAGCAACTGGCTCCCGAAAAAATCACATAAATTTTAAGATCAAGGAAACTGAGGTGAAATATGTTAACATACACACTCTAACCACTCGCATGCAGAGCCTGACATGCCATAGAAGCAGAAGTGCATAGGATAATGATGCTACAGGTTAGTTTAGAACAAACAACATGTGTTACACCAGACTAGGGCTACTAAGCAATGGCAGGAGATGGGCCAGAACAAGGAATGACCAAGGGAGAGTGCGTTGCAATCAGCCACTAAGGGAATGAATAACTATTAAATTTGACAGAAAGAGGATGATCCGCCTCAGGCTGAATAAACATTTAGTTCAAGATAAATTACCGTTTTCCAGAACTGTAAGCTTTAGTCTTCATCTGGGAAGACGAAACCAACCACACTCTGGGGTTTAAAGTTTCACTGCTGCCCTTGGCTACTCATTCAAACATGCCCTCCTCTGACAAGGCAGGTTACAGAGCCCATCTGTGGAACTGTGCTGTGAGCAGCCAACACCTTTTGTACAGGTCACTCAACAGCCATTGCATAGTGTCAACCACTACCAGCTCAGGCTTGATGCCTACATATCATTCCCATCAGTTAGCCAGGGTTCACGTTGAAAAAACTGGCTATCGGCATTTGTGGCAGAATTCTTAGTAGCAGAAGTATCTGTAAACTAGAAATCAAGCCTGAGGTGCTGAGGCACATTAATGCATAGAACCCTTTTCCTCCATCCAAGAGAGAGAGCGCCAGCAATGTTAAGAAGCATATACCTAAGGAAGTAAACTTGAGACTTCTACAGAAGGGTAAACACCCTTCTGTAAGTAAAAATATTTAAATAAGCAATAAAAGCAAAAACTTTGAAAAGCTTAGAGTGGAAGTGGGTTGATTTTTATTCCTTCAGAATTTGCCACAGATAAATTGTATCAGATGTTGCCAAAATGCTCTAGGTTTAATATCATATATATAAAGGACTATCTAATAGAGGTATCTATATCAGAAGCTATAAAGCTCCTGGGAGACTTTGATCAGTCCTAATGCTGCAAAACGTCAAAATGAGACATTATGGACACTCTCCTCCTGTTGGCAGTGATTTCTGTTAGCAAACAAGAACGTGCAGTTAATATATTCCAAAAGATAAAATGAGCTTTTTCTGTAGAGGATTGGCCTGCTTAATCAGTTACTTTACAGTTGTTGCTATCAGTCCTCTTTGGGCAAAAGGACAGAAGTATTCAAGGCTGGCTATAAAAATTAAGATAAATTAGGCAGCATTCTCTATAGAGACTGCTGTGAAGGGTTTACTTGTGCAGGAAATTCTCTCTTTTCCTGAAGACATTTTCACATGAAAATCCCCAGACATTAGAGAACATATATTTCCTATGGTTTAAAGCTATCTTTGATTCTTAGGAGCTTCATAAGAGAAGGACAAGTAAATGTAAGTTTGGGTAATGAAAAGAAGATGCAAGAAATCAAAGTGCAGCCATCTTCTATAGTATCAGAAATAGTTTGATAAAAGCCTAATCTAAATCAGAACTTTGAATAAACTGCCAGCAAGGTATGTGAGCTTTCCAGGATGATAATGTTTGTTTTGCCAGAACTGTTACATACCTCCACAGGCAGCTGGAGGAAAATATTTATCTTTGAGGATTCTCCAAAGTACACATGGGGAACATCAGCAGTAGGTGCTAAGGGAGGCTTGTATAACAAGAAGGGTAGCGTTTCTGGAAGGGCAGGGACTGGATCTTTGTGCAGTCTTTCCCATTAGTTGCAGCCAGAACAGCTCTCTGCACCCAGATTCATCCCTGAGGATACCACTATCCTTTCCAGGTTAGGGTGGTTTTTTTTTTTACTTACAGAAAATTTACTGGCAGTTATCATGCAAAGTTCCCACTGTACTGGCTCCTTCCTCACCCTTGCCCTGCGATCCCCTCCACAGAACTGTAACTCTGGAGCAGGGATTCCCAGTCCACAGGCTCCCTCCTAATCGCCAAGGCAGTTTTCTCTGCTGGAATGGCCTCTGCGGTTGCCATGACAGTGACTAGCAGGATCATAATACAAAGGTGAGGAGCCTGTAAGTTGAAGGAGGCCTCATGTAGGGTTTGATTGATAGAAAAAGTGATTTTTAGCTTGGTAAGAAAGAGTGTGAGCAGCTCCTCCACTTGCCCCTCGCTGGGTTCCCAGGGCCCTAAGCCCTCTTGCAAACAAGGAGGTATTTGCCCAGAAGCTATGAGAACAGAAGCTTACCTAAAAAAACTAAGGAATTATTCCATTTCTCTCTGAAGGATTCCAAAGAGCTAAAAATGGGGCAAAGACGAGCTACTGATCTATCCACTCCAAAGCATATATTACCCTGTGACTGTCTGCAGCTAGGAGGTGTATATTGCTACTGGCAGGTTTAAACACCCTGACACTTGTTTTTTCCTGTGTCTACCATACATTTCGATATGTTTAGAAGTCAGAGAGCTCTCTTACTTTTGTAAAGACTAGCATGTTAATATATTGAAGATTCTAGACTATACTAAGGACAAACTTTTTTGATAGTATTTGGAGAGGATATTTGTCCTTTGGCCAACCAGTCTTGTAGTGAACATTACACTTATTCATTAAAAAGAGCTACAAGACTTCGGGTTGATGCCACAAAGTGCTGTTTGTTCTAATTCCCACAGTTGCTTATTACCCATATGTTTTTTAGGGGACTCATAAGATACAAAGCTACTGCTACTATACCTGCTGTAATTAACAAACCTTCTGTTCCCTGTTGATAGTCAACAGACAACAATAGAATGGTAAGGTTCATTGGAAATTAAAAATCTTTGACTGAATTTTCATCATTATAATGGTCTAAATCTCAAATCAGCTGAACATGTGTATCAATCAGAAGTCAGAATGTGTTTATAGGTCTAGCATAATATTCCCGTTACCAACTAGTGGTGTTCCTAGAAAGAAAAAAGAAGGCAAAATATCAGAAGAAATACTTTTAAAATGCTTTCTTTGTGCTTGCTAGTGTGGTTTCAGGCCTGCAAGAATATGTCAGGTATTCAGGTCGGTAAACTATAGGGAAGAAGTGTGGAAAATATACTTGTGTTATGCCTGTGATTAAATACATATTGGATACGCAGCTGGAGTCAAATTATCAGTATATTGTAATGATAGTTCCTCTTTTTACCTGGCGTCAACCAGAAATCATGGTTTCTAGCCATGAATGACCCAAATAATAAAATATGAAATTTTTAATTTGGGAAGGAGTGTGGTTTCATTAGAAAAGTTGAGGAACAGGGACCTGAAAGTCAAAAGTATATTTCCACATGGTGGTAGAGTTACCATATAGCTGTAGGCAATTCATTTAGGACCAAATTTTCTATGTGTTGCACCTACAGCTGGAACTAGCTTTTCAAAAGAGCTCAATACACCGCTATAAGTTGCTTTATCAAGTCCTCTGTTTTGCCAGGGTTCTATGCCACTAGAAACTAACAGCAGTAGAAGACTTGGAGGACTTAGACGTCTACTCTGTTCAGTTCTGTGATAGACTGCCAGCCTACTGCAAGTAGGAAGTGGCCAAAATTAAACACAAACTCACATTAAATTCACAATTAGCAATTACCACTTATTTATTATGAACAAGTAGAATTCTAATTAGGCTGATTTGAGTTCAGCTACCCCCTCAGATTGGATTGGTAATTAAGGTACTATTTGTACTAGTAATTATGGTTTACCATGAAATTACCCTCCCTTTTCCCCTCTCCCCCCAAAAAAAACCATCGAATTAGCCATGAGTGGAATTATATTTATCACAGGACTCTGTGCAGTAGAGACTTTGCAAATAAATACAATTAGAAAACCACTCAGAGTGCTGTGCCAGTGCAGTAATTAGGGTTTGAAGACAGGAATTTTTGCTGAAGACAAACTGGCTGGGTTGTCATGCAAGAGGAGCTGCAAGTGGCTTCAGCAAGCACCCCTGAGGGTGCAAATCCAGTCACTGGCTCTCCTGGTCCCCTCACAGGAGCAGACCCAGCAGAAGCAACAATGGAGCGAATAGTGTTCTCCCAACATAATCCTGTAGTAAGGAGCAGACTTTGTGAATTCACCAGTTTAGTGGTTTCCAAGATGTTATAGTGACCCCAGTGGATAATGGGCAGATGACCAACAGTCAAACCAATACAAGGCTGATGCAGTGTATTTCAGCAGACAAAAGTATAAACAAAAGGATAGCAAACATAAACTAAACCAGAATTGTTTTTCCTTGCCCAGAGAATTAAAAACAAACTTCTTGTCCTAATACTCCAATTCTAGTCCCTATAGTTGGAGTCTGTTATTTCAGTGACAATTTCCAAGCATCATGCTGTTGTATCTGCTAATGAATAAATCAGCTTCTGACCTTTTCTCTCCCCTTTCCTCTTATAGTTGCATAAATGCAACTGTCTCTGGCCTAACAGCCAAAGCATAGAATGCTGTACCACAGAGCTTTTGACTTTCGTAGATGGAATAACTATCCCTCTTCATTATCACTTTTACTTTTGCTACCTTGAGGCTGTCTGGTACAGTTGTTTTTGTGTATCATCAGTTAGGGGATCATGGACTAAATATTGTTGTGTATACATTTTAATGGTCACTTTCAATTTTTACTTTTGAGGAAGTAGCTTTGCCTCACCCAATGTGCAGAAATGCTGAACATCTTATTTTTCAACTCGTTTAGCCATCAAAATATGCATAAACTTATTGAATTTCCTTTAGAACACTAAGAATTGTTCCTAGCTTAGAGTCAAAGTGTTAAATGCTTTTAAGCAAGCAAAGAAATCAATCTTTGATTTATAAATTCTTACATCTTGATCATCTCTAGATCAGTGTTTTTAAGACTAAGAATTACCTCTCCCCAAAGACCATCTTCTCACCAAAGGAGACAGTCCTAGGCCTTCAGCTACCTGAGAGGTTGGGGGTTTTCATAAATTATGATAGATAATGGTACATTTTCCAATCTCCTAGGTTTCCAGTGCAGTTAATGCTGCACAGGGTCTTTATACAAGATATTATGGCTTATACAACTGAAGTTAGATATTGAGGAATGTTTGAAAAAGTACCCTTCCAATTTTACAATAGAAATATTCCCATGTTCTTACCTGTATACAGTGCTGGTACTCCCATCTCTGCATGCCTTAGATTTCATCCAAAGGGAATAATTTCCCTTTTCTAGAAAGTAGAGAGAAACTGAAAATTAGCTTTTGGTATATCTATCATATGTAACCACCATTAGGGGATGACTTGTTAAATATGTTGGTAGCTACTGTTTGCAGAACAAAGAAACAGAACTGGCAAAATGAATGATATTACAGATATTCTTCTCTGGTTACTGTCATGCTTCTTATCATCTGCCAAGGATTGGAAATTCATCAGAAAAGACTCTGGTATCTGATATTGCAGCAAAATGGTTATTTCTTACAGTAATGCGTGGTCTCTTCATGTCTTGAGCACATATTCATAAATTTATCTGAAGAGTCTAAAGACTGCATACAAACTTGGTCCTCATGTTCCCAAAAATGGTTAGTTTTGAGAACAAATAATAGGTTCGGAAAAAAAACCCAAAATCTTCTCTTTGCTAACTCTAAAATGAACACCAGAAAGAAAGAATGCAGGCAACTGAAGGTTTGCCTGCCTTCCTTGTGTCTGCAATAGAGTAACTGTGTGTGTCGGGGGAAAAAAAGGGGAGTGTGTTGTAAAGATTTTGTTCTTTCTGCAGCCAAAACATTCATATGACAGCAAAATTTACTGACACATTTTGGAAAAAGAAGTGTGCTGCTTTAAAATGGAGGGTGGAGTTGTTCTCTATAAATTAATGTTATTTTTTTCCTTTTTTTTTTCAATAGCATACTATCTCCTAAATTCCAATCCTGAGCCTAAGGCAACTCTTTCTTTCCATTTCACTTTAATGTGATTTCTAATCTGGCAAGGATTTAATAATACAGTGATGAATGCAATTAAAGGATAAACTGTAGAACCTAGTGCATTATGAATGGCATCATAAATAATTAAATTACAATTATTAATAAAGAAGCTTGCCATTAAAGAGGAAACGAGTAAGGAAAACAATAAATTCACTTCATGAGATTTACAGAATGTATAATTCAAAATATATTGACAGAAGCAAGCTGTTAGCATAATAATTTGTCTCCCTGTCTGTAAAATATGACATGATACTTCTTCCTATTTCAGTAAGAACAATCTAGGACGCAGACAGCACAGAATAGAACATTTGTATCATAGTAATTCAAGCTACCTGTTTAAGTTAGAAAAATGAAAAAAATAGACTCCAGCCCACACATTGTGGCCTGGCACAGAGTAGCATACAAAGATGAATGCAGCTGATGAGATTAATTTGTTGGCCCTTACTTATCACCTACAGACTGAGGCTTCGTATATTATGAGATAATTTCCTGGTGCATGCACAACGTGCTATTTCAGCTTGGCTCCATCCAAACAGGGCAATTTACTGTGGCCAGAAGGGGCCAGAATTACCTCCGTATCACATTATTAAAATGCTCTCATAGTTAGTTCAGCCATTTGCCCCCCCCGAGTATTAGGTCTACTGTGGGCTTCTGCTAAGGATGGCATGTGAAAGGTCTCTTTCTTTTTGGTCTATCTTATGCCTGTAACTTTTTGTCCCTTTGACATTTTAAATATGGAAACTCACAAACTCTGGTGCAGGATTTTCTTGTTAGCACTTACCTGTGTGCTGGGGTCTGTTTGATCATGCCCTTTTCTTCATGAAATCTTAGTGTAATGTATAGTTTGTCTGTAAGAAACAGATACTATTCAGTGCTACACAAACTCTCCTGCATGTAGGGTCACCCCCACCCCCCCGATGTAAACAGTACAAGGAACAAAACTAGGACAGTCAGTATGGACAAACTACCATATCCCACATTTTGCTTGACTATTTTCCTGATGAAAGTGAAAGTGTGACCTGAGTCACGCTAGTGGCTTTAACAAGTATTTTAGTGAGTCGCAGCTTAATATGATTCTTTAAAGACAGCCAGCACCCTCCTTCTGGAAGAAGGTTCTGGCAGTCCTTGCAGAAATCCAGCACTTTCTACTGGCCTTCAATAGCCAAGAATGATGCAGCTCCTTCAGAGTCAGTCAAATGTACATGCAAAACCAAAACAGAGATGCCCCATAATTTGTCTTCAGCAGGCACAGGAAGTTCTGTCTGCATCCACAAACTAACATGAAAATTTCTCACAATGCAGTTAATTGTACAGAGTAAATAGGGTTCAGTTTATTGTTTTTTAACTTAAATAATAAGATCTGTGGGGCTCTTGTTTCTCAGTATACAGCTCCTGGCATACTGTGCCCCTGAAGATAAAGCAGCACCTCTAATGAACAGCTTATTTTTATTTACCGAAAATGGATTGTATTTCAAAAAGTTTTACTCACACTACTACTCTAGCTATGTCCACCTTCTCATTTCAGTTGGAACTGATCTTCCCTGTAAAATGAATTTCCAAGAATCAAAGCATTCACGGAGAGGAAGTTTTTCTGCTTGACTATTAGAAACGAAATCCTGTCTAGTATGCAAAGCCATTCTGAGTACTCTTAAGGCACGTGCAGAACAGTAATCTGATTTCAAAGAAAGACGAACAATTTACATATACTGAGTTACTTAGTATTTAGCTATGTGATATGAAATAAGATATTGCTCTAATGACATTTGAGGTCAGTGAAAACGCTTACATCGACGTCATTATCTGACCGTAGCATTTTCACATTATCTCAAGGACCCATTTCTATGCATCTTTGCTCCTGAAACACTCTTCCTTGATGTACATCTCAAATCTCGTAGTAGATGTCTTACCATGAACTCAGTAATTGATCTCTCTACAACAATATTAACTGAGGTTGATTATCCACCGGGCTTGCGTGTGCATGTGTTTTTATTTTACATTATATAAATAGCTGCCCAGCCCTGAGAGCAAGATAAGACGCAAGTCTTAGAACTGCAGGAAGGCCAACATGAGTGACTGACAGCAGCAAACCCGTGAGACTGGTTGAGACGACTTTAATTTATTTGTACAGCATGCATATGGAAGGGTCCTCACCTCCCGTTTTTGTAATGATAAATGACAAGATGTCGACAGTTATTAATTAAACTGCCTGGCATAGCAATGTACACGATGATAAGACCTAAGAAATGTGTAGCATTCCTTCTACCCCATCATGAGAATGAGGCCCCTCCACTGTTCTCTGGCACAGCAGAGATTAGACTAAAGCATCAATATTCCAGTACAAACTCGCTACCTAGTAACTGCCTGAACACAGGGCCCTAAAAATTGAAATCCTCTCTCATGCGATGTGTAGTAATTAAACTTAGGCATTCTTTCTGCAGGAAATGTTTCTCCTGTGTTGTTCCCACAGATTGTGCTACAACAACAATTTTAGCCCCATGAACTATTAACCAATTATAAAGGGATTTTCTCAGTCTGCTTTAACTGAGGATCAAAGGCAAAGATGTTTTTTTCTTGCCAGATATTGCAATTTAAGATACAAGACACCAAGTGTACACAGGTCTCAAGGCTTTGGTCAGTCAAACAGAATGGACTCGTGGCAGGGGAGCAACTTGCACCCCGTTTCAGCTTTTCTGATTTGACTTGCCAATATTCCAGCTGCTTTTCTTCCTCAAAAAAATCCATTGCCCTGTAACTGCAATGCATTCATCTTATTCTACTTTCATTTATATCTTTCATATCTATAACCTTTATGTACATGATACTTGGAGCTAATTATGGCTATATACTGCTCAATTACTCAGAATTTAATATATACCCAATTTCTCACCAGCTTGCTTACCTAATGAAGCCTTGGTTTTCTTTTTAGAGTCCCTTTGGAATTTTATGTTGTATAAGAATAGGCTGCTGAGCTAATTCAGTTAGCTAATACAGATTGTGACGATTTTTGTCTGCATTTGCCTCATAAAGCAATAAATAAACTCTCAGTGCTGCAAATAATAGTTACTAGTCATTATTATTTAAAATGGACCAGGAAGCTCTCTTCAAACTTTATGTTTCAGTGAGTTTAGAATACCGTACAAAGCACTGGCAAAGAACTGAAGTGGTCTTAAATAACATTGGTGTTAACCATGTGAGTTAAGGGAAGTTCTTTGAATTAGCCACTAGCATTGGAGGTCCTGCAGGTCACAGCTTCACAGTTTTGTTCCAAAGGGGACAAAACCAGCCATGACACAAGCAAAGTACCTGCTCATTACACAGCCACAGTATCACAGAATTGTTGAGGTCAGAAGGGATCTCTTGAAACCATCTAGTCCAACCACCTTGCTCAAGCAGGGTCAGCTAGAGAAGGTTGCCCAGGACTGTGTACAGTCAAGTTTTGAATATCTCTGTAGACGGAGATTCTACAACCTCTGTGAGTAATCTGTTCCAATATGTTCCAATCTGTTTGACCACCCTCATAGTATTTCCAACTGTGGACCCAAAATGAAGGACAAGGAAAGCTCATAGTTATACTATATCTCATAATCAGGAGCCTGTTGTTCAAGACCGAATTATTAAAATTGTAAAGAAATGTGTCTTAGACGTAGAATCAGCGTCCATGCTAACTAGGGACACACAGGAGACACATGGGTTTGGAACCCTGCCCAGCACAGTGAAGAGGATTGGAGTGTCTGCCTATAAAACTGTCTTTATCCTCAAGAGCCAAAACTGAAGCAGTGGGATTCTTGGTGTCTGGGCTTGCTGGTGCATGGTAGTGGTGAAAAGGTGTCTAACAGCAGTTGACTTTAGCCTGTTCCTTTGTCAAGACTTGGGGGCTAGTGCTGAGGAGGCAGACACCCAGCTTCTACTGTGCTGAGGCTGAAAGCAGTAGCGACAAGCCACTAGGCAATTCCAGCAGAACAAATGCTACAACTTTCTGCAACCCCTGGAAAATATTATTCCTCAGATTATTTGATCTGACTTGCTCAACTTGGCTTCTGTAGTCAAAAAGAAATATTCTGAACTGGAAGTTTATGCGTTTTAAATTATTACAAGAATCACTGTAGGTCTTCTATTTTCTTTTCTTTTGAAGACCTGCTACATAGCTTCAGGCCTCTCACTAGATCATTATTTTCATGGAGCATAAAATTTCCATCTTCTTGGGATATTATTTAAACTTATTTTTATGTTTGAAAATCTGTTGACAGCCATTTACTTGTTTATAAGGCCTGAAGTTTCCATGAATAGTAAGTTATGTGAGGAAAGCTCATTTTAAAATCTTGTGATTAGTCATTTTGATTATGTAAAGAGTCAGAGTGAAGAATGTCAGAGATGATAAAAAATTAAAAGCATTGAGAGGCCTGTTTTGAAAGTTCGGTAGAGGAGCTTTCTTTCCTGCATGTAGACTGCAAGGCTCTGAGAGTAGCACAGGCCA
Organism: Nyctibius grandis; assembly: GCF_013368605.1. Lineage (NCBI taxonomy): Eukaryota > Metazoa > Chordata > Aves > Nyctibiiformes > Nyctibiidae > Nyctibius > Nyctibius grandis. The sequence goes on from NC_090683.1 coordinate 7,398,940, forward strand.
CAAATGTGGCTCGCCATCGTGCTCCTGCAGCTCCTACCTGGGCGGCTCACGCTGACAGCCGCCTCTCAGGAATCGGGGTGTGATACTGATCGTAGTATCTGGAAATCCTGATCTGCTTTGGCAGTGAGTATCTAACAGCTGCTTTTCTACTCTTGATGTGCATTTCCATATAATAGAATTGTGATAGAGTGCAGTATTTGCTACAGAGGCCTATCTCTAGCATTTGCAAATATTATAAAAAGTTCACGTGCTCACGCCTTTATATGTATATATGCATACAAATGAAAAAGAGCCTGATTGTCATGAAGTCAGTTTTTGCCTCAAGGACAGGAACCTTATTTTGATGTCATTTTACCTTGGCAAAATATAAAAGAGAATCTGGTCCATGATGCTTAACGATAGATTTTAAGCAATGATTTAGGTGTAGCGCTCACGTGCCAGGAAAGCAGCTGTTAATGACTAGGAGCTGCCTTGTACATTCTACTCCCGCAGCAATGGCCTCCTGCAGTATTGGAGCTTGGCAATTTGCCTGTTCTGTCTTCCTTAGTTATGCAGCTTGTGCGTTCTGAAACCAGGGAATGTTTTTCCAAATTAACTTTAACAGATGTGTAGACTTTGCTTTTCCATAAACATATAGCAGATATGAAATAAACCACGTGTATCTGTGCAGTGTGAGGTAGCTGCCAGGAAACACAGGAGGAGCTATTTTTGTGGAAGCCTTGGCAGCTGCCATGAGGTTTGTGTCTGAGCATTTTCAAAAAGCAGCAATGAGATAGCAACTCAAGACATGCATTTCCAATAGGAAAAATACAATGGCTGACTAAGGAGGCTTGGAACCTGTCACTGCGTGAAAAATAAAATGAGATCTACGGTAGACAACGCAAAAAACCAGTATTGTGATATGGAGAAAAGAATGAGAAGAAAGTGGCAGCTAAATAATTACTTCCTCTAGAGCAGCAGCCTTTCCAAAGTCACCATGGCACTTACACAAACAAAGAGGGTCTTTTAGAAATATATACACACCTTAATCATTTTCACAGTTGTTAAAAACACTTTCCAGTATTCTTAAATTAAAAAAAAAGGCACTATAAAAAAAGCAATCCCCCCCCCATGTAATTAAATAGCAAGCAAAAAATTTTATGTTCTCAGAAAAAAAAAGTAGATGCTAACTACATCTTCTCTCCTTCCAGTGACAGTCTCCTGACTCAACTCACTCTGCAATTAAATCTTGTAAAACCCTCAAGCTAGTGGCAGCACAAAATACCCTCTTTAAGGGCACTAAGTGCCTTTCACAGTGTGAGGCTTTGGTTTTTCTTGGAAGTGTCAGAATGTTTAACCTGCTTTTCTTTTGTTATTTTATGCTGTTATTGTTTTATATTTATACTGTACAGCCTTAACTGCCTTCACTGGGCTGGGATTTTTTAGTCCCATATATGAAAAGCTTGCAGCCTGAAAGCTTCTACAATGTACCTGCTGACTATATTTTACCATGTTTTGCATTTAGTATAATTTATCTACAGGGAAGGGACTGCGTTAAATATCTCTTATTTGTAACAGAGGAGTGCTATGACCTCCATGACTAGAACTACTTTCAATGTTCCAGCTGGTTTTAGACCTTCCAAACTTACCTACATAGAATGAAATTTAACATTTATCTACATGACTAGAATGAAAATTAACAGTGGCAACATATTGATGTGTGTGACAGTACGAAAAAGAATACGTAGCAACACTGTACATATGGGTCTTTTTTTTTTAGTCTAAGGGTAAATCCTGCTACTGTATTATTTAGTATTTAAAATGCATTTATTCAATGCACTCCTGTGAGGCAACAACAGATTGTACATCATCTCAACCAAAGCATGACCAGGGGCGTTTCTTCTTCTCTTTAGTAACCGTCAAATGAATCAGGTTATCAAGTTCAAATTTATTTTTCTTTTTTCCTTTTTTCCCCAGTTAGAAAGCATAGATACATTTTATGGTTGTTGATACACCTTTTAGCATCCTCGCATTCTCTGTGATTCTTAACCGTGGGCAAGAGAGCATGCTATAATTTTCTTCCTGCAGTTACAATCAGAAAAATATGTCAGACAATGTCTACACTTTTTTCTTGCTTAAAATGTAAAATATTGAATATATTAAGGAAGAGAGCTATATTTGTTAATATAATAATAAAAGAAGACTAAAGAAACATCCTACCTGGTACTTGTGTAGAGTTTAATATTATATCTGAGTAAAAATATTTTGAAATATCACTGCTATGTGCTGATTTACTAGAAAGCACGTCTAGAAGGATGTGTATGGTTTTTTTTAAGGTAAACCGTGTACTTGGCCTTGTCCTCAACTGCTTGTAAAAAATGTAATTGAAATGAAGTCAAAGGAGAGAGCTCAGTTTAAACCAACTGACAAATTAATCCTTGTTTATTCATATTATGAGAGGTTATTAAGCTTAAGCATTAAATCAAAATATTCTTACCTGCTATGTATGTCAAGATTATTTTTGAGAGATTAAATGTTACTGAGAATTCTCAGTTTTGGCTCTCAAGAGATGTAACTCATGCTTATGCATGTAACCAGACTAAAATGGTTGACGCTTGATTCTGCAAACCATCACTAATTGGACATTCACTGGTACTGAGAAAGCTCTCTCTCCAGGAGTGCAGCATGGAGACATACAGCTGAGTCTAACAGACAGCTTTTGTCTTCTTAAGAACACGGGTCTTGCTTAATCTAGACATCCTGTGAACTGCACAGAAGTCCACTCTATCAACTAGAAAGAACAGAGTGTGAGTAGAAAGGGTTCTGAGAGTACAACAGAAGTTTTTTACGAACACTGAATTTAAAATGTGATTCTCCATTTCTGATATGAAGGGGGTGACAATGTAAGCTAGCATGGAGAAGGTTAGACATAGCTATAATAGGAAAGGCTTCTCTTTGGCAGCTATGGAATAATGGTCGAAAAGGTTCCTCACTGTGATGAAGCATTTAGCAAGATTTTTTTTAATTTTACTTGGGAACACATCATAATTATATTTGAGATTTTTTTGATACCTAAGTAATCAGAAGAAAGCTTTTTCAAGCTTTTAAAATTTGCAGACACATGGAAATTTCCAGTGGAGGTGTACTCTCCTGCATAGTGAACATATTCAATATGGGGTCATTTTTCTCAGTTAGTTTCTGGACCAGCCCCCCCTTAGAAGTAGTGCCCAGAGTCTAGGTGTTCATAGCCCATGACTCAAGAAATGATCTGATTTTTTTTTTCTGTTAAGTGAATTTCTTGAATGTTAACTCATTTTAAATTCTCAGGTCTTGCAGATATGAAGAATTTTTCCATTATTACTCTAAATGTGTTTCTTTTTATTGATTAGCATGGCTTTTTTGGCCTTTCTTCAGTAGAAAGATCTTTTTTTAAACTGCATAAATGTAATCTGAGTGATTGTCCTTTCAATATTATCTTAGGATCCAGATGTCAAAAATCAGTACAGCTCTGCTGAAACCCATATTGGTTGCAGTTTTCTTCTGGACATGATTTTCTTCTTAGTTACGTTTTGCTTTTTAAAAACAAAAAAGTTTCCTGGACCAGCTTCTCATCCGACTTGTGTGTGAGGTCTCACCAAACAGCCAGTTCCAAACGTGTTTTTAGTATACCTGCCATTGCCCCAAAGACCACCCATAAACTTTCTATAATAAGTTAGGGGGTTTGATGTGAATGCATTTAGGCACGTGTCATTTCCACTGCTCTTGGGCCTTCTCATTCTAAGACTGAATTATATATTTGACAGATGTGTAGCTTAAAAGTAAATTGGACGTGGACTGAGTTTTTTGCTCATATGCAGACTCTCTGTGCAGACTGTGCTACAGATCAGTTGCATACATATCTGATGGCCACTTTGAGGTTCCAAGCATCCCAAAATAATTAAGAACTAGCTAAAATCCTTAAATTCCAGACAGACAGCATTTCCAACTAGAAGAAAGGGACATGTTTGAGGATACGATGCTTAAATTCTGAAATTATGCCAGTTTTCCCGGTAAGGATATCTTCTTCACTAATTCCTGTCACTGAACTATGCTCCGTTGAATGTGTGCATTTATTAACACTTTTCACTCTACAAAGTACTATTGTTCTGTTCTTGTTGCAAGTGTAAGTCCAAAGAATAATCCTTATGACTGATTGTTACCTTCTGATGCCATATTAGAGATGTTAACAACAAAACTAATTCTAGAAAAATGTATCTTTTAAAATGACTGGGCCTATTTTTGGCCCTGGACACCTCTGATTTGAAGATTAATTTATTCAGAGGCCCATATTAATTGATAAGAAGACTGAAATTTCACATGCATTTTTTTCAATTCATTGGAAGCCTATGCAATTGTCTGTCCTCTCTCTCCCCTCAACAATGATTTCCTGATAGCACTACTTTTTTTTCTAGACACACAGAAATTCATCATGAGTGAAAAGTTTCTGGTTCTGAGCACCACCCTTAATCTGAAGAACAATTTTAGAATAAAACTATCACTTTTAAAACTAACTTCTCCTGCTAATTTGACTAGAAAAAAATAAGGCCCTGAAAATAGCAAATCCCTCCAAATGGGAGAGTAATTACCTTAAATTAAGCCTTATTTCTGGTTATAAAAAAAAAAAACACACACACAAAACCAACCACCCAATTCTAAAAGCATGTTGTGCAGACTGGAAGCATTAGAGTTAAATACTGGCCATTTTATAGTGAAAGGGGAGGAAACACACAAGAGGAAGGAAGGAAGAAGAGATTAGAGAATCTGACAGATGTAAATAGTCTCAGAGGAGCCACTATGTCCCAAGGCCTCTCCTAAGGGAAGTTTTTACACCAAAGAATCTGGTAGCCTGAACGATGAATGACATCACGTATTTATTTAGCCAGAGCTTAGCTATTTTCTTAAGACATTGAAATAACCTCATGCCACAAGCATTAAATTGTTGGTGAAGTGATAAAGATGTCTGTTTAATTTAGGGGCTTGATAACCACAAAATAAATACACTTTTATTCCTTGGTTTGAGAGTATATTTAAATTGCCTGGAAAGCCATGAACAAGAAAGCTTGAGTCTGAAGGTTAGTACTACAAACAGCCTGATGTGGGAGTCTTCAGTAGGGAGATGCATGGCTTCGGACTTGTAACTCAGTCAAGGAGTTGGGGCTGCTTCCCTTTGAGATGAAAATGATGGTGTTACTCTTACGGACACGAAGCACAGACCAATCTTTCCATATCCTGGGTACTGTACAGATTCATCAGAAAGGGACAATTTCAATTTAAAGTGCTAGTGACGAAGTGTCATGATAGCCCCACCTAGACCAGTTAGAATATGAGTAGCCAATATGTGGCAAAAAAGTGATTCACATCACACACTGCCTCACCCGGGATGGCTAAAATGGATGTTCATGGCACTAGTGTGAACCAGTGAGCCCCTGGTAGCACCAGGGAGAAGCAGGGCTGAGATAGATTACAAGCTTAGGTACTAAAGTGTTCAAAATGACACTAAGCTGAGTGGTGTGGTTGATATTGTAGAGGGAAGCAATGCCATCCAGAGGGACCTTGACAGGCTAGAAAAGTAAGCCGGTGTGAACTTCATGAAGTTCAACAAGGCAAAGTGTAATGTCCTGCACCTGGGTCAAGACAATCCCAAACATGGATACAGGTTGGGCAACGAGTGGATTGCAAGCAGCCCTGCAGAGAAGGACTTGGAGGTATTAGTGGATGCAAAACTGAAAATGAGCCAGCAATGTGCACTTGCAGCCCAGAAAGCATCCCGGACTGTATCAGAAGTGCGGCCAGCAGGTTGAGAGAGGTGATTCTGCCCGTCTACTCCGGAGTACTGTGTCCAGCTCTGCGGGCCCCAGCGAAAGAAAGACATGGACCTCCTCGAGCAGGTCCAGAGGAGGGCCACAAAGATGACCAGGGGGCTGGAGCACCTCCCCTATGAGGACAGGCTGAGGGAGTTGGGGTTGTTTAGCCTGGAAAAGAGAAGGCTCTGGGGAGACCTTATAGCAGCCTTCCAGTACTTAAAGGGGGCCTACAGGAAAGATGGAGAGGGACTCTTTATCAGGGAATCTACTGATAGGATGAGGTGCAATGGTTTTAAACTGAAAGACAGTAGATTTAGGTTACATATTAGGAAGAAATTCTTTACTGTGAGAGTGGTGAGACACTGGAACAGGTTGCCCAGAGAAGTAGTGGATGCCCCCTCCCTGGAAGTGTTCAATTTAGCCATATATTGTGATGTGGTAGAGGTGAGGTAATATTTTGAAGATTGTGTTCCTCACACTTTTATTTCAGAATTAGCAGGGTTTGTGCTGATGAGTTTTACCTCAACTCTGGTTTTACTGATTCGTTTTATTATCCTCTTTTCACAGTAATAACTTGTCCTCATAAATGAGCATTGGGAGCTTTTAGGGTGGAAAGAAATAGCTAGTTCGTGATACAGTGTCAGGAATGGTTAACAGAGACAGAAGAATCAGCATTACCTCCTTCTCTTTGGGCGTCAGGCATAGTACGTTTATTATACTCTACCGAGAATAAAATTCATTTTGGCATCAAAAAATACAGAAAAGCACCATATTCCTAATTCAATGAAAAGCCAACAAGGCATCATGAGCCTTGTCCATGAAACACTGCAGCTTGATGTTTACAACATTCGGTGTAAAAACTGTTCCCACAGTTCTGGGAACAGAAGAGAAACATCCATCCCTTTGTATATAACTGGAAAAAACTTTATGCAGAATTGTCCTTGATGGCTCTGAGACTGAAAGGGGAGCAGTTGCACTGTTTTGTATAACTGAATAACACCAGCTGCGTTTGTTGCAAGTTCTGAAACTTGTACTGGTTTTATTTTAAACTGTGAGTTATTTTAAAGGTGGACTTCCATTACTTGCCTATCAAGAGGAGTTTCAGCTTATTGAAATTTCAGCTTACAGCTGCACAGTATGTTCAAACTCAAGCTACATATAAATATGTTCTATGTTAGTTTAAGACTTTTGAGCCTGTTTACTATAGAAAAGTTGTTCTGTGCTGCGCTAACTTCAGTGAAACAAGCTAATTATAAGTTTGATGTCATATGGCTAAAAAAATACATGTTTATTCCTTCCGTATTTCATGATGCTTACTTTCTCAACCACATTTGCAGAACCACATGCATAATGTGTTTTCTGGGCCTGGGCCTCACTGGATAAAGTCATGTTCTTTATTGTGCAATTTGTAATTAAAAAGTTGAACCTTGTGCAAAATCTTTGGGACCTTGTGGATACAAGTAGGCTGTTTGTGCTGCCTGTAAGTTTATCTTTCACTGAACAATAGCAGAATTGTATTTTTGCCAGAAAAAGAAATAAAGTAGGCACACTGACTATTTATTGTAAGTCAGTGAGTATATTGTAGAGAATGCGCCATGGTTCATTGTCTACATAAGTTGGAAACAAAAATGGGGGACAAATGAATGTTCAAAGCTGATTTGGAGAAATCATGAATCCTGTCTGAAAAAAGCAACTTGATTGTTTTTCTGTGGACTACCTGTTATAACAGTTGTTTAGTTGCTGACAGGCAGCTGTCTCCAGCCATGTGAAGGTAAATTCAGTAACCTGTTACTACTTATAGTTCAGTAGCACCTAAATTATGTAGCATTGTGCTATTTTATTGCAAAAATTACAATGAAGAAGTTCACTCTTGCCTGAAGAGTTTATAGTCCTGAAGAAAAACTATTTAATGCTTCTGTAAAAGGAGTGCACAGCAGGTCTCTGGCCATTACAAAGCCCCTTTGGAGTATTCGTTACTCTGAAAGAGCCTGTCCCATGCATGTCTTGTGTCCAGCAATGTTTCACTGATGTAAGGACAATCTATAAAGTCACTCTGTTTTCAGTTATTTCCTCTGTGTACACTATCAAGCTTTTGTCTTTGGAAAGAACTGGAAGTGTATAGATTTGGTGTGAAAGACAAACTGAAATTTCCTGCAGACACTCATTCTCAAACCCCCACTTAGAGACAGCATCTCCTCTGTACAGCATGTCCCTCAAGTCGTAAATAATGCTTTCAGCATACACTGACATAGGTTATTAGACCAGTAAGTCACTCTCTAAATTTCTGTCTTGTTCTAGAGCCCTACTAACAGCTGTACGTAATATGTACTAATGTGAGGCTAAAATCACGTACACCTTTATCAGAGATTTTAAAAAAGAGAGAGAGAGAAAAAAAAAAAATATATATATAAACCCAAATGCTCTGTTTGAAAAGAACCCACATCGGGTGGTGGGGTGAGGAATGTAGCAGTCTACCTCTGTGAAACATCCCATTTTGATTTTTCCAGCTGTTTGCAGAACACTACTATTTCCTGTTCCTCTCCTGATAACATAAATTGCAAAAGAGGTGGTTGGAGGGGACTGTTTCAGGAATAAGATTACAGAAGACTAAGCTTATCTGCAGACTCCTAATCTAATCCACTTTTAACCTGTGGTAAGAAACCAGTGAGAAGCAACTGTAAACAGGATGGGCGTTGAGAGGAAATACAGTAGTTTAAGTGCCTCAGGAGTCCCTGTCCATTGGTATTCTTGTAAAAGCTTTTATAACATGGAAAGCACCAATCATTACATTGTAAGTCAGAAAACTGCAAGATTCTGAATGGCAGCTTAACAGCAGGAATTTTTTGCACTTTTGGTAGAAGAGAACTGTGTGGGAGGACTGGGGCTTTTTGTGGAAGAGGATGTCTTTAAGGTGAAACATTTGGGAGAAAGGTATTACTGGTTCATCTGCAGTGGGCCCTATACTTCTGAACTGCCTCGAGTCCAGCATGAAGTCTCAGATAAAGTGGAGCACGTCTCTTTCACTAGCTTATCACAGTCAACGTTTTAAAAACAATATTCCAGTAACTTTAGATGCCAGTCAGACTGTGGAATAGCTTTTCAAAGGAACTGAACTGCTTTTCTTACTTAAGAAGCACTTGCAGGTGTTCATGCTGATTTCCAAAAATTAAGCCCCAAGTGCCAAATTCATAAAGTCAAAGATAAGTCTGGAAAATGTTGTCACAGGTATGACAACTGTTTGAATTACATTTTTATATGAGGTATCAAATAATGGTAGTGAAAGGACACCTTATCTACTGGCTGTCTTGAAAAAGCTATTCATCTTTACAGCCCTATTGAAAGATCTGCATCCTATGTGCAGTCCAAGATCAGTTTTCCCTGACTTCATTGGAAAATGTCTTTGTTTCTTAAAGAACATGGCCTTATAAATGAAAATGGGCATAGGTCTACAATATCAAATTGTTAAAAAGTTTAACTGTTGCTTGGCAGCACTTGCAAAGGGATTCCACGCTGCTTTTTTTTTTTTTTCAATGAGAGAAATGTGACACAATCAGATTTCAGTCAAGAAATCTTGATCGACAGTTCACACACTTCTTGTTTTCTTTGGTGGCTTTATCAGGTTGTGAACATATGCACCGGGAAATGTCACTGGGAGTAGGAGGGAAACTGAAATTGGCTGAGTTTTTCTTCCCCAGGGGAAGCAGAAATGAAAATATTGAAATAGTTCTGAGCTCCACAATTGCCCAGGAAGACTTTTTCCATAAGAAACATTGTGCATTGGAGCAAGAAGTTCCAGGATGGGAGTTTCTTTAGAGATGTGTGGGTTATTGATTGAGAATTAAGGACCCTGACGCTCTTTGTCACAAAACTGGAGTCAACACCCTGACTGTTCTGTAATTCACTGGCTTTGCAGCAAATCAGCTTTATACTATAGCTGAAAATCAATGAGTCTTCCTATAATTAATCATTGTTTCTACTTTATTAACAATGTTTTTAAAATTAAAAATAACAGACCAATATTTTTAAAGCAGTATTACTTCTCATTCTCTACAAGGAAAAACATTGCATAAATAATTTCTGAGAAAAAAATAAATATGTAATTCACTCTCTGAAAACAATACCTTTTCTCTCTAGGTTCTGGTCCCACATAAAATAATTGCAAAATCTATCAACATCACAAATTTCCATAGTTTATATGATTTCAGTATAAACTCTACATAGAAAATAAGAACAGCGACGAACTGTCTTCATCCCGATACCAGGCTTAGCACTTCTACAGGATATATACAGCATGTGACGATTCACTTTCTAATAATATTCTTTAATGTAAAAACACAAACATTAGTCTGAATGTTGAGAAGCTAAGTAAAGGAAAGTTGCTGTCAAACTAAAGACTTACCAAAGTTGCACATACCAAAGACTTTTCTGGAGGAATTCATGACTTTAAAATTAGCAGAGGCTCACTTTTAATGCAGAATCAGCAATTTACTCCCAGAACGTGGCTTGCACAGTCTTAGCACTACAAAGTGCGTGGCCAGATAATCCACACTCTACAGAATAGAAAATATAAATTGAGATATCTAAGATGATACTAAAGTCAACTGTGTTCTAGGAAATAAGGAATAATCAGTATCTTTTATGTTAAATTATGCACATTGTTAGCTGTTTACAGGACAAACGTCAGTGAGGTTATCTGGTTTGAGAGGAGCATCCATTTCATAAATCTACTCCACTTAGTAGAATTTGTTTAATTGTTCCTAAAACAAACCGTTGTCCCTAAAACAAATATGGTTTTAGTTGTCAAATCTCAGTTTTGAATCTGTTGCTCCTACAGTCTTTTAATTAAAAGTATGAAATAGATTTGTCACACTTCTACTTTTGTTTTGAGAACATGAGTGTCATATTTTGATTTTGTGTTTTAGAGGAAACAACTGGGGCATGAGGACATCTGCAGGATGTTAATTTCCCAGCAGTTTTACTTTAGTCACCATAACTGTTGAAATCCCTGCTATCACTAACTTTCTACAACTCATTCAGAGAGTGGTTAACTCTCCTGGTACTTCCCTAATTGCATGCTTGTCCTGCATCATGGCGCTTACAAAAGTGGGAGAGGGATCTCAGTGTTCTTTTCACATGAAGTGAGCAGAAAGACTTCTAACAAAGTGTGGTTGTCATCGTAACAGCTTCACTTTCCTCTGCCTTCCTACTTTTACAAGCCACATGACCTCACACGAATCTCCAAGGTGTACCTCTCCTCTCAGACTGAATTTAGGTGTTGCTACCTCCAGCTCGGTTTATCTCATTCTCTTATCAGACCATAACTGCTATAATCTGACAGATTTTTGACTATGTGAGCCTTTGACCCCAGCTTAGCAGAAGGAATTGGAACCTACTGCAGTCAGAACATCATGCTGTGGCCTGTGAGTGCCATTTGGTGTTTTGCAAAACATCCAGAGCTGCTAGGCTGTATCACTCAGAGCCACCTTCTAATAAGCATTTTCTAACTCATGCTGGTTAGATTTGCTGCTCCTGGCCCTGGAGAGACGGGGCTTTTTGTTCTTCTGAGGTCTGACAGTTTCTTTTCCAAAGTCCTTCAGCTCAGACTGGTTGTGGTAGCGAGTGTAGCGCTTGCATTTGCATGACGTGACAGCTCGGAATTTGTAAGTCCGAGTTTCTTCCTCGGGACAAGCCATCTGGATGCGCTGCGTGCGAGTGTGAGCAGGAATGCAGCGATAATCCAGGGCATTCTGACGCCACCACTTCCCTCTGCCAATAGAGTTGGGAAGGAGGTGTGACGGGACACACTGACCAGAGCAGACCAGTTCCTTGACAGGCTTGATGCTGCGGCAAGGCCCCTCTGTGACATAGCGGGTGGTTCGCATTTCTCTGCAGCTAAAGTCGGAAGCATCTGCAAACAAGAAATACATTAATTACTGACTACTTTCTTCCTCATCATTGAGAAAGCACTTTTCTGTTTCTGTAGCAGATATCTAGCTCTGAGCTAGACACAAGCCTAACACCTTGAATGGCAGATTTTGGGAAGCGTATCTCTAAATACTCACTCGTGCAGCTTCTGAATATTTGGCTACTCTAGTTACGAGACTCTTGAATAACAATGTACAAATTGATGAATAAAATCCTACTTTTGCCACTAATTAAATTCCATGTCAGTGTTGTGCAGGTGGGCAGTGGAGCTTCTGAAGTGTAACCCCAGCAGCAAGGGTTACTTCATTGGAAATCTTGATGGGATTCTCCTGGCTTCATTTACCTGTAGGCAAAACCTTCCCCCGTTGCTCTAGTTTCACTCTATTGACTTCAGAGGTTGACTCCAGATTTAAATGCTTTTGCAACAAAGAAAATGTTCCTTAAGTGATTTTTAACTAGCATAATGTGTTCCAGGTTAAGGAAATTAGCAGGTAACCACAATGCTAAGGAATTCCCTCTCTTCAGGCATTAGGTTTTCCAAGTTTACTGCTCTCTGTGATAATCCCACACGTCCCGCATAATTTCCTTCAGACAGCCAGAGGCATCTTCTGGCTGATTAGGAACCCTTACAGTGTTTTTTTTTTTAGCTTTTTGCTCAATGGATAGCTATAGGCAAATGAAACATTAGGAAATACAAGATTTTTTAGCATTAAGGATTTAGAAAAACTTTCCAATTGTAGGAACAGACCTTTTCCAAAGGCATCTCTTTCGCCAAGTGACATGCTTGGCTAATTGACCTGTTTTGAAGACACAGAATTTGATTTTTGAAGGTGTTTATCAAAGAATTTAATCTAGATAAACACGTTAATGTTCTTCTCTTAGTCAAAAGGATAGTTTTAACTGAGGGATGCTACTTGAGGTGGAAATCCTCAAAGGTCAGCTTACATATAGAAGGCTGTGTCTGTTAGGCCCATTCTCCTTGCTGTGCATAAGGTGGTTCCCTCCTTAGTACATCAAAAGAGAATTCTGACCCTGAGTCATTAGTGATAGAACAATATTTGTACAGACATTTTAATTTTGTTATTCCTGTGAAGTACAGAAACATGATTTTTAGTGCTCAGTTTATATTTATCAAAGTATAGCTAGCAAGATTTCATTTTTTAAAAGTTTTAAGGACTGCATTAACGAAATTAAATGAAATGATCCTTGTTATAATGCTCTGACAAAAATGCTGACAACTGAACTCCATGTGCATTTAGTTTAATCCTCTCAAGTTCCCTAAGCATTTTATGAAAATTATGTCTATGTAAAAAATAATGCTCTGAATCACGTGTACTGTACCACCATAGCACATAGGCAGATAGAGTTAAATATATAGGCATTTGCCTCAGCTATACAGGTTTATTTTCTGTTCATATATGTCCTGTCCTGTATGTGTGCAGGTTCCACATACTGCAAAATTATTCAGGGTCTGGTGCAACGTCATATGTCCTGGGAAAGTCTGGCCACTTTGGATCATCATTTTGATTCCTTGTGTTAAAGATGTTAAAATAAGTATGCAAGACCACCCATATCCAGTCTCCTTCACTCTCTCTTAAGTAAATGTCCTTTCCGCTTCAAAAAATATGCATATATCAGTGGGACAGATTCCCCCTAGCTGATGTCAGAGTAGTAAGAGGCTAAAAAATTAAGGTATTCAGATGTAACAACAAAACCAACCTGCCTTGACCTGCTAGTTGGTGGGGCTGCCTGTGAGAAGCAGAGTGCTCCCCCTTTAGGGATTTAAGACCCTTATAAAGTCGCACTCTCAAAAACATTACTTCTTTTTTTCTTTTAAAATATTGTTAACGCTATGGTTTTAAACGCTTTAAATGACAGCTGCAGCAGAAAACCACAATTGCTTTCCAGTTGTCCCCAGAAAAAGAAGGCTAGCTCAGATCTGCAATGCACAATAGTGGAAACTGTAAGTTTGACTTGTTGCTGTGTGCTTTTGGTAGCCAAATGTGTCAGTCTGGAGGACCAAGTTTGCCCAATTTGCCTCACAGAGCTTGTGTTTTGCATCATTGCTAGCATTAGACATTAGGCCAAATGCAGGGACAATATATTAAGAAGTATATCAGTGCCGTTAAAGTAGCCAAATCGATTCCAAGGTTGCACACCTCTGCAAAATAAAGTCCCCTCCAATTCATTTGGGCATGAATTCCCCTTGGGAGTGCTTTAACTGTTCACAACAGCTTTTTTTGGCTGCTGGAATCTGGCTGAAAATCTGGCTGTTGGCAAAGGACAGTGAGCAGCACACTTCCCTCATCTAGCTGAATGCAACCTCCATGTGCCTTTTTTGCTGTCTTAGACATCACTAGTGTGACTCTTTCTAAATATTAAGAATTTATATTATCTCCACTGTCAACCCATTGCCCCATCCTAACATCAAAGAGAGAAAGATGACGTGATATTTCCTCACAGTTCCTGCAAGAACAAATCACAGAGAAATTTAAGTAATATCTTCTACAGGTTTTATGTATTGGAATTGTGTCTGCAGAGAGCAGCTGGGCAGAATAGGAATGCATCTTGCAGTACCTAAGTATTGTTCAATAGATAGACCACATTTTTCATCAGGAAACTCCAGTATATCCTTCCTAATGTTTACATTCATACTTCTTCAACAGTAGCTGTAGCTCCCTATCACTTACAGCATTAGGTCCACACCTAAAGGTTTTAATAAATAAACATATTATGATAACAATTATTCTTTTACAAACTGTTTGTTAGGGTCCAAAACAACAATAATGACGTTATTTTTCTTACCGTTAGGGTCTGGAGCTTGTTGTATGTGTCTTCCTCCATGCTTTGCTTGGTTCATTGTGTTGTTGTCGCTGAAAGTCTGCTCCATCGGTGTTTCTGTATTTTCAGTGATCTCAGGAATGATTTCTGTAGCATCATTTTTAAACATCTGCCACCCTTCCACAGATCGAAATGCAATTTGTATCAAGACACAGACAGAGCACACAGCCCAAGAGATCTGCATGGTGGCAGCTCACAGATCAGCTTTTCAGCACCCTGACTGTCTCAGATCCCAGGCAAAGGCACATTGTTCCCCTTTTTAAAATCCTTTTTAGAACCAAGCCAGCCAATGACTACACAAAGTGGGAAGGGCCAGACAGCAACTCATTCATCTCAGCTTTTGTCAGTGTAAAGTAAAATGAGTGTGTGGGGGTGGGTTAGTGACAATATTCTACAACTACTATGTCAAAAACTTCTCATATGCGCTTCATTTTTGTGCCTGGCAACAATGGTGATTGACAAGACTAGGATGAATTGCAACCTGACAAGTCTTTCTGCAGTTTTTTTCTAAGAATGGTATAATTAAAACCTGCTTCTACCTCCATATTTGAATCTTTGGCTATTGTCTTTTCCAAAGGTTTTTTCAGACTTTTTATTTTTACTGTTGTTATTCCTCTCCCCCCTGCCCTGCCCCTGGTATAAAGTAAGCAAATCTAGAAACTGGCATCATACACTGAGCCTGAATCCTTTGCTGCTGCTTTCTGGACTTAGACTTCTGTCCCGATGTGCTTGCATTGCAACACTATACTATGAAGGCATGCACATATAAACCAGTTCCTGAAATCAGTTCTGTCACTTGTAACCTCTGGTGCTCACTATGCACCCCCCTCTGCCCACACGTGGGCCAAGGGGTGTTCTTTTACGTATCCAGGCCCTAAGATATGCATGTGCAATTTAAGCTTATCTGTGGACAATGGCTCATAATTTACACACTGCCCAGGAATTCAGTTTCTGACATGTTCAAGAACTTGTTTGCTTCTCAAACTGTTTTAAGATGCTGCTAAGCCTCCTTTGCCCAAGCAACTTCTGTCTCATAAGAATTTTGCTGAGTCACATGCTACCTTGTGAATATATCAGTCTGAATGCTATGATGTGATCTCCTCCAAGTAGCCAAGAATAAATGGAATCTTAGTATTCTCCCACCAGAGACCAGCAAATGCACTGATAAATCATTCTGGGGGCTTGCCTTTTTCAGTGGTAAGGCAAGAATATATTCGATTCACACAACAGCATTGTTCAGGGATGGAATGATGACTATCTAGTGAAGAATAACAAGCCTACAGCTCCATCTGGTGAGTCAGCTAGCCAGCGACCTTGGCATACTGGAATTAAAATTAAAAAAAAAAAAACCAAACAAACCCAAACCAACACTTAAATGATTTCCTGGATTTGCAGAATAGAAGAAATGAATAGGATACTAATTCTCACGAACAAATCCTTAGAAGATACCTCTCAAGCCTGTTCTATTTTCAGTTGTACTCATTGGCAAAGCCCAGAAAGTAATTTTAGAAGAAACCTCTGTGCTATACTAAGTGAGATTCCATTAGACAGTCCCTCTGTGCTAAAAACATTATAGTAAACTAGCAGAACTAATCTTAAAAAAGAAGGAAAAAAAGTCCTGCTTCTAGTTCTGGCATCAGAGATTTAATTAGTTCTGCACAACAGAAGACAGCTCAATGAAAATATTTAAATGATGAAAACAAACATTGCAAATATCCTTTCTGCTGTTCTCCTTTGCTCAGGAGGAGGAAGATATATTTGACACAAGTTTGTGTTTCAACTCAGAGAGCATGCAGTGTTCTTATACACGGTGCTTTTCATCTTCAAAACCTTTTATGAAGATTAATTAATTCTCACATCACCAAGAGAGGTAAGCCAGGCATACTGATCTTATAGGAGAAAAAAGTGTCCAATACTAACACACGCTCAACATGCAAAAATGGAATTACAATACGACATATTGTGGCTGCTAGTCCTGCATTCAGATGTTATTAATTCTAAGTTTGAAATAACTTCATGAAACGTTCACTTTTCAGCAGTGACATATTGCAACATTCTCTCATGAAGTGTTTTCTGGCAGCACCTATGGTTCAGAGTAGCATGCTAGATATAGCACTTGTTGTCAACATTGTAATCTCAGCTACAGGACCAAAGGATGAAGAAAGCACTCAGAAAATGTTATTTTTTCTTTGAATCTTAATTTTTAGTTACAAACTTCTCTCCTGTGCTTACACAGTGGCTGAGAAAGATTTAGTTCAGCATGAGTAAAAGGTGAATTTAGTTTTACATATATCATTGTTTTATCTATCTGGACTTTCCTCTTTGTTCCTTGCTATAAAATGCTGATAGCTTCTTGCCTCCACTCTTTCCCCCTCTCCAGCTTCACTAGCTCTTTAAGTACAAAAAACCCAAGCTATTGCTTTTTCTTTCATTATGCTGGATTTGACCTGGTAGGTATCTTTGATCTACGATAGATGCATATTTTACAGACACCATCCCTTCTCCAGAGTGCTACCTACACAAAGAGTACCATACTGCTATTCAGGACAAACACATTAATGTAAATCCAGATCACACTATTTTAGCTATAACCAAGAGGTTTCAACTCCAAAAATGTAGTGTTGCTATTTGCAACAAATAGCTGTTTTAAAAAATACCATACCCAATTAGCTTGCTTGTAAGGAACATCTCACAGCAAAGGGCAGGTGTGCAGTAACTTCAGAAGAATAAAAAGGTGTATTTCTTCCAGTACTTTCTCAATTTCATATTACATGGAAAGAAAGCTCTCATTCCCGTTTTTATACAATCTTTCCTTCTACAGCATATCATTATGGATTAGAGGCATACAAGCTCTTCTTGGCCAGCTAAAATAGGCAGAGGAATTTGCAATTACTGTACTTAAACAGCAAGATAAGACTAAAAGAGGAAGGGTATGATCTGTTAACGGAGCAGTGATCTGACATTCTAACTATTTTTAGCCTACTCTAAAAGCAGAGCTAGAAATGGTTTCATTACTGAGTCACTTATCAGTAACTCAAAATAGGATATACCATCTTAAAGCTCAATTTTTAAAATCATTTAATAGCACTGTCTTATTTATTCCTCTCCACCCTCATATTATAAAACATTTGTTAAAGCAATTTTGTTATACTGAGATAAAGAATACCACTGAAGTTACCACTAGAAGTGAGCAGTGTCCTATGAAGTAAAAGAACATCTCTAATATAAGAACAAATTCCTGTATGTCTTGATACTGACATATACAAAAACATCACCATAAGGTAAACGGACTCAATTTTAATAAACCATTCTGGTTTTAATCTGACAACTATTAGCCTTCTTACAATCTATGGAACAGTAACAAAAATCTAATGCCTGATAGTTTCTTAACTCTTTAATGGATTGGAATTTTTGAGTTCCAAGTAACAGGTTAAAGACAAAGTGCATGCACATAAAACTCCATTCTTTTTTTTTTTTTTTTTCTTTTAGTGCAGATAGGTGTTATGAATACATGGTGTGAGACGAGATAGGAAAAAAAAAATCTATGCTCATAGTAAAAATTTTAAAAGGATGATTTATAAAGGTTGCAGCATGAAAAAGTCAGTATAGTAGAAAAGATAAGGCCAGTATTCCTATTCCCCAAGTTACACAGCATGAAATTAGTAACTAGGAATTTTGAAGAAGCAATCAATTTAATACTGATATAACGGGAGAAAGCAAACAGGTATGTAATTAGCCAATGAAATTGACTACTGCTCGTTATTACTGAACCATACTGATTCTAAACAAGCACTAAATACTGACTGACTGTAGGGAGGTGAAAGGAAACACTATGTAGAGTGTTCCCCAGTTGTCCCTTTAAAGGACACAAAAGAGAAATGGCTACTTGATTCAGCAGTTCCCATCCTGTATAAGGAAAGAGAAATAAGCCTGGTCTTCAACAAGGATAATCACCGCTGCAGTTCTAATTTCAAGAAAGTTATCTAGCTACACAGAACTCCCCACCACCACTCACACTCCCCCCAAACCACCCAAACCCAACAACTAGAAGTAAAATAATGTATGGCCTTTGT
The DNA here is from genome assembly GCF_013368605.1 of Nyctibius grandis. Taxonomy (NCBI): domain Eukaryota; kingdom Metazoa; phylum Chordata; class Aves; order Nyctibiiformes; family Nyctibiidae; genus Nyctibius; species Nyctibius grandis. The sequence goes on from NC_090683.1 coordinate 7,417,601, forward strand.
GATTTTTGATTAGTGAACTGAATATACAAAACTAGATCTGGGCTTACACGTGTTACTAATACAACAGTGTTCCTGTTTAAAATAGTGTTAAGATTTTCAATCTAAAACTACATTAAAGCACAGATAAAAAGGGAACACATACATCTCAGGTTCTGTTAGTGTAACCAACAAATCTGAGTTTGCAGTGGGAGATCCTTTGCGTTAATACAGTGCTATAACTCACAGGTACACATTTACACACTAAGTTAGGCATACTGTAAACAAAGCTCCCTCTCCCAACATTGCAATGACTCATTTCATCTGTATGTCAAACAGAATCAAGATATCATTTATTTTAACAGAAAGGAAATGTTTCTTATTTCACGTGGTACGTAACAATGCTCATTTCTATTTAATGATACCATGCTCATTTCTATTTAATGATACCATGCAAGCAATCCAAGAAGTCAAGAGTGTACTTCTGCAAACTGCTTTGTAAGCACACCTGTGCTGCCCTACTGTAATTAATCTGCATATGTGCTCATTCCATTCTATGTTAATAAACAGTGATAGTAAAGAAGGGAGAGAGACACTGTAATTCAACACAAGCCTCAGGAGCCATTATATTCTGATACTTAGGACTTTATCATACATCCAGCACAAGCATTCCTAAATACAGACATTATTTCTTCCTTGCTCAAGTTTTTTCCTCAACATTTGCTCTTGACATTTTTTTCTAGTATGACTTCAAAACAAAAAATAAGAGATTTAATATCAGACTATTTCATGTCAATCATAACAGCAAGAGGTACAAATATTCTTGGAAATACAGTGTGCATCAAGATTGGGCTCTGAATGGCTTTACTACCACACACTGTGTATTGCATAAATCCACACTAAACACAACACTGCATACACTTAATTTTACAAGTGAGTGCGTCTGTGCATTTGTATATATGCGTTTCCATTCCTTGAAGCTCCTGCACTCAAACTTTTAGGCACCTGTGTGCATGAAAAAAGAAGCTTTAGAAAATACAGTACTTCAATTAAGAGTGCGTGAAGAGATGTGTTGGGGCTCTCAGAAAATGGTGCTCTGGTGGGATACAAGACAAGCCTTAAATGAATCACACTCAATGTCAATGCAAACCACCTATGCTACAGAGTCTGCAAGGGGCTCTGAAATACATGTGAAAACAGCTGTTATCACTGGAGTTACCCCTCTAAAAACACCTCTTTATTGCAACAGCTCCAAACAGTGACACAGTTTTGTGCCGTCTTGAAAGACAGACACAGAGTTCAAGAAAGATACTTTCAGTAGACAAGAGCAGAAATTCTGTCTCTCTCACATTATGTGATTTAGCTTGGTGGTTGGGGTTTGGGAATCTAAAGCACCTAAGACATCCTCTGATGGTTTGAGAAACTTCAAAAAATACTACAGTGCTCTGTTCTAGGGCTTGAGTTTACCCTCCTTCACTAATTGCTCATTGAGCTGGCAAAGCTGCCTTAGAAAGCCATCATTGGGGCCAATCTCTCGCTTCTGACGGACAGTGCTCAATGCAGACTTGACATCCATATTCTGGCGAAGCATGAGGTAGGCGATGACCAGTGTAGGAGAACGGCTGTAGCCCTCACGGCAATGCACAAACACTTGTCCTGCAGGGAAGACAGGTCATAATTTGGGTTATACTGGAACATGTGTTTGAAAAACAACGTGAAATAGCTAGAATATAAAGCGTAACAATATTAGTCCTTCAGCAGCTTGAGAACTGTAAATTCTGAATGCTACAGAAGACACGTGGAACTTGGAAGAAAGGTGCTATCGCTCTGTTAGTAGCTACACAGGCTGTTGTGGTTAGGTATCAAAAGTTCACACTAAAACATATTTGCTACTATATTACAAAGAATCAAACTGTGTCTATTTACTACACTTCTCCAGTCTTTTGTGGTTTAGAATAAGCCTTGACCCTAAAGATGACCAGTACCAAAGAGCACAAATAAATGATGCAAAGTTTAGAATACACTGAAGACAGAAATATGCTGTTTGTCATATATTGCATATCTTCAAAGATATCTAGCCTTTTTGCTGCATTGCTGCCAATTCCTATGGGAACTCCATGTTGGATCATACCTGGCTAATTCTCTGGCTACGAAGCCACATTAACACGCAAGTAAATGAAACTGCTGACTGTGCAGCAACAAGAACCTGAAACATCTAATCACACCTATGCTAGCACCGATAAAATGCTTCCAGCTAACTGATTAGAGAACTCATTCTACATATTTGTTGGGTTGTATTGGGTTTGCGTGGCAAAGTTTCGGTAACAGGAAGGGCTACAGGGGTGGCTTCTGTGAGAAGATGCCAGAAGCTTCCCCCATGTCTGATAGAGCTAGTGCCAGCCCGCTCCAAGACGGACCTGCCGCTGGGCAAAGCTGAGCCCATCAGCGATGATGGTAGTGCCTCTGTGGTAACATATTTAAGAAGGGGGGGGAAAGACGTGCTGCACAACAGCAGCAGGGAGAGAGGATTGAGAATATGTGAAAGAAACAACTCTGCAGATGCCAAGGTCAGTGAAGATGGAGGGCAAGGAGGTAGTCCAGGCACTGGAGCAGAGATTCCCCTGCAGCCCGTGCTGAAGACAAATGGTGAGGCAGGCACAGCTCATGGAGGTTAATGGTGGAGCAGCTATTCACCTGCAGCCCATGGAGGACCCCACACTGGAGCAGGTGGATGCGCCCGAAGGAGGCTGTGACCCTGTGGGAAGCCTGTGCTGGAGCAGGCTCCTGGCAGGACCTGTGACCCTGTGGAGAGAGAAGCCCACACTGGAGCAGGTTTGCTGGCAGGACTCGTGACCCCATGGGGGACCCACGCTAGAGCAGTCTGTTCCTGAAGGACTGCACCCCATGGAAAGGACCCATGCTGGAGCAGTTCATGAAGAACTGCAGCCCATGGGAAGGACCCATGCTGGAGAAGTTTATGGAGGACCATCTCCCATGGGTAGGATGCCACCCTGGAGCAGGGGAAGAGAGTGAGGAGGAAGGAGCGGCAAAGACAATGTGTGATGAACTGACCACAACCCCCACTCCCTGTCCCCTTGTGCCGCTCGGGGGGAGGAGGTAGAGTTGCTCTCTACAACTACCTGAAAGGAGGCTGTAGCACGGTGGGGGTTGGCCTCTTCTCCCAGGCAACTAGCGACAGGACTAGAGGACATAGCCTCAAGCTGCGCCAGGGGAGGTTCAGGTTAGACATTAGGAAAAATTTCTTCACAGAAAGGGTTATTAGGCATTGGAATGGGCTACCCAGGGACATGGTGGAGTCACCATCCCTGGAGGTATTTAAGAAAAGACTGTATGTAGCACTTAGTGCCATGGTCTAGTTGACACAGTGGTGTTAGGTCAAAGGTGGGACTCGATGATCCCAGAGGTCTCTTCCAACCTAGTCGATTCTGTGATTCTGTGAAAACTGGAAGTGAAGTTGAACCTGGGAAGACGGTAGGAGTGGGGGTAAGGTGTTTTAAGATTTGGTTTTATTTCTCATTATCCTACTCTGCTTTGATTGGTAACAAATTAAATTAATTTCCCCAAGTCAAGTCTGTTTTGCCTGTGACGGTAATTGCTGAGTGATCTCCCTGTCCTTATTTTGGCCCACAAGCCTTCTGTCATATTTTTCTCCACCTGTCCAGCTGAGGAGGGGGAGTGATACAGTGGCTTAGTGGCCAGGTGGACCTGGCATCCAGCCAAGGTCAGATCACCACACGGGTAAATCCTGTAGGTAGGTATCCAACAATAATAAAGCAGGCCACTGCTCCCTTTGAGAAATCTAACTCCATTTTACTGCTGCTCAGCTGCTTCCTCTTTGACCTGCTTTTCCAGACACAAAAATTTTCCCTTCCAAAATGCAGTGGGAAATATGGCCCCAGGCTACTCTCCAGAGTAAATTTTTTTCTGAGATGAGAACAGATGAACCATACACACACATTTTATCATAACCACAATTTGCTTTGAACCCTAGCAACAGAAAGCCTGTTACCACATTTGCCTTGAAGCTGCAGAGGCTTCTCAGCTCAAGGTAAATCTCTAATCAGTTGCAAGTTAAACCAGCTAAACCAATTCATTCTCAACATTTCTTGAGAGCCTGTAGCCATAAATCAGCAAGATTTAGAGATTCTTGATCATATATGTGGAAGAGAATTGACCTCCCCTCTGCAAATGATCAGAAGCAAAAGGGTTTCCAGCTTCCTGTCAAAGGCAGTGTCTTAAGGGCTGCCTTCCAGAACTTCATGCAACTACAACGCTAAAATGAAATTGAAGGAAAATAGTGCTGCATTCCTCTTCACTGTCCTTACTCTACACTTCAATGTCAAACAAAACTATTAAATTTCAGTAGTGAGTTAATCTTAAAACTGGCTCCAGCATCACCCAGCTACAAAGTTCCTCTCTGTTTACCACAGTAAGAAAACAGTGGCAGGCATGTGGTAGACAATACTAAGACTGAAATAATCAGCAAATAGAACTGCTACTGTAAATTCAGATTGACTCTGCAACTGTTTAGATCAAACTGAATAGGGACAGTCATGGTGCAGCTGGCACTGTTAAACTCTTCTTTCCTACTGCAACCTGCTTCAGTGAGTCACAATGCTAACTGGAAGAGCCACATTTCAATTTTTAGAATTTTTCATACTTCAAAGTAGAGGTAAAATTTCTTTCCATCTGTCAAAACCACATCACAGCTCTAGTAATCCTTTTGCCCATTTCAGAGAAAGAACTTCTAGAATTGTAGTTGTTCTCAACCCTTCTTTTTCATGTTCAGTTATGAAGCAAGAAAGAAATTAAGCATGTGTGGACATCACTGGTATGCTGAAATAGTCAGAAAACAACAAACACCGTCTGGCCCACTGCACTATGTCCTAGGACTTCTTCTCCACACTGTAGAGAAATGTGGCAATCAACAATGTCGAAAATATAATCTCCAGCCTTCCCACAATCCTAGGGAATAAAGAGGTAGTCATGACATAAAATAAATTAATGGCTTAATGTAATAAAAATTGTAAGGCCACAGTCTCTATCCTTACCATACATTTGGAAAAAACCCCCATATAACAGGTTGTGTGGGTACTCTTCAGCAATGCATTACTTGTATCACTTCTGCCTTTAATTTATAATTTCTAGTGTCCTAAAATAACTTAGATCCTGAACTTATTTTGATTTTTTAATGTGATTTACCACTTCTAAGGAAAAATAAGAACATATCTTCCCAGAAAGGCACTATTATAGGATGCAGCAGCTTTTTCACTTTTCAAAGTCACCCCTACAGTGACAGACTTCCATTTGCCATATACTGGAGACCTACAGAAGATTAAGATGTCTCATTGTGTATTCTGATGTCTTTGATCCAGAGCCTTGATCTGAATTCCTGACTTTGTTGCTCAGCTGAGCAAAGAACCATTTTAAACAGTAAAACAAATTGCTAAGAAACATACGCAGTGCACAGAAAACATAGTAGAAAGATATTTCAGTTTGCCTTACCATCCTTCTGGGAAAGTGCTTTCTCAATAAAATCAGCTGCCTCCTCAAAATAGCGACTGAGGTTAAATTCTTGTGTATCGTTAGCTTTAATGCCATGGTATCTGATGCCTGTGCCTTCATAAAACTCTGCATTAGTGTTCACATGCATGAATGACTTCCCCTCTGCTGCATTCAGAACATGGGTTATCCCCAGACGCTGCAGCCTCATAATGTTCTTGGCTATGAACCTGTATGATAAAAAGTGTCAAGAAAACGATTAGAACTTGGTGAATCATCTCAGTATTTATGATGTCCCCAGAAGGTATTGATAACCAAAACCTTTGATTTTTCTGTTAATAGATGCTAAATATACTGTGCCCAGAAGTGAATTAGCTATAGATTATAAATTCACAGATATATTTAGAGCCATGGTCACTACTTGTGCATGAGAGAACGCTACTTTCTTGGCTGACAACCGCGCAGAGCACACATGAAACTTAAATCTGTTAGACCCTACTATGGCATAAAATTATGACTCTTTCCAAACATAAAATTCTGACCAAAGTAAGAAAATACCGGAGATAACAGAAAGCCCAGGCAAGACACTTCCAAGATTAACCGTTATCTACATAAGATAATTTAAAAAACAGTTCTAAAAAGCCTCTACTGCCGGCTACCAGTGTTGCAGGGCTAGGTAAGCAGTACTTGCTACTCTAGCAGACAGTCCAGACAAACATACGTTTTATTTCAGGGGGCAATTTTAACCACTGTGAAACAGCACTGGCTCCTTCTCAGGCCACAGGAAGAGAGAAAGTAACTATGAGTAAATGTTCCTGCATCTTCAAAGGTCTCATCTGCAGACTCCAATGAGGTGTAGTCCTCTGTCCCTGTGCTATTCAACATCTTTGAAGTCATGGAAAGATCTGGCAAGGCTATCCAAAGGCCAGCAATCCAGCGATACAATTCAGACTTTGTCACTTAGTGTTTTCATCATAAGTATGTAAATTTTAGTGTCTTAGTTGAAATTGATATCTGAACGGAAAAGAATCCAGATGAGTGATGTTTAAGATGCTGAAGTGCTTAAGAAAGCATTCAGTACTTTTAGGTCAGCTAAGCCCTTTCCAGCTCCTCAGTTCTATCAAATAATTGTAGCAAAACCACGTGCTTTGATCTAAAAGAGCACCCTACCCTATTACTGAACAATTGAGCAGGATGATACGTAACAGTCATGCCTTTCAGGCTTGATGATGACAATTAATTAGGTCCACTAATAATGCCATAAACTCTGATAGAAGCTCCAGGTTGTACAATGGCAAACAATCCATCTGCTTAGCAACACAACTTATCATGCACAAATCTCTACTTGTGCACTTGAATGCAATCTATAGTAAGAGCAGATAACCATTAAATAATATGAGGAGACCATTAACTCCTTTTTGTCATAAAACCACTACTTTTCATTCTGAGCCTGATTATTTCTGTATATCAGTCCCAATATTTGCTTCACTTTCCTGGGAAGGAAAAAAACCATGTGTTTTATCACACCATGTGGTCTCCTAGTAAAATCTGACCTCACTGGTCAATATTAGCAGAATGTGACAGAAGGCTTTAGTTGAAAGATAACTCAGTTCCTGCACACTTTGTGAAAAGAGGTAGCCTAAACAGACATAAATCCCTTTATTGTTTTTAAAGGCAGCTTTCACTATGTGTCTAACTGGAAGTGGAAACAGAAATATTTTAGAAAAATCTCCCTACGGCTCAAGTCATAAATTGCAAATACAAGGAGTCTTAATATTAAGCTGAGCTCCAGATAAGCATTTGTACAGTATCTTTTTGGACAAGTTTCTAAGAGATAGCAATGCACCTAAGAGTTTTGGCTGGACACTTAGCTATTCTAAAAAAGTTAAATACCCAAATTAGTTGGTTTATATCTATATGAATCTCTGAGTGCATTCACTCACAATTTTCATGTAATCCAAGGCTATATGAACATCTAGAGTGTACTTTTTCTCCTAATGACTGTTCACCCCTTAAATTGTAGTTTATGAAGATGAATCCTCATGCATGAGAGAAGCTTCTACCTTTTCTGCTGTCTGTGCCGAACAACTATGGCAATGAGCCACATATTTGTAAAGACTTCATTACCCAAACAAATGTTTACAGATTTTCCATCTGGCAGGACACCATCTGTGCCAGGAGACAAGTATCAGTGCCTGGGGAATTCTGCTTGCAACACAAAAGTAAATCCTACAGTGCAGGCCAAAGCAAAAACTGTTAATTCAGCTGTGAATTCCTGTGCTTAGTGGGGTGGGTATATGGTTTCAGTAACAGTATATAGATCAGTATATATCTGATAGTGGTGAGGATCAATATGAACTCATGTGCTGGAATCGTGGTTGAATCTGGCAACACAGACTGGCTTCCCTGGAGGCAAACTCATTCCCAGTGAATGATGTTTGCAAATTTAATAGATTATTTTCTAACACAGCTAGAGATGAAAAAGAGAGTATTTGTATCCCTTTCTTCCTCCCTTTCCAAACAGTCCTTGGCTCTCTCCCATCCTTAACATTTCATTCCAGCTGCATCATGTTCAATGTTGAAATGCTAGCTCCTACAAATAGCAGGGAGATGCTAACATCAGCTTCTTGTATTTCCCTTAAGAAAAATCACAGAAACTTGTCTGTTCTCAATATGGAAGACTGAGAGTTCCTCGTCCTGTGAGTAACACTGGTAAGATGTGTCTCTTTTGAACAGAGATGAACAATTTTACCAGCCACAAAACACAGGTATTGGAGAACCATGCATCAGCAATTACGGGTACATGAGGCTACAAAGCATTGCCATATGGGGTTATAAGCAAATAGACCAAGTCCTTAATGGCAAAAAAAGCCAGCACATTAATACATTTTAAGTTCCACTGTTATGTTCATGCAAAATTGTTTCCTCACCACTTCTTCCCTTACAGTCACTAAATTTAATATTAATTTGGGGAGAATGCCTTTCATACCCCTTACAACACACCTGCACTTCTAGCACATTAAGAACAAAGAACTGCTTCATGGGTTACCCACACACATTAAAGCAGACAGAAAACTCAGACTGGTTATTTGTAACCAGAACCTAAAGATGCATTCTGTCCAACTGTCCCGGTCACCGATTAAGATGTTACACTGAAACACATCTTGACTTGTACAGAAATAGAAAATTATTTGTACTTCCAGTGTATCCTGAATTCTTATTTTATTATTGCTTGAAAAACATATAATTGTGCTAGTCTGTCACCTCTATAATCTTGTTTTAGTGATACTACATTTTTACTCATCTTCACAATTCTTGTCTAATCTTCTTGAGAGGTTAGAACTGTCTACTGTGATATGCAAAACCATTATTTTCAAAATATTTTATCATTTTATCTCTGTGTTTTCAATAATTATGACTTTCATGTATTGCATGTAAGATCTAGTACTTTGGCTCTGCCTGTAACTTGAAGTCTTTTCACAGGTAAATTGCTGTTCTACACCACGACCCAATTTAATCCCATCCACCTGAATGTTTCTGCATTGTCATTTTATCTAAAGATGAGTTGCTCATAAGGAGAGACAGCAGCACCCCATGCAAAATATTCTAAAAGGTTTCCAACAGAAGTTTCCGAATCTCACTCAGTCATTTTAGCTTTTTCGTGTGAGTTCCTGTTCAAATTCTATTGCTTTTATGCCACGTATTGGGATTCCAATCCCGCTCTGTTAAAACTCTACACGTGGCTACTCTGTGAATTCTTATAGTTATAAAATCTCTGCTGTGCGTAGTCATAAATGTTGCCCTATATTGCAGAAAGGTTTGATCCATTCAAGTCAAAGCAGAGAGTTGCATGTCAGATCAAATGACCGTGTTACTTTGTTCTCCTGCTATATTGCCTTCCCAGACTTTCCTGTAGCCCAATGTAAAGTGCTTCCAACGACTCCTCAGAGATTCAGTAAGGAGATTTGTGCAACAAAGGCCAAAACCGAGACACAAAGTGAGCGCCAATCAGATACACACTGCACCAAGATGCATTCCAAGCTCTGCGCAAATACAGGCCCCAAACAAAGCTATGGCTTATCTCTTGCACACAGTAGTAAAAGCTTTATTGATGCCTTGCACGCTGTTGGACCCACGCATGCAGAAAGCCTGAGAGGCTGAGTGCAAAGGAGGTTCACTTCCCCAGCAGTTCGTAGAAGGAGTCAAGTCAGAAAAACGGATCTCTTCAGCCTTATCTTTACAGAAGGAGAGTACAAAAGAAGGATATGTAGCTGGAAATGGCGTGAGAACAGATCTGCAGTTTCAAATTCTTTCAGAATGACAACTAATATAGCAAATGCTACTTACAATGCAGTATACCACAACCCCACTTGATACAAAAAATCCTCCTAAGAATTAGTATTATTTCCAGTTTGAGAATATCAAAGTTCATCCTGCTGACTGAATCTTAACAGACATTAATCCACTCAAATAGACCTCAGCATTATCTTAACTCTCTGTGGATGCTTCAAAGATATTATTGCCTACATAGTCTTGATAAATTAAGTAGGTTGTCTGTTCCCACTGTGAAATAGCTTTTTCAGCCCACAAAGTTATTTCTTACCTCTAGCTGTCCTCAATTTTTCAGCACCCTTTTAAAAACACTGACAGTAGAATTGCATGTTGTCAGTCCAACTAACAATTAAACTGTTCTTATGCTACAAACTGCACTGGTGCTCCAGATATCTTCATTTGTCAATTATTACATAAAAAGCCTTTCTCAGTGGTAAAGCTTTCCACTAGACAGACATTTTCCATCCTTCAACTTACACATGCATTCTCTGTTCCTAGACAACCTTGCATCTGAATGTATTAAAGTCCATACTGTATAATTAAAATAAATTACTGAAAAATGAAAACTACTCTCTAGTAGCTATCTTCGAGATATTTTTTAATCATTTACTGTGCAAATCACTTTGCAGGCTATGACTTCATTTCTTGTCGGTAACTGCTAAAAATATGAAGGAGAAGGTGGCTGCCAGATGTCAGATTAGCTATTGAGATAATAATTTCAGTCCTATCTCTAGACGCGCATGTCCTGCATCAACTAGCAGTGACAAACATCACTTGGTTTGGCTTAGGAGAAAGTTAATGAAAACCTATGGGTTTGACTTATATTTCTTTAGGAGTTACAAGCTTCAAATAAGAAGAGGGATCCAGTATACTACACATGTATCAAAAAGTCCCCAATTTCACACAGATAACGTGTACAAAGATGGACAAAAAGGGGAAAGAGATTCAGCAGGATATGATAGAATTGGAACAGTTAACTGAAATAATAATCTTGGTGCAAAGAGTAAACATCATACAACTGAGAAAAGAAGTGCTATTTGTGAACCCTGAACACTTTTCCCCATTTAAGGGCTTTCGTCATAGCCATACCTGTATCACTCTGTCTTCCATCATCTGCATGAATACTTAATTGAGTTTTTTTAGGGTTTAGAGTGCAGAAACATTGATTTGACCAATCACAGACATGGGTGGTGACTCCTGTTAAAGCCTTGCTTCCTTTAGGCCATTTTGCACATGGTTAAACTGAGATCTAATATCCATGTTGCTAATTTGCTTGCTCTTCATGTTCCAGCTTATTCCACTCATCTGGCACGTGGTTATTACACCGGCATTGTGATCAGGCTTCCGCAGATGATATTGTACATATATCTCATGGCCTCTTGTCTCTCCTCCCTCTTCTGTGTGGATGACCACAACTTCTTAGCAAGAGGAAGAAATATCAGGAGCAAAACCAAGCCCAGCACGGACACAACTGAGCAGGTGTGCTTCATTCCTAACCAACTTAACTAGTTTTAACCTTGTTTCAGCTCTATTTTAGCTTAGATTTGGGACTTTAACATGGTACTGAACATTTTAGCAGATACCATCTATAAGTCAGGCTGCTCAGGCCCTGCAGCCACAGGCCTCCGGGCTGCCAGTTCCCCTAAGCTCGAGGCCCTCGGGCTGCACAGCCCGGGCCAGGCCCCGGAGGGCCTCCCGGGGCTCGCAGCGATCCAGCAGATTCCGCCCTTGCGGCCTGACTTCCTCCAGCTCAAACTCCTGTTCAGGCGGCTACTGAGCGAACGCCCTGCGTCTCACAATGCTGCACGGCCTCGCAGTTCGCCTACCCCAACCTCTGCGCTCAAGCGCCTACGAGAACACCTCAGAGCTTACGAACGCGGGCCCCGCGCCTGCACCGCGGCCAGCCTCGCCTCTCGTCAGCCGCCCGCCTCGGCCCCTCTCCGGCGCACTCACGCGTTCCCCACGTGGATGCGCGGCACCACCTCGTTGCTGTGCGCGCTAGGGAGGCTGTAGCAGCCGCTCCCATTAGCGAGAAGGTCGTTCAGCTCCTCCACAGAGATACGGTAATCAGACATGGCCAGGCCCGAGCCGATCCCCGCCGGCCAGCCACAGGCCCCCTTGGCGCAGCAGCTCGGGCGCGGCCCGCTCCCGCCCCGCCCCGCCTGGCACCGGCCGCCGCCTGATAGGCGGAGTCGCGTCAGCTGGTTCTGTCGGCGACGCCCGGTGGGGTCAGGTTCGGAGCAGCGCGGGGAGCGCGCAGTTGCTTCAGTGTTGTGGTGTGCTTCTCGGTGCTTTGATCTGTCTGGCCCGGCGGCCTCTGCTGCGCTCCTCGACCGCGGACGGTTCCAGACCCGTGCAGCGCAGGAGATGGACGCTGCAGGCCTCACCCTGAAGCTGCTTCTGGTCGGAGACAGCGCCGTGGGGAAGTCCAGGTGCGGGCCGTACGGGCAGTGCGGGCGGGGCGCTCTCGACACCGGGCTGAGTTCTCGGTTTCTTTCCCTACAGCCTCTTGCTGAGGTTCACTGACGGTGCGTTTGAGCCGTGCCTGAAACCCACCATCGGTGAGTCCCCGAGCTGGGGACGTTGTCGCTTGTTTTCGTTTGGGTCGCATTGGCGAGAGGCAGCGGCGGGGACCCAGAATTGTGCGAGCGAGGGGGGGCGGCTGCGAGGGCGGGCGCTGTTGGGGTGGGGGGGGCGGCTGTGAGGGCGGGCGGGCGCTCTTTTGGGGGGGCGGCTGTGAGGGCGGGCGGGCGCTCTTTTTGGGGGGGCGGCTGTGAGGGCGGGCGGGCGCTCTTTTTGGGGGGGCGGCTGTGAGGGCGGGCGGGCGCTGTTGGGGTGGGGGGGGCGGCTGTGAGGGCGGGCGGGCGCTGTTGGGGTGGGGGGGGCGGCTGTGAGGGCGGGCGGGCGCTGTTGGGGTGGGGGGGGCGGCTGTGAGGGCGGGCGGGCGCTCTTTTGGGGGGGGCGGCTGTGAGGGCGGGCGGGCGCTGTTGGGGTGGGGGGGCGGCTGTGAGGGCGGGCGGGCGCTGTTGGGGTGGGGGGGGCAGCTGTGAGGGCGGGCGGGCGCTGTTGGGGTGGGGGGGGCGGCTGTGAGGGCGGGCGGGCGCTGTTGGGGTGGGGGGGCGGCTGTGAGGGCGGGCGGGCGCGCGCTGTTGGGAGTAAGGGAGCCGGCTGCGAGGTTGGGCGTTCGCCAGTTTGTTCTGACAAGCCTTCCCTGACGTCTTAGGTGTTGATTTTAAAGTAAAGAAAATGGTGGTAGACGGCCATGCAGTACAGCTTGCAATATGGGTAGGTTTTCTTCCAGACAGATATAGGTAGTTTTTGTTCTCAACCAAGAGCTTCCTTTGGTGTTTTTTTTTCTCTTCCTTCCCCCTGCCCCTTGGTAAAGTCTTCTGCATGTTGAGATTATATGTACTTACGATGCAAATGCACGTAGAATGAGTGTCTGTCCTAATCGTCCAACAGTAGTTGCAGACAAGTTTCTTTCAAAACACTGATCAGTGCTTCATTGCTCTAGGTTTGAGACTTCCTTCAGTACTAGCAGAGATTTGTGACTGCTCTTTCCCCGACTTACACAACTGGGTTTCTCAAACCATCTGTGAAGTGTTAGGCTTGTGAAGATGTGGATGTGTGAGAAAGGCATTTCATGCCTGTATGGCCCAGAGGCACTCCCAGGACAAACAGCACTTAAGTCGAGTAAACTGCAGAAAAGCCATGTTCTGGGTGATGAGTTACATGATTTCCTGTAGGGACTGTGCAGCAGATGCTGTATTTTAGTTAAAATAATGGAAAAAAATATAATTGGTCCTGAACTACTTAAAGGTTTGTTCAAATTTACTGGGAGACTTGAGCATTTGTCCTGAGCAGGATTATTTATAATATTATAAAGGAAGAGACTTTATGTGTATGGTCATGGGTTTTTGCAAAAGAACATGTCATTACTAATCAAGTAATTGGGACTATTGGAAAGAGAGCATAAATGTGCCTTGGGCTGGTATTAACAAAAGTAATATAAATGCCAAAACTTGAATTATTTTCTTACTTTCATTCACACTTTGTGTACAGAATGCAGAGCAAGAGCGAGCAAGTCACATTTGCTTTAGCCAGTGAGCGTAGGTATTGGCTGTATTCTGAACATGCTGCACACAAAGCAGGAGCTTTGCTGAGAGTAACCAAGATACGTTTGCCCTAATAATCACACAGGGCTGTGTCTCCTTGCTGTGAAATCAAAAGCAAGGCTAGAATTTGCACAAGTTGTATAGCTTGAAAAGGCACTTTTGCAGCAGTCTGTGACAGCATCAGGGGAAACTGCTAATTAGGGAGGGAAAACCAGTGCAGTTGTACAGTGTTAAATAAAAACTTTAATGCAGGTGAAAAAGAGGCTTCTGCTTTAGTGTCCATGTGTGCATAGATGCCTGAGAGTACAATCTCTTTAGTAATGATGACCTGAATTAAGTAAATATATTGCCAATTTCAGTTTTTTTCTTAATAAAGAAGAAATAAATTATAACTTAGCTGTTAGTCTGTCTATTGTAATCTGTACATAAATTTATTTTTGGTAAAAATCATATTTGTGTAATTTTTTTGCCTCATTGTTTGTTCTGAGGGTTTTTGAATTTCATGTTGCACTTAGGAGCTATTTTGAAGATTCATGAGAATGTGTGACATACTGCAGTAATAATTGAATGAACCTACTGATTTTGAATTTCTTACATGCGTAGAATCAGCAAACTTGAAGTAGTTCTTTCTAACTAGATTCTCCTTTCCTGCTGTAGAGGAGCAAAGGGAGATTTTTGGAACCACTATGTCTCCATTCCAGCAGTGTCTCTCACTGGAAAACCAGTTATTCCTCACCTCATTGAGTTCAGCTGATTGTTAACTAATTAAGCCTAGCTGCTTGGCTTGCAGCAATAGCCTTACCTATTTCTCTTGAACCCCACTGACTTTCTTGTTGTTTCACTCATGTTACAGGTGTCTGTGCTTATTGCTTTAACCTTCAATCAAGTCCTCTCCATGCTTTCTACCCCCTCATCTGTTTTCTGTTGCTGCTGCTAATGTTTTCTGACTGCTTCCCTCATTCTGTTGTCTTATGGTTTCACATATCCTTGCTGGTCAGGTAGAATTTAACTTTGTTTATCTTGTGTAGTTTAAAATACTGTTTTTGTTCTAAATATATTTGATTTTGTGTATGCGTGGGGATTTGTTTGTTTGTTGTTTTTTTTTTTTTTTCCCCCTCTGTAGGACACAGCAGGACAGGAACGCTTTAGAACACTGACTCCCAGTTATTACCGAGGAGCTCAAGGGGTTGTTTTAGGTAGGAGGTATATGGAAGAAAAACATGATTACAAAAAGTGTGGTCTTTATTACTACCTAAATGCGCATGTCTTTACAAAAGGAGGTTGTCGTGAGAGAATGAGAGGAACAATTACGGGTTTTACAACATCGCTGCATCATCACCTCAGACACTTGAGTATGCAAAACCACTGGCAGGAAATAATGTTTCTTCAAAATACCTTTAATTAAAAATACAGAGATGTAATGCTGCAAGCTGTTGAGTGGATGAATTATTAGCTTTGTAGTTATTACTTTGGTGAGTTTATGGTAATAAGGCAAATTGGGTTTTGTGGTGTTGTTTATTTTCCCCACAATGTTTTTACTTTTTTTTTTCTAGAAGCTATTGATGTGATTACTGTAAGACATGGGATTTGTAGCACAAGTAATGGATGGCTAGTCTCTTTCTGCATGACAACATCAATTAGAAAAAGAATGGATTCTTATTCTCAGGATTTGTGAAGGCTGAACACCTTGCTGTACAAAATAAATCTTTGACTGTGATGCAACTTTTTAAACCTTAGTGATTAAGTGAATGTAGTTATGAAGTTACCAGTGACCAAAAGTCACTGTGTTTTTAGCAGCAGTGCATGCACGTAGTTATACATTAAATGAGGTGACAAAATACCTATTTCAAAATATTCTGTGTGGCGCATTTCAGAACTAGTAACGGGTATAAGATTTCAACTGGTAAGTCTGATTTCTAGTCACAGATCTATTGCAGAGATGCTCGTGTTTTGTAATCCCTAGTGACTTTGGGGCAGCACAGCCCATATGTTCCAGCTCTGGGAAGAGGATATGGTTGATGCATCTTTCTGTAATTCTCTAATACTGCTTTTTTTTTCGGGGCAGTAGTTAGTAGGGATTAAATTCTGCTGTAATGAAGTAAATATTGTTCAAGACTCTACAGCTGTTAAGCTGCTTTTCCTCTGTTACCAGTGTATGATGTTACAAGAAAAGACACTTTCGCAGGACTAGAGAGCTGGCTGAATGAGCTGGAAATGTATACGACCAAAAGCAACACTGTGAAGATGTTAGTTGGCAATAAAACTGATAAGGTCAGTTTAGAAATGCATCCTCTTACACTCTTCCACAGATTACTCAGTCATGATAGAGTATAAATGTGAGATAAGTGCTGAAACTAACATATCTGTGTGAGGTGGTGATATGCTCTGTAACTGAAGAACCTAGGTTGGACAGGCTTCACTTACTACGTCATTTTAGAAGCAGATCTTGTTAAAGATATTAATGGAAACTCTCCTGGAGAGATGCAATTGATGAGAGAGATTATCTTAAAATAGTGAGAAGTTCTGCCTAAAAACTGCTGTATGCTGTTGAAGCTAAGTGCAGCACAACAGCACAACTGCTGCTTTCTTTTTGACCAGACTGTTTTGGATGGGTGGTGAGGAAGGAGAATTCAGCTCTTCAGATGGCTATAGAGTATGCATCTGTGTGGGTGTGAGGTGCACTGGTTGTTGTATGTTTCTGGGGTGTTTTGATGTATCTTAGATGCCAGTTGCATGGCGAGGTGTTTCATTCTTGCTTTACTACAAGAGGTTTCCAGTGTAGCTATCCTGAACTAGGTTCTTTTCTGCTCTCTTCCAGATCTGTCAATTTTCAGATCCTTTAATATGCCTTTTTAGCTATGTGACTACTGAAACCTCATTTCTGGCATACTCTTGCTCCTAGTTGATTCAGAAGATAGCAACACAGTTATTTCCTACTGATTTGATGTTGCTACTGTTCAATTTGACCCTCATAACAGCCTGTCTAGCCGTAAGCTGTCTGTCAAGTGGGGAAATCAGTTGTTGATTACTACGTGGTTTTATAGACTTTTTTTTTAGCAAAACTTCATTTATCCAGTGGTGCTTTTCCAGGGACTTCCTAAAAGTGGCAAGCGTAGCTTATTTTAGTCATATTCTTTTGTATACGCAGCCTGATCGTGAAGTAGAGAGAAGAGAAGGACTCCAGTTTGCTAGGAAACGCTCACTGCTTTTTATAGGTATGTAACTCTGTGCGAAAAACTTGTATGTTCATATGTTTATTTTGGTATTGCTAAGCATGAATGAAGTGTACACTTGTATTTTAGGTTGATGGGTTGATTTACTTTTTTTATTAGTACCTAATTAATATGGGTTCCTTTTCCTGCACTAGTTCATAGGCATGGATGTAGGTTTTAACTTTTTTTCAGAGATGCTCTGCATTGACTGCAATTGTAAGTACTTTTCTCTGAAAGAGATTTACTTCATATATTGTGTAGGCATGAATTTAATATTCTCTTGAAACTAGCAGGATTTTTTAATTCAGAGCCCAGAAGACTGGAATTTTTCTCCTGACTGATGTCAGCAAGGACCTTGGGTAAATCTCTCTTTCATTTCCAAGTGTCTGTTGCAGCTACATAAAAGACTATTCTTAGATCAACAATAAAATGTACAATGTGAAGATATAAAGATGGGGAACAAATCGTGTTGTGTGTTTTTTTTTTTTTTAAAAAAAGTACCTTTTAAGTGAAGCTGCTTGAAAAGATTTTCAGAAGGAACTGGAATAAATGCATAGGGGAAAATATGTAATTGCCTCTGCATTCTTTGTTTCCCAGCTTAGTTATGGAATAATTATCTTGTAGATTTACTGTCACAACCTGAGAACAATTTCTGTTTCTCCATTATGGAGAGAATGGGGAGCTGTGGAATTTTTTTTAGGTGGAAAAAAAAAGATGTTTCAGACTGGGATGCATTTCTGTTTATCATATGCAACGTAAGTGTGCCTTTAAGGGAGAATGGAGAGGAGGTTCACTCATTAAAAAAGTTATATCTTCTTTGTGGTCCCAAAATAACTTGTTACAAAGTGGAATACTCCCTGCAAATAAGATAAAATATTCCCCCCTCCCTTCACTTTTTTCACCCTCCACCAGAGACCAGTGCCAAGACACGGGACGGAGTGCAACATGCCTTTGAGGAACTAGTCATAAAGATCCTGCAGACACCAGGTCTTTGGGATAAAAGTGCAAAGAAGCGGGGAGTCCAGCTAATGGAATCTTCAGCACAGCAGGATAAAGGCTTATGTGGTGCATACTGTCCACTTTCTTAAATCTGCGGGTGGCTGTTCTGTTTGAATGGAGTGGGCTTTTTTTTAAAAAAAGGTGGGGGGGGAGTGGATTCCAAGCACTAGTCTGTGCCTTGTTTGAGCTGGCACCAGTTGTGTACATCCAAAAACCAAACCAATTAGCAAAATACATTTTTGTTCATTAACAAAATACAATTTCTCCTTCCCTTACACACAACTGAGATCTCCAGATATTTTTCTGGTAACTGTCATATTTTTCACTGTTAAATCATAGTGTTTCTTAGAGAATTGTGCTCTTGCTGTATGGCATTCAACATGGACTTTTTCTGAAATTCCTGCCTTAGCATAAAATAAGGTAGTACTCCATTTTGGAATATTATTGAAAAGCTTCTCTTCCCCAGAATGGCATGGGAGTCTTTTAGGCACGCAGGTTCCCTTAAATGTAGTTTAACAGTCAGGAACTACCCTGAGCAGTGATGTTGTTTCCCTACTTCAGATGGATTTAAGCAGTTGAAATTGCTATATGTCCCCACATAGTAAGTTGAGTTACTACGTAATTTTAGGGTTGTAGTGAAGAGGCATATCTATTAACATATGGCAGGGGAAAAAAAAACGCTTCCTGTGCAGTACACTGTTAGGTTACCCCTTGCTGCTCTTGTACTTTGTACCGAAGATCAGTGGTGAAATGGAGTCGTCATTTTGGGCCAGTTTACACTGTGGGTCCTTTTTACGCTTAATGGGGCTCTTTGCAAACCCTTGTTCCTGCCCTCATTCAGCAATTGCAGGGCTAAAACTAAGTTTAATATAAAGTGTGCTGGTTATGGAAGACTTTCCACTAGGATGAGTCTGTCTATTGCCAGTCCCATTTTGAAGTTCTGTTGGATAACTGCATCTTTTTACCTTTTTTTCCCCCCCATTAAACTTGCTGCCTTTTCTTGAAAACAAACTTGAGTCATGGAAGGTGTTACTCTAGACTGATCTTGGTAGCAGTGCCTCTAGAAGACTTCTGGTTGGCTGCCTGCAACACTGTAAAGTATCAAATTTGGGGACAATATTAAAAGCATTTAAAATGTAAACTGAAGTGCTTGTAAACAGGTGTCAAATCCAAAGACAGTCTTTCATTACAGGACATTGTCAAGTCAGAACAGAAAAATTGCCTTTTTTTTTTTTTAAAGTTGCATGTTTTGATCATTCATCACTATCAAGTTAATTTATATTAGTGGAGTGCCTCCTTGAATACCACCTTAGAACTATTGTAACTTGTTCTTTGTGGAGCTGTTTTCTTCTGTGAAAAGTGTGCCTGTATAATTGTCACTAAAGTGAACAGAAATACCTGTATTGGGTTTTTGCACCAACTTCTCTCTGCCTTGCAACGGATGTAAGTGGCTGCATAGTTGGAATATCACTCCTGTGTATTTCCCTCTGCTGAAATCAGTCTGAAAGAGATCTTGGATCTTGCAACTCATCTGGCTTACAGCCAGCTGAAGGACTGCTTCTTACACTTCCATCTTGGTTTTGGTCTATAAGATGTCCCTTTGAAATAGTTATTTGTATCAGCTTATGAGTGAGTAGAAGAGAAAGTAGTTACTGTTGGCGTGACCGATAGGCACACTGTAAGCAGATCACAGCGTGGTTTGTTAAACTACTGAGTGTCTATCAGCAAAATGTGAGCGCATCACAATTTGAGATTGTCTGGAATCTCCAGGTATAACTGGAAACAGAGCATGGACACAGGAAAATAAGACTAGAAAGTAAAGTTCAGAAGATGGGAGGCCATGGCAATTGTAACAAAGCCATAAAACCAGGTGGGAAGGCTAGGAAGGAGACAGTCATGAAAAGGTAAGGGATGAACGACTTCTGATCAGCAGGCCACACAATGGTCCTGATGCATTCTCTGCTGTTCATGTAGGTTTTTTTTCACTGATGGGCATGACTCTTGTATAATGAGCCTGTTGCCAAGGTAGTTACTTCTTTCCTACATTTCCTGAGGTTAAGGAAGAGACTGGAGAGAAGACTTCTCTGTTGCTGCCCTGTTGAATGTGGGCAAAACTGCTTAGCTGAGCTGTGCTGCAAGTGGTATCTGACTTCCTTAGGCGGCCTCATTTTTAAGAGTGGTGTATTTTTTAGAAATAATTAAAACAGCTGGCAGCCCTTTTAAAAGTAACATCATATTCCTTTGCGTCATGGTTCAGTTTGCTGCAGATACAATCCTACTGAATGAATGTTTCCTCTACTGTATTGCGGGGGGTGGGGGGGTGGTGTGTGTGGAACCCAGAACCAAAATCCACCTTGATTAATTTATGAAGTGGTGGTATTTATAGTAATAACAATTTTTGAGGGAATTTTTTCTACTGCTTCTACAAAGCAATGCTGACTTGTTATGCTGTCCCCAGCAAAACCTGTTTTCAGAGTTTGTTAGGGGATGCTGACAGAGGACAAGCTGGGTGAAGGGATTTGAGCTTGAATAACTTCATAAGACTTTTTTCACTTAAGGCTTCCCTCTGCCTTAAGCAAGATCTTGTGTGGATAATAAGCCTTCACATCCACAGACCCAGTATTTTAACCTGGGCAAGATTTAGGTAATGGTATGCCTAAGTCAGTCTGTCATACAGTGCCTCAAGTGGTAGGGAAGTCATCAGGTAAATGTAGAGCAGGGGGCTTGCTTTATCCTTTGAGTCACCAACTTAAATTAATGATAGAAAGGGTAAGGACAGGAAAAAAATAGAGTGCATTCTTGCTTTCCTTTCTTGTTTGTTCATATGCATATATGAAAGGGAGTGCTGGGAGAAGGAAAACAAGGAAGTAGTGGTAACAGAGAGAACAGAGTGACTTTCCATGTGACCAAGTGCAGAAATGAGGAGAAGGTGGTGGTTTTTTTTTTAAATATATATGTATTGGCAATGAATAGGGCAACATAACTGTGAGAGGCAGCCCAGTAAAGATTCTTATGAGAATGGTATTACAAACTTGTTATCTCTTGCACAGGAGGCTCAGAAGTGGATTGGCCAGAGAGAATAATAAGCTCTTGGGAAAGCTAGCTGAGACACAGCAAAGGACAGGGAAGGTGGATTGTTGGAACGAACACTTTCACAGGAGATACTGCTTCCATTTGTTCCAGGGGGGCAGGTGTGTGTGTGTATGTATAAAGGTAGGGTGTTGCATAATATTATCAGATGGATCCACAGTTTACAAAAGTAGAACTGTAGCTGTCAGCATTTCATTTCCACTTGTTTCTGAAAAGCTGCACCGCCTCACACAAGATTATATTCACAGAAGGGCTCCTTGATGAAACATTTCAGCTTCAGGAGGGGCAATCTATAATAGAGGGAGCTAAATTTGCATGTACTAAGTGGTAGTACCTTCCTACCTCATCTTCTGAAGAGTTAGATGCCTTTTGAGAGTTCTGTTCTGCTGTTATTTTTAGAATTCAACTGCATTCTCATCCTCAAGCTTCCTGTACCCCATCTGCTATAGTATCCTTACAGAGTTCTTCCTTCAGTCCATTCTGTATACAAAACCTGTTTTGTACACACATATGCACACCCTGCCCCCCTCTGCAACAAACACTGAGTGAACCACTTTGTGGAGATCTTAACCCTTTTCATTGTGTATAAAATGTGTCTACTGACACGCTTCTATGTAGCATTGTTTCTTGCAGAGCTTCCACGAGTCACTGTTGTTTTGTGCAAATTGATGCTGCCTATCATCCTGTACCATCCAGACACGGAAATGGTGCTCCTTGCTAGGGCTTTGACTGCATCTTTCACTAGCTATCATCCTGTTTTCTGCTAACCTCAGTTCTAAAGTTTTTTTTCCAGACTGCCCTAACGCATGGACTGCAACCCAAATTTGCTTTTTCATCGTGATTTCCCCACACTTGATTTAACATTACAACCAGCCATCCAAGGCAAGCCAGCAAAGTGATTTCTGGTTCTATATTTGTAGTATATACTTGCACTGAAAGAGGCTGCACGTGTAGTACACATTCCTTTACTGAATTGCAGTGTATTATCATTGCCTCCCCTTACTTATTCACAGCAGCTGTTCTCTTGCTCATTTCTTTCCACATACAGCTACACTTTCAGATTTTTGCCAAGTGAGATCACTTTAACTATTTGGTGGTGCCTATAGTCTTGGAATGCTGTAAAGAGTAACTTGAAGTAGTGTAGGCATGTCTGACTTAAGACAGAACTGTGCAGGAAAAGGATATGGCAATGAGCTGCGATAAAGGTACAGCCCATAACATGCTGTTATGGAAATGCTGACCAAAGCGGGGGGAGATGTCTATGTATGGGAGTACATAACACGAGTTTGTTTGACTGCGGGCATTTGCAACTACATATATATATATATGTGTGTGTGTATATGTGCCTTACAAATATTTCATTAGCCAGAAAATGTGTTTTCAAATGCGTTAGGTTTTGTTTATAGTCCAAATAGAACAGGGAAATAATGAACAACACTGTGGAAAACCAGGGTATTTTGAAGAGGCTTATTGACTGTAAACCTACCTATGATCAAAAGAATTCTTAGACTGGTTGGCAGGGATGTACTTAAATTTTTGTTTTTTATAAATATTATTTTATTATAACTAAATAAATTGGGTTGCTTTTAAAATTATAGCTATTTAGTTAAATGTATATTGAACTAGAAAAAAACTATACCTTAAAAAAAATCTGAAAGTAGTAAGAAAGCATTAGGTAATTAGAAAAGGGAGCAAGGGAAGCATTTTCTAGAACAAAATAAGTTAGAAATTTGGCTTGAAGGGCTGCCTATATTAAAAAAAAGCATGTGTGGTCTTAGTGCTAATAGCTGCTTTGCTGAAGTTGCGTTTTGTTGATTCTCAATAAATATTGCCAGTATTTTAGCATAAATAAAATATGCTACTATATTACATTCAAGACTCAATCTTTCTATTGTCTACTCACTCACATGCATAAGGAAAAATATTAATTTCAGTTAGGGCAGAGCAATAAACCATAAAGTTATGTTTCTTTTTATAAAGATTACTATAACAAGAACCTTGCTTTTACATTACAGAAGTGGAACTTAATTTCAGTAATGGCCCTAGCCAACTTTTCACTAAAAGTTTAGGAAGCTATTGAATCCCAGGCAAGTTTTTTTTGCTGATTTGCTAATTAGGCCCTTGAGAAGCTCACAGGTTTTACTACTTATAATTGTAGCCTTTTTTCCCCCCCATGACACCCAGCTTATGATGGGTTGTGCTCAATTAGCAATGACAACTGTAAGGGAAAGCTTCTTTCTAAACTGTCCTCCATATTCCCCTTGCTCCTTCTCAGGTTCTCTACAAGTTTTGCTACACTATCTGAAAGGGCAAAGCAAACTAGTATTTTAGTGCATTCTTAATACCTCAAACGTGAGGTATCTGGGATACCTGGTTGTAAACGGTCATTGATGATGGGCATTTTTTTGAACTTACATACTTTTTATCCTGTTCTAGACAAACTAAGATGTGTTTATTAAAAAAAGAAAAAAGCCAGTCTTTTGTTTAGAAAAAAGCAGTGATGGCTGATCATTAAAATATTATGTATTAAAAATCTGTAGATATCACTAAGATAACGTGGTATATTCTCAGGCAGGAGGGGGAAGAATGTACAGTCTTTATTAACAAATAGTGTTATGTATTCTACAGAAGACTTGATTGCGAATGCTAATAAGTCATTGGTGTACAAAGGGAACAGGATGTGTAAGAGTAGGGGGAAAAAAGGATGAAGTATACTTCTGTTAGTTACAGTTTCTTACAGTGCCTTGTTAGCCCTGATGACAAAACCCATAGTAATTTTTTTTTTCATGGCAGAACACCAGACACTTTAAGCAGACTGCTACAAAATCCCTTATCTCCTCAAAAGAGAATTAGGTATGCTGTTTTAATGCAGCTTTCATTTTATAAAAACAATGTACACATCCTAAGAAGCTGGGTTAGAAGTATCAGGGTTCTAATCTGTGTGCATCTCAGCCATATTGAAGGTACATACTTTATAGTAAATTGTCCTCTTAACCCTACTGCAAGTTTGGTTGGAGAAATGGATTCTTCAAAACCATCTGAATGTATGTTTGAGCTCACTGACTGAAGTATGCCCTGGATGTACTGCTTTGGAAGTGTGGGACCCTCTGCAAAACTTTACTGTACAAAATGCACTATTTAGTGTCTAAAAGTCACTCAAATCTTCTACTGATCTGTTTAGTCTGAGTATTCACTTTTAAATGACAGCTGCTATTCAAGATTTTGATTTAGGAAGGCAGTGTCAGCTTCTGACTTTGTTTAGTTTTTCTCCTACAGTCTTTATGTATTACCTCTTCAATAGACCAGCAGTTTGGAAGTGAATTTGACATATTTCCCTTTTCTAATCCATGTATTTACAAGACATTTTTATACAATCTTTCCCTTAAACAGATGATAACAGGCTATGACCTAACCCAGTTGATGGGCACCCAAAACGAATCCTTGTTTAGTTTCTCTAACACAGTTTTCAGCTGATTACATGCACTTTGGAGATCTTCTTTCACCAGTACAGTGTCAATTAAATGGCCATACTGCTCTTCAATGAATGCTGCTGAATTAGTAATTTCTTGCTGTTCTTCATCCTGCTGATCAACGTGAGAAGATGGTATGAAGTTTACAGCATGTCTTTTTAATTACTAGCATTTTAAATATATTAGCACAAGAAGTTATTACGTTGAAAGGAAATGAAACGAGCTGCTACCATTAGGAAGCGGTATGTAAGATATTACAAGTGAAATCAAGGAGTGGTATGTTACTGCTGGAATTTGGTAGGCTGTTTCAAAAATGCAAGAGGTGATAGGGAGGGGAAAACGTTACAGGAGGAATAGAAGATGGTGATGCTGCATTTTATGAAGTTAAGAGTCGCTGCCTAACCTAACTCCGGGAGATCATACTCCTCAAAAGTTGAAAAGGAATGCTGGACTTACTGTCCCCAAGTTCAATAATTTTAAGGGCTTACATGAAAACTTCTGAAGTGAACTAAGTTCTGTTATGTATAAATTCAAGTTCAGGTTACCCAAAGTAATGACATTATGCACTCAATATTTCTGTTCACGTTTATGTATCACCAATTTGCAGTTGGTCTAGGTTTGGTCCTTGTGAGACATCCACGTGCTGCATTTTGTGTATACTTGATTAACTGTTCGGGTGGGTGTCACTCTGGAGGTAGCAGGAGTAAGTGGTTACCCTTACCATTTGATGGGGCTGCTCATTAGAATTGTAGAATGATGATTAAGTTTATCTGAGTTCAGTAGCAGCTTCCCCTGCTGCGGCCTTGAGTGATGTACACAGATCCACATGGAAGATGTGCACTTTGTTTCATGTTACTTATATAGTGAAGTTTTAAGGCAGTCAAGAATCTCATGCTAAAGTTCCAGCTGAAAGGCTACTCACGCACAGGACCAGACCCACTTAGTGCCCCAGTCTGACTCTCACAGTCATGGAAGAGGAGCTTTTCCCTGTCATAGAAATGCTAGCCCAAATACTTCATTCATGTCTAAAAAGAAGAGATTAAACTTAGATACTTACAAGAGAGGCAGAGATTTCTTCTGACACAGGAGATTTTAGGACATGGTTTTTCTTTTCTGGAATGAGAGGCTTCACAAAGATAACATAAGGCTTAAACTCAGGAGTCCTCAAGTGCTTTACTGCCTGTGAACAGATGGTTTTTGTTACACCATTTTTTTTAGTGTGTCAATGATCTACTCAAGCTGGGTTCAACAGTTTCACTAGTACACACTATGGTGTTAAGGCCTGTATACAATACATCTGACCACAGTAACCTTTTGCTCTTCAAAAGAAAGGTTAATGTCAGTGTCCTGGCTAGCTTACGAGAGTACATGAGCTTCCTGGAGCATGGTGTAACTGCACACCTGCCTTGCTAAGCATTGTGATACCAGGAACAAGGATATGGCAAAAGATACTGAGAAAACTGTAAAAAAAATTGACTTCGCAAACAAGTTATGATTTGTTTCGCTTAAGAGGCCAAACACTGGAAATTTTAAACCTGGAATTCATCTGAGGTAGTATTACAAGTCTTTTCCAAGCCCAGTTACAAAATCTGAACCAAAATTTCACAGATTAACTCCCAGTATTGGATGGGTTAAGAGCAGCTATTCTGGCACTGGTTACAACACTAGTAACACTTCAGAGGCAAGACGAAGGAATAAGAATGAAAAACCCATCCATGCTCTCATCATTCTCTCTAGGACTTGAGCAGGCTAGGAGAGTGATGCACACTTCTACAGCAAGGGAAAAATCCCACAGTGAGAACTGATTCGATGGAACTGTAAACACTGCACTGCTTTCTAAAGGGCCCTATTCCACTTAGCTAGCAGTCAGGCCACCTGTTAGAAACGCATGTTCCGAGAGCATCATTGTTCTTTGTGGAGCAAGTAGCCACAAATGGTGAATAACATCAGTCAGGCCGGCAGCCTAGTAAGAAATACTTGCTTTCTTTAAAATAAGCCACAGAACTTACTTCAGGTACCACATCCACCAAACAAACCTTCTTTTTGGCCATCACGGACCGGATTGCCTCAAGACTTGTACCATACAGATTTTCTTTGTATTCTCCGTGTTCCACAAATCTAAAAAGTCAACACATTTTTAAATACCATCCACAAAGAATATTTAACTTATAACATTTGATACCTGTTTCCTGAAGTCACAGTAGTCAAATGGGGGGTTTGGGAAGGGGCAGAAAATCGGGGTGGGCGGAGTTTCTTTTTACTGATTTCCGCCCCCCCCCCCCCCCCCCCCGGTTGCTTAGTAGCAAGAGTTGTCTCCACATATCACTAATAGCTAATTAGCACTACTGACAAATAAGGGAAGAAGCTGCATTAATTCAGTTGACTGATGTTCAAGCCCAATAGAAGAAAGAGGATGTTTTTCACAGAAAATAGAACAAAGCTGGCAAAAAAATGTACTCCCAATTCTTCCATCTTCTGGAAGACTAGCCAAAAATCTGTACTTTCAGGAAACACGCTCCATCTCATAGAAAGTCCTTTATATCCACAGATTCAGTCTACAACACATTTTAAAGTGGCCTTATAAATAAAACTTGTTACCCATCATATTAAGTGGAGAATAAGTAGGCCCAACATCAGTTAGTTTTGATAGATTAAATTCTGACCAATATCACGCTACTTATGATACCCAGTCTTAAATTCTAACTTAGGATCCTCCTACTAGTCCTACGTTGTTTCTAAATTGTTCTTACTAAATTTCTGAGTTCATGCTAACAATCCCGACTAAATAAAGAGCTTTTTACTTGGGAAGCTGAACCCTTCTAATACACCTTTACACCTGATTTTGGTATTCATATGATGTAAGATTTAACTAGCAATATTTTTGAATTACAGTCAATTATGCCAGTATTTTAAAATTAACTCACTTGTTTTGCTGCACATCTGTCTCAAATGATTGCTTAGAGACAAAATTGTATTCTACTCCCTCTTTCTCATGACTTTTCTTTGACCTGGTTGTATCTAGAAGAGAATGGAAGCAAGACATGGGAGACAGATCAGCCTTTGCAAACAACTGTATTTTATCTGTTTACTTCTAGTCGTATTTTCATGACCTTAAACACGGTAGTTACACACTGGCAAATGCAAATTAACATAAAATATAAATCAAACATTATAATTTTGTTTTGAACTCAATCTCAAAAATTGTAAGACCAAAAATGATGGTGTTTTGCTCCCAAGTGTGCTATAACTAACACAGAAATTAGGAGACATACTTTTACATGTGGTAGAAGCAGTAGAGTATATCCTATGGAAAACAGGATCTCTTAACTGTTTGGAATATGGGACTCTCATCTTCTTTGAAACTTAGAAAATAAAAAAAGGAAATATATAAAGTCCTACTATGTTGCCTCTGAATTTAGAGTAAGAATATCCCTGGCTGTTTTCCCATGCTACAGTGAAACTTACATAATTATGTGTGTCCCCCTACTTCTGATGTCATAATTTCTTTTAATAATTGCTATTACTGTAGGAGAAGCTTTGGTCATTATTCCACAAATCTATGCCTGGCCATAGAAGTGATGTCTGCAATTTTTTTGTGTACGTGTTTAAATTCAAGTAAAAATTACCTGTGTGAGTTCTATTGCTAATTGAATGTATTCCTGACAGATGTTTATTGAAAGTCTTAAATAACACATAAACAGTGCCCTCAATGTTAGTTTTTTGGATTGCAAAAGTAGCTTGTTGGGGAATACAAATATTGCTGGAAATTTTTGTGTGTGTCTAGTATGTTTTTTTAGAAAATAATCCAGCAAAAAAATTTCAGTGTAACTCTAGCCACAAAACCATGCAGTAGAATCACTAATTTCTCTATCACTGTGACTGGCTTGTTTGAACAGCCTGGATATACTAATCATCAATTTAAAATTTTGTAAAAATTTTGACTTGGTTTATTGCTGTCTACTTTTTTTTTTTTTTTAACTTTAGCTGGTATGATATTCTGAAGAAAAATCATCCTCTTTTAAACACACAATGTTTTGGCTGAATCTTAAGATACTAGTTTTTCAGACTAGTTCTTTTTGCAATTCGCAATCTTGTTTTTTCTTCCTGTATTCAGTTTCTCTTTTTTTTAATGGACACTGAGAAAATGCAATCTGTTCACTTGGGAAAACACAATTAAAAAAAGACAACTGAGCTGACAGAATTCCAAAGTGCATATGTGCCAAGTTATGTATGATCTATTCAGCTATTAAGGGCAAATATAGCATATTACAATGAGAAAAATAATTTGAAGTACTTCTGAACTATGTGTATCATCAATACAAATTACCATTCATCAATGTAGCTAGCACTACACTATTAGACAGCATTTATGGAATAAAGTTGCGACACACAAAAGTCAGTAAATTTTACTCACGTGGAACTGCAACACCATACTCCTGTGGGTTCTCTGACACAACTTTCTGTTTGAGCTCACTTAATTTGGCCCCCAAGCAACCTAATAAAATAGAACTGACTGACACATTTCTGTGTGGAATGAAATACTGTAAAGAGAATAAATCATATCAATTTCACATAAATAATATGATACAGGAGTGTGCTTGAAGAAACGTGTACATGAGACCTCATAACCCGCTACATTCTGCTTTGAAAAAGACAATCAGGAACAAACTGAATCCTTGAACAGCTGTTGGACCAATATAGTTGTCAGGCACTAAGAAAATCTGTAATCTAGCATTCAGTTTTATGAGATACCCTTGATTTCTGTAACATCCTGGGAAACTGGCTTAACACAAAACTGTTAAGCACACTGAATTAAAATTGCATGCAAAAAGTTAGATAATTCTAACATCTACCTTTCTGTCAATTGTTCTGACAGCATAACTATGCACATGTTTGAGTGAGAACCAATGGAAAGTGAATCAGAAAAATGAAAAATGGTCCTGCATCATCATTTTTAGAAGGATTTGGTGAGTTTGGTTGGTTTAGGTTTTTTTTCTTTGGTTGGTTGGGGTTTTTTTTAAATGTCATTTAAAAGAAAAGAACAACTTCTGACAAAACCCAGAAAAACCTTTAGAAAAGCTACCACAACCACAAAACCAAACACCTACAGAAAGCCTTTTAGAGTGCAGGTGATAAGGGAAGAGGGAGATACATGTCTATCTTACCAATCAAAACCACCAGCCTCTGCTGTTCACCAGGCTGCTGCTGATATTTCGTGACTTCTTCATACGTTAGGAACTCTGCTGCGTCTGCCTGCTCTGCTTGCCTGCCTTCATTCAGATTGTTCTCCTTCTCTTTACGACTTAATCTAAAGCTCCTGCGTAAGCCAGCTGTAGAGGAAAACAAAAGATGTATTAAACCATGTCTCCACTTACCTAAATTTTCGAACTTGTTCAACTAGAAGTGATGCTGTCTTTGAATATGAGTTACTCTCACAAATTTTTTTTATGATAAACTCAGTCCACATATGCTAATCTTGCAGATGAAAAATTTGCCTATCAGGTAGAAAACCAAGCACCCCATCTATAATAAAAACCCTCTCATATCGCCTTGAGTTGCCAGGTATTGGCTATGCCCAAGTCCAGTTATGCCTCTGCACAGAGATAGTCTAGTTTATGAATGTATGGGAAATTAACTGTAATGTAAATAAGCTAGTTTTTCTTTTTTAATGTGGGGGTGTTTTTTTGGGGTGGGGTTTTTTTTTTGTTATGTTTTTTTTTCGCAGGGGGCGTTAGGGAAGAGGAAAGGGATTTTCGTTTCTCACCTATGTACTGTCCGTTGAAATATCCTTCACAGTCACAGTCTTCTGTAAATGAAAAAGCAGGGCGGGGAGGGCGCGGGTAAGGGCAGAGGGGAAAGGAGAGTGAGAGGGGAGGAGGGAAATATCTTAAACAGTGCCTGTGACACGAGTCTGGCTCATTGTTGAGGGAAGAAGAAGTTTTATATCCTGTATTATATGCACATGCTTTACTAAAACAAATATCAATGATACAAAAAATTATTTGCCTTGGCTAATGTTTTATATTTTAAAAAATCCTTACATAAAAAATCATTACATTTGATCAGTGCTGCTGCTAAAAGTATAATATTCAGACTTAAGTAAAAAAGACGACTCTGCACAGAGCTCTTTTTTTTAATGTATGACTTTATAAACGGGTATGATTGTGTAAGAATATTGCCTCTTCTGACATTTCAATATCATTTGGGCTTGAAAAAAGGGAATCAGAGATGACTGAAATATGAGCTCTAAAAACCTTCATTTTGACTAAGTTAAATTATCACTGCTTATTGATTCTTTATGAAAAAGGTGAAGATTTGATGCTTTTGTCATACGCATGTATATAAAATAATATCTATGTTAAAAAAAGCCAACCTACCCCTCCTCAAACTACGACCACCCCAAGGCCCCTAAAAGCATGCAAAATAAAATCATAGTACTTAGCTGCAAAACACTATACTGCAATCCTAAGACAAATACTGAGTTCTCATACTTTCTGATGGAGGGCTACCTGGCTTGTTAAAATTTAGGCACCTGTGCCCTGCAATATCCACAGAACTCTACTAATTTTAAGAAGGAGGTGTATGGTTCTGGGACAAGCCCAATCATAGGCAAAAACATATGCAGCTTAAACCTTTAGCAAAATGTGCCAATCGAGAGAAAGAGCTTTGTTTTTTAATGAACAGTTGCATGCAGATACGTAATCAAGCATGCCAATGTATATTCATAAAACATTATGCCTACATTAAGAGAAGATACTAGCAGCAATATATGCCGATCCACAGCTAAGATCAGAGCTATTTTCTGTTGTTGAAGGTAGGCTCTACTTTCACATTCACGCTTCAACAGGGTATACCAGTCATGGCCAGCTAATTATAGAACATCATTAGTACTTTCACCAAACTTGGTGGAATACCAATACTTGGAATATTATTCTCAAGAAGCATGTGAAATGTGAAAAAAAAGAAAAATCACAGCATGCGGAATTCAACTGAAAATACCTGATTATTTGGAAAGGTGTGCAGTACAGTGACATATAAACTGCATGAGCCCAATGCAGTTGCTCATAATGAAAATAACACAGAAAACAACCCAAATGAACAGTGAAGAAAAATCAATTTGGATTGATACAGGTGCTCTAAAATGTTAAGCCCCAATATTTCTTTATTTTTAAAAAAATATCAGATAACAAAGACTGCATTTAACTTGCAACTTGTTCAACGTCACTCAGAAACCTACAGAACATGTAAATGCATATCAGAAGACACAAATCTTTTTTCTTGAATCAGGAGTAAATTTGGAAGTTATCATTACCTAAGTCATCAAACCAAATTAAATTAGTTCCAGGAAGAAACTACTGTAGGAACAAGCTATATCTACTATTCCCTTTGCTTGGGGGCTTAGCAAGTATTTTAGAAAATGCATTGGTTGTTTATATCCAGACAGAAAATGAGTTAGAAGAGTGCCTACCTTTATCAGAAGACTGATCATCTGTAGTTAGCATGAAAGGCAGAGTTGGTATGATATTAAAAGACTGGCAAATGACTGAGTAAAATTAGAGGGAATAGAAAGGAAGGTTCTTCTGGTCTAATTTGCTTAACAGGCTTTTCTATCTTAAAAAAATGCAGTAATGTACCTTTATCAACTGATTAAAAACATTTTTGCTAAAATTTAGTATTATAACCTATTAGCAGCTTGATTGTCTCAAGAACGTCTGAAGAAATGTAAGTAGCAATCCTCATTACAAGCCTTCTAACACTGACTGTAATGGAAACTAATTTGTAACAGCTTCATTTCAATTAGTAATGCTATTTTATAATTTGGTTGAGCATCTTCCCTCCTCTTTGTAGCATAAGAATACCTGTATCTCTTCATGACACATGCTGTGCACCATGGGTCAGAAGTTCACTTACATCACTGAAGATGGACAATTTCCAGATTCCTAGTCTACTTGAGGGTGGCACCCCTGGCACAATGTCTAGCTTCACACAGTCACAGAGCTGCCCCACACGTCAATAATAGCTGTGCTGAAGTACCCAAGTGCAACGGGAACATTGTATTCTGGGATAATACAGGATGTCTTCTGCCTTTCATCACTGACTAGCAATTTCATCACAAGTAGCAGTTTTTGTGTGAATAATTCACTGACAAAGGCTTCAGAGCTGTAAACAAGAATCACTTTAAAGTCTACTTAAGACCAGCTCTGTAATGCTAAGCCTGAAATGCAGATGGTATTGCTAGCTCCAGTGATTTTTTTATCCTCCTTAAAGCTGAGAATACTGAGAACCTGGTATCAACTAAGACATCACTGAAGGAACACAACAGACTTACATAATGGTTTCTTCACAGTTCTGGGATTCTGCAGAGTGCCTGTTGTTCTTCTGTAAGTCAATCGTCTAAACAGAACACGATTATATGTTAGCCATGTAAGCTCAGAATTATAAAGAATTTATAGCATAGAGCATTGAAAATAAAGAAGGAAATGGTGCTTTTCCTTGCAAAATAGAAAATGTCTCTGATTTAACATTTTAAAAGACTTTTTCTTTAAAACTATGACGATCTCAGATTGCTACTGACAAGTGGCTGAGAAAGAAGATTCTAAAACATTTTAGGCTTTCATACATCAGAGCACAGAAATCAATAGCACATCACTTTTATCAATGTAATTTTTTTTCTATTTCATTTTCCTCACCCAATCTTTTTTTCAAGATTAAGAAAACAACAACTATTCAATTCTATTCTAATTCTGCCGAGAATCCAACTTCGATTTGCCACTTTTACAAAGGATAGGCAAAATTCCTGTCTGCCACAATCCTGAAGCTACTAACCTCAAAGAGAACTCAAAAGTAAACAGCCTTTGTCCAAAATGATCACTGCAGCCATGCATACTCAGATTATCCATTGCCTTCCAGATCAGTTTGTGGAGTTTTCTGTTACTTACTAGTAAACAAACCAAGTTACCCAGCTTGTGTGAAAATGTAAGAACAGAGATTCAAGTAAAATTTTCTGGAGTGTTAAAATAATGAACCAGAGCTCAACTCCTAATCTCCCAGTCTTGAATTTGCTCAAAAAAAACCCACCCCACCCCCTCAAACCCAACACCAAAAAAACTCCCAACAACCCAGCACAAAAATCCAACCCCCAAGAAACTCCTCACTGTTGTCAAAGCAAACCACCTTTTCTTCCAAAGTGGTTTTTTTTTTGCAACAGACCAACATTCATAACAGACTAAAGATGATGCTCAGGCATTTATACAGTCACTCAGGGGAAACGGACACTGAAGCAATTCCTATATTATTGCATACACTGCAATGTAGTTTACAACATCTAAAAAAAAGGAAAAAGAAAAAAAAAAGGACTGCAGTGCAGCACCATCTGTTGACACATATGCATGCACAGGAAGAGGGATACAGCTGTTCAGACAGAATTTGCTTAGTATTTCAAAGGGCATTCACATACTGGAGCGAAGCCCTCTATTAGAAACCTTAAGCGAATCTTGGAGGCCAGCAATAGAATCAGACCCGTCTAATTCTTAGATACCCCACCTTTGTAACAGCTACAATCCAAAGAAAACACAGCCAGTAATTTGGAGTAAGAATCACACAATGAGACCAGTGGCCTGTCTCAGATTCCTTCTTAAATAGAAGACTTCTATACTGTAAATACAAGACTTGAGGGATATTTTTGCTTTAGAAGATACACATATCTTGCTGTGAAAACAAGAGAGACTTCAAGCTCTAGAAGGTATCTGGGTCCAAGCTAAATACTCTCTTAGGAGCCAGAAGAAAGATCAGATACATTTTTTTTACTACTACTACATGCATAAATTCAAAATTTTTACAATAGATCAGCATTTCCTCTTATGCTATGGAAGTACAAGTCTGTGAAATACAGTGTCTCCATAAGCCAAGAGGGTCAAGAGACTGATATTCCCCATTTCATTTCATACATGTTCGTTTAGCAAGTGCTTCTGTCGTCATGCTACAAACCATAAGTCAATGGCAAACCAGCCAAGGAAAATTAAGAAGTTTATTATATAATTGGAGAAGATGAAGGTTTTTAGCGCTTTAAGCACCTGGTGTTCACCCTGGCAAGATCCTGCCCTTCCATTTCCTGTGAAAAAAAGCAGCATAAAATCAGTGTGACACGTATATGTGAAAAAAAAATCTGTAATCTTAATCGACAAACCTTTCTTGGAACTGTTTTGAGGGAATCAAGCCTGCTCTGAGGTTGGTATCTCCAACACGCTTTGCTTGCCACCACGTGGGATCATCTTGGCTTACAACTTCTAGGACGTGTCGTCTCTTAAATGGCAGCCCAGCCTCCTGGCAAGGAATGGCTCTGTCTTCTTTGGGATTATAGCAGAAAAGCGCCCTCATAAACACCTTTAAAAGAAAGTAACGCATCCTTTCTTCTTGTCCTATTTGGAATGTCAGACTACCTTTAAAAGGCTTCCTCAATGCTTACACTGCTAACTACATATAATCTTCCTCTCTCCTTTATGCTTTACAGTACTCAAAAATACTGAAACCTAGCAAGCTGCATCTGTATTTTGACTTACTCATTTATGCAGAAAAATAACTAACTTTCAAGCACATACCCAGTCATTATGTATTGGCATTGTGGAATATGGGACTCAAAGATCAGTCCTCAGAAACGCATTTCACAGTCTACGTAAGTACAAAACGCAACAAACAAAGGAAAAAAAATTAAGGGGAGGGAGAAAACAATAGAAAGGGATTCATGGCAAAGTTGCCAAATTATAAAGACTGTCCTTAAAATGTTCCTTTAATGCATCAAAATCTACTATTCAACTTTGGATTTGCATCTTACCACTATTTAACACATCACAGTAGAACTACTTTTAAAAGTGATTTGCGGGGATTCAAGGAAAAATTTGGCAAATGAGAGCAGGGAAGCAGAAATAGAGGTTTACAGAGGAATCCTGTAAGGGACCAGTCGAACAGTAAGTCATTGCTGATCAAGGATGGCAAATGAAGCAGAGAGGCATGTTGATGTTTGCAGGAGGCTAATGGGGTCAAATGGTGAATGCAGCTCTGTTTGCAAATAGGTCTCTTGACTCAAGCGAGTGTCAAAATGCCCAGATAATGGACAGATAGCAGCTGTCATGGTAAGAGGAGACTGGCAGGAACACCAAATTTAATTACGTGAACAAAAAGAAGAGCCTAAATTTCAGAAATGCTATGAAAGAATGTGTGCCAAGATGATGAAAAAGAGAGGTCATCTCAGTAATTCTACTGAATAAAAGGGCAGTGCATTTTACAAGAAACTGCTCCACTACCTTTTTAGTTCAATAATGGGTCTGTGACACTCCTGACTGAAACAGCCAGAATCTTGCATTTACAGAGATGCCAGAATTGTGTAAATATGAAACCACGTGCTTCAGTATTTCACTAAGTTGCGTACCTTGCTGTCTTTTAGACGATCTTCTTCTTTGATGGCTGGAATTATTTTTAATGTTATTGATCCCTGAGACTGAGCCTGAGAAAGAGAGAAATGTTTTTTACTTTGAAAGCAGGACAAGGACACAATGCAGACTATATAAGTTCCAGTTTAGGAGCTAGCATCTGTCGCTTCTTCTCAGAACTTTAAAATGCCAAGCTAATCCACTGTTTAACTTCATTACAGAGGCTATCACAATATTGCATGAATCCTCCACAACGGTGTCTTCTCCATGGAGACATCCACAGTAACTACTTGGGTATAACATATTAAGACTTGCATTAAAATTCCTTCAATTGCTTTTAGTAACTGCATTAATTTCTGGATTACAGTTCACAGGGCATTAAATACTTCTGTGGCTTTTAGTACAGCACTAACTTAAGCTTTTGCAGACTAAATTGTAAAGTGCTCCTTTGAAAAATATTGCTGTATTTTCCCACATAGTGGCTAACTGGTTAGGGTGAAATGTAAACATCTACAAAGTAAACATCTACTTTCATTCTAAAAATCTTTGCTAATTTCAATTATTAGTTATAGTAAATTTAAAAGCACTTCTAGGTGCTTTGGAAATCTAGAATAGGTTTATCTGATCTATTTTAGATGCCTTATTTTGGATGATATTAACCATGTCCTAGAGAAACCTGCTATTCTGCACAGATGAAAAAGGAAACCCAATCAGCTTGGACAAACATTGGTAGCTCTTCCTCAAAAAATAAACCATGAAAAGGAAACGATTATATTGCAGGCATTTAAAACAGGACAGATAAATAGCATCCCAGGGTCCTCACAAATAAAACTTTACACAGTATTTCAAAATATTATTTTGACCCCCCACCTCCCCTCCCCCCCCAGTTAAAATCCTTATTCAGGATTATTTTAATCTAAATTTAAATTAGGTGATGGAACCAACACCAGATACTTCAGTCTCCTAGATTGCCACTCTTTTCTTACTGTGTCCCTAACTCCACTCCACAGCAAGACAAAGGGGGAACAAAGCCACAAGAGGGGAGTCAGAGACAAATAAGCGTGAAAAGCTACAACACTTTGCAACACAGCAAGCTGACCACAGATGTGGAGGTTTAGAAAGAGTTCCAAGATTTGTGGGCATTAACGTTAAAGAAGCTTGAAGCAAGAATTTGCTAATGTCGCAAGGAATCTGCTGGTAAAGAACTGACAGCTCTATTGGACACACAGCCGAGACTTTCTTCAGCTTCCTAACGTACTGTATTATGAATAAACTGCTTATCTTCTAGGAATGCACTTTTAATTTGCAATTTGCTTGTCATAAACAAAGCATGAAAGGGAAGTTCTTAAGAGAGCAACAAGTAACTTTGTATCTGACTTAGTACCAATTCAGTTCACAGAAGTTTCTGAAGTCAAAAGGAGAAGACTAATCCACTGGGAGAAGAAAAACTCTTAATGCAAAAACAAGCAGGGATTGCATCTTTTAGCACTATACATATTTTAAACTCGTGGTTAAATTTCATCATCTATTGTAATTACTAGATCACCCAACAGAAAAGATCTTCAAATGAAAATCAATGCAGACCAAAATCTGACTTATTTCTTCCGGTCGTTTGTGAAGCACGGTAACACCATTGACTTCTCTTAGTTCATCTCCAACGTGGACAAGACCTGAAAAGATGGTAAGTGAATTAAAGTAAGTCTACAGAGTGGAAAGCACCATGCCTCTGATGTCCGACCTAAGTCAGCAGCATGTACCTTCTCTACTCCCTCCCCCAGCTTAATGGATTTCCAACTAGAGCCAAGTGCCTTTGTTGGCAATGTACTCTGAAGTCTCCTGCCGTTATTCCATATGGCATTTTTTTCATGCAGCACAGCCTCACAGGAGACCAGCATGGAGACAGAGATCATGTGGCAAGATACTCTGGAAAAATCACTGCCTCTATATTTGGATCAGCACTAAGAATGCAAAACTGGAATAGTTTGAGGGTGATCAAATCTTGAGGAGTCAGGGGACACGCTGCTGACTATAAAGGCAGGACATGGCTGTCAACTGACAGATCAACACAACAGAGTCGCAAAAAAAATGCTGAACTAATTTTTTTTTAGCAAGCCATGAAGAGGCCCTTACAAGTTTTAGGTTTGTTTATCCAGTTCAGTAAGAAATATGGTACTTGTGTTACATAACTACTGTTAACTGACATAAAAGAATTGCTCAGTAAAGCAAACAGAAAACAACACATGATACGCTGAATAAACCAAGATACTAGATTAAAGGTAAAAAACATTCTTTTCTTTTCTTTCTTCTAAAGCTTAGACCTACCTCTCCCATCTCTGTTGGCATTTTTTCCTAGTGGCTATTTCAGAGAAAAACCTATCTAATTAAATTAAGAAATTACTGGTGAAATACAGAAATGCTAAGCACATGCTCTAGTCATTTCACATTACATTTATCAGATTACTCTAATTTGAAGAATGATAATGATCAAGAAGAAAGCTGTAATTAGCTAATATTTTTTCACCACAGTAATTCATTAATTTTGGGATTGCATTACTTGTATATTAGAAAAAAAATGCATGAGGCTTGTAGTCTATAAATCTCATATAAGCCAATTCAGCTTATTTAATAAAATCTGGGTGATCACCACAGAAGGTCAAATACTGCATGAATTAACCCTGTAGATCCTGAAAGCATGCTGAATGACAGCCTATGCACAGAAGTCTCTCCTGCCACTAGACAGCAGAAATTCAGTTGTCAAGTGAGCTTACCACATAGGCTCCCTTTATAGTCAATCAGGAAGAAAGGCAATTCCAGCAGTGACCCATCCCATTCTAAAGCTCAGTGGGATGATTTGTTCTCCAGCAATGTCCATCTCCCTCCACTGACTACACAGAGAGCCTACATAATAGTTCAGACTTGACATCTAACAGTTGCCTATTAAGATTTTGGTAGGCTGTTATCTTTTTTTTTTTACAAAATAGTCTATACATATATTAAACACCCGTGACCAAAGGACTGGTTTTGGAATGTATAACCATCAGATTTAGTTAGATATTATCTCTCTGTGTATGTGTATACAGTGCATGTGTGTGTTTAAAACAATTTATAAATGCAATTTTAAATCCCCTTCAGAAATTTACCACTGCGATCAGCTGCACCACCTCTCATGATCCTTGCTACAATCACAGCGCCTGTATGCTCATCTCTTCTTATAGTAGCTCCCTGAAATAGAACATGCCCCCCAAGAAACCATCATAAGAAACTTGCTTAGAATACAGTGAGCGGTTAAATAACATGTAAGCTAATGTGTCTTTTAAACTGGAATTAATTTGTTCTACGAATTTTGTCTTCTTCCTTGACAATTTTCACCTTTATTCAACTTTTGCCTGTGCCCAAGTCATGTGACTGTGCACACCTTCCTTTCTGCCCACTTTGCTGAGTGCTTACACTACCTACCTTATTGTGGTGATCGAAGTCACTCAACTGTGCAAAACAGAATTTCTGACAAGAAGCTTTATGTGTCTTCTGAATCTTTATACAATACAGCTAGCACTTTTACATATAAAAGCAAGGAAAGCCAAGTAAGAAGGCTTTTTCTTCTACCTCTGCTGGCAATATAAAGCTTTCATCAGGAATTAAGTCACTGCTCTCTTCTACTACCTACTGTCATATACAAAAAGCACTTCAGCAAATTTCTTCCCTAATGCAATTGTTTTTTCTTAGGAAATCAATTTTTCCATTTCTGTTTGTATAAAATTAGTACCTTGTCAATATAATGTTTACATACAGCTATCAAACATACTCTTACCATACATGACTGACTTTCATGCAAATTAAGGTACTCATTCATTGAATGCTAGCTACAATATGAAAGAATTAGTATGTATAATAAGCATAATTGCTTCAACGTATACAGCTTCCTCAGAGATCATGTTCCCTGTGTTAACTGGCGTTATAAACCCATGCCTATAAAGCATCTTGCACAAAACCGTGAAGGTGCATTTACCAAAGTTTTCTTTTTACGTTATGTTAGTAGCTTCACAACACTCATAAGTTTTTGCAGACTATTTGACAACATCTTCAAGTATGTCCTCCATACTCAACAATAACACTTTTGCACTACAGAGTTTTATGACTAGAGATGGGTTATCTTGTATGTACCAAGGGTTCTTTATTTTTCACTAGCCGAACAATTTTCACTGATTCCTCGTCAAACTCATCATCAAAGTTATCAGGTAGAGGTGGAAGGACTGGGTCAAAGTTCTTCTGTGCTACAGTGTCATGTACTACAAGCATTGCCTGCATAAAGGAAATAATAAACAATAATGTAATGAGGTAATACTACAGTTTTCTAGTTCTCATGTTTCCAACATTACAGCAAACTTAAACATCCCAATTCCCACCCTTACCATAAATCCCCCAAAAAAAGATTTTGCAATTATCTTACCTATCATGTAAACTATATATTGGTATATGCCAATATTTAAAGTAAATCCAGGCAATAACAAAGCTCAGCCTAAATAAACTTACAGAATGGAGGTGGACTATGGATAGCAAAAAGTTGAGAAATGTTATCCTCTTCTGCTCCCTCAGAAAATATTGAGTGGAGGGAAAACAACATGGCACATTATGCATGAAAGGCCTACACTGTGTCTTCTCAATCCCCTTTGCATCCCAAAGCCTGTGCAGGAAATCACAGTGGAATAAAAGTACAGTTTGTAAGAGGTTTTTCCTTTCCCTTAGGGACTTTCCAACGTAACTTTTCCATTACAAAACGTTCGATTGGAATTCTGCAAAGGAATTTCGTTACCATCTCTGGTGTGTTTTTTACCCTGAGATGTGGTGTTGACAACAGCTGAAGTAGCTCTTTTTCTTCATTATTCACTGATGCAGTCTGCAATTCTTCTATTACCTTTAAAATAAAAAATTAACAACTTCAAAAGTAAAGGAGTCCACCAAACAAGATAATATATTTGCAAGTGAGTGGTTTTTGGGTGTGTTTGCTAACTTCTATCATCCTTCAAAGTAGTGTGCACAGATCAAAATCAATCCCAATCAATACTGCATGAATCCTAAAAGAAACAACAGCTCCTTCATCTATTTTATTTTTATTAGATAGTGCAGGAAGACATCATCAGAAATCATAGAATGGTTTGGGTTGGAAGGGACCTTAAAAATCATCGAGTTCCAACCCGGAATCTAGTCTGGACCCAGAAGTTCCCAGCAACGAATCAGGCGAGGAGGGGGCGTAGCCGGAGGCACCGCGGGAGACTTAAACGCGGCGAAACCATAACAAACGGTCAGTCGGCAGCGGCGGCAGCGACTGAGGTGAGTCCAGGGCGAGGGCGAGATCGGGCTGTACCGGGGGTTTCCCTACTCAGGGCCACCCGAGCAGCAGCCCCGAGTCCCGTCTGGACCCGGCAGTTCCCGGCAACGAATCAGGCGAGGAGGGGGCGTAGCTGGAGGCACCGCGGGAGATTTGAAGGGCCCCTGAGGAGCGTGAGGGACCTGGCGCTCGCAAACAGGGGCGTGGCAGTTTGCGCAGCAGTTCGGGCAGGCAGGGCGGGCAGGAAGGTGCGGTCTCCCTCCCATCGGGGCAAGAGGACAGTCCAGGAACGGTCTCCACTCGGTGGGGCCCTAAGTCCTCTGCGGGTGCCAGAAAGGACATGGCAACGCAAACGGACTTGCCTCGGAAGCACGCAGAGGTCTGGGTGGCAGGCTGCAGGGAGTGCCAGAGCCTGGCACTGGCACCCGAGGGTAACGGAGACGTCGCCTGTGTGAGGTGTAAACAGGTCAATGACCTGATCTCCTTGGTGGGACAACTCAAGGAGGAGGTGGAAAGGTTAAGGAGCACAAGAGCACCCCAGGAAGAGGCTGGCGAGCAGTGCTGTTCCCTGCCTGCCCTGGGGAAAACGGACTGGCCTAATGCTCCCCGGGAAGTGGAGGATCCTCTTCCTCCTCCACAAGGAGCAGGAGGAGACCTAGGGGATAGGGGGGAATGGAGTTCCCCTGCAGAATAGGTATGAGGTGCTGGAACCCGAGCGTCTTCCTGAGTGTCAGGAAGACACGAATCTAGGTGAAGGACCTTCTAAGGGGCTACGTAAACAGAAGCAACCAACTAGGAGGGTTGCAACCAGCTCCAAAAAGGAGAAAATAAAAGTAATTGTTGTAGGTGACTCCCTGCTAAGGGGAATGGAGGGCCCCATATGCAGGCCAGACACAACTCACAGGGAAGTCTGCTGCCTCCCTGGGGCTCGGGTAAGGGATGTTGCCAGGAGGCTTCCTGAACTGGTGAGGCCCTCTGACTACTACCCACTATTAGTATTCCAGGTGGGTAGGGATGAGATTGAAGGGAGAAGTCCCAGGGCAATCAAAAGGGACTTCAGGGCCCTGGGGCGTTTGGTGAAGGGCGTAGGTGCACAGGTTATATTCTCCTCAATTCCTTCGGTGTTAGGTGAAAATAGGGAAAGGACTATGAAAATACAACAGATTAATATGTGGCTAAGAGACTGGTGCCGTAGGTGGGATTTTGGGTTCTTTGACCATGGGGCGGCATTCATGGCACCGGGCCTGCTTATGCCAGATAGGGAACACCTGAGTCAGAAGGAGAAAAGGGTTATGGCCCAGAAGTTGGCAGGGCTGATCAAGAGGTCTTTAAACTAGGTTCGATGGGGGAGGGGGATAAGACCAGGGCAACCACAAATGAACCTAGGGGCGACAGGCCTGCATCGGAGGCAAGACCGTTAGCCCAGCTGAAGTGCATTTATACCAATGCATGCAGTATGGGCAACAAACAGGAAGAGCTAGAAGCCACTGTACAGCAGGAAGTTTATGATGTGGTTGCCATCACAGAAACATGGTGGGATGACTCTCATGACTGGAGAGTTGCTATGGATGGCTATAAGCTCTTTAAGAGGGACAGGCGAAGCAGGAGATGCAGTGGGGTAGTGCTGTATGTTAGGGAGTGCTTAGACTGTGTCAAAATTGAGGAAGCTGATGAGGATGACAAGGTTGAATGTCTATGGGTAAAGATCAGGGGGAAGGTTGGCAGGGCAGACATTATGGTGGGAGTCTGTTATAGACCACCCAACCAGGATAAGCAGGCAGACAAGGCGTTTTACAAGCGGCTGTCAGAAGCCGGCCGGTCGCCGGCCCTTGTACTCGTGGGCGACTTCAACTTGCCGGATGTCTGCTGGAAATACAACACGGCAGAGAAGAAGCAGTCTAGGAGGTCCCTAGAATGTGTGGAGGACAACTTCCTCATGCAAGTGGTAAATGAGCCCACTAGAGGAGGGGCCCTGCTTGACCTGTTGTTTGTGAACAGAGAAGGACTAGTGGGAGATGTGAGGGTCGGTGGCCGTCTTAGGAATAGTGACCATGAAATGTTAGAGTTTTTGATAGTGGGGGGAGTAAGGAGGGGCAAGAGCAGAACTTCTGCCTTAGATTTCCGGCGGCCAGACTTTAGCCTGTTTAAGAGGTTGGTGGACAGAGTCCCTTGGGAGTTGGTCCTGAAAGGCAAAGGAGTCCAGGAACGCTGGAGGTGCTTTAAAAAGGAATTGCTAAATATTCAGGAACAGGTTGTCCCAGTGTGTAGGAAGACAAGCCGTCGGGGAAAAAGACCGTCCTGGTTAAACAGAGAACTTAGGCTAGAACTTAAGGAAAAAAAAGAGAGCCTATTTGCCCTGGAAGAAGGGTCAGGTAACTTGGGAGGTCTATAAGGATGTTGCCAGGCTGTGTAGGGAGAAGATTAGAAGGGCCAAAGCTCAATTAGAGCTTGATTTGTCTGCTACAGTCAAAGATAACAAAAAAAGTTTCTACAAATACATCAACAGCAAAAGGAGGGTCAAGGAGAGCCTCCACCACTTGCTGAATGAGGAGGGTAGTGTAGTGTGAGGGGATGAGGAAAAGGCAGAGCTGCTCAATGCCTTCTTTGCTGTGAACCCCCCGTAATCCAGGAGGAGATGGTTAGTGACCTGCTGTGCCAACTGGACACCCACAAGGCTATGGGCCTGGATGGCATTCACCCCAGAGTAATGAAGGAACTGGCAAATGAACTTGCCAAACCACTCTTTATTATCTACCGGCAGTCCTGGTGAACTGGAGAAGTTCCAGCTGACTGGAAATTAGCAAATGTAACGGCCACCTACAAGAAGGGTCTCTTCCAACCTGATTGATTCTGTGATTTTAAGAGTGAGTCCACCAATATAATTTCAGGAATGAGTTCTGAAATTTTAAATTCTCTATGGAATCTGTAAGTGATATGTGAAACAACAGTCTTGTGGCTTGTACTATGACAAAGGAGTTTAAACCTCTCTCTAACCAGGTAGCATTACCCATGTGGACCATGCAACAGCAGTTTCCTTGTTCCCCTGCAAAGCCTGGATACCAAAATATGCCCTGGAGTCTCAGGGCTTCCAAACAAAGGATTA
The DNA here is from genome assembly GCF_013368605.1 of Nyctibius grandis. Taxonomy (NCBI): domain Eukaryota; kingdom Metazoa; phylum Chordata; class Aves; order Nyctibiiformes; family Nyctibiidae; genus Nyctibius; species Nyctibius grandis. Next base: position 7,462,173 of record NC_090683.1, read on the forward strand.
GAGAAATAATGGAAGCACTTTTGCACTAGGCTGGTTGGGTGGGAGGAAAGAGAAGGGGGGGGAGAGAGAGGAGGAAGGGAGAAGGAGTTGAGGCAAGAGATTTCCTTTCCCTGTAAAGGGTTCTACATAGGGAAGTCATATAGTCCTGTATAAAACTTTTCTGCTGTTTAGAAGATGGTAATTTTTGTATGACTTGACAGACAGCAGTGCCAAAACTTTAATGGAGGCAGTAGGCTATTTGTGGGAAAAGGGAGATGGGGCATGTGGCAGGTTAAGAAGGGGCAGTGGGGTCTCCTGGCTTTGCAAAGGGAGGAATTCTAGCTCCCAAACCTTCCACAGCCCTTTGCTGTGCTTTGGGAGGAAACAGGCGCAAGCCACTTGTAAAGAGGCAGTATACTGACAAAGGCAGTATAAATCTCACTTTTTCACACACATGGCATGTTACAAATAAATCTAAGATACAACTTTGCTCTGTGAACAGACTGGTGGATCAATTCATTGAGAGCAGCCCTGCAGAGAAGAACTTGGGGATACTGGTGGATGAAAAATCAGATACACTACAGCAATGTGCGCTCGCAGCCCAGAAAGCCAGTTGTATCCCAGGCTGCACAAAGAGAAGCATGGCCAGCAGGTTGAGGGAGGTGATTCTCCCCCTCTACTCTGTTCTCGTGAGACTCCCCGCTCCCCGCCCCCGCCACTTGGAGTACTGCATCCAGTTCCAGGGTCCCCAATACAAGAAAGACAGACATGAACCTGTTAGAGCACGTCCAGAGGAGGATCATGAAAATGATCCAAGGGCTGGTGCACCTCTCCTGTGAAGAAAGGCTGAGAGAGTTGGGGTTGTTCAGCATGGAGAAGAGAAGGGTCCAGGGAGACCTTATTGCTGCCTTTCAATATATAAATGGGGCTTAAAAGAAAGATGGAGAAAAGTTCTTTACCAAGGCCTGTAGTGACAGGATAAGGGGCAGCAGTTTTAAACTGACAGGGAGCAGACTGAGATCGGATATAATGAAGAATTTTTTATGATGAGGGTGGTTAGATGCTGGAACAGGTTGTCCTGAGAAGTTGTGGATGTCCCCACCATTGGAAATGTTCAAAGTCAGGTTGGACGGGGCTTTGAGGAACCTGATCCAGTGAAAGGTGGCCGTGTCCATGGCAGGGCAGTTAGACTAGATCTTTCAAGGCCCCTTCCAACCCAAACCATTCTGTGTGAACAGCAATGCTGCTTGGGTTGTAATGGATTTAAGTAAGTCCTTAAGACTAAATGCTTAGCTGGCATAGTCTATTGTCAAGAAAAGACTGAATGCTTTCTGCAGCCTCTCCCTTATGAACGCCATTAATAACATCCTTCTGTTCTACCTGCCTGTGTCTGTCTTCACTGGACATTTAATGACGGTATTTTTGAGCTCTCATTTCCTTGATGATGAGTGAAACTAGCTAACAGATTCCAAAGACAGGTGGGGAAGATCAGAAATATGTACACATATAGCACAATTGCAAAGCTTTGATGTGTTAGAAACGCAGGCTTAAATAACAGGAAAATAAGGAGACAAGAATTTTTACTCACATCTTCAACTAATCCTGCTGCACTATGTAAAACAGGAGTTGGACTCTGTCTTTCATAATGACGGAGTTTTTCATGAATCTGAAAAAGATTATTCAGGTATATTTACTACAGAGAGATACAAAACTTTCTAAATATACCTACACTGGAATATTTTTCTATTTAAGGAATATAATTTTTCTGAGATAAGTGTCAGAAAAATAACCTCTCTTGGGGTTATTTTTTGTTTAGGAGTCTTTTAGTCTTCTTTTTTGCTCATGCTAGTTTCACAGACAGCCATAAAAATCTGTTAAGACTTCAGCAGCAGAAGAGAAAAAAATGAAGCTATTTCACATTACTTTTTACCTGCGGGGCACTGTATCTGCATTTTGGCAATCAAGGCAGAAATGGTTTTTCTGAACAAAATATGTTAATTGTCAACGAATGGTCCAAATGTTTGTGCTTAAATACATGCTTTGGTCAGTATAGAATTCTAAAAAAAAAAAAAAAAAAAAAAGCTTTGGCAAAGTTGATAAATCAAGGGAACAGAGAAGTAACCTGTAAGGAAAATGTATGTTCATAAATGAACTTTTACCTTCATTAGGTAGTTGAGACTCTTTTCACTGAAGACATTCCTAAGGAATCCCATTTCCTCTTTATGATTTGAATCAGGTCTTAGCTGAGATGTCAAAAGGGCCAAAGTTTCATGCAATCCTAAATTTAAATTCAAGACAGAACAAAAGCTTTGTAGATAGCATGTCTCATGGGACCTTCTATTGGAGACTTAACATCAGCTACATTTACTTGGGTACCATCTTGGTGATCATTAAATTTCCACAGAGACTTATGCTTATCTTCCACTCATTTTGCAACACTTCCCTTCTTAAGCGACAAACACAGCTTAAGATATAACATATATCATAGTAAGGCAAAAGCTACCAAAGCAATATATATTTTTAAAGACATTACTTCTGAGGTTTCCCCCTTCATGTAATTTACCCTTTGTTTCTAGAACAGGTAGCCCTCTAACAAACTTTGGGTTATTAGAGGGCCACTGCAGACTCACAAAATGACTGAACTACCTCCTTTGTTGCACAGCTACCAGCTCTACTTTCCGAACAACTTTGCTTACAAGTGTTATCCTGCCCTTGCTACCTGAGGCACCTGTTAGAAGTCAAGGCTGACCAGAGGAGGAAAGGACTGGTGTAGATTTCCACTGCAGTGGAAGGAAAGCTTGAGGCTAGTTTTGTAAAAAGTGCTTACATCATCAATATCTCAATTTTGCAGTGCACGGGCCAGCCAAATGCTAATTTTTTCATGGTCCACATGACTGGGAAAACAAAACCAAAGAAAAAAGGGAGGGGGCTAAAAATCCATTCCTTTGGCTGTTCTCTCCATGAACTTTAAAGTGCATTTGGATCCAGGGGACTCAAACTCACTTCTGCTTTAAAACTCGGTATCATTAGCGTATATGACTTCACCCTGGCTAGCATATTGGAGTAGCTGGTTAGCAAGCCTTGAATGGAATCGCTGGTTTTTTTAAGCCAAAAGGAAGAATATTAACAAAGCTTACCAACACCTATTCAGAAAACACTAAGAAGTGGCACAGCAAGCAGCAGAGATATAAGGACTGATCTTTAATAAGCATGCATAGAAGCCAGTGTTATACTGAGAGGTTCAAGTTTGTCCATAGGACCCTGTCTATCAGCATACATTGAGGGGCTCTAGCGTTCTTATGAAACTAGGTGTTCCCTGAAATCTCACTAACTTTGTTCATTTCCACCTTTTATACTCTGCCTTCCTTGTATTCTTTTAGATAATTGCTAAGAAATCTAGTTGAACTATCTTAATAATTATTTAACTCAAATCTGAATTCATTTCCTGTGTGAAACACATACACTGAGATTTCAGTCACTGATCTGTTGAAAGCATGCAGATTAGTTACCTGAGTCTTCTGAAAGCACTGGCATGGCTTTGTTCTTAATCTTAGAGACAAATGTTCAACTTAAATCAACACGATTGTTTCTTCTTTCTGGACTGCGATTCAGAAGCAGTCCTGAAACGAGCAAAGATAATACCTAAGCTCAAGCATGCAATAAAAATTACAGTCATTTAAAAATAGTAAACTCCTAGTACATCCTTCTCTCAAGTGTTGTTTAACCTGTATCAGGCAGAGTCCAGCAGTTATTTGGCTATGCAAGTAACAACATGAAAAACATTATGTTATATAATAACCATATGGTATCTTGGATAAAGCTGATGCTGAAGAGAGCAAATGCTTCCCTATTCTGTTCTCAAGATAGACAGTTTTAGAAGGCCTAACTGTCTCAAGAGACAGAAAAGAAAAAAGCATGCTGCAGAATGGATGCCTAAAAGCACTGATAAACCATATGCACAGAAATAGCACGCAGGAAGACGCCGTCACAACAAGATGTTCTGGGACTTCCTAAAAGCACACCTCAAAGGAATTTACATCCCCATGGCATTCTGATACAGACCACACTACAATTACATGCAACTCATTAAAGCTAGTAGCAGTGCCACTCCATCAACCTTGGTCATGGGTACTAAGGATGCTACAACAAATGAAGCTACTTCCATTGCTCAGAAATTCCATTAGATGCTTTTATTGCCGATTTTTCTTGTCACTGAGAGCAAATGAGTCCAGAGCAATTGCATTTCAAACTGCAAAACTGAATCTATGCTTATAATCGCCAGTCCAAGATGAAACACTCTGTGTTCCAGGGCATTTAAAATCTCATTCATGCTCTCAAAATTCATCAGACTAATGCTTGCAGAGAAATAAGCAGCCATAACGGCATGCAAAAAGGATTAGAAAGAAATCTGGGATACCCCAACTCTTTGCTAAATGCAATAAAATAGGCTCCTTGTGTTTTTATTTGTAGATAAATCTCTGATATTTGGATTGTATGACACAAGTTTGATAGTTTTCTGATTCAACTTTATTTTAATTAGCTGCCTGAAAATACCATAATACTGCGTGGTAAATTAGCATATACCAGTTTAGCATTTTCTAGATTCCTGAATTTCTCTACAATGTACTGAAATATTAAGCTCAATAGTCACCTGTGTTTTGCAACCCATATTTTCTACTACTATGCTTAGTTAGTCCACCTGGGTATCAAAACATAGAACTGAGTTCTCTAAGCAAGTAAACTGAAAGAGTGTTGAAATTTCACTCTAATCCATGGATCATACTCCAGTGTATTACATATACTACACATTTATTTAATTAACTTTCAAAAGCATTTTTATTAGCTATTGCTTTGAATAAATAAACATTTCACACACACCCCCACACACTTCATGCCAAAAGAAATGTATAGGCAATTCATTCAACCGCTCTGGTTCCTTGACTATTGCATTTCATTTGACATATTTAAAATCTTCTCTAATTATCAAGAAAGGGTACTTTGTTTGCATGCTCTGTCTTTGAAACAACACGTGCTTTCCACAATCAAACTTATTCAGCACGAAAACCCAAGTTATTTTCCACGCTCTTAGTGAAAAAGCATCCCACACAGGAATCTGGAAAAATCCTGGTAGCCAGGACTGATTGGAATGAATAGTCAGAAGAACAAAAAGCATTCCATGTCCAATAACTTGTCACCAGCACACATGTCCATGTCAATACTCAGGGCTGGCTTCAAGGTATTAAATTCAGCCCCAGCATGTAATATTTTGCAAGAGGGGCTCAAAACTATGAATCTGTCCTTTCATCATTGCAGTATGAATAGGCTCAAATACACATTTCCTCTTTATCCACCCTAAACCATAATTCATTTTTCAGACATATCCTTACCCAGCCGTTCCCAAGACAGAACGTTTGAGCCATCTTCCTTGCCTAGGAAAAGGGACTGTTGATATTTGGAACGGGCTAAATAAACTGAACTGATGCTTTACATGGGGTCAAAGAAGGGGATTAAACAGAAACATAATATGCTTTGGCATATCCCCATTACCTTGGAAAATAAACCTAGTGTGGTTCACAGCCTAATAAAACATAAAGCTTCCATAATCCAGATATATTGGTCAAAGCAGTAGATCTCGTTTTGGAAAGCAGTTGCATTTTAACATTTTTCCAGAAGATCACCCCAGTGATTAGGTCAGAAAATGCATCCGCATGGTAATAAGATCATAGCTGATAGCTATAACAGGATTTCTCCTCACTTTGCTTCTGTGTACAAAAAGTGTCCAAATCTGACCAAACTAGTCTTTCGCGGAGCGACTGCCCCGATAGCTGAACGAAGCCCGGAGAGAACCGCACATCGTTCCTTATTCGGCGCCACGGCGACAGCCCCCCCGTCCGAGCCCCCTCAGCAGGCTCGCAGCTCCACAGCCCCGCGCTCGGGACCGGAAGCCGCCCGTGGGCCGGCGGTCTGCACTCTGCCGGGCGCCCCTCAGGCGACCTGGGAGCTTGGCCGGAACCCGAGAGGCGGAGCACGGCGAGGCGGACCAGCTCCCCGGGCACCACCGGGCAGGACCCTCCCACCCCGGAGAGAGATCTTGCGCTCCACCGAGCTCGGGCACCGATGCGGCAAAGCTAGCGCGCACAACCCTCCTCACGGCCCAGCCGCGGGCCCAGCGGGTATGGAGCGAGGTTACGCCGCGGATCAGACTTCCCGCACGGCCGGCAGCGAGACGTCCTCTTCCAGACCTGCTTCCCCAGCCGCGAGGCCGGGTTCTGCGAGCGCCTCTGCGGCCCCATTTCCGCCATCCGGAGAACACCGCAGGGCTTCCGCCAGGCACGGTCCCCAGTCCTCAGCCTCGGCCAAAGCCCGCCAGGCAAACCCCAGCGGACCCGCGGCCTCCCGCCACGCCGGGGCCCGCGCCTCGAAGGCAGCGTCAGAGCCCAGCCTGGACCGGCCCCGCCCCGCCCGACTACAAAATGGCGTCGCCCTGGCCGCCGCTGCAGGTACAGAGACGCGCTTCGGGAGCAGTGCTGCCGCCGGGCGACCGTTACCTTCGGGTGCGGGCCCAGGTGCGGGCCCGTGCGGTGCTGTCTGGCTGTCTGGCTGGCTGTCTGCCTGCCTGCCTGTCCCGGCAGGCCGCAGAGCAGCTCCCGGCACTCGCGTCCCTGTAGCTCGCTGCGCGCATCGCCCATGCGCCCTTAGAGCTGTTCTACGCGCCGCCTCCCTCCCTCCCCTCCCAGCCTGCCCGGGGCCGAGCGGGCGACTGCGCCAGGGTCGGCTACAGCCCGCCTGGCTCGTCGTGCGCTGCCGGGGATTCGCCGCGAAACTGCAGCGTAGAGTCGGGGCAGCAGCGCACCGTGAGGCCTAGCGGCTGCGAGCTCCGGCCCGGGTTGTAGTCCCAAAGGTGGCGGCGCCGGACGCGGCTTTCCCGTGGCGGGCCCCACGCGCCTCCAGGGGAGCTCGGGAGGCCTCCGGGGCTGTACGGAGCTGGGCCGTTGCCGCGACCACCCAGGCTCCAGAGCCCCCTTTTCTGAAGTCACCCTTGGGGAGCGAGTGGCGATGGTGGTGAGGGTAGCTGTCTAGTCCCCTAGCTAGTAGCTGTCAGGTGTGCTGTGGCATTGGAAGACTTCAAGGAGGACACTGCAGTGGCTTTCTGGATTTTTTTTTTTATAGGAGGATGAATCCCAAGAGGGGAGATGCAGCATTGGAGCATGCACAAAAATACTTGGGGGCAAATCGTGCTGGTGCATGTTTGGTGGCTAGGTATCCAGGGAGCAGAAGCTCACAGGCTGATCGCATAGGACAGCTGGCAGGGCATGCACAAGAAGCAATCCAGGCCTTAAAGACAAAAAGCTGTATTCAATGAAGTAAAATGGGTAGCCAATTGAAAGACAAAAAGAGGGTTAATAAAAATCACAGCAGTATGGCAGAAGATGTGCTAGACTCTACAGAGGTAGCATCTTTTTTTTTTTTTTTTCCTCTAGAAAAAAAAGGGTTTATTTGGGAGATAGCCTAGGAACAGATGAGTTGTAGCTTGCAGAGCACTCACCTCTAGCTTCTCAATTCTTAAAAGTCCTTAGCAGTAAGGATAAGACAATCTATTAGCCACTTATCAGATGCAATACTAAGTAATAAGTTAGGAGTATGGCTACTTTGGTCAGTCAAGCTCTTAGGAGTAAAACATGCTTTTAAAATATATATGTATAGGAAGGCTAGTCTGCAGCACAGAACATTACTCTGGAAAGAATAACCAAGCTATTTATCAAAGTATTTATTAAACATTCATGATAATTTTATGCTTTATAGAATTTAATGTATAGTTAAATACTAATTTCTCCAAAGCTATTCATTAGTGATATGTCATTACGGTGACAAATGGCATTAATTAAAGACAAAGTAGAAACGCTTCCCAGTGTTCTCCTAAGGTTCACCTGAACAAAGAATAATGTGAAAGAAAATAACATTATTTTCCGAGCCAGGGTACAAACAGTAGTGCTTCCACTTGCAGCAATCACTGCTGTGATTGTAGAAGTATAGGAAAACTTATAAAATTTGTCAAAATAGAGTAGGAAAGGCATGTGGAGACTTGTCAGCGGGCTGCTTTGATCACTGTTAAGTAAATTTTCATTTCATTTGTAAAAATGCATACATGAATACAGTTTCTTTAGTCAAGTCACAACTACACAAGTAATTGCCAGATCTGTTCTACTTCTTTGCAGTTAGTTCTTCACTGCAGATGGTTTAAGGATTTACTAAGTGTGGTTTTGCAGATACAATGGCCGCAATATTATAAATGCCTACAGGATCAGCTAGTTTCTTCAAATATAAGTTAATCATTACAAGAACAGCTAATAATACTTTACCAGTCTGCTGCAGTTACCAGGAGAAAAAAAAAAATGAAACAAATTGCTGTTTCTTGTATCCTTGGACTTTTTTTTTTTTTATTGAAGCAACTTTCACTTATTTTACAAGAGAAAAAGAAAAAGACAACAAAAAAGAAACAACAAAAAGAAGGAAAATCCTATAAAATGCAAAAACCTACAGTCAGTTTTCAGTTCTGTGCAGTTATAGGAGTTCTAAACTTACAATACCGTGCTATGATTGCATCACTGAATGCAAACATGATTCTGAAATACTGTAGACTATTGCATGACAGTTGGAGGGTTTTCTTTTAAACGACACTGTATTTTGCACAGATTTTATGGATTTAGTAACTATGTTTTTTGGAGGGAAGCATAGTGCAGGGAGATAAGAAACCCCTATTAAAAAACATTTCACTAGTTGGGTAGTTTCTGTGATTTATTGGTCATGCAGAATAACTGGCTATTTTACAAAAATGGAGAACTTAAAATTTTGAAGGTGAATGTATTGCCCTTAAAGACTGCTCTTTCTCCTGACAACGACCCTTTCAAGCAGAAAGTAAGCAAACATTTCCAAGGTGAAAGCATGTCTTCTGTCTGTTCTTAATAAAATAATGAAGTGACAAATTCCCGTTTCTGAAGGAAAGCCTGTCTAAAATCTAGGAGATAAAAATCTCTGAACCTCAGATGATTATGTTTTCAAACACTAGTGTCAGGCTGAAAACAGGCTGAAGGAGATCCAAAGTTCACAATCAGATAGATTTTCCTTTGGCTAGAATGAGGGAAGAGAAGAGAAAGAACTCAACTCCTCTCCTCTCTTCTTTTATCTGCTATTTTGCTTTTCTCAGCGGCAGCTGAGTCAGATTGAAATACGGATACAGAGTCCGCAAAACTGGCCTCCACCATACCTGCTTTAGTTATGGGTAACGTCTTTTCCTATGCATGCCATCAAAATGCTTTCAAAAATCAGAATGATTTGGGAAATGCAGTCAGGGTTATCCAGTTTGTGAACAGTCATCTGCAGAAATTTTTTTACATCCAGTCTAGCCTTGAAAGACTTGAAGTTTCTCACTGCTTGTGAAGCATGTTGATATGCAGTTAATATAAAATAAAACCATTCTATAAGATTCATTATTTTTTTGACAAATGAAGGCTACCAAATGGAATTTGTAGGTACAAACCATCCTTACTAACACTTGAGGCATAAATCAATAACTTGTTTGCAGCAGATCAGTGAACAGAAATGATTGTACTGACTGTCAGGAATAGTGGGTTTTTTGGTTTTTTTTAATATGTCATGAAAGAGATGTTTCCAGGCAGTGGGGCTCTTCTCAGTCAGACTGAGTTTAGCAAGTTTGCTCTTTCAATAGGAACATGACTCCTTCTGTTTTGAAAGACCAGCACATTAGTAATGTACACTCAAGTCCCATGATACACATCTATATAATTCCAAGACACAACTCTGCACGTCACTACTAGCCTTGTATTTTATCTACAAATTTCATCTGCCCTGCCAGTAAGCAACGCAGGAGTTTGTCCAGGAAGACCCAGGCTCCTACTTTCTAGCTGACATTATGAAAAACAGCTAATTCAGTTGAAGGTCAGGATGTATCCACATGATTAATATGTGCAGACAGCAGTAATGCTACTACCTGTAGTGGTAAAAAGAAATTTATAATGAGCTTATTACTGTTTGCATAGGCTAAGATGTGCCAGATTTGTACAGTGCAAGTAGCCAGTTTGCTGAACAGTGCACTTCGCTAGCCACCTGAAGATTCATGTTAAGGGGAATTCAACCTGTACACTTTTCTGCCCTGGCTGAGTGCTTGGAAGAAGTACATCAGTCCTGTTTCATCTTGCCTCCTGTGTGAGACTGAGACTTTTACATGAGGTTTGGTGAGTGACCATGGGAGGTGCAGATTGCATTGGGAGCAAGGCACCTGTCTATTCAGGAGGCAAAATGCAGGAGCATTCTTCAAAAACTTCAGAGCCTCCAGAACAGACAGGGAGCTATGCAGGAGTTTTTAAAGATCCAAGTTTCAGCTTTGGTCCCTGTGGCCTTTTATGAATGTAACCCATAATCTCTAGGTAAACTCCATCAGCTTTCTGTTCAGCGTGTCCGCAAGGACTCTAGTTAAGCTGAGGTTTATGCCACTGACAGAGAACAAATAAAACCCAAAATATTGCCGCCTCCCCATGTATTTGTACTCTAATTTTAGATGTAGCATGCAAAGAATGAGGAAGAGTTAAAGAACGGATGACAAGGAAGAGGAGTTTCATCAATGATGTCCAGTGCATACTGATACAGACAAATATATGTCTTAAGAATCGTTAAACCGTTAAGGCTGACGTGTTTAGTTCGTGTGGATTATTCTGGAAATGATTGGTTGAGGGCATTCAAGAGGTTTTGGGGCTTTTTTTTTTTTTTTTTTACTTTAAGGAGATTGATGAGTGAGGACAAGGTGGTGGAAAATGTTGCACAGTTAGAGAATAAAAAAAGAAATGCAGACAGTATTCCCCAGGAGTGGAGTAGGATTTAAAAATCAGGCATATGCTGTGCAACTACAAAGTCTGAGCTGGCTCAAGAATGGGAGCATAACTATGTTACTGTGGTACTACATACAGACTAAAGAACCCTGCTGAGAGCCAACAAGCTGCAGCATCTGTATGGTGCTGAACCATGTGTGGTTAAGGTAGCTCACGCATACCTATGCTACCTGCATGGGGTAGCATAGGTATGTGTGAAATCGCTTGACAAAAGCCATCAAGCACTTCTCAGTTGGTGGTAAGGCTTGACATCATCCACTTAACCTGCAAGGAAGAAGGAGCATGGAATTACCAAACCTGGATATTTGTGTCCTGTACAGCTAGGTAGTCAAAGTTCTTTTCAGTGTGTGTTAGATAGCAAATCTCCCTCCAAAAGACACAATATATGCTTTTAAAAAATCAATGTAGAGTTAGAAGGTAGACTATTCTGTTACTGTCTCCCCCTTCTGAGTATTAAGAAACTGTCCAACCAGCAGGCACATGCCTGGAGATACATGATTATTGTTGGACTGGTAAAAAATAAATAAAAGGGCTTTATCCACATCTTGGATGATGCCTTCTCACTGACTCCACTGCTGTAGTCCTTCTTTTCCCAGAAATATCAAAAATATAACACTCCTCTGCTAATGGATACTTAGGAACAAGGAAATATTTTTACAAATTTTGGTTGACCAGTGAAATTAATCTCAAATGGTTCGGCCCATCTGGTATTTGCTTTCCATATTTGGGGTGAAAATTATGTGCTTGATTTGGGAGGAGATTAGAAGGAAGAGAACTGTGATCCTCTCGAGTTCTGGAAAGTATGGCACCTGAAATGCCACAAAGCACCTGCAGCTAGGCACGGAGCCTTCTTGGAAAGTATTAATGAAGTAATGTCAAGACTGATAGTGTGAACACCTTGAAAATACTTCCTTGAAAATACTTCCTTATGCTTTAGCGTTTGGTGAAAATACTGAAATTAAACTTCACACAGACTATTAGTTTTTTCAGTTCCCAGTCTAGAACTGAAGCAAAACGCTTTAATCTCCAGTTATTAAAGATCTATTTTCTAAAAACTCAGTAACTGCAGGCAACGCTGTTGTAATGACAGCACTTTGCTGAAAATTAGGGGTTGAAATGACAGACCTGAATGATAATACTGTTCTTATATAACTGAGAATGAAATTGAAATAGCGATTATTTTTGAGAAACAACATTAAAAATAATAAGGCGGAAGGAGGGGAAAGTCAGTAGCATAGCCCCATTTTGAACTTCTAATGCCATTAGTAATTAACACTGCTGATTTTAAATCTTTTCTGTCCATCAAAAACATGAGAGCTGCACTGAAATCGCTTAAGCTTCTAGGGAACTGTCTTTCGAGCAGCTTCTCTGCTGGTTCTGTGTAAGCAGGAATGCATAGACGTAGTTGTGGTCTAACTCCGAGGGACTAGGCCTGGTTTACTTGGAATACTTATTTTCTTTCAGATGCGGACCGAGGATTAGCATCTTCGTATTCCTTTGTTTAAGAGCTGACCTATCTCACGATTTGCTTTTAAAATCCTTATTGCTGCCAACAGCACGGCCTCTCAGCGGATGACTCAGTGCCGCTCACATTATTGTTCTTATCTCCTGCAGCCTGAACTCCGCTACCAAGGTGTTACGGTGAAACGACATTCCTAAGCATTCATCCTCGCCCGAGGGTCTCCGAGCGCAGAACGAGGCGGTGACCGCAAGCGGCTTGGAGCAAAGACGACGCCTGCGACCTACCGCCCAGCCCGGGGCCGGCGCTCATCGCTCTGCTGCCTTCGGCGTCCGCCGCCCTGACCGCCGGAGCCCGCGCAGCCGCCCGTGGCCTCGCGGGCCTCAGCGAGCCGGCTCCGGCTGCGCCCCCGCCCCGCCCCCGCCCCCCAGTCCCGCTGGCCCGCCGGCTACGCAGTACGGTCGGCGTGCGCTTGGTCTCGTCGCGGCTGCTCTGCACGATCTTCCCCCGCGCTGCTGGTGAGCGGGCAGCGCCGGCGGCGGCTGACTCCTGCTCCGTGGGCATCCGGGTGCGCCTCGTTCCCTGGGGGCCGGCGCGCGCTCAGCGGCTGCTGTGCGCAGGCAGCGAAGTGCTGCCGCCCCCCCAGCCCCGCCGCATCCTCACTGCGCTCACGGAGGGCCTCAGCAGCCGGCAGCATGTCTGCCGTGCGCAGGAAGTTTGGGGATGAGTACCAGGCGGTGGGCCCGGCTCGCAGCAGCACCCGCAGAGAACGGCAGCGCTTTGTGGACAAGAACGGGCGCTGCAACGTGCAACACGGGAACCTGGGTGGCGAGAGCAGCCGCTATCTCTCCGACCTCTTCACCACACTGGTGGACCTCAAGTGGCGCTGGAACCTGCTCATCTTCCTGCTGACCTACACAGTCGCCTGGCTGGTCATGGCCTCGATGTGGTGGGGCATCGCCTACCTGCGAGGGGACCTGCACCGGGCGCATGATGACACCTACAGTCCATGTGTGGCCAACGTGTACAACTTTCCTTCCGCCTTCCTCTTCTTCATAGAGACTGAGGCCACCATTGGCTATGGGCACCGCTACATTACGGAGCGCTGCCCGGAAGGCATCGTGCTCTTCCTCTTCCAGTCACTGCTGGGCTCTATTGTTGATGCGTTCCTGATTGGCTGCATGTTCATCAAGATGTCCCAGCCCAAGAAGCGAGCTGAGACCCTCATGTTCAGCCGTGCCGCAGTCGTCTCACAGCGGGATGGCAAGCTCTGCCTCATGTTCCGTGTCGGCAACCTCCGCAACAGCCACATGGTGTCTGCCCAGATCCGCTGCAAGCTGATAAAGGTGAGGCCTGGCGCAACAGCGAGCAGGGTAGGGCACCTGGGTTGCGGTGGGCGACGCGGGCAGGGTGTGGGCCAAGTGCAAGCATGTGCCCGTACTGTGGGTAGCATGGGGCTTCCCCTATGCAGCCCCTGCTGGTGGGCTCTGCCCTGCCCCAGGGGCAGCTGCCCTGTCCCTTGGCATGCAGACAAGAGGACATGGTTGCGATGGTATGAAGGGCTTTGGAAAAATTTGCCGTGGCTGCCCATAATGAGAGCCATGAAAGAGCCAAGCAGGCGTAGGGGAAACGACAGTCTCGTCAGAGAGCTCCTGGGGCATTCCAGTGGATTGTGAGTCTGGCAGGAAGCCAGTCTGGTGAGGAAGGATGGATGTGTCAGAACACGGGATGGCTGCAGGGAAGGATACTAAGGCATGCTCCTTAGTAGGTGATGGCTGGGAATAAGAAATTGATTATACCCGTTTTGTGGTGACATTAAATTTGGACAAAGATCAACCTTGACCTGCTTTTCCCTTGGGGAAACCTGGGGGGCTTTAACTTGCAATTCTTTACCCCATGGTTTGAGCCAGCGGCCTACCACTATTTCAGAGGGATTGTGCAGGTGCTTTAGTGCAAAGGCCCTTTGATTGTCACCGACATCTATTTATTAATCACTGACAATGGTCAATGTAATTCAGAATGCAAGAAAAGTAGAATTCAAAAGAGATCATAACCAAAAAAATAAATAAATCTTCAGGAGACAGTAGAGTTTGGCAGGCACGGAAGTCTGCAAGATACATCGGGCAGGAGTAGAATGGAAGGAAAACACTGCATGCGGCATGCTGAGATGAAGCAACGTAGCAGCTCATAGCACCTACATCTTGTCACAGGGGCATGGTGGATAGGGAGCATCAGAAGCTGGATCCCAGTGATGACGTTAATTTCAGAATATCATATTTGAATGTCATAAATGTTCTATGTTCTCTATGGTAATCCTCTCTTTGGAGCAACTGCTGACCATTTTAATAATCTGCAGAAATAAGCATGATACAGTAGTTGACAGGACAATGGTAAATGGGAAAGGCTGTTTTCCTTCTCTGCAGAATGCTTGACTGAGCTGTTAGTTTTTCTTGCTGCAGAATACCATTTGAAATGGAGAATCGGCTAAGATTCAAAAAGAGGTTGGGTATGTATATGGGAACAAGCTGTCAGGAGTTACAATGGAGCAATTTTTGTAGGAACTGGAAAGCCAGCTAAACCATGATTTTTGTTGATCTCTAACTATTAAAAATTAGCAGAAAACCTCCTCTAAAGTATTTAATTTTGTCCATCGTCCAAGACAGAATGCACGTCAAAGTGGAATAAAAGCTGTGTCACAGTTGTGTTTTTACAGTGATAGTAATTTGCTATAAACTTCTTTTGAAATAAGACACTGAACACACAACCTGGTGCGCTTTCTGCTGATGATTCTGTTGCTACACAATGCTGATATGCAGATGATTGGGACAGAAAACACAACGACATTTGATGGACCTGCTTGACTGATTCGTCTTATGATAGCTGTTTCATAGACCAGACAATTAATCAGTGAGTAATACATGATTTGTTTCGAACAATCATCATGCCCATGACTTGTCTTCAAGCTGCTTTGCAACCTTTGGCAAAGGTTTTTTTTGACACAGGAAAGTTTTAAAAGTGAATGTTTGTGTACTAGCTGCTCCTCGGTCCTCATTACAAGGCGTGGTATTAGTTCCCTTGTCTTTCTGTAAATCCTCAGTTCGTTGAGGTGCCCCTTGAACTGAACACACCGTTCCAGCATAATGGCCATTCTGGCAGCATGTGAATTTATATCAGCTGCTTTGAACTAGCCTTGTGTGTCCTGCAAACGTATGGTGAATGTGCTGGAACTCACTTACCATTTATCTTTAACGAGTTCTGCCTTGTTGTGATTAGTGCTCTTTCCACTGTGCTTCGTGCAGTGCTGTTGATAGCTATCTTGCTATACTTCTTCTGCACCCAATTAGATAACTAGATTTTTTTTTTACTTGTGTCATAGTGAAAGAATGTGAAGAAATATGTCTTATCACACTTTTGTACTAGAGATAGGAGCTGTATTTAGTAGTGAACATAGTGTTTCAGTGGGACCAATGGAGCCCCGAGGATTTACCTTTGTAAAGAAAATAAACCTATCTAAGTCTGTCTGAATGGCATTTACTGAAAGTGTGATATATGCCCTAGGATATTCGGTAGATTACAGTGGTCCCACCACACTGCTGGCTTTTGTTTTGGTCCAGGGGACTGCCCAGCAGCATGTCGTAGTGATGTCATGGAAAAGTCTGGGGCCCTTTTTGGACTGAGTGGTGGAGACTTTGGAAAACAGAGTTACAAGACTAAGTGTGCATGTTTCAGCAAAAACTTTTCCAGAAACCCGAGTCTTTCTAATTTACATTGAATGCTCTAGAAGCAGGAGAAAACAAACTCCTGGGTCAAGAAGTAGAAAGAAGCTGGTTGGAACTAGCTTCTGAAAATGTGCAGTTCCACATCCTGGCCTTTTCAGTGTCAGAGTGAACTGTATTTTTCTGCCTGTTAGTTCCTGCGCCTCACTAGTGCACCTGAGTGATCTGGTGATAGCAGCAGCAACCAGCATCCACTGTATGGCGATCAGTATTGACTTTTTAAAAATTAGTTACGATACCTATTTTTACCCTCTCTTGATGGGACTACAGATGTCACTGATAAACATGATAGTGTTGGTGCGTAAACTGGTCTGTAAAGTGTTGCAGCTGGTAGTGTAGGACATTTTGATTCAGAAAGCTGAGGAATGTAAAATCATCATTGCCTGTTTTCAACATGTGCTAAGCAATCGTTTTAAAAATACAATTGTGAAGCATAGTAGCCACAGAGCCAGTGTTCTTTGGGTTATGACATGCAGGCACCTATTCTTTGAGCTGTACTAATGAACAGCTTTGAATAAGCTGAAAGCAAACAGAATTGTAACAAAGTTCGCAGTGGCAGATGACAGGCATTGCAAATAAGTAGGAAGACCCGTTATATTGTCATCTCAATAACTCGATAAGCAGGGCACATGCAGAAAGTGCAAACGAGTTGTTTTTTTTGTATCACACAATCATTGAGATTGGAAGGGACCTCGAGAGGTCTCTAGTCCAATGTCCTGCTCAAAGCGTGGTGGGCTAGGAGATCGGACCAGGTTGCTCTGGGCTTTTTCCAATCTGATTTTGGAAACCTCTAAGGACAAAGACTGCACAGCCTTGCTGGGCAAGCTCTTCCACTGCTTAACTGTTTTCTTGGTGGCAAAGTTTTTCTTCAATCCAGTCCGAACTTCTCTTTTTTCAACTTACACCTGTTGTCTCTCTTGCCTTCGCTGTGCAGTGCTGTGAAGAGCCTGGCTCTATCTTCTTGATTGTCTTCCTCTTAGGTTTTGTAAGGCTGCTATTAGATCCCCCTCTGTACCTTCTCTTCTCCGGTCTGAACAAGCCCAGCTCACTCAGGTTGTATTTACAGCTTGGGGCAACTAGACTATACTAAAACATAGCAGTCATCTTGGGAATTATCTAAGATAGAGCTCCAGGTATAGTGTCACTACCAAAAAACCATACAATTCTTTAACAGCAGTATCAAAGTAACAAATTTGTATTATTTCAGTAATGTAATATATAATAAGTGTTCTTGCAAGCTGCTAGTCTAAGGGTCGGGCAGAAGCACAGATGGGTGAGATCAGGGTTTTTCCTCTCAAATTAGCACGTACCAGTTTAGCATTTTCTAGATTCCTGAGTTTCTCTACAACGTACAGCAATATTAAGCTCAGTGGTCATCTGTCTTTTGCATTCCACATTTTCTACTCCCAACGCTTAATTAGTCCACCTCGGTATCAAAACATGATTATGTGAGTTCTCTAAAGGAGTGAACTGGAAAAGGATAAATAATAATAAACCTGTGTTGTGTCCAGTTAAAGAAGGTTGTGTATAAACAACAGGGTTTAGAAAAGTGCTGAGAAAGAATAAAGGATAGGAGCGAATACTCAAAGGGCATAAAATGTTTGGTCGGACACAAAAACAGACTAAATGATGATGCAGTGGAATTCTACCTATTAATAAGAAACAAAACAAACATCCAGTGGCAGAAAGTTAAAGGTGGAAAAATGCGGACACAGAAGGAGTCTTTTTTTTTTTCTTAGCTGTGAGGCAATTAACTTTGGAGAAACTCATCTAGACCTTTGGATTCTCAATCTCTGACCACACTTAAAATGAAAGCTGGGGCATTTCTAAGTAATTGGGCCCTTGTTCAAGCATGGATTAATCTGAGGAATTTATTTGGCTTTGTGTTATGCGGGTGGTCAAAATAAAGAATCACAAGTATTCCTTCCAAACTTAATGCTGACAGTTTGTAATCCTCTGCCCTGTTTTGTGATCCTTTGAGTAAAGTTATATATATGCAACAAAAGTAGCTGGCTAGGAATCTTAACATATTAGGGCTATTAAGCTATCTTCATTCATGTTAATTTCTTTTTATTTAACAAATACGTCTCTTCTAAAAATTATCCGTGCCCTGCATAAATCAGTCCTGTATGTAAGATACCAAATACCTCAAACACAACCTTTTGCTTTCTCCCAGATCTGTTACTCTTATCATCCTCGCTGGATTTGTTTACTGTTGAGTGGATTTGATCGAAGACTCTTCCACAGAGAAAAATGGTTTGTAGATGAAACAGTTCTTAAGTAATTCAGGCAGCAATTTGTGCAAATATGCGCATCTTTGTCTAGGTAATTGTATTTGATAAAACTCAGGGAAAATTTGAGGTTTAGATATTGGTTCATACAGCTCATGTTGAGCCTTGTTATCTTGGAGCAAAGATCATATGTTGCCAACCAATTTGTGCACCCGCTGAAAGAACAGTGGCCAGGCGACAAAAGCAGTGGTGTAGTCTGCAGCGTAGTTCTGCAGGTTCCCTCAGGAAAAGCGAAAGGATGTTTTTGCAGTAGTTTGATTACACCTTTGCATATAACAGAGACTGTCACGATTGCTACATAGTAGTGGTTTTGATTGCTTTTATTTTATAGCACTGTCTTTTACCTTTCAAAGCACAGATAATCCGTGAGAATGCTTTTACAAGTAGTCAGCTGTTATTTGCCCTGTCCTCATCAGTAGTTTAGAAACTGACTGTTCTATAAGGGAGAACTTGGTTATTTAGATAGGAAGATTTTTTTTTTCCCACAGCAGAAAAGCAGACACATAGCACATAAATGAAGTAATGCATTGTATTTAATAAGGGCCTGTACTCTACCAGCTACCTAACTGTTTATGTAATCGCCAGTAAATACCAGGCAGTTAAAAATTCAGCATTTTTAAGATATGGGTGAAGTGGAGAGACAATCTGAAGGTACACGAGTAGCTTAGGGAATTTTTTTTTAAAGACAGAAACTTTCTTAAAAGGATACCAGTCAGATCTAAGTCAATGGCAAAACTACTAGCTTCGGCTTGCTCTCAGGACTAATGGATGCAGTTTCCAAGCAATGGAACCAATACATTTGTCAATACCAATGCAACACAGTTAAAACTATTTAGTAACTACAGAATAATCTATCATTATCAATAGTCGGCTTCTGAAAGAATGAAGTGTTTGCTTATCAAGCAATAAGCAGAAAGGATTTTAAATAGGATTTTAAATAGGCTTTGCAACGCTTCTGATTTTAATGGGCAGTTTCCACCAGAGACCTTTAAAGCAATCAGCTGAGGAGCTGCCTGCCCAACTGATGTGATTTTTAGTTCTACGTTGAATACCATGAAAATGTGGGTCAGGGGGAAGCTATCATATCAGTATTTTTATTGGACCCATGAAATGACTTAAACAAAAATGGGGCACTTGGCTTAATAATGATCGTAAGTTCATTATTAAGATCAACATATAGTAGGTGGTACATGCAAATTGGTAAGGGATGATAGCATCATTAATATCAATTCAGATGGTTTTGTGGAAATGTCACTTGCCACATGTACTGTACAATTACTGTGATGCACACCTTTGAGTTAGTACATCACAGCGTCCGCCAAACAAAAATTAGTAGCGTATAAAAATAACAAAATGTTAATACAGGCAATGGATTAAAGTGTGCCTGGTTGTAGATTTTGTTCTCATTAACAGGAACTTTAGCCACAGGATGTTCATGGAGAACATCTGTTATAATGCGTGTAGTGTGGTACCTGATGTTTTTGTCAAAATATATATATATATATATCTATCTCAATATCATAGTAAAGTTTGTAGATGATGATGAGATCTAGTGGCATGATAAAAAAAGTCAAATTGGTCATATATAGTAGCCTTATAATATTTAGCATTACTTATATCTCCATTATGAAGACCCCAGACCAAATATGTGGATGATAATGTCATGAAAGAGGCAGGTTTAAACTTCATTGCATTGATTTTGTGTTTTGCCTCACTGAGTGATTACTAAATCGTCTTTTCATCTTTAGTCCCGACAGACACCAGAGGGAGAATTTCTGCCACTAGACCAGTGCGAACTGGATGTTGGATTTGGAACTGGAGCTGACCAGCTGTTTTTAGTTTCCCCATTAACCATCTGTCATGAAATTAACTCAAAGAGCCCCTTTTTTTGTCTCTCACAAAGATCACTAAGAAGCGAGCAATTTGAAATAGTTGTCATCCTTGAAGGAATCGTTGAGACTACCGGTAAGATTTAGAATAATATGCATGCTCTAATTTTTAGTCTTTTGTTTTCAATCCTGATATTTTTAGCAAAGCAGCTGTTAATCCTTTCAGGATGCTAATCCTGGATGCTCCAGAATATCCTGCCATATGCTACAGAGCTTCAGTGGCCTTTACCAGCCAAAAGGAGACCTTCTTTCCTCATAGGGCTCTGCATCACTGGTACCCAAAGTGGTCAGTACATCCAAGAAGAGATGCACC
This sequence comes from Nyctibius grandis, assembly GCF_013368605.1. Taxonomy (NCBI): domain Eukaryota; kingdom Metazoa; phylum Chordata; class Aves; order Nyctibiiformes; family Nyctibiidae; genus Nyctibius; species Nyctibius grandis. Next base: position 7,482,784 of record NC_090683.1, read on the forward strand.
CTGCCACTCTTTGAGTATGGCATGTAGAGGAGTACAACACCCTTATGAGACTCCTGTTTTAAGGACCACCACTCTGAAAGAGCGTTGAACTTTAAAAGTTGCCAGTGCTGCAAAATCACTTTCAGCCTAGCTTTCATTAAATTGAATGCAAAATAACAAATCCAATTTTACGGTACAAATGCAGACTACATAGTCGCAAAGATTGTAGGAACACATGGTTATTGGCAAATATGAGCAGGGCTTTTGGTTTTTTTTAAGCTTTTTTTTTTTTTTAATTCGATACAGCATTGTCCAGAGGACAGCTGACTTTGTGGCCTTACCTTTTGAGGACTTGATTCTTTTATGAATCCTGTGACAATGCCCTGCGGTTATATAAGAAGCTCTGCGTTGAGGATCCATGTGTACTGTTAAGGTCCAAATCATTCAGTAGGTTCATGGATATTCTGATCTTCCTTTCCCTTCTTTTGAGGATTTGTTAAACTTCAATTAATCAAGGAGCATTTTCATCCTTATTTCAACAAGATTACTGATTGCTGGGTTTCTGCCTTAGAAACAGTAATGTCCTTTTGGCACAGACAAGTGCAGTCATCTCATGACGGACAGGAAACAGAACTGACCGATTCCTATCCGTGTGCTGGACTGAGCCCTAAACAAATACACAATCTACCAGGGCAGAACACTCTTTCACGGAAGTGTGGCAGTCTTTAGATCTCCACAGAAGCCTCTTCTCATCCTGCAACTGTACCGTGTATCTTAGATAAGCATGCATTCATAACCGGACTTAATGCAATTACCTAACCGTGTATCTCAAGGGAAACATTTTACACTTGTCTGAGAATTAATGTGGCAGTAACCGGAGAGCAGATCAGAGTTTGGGCTTACTGACTGCTAATTCTGCCTCTGAAGAGTACCAGGACAGGAAGCCTTAAAGTTCTGCTCACCTGGGTTATTTGTATTAATTGTCATCAGCAGTGTTGTGTTGAGATTGTAACAGATTTGTTGGCTTGGTTAGAACACATTTTAGTTGTCAGTTCACACATGTAAGTACTGCCAATGATGTATGTTTGCACTAAGTGGAACAAACTCTTCTACAAGCTTTACAGTGGTACCTGTGTCTTAGCATGGAAGATAGCTGCAGCGTCTCTGCACAGCTTTTGTCTTGACATACTATTTGGAGAAAAAGTAGCCTAGCCTTATAGAAGAACTGGAAGATTAAATTTTTCATTGAGCTTTGGCTCCCCCACACCCTATCTTTGCCAGAGAATTCTGTAAGCCTCTGCCAAGCAACAGTTCTTTCTCCCAAGGTGACTTCCAAGAAACAGTATTACATACAAACTATAAGTTTGTTGTTGCTAGTGAGCTAATACTGTCTTAATTTTATGTTTTGCTTTTATCAAAAGTTGTTTGCTTGGTGTGAGTCTGTAATATTTAATCCAATATTTGCATAAAAATCGAGTCAATCAATTAGAGGCACTCCATTGACTGTCGGGAGATTGACTAGGAACAGTTGCTCCATTTTATAATCTGTAAATTTTTTAGCTTACAGGCTACAATTGATTTTTATCCATCAGCCTTACCTTGTATTTTTTGTTCCATATGCTGGTCTGCTTGCTCACATTAGAATGTCACGCTCTTGTCTCTGTTTCTGTAGGAATGACGTGTCAAGCTAGGACCTCGTATACAGAAGATGAAGTTCTTTGGGGTCACAGATTCCTCCCAGTAATGTCCCTAGAAGACGGCTTTTTCCGTGTCGATTATTCTCAGTTTCATGCTACTTTTGAAGTCCCCACTCCTCCTTACAGTGTTAAAGAGCAAGAAGAAAACCTGACCCTATCATCTCCTTTGAACAGTCCTGTTGATAATAAAACTAGAAGAGAACAGGTTTGTTCCCTTGACTGTATTGATGCTGCAGGAGAGAAAAACAAGCTCCCTGTTAAGCTTCGGAAGATTAGCGCGAGAAAGGAAGACCTTCCACGAAGAGCCCTGAGAATGAGTTCCAGTAACACAGAGAAGACTTGCAGTACTGGAGATCTCTTGAAAATTCAAGAAATAAGTCCCACCTCTGACAGTGAACACAGTGATGACAGAATACAGCTGAAAGCCTTAAAAATAAATGCTGAGGCTATGACTCAGTCTACCAGCCATCTCAAGTTACAGAAGAAGCCTTCAAGTATGTGTGCTTTAGAGATGAAATTGGAAGATAATTTTCCTGCCAAACTTCGAAAAATGAACTCTGATCACCTCTCTTAAGAGCAGAAGCAACAGGAGTTGTTGCCGATAAGCTGCTTTCAAGACTGCTAACGTGAAAGAGTTGTCTTACAGTCATAATTTGGTTTTGCCACTTTCACTTTTCACAATCCTTTTTGTATAGTTGTTCCGTACAGATCCAATTTAGGTAGCATAATAGGACTTTGAGGGGCAGTAAGATTAGACTGTTGTGCCAAAGAGATCGCTGCCCTAATGATGTTTATCAGCATGCTCATTGCAAATCTACATTGTCTTCCATATATGTAGATGTTTTTTCATGAAGCAAGGACTAGATCCTTAGTTGCAGAGTGAAATGTTCAGAGATCAAGCCAAAAAAGATGTAAAACCAGCTGAACCGCAATTTTGTGCAGCTCAGATCTTGGACTGTTCCTGACGTATAGAACAGCAGAACACAGGAAGAATCTGTGATGCTGCTTGACCGTAGTCCGGTTCTCTCTCAGTTACCCTGTTGGAAGGTGGCCTTCCTGTGCAGCCTAGTGGCATGCATCCTTCTTTCTCAGTGATTGTGGCATGCCAGCTCCGTTCCCCCAGAATCTTGTTCATTGTCATTCAGGTAAAGGAAGTAGTTTGCAGTAGCCATTTGTGTCATTTGACTCACACGAGCTGTCATAAATGTGAGGATCATTTATCCTGTCCAAAATTAGACCCCAGCATTTGATCAGGTGCATCACACATTGAATTTTAACGACCGTATTACCACTCACTGTGAAGGGAACTTGATGTCGGTAGCTCAACTTAATGGTATGTCTCATACCTCAACTTCATGAAATTTTAGTTTGGAGACTCCTCGTAAGTAAATAAAAGCAAAGCGCTAGATAATGCTCAGCGATTACAGGAATGGACAATAGTACATACGCATCTCAGAGTTCTACTAATGAATGGTAGGGTCTTTGATGTTGCTTATTTTTTTTTTTTGTTACATTTGCCTTCTCCGTTTATGTGTGATTCCTAATAATTCTGTAGATTTGACATTTATAATACGCCATTTATTGCAGGGTAGAACTCTGTTTTAACGTAAATATATTAAGATACTGAAAGAAAAGGCAGCACAGGTCTGTAACATGTTAAGTGTGCAGCTGAGAGAGGGCTTTCATGTTTTTGAGTGTAATGGAGCATTCTCTCAAAGTGCTTCTGCTAAAAAGGTTGGTTTACTTTCAATTGTTGAATGAATATTTTAGAAGATCATCCCTGGAATATGGCAACCTTATCTGTAGAAATGACGAAAAAGATGTCAGTGAAGAACAGAGTGAAGAACACCACAGAGGTGTTGGTATTTGGGTATTTAGTATCTATCTCTTTAAAGTGTCATACAGCTTTTTCTAAGTGACTGGCCTTGAACAAGAGGGAAAAATGCTCTGGTTTTAAAACAAATCTTGCATGACTGAAACGACTGTTTGCCTTACTGATCATCAGGAAATGGCGAGAACTAGACTTTGATTTTCTTGGATTTCCTGGGGTTCTACACTTCCGAAAAATATCATTACTATTCAGCTGTTCTTCTGTCCATCTCAATCTGTGAAAGAGGTCTTTTTTTTTCCGTCAGTAATGAGCAAGCATAATCAGAACTTGCTATTTTGTAAAATGCAATGTTCAGTAGCTCAGTGAGTAGGCTGCTTGTCACTAGCAGAGCACTCCCCGACAGAAGGATCAAATCCTTCTCGTTACGTGGACAGAATTCAGTCAAATTTAAAAGGGGTTGCTGTGGCCGTATCAATTGGCGACGCATGCCTCCATGACTAGAACAGAGAGGTGAAGTGATATATCCAAGCCAGGGATGGCTTGGCTTCCATAAATCACTATTTCTTGCTTTTGATCTCCTGCCTACGGTGTGAAACTGGAAAATGGTATTTTGCACAGGGGTAGCATTTGCTTGTTGTTGTTCTTGTTTGTTTTCAACATGAATTTCAACATTATATATGTGCTGAAATCTGTATTTTCAGTCATTAAATGTCTTAGTATGGGATATTTAAATGACAACGTCAAGTCTTGATGAATGATGATTCTCCCCACTCTTCAGAACAGCCAAAATTAGTATAAAATAAAATTACATCCACCTTGGGTCTCAAGCATTCTTACGAGTCAGTCAGCTTAGAGTGCTTTTCTAATAGACACAGAAACAATGAGCAAAAGTACCCCATATCTGCTTTTCCAAATAGTTAAGTGAAAGGCTGTTCCGCACATCTGTACTGTGCATTCTGGAGGATGTTCCTAAGGTATTTTCTGTTTTCCTAGTTCTGAGCTGCACCTATAGCTGCTGAGTAAATTTAGTCGTGGCCTCCCGAGACTTTCTCGTAGACCAGTGCTAAGCAGAATCTTCACGCTCTGAATGTATTATGTGAGAACTTGCAAGCCGTGTGGTGGTTTTCTGCTACACAGAAGCCTGCTGTGACAAAAATAATTGTTGAGGTGCTTCTGGGAACCCTATGGCGACTGTTCCTACTGTGTGAAGCAGTAAGATCTCTTCCTGAGACTGAGGGCTCCAGTACTCATCTCTCATAGCACTGTTACTATTACTCCTCAAGGAGTGTGTTTGCCCTGGAAGAGAGTAAGGATGAAGGAGTGGGAAAGCAAACTCATACAAGCAAAAGGACACAGCAGGGTGCCCAGAGGTACAGGAGGGCGAGGAGGAAGAACATAGCCAGCTTTACGTGGCCCCAGGAGTCTAGTGACTGCAGAGCCACGTCTGACCGAGGGGTCACTGGTGCCACCACCGGGCCGTGTTAGGGGACAGATCAGGCCCCAAACTAGAAACCAGGTGGGAGCAAACCATCCCCCAGCTCCAGGATCGCGTGGGACAGACAGAGCAGGAGTAGGGAGCGGTATGTGCCCTCGCTTTGTCAGCAGGCGGCCCGGCTCTGAGCCTGCTCTGCGGCTACACACGCAACCCCGCAGCTGGGAGCTCCTGTGGAACATGCCGCGCCAGCACAGCAAGCATCGGGGGATGCCTAGCTGTGGGGATGGCCACAGGTAGGCATGCACACAAATTTTGGCCACCCGACAGCTGCCACCTGATCTTTGGTGCTGGGTGATGCAGGCAGTCAAGATCACGACAAAAACTTCCCCCTGTGCCACCCAGCGTTTAGTTCTGACACACCATGCCAGATGGGTGAGGTGGCGGGGAGCCGAGAGGTGTGAAATGTGCTTTCAGGCTGCTAGTCTAAGGGTGAGGCAGAAGAAGAAACAGGATCGATCAAGGTTTTTCCTCTCAAATACCAGAAGTTAATTCCATCCCTGAAGGAAAAATCTCAGAGAGGCTGACAGCCGCTTGGTGACTTGCCACATCGAGGGCAATGGCAGGAGCTGACCTATGCCCTCCAGACTGATAAACGCCAGTCCAGTAGCAGCTGTTCAGGTTTCAGAGAAGGGGAAAGCATAATGGCATCAAGACCTGTGGAAGCCTCAGTCCCAAGTGTTGTCTATGTGGAATAATTAATAAACTATCGGTTTACTCTTTGTACTCATGGCTGTGGCTCCCGCAGTCCCTTTGACTTGGTAAGCATCTGTGCCAGTGCCCAAGGGAAGGAGGTGGTTACCTGCTGTGTCTGAGGGGTGGGAGCTGGTCCCAAGAACTCTTGGTCCCCTCTGGGGTCACTAGGGGTTCCCAGACAGCCCCATTGCTGTTCACAGGGCCACGAGGGATTTCCCTTGCATTGACAAGGACACTCGGGGCTGTTTGTAGCATTTGCCATCATCCAGGGGCCAGACAGGGCCTTTCCGGGGCTGCATGAGGTTCCCAAGCTGCTCGTGGTTGCTGTCAGCACCCTGAGGTGCCCTGGGCACGTCTGGGGTCCAGAGCAGGGGTCAGTGCGAGTGGTGCTGGGAGGTGGAGTATCCACAGGATCTAGTGATGGTTGCAGGCCACTTCCCATCAAGCACACAGAGTCCCATATGGGCCATAAGGCCCATTTGGTGTGCACCAAGGCCCTTTATTTGGATTTGGGTATGCCCCAGAGCCCTCTGAACTCTTATTTTGGTTTGCCCCCTAGTCCTTCCGTGCAGCCCAAGGCCTTGTGTTTGCCTTGCAGCATGCCACAATGTTTTCTGTTTAGCTTTCTCCCATCCCAGAGTTTTCCCAGTGCTTTTCTGGTGTGCTCTAGGGTCATCTGCTTTGCTTTCTGTGTGGCCCACTTCCCTACCCGTCTTTGCCTTTTCTGTGCCCCCAGAGTCCTTTGTTTTCCCTCTCACCTGCTAATGTTTTCCTTTTTTTTTTCCTTTTTCCTTTCTGTGCACCCCAGAACCCTTCAGCTTTTGGCAAGCTGCTCTCAGCAGTTGGGGTACACCTCTGTTGCCCCAGCAGCCACAGCTGTCCTCAATAGGTCTGATGGCAATGGTCCGTGTTCTTTATGGGCTGCAGCTGTGGGCTGAGGGCCGAGGCTCAGGGGTGACAAGTGCCAGGTATGCCCCGTGGGGCCAATGGCAATCCCTCTGCATCCAACAGGGACTTTTGAGCTGGGTTGCTGCCATGGGTATGGGGTTCGCAGTGCTGTACCTGAGCCCATCCAGGACAACAGAGGCATTGCACACTGGCACTGCTACTGCAGAACAGGTGAATGTGGCTCGTGGGGGTGTCCTTGCAGCCAGGAATGTCCCAGGAAATGCAACAGAAATGCAGGGACGTTTATCCTGCATTCATCAATGCATCCGTCCATCCATCTCGCTCCCCCCTGGGAGGGGGGCGAGCAATTGTTTTCAGTTGTATCACTTGTCTTTCTTGGGTTTTATTTTTTACTGTTTTTTTTTTTTTCTTCTTTTCCTTACAAGCAGTAGTGGTGGTGGCATTGGTGACGGCAGTGGTGGTTGTTTCTTTTTAATTATTAAACTGTTTTTGTCTCAACCCACAAGTTTTCTCACTTTTGCCTTTCTGATTCTCTCCCCCATCTCACTGGAGGGGGACAGGGAGTGAGTGAGCGGTTGTGTGGTGCTTAATTGCTGGCTGGGATTAAACCATGACAGAAGGTTAGTTGCAAACCCTGCCTGGCTAATGCTTTAGGCTCTCGATGTTATTCCTGCCATCTTGACAGGCTGTCCTTGCTGCTTCATTGCTGCTTTATAGTGCCTTTTGCTCCATAAGCAGCAGCAGTCATACCATGCACACATACCTGTCTCCCAGACTCTGTGAATTAACTCTGCCAAAGACAAAGAGCGAAACAGCCACAGCACAACCTACAGCAATCCTGCCTCCCGAGCAGGCCCCTTTCTCTTGCCTCTGTCTAGCTAGGCTGGAAAGTACAGTTGTTGCAGAAACTCCTGCACCCTGTGACTCCTGAGGTTGCTAGCTTTGCCCTGTGTATAGGCTGCCAATGTCATTGTCTGCACAGCACGCAGGCAGCCTGGAGAGCTTTATACCAAGTCATTCCTTTCTCTTTTGGGCAGCAGTGGTTCTACAGGTAGCCACTTTCTCAAGGGCAAGGGGCTGGGATGACAATAGGCTGCTGCACACTCCAGTCAAGACTAAGACGCTGTTCTCTGGGCAACAGGTGTAGGGAAAGCTGACGTACATTCTGCACTGCCAGTAGCTCTCACAAAGGAGCTGTGCTCTGGTTTTAGCAGAAAAAGGTGTCCGTCACAGGCAGCCACATATCACTGTGCATGGCTATTTGGCAGGTGTCTTGCTTGTTCAAGTAGAGGCATATTTCTAGCCTTGCAGTCTTGATGCCAAAACAATCAGGGGTTCAAGTTACAAAAGCCTTTTGCCATCAAAGCGCGATGACAGCTGTATTTCTACCAGCACTGTATTTCACCTGTGTTGCTAGCTGAAAATGACTTGCAGCCCAGGAGATATTGAGAGCGGTCTGCATTAAAGAAACTGAATGCTGAAGTGTTTGTTTTAAGGAGGTGAATTAGGCAGCCAAAGGAACTGAGCTGCTCACCCCACGCATTGGCAGAACAGCCCCTCCCGCCTACTAAGTATTGTGTGTTGCAGGCAGCAAAGTGCAACTGCGATGCTTGCTGACAGGCGCAGCAAGGAGTGCAGAGCTACGCTTCTGTACAGAGCAAAGATGGAACCTCCAGGACTCTACGGTCATCTGCTAAGGACATGTAATATACCAACATGCCTCTTTGCTTTCCGTACTTCACATCTAATTACTTTGCATGCTGGAGGGTGGTAAGTAACATCAGGCAGTGTCTCTTATCTAAGTGACAAGCCCTGTACAGGAAGCCTTGCATGTATGCAGGATTAGGAGAGCAGAGTACTCATAGCACAGAGGAGAGGAAAGGTGCAAGCAACGCAGCAAAGCTCAAGGATCACCAGCGTATCACTCATTCCAGATGTCACTGCATCTGGTCTGCTCGGATGTGCTGTTTCCCACTGAACATAGCGGCCCCTCTCCTGCCTTCAGGATGTCGTTTGTGTTGCCTATTTTTTTTTTTTTTTTAAATCTCTTGCCATCATCTGTTGACTCGCTGCTATTGCTCCTACAACCCTGATGCCACATGCAGACAGATACACCAATCCCTGGGGCTTACTCCGGGGTGGGGGGGGGGAGAACCTGTTACTGCTTCTCCTCCCTAGGTAATAGCGGGGGCGTGGGCAGAAAAAAAACACCAGAGTTTTAAAGCAGTCAAATTCAAATGACTGAAGTGCTCGAGCCACTTGGATGCTTTTTGGTACAGAGGCAATGAATATTACGGCTGCGAGTGGGAAAAGGGGCAGAGAAATTTAACCCTGTACCCCTGGTAAGTAGAGTCTTTGGATGGTAGAAGCTGGGCTGACAGCGCGGTCGTGTCTCATCCTGATGATGCTCAGAAAGGGAGAGCGGAGATTGTGCAGCTCGCAAGCCGCGCATGCGCAGTGGTGCCCCCGTGATCCACGCTGCCGTCCGCTGGTCGCAGCAATGCGATGCTGCGGTCCCCGTGGGGTGCTGCCGCCGCGCTCGTTGCTGCCTCCCGGTAAGGAAACGCCGCTGCTGCCCCACGTGCAGGGTACCGGCAGCGCTCGGCGCGCAAAGCCCGAAACGACAGCGTCGGTGCCGCCCCGGGCGAGCGCCGCCCGCCTCGCCCTCGCTGCTGCTGCCGCCTCGTGGCCGAAGTGCGGTACTGCAGCGCCGGCACCGCACGGGTGCGTAGCAGGGCTGCTGCTGCCGCAGCATGGCGGTGTGCGGGGAGCCGTTCCCGGCGGCGGGTAAGGGCCAGAAGCACCCGTGAGGCGAGCGAGCCCCGTTGGCGGGTGCAGGGGTGGTCTCTCCTGCCCGCTGGGCGCCCCCGGGGTGGGAGGACGTGAAGGTTCCCCAGAAGGGACGGGCCCGGCTCCCTGAGGGGGCGGGGCCGGAGCCGGGAGAGGGCGTGGCATGGCACGGAGAGGGCGGGGGCGGGTACCTGAGGGGGCGGGGCAGGGGCGGGACCCTGAGGGGCGGGGAGGGGCCGAGGCGCCTGCGCGGGCGCAGAAGAGCGGGGGCGCCGGTGCGGGCGGTCGCTAAGGTTCATTACGCTGTGGGCCGCGTGGCTGCTGGTGCTGCTCTGGGGCAGGTGAGGGGCCGTGGGCACGGCGGGAGTTGCAGGTGGGACCTCCAAGTCGGAGGGGCGGGTCTGGGTTTTATGCGCCTGGGGCTGGTGGGGGGCAGAAGCGGCCCCGGGCCGAACGCTGCCCCGGGCTCGTCGGGAGATTTTGAGGCCGAGCCTGTGTCCGGTCGGGGGGAGCAGGGGCAGCCCCGTCCGGCTCTCAGCTGCCCGGTGTTGGGGCCGGGCAGGCTCTGCCGCTGCCGGCGCGGGTCGGGCAGCGGCGGCCCGGGGGGGGCTCTGGCGGCGCCGGGCGGGTCCTGGTGCCCGCACGGGGTGTGGGGGGGGAAAGGGTCCCGGCTGCTGCCGCCGGGGGGGTCGTGGGGGCAGGCGGGGCTGCGCTCCCGGGGCGGCTGCGCCCGGCTCCCCGGGGCGGCGTTTGGGCCTGGGGGGGGTTTGGGGGGCGGGCGCGGCGGTGCAGGCGATGGCGGCGAAGTAAAGCCTGCGAGAGCGATAATAAAGCGCCGGCCGGGCTGCGGTGGTGCCGCCCCGCAGGGGCACGGGGCGGGGCCCTGCGCGGTTCCGAAGCGCTCCCCAAAACTGCCTGTGGGGCCCTGGGGGCGCAGGGCTGCGGGGTGGCTACAGCCCCCCCAGCTCTCGGCGTCGCACGTGGGGGCTGCAGGGGGGGTCAGAAAGCCGGCGGGGTGAGCTGCTTTGGGACCCGAATAACGGAGGCCAGGTGTTGTGTTCCTGGGCCTCGAGAACAGGCTCCCGCGGCCGCTTCGGGGGGCTCAGGAGCAGATGTGAGCGGTGCGTTTTCGGGAGCTGACAGAGGGGACTCGCTGGTGTGGTTTTGGGCTTGGCAGCAGAGGCGGAGCGCTGCGTTTTTGGGACTTGAGAGCAGGCTCGGCAGCTGGGTTTTTGGGCTCTGCAGAGGGTGCTCCGTGAGCTGGTTTGGGAGCCAAAAGCAGGAGGCAGATGGGCCGTTTGTGCGGGGGAGCGGGAGGGCGTCGGGGGCCGCGTGGGAAAGCGGCGGGTGGGCAGGGTGCGTGGACGTTGCCCGGAGGCGGGGGTCCGGTCATGTCGGAGCCCGAAGTTCGGGAGGCCGGCACGCAGCGGGCCGGCCGAGCTGAACGTCCGAGGTGGTCTCCGGGGGCCAGGGTGCTCTTCAGACCCTGTATGCCCTCTTTGAGTCTCGCTCTTCTTTGTGTGCTGCTTAGAATAGTTATTAACTAAACAATAATGCAAACTAATCCATATTTATGTGGCGTATAGCTATGAGGTTTTATAGGAAAACTGCTGATGTGACAGCGATTGATTTCGGACCTTGCCGAAGCCCGGGCTGTTGCATGTAGCTGGAGCTTGCGAGGAGAAGGAGCTGAAACAAAGCGGAGCTTCAGTGCGGAGCTGGAGCTTCGATTAGCCGGAACTGGAGCGAGCGGGAACCGGAACGAGACAGGGGGGCGTCCGCCGTCCGGAGCGTGCGTTAGCCAGAGGCCAAGTTAAGCACAGCTTCGACGAGCAGGAGTGTCTGTCGGCTGGACTGCGCTCCCAGCACAGCTGAAGAGCAGCCAGGCGCCGGCAGGGCTGTCCCCAGCGAGGAGCTCCGAGCAGCAGGGAGGTGAGTTGCCCTTCTGCCGGCGGGGAGCCCGGCCTCTTCCCTCGGGGACCGAATCCACGCCACGCGCCTCTCTCTGCGTGGAGGGTCTCTTGCGGTCCCCCTCCCGAGGGCAGAAGCGAGGTGGGGGTCCCCCGGCTGTGCCGGGGCAGCCCCGCTGCGAGGGGGCTTGGACGAGGTGGCGGCGGCTCCCCGGTACCTGGCAAAAGGGAGAGAACCCTTCCGGTGGGAGCTCCCGGGGCACACGGCCTGGCCCCGCATGGCCCCTCTGGCAGAATCCTCCCCCGTCTCTTCGCCGTCGGCTGGGTGCGACAAACAGGTTCATTTTCTGCCTCCTTTTTTTTTCCCCCAGCGTTGCCTTCTGCATCACGTGACGAAAATCCTGCGTGGTCGATTCTGCTCGCTGCTCAGGTGATGGCACGTACGGGGCTGGGGGAGCGGGGAGAAATGTTAGTGAGGTCAAGGACGCTCCAGGTACTCCACGCCAAACCCAGAGAAAAGGCAAACTCGCCGCCAGCGCAGAAAAGCTGGTGAAAAACTGCAGTTAACCGAGCCTGCCTCGTTCCTGAAGCGGTGCCTTGGTAGTCACGAACATTTTCCTTTCCGCTAAAAGAAAGAACTTTCATCTCGGATAAATGAACGGCTGCCTGTTACGTTCTTTAGGGTCAAGCTTTTGTCTTCTGTTTGCTCCTGCTAATTTTATGGGCAAGTTGGAAATAGCCTTTTATAAGCACGACTAGATTTTGAGTCATATGTGGCGTCAGTAGAGTTAACTGCTGAGCACGTAGATGCCAGTAGAAATGTAATGAATGAAACATGGTGGAAACGGATGTTTCAACTTGATTTTTATTCCATTTTTGCTTTTTATTATTGTGGGGTTTTTTGTTTGGTTTTTTTTTTTTGCACAGAAGCGGTTTCCAAGGACAGATGGGTAGCTGCGCCATAAGAAGAACATTTGCCTCGGGACGTACAGGGCGAGGAGCGGTGTCCTAGAGTCCCATCTGGGGTGCCAAATTTTGTTAAAGAAAATTGGCAGAGCCCGGGTCTCTAGGTTTGCTGATTCTTCATTGAAGCAGCTCAGAGTTGGACCACCACCGCAGTGAGTGAATGGTACCTGACTCAAATGCACTATCAGTTTACATAGAAACTAATAAGTAATTAGATCACAAACTTCTCACGAGCTTCTGATAAAATTCCGCTAACTATTTCAGTTGCTCTTTCATCTCTCTCTGTTGGCCCAAAGGGGAGCCCCAGTCGGGAAATCTCTATTTGAGATCTCTAGACTCTTCAGGGGGCCTCAGGTTTTGAGCAAAGAAGAAATTAAAAGGCAGTAGCAGGCCATCTGGTTGCTGAGAATTAGAAATGCAGAGGTATATGTGCACAAATTTATGATATCTCAAAATGTCAGCTACCTTGATACAGCGTTTAAAACAGGAATTGATATTTAGAGCCTGCCTCTAGAGTAACAGCACAGAAAAAGCTTTAGAAAGCGTTATCTTCTATCAGATTACTTTGTTCTCATAAAGTAAAAAAGAACATAAAGTGGTCATAAAGACCAGGCTTAAGTATGTTTTTAGTAAGGTGCTGTGTGGATCTGTAGATTGCATGTGATCTTTCACACAGGGGGTGGAAGGAAAATTTGCACTCCTTCATAAAAACCATGGCAAACGCTTGCTGCAGGTTTTTGCTATTTTTTTTTTATTATCTGATGCGCTTTCTTGCAACTGTTCAGTTTTGTAGAATGTTTTTACTGGAATCCATGCCTATGCTTATAGCTCTAACAACTATCTTGTTTAGTTTAAGTTCACTTCCTCCAGAGTCCACAGAAGTCCGTTCTTTGCCACCGGTCAGCTGATGTTTATTTTCTGGTTCCGCTTGGGCTCCGGTCAACACCCCATCCTCGATGTTCTCTCCGTGACCAGCGTCCCGTCTTGACCAGGGTCTGCTTTCCACTGCCGGCACCTCCTAAGTATTAACCTAAAATAGCTAAAGTCTGTTTAGAACCTTATTTCTACTGCTTCTTATTTGTATTTGGGGCGAGCGGAAAAGAAGGCAGGGACTCTGCGAGGGGGGAGGCGAGGGCTGAAAGCCAAAGGCCTCAGGCTCCTTTACTGCTGTTCTACTGCCCTAGTGAAATGCAGGAGCCGGCCTGGGGGGTTCGAGATAACATCAACATTCACAGGCTGAGTGCTCATCACCCCTTCTGGGAAGAGCCACAGTGTTGTGGGCTCAGAACATCAACAGCCGTTCCTTGTTTTCAGTTCTGTCTTCAGAACTGCCCTTCAACACACACGTTTACTTCTTTCACGCCTCAAAGGGCCCCGTGAACTGCTCAGGGCTCCTTTATCTTAAAAGGGAGGGAGAACTATTCTCAGTGCAGCCTTCCCAAGGGAATCCCCTGCTCTGCAAGTAAAGCACAGCTGTTTGCAGGCTGATGGTCTTCCACAAGTACTCTATATTCTTTTAAGGTAAAAAAGGTTAAGCGTACATCCTTTTCACTGGAATCATCAGAAATTAATACTTGTAGGCCTAGTCCTGCTTAGCTGCTCATTAAGCTTTGACTGACGATTGGTTTAGTCACAGGTCAGGATTGTTGTAGAAGTTTTCACATAAATTGTTATAGAAGTTCTCATGAATTAAGAATAGAATAATTAATGTAAGTCAATCTGATAAACACAGGTGGGCTTTCACAATCTGTCAATATTGTTCTCAGAGCTCCTTGTGTAATCCTGACTTATGACGGAACAAATCATCAATCAAAGCTTAATGAGTAGCTAAGCAGGAGTAGGCCTAGAAGTATTACCTTCTGATGATTTTAGTAAAAGGGATGTACGGTTAACCTTTTCTTTACTTTAACAGAAATATGGGATACTTAGAAATAGGCGTTAATAGAAATAAAGCTCTAAATAGACTTTAGCTATTTTAGGTTAATACTTAGGAGACGCTGGCAGTGGAAACGAGACTGGTCAACCCGGATCAAGGCGGGACGCCGATTACAGGAAGAAGATTAAGGTTGGGGGGGGTTTCGACCGGAGCCGGAGTGGTACCAGAGCATAAAGATCAGCTCAGCAACGGAATAGAATGGACTTTCGTGGACTCCTGGCAATGGACTTTTGTGGGCGCTTGACGAAGGAAGAAAGAGGAATGGAAGTAGTTAGTGGATTTTTAACAGAAGCTCGTGAGAAGTTTGTGATGTAACTACTTCTTAGTTTCTATATAAACCGATAGTGACTTTGAGTCAGGTACCATTCAGTGCGGTGGTGGTCCAACTCCGAGTTGCTTCAATGAGGAATCGGCAAACCTGGAGACCTGGACTCTGCCGATTTTCTTTAACAAGGATTATACAAAGGAGCTTTGAGAAGAATATCCAAGGGCTGTGAAAGCCCACCCGTGTTTGTCAGATAGACTTGTATTTATTATTCTACTCCTAATTCTTTTTCACCTCTATTGATTCTTACCTGCTTAATTCGTGAGAACTTTTACGACAACTTACGTGACAGTTTCTACAACAGCTTTTATGTTAGGAATGAGTTGAAAATGGTGTCTGTGAGTCCTGACGCCGATGTTAAGTGTTCAGACCGCTCAGGCTTTTAAAGGATGTGTTGTATTTCGAGCTGACCTGTTTACCTAGAGTCCTCCTTTAGCTCAACTGCTCCCCTGGCTCTTATCCTGACTGCGTTCCTCTACTTTCTTCTGTGCTGTTTTTTGCCCGTGCTGGAGTCTAACTTGGGAGTTCTGTTTTTCAGCTGCCTTGTCGTAAGCGTGTCGTGAGGCTCGGCGGCTACCCCCGGCGCAGGTTTGCCCGCAGGTCGTTAAGCGTTTGTGAGGGTGAGGGACCAGCGTGGTGTCCGGAGGCTCCTGGCTGTGGGGGCAGCAAGGGGTGTCGGGTGTGTGGGGGGGTGAAGGGCCGGGGGCGTCGGGACGGGGAGGGAGATGGGGCAGCCATTTGGAGGGGTGCCCTCCCTTTACTTTCCTAGCAGAGCTCCCCTTTTTTGAGGAGGGGGCGTGTACACGCGTAAATGGCGTCGCTAAAGTAAGGAGGTGGCGGTCAGGGCTGTTTCCCTCCTTTAGTGCCTGTTTTTGGGGTGAATGAAAAGCAGGGAGGGGGTCTGGGTGGTGATGACGTCATTTGGAGCACCTGAATGTCACCGAGGCGGGGCAAGGACGCAGCGGAGCGGCAGGTAAGTGGGGCACGGGGGGGGTCCCCAAGGAAGGGGGTGTCAGAGCGTAAAACCGCGCGACAATCGGTGGGAGAGGTGAGGCGGTGGCGCCCCCGCGCGTCGGGAGGGCGGCAGTGCAGCTCGGGGGCCGCGCATGCGCAGTGGAGGGGCGCCCCGGCCGCGCTGGGTGCAGCAGCGGTCGCTTTTTACGTGTTTTTCTCGATCTCCGTTTTAGTTCTCGGGAGCTATTTTTTTTTAATTTTCTCCTTTTCTTAATCACGGTCGCTTTTAAAAAAGTCTCTCCGAGGCTGCGTTTTAGTTCGCCGCTGCTGTTTTTGCCGAGGGAGCGGTGCTTAAAGGGGGCGCCGGTGTCCCCTGGGTTGCCGCGCATGCGCAGTAGTTGGCGCTTGCCTCCGTGCTGTGAGTGGGCGTGGCCGTGCCCCTGCGGGGGCGGAGCAGGGGCGTGGTCTCCCGCTTAACTCAGCCCCGAGGGGGCAGGACGGGGCAGGCGTGGTCTCTGTCGGAACCCTGCCCCAAGGGGCGGAACGAGGGCGTGGTCTCTTGCAGAATCCCACCCCGAGGGGCGGGATGTAGGCGGGGTCCCCTGGCAGCCGCGCATGCGCAGTGAGGTGAGTCTGCCACAGCTCTGGCGGCGCCAGGTGCTGCCGCCCTGTGGTCAAATTTCGGTACTGCAGCCGCCGCTTTTTTACCTTTTTTTTTTTCGTTTTATTTTTCGGGGGCGATTTTTAAATTTTCTCATTCTTTTCTTAATCACGTTGGTTTTAAAATTTTCTGTCTGTTTTTATCCCGTTTGCTGCCTTTATTTCTTCCCTTTTGTTTTAATAGTTTGTCTTTCCTCGGCGCCGTCGCTTTTTAAGTGTTCTTTCCGTGCCCGCTTTTATCCTGCTCCCTGTCCTTATTTTTTTTTTTAACCGCGTCTTGTCCGTCCTCGGTGCCGTGGCTTTTAAAAAAGTCTCTCCAAGGCTGCGTTTTAGTTCGCCGCCGCTGCTTTTGCCGAGGGAGCGGCGCTTAAACGGGACGCGGGCGGGACGTGGTCGGTGTCCCCTGGGCAACCGCGCATGCGCAGTGGCCGGCTCTTTGCCGCCCTCCGTGCCGGGAGTGGGCGTGGCCGTGCCCCTGCGGGGGCGGAGCATAGGCGTGGTCTCCCACGGAACCACGCCCCGAGGGGAGGGACTGGGCGAGGTCTCCTGCGGAACCCCGCCCTGAGAGGGCGGGGCGGGGGAGGTGTGGCCTCCATCGGAACCCCGCCTTGGGGGGCGGGATGAGGCGTGGTTTCCTGTGCGACTCCGCCCCGAGGGGCAGGATATGGGCGGGGTCCCCTGGGGAGCTGCGCATGCGCAGTGGGGGGGTGGTCTGCCACAGCTCTGGCGGCGCCAGGTGCTGCCGCCCTGTGGTCAAATTTCGGTACTGCAGCCGCCGCTTTTTTACCTCTTTTTTTGTTTTTTTTTCCCTCCGTTTTAGTTTTCGGGAGCGAGTTTTTTTTATTTTTCTCATTCTTTTCTTAATCACGGTTGCTTTTAAAATTTTCTCTCTACTTTTATCCCGTTTGCTGCCTTTATTTCTTCCCTTTTGTTTTAATAGTTTGTCTTTCCTCGGCGCCGTCACTTTTAAAATGTTCTTTCCGTGCCCGCTTTTATCCTGCTCCCTGTCCTTATTTTTTTTTTTAACCGCATCTTGTCCGTCCTCTGTGCCGTCGCTTTTAAAAAAGTCTCTCCGAGGCTGCGTTTTAGTTCGCCGCCGCTGCTTTTGCCGAGGGAGCGGCGCTTAAACGGGGCGCGGGGGGTGGGGGGGTGGGGGGCGGTGCCGGTGTCCCCTGGGCAACCGCGCATGCGCAGTGGCCGGCAAGCCGCCCTCTGTGCCGGGAGTGGGCATGGCCGTGCCCCTGCGGGGGCAGAGCATAGGCGTGGTCTCCCACGGAACCACGCCCCGAGGGGAGGGACTGGGCGTGGTCTCCTGCGGAACCCCGCCCCGAGGGGCAGGACGGGGGAGGCGTGGCCTTCAGCGGAACCCCGCCCTGGGGGGCGGGATGGGGCGTGGTTTCCTGCGCGACTCCGCCCCGAAGGGCAGGATATGGGCGGGGTCCACTGGGGAGCCGCGCATGCGCAGTGGAGGGGCGCTCTGGCGGCGCCTTGTGCTGCCACCCTGTGGTCAAATTTCGGTACTGCAGCCGCCGCTTTTTTACCTTTTTTTTTTTTTTTTTTTTTTTTTCTCGGCGGGTCCCGGAGCGGTTCCCGGCGGGGCGGTGGCTCCCGGAGCGGAGGCTCCCAGGGCGGCGCGGCGCCGGTCCCGGCGGCAGGTCCCGGCGCGGCGCCGGTCCCGGCGGCAGGTCCCGGCGTGGCGCGGCTGCGGCTGCCGGGGCGGCGCGGCGCCGGTCCCGGCGCAGCTTCCTGGAGCGGCGGGGGCGGCTCCCGGGGCGCCGCGGTACCGGTCCCGGCGGCAGGTCCCGGCTCGGCGCGGCGGCGGTTCCCGCGCGGCTCCCGGCGGAGGGGGCCCGCGGAGGGGGCGGGTCGCGGCGCTGCGCGGGGCGCGTCCTGGCGCGGTTTCCGGTAAAGCGGCGGCTTCTGACGCGGCTTCTGGCGTGGCGCCGGTCCCGGTCCCGGCAGCAGGTCCTGGTGCGGCGCCTGTCCAGGCGCAGGTCCCGGCGCGGCACGGCGGCAGCTCCCGGTGCGGCGCGGCGCCGGTCCCGGCGGTAGGTCCCGGCGTGGCGCGGCTGCGGCTGCCGGGGCGGCGCGGCGCCGATCCCGGCGCAGCTTCCCGGAGCGGCGGGGGCGGCTCCCGGGGCGGCGCGGTGCTGGTCCCGGCGGCAGTTCCCGGCTCGGCGCTGCATTTTTGGGGCTCGAGAGCAGGCTCGGCAGCTGGGTTTTTGGGCTCTGCAGTGGGCGCTCCATGAGCTGGTTTGGGAGCCAAAAGCAGAAGGCAGATGGGCCGTTTGTGCGGGGTAGCGGGAGGGCGTCGGGGGCCGCGTGGGAAAGCGGCGGGTGGGCAGGGTGCGTGGACGTTGCCCGGAGGCGGGGGTCCGGTCACGTCGGAGCCCGAAGTTCGGGAGGCCCGCACGCAGCGGGCCGGCCGAGCTGAACGTCCGAGATGGTTTCCGGGGGCCAGGGTGCTTTTCAGACCCTGTACGCCCTCTTTGAGTCTCGCTCTTCTTTGTGCGCCACTTTAGAACGGATATTAACTAAACCATAATGCAAACTAATCCATGTTTATATGACTTACAGCTATGAGGTTTTATAGGAAAAGTGCCGACGTGACGGCGATTGCTTTCGGACCTTGCCGCAGCCGGGCTGAATGGGAAGGAGCCAAAGCGAAGTGGGGCTTCAGTGCGGAGCTGGAGCTTCGATTAGCTGGAACCAGAGGGAGCAGGAGCCGGAACGAGACGGGAGGGCGTCCGCCATCCGGAGCGTGCATTAGCCAGAGGCCAAGTTAGCCGCAGCTGCGATGAGCGGGATCGTCTCTTGGCCGGAGTGTCCGTTGGCCGGACCACGCTCCCGGCACAGCTGAAGAGTGGCCGGGCGCAGGCAGGGCGGTCCCCAGCGAGGAGCTGCGAGCAGCAGGGAGGTGAGTTGTCCTCCTGCTAGCGAGGAGCCCGGCGTCTTCCCATGGGGACCGAATCCCTGCCTCCGTCTGCGCGGAGGGTCTCTCGTGGTCCCCTTCCCGAGGGCAGAAGCGAGGCAGGGCTCCCCTGGCTGTGCCAGGGCAGCCCCGCTGTGAGGGGGCTCGGGCGAGGCGGCAGCGTCTCCCGGGTACCTGGCAAAGGGGAGAGAACCCGTCTGGTGGGAGCTCCCAGCGCGCAGCCTGGCCCGGTGCGGCCCCTCTGACAGAATCTTTTGCAGTTGGCCGGGTGTGACAAACACGTTCACTTTCTGCCTCCTTTTTTTAGGAGGGGGAGGGTTTTATTATTGTTTTTTCCACACAGAAGCAGTTTCCAAGGATAGGCGGATAGGAGACAGCCTGCTTCTCTGGGTGAGGAAGGCTCCCTCCTAGTGTGATCCTCCGCAGATTTGGTCACCCGCGTGCACGGAAGGGTCTGCGTGCCTAACCAAAAGCACAGTACAGCCATGTAGCGTGGGCGTGTGTGAGGCTGTGTATCTGGGAAGCCTCGTGTTGTAAGAGCTGTATGACACCAATCTGTTCTCTTAGGTGGATAAGAGTCAAGTGACCGGAGCCAGAGAGGAGGAAGGGAGGCAGAGAGAGAGGAAGACGCATCTGAACTGTCAGATTCTCCCAGCAGCTCCAAGGGTGGAAGCCGTGGTGAGTCCTGGACCCTTGGGGCTGTGTCGCCCCTCTTCTGCGTCACGGTCCTTCCCTGCCCCACCTTCTCTTTCTCTCACAGCTGTAATTTTTTTCGCTTCCCTGCATCTCTTCCTCTCTCGTTCTCCAAGTCCCTCTCTCTGTTGTTCTGCCTCTCTGCTTTCTTTTTCTCTCTGTACTTCTGTCCTGTTCCCTGTCCCTCTTTTTTTCATCCTCTGTTCTGCAGCCCATCACTGTTTTTGTCTTTCTCCATCTATCTGTCTGTCTTCCTGTCCCATTTTTTTTTAATTCCTCCCCATCTGCCCTTTAGCCCTTCACAATTACCCCCCCGCCCCCTGTCTGGCTCCATGTCCCTATTTCTAATTTCCTCTGTCTCTGCCCGGTATTCTAGATACACTTTTCTTTCTTGTATTATCTTATTCCATGTTCCTGTCTCTATGTTTTAATTTCTTCCTTCTCTGTCCCATAGCCTGTTTTTGTCTTTATCGTTCTCTGTCTGGCTCCCTGGCCCTATTCTTTAATTCCTCTGTCTCTCCCCTTCAGCTCACTGAGGTTTTTTGGTATTTCTCAGTCTCTCTCTGTCCACCTCACTGTCTCCTCTTTTAATTTCTCCATCTCTGCCCTGTGGCCCATCAGAAATCTTTGCTTTTCTCCATCTCTCTCAGTCCGGTTCCCTCTCCCTCCCTCCTCTCTGGCCTGTAGCCCATTGCTGTTGCTTTTCCCCTCTGCCCCTCTCTCTCTCTCTCGGTAGCTCCCTTTCCCTGTTTTTTAATCCCTTCCTCTCTGCCCTGCAGGGAGGGGGGAGGAGGTGCTCCAGGCACCAGAGCAGAGATTCCCCTGCAGCCCTGGTGACGCAGGTTGTCCCCCTGCAGCCCGTGGAGGTCCTCAGTGGAGCAGACGTGCACCTGCAGCCCACGGAGGAGCCCTCGCTGGAGTAGGTGGGTGTGCCCGAAGGAAGCTGTGACCCCGTGGAGCGCCCGTGCTGGAGCAGGCTCCTGTCAGCAGCTGTGGCTCTGTGGAGAGGAGCCCATGCTGGAGCAGGTGTTACGGCAGGACCTGTGGCCCCGTGGGAGGGACCCTACGCTGGAGCAGAAGAAGAGCATGAGGAGGAATGAGCGGCAGAGACAAAGTGTGATGAACTGACCGCACCCCCCGATCCCTGTCCCCCTGCATTGGTCAAGGGTAGGATGTAGAGAAGCTGGGAGTCAAGATGAGCCCAGGAAAAAGAGAGGGATGGGAGGAAGGTGTTTTTTAGAATTGTTCTTATTTCTTGTTACCCTACTCTGATTTTGATTGACAATAAATTAAATTAATTTCCCCAAGTAGAGTGTGTTTTCTTGTGACGGAAGTTGGTGAGTGATCTCTTTGTCCTTATCTTGACCCACAAGCTTTTTTGTTGTATTTTCTCCCTGTCTTGTTGAGGAGGGCGAGCAATAGAGTGCCTCGGTGGGCACCTGGCGGCGGACGTTTGTATTTTGGAGCCTGGCTCTCGGCTCGTCTTTTTCTTGGACATAGTGTGAAACGTTTGGACATTTGGGTAGGTAAACAAGCCCGGAGCCCATTGTTGTTCGGGCCGTGAAAGGGCTGACATGGGACGATTGCAGCCAGGGATAGCTTTCAGGGCTGCCACCTTTGTCGCGGGAGCAATCTGCGGACGTTCGCCTTTTTGGAACCGGGTTCCCGTCTCGTTTTTTTGTTGGACAGAGAGTGAAACGTTTGGACATTTGGGCGTTCAGGTCTCCCTCCCTTCTGGTGTTCAGGTCTACCTTTCTTCCACATGGCGTGCAGGTCTACTGCGTGCAGTCTATCTCTTTTCTAATTTTTTTTACATTTTTTTGGCTTTAGTTTCTTAGCTTTTGTTAGTTTTACATTTACTCTTTATTTTTTACTTCTGCTTTTTTAACTTCTGTTGCTTTTACAATTACTTTTACTTTTTTATTGCTTAGTTGCCACTGCTTAGTTGCTGCTTATTAGTTTTTCTTTTTTTGGTTTTTCTTTACTTTTTCTTTTACTGGTCTGCCTCTTCCAGGCGTACCTCTTCTGACTGGTTTGCCGCCTTCTGGTGTGCAGGTCTACGTTCGTTTCTGGCATGCAGGTCTTTTTTACTTTTACCTTTTTACTAAAGAAGTCTAAACGCACAGCATTTTAATTTTTTCACAGTGTCCTGGTTTTGTGCGGATAAAATTTATAGAATCACTTTTCTGTTCCATTTTGTTTCAGTTTGTGGCCAGCTGTGGGACAGGGATCAAGGCCATTAGCAGTTAAATCCAGGGCAGCTGCCCCAGGCTGGGCCACAGGTGTATTCTATAACATTAACCTCAGGTTCACTATAAAAGGGCAACTTGCTGGGGAGGGGTGGGCCTCTTTTTGCTCTGCTCCATTTCCTCTTTCTCCTTCTTCTCAACAATGGCTATCTCCAGAGGAACTTGCCATTGCTCTGTGGGCTAAGTATAGTTTTGTGTGTTTTGTATTAGCATCGATATCAGTTTTAAATTGTAACCCATGAGTCTCCTTCCTTTTCCTGAATCCCTTTCTCAGTCTGGGAAGGGCAATCGGGTGATAGAACAGCTGCTTACTGTTCAGGGTGGTGGTCGGTGCCCCGGGTATATGAGCCGCAGCCTCTCATCAGGGAGCTCATTTTTCTCCTGAGCTTTGATGGTGTTAGTGCTCAGCTGCTCCTTCAGTCAATTTTAGCCTTTGAGCTGGTCAAGCTATTTGGGCAGATGTATTTTAACATTGAGAGAAGCAGCAGCGTGTCTTTGAGGTAAGAGGTTCAGGTGCAGGAGAGGTTAATTTTCTGCTTTTATTTGTTAAACTTTTTTTTTTAGTTAAGCCTTTTTTTTTTAGTTAAGCCTTTTTTTTTTTAGTTAAGCCTTTTTTTTTAGTTAAACTTTTTTTTTTAGTTAAACTTTTTTTTTAGTTAAACTTTTTTTTTAGTTAAACTTTTTTTTTAGTTAAACTCTTTTTATTTACATTTTTTTTAGTTTAGTTTAACTAAACTTTTCCTTTAGTTTACAATTACTTTTAATTTTTTTATTATTTTTTTTTTAGTTTTATTCTTTTTCTACCTTATAGCGTTCAGGTCTCCCTCCCTTCTGGCGTGCAGGTCTCACTCCCTTGTGGCGTGCAGGTCTACTGCGTGCAGTCTATCTCTTTTCTAATTTTTTTTTTTACTTTTTTTTAGTTTTAGTTTTTTAGCTTTTTAGGTTTAGATTTCTAGGTTTAGTTTTTTAATTTTTATTACTTTTACTCTTTTACTTTTTTAACTTTTGTTACTTTTATATTACTTTTACTTATTTGTTAGTTGTAGCTTGTTAGTTGTAGCTTGTTAGTTGTAGCTTGTTAGTTGTAGCTTGTTAGTTGTAGCTTGTTAGTTGTAGCTTGTTAGTTGTAGCTTGTTAGTTGTAGCTTGTTAGTTGTAGTTTTTCTTTTTTCCTTTTTCTTTACTTTTAGTGGTCTAGCTCTTCTAGGTCTACCTCTTCAGACTGGTCTGCCGTAGTTTCTGCCATGCAGGTCTGCCTTCCTTGTGGTGTGCAGGTCTACCGCATGCAGTCTACCTCTTTTAAAATTTTTTTTACGTATTTTTTTAATTTTCGGTTTTTAGTTTTTTTTAACTTTTGTTTCCTTTACATTTACTCTTTATGTTTTACTTTTACTTTTTTAACTTCTGTTACTTTTACAATTACTTTTTATTTTATTGTTTATTAGTTGTGGTTTATTAGTTGTGGTTTATTAGTTGTGGTTTATTAGTTGTGGTTTATTAGTTGTGGTTTATTAGTTGTGGTTTATTAGGTTTTTTTTTCCTTATTCTTTTTCTTTTACTGGTCTACCTTAGTTTCTGGTGTGCAAGTCTACGTTGCATGTGGCGTGCAGGTCTACTGCATGCAGTCTATCTGTTTTCTAAGTTTTTTTACATTTTCTTAGCTTTAGTTAGTTTCTTAGCTTTAGTTAGTTTCTTAGCTTTAGTTAGTTTCTTAGCTTTAGTTAGTTTCTTAGCTTTAGTTAGTTTCTTAGCTTTAGTTAGTTTCTTAGCTTTAGTTAGTTTCTTAGCTTTAGTTAGTTTCTTAGCTTTAGTTAGTTTCTTAGCTTTAGTTAGTTTCTTAGCTTTTGTTACTTTTACATTTACTCTTTATTTTTTACTTCTGCTTTTTTAACTTCTGTTGCTTTTACAATTACTTTTATTTTTTATTGCTTAGTTGCCACTGCTTAGTTGCTGCTTATTAGTTTTTCTTTTTTTTGTTTTTTCTTTACTTTTTCTTTTACTGGTCTGCCTCTTCCAGGTGTACCTCTTCTGACTGGTTTGCCGCCTTCTGGCGTGCAGGTCTACGTTCGTTTCTGGCGTGCAGGTCTTTTTTACTTTTATTACTTTTTTTTTTTTTTAATTTTAGTATTTTAGTTTTTGGGTTTTAGTGTGTTAGGGTTTTTTAACTTAGGTTTCTTTTACATTTAATATTTTTTACTTTTTAAACTTCTGTTACTTTTACAATTACTTTTACTTTTTTGTTTATTAGTTGTGGTTTATTAGTTATACTTTTTTTTGCTTTTTCTTTACTTTTAAGGTTTACCTCTTCCAGGTCTGCCTTCGTTTTTGGCGTGCAGGTCTCACTCCCTTGTGGCGTGGAGGTATACCGCGTGCAGTCTACCTCTTTTCTAATTTTTTTACTTTTTTTTTAGTTTTTTAGTTTTTACGTTTTTTTAGGTCTCTGTTTTTTTATGTCTCCCTTTTTTAGTTCTCGTTTCACTTTTTTTTTAAAATTTTTTTCTTTTACATTTACTCTTTATTTTTTACTTTTACTTTAGTTTTTAGTTATATTTTTAGCTCTTGTTAATATTACATTTACTTTTACTTTTTTTTACTTTTACTTTTTTAACTTTTGATACTTTTACAATTACTTTTAGTTTATTAGTTTTAGGTTATTAGTTTATTAGTTTTACCTTTTTACTTGGTTTACCTTTTTACTTGGTTTACCTTTTTACTTGGTTTACCTTTTTACTTGGTTTACCTTTTTACTTGGTTTACCTTTTTACTTGGTTTACCTTTCCTTTCAACTTTTGCTTTTTTAACTTTTGTTTTCCTTTTTTTTTATTTTAAAAATAAAAAAGCAGCAAATGATATAAAAGCAGTGAATCCTCTGCTCTTCAAGTAAAGCACAGCTGTTTGTGGGCTGATGGTCTTCCACAAGTATTATATGTTCTTTTAAGGTAAAAAAGGTTCAGCATACATCCTTTTTACTAGAATTGTCAGAAATTAATACTTGTAGGCCTACTCGTGCTTAGCTACTCATTAAGCTTTGACTGACGATCGGTTCAGTCATAGGTTGGGATTGTACAAAGGAGCTCTGAGAACAATATTCACTGATTGCGAAAGCCCACCTGTGTTTATCAGATAGATTTATATTTATTATTCTATTTTTAATTCTTTTTCACCTCTATTGATTCTTATCTGCTTAATTCATGAGAACTTCTACGACCATTTATGCGACAATTTCTACAACAGCTTTTGTGTTAGGAACGTGTGGAAAACGGCGTCCACAAGTCTCGATGCCGATGTTAAGCGTTCAAACCGCTCGGGCTTTTAAAGGATGCGTTGTATTTCGAGCTGACCTGTTTACCTAGAGTCCTCCTTTAGCTCCACTGCTCTCCCGGCTCTTACTCTGACTGCGTTCCTCTACTTTCTTCCGTGCTGCTGTTTGAAAGTGCCAGAGTCTAATTTGGGATTTCTGTTTTTCAGCCGCGTTGTCGTAAGAGTGTCGTGAGGCTTGGCGGCTACCCCTGGCGCAGGTTTGCCTGCAGGTCATTGAGCGTTTGTGAGGGTGAGGGGCCAGCGCTCTCTGTTGGAGGCTCGTGGCTGTGGGTGCAGCAGGTGCCCCTCAGGGGTGGCAGCAAGGGGTGTCAGGTGGGGGGGGGGGGTCCAGGGCCAAGAGGGGCCGGGGGCGTCGGTGGCCCTGGGGAGCCTGTCCCGGTGTGGGAACGGAGGGGGAACGTGGCGGAGCGAGAGCCGCGGCACCGTCCTCTAGCACGGTGCCCCTGTGCCGTGGGGCAGCTGCCAGGGCAGACAGGATCTGGGACGGTGGGGGGTGGCCACCCTCTCTTTATTTTTCTAGCAGAACTCCCCTTTTCTGGGGAGGGGGGCGTGTACACGCGTAAATGGCCTTGCTAAAGTAAGGAGGTGGTGGTTAGGGCCGTTTCCCTCCTTTAGTGCCTTTTTTTGGGGTGTATAAAAAGCGGGGAGGGGTCTGGGTGGTGATGACATCATTTGGGGCACCTGAATGTCAGCGATGCGGGGACAAGGACGCAGTGGAGCAGCAGGTAAGTGGGGCACGGGAGGGGTTCCCCAAAGAAGGAGGTGTCAAAGCGTAAAACTGCGGTGAGGGGGCGGCGCCGCCGCGCGTCGGCAGCGCGGTACTGCAGCTCGGGGGGGCGCCCGGCAGTGCTTGGTGCCGCAGCCGTCGCTTTTTACATTTTCTTTCTCCATCTCCGGTTTACTTTTCGGGGTCTATTTTTTAATTTTCTCCTTTTATTAATCACGGTTGCTTTTAAAACTGTCTCTCCGCGGCTGCGTTTTAGTTCGCCGCTTTTTTTGCCGAGGGAGCGGCCCGGGGCGGGGTCCCGGCACGGCGCCTGCACGGTGGCAGAAGAGCCACGGCGAGCGGCGCGGCAGGTCGCGTTTCGTTCTGGTCCGCGCCGCGTGGGCGCCGGTGCAGGTAGGGGCCGTGGGCACGGCGGGTCTCGGAGGGGGGATCCCCCGGTCGGGGCTCTCCCGGGCGGGTCCGAGCTCTGCGGTCCTGGGGCTGGGGGTGGGGGCGGAAGCGGCCCCGGGCCGAACGCTGCCCCGGGCTCGCCGGGGGGTTTTGGGGCCGAGCCCGTGTCCGGACGGGGGGGAGCAGGGGCCGCCCCGTCCGGCTGTCAGCTGCCCGGTGTTGGGGCCGGGCCGGCTCCGCCGCTGCCGGCGTGGGGGGCCTCCGGTGGTGCTGGGCGGGTCCCGGTGCTCCCACGGAGTGGGGGAAAGGTCCGCGGCTGCTGTCGCCGGGGGGTCTGCCCGGGGGGCGGGCGGGTCTGCGCTCGCGGGGTGGCTGGGCCCGGCTCCCCGCGGGGGCTTTTGGGCCTGGGGCGTTTGGGGTGTCAGCCTGGTGGTGTTGCTGCTGTTTGTCTTTGGTGTCCCGTTATGGTTGAGAGCTCTGAATTGTAGTTTTTTTTCAGTTTCTGACACATTTTTTTCCCTAAGGAGATGCTGCATTTATAAGTTGTTTTTTTGCAGAATAGATTGGTCAATATAATAGATTTATGATTAATAAAATGACAAAAATGATACTAGTCTTACACATCTGGACTCTTTATGAATATGTGTTCCTCACATGCAAGTGTCATCGGGACACACGTGGTCTGCACTTCATGCTCTGACAAGACAATATGCTGAGGTGGGGATGAGCTCCAACAGGAAAAAAAAAGGTACAAGGTTATGGGGGGTTTTTTTTGGTTCTTTTTGGGGGTGTACTGTTCTTGTGGGGATAAACTCCATAGAATCACTTTTGTGTTCCAATTTCTTTCAATATGTGGCCAGCTGTGGCATGGTGATTAATGCCATTAGCAGTTAAATCCAGGGCAGCTGCCCCAGGCTGGACCACAGGTGTATTCTATAATACTAATGTCAGGTTCACTATAAAAGGGAAAGATTGCTGCAGATGGGGTGGATCTGTGCTCTCTTCTCCCCTCCTTCCTCCCTCTTTTTCCTCCACCTTTCTTCTCCATGGTTGTGATCCCAGGAGGAAATTGCCATCACTCTGTGGGCTAAGTATAATTAAGACCAGGTTGCTATTGAGGAGGAGGTGTTGTGGAAGAGGTTGGTTTTGACCACTGTGATGCTCACAGCTGGTGCTTGTGTATTTTCTTGTTTTGCAGATGACGAAGAGGAACCTGGCAACAGCAGAAGCATCCTAGTTAGCTGCCGTGGGGTTTATTTTTTTTGAGGATGCATTGAGACTTCCTCTCCTCTGAAAGATAAGTTGAGGGAGCAGTGCTAGGGAGGGGACAAGGTCGGGAATTGCAGGGAGGGATTTTGAAGTTAGCGTAGGGGAGAAGTCTGTCCAGGAACAGTCCCTTTGGCCAGGCTCAGGGAGCGGATTACTTTTCAGAGCAATGATAGGGTGTGCCAGGCAGGGCAGTTCCAGCCTTTGTCTGTGCATCGTGTAGTTTGTGTAGTCTGTCTTCTACGTCTTAGACACGCATCAGGTCTCGATGTCCCCACAGCTCTTTGCGCTAAAAGAGCACACCACGCGCCTCGGCTGCCATCCATAGCGTCCCGAATGCACGTACTCATTGGCGTAGCACAGATCGGGCGCTTTCTTCTTGTTTAACCTTAAAGAACGGATCGATCTTGCATTTCCTAAGTTTCCAGGCAGTCCTCTTTTGCAGCACCATTCCTGGGTGTGCGAGCAGTTCTGGTCTCCAGACGTCCATTCTGGACAGACTGGGATTTCTTCCCCGCATCCTTACGCGGTTAGGTCTCGAAGCCAGCCTTCTTGCGCGTACATCCTCTCGGTTTTGAGAGTAAGTTCTCGTCACGGGCCGTGACGTTCTGCTCTCTTTCTGGGGCGGCCATAGAGCCTCCTCACATCCCCGCCAGGGTGCCGGAGGCGGTCTCGCACGACAGTGTCGTCTTTCGAGGCATCACGCTTCTCACCGAGAGTTTTCTCTCGTCTTTGAGGCGTGTCGTTCGTAGCGTTCCGTGTATCGTCTATCTGTGCGTGCATGGCTCGGAGCTGCCCTGCCTGGGGGTGTAGAGTTAGGGGTAGATGGAATAGCGATAAGTGTCTATGGTTAATATCTAAGCTGTTGAGGCTTCTATGTGTAAGGCTTAATGTTTGAATTAGGTATTTATTTTAGTGGCACTCTGTAGTTGGGCTGTAGATGGTATTCCTTAATGGGAACGAGATGTCTGGAACTATTAATGTGATGCTCTGCATCCAGGTGACTTGTTCATTATTGTCTTTGCAGATGCAGAGGGACAAGCCGTGCAGGACAAGAGAGGAGAGGTGAGCGGAGCGCCTTAAGAAGGTGGTTCACCGTGTGGTGTTAGAGGGAAGATGACTGGTGGCGATACGCCTAGATTATGGTATTTCTGTTGTGTTTTTTTTTTTTTTAATTTCAAGGTGCAAAGCAATGAGCGACAGGGGGTACGGGCACAGGAGCTGACTCAGGCAAGGTGAGCACCGATCGGTGGGCTGAAGCGGCAGTTATTTCTGAGGTATTGTATTGGCGGCGCAGTCATAAGCAGCGTGTGTGTTTTTTGGTTTTACAGGTGGTGTGCAAGAGTCAATGTTATGCCCTAAACTGCCAGAGGCCAGAGAGGAAAGTTGCGATGGTAAAGGCATGCTAGAAGGGGACCGGCGCGGGCATGCCGCAGTTTTGGGCAGTATCTCAGCATGTGCCTTTTTGTGTGTGTTTTTGCAGGTGCTGCCCACAGTCTCTGGGGAGCGATGCCACCTGCTGAGGAGCGGTCCGAGAAGGTGAGGCGGTCGTGGGCCACGTCGGTGTCTAATAGCAAAGTATTAAGTGGCCACTCAGTGAAGCGTTTCTCCTTTGTTTTGCAGGTTCTGTGCAGGGCAGCCTTTGGAATGGGATGAGCATTTGAGGTGAGCTGGGTAGTAGAGCGTTGGAGCAGGGGGCTGTTGATTTCTTGTCAGTGCCATGGTAATTTTGTGTCTTTTGGTATCCTAGGCATCACGAGCGATGACAGCCGCAGCATCCGACTGTGGAATCGGCACGGAGCAGGCGCAGGGAATGGCACGGTGCGTCTGAGGTGGCGGATGTTGTGGGAAAGATCTGTGCCAGATGTGATGCTGAGTGACGGCCTTGTTGTGTGTGGATTGTAATTTTTTTTTTTTTTTTTTTTTTTTTTTTTGCAGGTGATGAAGAGGACCCTGGTGACCGCAGGATTGATCCAGTGGGCTGATTGTATTTTTTCTTTTTGAAGATGGAATCGGACTCCTGGCCTTCTGAAATCTAAGTTGAGGCACTGGTGCTAGTGGAGAGGTTGGGGGAAGGAGAAAACAAAGTTGGCACTTTCAGTAAGCGGTTTTCAAGTTTTAAAGTTAGTGTAGGGGAGAGGGCTGTCTAGGAACAGTCCCCTTGAGGCAGGCTAAGGCAGCGGGTTTCTTTTCAGCACAATGGTTGTGTTTGCCAGGCCAGGGCAGTTCCAGCTTACGTGTGTTTGTGTAGATTTTGCGGCGTGTCTCGTGCATCTTAGAACTTCCTCAGGTCTCGGTGTCTTCTTTGTGCTCAAGGAACACGGCCCGCACCTCTGCCGCCATCCCTGGAGTCTTGAACTCCTGTACTCATCAGTGTAGTTCCAATCAGGCGCTTTTTTTCTTTTGTAATGAGATTAAAGTGCGTCTCGGGCTTCCATATTGCAAGTTTCCAGACGGTCCTCTTCTGCGGCGTCATCGCCAGCCGCACAAGCGGCTCTGCTTTCCAGGTGTCTATTTGGACAGACTGATCTTTCTTCCCTGCATCCTTAGGTGGTTAGGTCTTGAAGCCAAGCTTCTTGTGCATAAGTCCTCTCAGTTTTGAGAGTAACTTCTTGTCACGGGCCATGACGTTCTGCTCTCTTTCTGTGGTCGCCATAGAGCCTCCTCACGTCCCCGTCACGGTCCAGCAGGCGGTCTTGCCTCGCAGCGTCTTCTCCTTGGGCATCATCATCCTCACTGAGAGTTTTCTCTCATCTTTGAAGCATGTCATTTGTCGTGTTCTCTGTAGCGTTGGACTCAGTGCATGCGTGTGTGTGTGGCTCGGAGCTGCCCTGCCTGGTGGTGTAGAGTCAGGGGTAGGTAGAATAGCGATCAGTGTCTGTGGTTCATATGTTGATATGCCTAGAGTATTGGGGTAAAGGCTGTACAGTCATCTTGGACAGACTAGCTGTCTGCAGCAGGTGAGGCCAGTAACTTCTGTAAGGTTTTGAAGGTGCCGAGGAGATGTCCGGAGCCATGTGGGAGAGGCAGAGAGAGGGCTAGTTGGGCAGATGGGATCTCTAAGGTTTTGAGGCTTCTCTGTGTAAGGCTTAATATTTTAATTAAATAATTACTTTATTGGCAGGCTGGAATTGGGCTGTGGATGGTATTCCTTAATGGGAAGCAGATGCCTGGAACTAATAAAGGGATGCTTTGAGTCCAGGTGACTTATTCATTATTGTCTTTGCAGATGCAGATGGCCAAGCCGTGCAGGACAGGAGAGGAAAGATGAGCGGAGAGCCGTAAGAAGGTGGTTCGCCGTGTGGTGTTAGAGGGAAGATGACTGGTGGCGATATGCCTACATGTCCTGATTTCACTGGGATTTGGTTTTAGTATGTGGCCAGCCATGGTGATCAAGGCCCTCAGCAGTTAAATGCAGGGCAGCTGACCCTGACTGGACCACAGGTGTTTTCTCTATCATTGACATCAAGCTCACTATAAAAGAGAGGGTTTGCTGGGAAGAGGTGGGTTTTTTTCCTCCTCTTCTTGCCTCTCCTCCCTTCTCCCTCTTCCTTGCTGTGATTCCTGGAGCAAATTAGGCAGTGATCTGTGGATGAGTATACAGTTGTCTGTTTTGTGTCGTCATTTATATTGATTTCTTGATTTCATTAAATCTGGTTAACTTCATCCTAATAAGTCTCCCTCTGTTTTTCCCTATTCCCTTCCTCATTTGGGGAAGGGACATTGGGAGAGAGAAATACTGCTAATGTTTAGGCCTGGGTGCAGGATAAATGGAGATAACTTCCTTATTGTATTTGGGTTTTTTTTTTGTAATTTGAAGGTGCACAGCGAGGAGCACCACGGGATACAGGCGTCGGAGCTGACTCTCGGGCAAGGTGAGCACCGATTCGTGGGCTGAAGCGGCAGTTATTTTTCAGGTGTTTATAGGCGGTGCAGTCATAAGTGACCCCTGTTTTTTGGGTTTTACAGGTGGTGTTTATAGGCGGTGCAGTCATAAGTGACCCCTGTTTTTTGGGTTTTACAGGTGGTGTGCAAGAGTCAACGTGGCAGCCTAAATTGCCGGAGGCCAGACAGGGAAGTTGTGATGGGAAAGGCGTGTGAGAAGGGGACTGGCACGGGCGGTTTTGGGCAGTATCTCAGCCCGTGCCTTTTTGTTTGGGTTTTTGCGGGTGCTGCCCACAGGCTCCCGGAAGCGATGCCACCTGTCGAGGAGCGGTCCGAGAAGGTGAGGCGGTCGTGGGCCACGTCAGTGTCTAATAGCAAAGTATTAAGTGGCCACTCAGTGGAGCGTTTCTCCTTGGTTTTGCAGGTTCTGTGTGGCGCAGCCTTTGGAAGTGGATGAGCATTTGAGGTGAGCTGGATAGTAGAGAGTAGCAGCGGGGGGCTGGGGATTTCTTGCAAGTGTCATGGTAACTTTGTGTCTTTTGGTATCCTAGGCCCCACGAGCGACGACAGCTGCAGCGTCCGACTCTGGAATCGGCATGGAGCAGGCGTGCGGGATGCCAGGTGTGTCCAAGGTGGGGGATGTTGTGGGAAAGGTGTCTTTCAGATGTGATGCTGACTGTCAGCCTTGTTATGTGTGGATTGTAATTTTTGTTTTTTTGGCAGGTGATGAAGAGGAAACTGGTGACGGCAGGATTCATGCAGTGGGCCGTTTGTATTTTTTCTTTTTGAGGATGGAATTGGTCTCCTGACCATCTCAAAGCTAAGTTGAGGCACTGGTGGTGGAGAGCGGTGGGGGAGAAGGAGCAGACACTGTTGGCACTTTCAGGAAGCGGTTTTCACATTTTAAAGTTAGTGTAGGGGAGGGGGCTGTCGAGGTGCACTCCACTTTTAGGCAGGCTCAGGTAGCAGGTTCCTTTTCAGCACAATGATAGCGTGTGGTGGGCCAGGGCAGTTCCAGCCTACGTGTGTTTGTGTAGTTTGTGCGGCGTATCTTGTGCGTATTAGAACTTCCTCAGGTCTTAATGTCTCCTTTGTGCCCAAGGAGCACGCTACACACCTCGACCGCCATCCCTAGAGTCTTGAACACCTGTACCATCAGTGTAGTGCCAATCAGGCACTTCTTTTCTTGCGTAACGAGCTTAAAGCGTGTTTCCGTCTTTCATCTTGTAAGTTTCCGGACGGTCCACTTTTGCAGGGTACTTCGCTGCCACACCAGCGGCTCCTCTTTCCAGGCGTCCATTTGGACGGACTGGGCTTTATTCCATGCATCATTAGGTGGTGAGGTCTTGAAGCCAGGCTTCTTGCGCGTACATCCTCTCTGTTTTGAGAGTCAGTTCTTGTCATGGGCCGTGACGTTCTACTCTCTTTGTGGGATCGCCATAGTGCCTGCTCCCGTCCCCGTCACGGTCCTGCAGGTGGTGTTGCCCCACAGCGTCTTCTCTTTTGGCGTCGTCATCCTCGCTGAGAGTTTTCTCTCATCTTTGAGGCACCTGGTTTGTAGCGTTCCGTGTAGCATTACACTGTGTGTCTGTTTGTGTTTGTGTGGCTCGGAGCTGCCCTGCCTGGGGGTGTAGAGTCAGGGATAGATGGAATAACGATAAGTGTCTGTGGTTAATATGTTGATATGCATAGACTGCTGGGGTAAAGGTTGTAGAGTCATGTCGGACGGATTAGCTGTCTGCAGCAGTTGAGGCCAGTAACTTCTGTAACGTTTTGGAGGTGCCGAGGAGATGTCCAGAGCCATCTGGGAGAGGCAGCGAGAGCGCTAGTTGGGTAGATGGAACCTCTAAGGTGTTGAGGCTTTTACGTGTAAGGCTTAATATTTGAATTAACTCTTTACTTTAGTGGCAGGCTGCAGTTGGGCTGTGGATGGTATTCCTTAATGGGAACGAGATGTCTGGAACTATTAAAGTGATGCTCTGCATCTGGGTGACTTATTTATTATTGTCTTTGCAGATGCAGAGGGACGAGCCGTGCAGGACAAGAGAGAGAGGCGAGCGGAGCGCCGTAAGAAGGTGGGTTGCCGTGTGGTGTTAGAGGGGAGATGACTGGTGGAGATATGCCTACATTATGGTTTGGTGGTTTTTTTTTTAATTTGAAGGTAGAAAGCGATGAGCGCCACGGGATACAGGCACAGGAGCTGACTCTCGGGCAAGGTGAGCACCGATCGGTGGGCTGAAGCGGCAGTTGTTGTTCGGGTGATTATAGGCGGTGCAATCATAAGCAGCGTGTATTTTTTGGGTTTTATAGGTGGTGTGCAAGAATCAACATGGTGCCCTAAACTGCCGGAGGCCAGACAGGGAAGTTGTGATGGTAAAGGCATGTGAGAAGGGGACCGGCACGGGCGAGCTGCGGTTTTGGCCAGTGTCTCAGCACGTGCCTTTTTGTTTGTGTTTTTGCAGGTGCTGCCCAGAGGCTCCGGGGAGCGATGCCACCTGTCGAGGAGCGGTCCGAGAAGGTGAGGCGGTTGTGGGCCGCGTCGGTGTCTAATGGGAAGGTATTAAGTGGCCACTCAGTGGAGCGTTTCTGCTTGGTTTTGCAGGTTCTGTGCAGCGCAGACTTTGGACTTGGATGAGCATTTGAGGTGAGCTGGGTAGTAGAGAGTAGGAGCAGGGGGCTGGTGATTTCTTGTCAGTGCCATGGTAATTTTGTGTCATTTGGTATCCTAGACCCCACGAACGACGACAGCCGCAGCGTCCGACTCTGGAATCGGCACGGAATGGCACGATGCGTCCGAGATGGGGGACGTTGTGGGAACGGTCTGTGCCAGATGTGATGCTGAGTGACGGCCTTGTTGTGTGTGGATTGTAATTTTTTTTTTTTTTTTTTTTTTTGCAGGTGATGAAGAGGAACCTGGTGTGACTGCAGGATTGATCCCAGTGGGCTGATTGTATTTTTTCTTTTTGAAGATGGAATTGGAGTCCTGGCCATCTGAAAGCTAAGTTGAGGCACTGGTGGTGGAGAGCGGTGGTGGGAAGGAGCAGACAAGGTTGGCACTTTCAGGAAGCGGTTTTTAATTTATAAAGTTAGTGTAGGGGAGAGGGCTGTGCAGTAACAGTCCACTTTAGGCAGGCTCAGGGAGCAGGTTCCTTTTCAGCACAATGATAGCGTGTGGTAGGCCAGGGCAGTTCCAGCCTACGTGTGTTTGTGTGGTTTGTGCGGCTTGTCTCGTGCGTCTTAGCACTTCCTCAGGTCTCGATGTCTTCATTGTGCTCAAGGAGCACACCATGCACCTCGACCGCCATCCCTAGAGTCTTGAACACCTGTACTCATCAGCGTTGTGCCAATCAGGCACTTCTTTTCTTGCGTAACGAGCTTACAGCGTGGTTCAGTCTTCCATCTTGCAAGTTTCCGGACGGTCCTCTTTTGCAGGGTAATTCGCTGCCAAACGAGCGGCTTCTCTTCCCAGGCGTCCATTTGGACGGACTGGGCTTTATTCCGTGCATCATTAGGTGGTGAGGTCTTGAAGCCAGGCTTCTTGCGCATACATCCTCTCGGTTTTGAGAGTCACTTGTTGTCACTGACCATGATGTTCTACTTTCTTTTTGGGGTTGCCATAGAGCCTCCACATGTCCCCGTCACGGTCCTGCAGGTGGTCTTGTCCCGCAATGTCTTCCTTTTGGCGTCGTCATCCTCGCTGAGAGTTTTCTCTCATCTTTGAGGAACCTTGTTTGTAGCGTTTCGTGTAGCATTGGACTGTGTGTGTGGCTCGGAGCTGCCCTGCCTGGGGGTGTAGAGTCAGGGATAGGTGGAATAGCAATAAGTGTCTATGGTTAATATGTAATATGCCTAGACTGTTGGGGTAAAGGTTGTAGAGTCATGTCGGATGGATTAGCTGTCTGCAGCAGGTGAGGCCAGTAACTTCTGTAACGTTTTGAAGGTGCCAAGGAGATGTCCAGAGCCATCTGGGAGAGGCAGCGAGAGCGCTAGTTGGGTAGATGGAATCTCTAAGGTGTTGAGGCTTTTACGTGTAAGGCTTAATATTTGAATTAAGGATTTACTTTAGTGGCAGCCTGCAGTTGGGTTGTGGATGGTATTCCTTAATGGGAACGAGATGTCTGGAACTATTAAAGTGATGCTCTGCATCTGGGTGACTTATTTATTATTGTCTTTGCAGATGCAGAGGGACGAGTTGTGCAGGACAAGAGAGGAGAGGCGAGCGGAGCGCCGTAAGAAGGTGGGTCGCGGTGTGGTGTTAGAGGGAAGATGACTGGTGGAGATATGCCTAGATTGTGGTATATTTTTTTTTTTTTTTTTTATTAATTTGAAGGTGCAAAGCGATGAGCGCCACGGCATACGGGCACAGGAGCTCACTCTCAGGCAAGGTGAGCACCGATCGGTGGGCTGAAGCGGCAGTTGTTTTTCAGGTGTTTCTTGGCGGTGCAATCATAAGCAGCGTGTATTTTTTGGGTTTTACAGGTGGTGTGCAAGAATCAACGTGGTGCCCTAAACTGCCGGAGGCCAGACAGGGAAGTTGTGATGGTAAAGGCATGTGAGAAGGGGACCGGCACGGGCGAGCCGCGGTTTTGGCCAGTGTCTCAGCACGTGCCTTTTTGTATGTGTTTTTGCAGGTGCTGCCTAGAGGCTCCGGGGAGTGATGCCACCTGTCAAGGAGCGGACTGAGAAGGTGAGGCGGTTGTGGGCCGCGTCGGTGTCTAATAGCGAAGTATTAAGTGGTCACTCAGTGGAGCGTTTCTGCTTGGTTTTGCAGGTTCTGTGCAGCGCAGACTTTGGACTTGGATGAGCATTTGAGGTGAGCTGGGTAGTAGAGAGTAGGAGCAGGGGGCTGGGGATTTCATTAAAGTGTCATGGTAATTTTGTGTCTTTTGGTATTCTAGGCACCACGAGCGATGACAGCTGTAGCGTCCGACTCTGGAATCGGCACGGAGCACGCGAGCAGGATGCCAGGTGCATCTGAGGTGGCGGATGTTGTGGAAAAGGTCTGTGCCAGATGTGATGCTGAGTGACGGCCTTGTTATGTGTGGATTGTAATTTTTGTTTTTTTTGGCAGGTGATGAAGAGAAAACTAGTGACAGCAGGATTGATCCAGTGGGCTGATTGTATTTTTTCTTTTTGCGGATGGAATCGGACTCCTGGCCGTCTGAAAGGGTAAGTTGAGGCACTGGTGGTGTTGGAGAGCGGTGATGGGAAGGAGCAGAGAAGGTTGGCACTTTCAGGAAGCGGTTTTCAAGTTTTAAAGTTAGTGTAGGGGAGAGGGCTGTGCAGGAATGTCGGTGTTTGCAAGAGGGCACGGAGTAAATGCACGCAGACCAATATGATCGTTAAGCAGATCTCGTTTATTCACGTATCTGAGGGTACGTTTATACTATTCTATTGAGGGTACATTTATACTATTCTATTTTTGTACACACTCTGTGTACATGTCATTTCTATTATGATTGGTTAGTATGCTTTGTTCACACGCCTCTACATTAGTTCTGATTGGCTTATGCTAAAAAGTTATATCTTGCAGGTGCAGCGTTCTTTCTTATTTTTCAGCTTCCCTATATCTTACTTTTCTCATAGCCAAGGTCGTCAGCTTCCCCCATATCTTGTTCGTTTCATAGCCAAGGCCCTTGTTCTGTATTATGATTGGCTAGTTCATCACCACCCCATTACCACCCCCTGGACATGCCTGGACATAGCTCGTTCAGTAGCTCGTTCCCACCATTGCCTTGTGGGAACCCCACACAGGAACAGTTCCCTTTTGGCAGGCTAAGGCAGCTGGTTTCTTTTCAGCACAATGGTAGTGTTTTCCAGGCCAGTTCCAGCCTACGTGTGTTTGTATAGTTCGTGTGGTGTGTTTTGTGCGTCTTAGAACTTCCTCAGGTCTCGATGTCTTCTTTTGTGCTCAAGGAGCACGCCCCGCACCTCGGCCGCCATCCCTGGAGTCTTGAACACCTGTACTCATCAGTGTAGCGCCAATCAGGTGCTTTTTTTCTTTTGTAATGAGATTAAAGCGTGGTTCAGGCTTCCATCTTGCAAGTTTCCAGACGGTCCTCTTCTGTGGCATCATTGCCAGCCGCACGAGTGGCTCTGCTTTCCAGGTGTCTATTTGGACAGACTGATCTTTCTTCCCTGCATCCTTAGGTGGTTAGGTCTTGAAGCCAGGCTTCTTGTGCATAAGTCCTCTCAGTTCGAGAGTAACTTTTTGTCACGGGCCATGACGTTCTGCTCTCTTTCTGCAGTCGTCATAGAGCCTCTTCACGTCCCCGTCACGGTGCTGCAAGCGGTCTTGCCTCGCAGCGTCTTCTCCTTGGGCATCATCACGCTCGCTGAGAGTTTTCTCTCATCTTTGAGGCATGTCATTTGTCGTGTTCTCTGTAGCGTTGGGCTCAGCGCGTGTGTGTGAGTGTGCATGCGTGTATGTGTGTGGCTCGGAGCTGCCCTGCCTGGGGGTGTAGAGTCAGGGGTAGGTAGAATAGCAATCAGTGTCTATTGTTAATATGTTGATATGCCTAGACTGTTGGGTTAAAGGTTGTAGAGTCATCTCGGACGGATTAGCTGTTTGCAGCAGGTGAGGCCAGTAACTTCTGTAACATTTTGAAGGTGCCGAGGAGATGTCCGGAGCCATGTGGGAGAGGCAGCGAGAGGGCTAGTTGGGCAGATGGGATCTCTAAGGTTTTGAGGCTTCTCTGTGTAAGGCTTAATGTTTGAATTAATTATTTACTGTAGTAGCAGCCTGCAGTTGGGCTGTGGATGGTATTCCTTAATGGGAAGCAGATGTCTGGAACTAATAAAGGGATGCTTTGAGTCCAGGTGACTTATTCAATATTGTCTTTGCAGATGCAGATGGCTGAGCCGTGCAGGACAAGAGAGGAGAGGCGAGCAGAGCGCCGTAAGAAGGTGGGTCGCTGTGTGGTGTTAGAGGGAAGATGACTGGTGACGATATGCCTACATGTCCTGATTTCACTGGGATTTGGTTTTAGTATGTGGCCAGCCATGGTGATCAAGGCCCTCAGCAGTTAAATGCAGGGCAGCTGACCCTGACTGCCCCACAGGTGTTTTCTCTATCATTGACATCAAGCTCACTATAAAAGAGAGGGTTTGCTGGGAAGAGGTGGGGTTTCTCCTGCTGTCCTTGCCTCTCCTCCCTCTTCCTTGCTGTGATTCCTGGAGCAACTTGGCAGTGCTCTGTGGATGAGTATACAGTTGTCTGTTTTGTGTTGTCATTTGTATTGATTTCTTCCTTTCATTTAATCTGGTTAACTTCATCCTACGAAGTCTCCCTGTCTTTTTCCCAATGCCCTTCCTCATTTGGGAAAGCGACATTGGGAGAGAAATGCTGCTAATGTTTAGCCCTGGGTGTAGGCTAAATGAAGACACTACCTTATTGTATTTCTTTTTTTTTTTTAATTTGAAGGTGCAAAGCGATCATCGCCACGGGATACGGGTACCGGAGCTGACTCTCAGGCAAGGTGAGTGCCGATCGGTGGGATGAAGCGGCAGTTATTTTTCAGGTGTTTATTGGTGGTGCAGTCATAAGCGACCCGTGTTTTTTTGGTTTTATAGGTGGTGTGCAAGAGTCAACGTGGCGGCCTAAACTACCGGAGGCCAGACAGGGAAGTTGTGATGGTAAAGGCGTGTGAGAAGGGGACCGGCACGGACTAGCCACGGTTTTGGGCAGTATCTCAGCACGTGCCTTTTTGTTTGTGTTTTTGCAGGTGCTGCCCAGAGGCTCCGGGGAGCGATGCCACCTGCCGAGGAGTGGTCTGAGAAGGTGAGGCGGTTGTGGGCCGCGTCGGTGTCTAATGGGAAAGTATTAAGTGGCCACTCAGTGGAGCGTTTCTGCTTGGTTTTGCAGGTTCTGTGCGGTGCAGCCTTTGGACTTGGATGAGCATTTGAGGTGAGCTGGGTAGTAGAGAGTAGGAGCAGGGGGCTGTTGATTTCTTGCCAGTGCCATGGTAATTTTGTGTCATTTCGTATCCTAGGCCCCACGAGCGACGACAGCCGCAGCGTCCGACTCTGGAATCGGCACGGAATGGCACGGTGCGTCCGAGATGGGGGACGTTGTGGGAACGGTCTGTGCCAGATGTGATGCTGAGTGACGGCCTTGTTATGTGTGGATTGTAATTTTTTTTTTTTTTTTTGCAGGTGATGAAGAGGAACCTGGTGTGACTGCAGGATTGATCCAATGGGCTGATTGTATTTTTTCTTTTTGAAGATGGAATTGGAGTCCTGGCCATCTGAAAGCTAAGTTGAGGCACTGGTGGTGGAGAGCGGTGGTGGGAAGGAGCAGACAAGGTTGGCACTTTCAGGAAGCGGTTTTTAATTTATAAAGTTAGTGTAGGGGAGAGGGCTGTGCAGGAGCAGTCCACTTTAGGCAGGCTCAGGGAGCAGGTTCCTTTTCAGCACAATGATAGCGTGTGGTAGGCCAGGGCAGTTCCAGCCTACGTGTGTTTGTGTGGTTTGTGCGGCTTGTCTCGTGCGTCTTAGCACTTCCTCAGGTCTCGATGTCTTCATTGTGCTCAAGGAGCACACCATGCACCTCGATCGCCATCCCTAGAGTCTTGAACACCTGTACTCATCAGCGTTGTGCCAATCAGGCACTTCTTTTCTTGCGTAACGAGCTTACAGCGTGGTTCAGTCTTCCATCTTGCAAGTTTCCGGACGGTCCTCTTTTGCAGGGTAATTCGCTGCCAAACGAGCGGCTTCTCTTCCCAGGCGTCCATTTGGACGGACTGGGCTTTATTCCGTGCATCATTAGGTGGTGAGGTCTTGAAGCCAGGCTTCTTGCGCATACATCCTCTCGGTTTTGAGAGTCACTTGTTGTCACTGACCATGATGTTCTACTTTCTTTTTGGGGTTGCCATAGAGCCTCCACATGTCCCCGTCATGGTCCTGCAGGTGGTCTTGTCCTGCAATGTCTTCCTTTTGGCGTCGTCATCCTCGCTGAGAGTTTTCTCTCATCTTTGAGGAACCTTGTTTGTAGCGTTTCGTGTAGCATTGGACTGTGTGTGTGTGTGTGGCTCGGAGCTGCCCTGCCTGGGGGTGTAGAGTCAGGGATAGGTGGAATAGCAATAAGTGTCTATGGTTAATATGTAATATGCCTAGACTGTTGGGGTAAAGGTTGTAGAGTCATGTCGGATGGATTAGCTGTCTGCAGCAGGTGAGGCCAGTAACTTCTGTAACGTTTTGAAGGTGCCAAGGAGATGTCCAGAGCCATCTGGGAGAGGCAGCGAGAGCGCTAGTTGGGTAGATGGAATCTCTAAGGTGTTGAGGCTTTTACGTGTAAGGCTTAATATTTGAATTAAGTATTTACTTTAGTGGCAGCCTGCAGATGGGTTGTGGATGGTATTCCTTAATGGGAACGAGATGTCTGGAACTATTAAAGTGATGCTCTGCATCTGGGTGACTTGTTCATTATTGTCTTTGCAGATGCAGAGGGACGAGCCGTGCAGGACAAGAGGGGAGAGGCGAGCGGAGCGCTGTAAAAAGGTGGGTTGCCGTGTGGTGTTAGAGGGAAGATGACTGGTGGTGATATGCCTATGTGTCCGGATTTCACTGGGATTTGGTTTTAGTTTGTGTCCAGCCATGGTGATCAAGGCCCTCAGCAGTTAAATGCGGGAGAGCTGATCCCAGCTGGCCCACAGGTGTGTTCTATAGCATTGGCATGAAGCTCACTATAAAAGGGAGGATTTGCTAGGAAGAGGTGGGGTTTTTTTCCTGCTGTCCTTGCCTCTCCTCCCTCTTCCTTGCTGTGATTCCTGGAGCAACTTGGCAGTGATCTGTGGATGAGTATACAGTTGTTTGTTTTGTGTTGTCCTTGATAGTGATTTCTTCATTTCATTAAATCTGGTGTCACGGTTTAAAGCTGGGCTGGCGATTAAACCTGCAGCAGACGCTCTCTGTTAACCCTCCCCCCCCCCACCCGAAGGGAAAGGGAAAGGGAAAAGGGAGAGAGACTTACGGGTTGGAAAGTTAAAACAGTTTTAATAAACCTATAATAATGAAAAAGAGTATAATAATAATATTGGAATAATCAAATATATACAAATATATATACAAAACCAAGATCGAGCTCCCCCGATGTCGGCAACGTCACCACCGGCACTGCAGGGCAGGCTCCGGGAAGGCCCAGGCTGGGCCTAGCGACGGTCGAGAGCTGGATTCAGGGATGCACAGATCAGGATCGGGGGCAGCAGGAAAACAGTCGGAGTCCTCCTTGGACACCGGCCATAGCAGAAAAAACAAGAGCGAGCAAGAGGAGCGAGACCCTCGTGATCCCCCCGCTTTATACCGAGAATGACGTGTATGGGATGGAATACCCTCGTTGGTCAATTTTGGGTCACCTGCCCTGTCTGCTCCCCCCTGCAGCTGCGACCCCCCCTTCAGCTTTTCACTTGTAAGCAGTGAGGAATCCAGCGGTGACCTTGGTTTCTCTAAGAAAAAAGTACAGCAAGAGCCTTACTGCACAACATCCCTACCGGTGCCTCAGCGATAACTACAAACTTCGAGCGTTATCAGTCCTGGAAGCAGACACTGTCTGCAAAAACATGCAGTTAGTTTCAGAAAGTGCAGTTATTTAGAGGAGACTTAGCTGAAAGTAAAAATCACTGAAAGGAAAATCGGCCTGGTTTAGGCCAAACCAGGACATTCCACCCCTTATTCCATACCATTCACATCATACTCAGATCACCACTAACTTTTCATTTTAAAATATATACAGATAACATTAGTTTCTGATTCATTTCTATACAGAAAAAAAAAGTTCATCAAGTTCATTTAGTTCAGGATTGTGGGTTTCCATCTGGCTAGGAGTCTCTCAGGGCAGGAGACATGGTATGAGTTTTGTCACAGTTTGTGCCCACGGGTTGCAGGTTAAAGATGTCAGTCTTGAGGAGGTTACTGGACGCCACTTGCAGTTAGCTCTGGTCTCGTCACCACTGTCTTAACCTGAAAGACACTTATGAACACTGTTA
This sequence comes from Nyctibius grandis, assembly GCF_013368605.1. Lineage (NCBI taxonomy): Eukaryota > Metazoa > Chordata > Aves > Nyctibiiformes > Nyctibiidae > Nyctibius > Nyctibius grandis. Next base: position 7,525,373 of record NC_090683.1, read on the forward strand.
GTATTATGCAGCAATTAACATCATGCAGTTCAGAATTAAGTATTCTCACCCAAGATCAGATCACCTTCAGGGACACATCGGACTCCACCATCCTGCAGCATCACCCACCAAGTACATCCAGGTCCTTGAGCAAAAGCAATCCCATGAATGGGTTTACCTTTGCCCGTAGCAGGAAGAACCCAGACAGTTTTTCCCAACAGATTCCTTTCATGCACCACAGGGACTTTATCCCCTTCTACTGTATGTAAAAGATCTGACTGAGCAGGGCCAGCTCGGTTGATAGATCCTCTGGTGTTAACTAGCCAGGTAGCTTGTGCCAAATGCTTATCCCAGTTTTTAAAGGTTCCACCCCCCATTGCTTTTAGGGTAGTTTTTAACAGCCCATTATACCGTTCAATTTTCCCAGATGCTGGTGCATGATAGGGGATATGATATACCCACTCGATGCCATGTTCTTTGGCCCAGTTATCTATGAGACTGTTTTTGAAATGAGTACCATTGTCCGACTCAATTCTCTCTGGCGTGCCATGTCGCCACAAAATTTGCTTTTCAAGGCCCAGAATAGTGTTCCGGGCAGTGGCATGGGGCACAGAGTATGTTTCCAGCCATCCGGTGGTTGCCTCCACCATAGTAAGCACATAGCGTTTACCCTGGCGGGTTTGAGGGAGTGTGATATAGTCAATTTGCCAGGCCTCCCCATATTTATATTTCAACCACCGCCCCCCATACCACAAAGGTTTTAACCGTTTGGCTTGCTTAATTGCGGCGCATGTTTCACAATCATGGATAACCTGTGCAATAGAGTCCATAGTTAAGTCCACCCCTCGGTCACGAGCCCATCTGTATGTTGCATCTCTTCCTTGATGACCTGAAGTGTCATGAGCCCACCGAGCTAAAAATAGTTCACCTTTATGTTCCCAGTCCAAATCTATTTGGAACACTTTAGCAGCCTGATCTGCTTGTTGGTTGTTTCGATGTTCCTCAGTTGCCCGACTTTTAGGTACGTGGGCATCTACATGACGTACCTTCACGACTAGTTTCTCTAGCCGAGTAGCAATATCTTGCCACAGTTCAGCAGCCCAAATAGGTTTACCTTTACGCTGCCAGTTGCTTCGCTTCCACTGCTTTAACCACCACCACAAGGCATTTGCCACCATCCATGAGTCAGTATAAAGATACAGCCTTGGCCACTTTTCTCGTTCAGCAATGTCTAAAGCCAGCTGGATGGCTTTTACCTCTGCAAATTGACTTGATTCACCTTGTCCTTCTGTGGCTTCTGTGATTCGTCGTATGGGACTCCATACAGCAGCTTTCCACTTCCGATGCTTTCCTACAAGACGGCAGGATCCATCGGTGAACAGGGCATACTGCTTCTCATCCTCTGGTAGTTCATTATATGGTGGGGCTTCTTCAGCACGTGTCACCTCCTTTTCTGGTGGCATTCCGAAGTCTTTGCCTTCTGGCCAGTCCATGATCACTTCTAAGATTCCTGGGCGATTAGGGTTTCCTATTCGAGCCCTCTGTGTAATTAATGCAATCCATTTACTCCATGTAGCATCAGTTGCATGATGGGTAGTGGGAACCTTACCCTTGAACATCCAGCCTAGTACTGGTAATCGAGGTGCCAGGAGAAGTTGTGCCTCAGTACCAATTACCGCTGAAGCAGCTCTAACTCCTTCATATGCTGCCAGTATCTCTTTTCAGTTGGGGTGTAATTGGCCTCGGAACCCTTGTATCCTCGACTCCAAAATCCTAGGGGTCGACCTCGAGTCTCCCCTGGTACTTTCTGCCAGAGGCTCCAGGTAGGACCATTGTCCCCAGCTGAGGTGTAGAGCACATTTTTAACATCTTGTCCCGTACGGACTGGTCCAAGGGCTACTGCATGCACAATCTCTTGTTTAATCTGTTCAAAGGCCTGTCGTTGTTCAGGACCCCACTGAAAATCATTCTTCTTTCTGGTCACTTGATAAAGAGGGCGTACAATCTGGCTGTAATCTGGAATATGCATTCTCCAGAAACCCACAACGCCTAAGAAGGCTTGTGTTTCCTTTTTGTTAGTAGGTGGGGACATAGCTGTTATTTTGTTGATCACCTCTATCGGGATCTGGCGACGCCCATCTTGCCATTTAATCCCTAAAAACTGGATCTCCCGGGCAGGCCCCTTGACCTTGCCTTTTTTTTATGGCAAAACCAGCTTTCAGAAGAATTTGGATTATTTTCTCCCCTTTGTCAAAAACTTCTGCTGCTGTATCTCCCCACACAATGATGTCATCAATGTATTGCAAATGTTCTGGAGATCCACCCTTTGCTAGTGCAGTCTGGATCAGTCCATGGCAAATAGTAGGACTGTGTTTCCACCCCTGGGGCAGTCGATTCCAGGTGTACTGGATACCTCTCCAGGTGAAAGCAAACTGTGGCCTGCACTTTGGTGCCAAAGGAATAGAGAAAAATGCATTAGCAATGTCTATGGTGGCGTACCACTTGGCTGCCTTTGACTCCAGTTCGTATTGAAGTTCTAGCATGTCTGGCACAGCAGCACTCAGTGGTGGCGTAACTTCATTTAGGCCACGATAGTCCACAGTTAATCTCCATTCTCCATCAGACTTTCGCACTGGCCATATAGGACTATTAAAGGGTGAGCGAGTCTTACTAATCACTCCTTGATTTTCTAATTGTCTAATCAGTTTATGAATGGGGATCAGGGAGTCTCGATTGGTGCGATATTGTCGTCGGTGCACCGTGGTAGTAGCAATTGGCACCTGTTGTTCTTCGACCTTCAGCAACCCCACAACAGAAGGATCCTCTGAGAGGCCAGGCAAGGTAGACAGCTGTTTAATGTCCTCAGTCTCTACAGCTGCTACACCAAAGGCCCATCTATACCCTTTTGGGTCCTTAAAATACCCTCTCTTGAGGTAGTCTATGCCAAGGATGCACGGAGCATCTGGGCCAGTCACAATGGGGTGCTTTTTCCATTCATTTTTAGTTAGGCTCACTTCGGCTTCCAATACAGATAACACTTGAGATCCTCCTGTTACTCCTGAAATACTGATAGATTCTGCCCCTTTATGATCCGATGGCATTAGGGTGCACTGTGCACCAGTGTCTACCAAGGCTCGATACCTTTGTGGTTTTGATGTGCCAGGCCATCGAATCCACACAGTCCAATAAACTCGGTTGTCCCTTTCCTCCACCTGGCTGGAGGCAGGGACCCCCTAATCAAGAAATGGATTTGTGCTGCTCACAGGGACTGGACCTTCATTTCTCCTATTCACACTTTGGAAAAAGGAATTTGAGGCCCATCTACCCTGACTGGGGTCCTGCTCACTGGTAACTGGAGCAGCCATCCTCCTAGAAAAATTCTCTCTGGTATTTCTTTTAGCTTGCAACTCACGTACTCGTGCCTGTAGGGTACTGGTAGGTTGTCCATGCCATCTGTTCATGTCCTCCCCATAACCACGCAGGGCAAACCACAGGATACCTCGTGATGTGTTCCGTTTCCTTTGAGCTGGTCCTGTAGGAGGCCGTTTTCTCTTAACAGCTGCAACGCGCGCCTGTGTAGGTAGAGAGTCAAGTTTATTCTCTATCCTGGACAGTTTGTCTGACAGTTGTTTAAATGAATCCTTGTTTTCCTTAGTCAGTTTTTCCACAGCCGAGACACGGGCCTGCAGTGGGGAAGAAATACTATCTTCATACTGTCGCATACAGTTAGCCATTTCATCCACACTAGGTCGTGCCATAGCATTTTCTCCCCAGACTAATATTGACAATGTATGGGTATATGTCGGTGGAGCATTCTTCACAACCTTCCGGAACATGGATCGGTTGCATTCCACTTCATCAGGATCTACAGGATCTACAATTTCCCGTGGGTGTCTATAAATGATCTCTTGCACAGCTAGTTGTCTAAGGTAGTTAATACCTTTTTCTATAGTGGTCCATTTACTTAGGTGGCTCATAACATCATCTTTATAGGGATACCTGCTCTTTACAGCTGACAAGAGTCGCCTCCAGAGACTGATAGTGTTTGACTTTCTTGCAAGCGCCTTATCAATACCACCATCTCTGGACAGGGATCCCAACTGTCTGGCTTCTCTGCCATCTAATTGCATGCTATCTGCCCCATTATCCCAGCATCGGAGCAGCCAGGTAATAATTGGCTCACCATCATAACGGCTGAAATCTTTCCTTATATTTCTCAGGTCCTTCAGGGATAAGGAGTGGTAGGTTATCTCTACATCCGAGTCCTCCTCCTGTGATAGTTCTGCTTTAGAACGACCTTTCTTCTGTGATGGGTCTGCTTTAAAATGACGATCAAGGGAACCCCCATCTGTGTCGGGCCCTGACTCTGCCTGAGAAGGGCCCTCACCTGGGTCATGTGATGGCTCTGCCTTAGAAGGCTCTGAGTCATCATCCTCCTCTTCACGAGCTGATTTCTTTTGGTATTTCTTCCTGGTTACAGGAGCAATTGGTACAGATTCGTTAGATGCTGGGGTCTGAGTAGATGCAGTGGCTGTTGTGGGAGTGCTGAGACTCGTTAGAGTCTGAGTAGGTGCAGTGGCCATCTTGGGGGGTGTAGCAGCTGCGGTGCGAGCTGTAGCGGCAGCACACGCTGTAGGATCTGAGGTGGCTGCATAACACCTACACCTGTCCCTGCACCGATACTTAATCTTATCCCACATCAGAAACACATTCAGGACAACCGAAAATAAAAACATGCCACCTAGACAGCACCATCCGAATTTCACAAAATCTAGAGGAATCAGCTTGGCAGAAAAGGAGAAGGTACTATTTCCCAAAGTAAAATTGGAAGTGTAATCATTAACACAATCAGCTAAAGGACGCCCGGAGCCCGCAGATAAAATCGCTGCTACCGCGGTCAGAATAGTAACAGCCCAGTTTATCACGACATAAATCAGTATGAAACGCCATAACAAAACAATGCACATTGACCAGTGCCCAGCAGTGATAAACTGCACATAAACAGTAACAAACAGCGCATACGGCAAGTAAGGTATCATTACACTTAACTCTGTAAAAGGCTTTATAAAGAGATGAGATAACACAGCATTCAAAAATGACATCAGCATCTTCCCTATCTGTTTTAATTTCCAACCCCTCGTAAATCTCAAAGGAAGAAATCTGATACTCTCTCAGCTGAGCTCTCCGGGTCTCCTCCCGCCGGAGCTGGGATTCGACTTATCAGAGGAACCTGTTGGAGCTTCTCTCGAGCCCCACGTTGGGCGCCAATAAATCTGTCACGGTTTAAAGCTGGGCTGGCGATTAAACCTGCAGCAGACGCTCTCTGTTAACCCTCCCCCCCCCCACCCGAAGGGAAAGGGAAAGGGAAAAGGGAGAGAGACTTACGGGTTGGAAAGTTAAAACAGTTTTAATAAACCTATAATAATGAAAAAGAGTATAATAATAATATTGGAATAATCAAATATATACAAATATATATACAAAACCAAGATCGAGCTCCCCCGATGTCGGCAACGTCACCACCGGCACTGCAGGGCAGGCTCCGGGAAGGCCCAGGCTGGGCCTAGCGACGGTCGAGAGCTGGATTCAGGGATGCACAGATCAGGATCGGGGGCAGCAGGAAAACAGTCGGAGTCCTCCTTGGACACCGGCCATAGCAGAAAAAACAAGAGCGAGCAAGAGGAGCGAGACCCTCGTGATCCCCCCGCTTTATACCGAGAATGACGTGTATGGGATGGAATACCCTCGTTGGTCAATTTTGGGTCACCTGCCCTGTCTGCTCCCCCCTGCAGCTGCGACCCCCCCTTCAGCTTTTCACTTGTAAGCAGTGAGGAATCCAGCGGTGACCTTGGTTTCTCTAAGAAAAAAGTACAGCAAGAGCCTTACTGCACAACATCCCTACCGGTGCCTCAGCGATAACTACAAACTTCGAGCGTTATCAGTCCTGGAAGCAGACACTGTCTGCAAAAACATGCAGTTAGTTTCAGAAAGTGCAGTTATTTAGAGGAGACTTAGCTGAAAGTAAAAATCACTGAAAGGAAAATCGGCCTGGTTTAGGCCAAACCAGGACATCTGGTTAACTTCATCCTATGAAGTCTCCCTGTCTTTTTCCCTATTCCTCATTTGGGGAAGGGATATTGGGAGAGAGAAATACTGTTAATGTTTAGCCCCGGGCTAAATGAAGACACTGCCTTATTGTATTTGTGGGGTTTTTTTTTGTAATTTGAAGGTGCACAGCGAGGAGCGCCACAGGATACGGGCAGAGCAGGCAACTCTCGGGTAAGGTGAGCGTCGATCGGTGGGCTGAAGCGGCAGTTATTTTTCAGGTGTTTATAGGCGGTGCAGTCATAAGCGGCCCGTGTTTTTTGGGTTTTACATGTGGTGTGCAAGAGTCAACGTGGCGGCCTAAACGGCTGGAGGCCAGACAGGGAAGTTGTGATGGTAAAGGTGTGCGAGAAGGGGACAGGCACGGGCGAGTCATGGTTTTGGGCAGTATATCAGCACGTGCCTTTCTGTTTGTGTTTTTGCAGGTGTTGGCCAAAGGCTGCGGGAGGCGAAGCCAAGTGCCAAGGAGGGGTCTGAGAAGGTGAGGCGGTCGTGGGCTGTGTCGGTGTCTAATAGGAAAGTATTAAGTGGCCACTCAGTGGAGCATTTCTGCTTGGTTTTGCAGGTTCTGTGCGGTGCAGCCTTTGGACTTGGATGAGCATTTGAGGTGAGCTGGGTAGTAGAGAGTAGGAGCAGGGGGCTGGTGATTTCTTGCAAGTGTCATGGTAATTGTGTGTCTTTTGGTATCCTAGGCCCTGCGAACAACGACAGCCGCAGCGTCCGACTCTGGAATCGGCACGGAGCAGGTGAGCGGGATGCCAGGTGCATCCGAGGTGGCAGATGTTGTGGGAAAGGTGGGTGCCAGATGTGACGCTGACTGACAGCCTTGTTGTGTGTGGATTGTAATTTTTGTTTTTTTGGCAGGTGATGAAGAGGAGCGTGGTGACAGCAGGATTCAGGAGTGGGCTGATTGTATTTTTTCATTTTGAGGATGGAATTGGACTCCTGGCCATCTGAAAGCTAAGTTGAGGCACTGGTGGTGGAGAGCGGTGGTGGGAAGGAGGAGATAAGGTTGGCACTTTCAGGAAGCGGTTTTCCAGTTTTAAAGTTAGCTTAGGGGAGAAGGCTGTCCAGGTGCACTCCACTTTAGGCAGGCTCTGGGAGCGGGTTCCCTTTCAGCACAATGATAGCGTGTGGTAGGCCAGGGCAGTTCCAGCCTATGTGGGTTTGTGTAGTTCGTGCGGCGTGTTTCGTGCGTCTTACAACTTCCTCAGGTCTCGATGTCTTCTTTTGTGCTCAAGGAGCACGCCACGCACCTTAGCTGCCATACCTGGAGTCTTGCACACCTGTACTCATCAGTGTAGTGCCAATCAAGCACTTCTTTTCTTGCATGATGAGCTTAAAGCGTGGTTCAGTCTTCCATCTTGCCAGTTTCTGGACGGTCCTCTTTTGTGGCGGCATTCCGTGATGCACGAGCGGCTTCTCTTTCCAGGCGTCCATTTGGATGGACTGGGTTTTCTTCTGTGCATCGTTAGGTGGTGAGGTCTTGAAGCCAGGCTTCTTGTGCATACATCCTCTCGGTTTTGAGAGTCACTTGTTTTCACTGGCCATGAGGTTCTACTCTCTTTCTGGGGTCACCATAGATCCTCCTCACGTCCTCGTTACGGTCCTGCAGGAGGTCTTGCCTGACAGCGTCTTCTCTCGGGCTGTCATGCTTCTTGTTGAGAGTTTTCTCTCATCCTTGAGGCATATGATTTGTCATGTTCTGTGTAGCATCGTACTTTGTGTGGTGTGTGTGGCTCGGAGCTGCCCTGCCTGGGTTTTAGAGTCTGGTAGGCAAACCCACATTTGCCTGCTGAGGGAAGGGCAAGTCCGGGATGTGTCTGTTGGGATGGGGGAAAGAAAAGGGAGGGATGTAAGCTAATAAAGCATCTTTTTATATTTCTTGTGCTCACCGATGTCGCTGACCACTCACGGCAGATTGGCACGCAAAGCACATATCAACAAAGCGATTGAGCAAAGTTATCATAACAGGGACTGTTAACTGTTTGTTAGGGTATTTTTCAGTAGCTGGGGTACTTTGATTCTATTTTGTTGCTGTAGATGCACAGGAGGGAGCCGGATACCAAAGGAGAGGCCGAGCGGAGCGCCATAAGAAGGTCAGTCAGCACGCGACAAAGGAGGGAACCGTTTCATCGTAGATGCCTTTATGACATGTTAACGCCAAGTATTTCCTTTGTCCTGTGGACAGTAGCCGGTTCATTCCTGTTACGGGGAGTCATTTTCTGAAGGGGCCGGGACAAGAGGCTGCAACACTCTCCAGTCAGACTATGCTGTTCTCTGGCCTCACGGTACAGGGAAAGCTGACATACATCGTGCAGCGATAGCGGCTCTTCACAAAGGAGCCATGCTCCGGCTTCAGCAGAAAAAGGCGTCGGTCAGAGGCAGCCACGTATCACCGCGCACAGCAGTTCGAGGCACGTTTCTCTCCTTGCAGCCTCGATGCCAAAACGTTTTGGGGTTCAAGTTACAAAAGTCTTTTGCCATCGAAGCAGCTCAACAGCTGGATTTCTAACAGCACTGTATTTCAGCTGTGTTGCTAGCTGAAATTGACTTGCATCCAGGAGATCGTTAGATGGGTCTGAAATAAAGAAAGGGAGCAATGAAGCAATGGTTTTAACGAGGCAAATTAGGCAGCCGAAGGAACCGAGCCACTCGCCCAGCATATTGGCCCGCCAGTTCAGCCTATCGCACGCTACAGACCCGACAGGCAACCGCGCCGCTCGGCGACGGCAAGCGGCGACGAGCGCAGAGCTACGCTCCCACGCAGAGCAAATATGGAACTTCCAGGTTTCTACGGTCGCCCACGAAGGGCATGTAATATACCAACGGGCCCACTTGATTTTCCCAGTTCACATCCAGTCAGTTAGCATGCTGGCAGACAAGCCCTGCTCAGGTAGCCTCAGGGGTATGCAGAAGCAGGAGAGCAGAGTACCGATAGCACAGCGGAGAGGAAAGGCAGAAAGCAGCCAACAACTCCCAAGGATCACCAGCGTACGCCTCCTTCACGCATCAGCCGCTCACATTCGGTCAGCTTGGCTGTCCTGTTTCCTACTAAACAGAGCTATCTGTCTCACACACAGTATCTTTCTGTCTGTTTTCTCCTGCCTTCATGATCTCGTCCATCTCTCCTTTTTTCTTTTTTTTTTAAATCTCTCACCAGCATTTGATGACCTGCCGCCATCGTTGTCACCCCCGACACCACGTGCAGACCGATACGCCGATCCCCGGGGCTTAGAGCGCGGGAAAGAAAACCCGTTCCTGCTTCTCCTCCGTAGGTCACAGGTGGGGAACATGGACAAAAACCACTAACGGATTTTTAAAGCAGTTAACTACAAGGACTGAAATGCTTAAGACACTCAGATGATTTTTGGTACTGAGGCAATGAATATTACTGCCTGGGTTGCATGTGGGAGAAGGGCATAGTCATTTCTCAGCCTACTAAATGCTCAGGGAAGGCCGGCGGCCTAAAGCAGGTACCGCAGCTCAGTCACCGCACTTCCCACACCCAGCGCTATTCGCCGCGGTCCCCGTCCGTCCATCTCCCTGTCCCCGGTTTTAATGCCTACACATGTCCCTTGTAGACCCTCTGGATTTTTCCCTGGGTCTCCGTGTCTGTCCAGCTCCCTCTTTCTATTCTCTGTCCTGTAGCCCCACGGTATTTGTTTGTCTTGGTCCACCTCTCTCTGTCTGGCTCCATGCCACTATTTTTTATTTCCTCCCTATTTGTCTTGTCCAGCTGCCGGTCCTGGTTCTTCAATTCCTCTTTGTTCCCTGTAGCTCAGAGCTATTTTTTTTTTCTGTTTTTCATTGCACTCCATCTTGGTACATGTCCTTATGTATCAGTTTTTCCCTCTGTGCCCTGTGGCACATCGCTTTTTCGTATTTAATTTCTGCTTCTTTGTCTGGTTCCCAGTCCCTGGTCTTTGAATCGCACTGTTGCTCGTGGGATCCTTTGCCTTTCTTTGTCTCAGTCCAGCTGTGTCCTTATTCATTAATTCCTTCCTGTCTGCCGTGCACCCAGTTACTTTTGTCCTTTCTCCATGTCACCATCTGTGGCTCCCTGTTGATCCTATTTTAGAATTCTCTTTCTGTTCTTTCTATATGCATTGTTATTTTTTTTGTTCTCTAGCTCTCCTTTTTCTGTGTCCATTTCCCTGTTTCTTAATTCTTCTCTCTCTCGCCCTACCGTGTAGCTATGCGGTTTGTTTTGCGTCATTTTGCCCCCCTCGCCCCTTCCTATCTATCGTTCCGGGTCCCGGCTCCCTGTCCCTGCAGTTTCATTTCTCCCTTTCTTCCCTGGTCTTTGTAGCTTTTTTGGTCTTTCTCCATCTCTTGGTCTAGCTTCCTGCCACTGTTCTTTTTTCTTCTATGTTGTGCCACCCCTTACAGGTTTTTTCTGCATCTCCATCCTGGTCCCCGTCCTTTTCGGTCGGTGTACGTCCAGCTCTCTCTCCCTCTTTCTGCCGCCTCTATTCCTCTCCCCGCCGCTTTTTTCGCACCTCCGTGCGGCTCCCCGAGTCTTTTGCCGTACTCTTCCCCGCTTCATGCTTTCTTACTATCAGCGTTCTGTTCAGACAGCTGCCATTTTTTTCTTCTCTTCTAGCATCCTGAACCGTGCTAGTCACTTTTGGCCGTCTCCATCTGTGCCCCGCAAGCCATCGCTCCAGGAGCCGACGACCGCGCGTTCCCCGCCCAACCGACCAGCACTACTCTGGGAACGAGTGCCAAGGCGTCCCGGGGGAGGGTCAGGATTCCGAGCTGCGGAGCAGACTCGCTGCCTGGACTTGTTATGTGAATAAACTGAATAAACACAGCTGTTACCTTAACCTTCCTGGCTGCACTTGTCCTTGCTTTGTAGTCGGTGAGGGGCCATGACAGAGCCCAGGGGCAGAGTTGATGAACCTTCGAGGTCAGGCCATGGCACTCTGTTACTGTTGGCCTCTGGCTGTGGGCCAGGCCTGGAGGAGCCCCAGGTGCAGGCACTGAGGCTGATGGCCCACACATGAGGCACCTGAGGCTGCTGCCCTCTATAAAGAGGTGGGTGCCTGTGAAGGGGCCTGTACTGCCTGCATCAGGTGGCCTCGGAGGGACCAGTAGAAGCTAGGAGAGAAGCGGAGCTGTCACAGGGCTGCGGCCGCACCGAGGGAGAAGGCGAGCGAGGCCGCGCCATCGACCGGCCATCGGTACTGGGGAAAGCCCTCAGGAGGGGGGCTCGTGGGGGCGCAGCGGGGCAGGTGGGGTTCACGTCAGAGGCAGGGAGCAGCAGGGGCTCCGTGCCGTGTCAGAGCCAGCAGCGAGGGCTGCCCGGAGGCGGGTGGCAGGGGCCGTGTCACGTCAGAGCCAGCGGCGCGGTTTCCTAAGCCCCCTTGCTTTGTCAGTTTTCTTTCTATCTCTTAGTTTGCTGTCCCTATTTCATAATTTTTTCCTTTAATTTCCTAATACACATTGCTTTTTAATTATTCTTTTTACGACTGTTTTTAGTCCCTTAGCTGTCTTTACTTCTTTTCTTAGCACCCTTGCTTTTTTAATTTTCTTTGTACATTTCCATTTTAGCTTGCTGTCTCTATTATTTAGTTTTTCCCTTTATTAACCTAATACCCCTTACTTTTCAAATGTTCTTTTTATGCCTACTTTTTTTCATTCACTGTCTTTAAATAGTTATTTCTTCTTCTGATTTTTTGAGATCTGTCCTGGTTTGGACTAAAACAGAAGCAATGTTCCTTTCAGTGATTTTTACTTTCAGCTAAGGTTCTTCTAAGTAAGCGCACTTTCCGATACTAACCGCAAGTTTTGCAGGCAGCGTGCGCTTCTAGGACCGATAACGCTCCAAGTTTATAGTTATTACCAAGGTATCGGTAGGAAACGGTACACAGAAAGGCTCTCGTGTGTAATTATTCCTAGAGAAAGCCCCGTCACCGCTAAATTCCTCGGTACTTACGAGCGAAGAGCCATATCGGGGTCGCACCCGCAGGGAGGAGCGGACAGGACACGTTACCCAAAAGCGACCAAAGAGGTATTCCATCCCATACTTTTCATTTTCAGTATAACGCTGGGAGATCACGAGGGTCTCGCCGTCTTTCTGCTAGGGCCGGTATCCGCAGAGGACTCCGTCCATTTTTCTCCCATCTTCGATCCCGATCCGTGCGTTCCCGTCCGTCTCCGAGAGCGGTCCGGGTCTTCCCGGAGCGAAGAAGTCTTCACTCGCTTCACTCGCCCTGCAGTGAGAGCGGCAACGTAACCATCATCAGGGTAGTCCGATCTTGATTTTGCATATATTTGTATATATGTAATGATTTCCATTATTATTGTTATACTCTTTTTCATTGTTATAGTTCATTAAAACTTTTTCAACTTTCCAACCTTGAAGTGTCTCTGCTTTTTATCTTTTTCTTCCCGTCCCGGCGGGGCAGGAAAGGGCTTACTAGCGTCCGCCCTCGGTTTAATAGCGTGACTAGCCTTGAACCGTTACAACATACCTTTGTAGATTTTCTTTCTGCATCTACATTTTATTTCACAGGGCTATTTTTTATTTTTTTTCCTTATTTCCTTAATCACTATTGCTTTAAAAATTTTCTTTCTCATTTTATCCCATTTCCTGTCTTTATTTCCATACCCTTATTTTAATTATTTCTTGTCTTTCCTTAGTGATGTCACTTTAAAAATTTTCTTTCATCTTCTGTTTTAGCTCGCAGTCCTTATTTTCTAATTTTTTTCTTTATTTCCCTGTTCCCCCTCGATTTTAAAACGTTCCTTTTACGCCCCCTTTTGTGCCGTCAGGGTCTTTTTTTTTTTGTTCTTTTCTTTTTTTTTTCCTTAGCACCATTGATTTTAAAATTTTCTTTCTATGTCTATATTTAGGGTTTTTGTTATTTTCAAATTTTTCTTGTCAATGTTTAAACTTTTTAATTTTTGTTTCTTTGTTCACTATTATGTATGAATCTGTCTCTGTCATTTACTTTTTTCCTATCTGTCCTCTACATTATCACTTTTAAAGTCTTCTTTGTAGGTTTACTTATATCAAGATGTTTAACCCTATTTTTTATTATTTCTCGTCTTTCCCACGTGACACGATTTTAGATGTTTTCCTATATCTACTTTTATCCAGGTCACCGTGTTCATTTTTTTTTATTTCATTCTCATCTGTGCCGTGCCCTGTCGCTTTTAAAATTTCATTTCTACGTCTTTGTTCGTTTAGTTTGCCATTCCCGATTTTTAATTTTTTCCTCGATCTTGACAGGTGTCCCGGTTCGGCTAAAACAAATTAATTTTCCTTTCAGCGATTTTTACTTTCAGCTGTTTATTCTAAGCGACCGCACTTTCAGCAAAGTAACCGCACATTTTGCGGGCAGCGTCCGCTTCTAGGAGCGATAACGCTCTAAGTACGTAGTTATCGCTGAGGCACCGGTGGGGATGTTACACAGAAAGGCTCTCGCTGTACTTAGTCTTAGAGAAACCAAGGCCACCGCTAAATTTGTCACCGATTACAAGCGAAGAGCCAGCAAAGGGTCATTCGTCCAGGGAGGAGCGGACAGGAGAGGCTATCCTAAATCGACCGACGACCTATTCCATCCCATACACGTCATTCTCGATATCAAGCCGGCGGGATCTCGAGGGTCCCGCCCCTTCTTTTACAGCCAGCGTCCAAAGAGGACCGTCCGTTTCCTCGCCACCCCCGATCCCGATCCACGCATCCCCTAATCCAGTTCCCGTCCATCGCCCGGTGCAGTCCGGGCCTTCCCGGAACCCGCCCCGAAGCGCCGGCGGTGACGTAACAGCCATCGGGGGAGGTCAATCTTGGTTTTGTATATATTTGTAGCTATTTAATTATTTCCATTATTTTTATTATACTCTCTTTTATTATTATAGTTCATGAGAACAGTTTTTAATTTCTAAGCCATAAGTCTCTCTCCCTTTTCCCTTCACCTTCCGGGGGACGAGGAGGGTTAACAGAGAGCTTTCGCCACAGGTTTAATAGCCGGCCCAGCCTTAAACTGTAACAACGGGTTTTAATTTTTTTTCTGCGTCTGCTTTTGTCCTGTCCCTATTTTTTAGTTCTTGCTTGTCTATTGGGTCCTCTCTCAATTTTTCAATTTTCTTTCGATGTCTCCATTTATTTAGTTTAATGTTTTCATTTTTTTCTATGTCTGTTTTTATCTAGTTTTCTGTCGGTATTTTTTAATATTTTTCTTCTCTGTGTCGAACCCTTTTGCTATTTAAATTTTCTGTTTGCTTTTATCAAGTTTTCTAACTCTGTTTTTTTAATTCTTTCTTGTCTGTCACTCACCCTGTCACTTTGTAAGTGTTCTTTATGCCTTTTTTTTTTTTTCCTCTTCTCTCAGTCCATCCCTACGCTTTAGAAGGTCTCGGCACACTCATCTCCGGAGCATAATCGGTACCCCTCTCGGTTCGTCAGAACGTCTCCCGGGGTCAAAGCGGTCTGCGCATCCTCTCCTCCGCCTCGCTCACCTCCCATCCGTCCGTACCTCCCCAGGACACCCGTACTCTATTTAGATCCTCTCCCGAGTACTTCACGTCAGCAATCCTTTCTTTGTCTCTACGTCAGCCTTCCCTCTGCCCCCCAGAGCCCTCTCTTTCCTGCAGAGACATCCTCATGCCCCACAGCACCCTTTGAGCACCGCAGCCCTCTTTGTATCCCTCTTATTCATCCGCAACCCTTCCTCAGGCTTCCTCCGTGCCCCAGAGCTCTCTGACCTTATTCACCGCCATCTCCGATGTCTCCATTCAGTCGCTCGTCCCCCGAGGACATCCGTACGTCACCGGGACGTCTCGTCGAGTTTCGCGTCGCGTCCCCGAGCCTTCTTCGGTCCGTCGCTCTCGGCACCCTTCTCCCGTCATCGCGCTTCCCGAGGCCGTCCTCACGTCCCACGGCCCTCTTTCGGCTCCGTGTCGCGCTTCACGCTAGAACGCCCAGAACGTTTCCCGATGCCATCTTTCACGTCCCGAACGCTTACATCGTCCTCTATGCTAGCCAGGATACCTCTGTTCTGTCCCCGGTCCCCTGAGGACCTTTGTAGTATGTCCACATCCCGTCCGGACTTTTTCATCACGTCCTCGAGCCCGCTCTCGTCCATCCCTCTCAGAAACCCTCTGCTACCGTCAGGGTGCCTCCCGAGGTCTTAGATGTTCACCGCAGCATGCTTTTAGCTTCGAAAGCCCCCTTTGGAGTAATTTTGTTGCAATCACACCTCTCCCGAGATCCCCGTTCCCAAAAAGGAGCGTTCTTTGTCCTCTCTATGCCATCTAGGATGTCTGCTGAGACTTTTTGTGTGCTCCACAGCATTTTGGTAGTACTTGACCTCCCTTTTGGTGTCTTTTATCCCTCCGAGCCTTTCACGACCCCTCCGATCCCAGCGACCGTGCCTCCCGAGACCTTCTTTGCGTACCACCGCCCCGTTCTAGCTCTGTAGCTGACTCGGACCTCTCTCCTTCCCTCAGAAATCCATCCTCGGGTTCGTTTGTGTCTCAGAGCGCTCTCATCGTCCTCTCTGCCATCTAGGGTGCCGCCGTCGGGTCCCCGGCCTCCCGAGGACACCTGCGGTCGGTTCAAATCCCCTCCGGACTTCCTCCTCGTGCCCCCGAGCCTTCCGCCGTCTCTGCGGCCCAATACGGACCCCTTTAACGGCGCACAACGCTTCCCGATGCCGTCACAGCATCATCGTCGTCCTCGGCACAGTTTTCATTTTGTAGCGGACCTCGCACCCCTCTTATTCCCACAGAAGATTTCCCGAGTCCCCATCTGTAACACGGCCCAGTCATTCCGTCATCTCTTTCCTCTAGCCGTGTCTCTATTTGTTCCCTCGCCCTCTGATGCCGTGTTTACTCGGTTCAGATCCTTTCTGGATTTAATAGTCACGTCCCTAGTACTTTTTCTGTCTCTCTGGCTTTCTCGGGACACATCCTCCCCCAGTCACGACGCCTCCCGAGACCTTCCTTGAGCTCCACATCCATCTTGTAGCATTTTGAGTTGCAGAGCAATCGTTTGTTCCTCTACGCTATCTCGGATTTCTGCATTCAATCCCCTCCTGCCCGAGACCCTCTGTACTCTGCTCGGGTCATCACACCCGAGCCTCTTTTTGTCTAACAGCCCGCCCCCCCCACCCTCACCCCCCTCTCCTCACAGGCACAATCCCTCCCGAGACTTCCTCATTCTCTATAGCACCTTGTAACACTCGATCTCCCTATCTGTTTCGTACCGTCAGAGCCTCCGGTCTTTCTTTGCTACGCAATGCTCCTTCATCTTTATCTCTGCCATCGATGGTATCTGTTTGGTTTGTCTCTCCCTCAATAACGTGTAGTTTGCCTAGATGCCCTCCTGAGACTCCAAGGCACTCACCATGCCTCCAGCCTTCTTTTTCTTGCCCACCCACTCCTAATTCCTCTCTATAACAATGTCGTTTGAGTCCTTTCTTGCCCTACCAGCACTCTCGTAGCACTCGAGCTCCTTTTCGAACGCTTTTTGCGTGCGTACGTACTTCAGAGCGCTCTTATCTTACTCTTTGCTGTTTAGGGTGCCTTCGTTGAGCCCCCAGCCTCCCGATGACATCTGTTCTTTGTCAAAATCCTCTTTGGAGTTCCTCATAGTTATCTGCGAGGCTTCTTTGGTCTCTCAGGCCCGCCGGGGACTCCTCTCCTCCTTTTGCCGAGCTCTCACAAGACATCCCCCGTGCCCCAAAGCCCCAGTTTTGCTCGGGAGGGCACTTTGCACTCTTTTTTTCCCCCTCAGAACCCTTTCTGAGCTCGCATCTGTTACTCGGGTCGGTCTTTCTGTCCTCTTACCCGGTCGGTGCACCTCCATTCGGTCCCCGGTCCCCTGAGGATATCTGTTCTTTGTTCAATTCCCTTTTGAGCTCATTGCACCCCCGAGACTTCTTTGGTCTCTCTTGCCCCTTTGGAACCTCTCTTATCCCTGTGACAATGCCTCTCGTTCTGTCTGAGCCTTTTCCATCCTTGTGCTCCACAGCAGTCTGTCATTTCTATTACAGTATATTTCTATTTGGCATCCGGTAGCCTGAAGATGTCTATCATCGGCTCGGATCGCCTCTTGAGTTTTCCAGAGAAGGCAGCAGCCTTTACTTATTTTTAGCGATACATCTCCTGCGGTGGTTTTTGTCGTGTTTTTGTAATTTATTTTTGTTCTAGCTACTTCAGTGTTAATTAGACTCCTTCATACAGCCTCTGATACATTTCTTATATTTCTGTGGTTTTTTTGGTGCTTTCTGTCCTTTGGATCTCATCGACTTCTGTCAAGGCAATCGGTCGGAGAGGACGCCAAACGGCGGGTGATTTAGAATAAATCATCTACTTGACAACAAGAGATACTTTTGAGAAGAGATTCTTATGGGATCTAATTCTGCTTTATCACTCAATCCTACGCAGAACGTAGTTCCGGTAGAAGTCGGGTAGCATGCTAGAAATGAAGTCTAAACCCACAGCATTTTAGTTTTTTCAGAGCGTCCTGGTTTTGTGCAGATAAAATTTATAGAATTACTTTTCTGTTCCATTTTGTTTCAGTTTATGGCCAGCTGTGGGACAGGGATCAAGGCCATTAACAGTTAAAATCAGGACAGCTGCCCCAGGCTGGCGCACTGGTGTATTCTATAACATTAACCTCAGGTTCACTATAAATGGGGAAGCTTGGGGAGGGGTGGGGCTCTTTTTGCTCTGCTCCCCTCCCTTTTTCTCCTTCTTCTCAACAATGGCTATCTCCAGAGGAACTTGCCCTCATTCTGTGGGCAAAGTATAGTTTTGTGTGTTTTGTATTAGCATCGACATCGTTTTTAAATTGTAACCTACGAGTCTCCCTCCTTTTCCCAAATCCCTTTGTCAGTCCGGGAAGGGCCATCGGGTGATAGAAGAGCCGCTTATTTTTTAGTCCCAGGTGTGGGATAAATGATGACACAGAGAAAGGTAAACTATGTAATTTTTTATGCTCATATTGTTATTGCATCTAACGAGCTACTTTCTTACGTAGCTTAGTACATCGTCAATTTTTTTCTACCTACGTTCCAGAAAATCTAAGTTTAACTACCTACCCGGTCGCATCGCCGATACGATAGACGTAGTTGCGGTGAAAGAACAGGTATCGTCATTTCCAGCAAGGCTCGCTTCGTCCATTCCAAGCTCGTGCACCATAAACTTAAGGCAGAGGCAAACACCGGCCGTCGCTCCTCCGGCCGCTTTTATACCTTCTCTGGGTTCGCCCCCTCCTCTTTGCAGGGGATTGTGGGAAGGGTGGTGGGCGGTGCCCCGGGTATATGAGCCACAGCCTCTCATCAGGGAGCTCATTCTGCTCCTGGGCTTTACTAGTGTTAGTGCTCAACTGCTCCTTTGGTCAGTTGTAGCCTTTGAGATAGTTAAGCTATTTGGGCAGGTGTATTTTGACACTGAAAGAAGCAGCAGTGTCTGTTTGAGGTAAGAGGTTCAGGACCAGGTAAGGTTAAGCAGCATGTATAGTAGAAAGGGTGCTTGATTGTAGTTTGGTTTTGTTTTGGTTTGGTTTTTTTTTTTTAGGTCAGTAATTTAGTAGATTATCACTATTGGTAATCTACTTATTCTACAGGCCTGTAGGAGAGCATCGAGTCTATAAGAAAACAGAAGATAGGAGGGGCTCACAGAACACCGGTCAGAAAATCAGCTCCCGAGGAGCGGCCGACTCAGGGGGGTTCAGGGGCTTGAATATAGGGCTGGAGCTATAGGAGGAGTTAAGGTTTTCTTCCTAACAGTTCAGTAGAAGAAAATGGGCTCCTAAAGTTTTGGCACTAGGAGATGGTTGGGAAAGTGAGACAGGTTCATCAGCAATTCTCAGATTGGTTTTGCCCTTGGATTCGGTGTCAATGAACTCTGTTTCATTCTAGTCTCTCTGCAGATGATGGGAGGTATGACAAAGTCACAAGCGATGGTAATGAGGAGGATCAGGGGGGTGGTGATGTATCACAGGATAATAGTAATTTTGTGTCTCTTGGTATCTCAGGTATTTCAAGCAACAACGGCCGCAGCGTCCGACTCTGGGACGAGCAGGTGAGCGGAACTTCACAGCGCTTCTGAGGAGGGGATTGCAGCAAAAGAGTTTAGTATCAGCCAGTGTGAAGCTTCCAGCTGGCACTATTGGTTTGTTTTGTGTTTTTTTTGTTTTGTTTGTGTTTTTTTTTTTTTTGCAGATAGCGTTGAGGAATGTGGCGACTGCAGAAAGGACCCGGATAGCCAATGAGGGTTTTGCTGAGGATGGATTGAGGCCCCTGGCCCTCTGAAAGCTAAGTTGAGGGACCAGGGCTAAGGAGGGGCTGGGAGGAGGGGAACAAGTTGGGAATTCCCAGGAGGGGTTGTAAAGTTAGAGTAGGGGAGCAGGCTGCCCAGGAGCAGTACCCTTTGGGCCACCTGAGGGAGTGGGTTACTTTTCAGGACAATGATAGTGTGTGCCAGGCAGGGCAGTTCCAGCCTGTGTCTATTTGGTGTGTAGTTTGTGTGGTGTCTTCTGTGTCTTAGACCTTTGTGTCTAGAGGTCTTGTTTGTAGTCAAGGAGGACACCATGGAGGAGACAGCCTCGGCTGCCATCCCTAGAGTCTTGAACACCTGTACTCGTGAGTACAGTGGCCATCAGGCGCTTCTTTTCTTGTGTAACAACCTTAAAGCGCGGTGCGGTCTTCCGTCTTGCAAGTTTCCGGACGGTCCTCTTCCGCGGCGTCATTCCGTGCCGCACGAGCGGCTCCTCTTTCCGGGCGTCCATTTGGACGGACCGGGCTTTCTTCCCGGCATCCTTATGCGGTGAGGTCTTGAAGCCAGGCTTCTTGCGCATACATCCTCTCTGTTCTGAGAGTCACTTCTTGTCACAGGCCATGACTTTCTGGTCTCTTTCTGGGGTTGCCATAGAGCTTCCTCACATCCTCATCACGGTGCCTCAGGTGATCTTACCCCACAGCATCTTCTCTCAGGGCATCACGCTTCTCACCGAGAGTTTTCTCTCATCTTTGAGGTGCGTCTTTTGTAGCGTTCCGTGTAGCGTCAGTCTGCGTGTGTGTGTGTGTGGCTCGGAGCTGCCCTGCCTGGGGGTGTAGTGTCAGGAGTAGGTGGAATAGCAATAGAAGTCTCAGGTTAATATGTTGGTGTGCCTAGAACTTTGGGATAAAGATTGTACAGTCATCTCGGGTCGAGCAGCCATCGGCAGGGTGTGTGGATGGCCATTTCCATAGTGTCTTATGGAGATGATAGGAGCCGTGTGGGAGGGGCTGTTCAGCAGTAGCGAACCAGCTTGAGTCTCCAAGGTGTTAAGGCTTGTATGTGTGGGGC